>NC_054828.1:56117486-57491861 GCF_018345385.1 Vulpes lagopus
CCTATTACAGCCAAATGCTATGTTTACTTGTATAAGCAATGTCTGTCTCTCCTACAAGGGTACAAACTTCATGAAGGCAGGGACCATATCTTTTTTGATTACTGCTTTTTCTAGCAGTTAGCACAGAGTGTCTAGGACATAAGTGGTCTTCAAAAAAAAAAAACTATATATGGCGGGAGGGGACATCATTCCCATGGCTTTGTGTTTTCAAATGGAAATATGCACTTCTATTAAACTCTCCTTTACTAAGACAAATCTGATTACTGAGATAGGAAAGAGTAAGGTACATGCTTGGCATAAACAACACTCCCCCTTCCAGACATTGCATGCGCACAGACTCACACACATGCATATGCGCTTGTTCTCTCTCTCTCTCTCTCTCTCTCTCTCTCTCTCTCAGATTTGCCTATCAACATAAAAGAGGCTTTCTGGTCTGGTTTCATTCACATCATAAGTGGTCTGTCCTCAATAGGAAGACCTGTAGTTGTTCAAAAATTGGTGAGTGACTTCAAAACTACTTTGGGGTAAATTATGATGATGCTGCATATCTAAGCCTCATCAATAACTATATTTTTACCATTATCTGATTCTTATATTTACTCCTTACTTTGTTTCCTTTTCTGTATTTGTAAAGAAGTTTCATTTACAACCCTCATTAAAACATCACCAACACACATTCAAGATATATAGACTCTTATAAGCAACTGAGTTATTGCTGAGTCTATCCTTGAACCCACCCAGGATAGAAAACTCTCTAATTCCTGAGCTACAACCTGTTTTCTTCTAATTGCTCTCTAAAGCCATACAAATCAAATTATAATCTATTTCTTAAAATGTCCTTTTTAAAATTATTGGTAGCATTGGTTAAGTACTATGCCATTTATTCATTCAACTGAGACTTATTATGTAAATATTATGTGCTAGGCACTGTGGCTAGGAACTTAAGTGAAAATGTAAACAAAACAGATATGATCCCTGCCTTTGTGAGCATACATTCTAGAGTAGAATATTTAAAAAGTAAATAAATAACATTATTCTATTAAGAGTTATGAAGGGAGCAAACAAGGAAATGAGACAACGAAAAAGAAAGGGAGTAGGAACCTACATTACATGGGAGAGAGGAGATTCAGAAAAGCGACTCTTAGGATCAGAAAAAGGAGAATATTCCAGGCAAAAGAAAAACAGCATACATATAGGACTCTAACGCAAGAGTTTGGGGCATTTCAGGAACTGAAAGAAAACTATATGGCCAGAATATAAAAGAGAATGGTATGAAGTGAGGCTGAAGAGATAAACAGAATTTAAAAAGGAAGTGCAGGATTACACTGACCATAGTAGGTTTGGATTTTGTTTAACACTGCACCAAAACACCTCTTCTTTAAGTTAAATCCCCACGTCCTTTTCATGTTTTTCATATCACTTTGATCTGTCTCTTTATACTAGTCGTCTCTTCTAGTGGTATAGTCTAACACGTTTAAAATGCAATGTTTAACACCAACCAAAGTTCTCCAAAGTAAAGACCAGTAAAGGGTAGAGAGGAACTACCACTTCATCCTAAATACTACACTTTAATCAATGGTCTCAGGTTGCATGAACTCTTTTCTGACAGTTACATCACAACATAGAGTTTGCTATGGTACTAAAACCCCCAAGCCTTTAATATCTGCTGTTCAACAGCCAGACCATTTGCCCCTCCTGAATCTACTTAATCCCCCAACCTGGGTGGTAACCTATTCAAAGCTTCCCACTTCAAGATACAAAACCCACATACTGCCGACCAGACTTGACCTTCTTATGGATACTGCTACTGATCTATGCCTAGTGTCACCCAGAGATGGTCAACATGGTAGGGGAGAGAACATCAGATCAAAAAATGCAGCCAAAATCTTCTAAATTCTGGATCACTACTAGATTTATATAATCTAAATTTAAGCATTATGTTACTCTATTATAAAGTGACAACATTACTAACAAGGTTAACAACCATCCCTACAGTTCCTCAAGCTAAAATCTCAACTCCCTTCTTCTTACCTCCACATACCCACTCAATCACAAAAGTAAACCCTAAATATCTTTTTCCAGTACTTCTATCTTTCCTGTCCAAGTTCATCTCACTATCATCTTATGTACATGACTGGAACAAATGGCTAAAATTATTTACAAGATCCTTCATGCTCTGGCATTTACTCAACTTGCTGGCCTCACCTTTAAATTTGGTACCCTCCTCCCCCCAATATGCAGACCTGTGATATTCAACTACTTTGTTCTGGGATTACAGGTTTTAAATTCTTCCATCTAAAACACCTTTCCCTGTAAATATTTCCCTCCCTTACATGCTAATGTTCACTCATTTGTCAGGTCTAACACAGATGCTACTTCCTCAAGAAAGTCTGCCCTGAAACCCACCCAACCCCCAGTCTGAATGAGAGACCCTTCTTCCCTTCTGGGAGCTCCCAAAGCACCTTGTACTTCATCTTAGTTCTTGAGATTTACTGCCATTTACTAGTTGGCATTCTTCACAAGACCATAAACTCTCAGAAATCCAGGAACAACCTATTGTGCTTACAACCATGAAGCAACTAACACAATGCTCAGAATTCTGATACCCAAAACATAGGTGTTGGAAGTGAAAGCAAAAAAGAGTATGTGTGTACAAATGCACATAGATGAATAAATATAAGACACCAGACTTCTGGAAAGCAAAAAAGCCCTGTCTTCCACACTTATAATAATTTTATAAAGGCCTTAGACCTGTTGGATTTAAATATATAATATTACAAGTAAAATTCTATCTTTAAGAGATAATATGTAATAAAACGTTAATTATATAAATATATAATCCATAAGTTATTGAGGCATCATTTAAATATGTATAAAAAATATGGGACCACGCTTTAGAACACTAATAAGGTGACAAGTTGCTGACCCAAAGTACAAAAATGGCAAAATCTTACTCAATCATTCATCCAAAGCAGTCAATATCCCAAAAAGGCCAAAGCTGCCTGTGCCCTCATCTGCACACAGGTCTCCGATGCCCAAGGACAAGTCAAACTTGCTTGCCTGGGGACCAATGCAAAAATCCAGTTTCAAGAAGTAGAAAATAATTGGATACTTACTCACACAATACCACATATTTTTCAAGACAGTCAATCAGTAGTTTGCTATCTCCTTGATGAAAGTGCAGAGCAGGGAGGACGACGTCATCCTTTAGACAGAATACCAAATACGACCAGCCCATACCCTCTTTGTTTTGCTTGATTGATTTCAGGTCTGTCAAACTGAACAGGAATGACCATTTGCTTTTCCCATTTCTATGACTTGGAGCATCTTAAAAACAAGAAAGTGGGGCAAAATATTTTTGTTCACCTTTTTAAAAGGTACTGACAGCGCTCTTCATGCCTGCCTAACAGAAACTTGTTGAGCCTAGGGAATGACTACAGCATTCACATTCCTATGGCTTCCACCTGTATTAGAAATGGCAACAGACATTTTCTTAAAAGAATAGTTTTGAAAATAATTATCTTACGGCATTCAGAGTGAAAAAATGTTATCCCTATTTCAAATAAATTGTCCTTGTCCAAAAATGACTATGGCTTTGGAAGCAGGCAGGCTGGATTCAAATTACAGCAACACCATCTTACTACTTGAATGATCTGGGGCAAATAATTGAATCTCTCTAAGCCTTGGTTTTATCATCTGTAAAAATGGAGATAATTATACTTACCTCCCAATGCTATACTAAGAATTAAAAGAGATTATGCTTGTCAACTAACTACTATAGTGTCAATTATGTAACAAATACTCGATAAATGTTCATCTTTTCCACTGCCCCCACCCTGCCAAAGAGGAATGGTGTGATGCTCTTGGAGAGTCATTAAAAACAAAACAAAAAACCTTTCCTTCCTCACTTGCCTTTGCAATTATTTTCACTAGATTACACTGAGTAAAAGTAAATACACTGGAATAAAAAAAAATAATACTGGAGTAAATATACCAACAGACATTTTATTTGCAAAAACCCAAAGAGTGGTAGGGAGTTGAGGATGAAAACTAAGTTGTGAGTGTTTTGAAGAGAATGAATACGGTGCTTGCTTCAGCAGCACATATACTAAAACTGAACGATACAGAGAAGATTAGCATGACTCCTGTGCAGGAATAACACCCAAACTCATGAAGTATTCCATATTTTAAAAAAAGAGAATACGTTCAATCTTTCTACTAAATCAATTTACTAAAGTAAGACCTCCATTCAACCCAAACTACAGTAGTGTAAAATAAAGTATCTTCTGAGTTTGTGGCTATTTATAGAAGCTTAAAAATCCTAGGTTTGTGAACAATATCATAACTGATAACAAGCAGCTTAAAAAATACTTATATAAAAATTCAAAGGACAAAGGGGAAAATGCTACTTTCTCACTACTACTTATCATTTCTATCCAAAAATGCCATTTTGACCTGTTTTAAGTTGGACATAAGCATGTCATGTCTCCGAAATTTTAAAAATCCATTTCTCTGTTATTTCCTAAGAAATGTTACACTATCCTGTTATTCAAGATCTTCATTCCATCCCACTATCAACTCCACAAACAAACTGCACAGAAGATATGTGCTTACAGAACTTGATCAAAGGATAGATCAGTGTTCATTTGTGTGTGTGTCACCTTCCTACGTAGTCAGGAACACTACAGCTCCATCAGTTCCAACAAGATCTCCTGAACTGACAAAGAAATCTACAGTTTACAGAACCTCTATCTACAAAGAATATAGGCACCATCACTGTTTAATGGACACTTAAATATCATTTGAAAGAAGTCCAGAAAGGCTAATAAGTAACTTCTCTCTACAGTGACCTAAGTTCCACGCCAGTTCAGATGGTGAACTCATACCTAAGGCTGATACTTGATTAAGTGCCATTTGCCCACTTGACTACCATATATATTTCATTGGAATTTATATCATAGAGTTTATAACACCAGTTCAAGCTAATATCAAA
Source organism: Vulpes lagopus (assembly GCF_018345385.1). Classification (NCBI taxonomy): domain Eukaryota; kingdom Metazoa; phylum Chordata; class Mammalia; order Carnivora; family Canidae; genus Vulpes; species Vulpes lagopus. The sequence goes on from NC_054828.1 coordinate 56,122,480, forward strand.
GTAAAAACAATTGCAGAATTCCAACATCTGCCTGAACCATTTACATGTGAATGTATCTAGGACCACTAGATTATTTGCAAAGATCAAAAATATTTTCAAAGCAATGAAAAACTAGATACAACTTTTAAAATTATTAAATTACACAGAAAAAATTAATCTAAATTAATGCAAGAAAATCATATGGAGAATATAAATACATGCAAGCTATATGAATTATCAGGAGTTTGTGCATTTTCAAAAGTAAAATTTTTACATAGATTTTCCCATGTTAGTGAAAGAAACACATCACATCTGAAATTTTTAAAATGCCTTACACACTTCCTCACCTGAAGCTCTAATAAACAAAAAAAACATTAACAAGTCAATTCTAGAAGTCCCTTTACTTGAATATAATTAAACATCATGAGAACAAGAATTTTATTTTCTTCATAATTATATCCCCAATGCCTAGAAGAGTAGGTAGCACATAGTAGGTACTCAAAAATGCACTGAATAAATGAATAGCCTAGTATCAAGTAAACATAAAAGAAATCTGCAATTTAGTCCACCACCAATAGCTAACTAGAGATAGAAATGGTTACACAAAGGAAAACTAATAAATCCAAGAGTTAACTCAAAATTTCCTTTTTTCAGGGCAGCTGGGCAGCTCAGTGGTTAAGAGTCTGCCTTTGGCTCAGGTCATGATCTCAGGGTGTGGGATCAAGCCCCATATCAGGCTCCCCGCTCAGCAGGGAGTCTGCTTCTCCCTCTCCCTCCGCCCCTCCCCCCACTTGTGCTCATGCACGCACACGCTCTCTCAAAAAAAAATAAAATTTTTTAAAAATTTCTTTTTTTTCTCTTAACAAAGGTAAATAAAACTAATTAGTTCTGGTGAGTGATGTTACCAAATACATGTAAGAAGTATCCCCAACATAATGACATGGGAAAACTAACCATAATAGCAGAAAAGTAAAACTAAAAAACATTTCAGTAAGTCCCTGTATGTCTCCAACAGAATTAACACAGAAGACAAGACATTTTATTTGGATGGGTGCACAGAACATGATGGCAGTCTTGTTCTGGGAAGAAACATTTTCAAAACATTTGATCTGGTATATAAAAACAAAGACTTAGTAATAGGAACTATTAAAAAATATAAAGTTGTCTTTGATAGTCAATTTTTTATTTTTTATTTTTTTTTTAAATTTTTTTTTTTAATTTTATTTATTTATGATAGGCACACAGTGAGAGAGAGAGAAGCAGAGACATAGGCAGAGGGAGAAGCAGGCTCCATGCACCGGAAGCCCGACGTGGGATTCGATCCTGGGTCTCCAGGATTGCGCCCCGGGCCAAAGGCAGGCGCCAAACCGCTGCGCCACCCAGGGATCCCGATAGTCAATTTTTTAAAAGTTTTGTCCCAATTTCCTTTGTCACACAAAACAGTATAAAATGTGGAAACTATACAATGAATAAAATTAGAAAAATGCTTTTTAAAAATATAAAAATGTTTCAAAATGGTATAAATTTGAATTTTGAAATGTCAAGTTTGGAAAATATCTCCTTGGGCCACCTGGATGGCTCAGCGGTTGAGTGTCCACCTTCAGCTCAGGGAGTGATCCCAGGGGCCCGGGATTGAGTCCTGAATCTGGCTCCCTCTGGGGAGCCTGCTCCTCCCCCTGCCTGTGTCTCTGCCTGTCTCTTTCTCTCTGTGTCTCTCATGAATAAATAAATAAAATCTAAAAAAAAAAAAAAAAAAAATCTCCTTTAGGAAGAATTTCTGTTGAAATATAATCAGATGAGATAGTCTAGGAGAAGAAGGGACGGGACAGAAGGCTCTGCACTTTATAACTCCTGCTCTGTCCAGTATGTGCATAAGTATGTATACTGCATCACACCATGTTCAATATTATTTTCTACTGCTAAACACATTTATAAAATTTTTTAAATACCAGGAAAAAAAAAAGAAAATGTCTCCTTAACTTTCAGTAATTGCTAAATAAAGGCTCTTCACTTTATAAGTCACAATGCATGGCCAAGCCATATAAACAGTATTTATATCTGTGGTTTTTGATAACCTCTAAAGCTATACACAGGTTCTCAATTCTGCACATTAAAATCAACACTACAGCATCTGAAAAATACAAACACTCAGTCTCCATCCCCAGAGTCTGATTAATTCACTGGGATGAAACACATATCGGGACGCCAGGGTGGCTCAGCGGTTGAGCGTCTGCCTTCGACTCAGGGCGTGATCCCAGAATCTGGGATCAAGTCCCGTGTCCGGCTCCTTGCAGAGAGCCTGTTTCTGCCTCTGCCTGTGTCTCTGCCTCTCTCTGTGTCGCTCATGAGTAAATAAATAAAATCTTAAAAAAAAAAAAAAAAAAAAGAAACACACATAATCAGTATTTTTAACAAAAGCTTAACTTCCCCAGGTGATTTCAATGTGCAGCCAGAGTTGAAAACCACTAATCTAAAAAAGACATTTATTGTCAGATTATGCTCTTCTCATACATGTAATGCTTCTCTCTTTTATGAAATTCTGAAATCTCACTCCTTTGCTCTTTCCTATAGCCTATTATTTTCATTTTCAAGGATTCAACAGTATTAGGCTACAACAAACAAAAAAAGAACAATTAACATATATTAATCCTAAAGATCTTAATTTAGAGCAGTTAAAAATCACTTCACATGCCAAATATGCTAAAACCCTGTGGTCTTCATACTTAGCATTGTTCTGGTAAGAACTTTTGCTTTCAGTAGAAAAAGAATGCCAAGAAGTAAAAACAAAACAAAACAAAACCCAACAACACACCAGCATGAGCTGATTTTAATTCACCACAAGCTTGTGAATTACTATTAACTTAAATGCCACTGTTTCCAAGAGATGATACAGTACAAAGTATAACTATTGCAGAAGAGAATGATTTCCCAGACCTTACATGCAAATCAGATTTACAAAAAAAAAAAGAAGAAGAAAAAAAAAAATCAGATTTACTGAGTCACAAAGCTATATAAATGTAGCTTTACATATTCTAACCAATTTTGGCCAGGCTTTTCTGAATCCGGGCAATGTGGATAAATTATAAACTCAGACCAAGGGACGCCTGGGTGGCTTAGCAGTTGAGTGCCTCCCTTTGGCTCAGGGAGTGATCCTGGAGTCCGGGGATCAAGTCCCACATTGGGCTCCCTGCATGGAGCCTGCTTCTCTCTCTGCCTCTCTGTCTCTCATGAATAAATAAATAAAATCTTAAAAAAACAAAAAAACCTCAGACCAAAATCAGTAAGAGAGTAAATGTCCTTCTAGTTATAAAACACAAGTTAATCAATACGGGAAAAAAAGCATTTTAATTCTGTACAAGTATTTACTGTTTCTAAAAGAAATCACACACAAAAAAAATAAATAAATAAATAAAAATAAAAGAAATCACAAATACATAGGGCTATATCACAGATGACCTACCTGAGTCATATTTAGTGTAGTATATGTGATCTATCAGGTTGTTAGCTTCGCTCTTTTTTGTTATTTACGTGTAGATGATCAAGGAGCAACACAAATTTAAATATATACATGTAACATATGAAAGAGAATAGTCACTAAACATATACATAAATGGGAGACTATAATGAACTGTGTAGATCTCAATAATCACTGAAATTAAAACAGTATGGTTAACTGGTATACTCCATCTCCCCCTGGTGCTTTTGGATGAAATAACATGTTGTTTTTTAATTCTAGAAAAATGTGTGAGATCTCTAAAGCAATTTTTTGAAGTGTTTCTATTTTCTGTCATGATTAACTACAAAACAGAACACATGGTTTTAAAGCCTTTTTTTTGTTATAAAGTCACAATCAACAAAACAAGGAGATGAAGAGGGAATATAACTAAAATATGAGTTATATGTATTAAAGAATCAAATCATCCTTAAAGAATTTTCTTTGCAGTTTTATTTTTATTATATTGTAGAAAATCACTTTAAGATTTCAAAAGATTTAATTCATACCTCCATTGGTATGTGGCTTCTTTTTAGATGAAACTGTATTGACCATGTCCCACTCTGCTTCATAACTGTTCAGATGTTCTGATCCTCGATGACCTCTTTCCTTTGGGGCCTGTGTCCACTCTACAACTGAACTGGAGTCCTAAAAAATGTACAACATATAAAATATTTAGGGACTACAACCAGAATTTAATTTCAATTAACTATATATCCTCAATGTCTACATAAATTAAGTTTGTAGATTGTGACAGACATCACTGATGGGAAAACCAACCACTATTTCCTATCCTTTTCTTTCTTGCCTATCTTTACCTGCCCCTTTCCCCATCCCCCACCACTTTCCCACTCCCACCCCCGCAAAAAAAAAAAAAGAAAAGAAAAGAAAAAGAAAAAACTTCCTTGCAGTTTGGGTTGCCAATGAAATAAAAGCAGAAGTCAACTGCAGGGCTTTTGGAAATGCTTTTGCTTTCCCAATAAAAGCCTCATCCCTTTTCCCCCTTCTCCTGCTTTGAATATAGCTATGATGCCTAAATATATGGCAGGCATGTTATCACTGTAAGAGAATAAACAGGAGAATCACTCCAAACCTGTAGATTTGTAGTTATCTGAGGAAAATAACTAAAGGTGGCTTAAATAAAATAGTCACCATTGGTTGCATATTTCTAGTCAAAATTAGCTAAGAGAGCTACACATATCTACATGTACAGTTCCACAGAACTTAACATTTTACTTTTTTTTTTTTTTAAGATTCTATTTATCTGAGAAACAGAATGAGAGAGAGAGAGCACAAGCAGGGAGGGGGGAAGAGGGAGAAGCAGACTCCCCACTGAGCAGGAAGCCGGACAAAGGCCCAATCCCAGGACCCTGGGACCATGACCTGAGTCACAGGCAAACTTAACCGACTGAACCACCCAGGGGCCCCCAGAACTTAAAATTTAAAAATAAATAAAACCAAAAGTCTAAAATTCAATATTAATAATTCAACTAAATCAAAATATTTAATTTCTGTAAAATAAAAGTACACATAAGTTAAAGATAAGAAGACTGGATGAAATGTTTCCAAAATACATGGCAGACAAAAATATCCAGAATACAAAAACAGCACCAACCAAACTATTTAGAAACTGGCAAATTATCAAAACAAAAAAACAAGCAAATGGTGTGAACAAGCAAGTCAAAGAAGAAATATGAAGCAACAAACATACAGGAAGATGTTCTACTTCAGAAACAATCAGAGAAAAGCAAGTTAAGGGGCACCTGAGGGGCTTAGTTGGTTAAGTGTCTGACTCTTGGTTTCAGCTCAGGTTAGGATTTCAGGTTGTGAGATCAAGCCCCACATTGCGCTCACACTCTACATGGAGTCTGCTTAAGATTCTCTCCTTCTAGGATCCCTGGGTGGCGCAGCGGTTTGGCGCCTGCCATTGGCCCGGCGCGCTATCCTGGAGACCCGGGATCGAATCCCACGTCAGGCTCCCTGCGTGGAGCCTGCTTCTCCCTCTGCCTGTGTCTTTGCCTCTGTCTCTCTGTGTGACTATCATGAATAAATAAATAAAATCTTAAAAAAAAAAAAAAAAAAGATTCTCTCCTTCTCCCTCTCCTTCCCCCTCTGCCGCTCCCTCTACACATGCACATGCTCTCTCCCAAATAAGTTAATTAAATCTTTAAAAAAAGAAATACAAGTTAAAATGAATTTCAATTTTTGGCCCCATTCAGGTAAAAAATTAAAATATGAAAGACAGTATAAAGACATAGTATCTCAAAAAAAAAAAAAAAAAGACATAGTATCTCACACTGCTGATGACAGTGCTAATTAATTAGTAGACTCCAAAAAGGCAATATAGCCATTACTTATTAAAATTCAAACTATGCATATGTGTCACTACAATAATTCTTTTTATATCATCCATTCTAGAGAAATACACATGTACACAAAGAGCTACATGCCAGAATTTTCACTGAACATTGTAAAAATGAAAAACTGAAAATATCTCAATACCCATCAGTAAAGGAATGAATAAACAAACTAGGGGGTACCCAAAGAAATACTAAGCCATTGTTTGTTTTTTAAGGTTTGTATTTGAGAGAGAGCATGAGCAGGGTGAGGGGCAGAGGGAGAAGCAGGCTCTCCACTGAGCAGGAAACCCAATGTGGGGCTCGATCCTGGGATTTGAGCCAAAGGCAGTCTAACTGACTGAGCCACCCAGGCAGTTATAGTTTAAAAACTGAAAAAGGTTAATATTTATTTACTCTTAATAATAAATCAAAAAGAGAAGTTACAAAACAATGTAGTATAACGATATGCAGTATATACAATTAGAAACACAGAAAGTAAACTAGGTCTAGATAGATCAACAATGTAATGTGTACAGATAAAAGTCTAGAAAGATACACACTAAACAGAGGCAGATAAGGGACAGAATTCAACTGAAGTAGAACTTCAATTTCTGTTGTTTGTTTCTATTACTTGAGTACTTTTACAAGAATGTTTTGTTACTTAGTTCTTCTTAAAAAGGGAAAAAGGAAAATTTGTAGGAACAGAAATATAAAGGTACAAAAAAATTAAGAAATAGAAACAGACTGAAAAATGGAGAGGAAAATTAAATGAATAAAATCAATGAGGAAAGCCAAAAACATCTACAGAGCCCTACCAGCACAAAAGCTTGGAATTGGTAGATCAAGTGTTTCTGAAAATCAGGATAGAGGTCAAGCTAAAAAGAAGAGTACTAACAAAAGTTTAGAAGGCTGGAGATGTATTCATTAGAGAAAATAAAACAGATTATCTCAGGATTAGTAGAAACCAAGTACACTGAGCAAAGGGTAAAACCTTAAACAAGAATTGATTAAAAGTCCATTTATAGAGGGATGCCTGGGTGGCTCAGTGGTTGAGCACCTCCCTTGCGCCCAGGGCGTGATCCTGGGGTTCCAGGATCTAGTCCCACATCAGGCTCCCTATAGGGAGCCTGCTTCTCCCTCTGTGTCTCTGCCTCTCTCATGAATAAATAAAATCTTTAAAAAAAAAAAAAAGTCCATCTATATAATGAACTTGTGAGATTCCCAGCTCTCTTGCTCCACTCAGTTCTCAGAACACTAGAATCCAGGCATACCCTCTCCAGGCAGGAATCCGCAGGAATCTCAGGAATTTCAAATGACTAGCCCAAGAGAAAGGATCTAGTTTTAACATCAGGGATACCTACAGAGTAGTAGATTACTTTTTTCTGTCCGCTGTTAAATATAAGCACCCCACCACAAAAACCACCAAACATCAAAGGCAAGTGTCTACACAAAAGACAAAATCCCAATTGAAACAAGGGGAAAAAAGTCAATTAAAGGAACTATATTATATAGAGATAAAAACATCTTAAAAACTACCTTTAAACTTCGTAGAAATAAGGAAAGATCTATCCACAAAGAACAGGATGCTACTTTTAAAGGATTGAAAGATACTTAGAACAAGATGTCTTAGAAATTAAAATATAGCAAAAATGAAAAAGGCATTAGAAGAACTGAAAGATTAAAATGAAGAAATTTCCTAGAAAATAATACACACAGAATTATAAAACAGGAAAGAAAATATTAAAAACCTAGAGGAAAAAAAAAAAAAACCTAGAGGACCAGTCCAGGGCTAAAGAGTTCCAGAAAAAAAGAAAACAGAAAATGGAGCAGAAAAAAAAAAATCATCACTGAAATAATTCAACATTTCCCAATAACTAAAAGATACAAATTTCCATATTAAAAGAGCCCACCAAGTACCCAAAACAATGGATAAAAAGGACCACAAAGGCTACTAGGAGGACATCTAGAACAGTAGAAACAAAGAGGCACTCATACAAGCTTCTAAAGCGGAAAAAAAAAAAAAAACATACAACAGATCAGGAGTTAGAATGTATTAAACTTAACATCAACATGGGAAACCAGACAAACATAGGACAATAATGTTTAAAAATATGTGGGATAGGGATCCCTGGGTGGCGCAGCGGTTTAGTGCCTGCCTTTGGCCCAGGGCATGATCCTGGAGACCCAGGATCAAATCCCACGTCAGGCTCCCGGTGCATGGAGCCTGCTTCTCCCTCTGCCTATGTCTCTGCCTCTCTCTCTCTCTCTCTGTGTGACTATCATAAATAAATAAAAATTTAAAAAAAAAAAAAATATGTGGGATATTTTCAACTATAATTCTATGCAAGCCAAGCTATCAATTCAGAATTAGGATAGAAAAGTCTAAAAAAAAGAAATTTTTTTTGCTCCCATGCACCCCTTTTCTCAGAAGCACGAAAGTTGCACAAAAACAGTGGAGCAAACCAAAAGAGAAGACAGCATAGAGAGTGAAATGAGTCAATCGGAGAAGGACAAACATTATATGTTCTCATTCATTTGGGGAATATAAATAATAGTGAAAGGGAAGAGAAGGGAAGGGAGAAGAAATGGGTAGGAAATATCAGAAAGGGAGACAGAACATAAAGACTCCTAACTCTGGGAAACGAACTAGGGGTGGTGAAAGGGGAGGTGGGCGGAGGGTGGGAGTGAATGGGTGACGGGCGCTGAGGGGGGCACTTGACGGGATGAGCACTGAGTGTTATTCTGTATGCTGGCAAATTGAACACCAATAAAAAATAAATTTATCATTAATAAAAAAAAGACAGCATAAAATATACAAAATGGGAGATAAAAATACGGGGAAGAGGTAAAAAGAATCAAGACATTGCTACACAGCAAACCAAAAGGGCAACAACCAGTTCACAAAGAGCTTGTAAGAAGCCCCTGAGAGAAATCTGGAGGCACCTGGGTGACTCAGCTCAGGTCATGATCTCAGGGCCCCTGGTCAGGCTCAGCACTCAGCAGGGAGTCAGCTTTGGATTCTCTCTCCCCCTCTGGCCACCCCTTGCCCCCGCACTCCCTCTCTCTATTAAATAAATAAATCTTTAAGAAAAAAAAGGATGAAATCTGAAGACCATCTCTATATTTAAATATTTTGAGAAGATATGTGGAGAACTGAGCCTGAGTTTCAGGGTGAATTAGAAATAAAATAGAAATCTCTACCTTCCATAGTGAGTCAACACACAACAATCGGCAAACACATAGCTATCATATAACCTAATAGTTCCACTCTTAGGTTTTTAAGAGAAAAGTGTATATCCACACAGATACTTGTGATACTTTCATATCAGCATTATTTATATTAACCTAAAATGAAAACAACCCAAATAGCCATCAACTGAAGAATAAAATGTGGTATAGTAGTCCCCACTACTCTGTAACCGAGGTTTCTCTTTTCCACCGTGTGTTACCCGCAGTCAACAATGGTCCAGGAGCTGATCCACTTTCTGACAATATGTACATACAATTAATAGCCTAACTCTACTTTACAATATCTATGTCATTCACCTGCCTAACTGATAAATTACACTTTATCATATTTATGTATAGGAGGAAAAAACAAAGTACGGATACAGTTCACTACTATCTGTGGTTTCAGGCACCCACTGAGGGTCTTAGAATGTATCCCCAACGGAAAAGGGGAGACTACTATATATCCATAAAGGCAATGTTGTTCAGCAGAGGAAGAAAGAAGCAAGGAAAGAAGGAACGAATGAACAAACAAATGAATGAACTGAGAGGTGCTATAACATGGATAAATCTAGAAAACATTAGGCTAAGAAAAAGAAGTCAGTCACAAAAAACGACATATTGTATGATTCCATTTGGATGAAATGTCCACAACAGACAAACTCTCAGAGATAAAAAGTAGATTAGTGGTAGCAAGAGGCTGGATTAAGGGGGAATGAGGGGTGTACCACTAGTACAGTTTCTTTCTGAGGAGGGATGAATACGTTCTAAAGTTAGATATTGTTGATGGTTACACAATTCTGTAAATACAGTAACACCACTGAACTGTACACTTTAAAAGAGTAAATCTTATGACATGAATATACTTCAAAAAAGCTATTTTAAAAATGGTATTCCTTGGGGATCCCTGGGTGGCTCAGTGGTTTGGCGCCCACCTTTGGCCCAGGGCATGATCCTGGAGTTCCGGGATCGAGTCCCATGTCGGGCTTCCAGCATGGAGCCTGCTTCTCCCTCTGCCTGTGTCTCTACCCCTCTCTCCCTCTCTCTCTCTCTCTCTCTCTCTCTCTATCATAAATAAATAAATAAATCTTTTAAAAAAATAAAAAAATAAAAATGGTATTCCTTATACCGGAATGAATAAATGAATACAGGATTGAATAAAAACAAAAAAATAAACATAAAAATGGCATCCCTCTAGCCACACCCTTTCTTTCTTAAATACCTTTCCAGCATAAAGAATACTAGAAGAATCTAAAGCATCATCCAGTGGTCTCCAGTCCACTATTATTTCAGCATCCTAGAGAAAGAAAATATGGACTATATTTACTATTCAGCAATATCTTACATTTTTAGTTACCTATTTTTAATTCCCTGACCCCAAAATGAAATTCTAAACTCTTAAATACTAGAATTTTAAACATGCAATATCAGAAGCAAACCACTATTTGACAACGTTACGTAGATTTTTAAATTCTGATTATTTTTCATTACAAGAAATGTTTATTATAACAAGTTTTACATAAGTTTTGTAATATTCCATGCCATTTTATGGCCCATCTAAAGTATTTTTTTTTTCCTGGGGTGCCTGCCTGGCTCAGTTGGTGGAGTATGGGACTCTTGATCTTGGGGTCATGAGTTCAAGCATCAAACTGGGTGTAAAGATTACTTAAAAATAAAATTTCTTTATTATTTATAAAAAAATAAAAAATTTTATTTTATTATTAATTAAAAGTTAATTATTTCAAATAAAGTATTTTTAACATCATTTTAATATTAAATTTACAACCACTGTTCAATTACATAATTTCACTTTACACATGAAATTCAAACTTACTGATGATGCCCCAAAGATAAACAATTGCCATAAGCAATTATAAAATAAAATTATTCACTTAAAAACATACCTTTTCTAACACACGTAATATTCCTGAAATCAAGCTGTCTTGGTCATTGGTCTTTCCACAAGATGAGTGAATATAGACCCCTTCCTGTTCATATATAATCTGAAACAACAAGAAAAGAATTAACCAACCCATTATTATTTAGTACTATTTTCAACATTTTTTTTAATTTTTATTTATTTATGATAGTCACACACACACAGAGAGAGAGAGAGAGAGAGAGAGAGAGAGAGGCAGAGACATAGGCAGAGGGAGAAGCAGGCTCCATGCACCGGGAGCCTGACGTGGGATTCGATCCCGGTCTCCAGGATCGCGCCCTGGGCCAAAGGCAGGCGCTAAACCGCTGCACCACCCAGGGATCCCTATTTTCAACATTTCTTTTAAAAAAATTAGATGTTTTTGTATAATGCCTGAACCACATTTCTGATAATTCCATATATAAACATATTATTTTTAAAAAACCACTCAAGGGGGCACACCTGGGTGGCTCAGTGGTTGAGCATCTCCCTGGGATCCTACTATATATCCCGCCTCCCTCTCATGCCTCTCATGAATAAAATCTATAAAAATTCAAAATAAAATTTTAAAAATACCACTCAGGACTAAGATCACCTCAAATAAGATAAACTGAAGGAAGTTCGCTGTATGGAAGTTTGTTGGTTTAGTGATGATCACAATCTTAATCTTCTCCATAAACAAAGATGTCACACTAATTGCTTGCTATGTGTCTCAAGTGAATTCCACTTAAAATACATTATTAACAAATGTTAAAGCAAGATTTTGGGTTCAAACTGAAAAAGGAAAAAAAAAAACTGAAAAAGTACCTGAAGATATTCAAGAATAAGAACAGATGAAATACAATAAGGAATCAATGCTTTCTAACTATTCTTAGAACTATATCTGTTTTACTATAAAATCATCTTGGTATGTTTTTGGAGCACAGGAGCATAGAAATTCAGGGAATAATATGGGAATTTTAAAGACCCAATATAAGGACTTCTGGGAATGATTAAAGTAGTTCATGTACACAAATATTTACTGAGTGTTTCTATATGTAAAAGCATGCAAAAGACTGTAGTTATACAAATATGATTAAGACATGATCCTGAACAATGTCTTAAAGGAATATAAGGAAGACTGAAGTTAATTCCTGAGTAAACTGAACCATGTAAAGTCAAGTCTTATTTTCTATAAGCATAATATTATAAACTAATGTTCCATTCCTGGGACCCATTTCAAACCATTAAAATATTTTTTTCATTATGAAAAATAAGTATAAGAGAAATAAAATAATTACTTTGAGACCAAGTACTTTTGACATACATAAGTTTGGAAGAGAGTATACTTTTTTTTTTTTTAAGATTTTATTCATTTGACAGAGAGAGAGAACATAAGCAGGAAGAGAAGCAGAGAGACCTGCAGAAGACAGGGAAAAGCAGACTCCCCACCAAACAGAGAGCTTGATACGGGGCTCAATCCCAGGATCTTGGGATCATGACCTGACCCAAAGGCAGATGCTTAACTAACTGAGCCACCCAGGTGCCCCTAGAGCATAGTTTCTATTTATGTAGACCCTTTTTCTTTTAATTCCAGTATAATTAACATACAGTTATATTAGTTTTAGGTGTAAAACATGAGTCAGCAATTCTATACATTACTCAGTGCTCACCATGATCAGTATACTCTTAATCTCCTTTACCTATTTCACCCATCCCCCACCCACCTGCTCTCTGGCAGCCACCAGTTCTCTTCTTGGTTTTGTTTCTTAAATTCCACTTATGAGTGAAATCATATAGTATTTATCTTTCTTAGACTTATTTCACTTAGCATTACACCCTCAAGATCCATCCATGTTGCTGCAAATGGCAAGACTTCATCTTTTTATAGTTGAGTGCTATTCCATTGTGTGTGTGAGGGGGTATATATCACATCTTCTTTATCCATTCATCTATCAGTGGGTACTTGGATGCTTCCATATTTTGGCTGTTGTAAATAATGCTGCTATAAAACAAGGATGCATGTATCCCTTTGAATTAGTGTTTCTGTATTCTTTGGGTAAATACCCAGTATTGCAATTGCTGGATCATAGGGTAGATCTTTTTAACTTTTTAAGGAACCTCCACTGTTTTCCACGATGACTGCACAAGGTTGCATTCCCACCAACAGTACAGAAGAGTTCCTTTTTTTACACATCCTAGCCAACATTTGTTGTTTCCTGTGTTGCTGATTTTAGCCATTCTGACAGGTGTGAGGTGATACCTCATTGTAGTGTTGATTTGCATTCCCCTGATGCTAAGTGATGATGAGCATCTTTTCATGTGTCCGTTGGCCATCTGGATGTCTTCTTTGGAGAAATGTCTGTTCATGTCTTCTGTCCATTTTATCTCATTTTTTTGGTGGTAAGTTGTATAAGTTCTTTATATATTTTAGATACTAATCCTTTATCAGATAGGTCTTTTGCAAATATCTTCTCCCCTCTATAGGTTGCCTTTGCTGATTGTTTCCTTTGTTGTGCATAAGCTTTCTTTTGATGTAGTCCCAATAGTCTATTTTTGCTTTTGTTTTGTTTGCCTGAGGAGGCATATCTAGAAAAATGTTGCTACAAACAAAGTCAAAGAAATTACTGTGTTCTCTTCTAGGATTTTTATGGTTTTAGATATCACATATAGGTCTTTCGTGCATTTTGAATTTATTTTTGGTATGGTATAAGAAAATAGTCCCATTTCATTCCTTTACATGCAGCTGTCCAGTTTTCCCAACACCACTTGTTGAAGAGATTGTCTTTGTCCCAATGCATACTCTTGCCTCCTCTGTTGAAGATTAACTGACATGGGTTTATTTCTGGGCTTTCTGTTCTGTTCTTCCAATCTGTGGGTCTATTTTGTGCCAGTATCATACTGTTTTGATTACAACAGCTTTGCAGTATATCTTGAAATCTGGGATTGTGGTATCTCCAATCTTTTTTTCTTTTTTAAGGCTGCTTTGGCTATTTGAGATCTTTTGTGTTCCATAAAAATTTTAGGATTATTTATTCTAGTTCTGTGAAAAATGATGTTGGTATTTTGATAGGGATTTCACTGTTCTGTAGACTGCTTTGGGTAGTATGGATTTGTTTTTCTTAAGATTTATTTTGAGAGAGAGAAAGAGAGAGAATGCAAACAGAGAGATGAGGCAGATGAAGAGGGACAAGCAGAGTCCTCACTGAGCAGGGAGCCTGATGCAGGGCTCAATCCCAGGACCCCAGGATCATGACCTAAGCAGATACTTCACTGACTGAGCTACCCACGTGCCCCTGGATATTTTACATACATACATGATCTTTTATTAATACAAACACATCACTATTCAGAAAAGCATGGGGACCAACAATGCAAGACAAGCACCATCACAACTCATCACCATCAAGCCCTAGTTATGAAGTCAATAAGTATGCATCTTCCTTTTTTTTAGCTAACATTTATGGAATACTTATGCACCAGGAACTCCGCATGTGATAACTGAATTCCTACAACCCTAGACCAAAGGTTCTACACCATTAGAATGGAAACCCCATTTGAGTTAGTGAGAAAACTGAAAGAGATGAAATAACTTGCCTAAAATCATTGACCCAAACAGTAAGGAATGGTTAAGAAGCAGAGTGCAGATTAAAATCCAGACAATCTGGGACATTGGTGGCTCAGTGGTTGGGTGTCTGTCTGCCTTTGGTTCAGGGTGTGATCCCATGGTCCTGGGATCAAGTCCCACATGGGGCTCCCTGCATGGAGCCTGCTTCTCCCACTGCCTGTGTGTGTCTCTGCCTCTTTCCCTCTCATGAATGAATAAATAAAAATCTTTAAAAAAATAAATTAAAAAAATAAAATCCAGGCAATCTGATACCAGAAAACTATACTCTTAGCCACTATGTTATGAAGCACCATATTATTTTTACTATTATTCCTGTGTTATGTTAGTCACTTGTGATATGAAGTTATGTGTCAAGAAAAGAGTCCTTCTAAGTAATCAAGATCACCGAGAAATTCTGATCTCAAAAAACCCAAGACGGCCTTCAATGAAATTGTAGTTAAGCACCAGACCAGCATTAAGCAGAAGGCAGAATGGGGACAATATAAGTTGGGGAGCGGTGAGAGACAATTCTATATAGTTTATATAAAAACTTTTAAAGTACACTGATTTATTCACATATGCATATAAAGATATGCTTAAGACTATTCACAGTACTATTACTTATAACATCAGATGGGGGGAGGGAGGGAGGGAGGGAGGAAAGAAGGAAAGGGACGGTATGAATCTACATATCCACACAGAGGGAAATGATCAAATATATCCTGGCATAATCATTCTATGAGGAATACTATTCAGGAGTTTAAAAAGGATATGATAGATGAAATGAACAGACAGACATGAAAAAAATTGCCAATTTTATACAGTACGATAACATTTATATTTTTTTAAAAGCTTCTCTAAATCTCTGTAAAATACCCAGAACAAGTTCCAGAAGGACACTCTTTAACAGAGATTACTTGTGAAAGAGAATGAGATATGGAAAAGCTGAGAACTTTATGTTAATGTCTCTAACTTCCTTGAATATTTCAAAGTTACAATATAGTTACACATTGCTTCAGTAATAAAAAATAATTTTAAGGAAAGTAAAAACGTATAAACTATAACCTTTCCAGACTTCAGTTTATCAATTTTTAAAGCAAGGGATTAAACTAGATAATTATATCTGGGGCCACAATATGGAAATATAGAAAGAGTAAGGGAAAAAAACCTTAATAAAGTAAGTGAATCCTAAATAATCAAATAAAACACATTACCCAACTGAAGCACATTAAGCAATTCTTTCTTTCCCATACATTATGTTGGCCAAGTGTTGCCTCTTCTCTTTTTCATTTAAGAAAAAGTTGAGTTTCCTAAGTAATTTAGCTGGGAAATATTTAAAAAGCATACTATTAAAAAAAATAATAATAAAATAAAAATAAAAAAAAATAAAAAGCATACTATTTGCATCAATACGTAATTTACTTCAAAGAGCAAACAACTTTAAGGTAACAGTTCTAACTATTCATCTTGTCTTCAAAGCATTCCAATCTCAGTTAATTCTCATAGCCAAACTGAATGTGTCAGAAATAGACCTTATTTCCATCTCCATCTCACAGAAGAATAAACAGACACAAAGCTCTTCAGTGACTTTACCCAAGACCGCATGCATACCAAAAAAGGACATTTCAGATTTCCCAATTTAAGGATTTCATCCATTAAATCTCAACTGTTATTGCCTAAAGAAACTACCAGAAAAATTCCTCATGGCTTCCCTAGAGGAAAGGAGTTTCTGAAATTGCTGAGATGTAAAAACTCCTGCTGCTTACGACTAAAAAATAATTTTTAAATGTCTTTAATTTATAAATCAATGCAGCCATTAACAACTATTTAATAATTTGGCCTTTAAACAAAAACGTTTGGTTTCTCTCCCATCTGTACTTCTAAATATTATACACAAAAAACTTAGTGTTCCCTTCTATATTATCTTGGTTTGAATCATTCACTTTAATATTATAGCCCTTCACTCTCTTTTTTTTTCTTTAAAGATTTATTTACTCATGAGAGACACACAGAGAGAGGCAGAGAGACAGGCAGAGGGAGAAGCAGGCTCCATGCAGGGAGCCCGACGTGAGACTCAATCCCGAGACCCCAGGACCATGACCTGAGCCAAAGGCAGATGCTCAACCACTGAGCCACCCAGGCGTCCCCACTCTCTTTTTGCGAGAATGATTTACTTATTTTTTTTTATTTATAGCATATGTCTGTTTATCACTCCAGCTTCTGGGTACATGTGCCTAATAAAATACAACTCTACCGGTATCAACTACCTTTAATAGCTCAAAACACAAAAAACAAAAGTCCAACTAAAATTGTGATCTTACACAATATCATAAAAAATGGTATTTCTTCTTCATTAGGCTCTACAAGTGAACTGATTCCTGAGGAGTATTGTTCTGTCATAGAACATTCTGCTTCCTATCTTCATCAATGGTAATAATTAGAATTTAAAAAGTTATCTCCAAACTTGTTTGACACAAAAAATTATTTTGCTACCAGGAATAATTATGATATCAGGAATTTCATCTGAGGCAATACATCTAATAAAACAGGTTTCCAATTTTTTTACTCTGGTTTTGCTCATCATCTCTAATGCAAAATAAAAAGAAAGGTTAAAATGATTTTATCCCATAATATTCCTATTACGCATTACTTTACACAGCATTTCTGTGTTATCACATTTTATCCTCCTAACACAATTAGATATGTGTTATCATTCCCACTTTGTAACTGAGAAAAAAAACACAAGGAAGTTAAGCAATATGATCAAGGTTCTTCCACTAGTCCAGAGTTGAGCTGCAGAGATCTGCTCAAACAAGTTTTATTTGTCCAAAGTGTATACAGTGAAAAAGCCAATCAACTGAAGGCTCAGTATATATAGACACTGACAAAATTGTCCCAATATATTATATAATCATATTCCAATCTGAAGTAGTCAGCAATTACCAGTACTGTGAACCCAAGTAGGTCCTCTGTGCAACAGGAAGCAAAGAAAAGACACCACTTCTACTACCCAGGATTTGAGAGAAGATGAAGAGTTCATACACATAAAAGGAAAAAAATTAAAGTTAGAAAAAAACCATATTCCAATGAGGTAAAAGGCATTGAAAACTAAGGCCAGGAAGTTGGCAGACAGAAAGTTAGGAGAGGAAAAAGACTGAGAGAGAAGTCTGGACTACTAGAGGTGCACATGTTTGAGACTCCTTTCACAGAGGAATCACTCTGAGTTATCCACACCAGGCATCCTAAATACAGACACAAAGTACAGGCAGTAAAGACATCCCCATGATTGCTACCCTAGGGACACAGAGACACTGAATGTGAAATATAAGGGCCTAATCATTTCTCTAGCACACATACCTGAGATATTATTCAAAGCCTATGTCAGATTCTCAAAGCCTAATAATCTACTAATTTATGATATTCTACAATGGAACAAATTATATACCAAAATTACATCTGGGATACATCTCTAATGAAGATACGAATCATGTTTTCACTTCATCTTCCAGTTTATTTGGGAGGGAAAACAAAGTATGAAAACTGTACACAATAGGATATATAGTTGTCAAAATCAGAATTTGGGTGGTTTGGGGTGGATGGGTTTAGGTTTTTGGACCATGATTTCTGTGTATGGTTCAACCTCTCAAAATCAAGAAATACGTTACTTGCTGAGGAATTTATTTATTTTTTAAGCTTTTATTTATTTATTCATGAGAGACAGAGAGAGAGGCAGAGACACAGGCAGAGGGAGAGGCAGGCTCCCTGCGGGGAGCCCAACGTGGGACTCGGATCCCAGGACTACAGGATCATGCCCTGAGCCAGAGGCAGAGGTTCAACCACTGAGCCACCGGGCATCCCAATTTGCTGAGGAATTTAAATTGAAATTTGAGAATAAATAAACTACCTAAAAAAAAAATGAATACTACTACAAAAGACAAAAGATGCAAAACTGAGAAAAACAGAACTGGAAGAAGTACCAAGTAACACTACAGTAGGACACAAAAAAGAAGAATTTAAATACACACAAAAAAAGACAGGACAACCATGTTTTAAAAATGCCAGTACAGGGTTAAGCATCTATCTGCCTTGGGCTCAGGTCATGATCTCCAGGTCCTGGGATGGAGCCCCACATCAGGCTCCCAGCTCAGCAGGGAGTCTGCTTCCCTCCCTCTACCTCCCCACCCCATTTTTGAGCACAAGCACAAGCACTCTGTCAAATGAATAAGTAAAACTCTTTAATAAAAAAAAATAAAAAATAATTTTAAAAAACAAATTAAAAATGCCAGTACCAATAAAGAAAGGTAAGAAAGTAAGTACTACAAAGGTTAGGGCAGTGGTTACGTGGAGGGAAAGGGTACGTGGAAGGTCTTCTAGAGTGACTTCAAAGATCTATTTCTTGACTGAAGTGCTGGCTACAAGGATGTTCACCTTAAGTTATAGACATGCCATTTTTCTGTATATAAGTTTTGTTTTACAACCCAAATGCTGAAAATTACTGGTAATAAAAGCAAAATGTGCAGTTTTAAAACAATTTAAACTAAATCTCAAAGGTAGTGGAGGAATATTGTCAAATGGAAATCATGACATGAATCCCACAATGAAAGGACATACACTGAGAAAAATACACATCAAGCAGATTTGAGAGAATAGCACCACCTATTACTAAGCAGACTGGCAAAATGGAAGGGAAGGAGGGGAAAGAACGTTATGGTTACAGAGATTATACAGACTACCAATGAAATGGGGAAACACATACGTTAACATAAATTACAAATTGGCATAAACTCACTCTACAGAGGTGATGAGGACCTTCACCTAGCCAGATATCTTTTTCTAAATACTTCAGCATCTGATAAAATTCTTGAATGTCTTGTTGACATCACCTCTCAGAAAACACAGAGCAGAAAAAAAAAAATTCTAACAAGAATGAAATGGTTATTACAAAAACTCTGGGAGAGGCACACCTGGGTGGCTCAGTCAGGTAAGCCTCTGCCTGTGTTCCTGCACATGCTCTCGAATAAGTAAGTAAATAAATCTTTAAAAAAAAAAAGAAAAACACCCTCTGGAAGAAAAAGACCATCTCAGAGTTCCTAACAACCAAAGAAACAAACTTGGAACACAGTCAAATATTCAGCCTGAGCGTAAGGAAAAAAGATATATAGAAGTATTATTTCCACCAAAAACAGAGGGGGAAAAAAATCTCTGTAATATCTTATGCATGTAGCCACAATGGAGTAAAAGAGACTGGCTTTATCCTCTCACCAGAAAACAAAACTAAAAACAAAAATGCAAGCAAGCAAGCAAACCAGCCAAACCTATTAAACAATGTTTTCTTTTTTGTTTTTTATCAGGTAATGAAGGACAGTGACTGCTTTCAAAGGAAACAAATGAAGTGAGCCATACAACTGCTGGAGCTTACAGTCTTGAGTTTCTAGTTGGCAAAGGGAAAGAAACCCCAGTTGATGTCTAGTGGTCTCCTGGAGTTGAGCAACACAGAACTGGGAACTGGGGGAGGCCAAGACATAGTTCACAGGACAGAGTACCACGGAAGAGAGAAGTGCACAGAGAGCTCCAAAGAGATCCGCAGAGGTCCCTCCCTGAGTAGTCAGCTGAGTTCTAGTGCATGCGTATCAGTAATTTACATTAAATTACCTACTGCTGGGGGGAAAGCCACATGAAATTATTACAAGAAACAATATGCAGCCTCACATGGAATTGTTCCCACCAGACTGGGAAACCTCATAATTTACAGGGCACTGGGTAGAGTACTCAGAACAGCCTACGCTCAGCAATGCTGCAAATTAGTTCCATATTAAATGCTATACCATACCCATCTACGAAAGTTTAAAAGCAAGACCCAAAAACATTGGTTCTGCATAATAGAGTAAAGCCAAAAATATTTTATAGGAATATAAAAATGCCCATAACCAACAAGATAAAATCCACAACAGCTAATATCTAGTTGAAAAAAAAATCAGGCACATTGTCAGAAAAATTTGACCCTACTGAGGAGGAAAATCAACCAATTAAATATGACCCAAAATGATACAAATAATAGAATTAGTAGAGAAGGATATTAAAGCATTATTATAACTGAACTCCATATAGTCAAGACTCTAGAGAAAAGTTAGAAATCATTGAGAAGACATCAAAAATACAAAAAACATGCTGTAAACTTCTAGAGATGAAAACTACAATATGGTTTGAAAAATACACTAAATGGGATAATGGCAGATTAGACACAGAAGAATAAAGAACCTGAAGTTACAGCAACAGAAACCATACAAACAAACAGACACACACACACACACACATACACAGAAGACTAAAAAGAATGAGAAAAGGTAAACAGCATCAATGAGCTGCAGGAAAACCTCCAGTGGTCTAATATACATATAATTGAAGTACCTGAAGGAGATGATGATGGGGGAGAAACAGAAAAAGATCACTTTTGAAAAAATAATTGCAGGTATTTTTCCAAATCTGATGAAGACAATAAACCCACAGATCTAAACACCCAAATGAACTCCAAAGTGCAAGAATCACAAAGAAAACTATATATAGGTACAAATCATACAAAATCAGTAATAACACAGAAAAATCTTAAAGTCACCCAGATGAAAAAAACATTAAATGTAATGAATACAGATCTCTTTTTAGAAACAAGACTAGAAGATAATGAAGCAACACCTTTTTTCTTTTTAACCACATTACTAAGGTATGATTGACATGTATTTAATGTATACAATTGTTTTTAAGATTTATTTGAGAGAGAGTGAGAGCATGAGCTAGGGGTGGGAGTCAGGGGGAGTAGAGAGAGAAGCAGACTCCCTGCTGAGCAGTGAGTCATAACTTGGGGCTCGGGGCTCAGTTCCAGGACCGAGTTCATGACCCAAGCCAAAGGCAGATATTTAAACTGACTGAGCCACCCAGGCATCCCTTTAATGTGTACAACTAGATAAGTCTGGGGATAAGTATACACCCATGAAATCATCATCATCATCAACCCATAAACATATCCATCATTTCTCAATGCTTCTTCCTATCTCTTTGGAGCAACATCTTTAAAATACTGAAAGTGAGGGCAGCCCCGGTGGTGCAGCGGTTTAGCGCCGCCTGCAGCCCAGGGCATGATCCTGGAGACCCTGGATCTAGTCCCACATCAGGCTCTCTGTATGATGCCTGCTTCTCCCTCTGCCTGTGTCTCTGCCTCTCTCTCTCTCTGTTTCTCTCCTGAATAAATAAATAAAATCTTTAAAAAAGGGATCCCTGGGTGGCGCAGCGGTTTGGCGCCTGCCTTTGGCCCAGGGCGCGATCCTGGAGACTCGGGATCGAATCCCACGTCGGGCTCCCGGTGCATGGAGCCTGCTTCTCCCTCTGCCTATGTCTCTGCTTCTCTCTCTCTCACTGTGTGCCTATCATAAAATAAATAAAATTTAAAAAAAAATTAAAAAAAAAAAATCTTTAAAAAAAAAAAATACTGAAAGTGAAACATTGCTAACCTATAATTCTATACCCAGAGAAAACATCTTTCAAAAAAGAAGGTAAAATACTTTTCAAACATATAAAAGCTAAAAAAAGGGGGGAAAAATCCTCACCATCAGACCTACGTTACAAAAAATGTTAAAGGCAGAAATAGAAAATGGAACAAAGAAAAGATGGGACAAATAGAAAACAAATAGCAAAAAGACAGATTTAAATTGAACCACATCAGTAATCACATTAATGTAAATCATCTAAAGACTCCAACCAAAAAGAGGTTGTCAGATTGGATAGAAAATAAGACCAAACTATGCTGCCTATAAGAAAACTATTATAAAACTATTTTAAATATAAAAACACAAACTAGCTAATATATATATTATTATATATATATTTATATATCATATATATACATATACATATATATATGAAAAGATATACTACACTAACAATCAAAAGAAAGCTAGCATGGCTATACTAATAGCAGACAAAAGTAAATTAAAAAAAAAAAGAAATATTACCAGGTACAAAGATAATTTCACAATGAAAAAATAGTCGATACATCAAGACAACCTAACAACCCTAAACACTTATGCACATAAGAGAATTTCAAAAATTTTAAACATCAACTGATAGAATTGCATGAATAAACAAATCCACAATTATAGTCAGATTTCAATACCCCTCTCAATAACTTCTGCAACAGTTGACAGAAAATCAGTCACAATGTAAGACTTGAGTAACACTATCAAACAACTTGACCTAATTGGCACTCTCCCCAACAACAGAATACACATCCTTTTTCAAGTATACACAAAACATTTACCAAGTCCAATCTTAACTATTCAGGACCATACTTAAGTTTTAGCCATTACAATAAACAAAAAATAAAAGGCATCTAGATAGGATAGAAGTCAAACAATTTATTTGCAGGTGACATGACTGTCTACGTAGAAAATCCAGTAGAATCTATGTAAAATCTAGTTAGTTTTAGTAAACTAAGTGAATTTATTTAGCAAGGACCCAGGATTCAAGATCAATATACAAAAAATCAATTTATATACATATTAAATACAACATTTACAATAATATCAAAGTCTCAAATACTCAGGTATAAATCTAATAGAAGATATGCAAGACTTCTAAACTGAAGATTATGAAAGTATTTCAAAGAAATAAAAGAAGATCTAAATTAAATACAAAATACACCATGTTCATGGCTCAGGAGAATCAATATTGTTACGATGCCCATTCTCTCCCAAACTGACCTATAGATTAATTGCAATGCTAATCAAAATCCGAGCAGGCTCTTCTGAAGATATGAACAAGGTGATTCTAAAATTTGGTGGAAATTCAAATGACCTAGAATAATCCAATCAGCCTTGAAACAGAATGGTGGAGCACTAACATATCTCACTCTAAGATTCAGTATAAATCTCTAATAACGAAGGAAAAGTAATATTGATGTAAAGAGAAACAGACTATACAGAATAAAGAGTTCCAAAGTCAACATAAATTTGCTTCTGACAAAAGTACAAAAGCAATTCAGCAAATAAAGAATAGTCTTTTCAACATATAGTCCTAAATGACTCGGTATCACTGTGTAAAAAAATCAACTTCAATCCATACACTGCACCACATATACAAAAATTAAATTGAAATGGATCATAAATTTAAATGTAAAAACTAAAACTACAAGGGCACCTGGGTGGCACAGTCAGTTAAGTGTCTGACTCTTGGTTTTAGCTTGGTCCTGATCTCAGGGTCATGGGATTGAGTCCACAGTCAGAATCCACTCTAGAGTGTGGAGTCTGCTTGAGATTCTCTCTCTCCCTCTCCCTCGCCTCCTTCCCCCATGCTTGTGTGAAGGCACTCTCCCTCTCTCTTTCAAATAAATAAATAAATCTTTAAAAAAATAAAATAAAAAACCTAAAACTACAAAACTCAGAAAGAAAATACGAGAAAATCTTATGGCCCTGGGTTTGGCAAAAAATTTTTTTAGAAATGAATGAAAGAAAAGAACCAACACATCAACAGAATTGAATACTTCTGCTCTTTAAAAGACATTACCAAGCAAATGAAAAGCCAAGGCTCAAGCAGAGAAAATACATTTGCAAATCACATCACATATCTAATAAAGGACCTACATTCAGAACATAATTCTCAAAACTCAGTAACAAGAAAATGAATAACACAGTTTAAAATAAAACGGGCAAAAGATCTGAACAGACACTTCACCAAGGAAGATACAGGGATGACATATATCCACATGAAAAGATACTCAACATCATTAATCATTAGGGAAATGCAAACTGAAACCATAATGAAATATTACACATCTATTAGAATGGCTATCATTAAAAAGATTAACATGCCAAATGTTGACAGAGATGTGGAACAGTTGGAACTTTCATACACTACAGTGAAAATATAAAATGGTACATCTACGTGGGAAAATAGCTTGGCAGTTTCTTAAAATGCTATGCATGCAGCTAACATTATGATCCAGCCATTTTACTCTTTGGTATTTGCCCAAGAAAACAGAAAGCATCTGTTCATACAAAGACTATAATTTTCATAGCAGCTCTATTTGTAACAGCCAAAAGTAGAAAAAATCCAAATGTCTATCAACAAGTTAATGGATGAGCAAATCCTGGTATACCCATACAATGGGATACTATTTGGCGATAAAAATGAATAAATTAATGATACATGCAACTTTAACAAATCTCAAAATAATTATGCTAAATGAAGATCAAAAACAGTACAAACTATATAATTCCAATTATATAAAATTCTAGAAAATGTAAACTAATCTATAGTGACAAAAAGCAGCTCAATCGTTGTCTGTGGACAAGGTAAAGGTAGTGACAGATTCCTGTGAGTCCTAAGGAAACTTTGGTAGAAATATCATCATCTTGTATTGATGGGCTTGGTGTACACATACATAACTTATCAAATTACACACTGCACGTGTACAACTTATTGTCAATTGTAACTCAAAACTATATGAAAAAAAGTTACATGAAAGGCCTCTTCTTTTAAACTGTAACACCTACATACATAAATATGTCAGTAGAGACAGTTCTCTTAAAAAAGAAAGAAAAGGGAAGTTGGTCCTGCCTCAAAAGAAAATTTTACATCACACCCTGTTTTTCAGTGCAGATTAGGTGTCCATTGGGAGCAAATTACTATCAACAAAGACTTGTCACTTAGTGGTATTAAGCTAATTATATAAAATTGATTCAAACTGAAACTTTTAGTAGGCACTTATATGTCAGACATCATGAAGAACAGAAAAATAAATAAGATAAAGTTCCTTGCCTATATGTACCTGGCAGTGTTATAAAAAAGGTAAAAATCTTTACAAAAACTAGAATATTCTAAGTGCTACCCACCCTCCTGGGAGGGGGGAAAATAGAAGAACAACGTATTAAAAGTACTTAAAAAAGGAGAAAAGTAGTCCATTTGGAATAAAACTGCCTCATGCCCTCCAGGCTCTTATCTATTTTTAAATATTTGCTAAGATGCCTAAGCAGGTAAGTATATTTACAAAACTCTGAAGGATAATGACCTGTTGATGGGAACATAAACTGTAAATTTTTTTTCCTTTAGCAAATGAACTCTGCCAGATATAACTTCCAGACCATAGCAAATGTTTTAGAATAAACGTTCTGACCTCTAATTTAGCAAAAGTTAGAAGTAAAAGGCAAAAATGAGGCAGACAAACAGATAAATTCAACTTTCTAGATAAAAAGAAACGTACTTGGGACAATCCAACCCAAGACCTTGCTACTTTCTGACAAAAGAGCTGAAAAAGATTAAAAAAAAAAAAAAAAGTTGCACAATATATCAGTAAGTAATTTTTTATATTGTTCCTTATACTTAAGTGGGACTGGAATTTTATTTGTATTATTATGATTATCATAATCTTTATTTTCAAAATTCTCCAATTCAACCCAGATTTTTAAAAAAATATTTTATTTATTTATCTGAGAGACAGAAAAAGAGTACACAAGCAGGGGGGAGGAACAGAGGGGGAAGGAGAAGCAGACTCCCTACTGAGCAGGGAGCCAGACTAGGGGACTGATCCTAGGACTCCAGGATAGTGACCCGAGCCAAAGGCAGACGCGTAACTGAGCCACCCAGGCGCCCCTCAACCCAGATATTTTAAATTTACTTAAGCTTAGGAATAAAATTCTTACCCTAAATATCTGTTCAAACATGTAAATGCAACATCTACTATACATAACATACATTCTTGAACTATAGAAGCTATGTGAATTTTATAAGCTAAATTTAACAATAACAAAGCTTTAAAAATTCAGTTTCTTTAAAACTATTAAGCACATTGAAAATTTAAGCTTTGGTTAGAAAAAGTATCCCCACAAAATACCAGAGTTAAACCCAGGAATTCTAATGAGCTCCACACCCAAGGATCTAAGCACTTACTTGGTATTTTCATTTGAGTAACCCACGGGCATCTTAAACTCGATATATTCTATCCCAAATCTGCTCTCTTCTGACATTCCCAGTTCTGTCAAAGATGTCCCATCGACTCAAGTTATCCTAACTTTTTTTCATCATCCCCATCCTATCTCCTAAATCCCTCAAATCTTCGACATGGACCCCTCATCATTTCTATCCTGAGTTGCTAAAACAACATTTTCTGGTCTCTCTTCTCCCAATCTAGTCACTGTTCAATAATCCGTGTAGAGTGCTTAATGTGTAAACACTGCCAAAATTGATCTTTATAAAATGCATACCTGATGGTGCCATATCTGAGCTTAAAAGCCTTCTGACTCCACCCTCTATACTTTACCTCTGCAGCTAATCAACACCTGACACTCCCCAGTACATACAAATTTCCTGCCTTGGGCCACTCTGAACTCACCTCAAAGCCTTGTGCCTTTTTACGTGCGCACTCTCTCCCTTCGTTACACATTCTGCAAATAACTTCTACTAAATCCTTCAAAAGAGCAAGCAACAGCCCGTCCAAATTCTTCCCACTACCCTCACTCCATCTAATCTGATTTAAAAGTTTCTTTACTCATAGACTTATTCATTGAGCTTCAACTAAATGTTGGGAATAAAATGTTTTGGTGGAAAAAAACACACCCCAAAAAAAGTGTCTGCCTAAACTAGTACCATCATGTAAATCAGTAAATAAACGGTCATGGTAAAGTGTGACAGCACAGGGTCCTGAATGTCATTTTCAGTTATTTCTTCAATAAATACAAAACAAATGCACAAAATGAGTCAGGCACGGAGCATGTTCCTAGGTATAAGTACATAAGATCCAGTCACTTCCTCCATAGCACTTACAACCTAAGAGGGAATTAGGATAAGAAAACAGATAATTACCCTGTATCATACATGCATGAAGAGGCTACCACAGTAGAACCTTATAAATGATATCTAATCTAGACTTAAGGACTCAGGCAGGATGAGAAATCAGAAAGATTTACCTGGAGGGACACATAAACTGAGACCTGGAGAATGACAATTATAACTAGAAAAGGGTTTATGCTCTTGGCAGAGAATGTATGTTCTACAGAGAGGGCAGTAGTTCAGTGTATGGCCACAATCCAGATCAGATAGTAGACGTAAAAGAGTTTAGAGACAAGAGTAGAGACTGTATCAGATTACAAAGAGTTTTATAAACCATGCTCAAGAATTTCAGAGTTCGGAATTTGTCCTCAAGACAACTCTTTGCTACTAGAAAGCCATTAAAAAGTTCTAGGAGGGGAATGCCATGGTCAGACTTGGCTTTTCTAAGCCAACACACTGGCTACAGAGCCAAGAATAAACAGCTGCAGTAATACCTCCAGTAATAAACAGGTGGAGGGAGAGATTCATGGTGGCTTGAAGTACAGCAGTGGCAGACGGGACGAAGAAAGGCAGATGGCTCAGAAAAGTATTCAGAAGGTCACAATGATAGGACTTCATGACTGATTAGATGTGGGAGATGAAGAGAAATCAAGGACAAAACTGAGTGGATGAGGTTCTTCACTGAGACAGGGAATACAAAAGGAAAAAAGTAAATAGTTTTATTTGGGACAAGTTAATCAGTAATGACTGGGAAACTACAGAAATGTAGAATATAAGTGGTTTTAAGAAGAACGAGTCCCAGAAATTCTGAGTGAAGATATAAAAATGTTGGGATATTAAGGATGTTACAATTCTCAAGGGGTAGGCAGCAGAACTATTACTGCTTCTGAAGGGCAACAGTGTGCTGAACAACGAACAATGTCACACAGGAGGACAGGAATAACTTAGCAGACTGGGGAGGCACAGTGAGGACTAAATGAATGACTTGTCTTATGCCAAGGATGACATACACATTATAGTATTGCACGCTAAGAGACAGTAAACAGATTTCACGAGGATTTCCTTCCACCAAAAAGCAAAAATAAAAAACTAAGGTTACAATTGTTCGTTTAGTCCCAGCAACGATTTTCCATCAAAAACCTAATATTTAATTCTTCTCCCAAAAAAAGCCATGTTTTTATTAATTCATAAAATGAAATAACTTGTTAAATTTGCAAACTACTGTACTGCGTCAAGAATAAAGTCTATGTTTAACCACTCTGTATCCAAAGAACTCAAAACACAGAAGGCACTCAAACATTTGCTAAAGAATGCCAGAAAAAAAAAGAAGACATACACCTATTGTATTCGACACCAGTACGGTATTACCATGTTGTAAGATCTAGTCCAGGAAAAGAAAAGTTCTCCAGGAAAATCTAGATATTAGAATATTATTTACATTTCTAAAGCACAAGGGTTTCAGGGGACTATAAGCTTGTCTAAAGGGAATTAGAAGCGGTCAAATTTAAGGTACAAAATAAATTCCTATAAGAATGCCATCAAAACAAACTAAAAAAAATAACAGCTCATTTCCCAAGCATTCACTTTTTTTTTTCTTTCAGAATTTCTAAAACAATCACAGTAAAAACAGGGTAAAACCCAAGTGTACTAAAACCCGACTTTTTAACTCCAAAACAAGAGTAATCTAGTGATTCTGTCTCTCCCACTCCAGTCCCCACTCATTTTCTCTATCTTCTTGCTTATTCCTGGTCACTGAATATCTGCTCTGCGCCAGAATCTAGGCTGGATGCAAGCCAAACATTTCAGGCCCTGTCCTCATGATCAGTCAGTTTACTGGTCTTCAAAACATAAACATTCACTAAAAACAGCACCCACTTCAAGGACTTGAAATTCACTTTGCATTTCTTATTTAGAAAAGACAAAGAGATGAGTGCTACTGAGTATTTTCCTTCTAAAGAACTTAAGTCTGTAAGATAGAAGGTAAGGGACCAATGACTAATATAGTGCCTTGATCAAATCAGATGCTTAATAAATAATTGTTGAATAAATGAACGAAAGTAAACTAACAACCAGGGCACTGGGTCTAAGGTGAAAACCTATTTCAACCTCCTTTCTCCTGCCTTCGCTGTGATAGGTAAATTCAACTCATCCCATTAACTCAATTCTGTCCACCAGCTATAGAAGACACAACATGGTCTTCACTGTAAGGCAGTGTCCCTATTTCTCCTCTCAATATTCAGAAAAAAAAAAAAGTCACTCCTCTGTTTGGTTAACTGTTAAAATAATTGCTCCACACACAATACAAAAATAAAATAAATAAATAAATAAATAAAAACCTGAACTCCAAGAATTAATCAGGGTTTATGATCAAACTCAGACCTACTTTCCAAAGCCCAGCTAAGAAAGATATTTATGCAAAATTGAATTCATGTAAGACAAAAACCTATCTGTTTTAGCCAATCAGAGACCTGAAGATGTCAAACTGGTACCCTGTATTTACTAAACTAGTGAACTACCCACTGGCATAAAACCATCAGCCTACTAGAAGCATTACAGGGTCCTTTTTCCTTACCAAAAAGATACAGGGGTGTCTGGGTGGTACGGTAGGTTGAGTGTCCAATTCTTGGTTCTTTTGGCTCATGATCTCGGGGTTGTGGGATGGAGCCCCACAACAGCTTCTGCGCTCAGTGCAGAGTCTGCTTGAGTTTCTCTCTCCCTCTGTCCCTCCCTCTATGCACTCTTGCACTTTCTTCCTCTCTCAAATAATCTCTTTAAAAAAAGATGCAATACTCCATATAAGTACATGCATTATATTACATAGTACAAAGAACCTATGGGAGAGTTTATTCTCCGAACTACCATTCAGAAACTAGTTTTCTGGGTTTTGCTTTTTGTTTTATTTTGCTGTGGATCCTATCATCTTTGTAACAATCAAGTTCCCCTCTTTACTTTGGCTGCTAAAAAATTTAGAACTAAACTATGGCCCCCTAAAGCATACAGGTTATCTAATAAATGTACTTTCAGTACCATTTACCTTTTCTCCTTACTTTCCTTTTACCTTCTTTTTCTAATTTATTTTACTTAACTACATTGCTTTTATATTTGTGAGCAGCTTAACTCTCAGTGGAAAATCCAGGAAAAATATTCAACTATTGGGGTGCCTGGGTGGCTCAGTGGTTGAGCATCTGCCTTTGGCTCAGGTCGTGATCCCAGGGTCCTAGGATTGAGTCCCACATTGGGCTCCCTGCATGGAGCCTGCTCCTCCCTCTGACTGTGCCTCTGCCCCTCTCTGTGTCTCTCATGACTAAGCAAATATGTCTTTAAAAAAAATTCAACTATTTACTAACCAATAATAGCCTTATAATGTTTGAGTTTGAAAATTTTTCATTGCCAATAGCAGCAGCTAACATTTATTGAGCACTTACTTGGCACCAAGCGCTATTCTGAAAGCTTTGCAAAAAATGACTCATTTAATCCTCTTTATAAGTGGAAATATAATTATCCCTCATTTACAAATGAGAAAACTGGGCACAAGGAAGTTAAGAAATTTGCCCAAAGTATACAGCCAGACAATCAAGCTCCATCTCCTTAACCACTGCCTGATTGTGATGATTTTTCATTCATCAAAACTACATAATTTCTAAAACAAGGTATTTTTCAAATCCTAAAATAACAATGAGAAATAGAACTAGAGTTAATTTCAAAAATGAAATTTATACACATACCAAAAACCGTACTGTAAATATTTAAATTCTGCTACACCTAAACAATGACTTGCAGAGAAACCGAGATTATGAATAACATCTACACAGCATCCAGTATGTGCCAGGCTTTGTTCTAATATATTTACTTATTGATCCTCTTTACTATCCCATAAAGTAGGTCCTATAACATCCCCATATTACAAATGAGGAGACTGAAGCACAGAAAGGTTAAGTAATTTGACTGAAGTCACTTTAGTAAGTGTGAAGTTAATTTTCAAAACTGTTTTGGATCCAGAATCCAAACTCCTAACTGTTATCTTACACTGCTTCCCCATATGACAAAGGTTAACTTCTTTGATGACTTCCTACACTCAAAGTTCAAAGCAAGCAAAACAGAATTATTTCAAAAAAATTACTCTACATCCTAGATCTCAACACTGATTCTATCCACCAGCATGTGTATTTTCTTTAAAAGTACCACATGTGGTTCTTTGTGAGGCTTGGTTAACAGTCACTGCCCTAGATTTCTAAGCTAGACAGGTCTTTGCTGAACCTTTCGGGGGGGGGGTGGGTAAAGAAAATACATATAGAAATATAGAAAATATAGACACATAAACACACTCACTCTCTCACATCTATCGATTATCCCCTACTCCCCTTTCCCAAAGGAACAAGACTGGAAAGTAGGGAAGCATAGCATAAAGCCAGGAAGGGAACACGACTTTTTATGCTATGTTAAGCAGCCTCTAGTAATATTTTAATGGTGACAGTAACAAAATAAAGGTTTTTTTTTTTTTAAGAATTTATTTTGAGGGATCCCTGGGTGGCGCAGCGGTTTGGCGCCTGCCTTTGGCCCAGGGCGCGATCCTGGAGACCCGGGATCGAATCCCACGTCAGGCTCCTGGTGCATGGAGCCTGCTTCTCCCACTGCCTGTATCTCTGCCTCTCTCTCTGTGTGTGACTATCATAAATAAATAAAAATTTAAAAAAAAAAATTTAAAGAATTTATTTTGAGAGAGCCTGTGCACGCACAAGCGGGGGGAGGGCCAGAGGGCAAGAAAGAACTTCAAGCAGACTGTTGACAGGGCCCATGTGGGGCTTGATGTCATCACCGTGTTATCACCACCCGAGCCAAAATCAAGAGGCAGACGCTTAACTGACCAAGCTATCCAGGTGCCCCAGATTTTGTTTGTTTTTGAATGCGAGAGACAGGGGCGCCTGGGTGGCTCAGTCAGTGAAGTGTCTGCCTTTGGCTCAGGTTATCATCTCAAGGTCCTGGGATCAAGCCTTCCATTGGGCTCCCTGCTCAGCCAAGGGTCTGAGTCTGCTTCTCCCTCTTCTTCTCCCTCTGACCCTCCTCCCTGCTTGTGCTCTCACTGTCTCAAATAAATATAATCTTTAAAAATAATAAAGCTAGAGACAATCAGATTTGTAGGTTACAAACAAAAAAACCAAAAACCTCCAGGGGTGGTATAGAGAAGGGACTGTGGACAAAGAAACTGCAAACACGGAGAAAAATCAGCCAAGAACTCAAGAGCAGAGGCAGACTAAAGGAACTAAACACAAAGAATGAAGAGGATGCAGGAATTTAAGAAACTTCTTTAAGGTAAACTGGTAGGACTTGGTTCCTGATTGTTATTGAAATGAATGCCTCCGCATTTGTCTGACATGCAACCCCTGAATGACATTAACCTAGATCTGAACTCAGGGCAGAATAAGTGGGTTTTGCTGGTCATGATGGTATTACTTGGGAGAGGGGGAGCTTTTGGCATAGAGAAATAGCTTGGGTGGTATGATGGCTATGGGTGTCCACTTACAATGAATGAGGATAAATGAGGTGATGACATGGAGTTATGAAGCAAAAGACCAATTTTAAGAAGTTAGATTAAGGGGGCACCTGGGTGGCTCAGTCAGCTGACACCCGACTCTTGATTCTGGCTCAGGTACTATCTGAGTGAGGGAATCAAGCCCTGTGCGGGGCTCCATGCTCCACAGGGTGTCTGCATACGATTCTGGCTCCCCCTCTGCCCCTCTCCCCTCTCACACTCTGTCTAAAATAAAATCCTAAAAAAAAAAAAAAAGTCAGATTAGATTATGAAAGACAGTGACTGGAAGGAAAGGGTGAGAAAAGGTCTTACATTTCACAACTGGGCTTATCTCAAGGATTCTCTCAAAAACAATCCACACCATGGGGCGTGGGGGTGGGAGATGGGGGGGGGGGAACCTCAGTGGTGGAGCACCTGCCTTTGGCTCAGGGCCTGATCCTGGGGTCCCACATCGAACTCTCCGCAGGGAGCCTGCTTCTCCCTCTGCCTGTGTCTCTGCCTCTCTCTGTCTCTCTGTCTCATGAATAAATAAATAAAATCTTAAAAAAAAAAAAAACACTAAGGATAGAGAAGTCATGCTTGCTCAGTTTCCCAAGGTCACACTTCCAAGCAACAGCAAAACCGAGACCACGCGTGTTATTCTCGCCGCCGAGTGGAGTGGTCCACACTCCAAACCACAAACGTTATTAGATCCCCCAACATGGGGGAAAGAAAGCAGCCGCAGGGAAGAGGAGGGAGACTGCAGGAACCGCGGGATGACCGGCGACAAGCGAGTACGACAAGCGAGTATGTGGTCACCGCTGTTCGATGAGTCACCGCCAGACCCAACTGTTGACAAACTGCTCCCGTAGCGGCAACCGCCAGCGGCTAGTCCTGACGGTCCTCTGTACTTCAAGCTGTGCGCTCCGAGCCCATCCCGGCTGCCTACGAGGCACCCCCCGCGCTGATCCTGGTTTCTAACGACCTGCGGGTCAGGCAGCAGCCCAGGGGCCTCCGCGAGCACAGCCCAGGGGCTCCCAGGAGCACATCCTGGGGGCTCCCAGGAGCACAGCCCAGGGGCCCCCAGGAGCACATTCCGGAGGCCCCGCAAGCACATCCCCCGGGGGGCCCGCGAGCACAACCCAGGGGTCCCCGAGAGCACATTCCGAAGGCCCTGCAAGCACAGCACAGCGGGGCGGGGGGGGGGGGGGGGGGGGGGGCGGAGCACATTCCGAAAGCCCTGCAAGCACATCCCAGGGGCTTCCAGGAGCACTTCCCGGGGCTTCCAAGAGCACTTCCCAGGGGTCCCCAGGAGCACATTCCGGGGGCCCCATGAGCACATTCTGGGGGCCCTCAGGAGCACTTCCCGGGGGTCCCCAGGAGCACATCCCGGAGGCCCCCAGGAGCACTTCCCGGGGGTCCCCGGGAGCATTTCCCAGGGGCTCCCCGGGAGCACTTCCTGGGGGTCCCCGGGAGCACATCCGGGGGCCCCGCGAGCACATCCCGGGGGCCCGCAGGAGCACGTCCCGGAGGCCCCCCAGGAGCACTTCCCGGAGGCCCCCAGGAGCACTTCCCGGGGGTCCCCAGGAGCACATCCCGGAGGTCCCCAGGAGCACATCCGGGGGCCCCGCGAGCACATCCCGGGGGCCCGCAGGAGCACATCCCGGAGGCCCCCCAGGAGCACTTCCCGGAGGCCCCCAGGAGCACTTCCCGGAGGCCCCCAGGAGCACTTCCCGGGGGTCCCCAGGAGCACTTCCCAGGGGCTCCCAGGAGCACTTCCCGGGGGTCCCCGTGAGCACAGCCCCCCCCGCCCCGCAAGCACAGCCCGGGCCCCCGAGGAGCGGTCCACACCTGCACCGACGCGTCCCCACCCCCCCCACGCCCCGAGTCCGCAAACGCCCCGCCGCTCGCGGGCCGGCAGCCGCCCAACCGGCAGTCCGAGGAGAATGAACCCAAATGCGCTCTTTCGTTCCGAGCCAGGCGCACGGCAGCTCTGTTCAGCTCGTCGCCCGGGGGACAAGATGCCCTCGGCACACGGAGGCAGAGACAGCCTCGAAGGGGAGGGGAGGGAGAGGGAAAGCCGCCGCCGCCAGAAGGGGCGTCCGCACAGAACCGAGGGTCAGCACGAAGCGAGGCGCAGCGAGCCAGGAGGCAGGCACAGCTGCCGCGGCTTCGGACAGGCAACGCCGAGGAAGCCCCGCGGCTCCGGGCCCGCGCCGAGGCCCGGCCCCAGCCCGCAGGCCCGACCCAGCGGCCCACACGGCCGCCCTCCTCCGTCCCCCACCGAGCTCGGCCTCCCCGGGCCTCCGCCCCGGCCCCCCGCCCCCGGGCAGCGCAAGCGGCCGCGTCCCGGAGAAGCCCGGGGCCGCTCGCCGGCGCCGTTACTCACCCTCCCGCTCCCGACCCCCGCCGCCGCCATGTTTCCTTCGCGTGCCTGTGATGACGTCGCGGCGCCTCACGTGTCTCCGGGATTCACAACAACATCCGGCCGGACGGGGCCCACTTCCGGGCGGGAAGCACGGGGTGCGGCGCGGGCGAGGCGGGGAGCCCGGCGCATGCGTGCTGAGCACGGGGAAGGGGGCGGGGCGGGGGCGCTTGTGCACACGGCGCATGCGCCAACTGTTTTTCCCCCTTTTTTTTATTTTTCTTTTTTTTTCTATTTCCCCCCGCAAAGAGGGAATCTGACCTGAAGCGAGTCTGTGGTTTATGTTTCCCTGCGGGGCGAGACTTGGGGACATTCACAGGCCGCCTGTGTTTGGTGTGATGGGAAGAAGGGGAGGCGGCAAGCGAGGGCGGGGTTCGTGGCCCCGCAGGTCGCAGGTGCAGCAGGGCCCCCGACGTGCGGGGGGGCTGGGAGGGTGAGGGGGGCGGGGGAGCCCGCTGGGGCCGCGCGCACAGGCCTCCCATTGCGTGTGTGTGGCGTGTCGGGGCCGCTAACCCCGCGGAGCCGCCGGGGAGCCCAGGGCGCTCGGGGCGCGGGGTGCGGGCACCGGCGACGGGTGGAGGCTGCTCCCCGCTGCTTCCCAGCTGGCCCGGCCTCTGGGCGGAATACGCGGCCCCGGGGGTCAGAACACCTGACCCCGCTGACGGACGTTAGAGACCTCTGAAGCCGCTGGAGGGGTCACCCGGGGAGCCGCTTTAGAGACCTCTGAGGCCGCTGGAGGGGTCACCCGGGGAGCCGCTTTAGAGACCTCTGAGGCCGCTTGAGGGCCACCGGGGGAGCCGCGTTAGGGACCTCTGAGGCCGCTCGAGGGCAACCCGGGGAGCCGCGTTAGGGACCTCTGAGGCCGTTCGAGGGGTCACCCGGGGGAGCTGCGTTAGAGACCTCTGAGGCCGCTTGAGGGGTCACCCGGGGAGCCGCTTTAGAGACCTCTGAGGCCGCTCGAGGGCAACCCGGGGAGCCGCGTTAGAGACCTCTGAGGCCGCTTGAGGGCCACCGGGGGAGCCGCGTTAGGGACCTCTGAGGCCGCTCGAGGGCCACCGGGGGAGCCGCGTTAGAGACCTCTGAGGCCGCTCGAGGGGTCACCCGGGGGAGCTGCGTTAGAGACCTCTGAGGCCGCTCGAGGGCAACCCGGGGAGCCGCGTTAGGGACCTCTGAGGCCGCTCGAGGGCCACCCGGGGGAGCGTTAGAGACCTCTGAGGCTGCTCAAGGGGCAACCCAGGGAAGCAGCGTTAGAGACCTTTGAGGCCGCTCGAGGGCAACCCGGGGAGCCGCGTTAGAGACCTCTGAAGCCGCTGGAGGGGTCACCCGGGGGAGCTGCGTTAGAGACCTCTGAGGCGCCGCTTGAGGGCCACCGGGGGAGCCGCGTTAGGGACCTCTGAGGCCGCTCGAGGGCAACCCGGGGAAGCCGCGTTAGGGACCTCTGAGGCCGCTCGAGGGCAACCCGGGGAGCCGCGTTAAGGACCTCTGAGGCCGAGGGCCACCGGGGGAGCCGCGTTAGGGACCTCTGAGGCCGCTCGAGGGCAACCCGGGGAGCCGCGTTAGAGACCTCTGAGCCGCTCGAGGGCAACCCGGGGAGCCGCGTTAGGGACCTCTGAGGCCGCTCGAGGGCAACCCGGGGAGCCGCGTTAGAGACCTCTGAGCCGCTCGAGGGCAACCCGGGGAGCCGCTTTAGAGACCTCTGAGGCCGCTCGAGGGGTCACCCGGGGGAGCTGCGTTAGAGACCTCTGAGCCGCTCGAGGGCAACCCGGGGAGCCGCGTTAGGGACCTCTGAGGCCGCTCGAGGGCAACCCGGGGAGCCGCGTTAGGGACCTCTGAGGCCGCTTGAGGGCCACCGGGGGAGCCGCGTTAGAGACCTCTGAGCCGCTCGAGGGCAACCCGGGGAGCCGCGTTAGGGACCTCTGAGGCCGCTCGAGGGCAACCCGGGGAGCCGCGTTAGAGACCTCTGAGGCCGCTCGAGGGGTCACCCGGGGGAGCCGCGTTAGAGACCTCTGAGGCCGCTCGAGGGGTCACCCGGGGGAGCTGCGTTAGAGACCTCTGAGGCCGCTCGAGGGGTCACCCGGGGGAGCTGCGTTAGAGACCTCTGAGGCCGCTTGAGGGCCACCCGGGGAGCCGCGTTAGGGACCTCTGAGGCCGCTCGAGGGCCACCCGGGGGAGCGTTAGAGACCTCTGAGGCTGCTCAAGGGGCAACCCAGGGAAGCAGCGTTAGAGACCTTTGAGGCCGCTCGAGGGGTCACCCGGGGGAGCTGCGTTAGAGACCTCTGAGGCCGCTCGAGGGGTCACCCGGGGGAGCTGCGTTAGAGACCTTTGAGGCCGCTCGAGGGGTCACCCGGGGGAGCTGCGTTAGAGACCTCTGAAGCCGCTGGAGGGGTCACCCGGGGGAGCTGCGTTAGAGACCTCTGAGGCCGCTTGAGGGCCACCGGGGGAGCCGCGTTAGGGACCTCTGAGGCCGCTCGAGGGCAACCCGGGGAGCCTATTAGTAACCCGCACTGGGTGAAGAATTGAGGTCTTTCCCAAAAGTACTGGCTTGAGTCAGAGCCCTAGAACCTTCATGCAGTCCTAGGCGTGCTGTGTAGATCCTTGTCCGGGAGCCACGGTAAACCTTCCACCAGCTCAAAGTAATCGGGTGTGGTCAGAGGGATTTTCTTTTTAATAGACATTTCTTACGCTCTGTGTTTTGGGGAAAAGTTAAAACCCTTAGAACACTGCCTGGAAACGAATACTCAATTAATGGCAGCTATTGAGATGCAGCGGGGCAGCGGGTCAAGGACTGGCGGCAGGCAACAGCAAGATGCCCAAGATTGAGGAAGCTGTGCTCCAAGATGATCCTAGTGAAGCAGAGAGTGGGGCTCATAGCCTAAAACACCAGGAAAGAGCCAGGACAAGAGGAGCTTCTGTTTAGATGAGAACTCTCCTGACTGCTTCAGCAGGCCCCGAGCCATGTGCCTCCTGACGTGAGGCACTGAGAAGGACAGAACACCACTCCTGGGGCATTCCCCTTGAAAATGTGTAGCCTGGAATCTCCTCACAAGGCAACACTACTTGGACCTGAAATGAGAGGTGCTCTACCGAAAAATTGGTCTGTACTCTTCAAAAAGGTCTAGGTCACAAAAGACAAGGAAAGACTGAGGAGCTGTCCCAGAGTAAAAGAAACGAGAGAGACTGTCACTAAATGTAGCATGTGGACGTCTGGGTGGCTCAGCGGTTGAGCGTCTGTCTTGGGCCCAGGGCGTGATCCCAGAGTTCTGGGATCGAGTCCCACATCGGGCTCCCTGCGTAGAGCCTGCTTCTCCCTCTACCTGTGTCTCTGCCTCTCTCTCTGTGTCTCTGCCTTCTCTCTGTGTGTCTCATGAATAAATAAGTAAAATCTTAAAAAATAAATAAATGGCAGCTATTTGTATAATAAGTTTGGGAATTAACACTTTCTCACTGAAAAGTTGGCATCCTAGTTGCATCTGCCACTCATTCTCAATGTTTTAAAGCCTCATTCCCCATATGCCCCTTAAATGCTGGCACTAACTACACCTGGGCTATCCTTGGGCTGCTTTCACTTTATTTCCAAGCACTATTCCTAGACCATGATCTTTATTTTTTTATTCATGAGAGACACAGAGAGAGAGGGGCAGAGACACAGGCAGAGGGAGAAGCAGGCTCCATGCTGGGAGCCCGATGCAGGACTTGATCCCAGGACTCTAAGATCACACCCTGGGCCCAAGGCAGGTATCAAACCGCTGAGCCATGCAGGGATCCCGACCATCATCTTTACATTCTGACATCACCACGTCCTATGTGCTGATGACTCTGAAATATCTCCAGCCCACGTATCTCTCTCTTGCCTGAAGTCTACGGCCTACACCTGTTGCCTGCTGGACCTTTTTACTTGAATGACTCATCACACCTCAAAATACCTAGATCTTTGCTCCTCAAAATGTAGTCTGGAGACCAGCAGCACCTGGAAGCCTGCTAGAAATACAGAATCTCAGGCCCCACCCTAGAACCTGTACTGAATCAAAATCTGCATTTTGACAAGATCTACCGCTGACTTTGGAGTTAAACTTTGAGAAGCAAAGTCTTGAACGAAACTTAGATTTTGCTTTGGTTCTCTGAAATGTATTACCATTTGCTGAGTTAGAGACGCGGCTAGGGGACAATTTCTCCAGCTAAGTGTTGCTATCATGCTTCAGCTGGTTCTGGGTACCTCATGTCATGAGTCATTGGGAGGGAGAACTCATGGCGGACACGCCCACCATGTCTTTCCTTCCTGTCCCTACTGCCTCTCTTATGGTCGAGCTCTCTGATTACCCCTGGTTTGGACGATCCTGTGACATCTTGATTCATTCCCTTGCTTTCAGCTTCCCCTAACAATTCCTAACGCCACCACATTTATCTTCCCAAAGCATAAATGTGATATGTGAACTCCCTGCTTAAAACCCCTTAATGGCCTTCCATCTCTTCATGGAAAAGTCCAGATTCTCTAGCATTACATACAAGACCCTTCATAAACTGCGCCTGCCTACTATTTTAGCTTTCTCTCCCAAATTTACACACCTCAGACCCAAGTTGCCAACCATAGCCAAATATCTGCGTTTCCCTGAATATATCATGCTGTGACCTCTGTGCTGAGAGCCCCGCAAAGTACAGAGAATGACAGGAAAGGGAATTCCCAGAGAAAAATTCAGGAACCATTCTAGAAAAAAGAGTTGTTGCTGGGCAGGCCAACGCAGACAGTAGCTACAGAGGATCCACCTTTGCGGTCCGTGTTATCACACTGCAAAGGACTCGGTTTACTGACCTGCCTTCTGCTCCCTGCTAGGCTACAGACTAATGGAAGGTAGAGACCATACTGTGCAGTGCTGACCGCGACGGCTGGCGTAGTTACCGGACCCATAGCGGGTACTAAATAAGCATTTGTTTAACAAATTAAAGGAATTCTCTACTTCCAAATGGTGCTGTTCTGCTTTACGTTCAAGAGGAAAGAGACCGGGAACCCTGGGTGGCTCAGCGGTTTAGCGCCCTGCCCTCAGCCCAGAGAGCCACCCTGGGGTCCTGGGATCGAGTCCCGCATCGAGTCCCGCATCGAGTCCCGCATCGAGTCCCGCATCGGGTCCCTGCAGGGAGCCTGCTTCTGCCTCTCTTTCTGTCTCTCATGAATAAATAAAATCTTTAAAAAAAAAAAAAAAAGGAGGACTTCTCCCTCTGCCAGCGTCTCTGCCCCTCTCTCTCATTGTGTGTCTCTCATAAATAAATAAAATCTTAAAAGAGGAAAGAGACCATTTTCCTTTTGCAGTGATATCCTCTACATGCAAAGGGAAGAAACCAGGTCAGGATTGCAGTGTAGTTTGTTTCATGTTTGAGTTTTTCACTACATTAAGAGAAAAAAAAATCACAGTACAGTGCTTCACATGAAACCAATGAACAGGTTTTTAAAAGCAGCATGCATGTGAATTTACTGTAAATAAAGTTAAGGGCTCCCTATAACTTAAAATAATTACTGCTTTCGTGGGAGTAATTTTATAATTCCTAAATTCACTCCCGTGAACTATAGCGTCATCTTCGCTAATTATAACTTATCACTCAAAAAGTCACCTGATGTAAAAGAATCTTGATAAGTGTCTTAAAGCAACCTTAGACCTGAGCAGAACTTTAGCAGTAGTCTCCCCATGTTTTTCAGTTGAAGAAATCGAGTCTCTTAAGAAACTAATGATTTGGGGGATCCCTGGGTGGTCCAGCGGTTTGGTACCTGCCTTCGGCCCAGTGCATGATTCTGGAGACCCGGGATCAAGTTCCCCGTCAGGC
This sequence comes from Vulpes lagopus, assembly GCF_018345385.1. NCBI lineage: Eukaryota > Metazoa > Chordata > Mammalia > Carnivora > Canidae > Vulpes > Vulpes lagopus. The sequence continues at coordinate 56,163,581 of NC_054828.1, forward strand.
TCCCTGCATGGAGCCTGCTTCTCCCTCTGCCTGTGTCTCTGCCTCTCTCTGTGTGTGTCTCTCATGACTAAAATAAAATCTTAAAAAAAAAAAAAAAAAAGAAATTAATGATTTGCCAGAGTCACAAGCTGCTTTACAGCTAAGCCAGATTTCGTTACTGATACACGCCGTGGCTACAGTGCCACACTATCAGCTGTAAACCACAGCAGCTAATTACCCAATCAGCTGGATTCCCTCTCGCCTCTGTTCCTGACCAACCCTGTTTGTCTTCGAGGGCTTATCCCACGTCCCATGTCATCTAGTAAGACTTCCCAACTTTGCCACTACTCGTTGACCTCTACCTTTCCTGAACTCTTAGTGCAGTCAGGCTAAAAACTTTGGGTTTGTGCTTAACTATACAAGGTAGCACCTGACAGCTAAAAGATTGTAGGACTTCTCCCTGGGAAAATTGAGCAGCTGAAGAAATCAGGTCTATAGGTATTCACAGTTAGGGATCTTCATGGAAATAACTAACCGCATCATCCTACAGTGAAGGCCAAGAATCAACAAACCCCACCTGGGTACTTAGAACCTCCAATCAGCTTTCGATTTTAGTTCCTTAACTATGGACAGACAACCATGGATCAGTCCCCATTTGAAGAAAATCTTTAAGCTGAAAAACAAGAGACCAAAATGAACAAACCAACAATAAAAAGCAATTCAATACAAACAGTGCAGAGAACAAAAGGAAACCTTTTCATTACAATAAATACCACTGAATCATACACTTAATCAGTGGCTGAAATGGTCAATTTTATGTATATTTTATCACAATTTTTAAATAATTGAGAAAAAGGGAAAATATTCAGAATGTAGGGTAAAGCAGAATTAATTCTTAGACTTGCCATGAAAACCATGATCCATAAAGGAAAAAATGAATAAGTCGGATTTTATCAAAATTAAGAACTTTTGCTCTCCAGACTGAAAAGGATGGGGGAAAAAAAAAAAGCTGTAGACTACGGTAAAACATTTGCGAATGACAAACTTAACAAATACCTAACCTTTATAAGGAACTCTCAAAGCTCAACATTAAAAAAAAAAAATCCAATTAGAAAATGGGTAAAAGAAAATGCATTAATTTTCCATTGCTGCTGTAACAAATCACCACAAATTTAGTTGCTAGAAAAAAACCTCCCAGACGTCAAGCACGGGTTTCACTGGACTGAGAGCAAGGTGTCAGCAGGACGGTGTTCCTTTCTAGAGGCTTTAGAGGAGATTCTATTTCTATGGCGTAAACCCTGACAATTGGGTTGTTTTATTCTTTTCTCTTTTTGTAACGCAGGTGCCTGGCTTAAGCTTGGCTGCAGAGGCATCCACTTCCACGATGGCTACTTCAAATAAACGCATTGCCAGCCACAGGACTAGATGAAGATCCAGGTGACCTGCCTGCATGGGGCTTCCTTTGTTTGAGAGATCTTGCCTGATTTTAATAACCGACCGTTGGGGCCACTTGTTTTTGTTTTTGTTTTTTCTTCTTGCACTTTAAATTCCTACTGTTATAGTTTAAATTTACCACTAAAGAGTGAGCCTGGGAAACCCTAGACCCTCCCCCTTGATCCCAGGGGTGCACCCTGTGGCTCATGGGCTCTCTCTTGCTAGCATGTGGGCACACACTTGCTCTGTCCCTCCCTCTCTGCCTACCTCCATGCTGTGTGGCACCAGGTGTGCTATGTAATACCCGAGATCTTGAAAGCAATAAATCTTTATTTTTTCAAAGATTCCTGGTGGTCATTGCTAAGGGGCATCTTGCAATCATAATAGGAACCTCAAGGATCAGTCCAACTACAGCACTGATTATTGATTCGCTCCTCTTAAGGACCTAGGGTTAGATTAGTTTGGTCCCACCTGGATAATTTACCACAGTCTCCTCGTCTTAAGGTCCCCTACCCTTAATCACATCAGCGAAGCACCTTAGTTGTGTAAGGTAAAATAGTCTAAGGTTCTCAGGATTATGGCCCGATATCCTTGGTAGGCCATTGTTTTGCCTATCACAGACATAAGTAGACATTTCATGAAGAGGATATAAAGTTGGCAAAATAAGCACATAAAAGACGTTCAACTTCATGAGTCATTGGGAAAATGCAAATCAAATCTACAATGAGATATCACTAGATGCTTATTAGGGTGGCTAAAATAAAAATAGTGGTGACACCACTATTGTAAGCACCACTATTTGTAAGCATGTGGAGAAACAGAATCACTGGGGCACCTGGGTGGCTCAGTGGTTGAGCGTCTGCCTTTGGCTCAGGGCATGATCCTGGAGTCCTGGGATCGAGTTCCACATCGGACTCCCTGCATGGAGCCTGCTTCTCCTCTCTCTGCCTGTGTCTCTGCCTTTCTCTCTCATGAATATACAAATAAAATCTTTAAAAAAAAACAGAATCACTAATATATTGCTGGTGAGAATATAAAATGGTGCAGCCACTGTGGAAAACAGCTTGGCGAGTTCTTAAAACTACACATATACTCACCGTGTGACCTCACAATTAATTGCATATGTGGGTATCTACCCAGGGCAATGAAAACTATGTACACACAAAAACTTAGACGTGAATATTCATAGAAGCATTATTTTTAGTAGTCAAAGCTGGAAACAACCCAAATGTCCTTTAACAGATGAAGGATTAAACCGCAGTACATCCGTACCATGGAATATTCCACACCGATAAAAAGGAATTAACTACTGATACATGCGACACCTTGGATGGATCTCAAGAGACTGGTGCTGAGTGAAAACCACCTCACATGGCTACATGCTGTCTGATTCCACTTGCATAACATTCTCAAGATAGCAAAATTATGGAAACAGAGAACAGAGGAGTGATTCCAGGAGTTTGGGATTGGGGAGGAAGGAGAAAGGGGTGAGTATGGAGGTGCTGATAATGACAAAACAGTTTTGTATCTTGGTCACAGTGATGGCTACAGGAATGTACACATGTGATAAAACTGCATATGATGTACACCATGCACATACAATTACAGATAAGAGCACCGATGAGGTCTGGGTAAATTCTGTGGATTGTACCGATATCAGTTTCCTGGTATTAGACATTAACCTTTGGGGAAAAGTGGGTGAAAAAGTTTATGGACGAACCCATATTTTCTCTTTTGCGAATTTCCAAAGTTTGTTTATGCGGCCTTTTTAAATTCAGTTACATATTTTTACATGCATATCAGTTAGAACACCTTTGGCTGCAAGTAGCAGACCATCCCAGTAAAACTGTATTAAATAAGTATATATTTGTCTTACATAAAAATTCAAGAGATAGAGCAGTTCCAGGACTGATTCATTCGCCAGTTCAACATGCCTATCAAAGAGCAAGCTTCTTGCCATATTTCTGCTCTTTCATTTGCAGAATGTTGTCTTTTGTCTTAAAATTGTTCACTCAGGGGATGCCTGGCTGGCTCAGTGGTTGAGCATCTACCTTCGGCTCAGGGTGTGATCCTGGGGTTCTGGGGATCGAGTGCCACACTGGGCTCCCCACAGGGAACCTGCTTCTCCCGCTGCCTGTGTCCCTGCCTCTCTGTGTGTGTCTCTCATGAATAAATAAATAAATCTTGAAAAAAAATTGTTCACTCGGTCTCAGGATGGCTGCTGCAGCCCCATTAATCACATCCTTCTACAAAACATGCCAAGGCCGGGAGAGAGAAATTTCCTTTTCTGGGTTCCTTTCGTAAAACTAGTAGAAAGGCCTCAGGATTCTGTTTCTCGCATCTTATTGGCCAGAATTGCATATCATTCTCATTCCTAAATTAGTATCGCTCTGGGAATGTTGTAGGACCCTGGGGTATATTTGCTCAATACCAGAGAGCAGTTAGCAAATAAGAAGGGATAGATGCTCATTGGGTAGACATCCTTGATGTCTGCAACACCCTTGTAGAATTGGAATTGAAGTTTGTTTCATCCTTAATGCACTGAAAAGAAATAGCTTGGGTTGTCATTGTATCTGAGGCCACCATCATCTCACCCGTGAACGGCTACACCGGCTTCTAGGTTCTCCAGGCCTAAAGTCTCGTTCTCTTCTAATCCTTTCCCCACAGTAAAGCACCATGAACCTATCTTTTTCTTTTCCAAATAACAGTGTCATTAGCACCTTAAAATCATTCACTGACTTTTCATCAACATGGATGAGGTGAAAGCCAGGCCCCCTCCTTGACTTAACGCCTTGGCCTATTTTCCACCATTCCCCATGGAAATTTATACTCTAAGGCCCCCACCCTGTGTATGGTTCTCTGAACTTTTATGCTATTTCTTCCTTTGCTTATGAATTCCTTTCAGCCTGGCCTACCCTTGCTTTCCATTCCCAAACCTGACCATTTCGACCAGGAAATAGCTCCTGGTCCTTTGAAGAATCAGCCAGGACATCGGATCTTCTGGGAGACCTCTCCTCAATTCTTCATCGTAGTAGTGATAGTCAAGAGCCTCTATGAATAAAATTGTAGGGGTGAGCTGGAAAAGCAAAAAGCTACTGAACAACAGCAAAAACCCCATATCTGAGGCATGGTTATATGTACAGGGTTTCTGAATAATTGTCAATTTGTATCTCAGCGACAGCCTGTGTATAACCATGTTTCTCCTCCAGGGCTATGATGCTTTGGAAATTAAAGTCCTATCAGGCAAATAATAACAAATAGCTTCCCAAACTGCTGAGCATTCATGGAATGTTTCCATTTATCTCTGAATCATAACAGAGCCAACTATCGAGAAATATAGTTATTGTCCAAGCCTGAGGAGGTATTCTTGTTTTCTCAAAGCACATACTACCCAATATCAAATATTTCCTTCTCAGCTTTTATTGCTTACCCACTCACATTTTTCTTCCCTTTAATATGTCGTGAAGCATTGTTACATGCTTTTTTTTAATATACTACTCATAAAATGAAGAAAGAAGACAGAAAATTGATAAGCTACTTGGGAAGAAAAGGGATTATCCATGTCACCATCATTTAAGATTATATTGGCATGAATCCACAACATTTCTCTTTGGTACTCTGATGAAACTAACAAATCCAAATATTTGCACAAGTTTAACACTTGAAAATAACAGTTGTTGCCATCTGAATATTCCATCCAAAATTGGAGGGTATGTTTCTCTATAGCAGCTATTTAAGCATCATCTGTGAACGTTTCCTACATAACAGCATATGCATGTGTAGCAAGCGTGCTTTCCCCTACCTCATGCCCCCAACCTTGAGTCAATATTAAATATTAAACTGTATGATATACACGAGACCTAATTCAATTAGCTAATAGATCAATGAATCAAACCCTCTAATCCTGTTACTAAAATTTAAGGGTGTCTTGGATTCAATGTTTTAAGTGAACTATTTGATTTCCTTGTTTGTTAAGGACATTAAGGAATACAAGAGAAAAAAGAAAAAGCCCTAAAGATCTAAACTACAGATTCTACACCAAAGTCCTAGGGCTATATGAAGAATTCTATTCTCTAGGCTATTTGTGTTGTCTGAATTTTTTTTTAAGGTTTTATTTATTTATTCATGAGACACAGAGAGAGAGAGACACTGGGAGAGGGAGAAGCAGGCTCCCTGCGGGGAACCTGATATGGGACTGGATCCCAGGACCCTGGGGTCACGCCCTAGGCCAAAAGCAGAGGCTCAACCACTGACACTCAACCAGGCGTCCCCCTTTTCTAATTTCTTAAGTTAAATCTTTATCTTACTATTTAGTTTTACTTTTTTTCTAATACAAACTTTAAATCTATAAATTGCCAAAAGGTTCCCTTCTGCATCCTGCAGGTTTGGGTATGTAGCATTTTCATGTTTTCAATTCTAAGTATTTTTTAGTTTTCAATATGATTTCTTCGTTGACCCATAAATTATTTTACATGTGTTTTTAAGTGTTTTATATTATTGGAGGTTTTATTTATTTCTATTTTTACTTCCTTCCAGCATTAGTGACATATAATTGACATATAACATTGTGTAAGACATACAGCACATTGATTCAATATATATTGCAAACTGGTTATCACAGTAGCATTAGATAACACCTCCATCACCTCACTGATTACCATATCTATTTGTGATGAGAACATTCAAGATCTACCCTCTTAGCAACCTTTAAGTATTTAACATTGTATTATCATGTACCCAGTCATACATTAGATTCACAGAACCTATTCATTACATTATAATTAGAAGTTTCTAACCTTTGACCAACATCTCCCCATTTCCCCCAATATCCAGCCCCTGGCAACCACCATTCTAGTGTCTATTTCTAAGAGTTCAGCTATTTTAGATTACACATATAAGTGAAATCATACAGTATTTGTCTTTCTCTGTCTGGCTTATTTCACTTAGCAGAATGTTCTCAAGTTCCATCCATGTTATCACAAAAGGCAACATTTCCTTCTTTCTCATGGCTAAACAATTAATTCTATGTAGGGACACGTGGGAGCCTCAGCGGTTGAGCATCTGCCCTCTGCTCAGGGTGTGACCCTGGGGCCGTGGGATCGAGTCCTACATCAGGGTCCCTGCAGGGAGCCTGCTTCTCCCTCTGCCTGTGTCTCTGCCTCTCTCTGGGTCTCTCATGAATAAATAAATAAAATCTCAAAAAAATTAAAAAATTAAAATAAAAAGAACCACCCTATGAACCAGCAATCTCAGTACTGGGTATTTACCCAAAGAATACAAAAGCACTAATTCAAAAGGATACATGCATCCGTGTGTTTATTGCAGCATTATTTACAACAGCCAAGATATAGAAGGAGCCCAAGTGTCCATTGACTGATGAATAGAAAAGGAGATGTGGTGTGTATATGTGTGTGTGTGTGTGTGTGTGTGTGTGTGTGTAATGGAATATTACTGGCCTATAAAAAAGAACAAAACCTTGCCATTTGCAACAACATGGATGAAGGAAAGATAATGCTAAGTGAAATAAGTCAGTCAGAGAAAGACAAATACTATATGATTTTACTCATATGTGGAATTTAAGAAACAAAAGAGCAGACGGAAAAGAGAGAAATCAAGAAATAAGACCCTTATAGAGAACTAATTGATGATCACAGGATGGGGGATGGGTTAAATAGATGATGGGGATTAAAGAGTGCACTTGCCATGACCATGACGAACACGAGGTGACATATAGAATTGTTGGATCACTATATTGTATACCTGACATTAGCAGAACACTATATGTTAATTGGAATAAAAGTAAAAAACTTTAAAAAGCCAAAAAAAATGGGCTAAGGACTTGAATAGACATTTCTTCAAGGAAAGCATACAAAAAGCCAACAGGCATATGAAACAAATGCTCACTGTTACTAATTATCAAGGACATGCAAATAAAACTACACCGAGCTATCACCTCGTACCTGTCAGGATGGCCATCCTCGAAAAGACCAGGCACAACACCTGCTGGCAAGGATGTGGAGGGACTGGAACTCTGGCACAGTGTTGGCGGGAACGCCCAACTATGCAGCTGCCGTGGTAAACTGTGTGGAGATCCCTCAAAAAATTAAAACTGTAAAAATCCTATGATCCAGCCGTCCTCCCCTGGGCATTTACCCAAAGAACATCCCCATCAGAAGGTTTGGTAGACACCAGCGCTCGCAGGTTCATTGCAGCATCCGTCGCACACAGCAAGATGTGGAAGCCAGCTGCGTGTACGTTGACCGATAGAGGAATGAAGAGCAGTGCCATGTGCATGCAACCATGCTACCGAGCGTTGGAGCACCTGGGGCCGTCAGCTAGGCGTCTGCCCTCGGCTCAGGTCATGACCCCAGGGTCCTGGGATCGAGCCCCACGTCAGGGCTCCCTGCTCAGGGTCGGGGGAGCCTGCTGCTCCCCCCTCTGCTGCAGCTCCCCCTGCTTGTGCGCTCTCTCTCACTCTCTCTCTAATAAATAAATCTTAAAAAAAAAAAAAAGAAAAAGAATACTATTCAGCCTTAAAAAAGACAAAATACGAAATAGGTGACAACATGAGTGAACCTTTGAGAATGGTGAGATAACTGAAGCAAGGCCGAGTGAAATAAGCCAGTCACGGAAAAACAAATACTGCGTGATTTGCAGTGAAACTGGTTGCCAGAGAGCATGAGGGGGACATGGGGGGCATGGGGAGGCCTAATCGACAGACAGAAAGTTTCAGCCCAACAAGGTGAATGAGCTCTAGAGACCTGGTGACGCAATGTCGCACTTACAGTCAACAATGTGTTCCCAACAAGGTGTCAAGGGGCACCTGGGTGGCGCAGGCAGTTAGGGCCCGACTCTTGGTTCTGGCTCAGGTGGTGATCTCAGGGTGGTGAGATCGAGGCCCAGCGTGCCTAAGATTCTCTCTCCCTCTCCAGTGTTACATGCAACTGCTGACCCACTAAAGCCTGCCCCTGAACATGTGACACACTGCATGTTGCGTAAATTGAATTAAACATTTTTTAAAAGGGGGGGGACAATCTCTCTCTCTCTGCCGCTCCCAAAATGCTCACTCTCTCTCAAATAAATAATTCTTTTTTTTTTTTCGAGTGAAATAGAAGATAGGCATACTCTGCAAATCAGAGATCCCACTGCTAAGGATACTCCCCGTGAACCTGTCTTCCCCAGGCGATGAAGACTCATACATGGGAACACTCACAGTAAAAAGAAAATTAATCAATTAATTAAAAAAAAAAAAGAACACTCACAGTAGCATGATTTTTAACAGTAAAAACAACAGGAAGGATCACCAAGGAAAGAATGTTGAGTATGCTGGGGAATTCTCTACACCAATTCAAATCAATAAACTAGAGCAATTTGTATTAGTACAGGTAGATTTCACAATAATTTTAAAGATACTTCTGTAACGTCTTGTTTAAAAACGTGTTCCTAAAAAACTCTACGGCTCACTTACTTTTATGCACCACTAGAAAACTGAAGTCTTTTTGCGTCTTTTTCGTCCTTAAATGATTTCTCTTTCCTGTCTTACCATCTCTTTCCCTTTTCATTTGTTAAGAAATAATTTTCTAGCTGTTATAATAGGACGAACAATGCTTGTTTCCTGGCTTGTTACAGGATTGTATTTCCATTTGCAAATTCGTCACGGGATATTAAAACACAAATGAGGTAGCAATCATCAACGGCAGCAGAACTCTAAAACGCAATTACAACGCTTCACAATTTGACTGGCAATGACAGATTGTAATTTGGATTACAGCGTATTACAATTAATGCTAAATTGCCAATAGCGAATACAGTTAACCCCCCTTCACACTTGCAATCAGTCAAGCATGAGATGAAGCATAGCAGAGGACGCAGATCATCATGGAATAGAAAGTACTGGCCCTTGCAGGAGAAATCATGCAATAGCCACTTCTGTGAAAGTCGACTTTTGTTCAGTGCTTTTGCTTTGGAGTGTCAGAGGCGATTCTCATGGCAAACCGCTTCATCAGATTTACTCGCAAGAACCTGTTCATTTGAAAGGGGGAAAAAAAGTCCAATATGTTTTTATGGAAATACTCTTTACAAAGAGTTGGATTACGATATCTCCTTCTCTACATGGAGAGTCCGTCTATTATATGAAATGTATTTTCATAAAGAGGACAATAACCTAAACAAGGCACCTGTGACCAACATCATGCAACCTCTGGTTAATGACACTCATCTGCTGATAAATCCAATATGGTGGCCACGATGCCATGTTCCCAAGTCTATACTCAACCACAGATTACTGGAAATTTCCATTAGGAATGATAACACCGTTAAACTCATGCATCCTCTTTCTAAGACGCTAGATTCCACTCTATGAATTTGAAATTGCATTCCAAGAATGAGTTCTTCTCTGTATTGGATTATGCCGGTTATAAAGGTTATCCTTCTACACGCAATTATCCAGAATTGCTCAATATGCAAGCTCAAAACAAGGATTAAGTTAGCCTCTTCGTGGTGACAAATGAACAACAGAGCACCATTTAATAAGAAGAATTAATCTGTGGTAGTACCACAATCTCCTAATAGAATTCATGCTCCTCTTTCTAATTCACTCTCAGAAAGTAATTTAAGGGTTGAAAGAACTGGTTGATAATTAACCTTTTAGAAAGCTTCAAGGAAGAAGGATGGGTTTTTTTTTTTTATTTTTTAGTTCTTATTAGTGCCCCATAAAGTAACCATTAACTACTTACTTGCTTTTGCTCTTATGTCCCTTCGAGTGTCTAGATCCAATTACTAGTCATGCTTATAAAAAAAAAAAAAAAAACAGTAACATGGACTATTTATGGCCCAGTATTGTTTAAAAAAAAAAAAGACTTTATTTATTCATGAGAGACACACAGAGAGAGGCAGAGACACAGGCAGAGGGAGAAGCAGGCTCCCTACAGGCGAGCCCTATGTGTGGGACTCCATCCCAGGACCCCGGGGTCATGACCTGAGCCAAAGGCAGACGCTCAACCATTGAGCCACCCAGGTGTCCCCAGTGGCCCAGTATTACTAACAAGGACTTTAAGCAACCATTGGGGTCATTTTGCCTCTCTCAACACACTAACCTTCATTTTCCCTTTTAGTCTCGCCCCGTTTCTCAAGGACTGCCTATTGCAGTGGCTCTCAGCCCTGGCTGTTACTTAGAATTACCTGAAGAATTTAAGAACTGTCTATGCTCAATCCTTAACCCCAACTAACATCTCTGGGAATGGGGCCCAGGTATCAGTGTGGAAATTCCCCACGTGGTCCAAACGTGCACTCAATGTCCTCTGTTCTTTCTTTGTATTTTCTTCTTCCTCTATTTTTCTGTTTGTTTGTTTGTTTGTTTAGAGAGGGAGGAAGAGAGAAAGTGTGGGGGCAGGGGCAGAGGGAAAGGGAGAGAGAGAATCTTAAGCAGATTCCACCATCAGCCTGGAGCCTGATACGGGGCTCCATCTCACAACCCTGAGATCGTGACTCAAGTGGAAATTGAGTCAGAAGCCCAACCGACTGAGCCACCCAGGCACCCCTCCTTCCTGATTTTTGGTTTAAACATCATTTTCAAACTTATTTTAGCAGGAGAACTATTTTTTTATTAAGATTTTTATTTTAGGGCACCTGGGTGGCTCAGCGGTTAAGCATCTGCCTTTGGCTCAGGGCGTGACCCCTGGGTCCTGGGATCGAGTCCCACATCAGGCTCCCCACAGGGAGCCTGCTTCTCCCTCTGCCTGTGTCTCTGCCTCTCTCTCTGTGTCTCTCATGGATAAATAAATAAAATCTTTAAAAAAAAGATTTTTATTTTAATTCCAGGATAGTTAATACACAATGTTGTATTAGTCTCAGGTGTACCATATAGTGATTCAGCGGTTCCATATAATACACAGTTCTCGTCATCATGAGTGCACTCTTAATCCCCTTCACCTATGTCACCCATTCCTCCCACCCACCTCTCCTCGGGTAACCATCTGTTTGTTCTCTGTAGTTGTGTCTGGTTTTTGGTTTGTCTCCTCCAGATTGTGAGCCTTCTCAGCCTCTATAATCACAGAAGCCAATTCCTCTTAATAAATCTCCAGATAAATGATAGATTAAATAGATAGATGATAGACAGATAGATCAACAGATAGACAGGTAGATAATCTCCTATTGGTCCTATTTTCTGGAGACCACTGACTAATATAGTTTCTTTACGTAACTTAAATCTCCACTGTTTGCAAAATCTTCATAGCAGCTCATTGGAACTCTAGGATTTCAGAATAGAATTTAAAAACTACTTTCTCAGGCCTTGGAGTATCTTCCAGAAGCATTTACCAAAAATACTGGAACCATAGCGACTCCGCATGAACCCATCAATGTTCACACTCCCATTTGGGTCAGGCTCTGAGCTAGCAGGGCTAATAAAGAGATTGGAGGGACAGTTCCAGTCCTCAGAATAGCTCCTGTCTAACATAGGAGCCAGAAAAACAGATCATCACAATTCAGTGTTCCCTCATTCAAGGCACATTTAGTAAGCGCCTGTGACGTTCCTGCATTATGTTAGGTGATAGGGATGTAGCAATAAACAGAGGACACAAAAATCCCTGTTCTCCTTGATTTTACATTCTACTCAGGGAAAACAAATATAAACAAAATAAGTAAGTAAAAATCATACGTCAGAGGGTATATGAAGTGTTGAAAAAGTCATAATTTTAAGGTAATCCGGCCTCAGGATACAGTGGATACACAGGAGAGGCATCTTGAAAATAGTCATACTTGGCCTCAGTCAAAGCAATTTTGTGGTATGATGGGGTCCAGTAGATCGCAGTAATGTGAGGAATGAAGGGAAACAGAAGAACGTTGAGGTCCCAGTGTGGACTTTTAATAAATTTGATTATAAAACAAGAGAGAAGAAGAAATGCTCGCCATTAAGGATAGATTTTTAAGTGGGAGGTTCTTGATCGTGTTTATAATTCTAGAAGAAGGGCCAGTAAAGAATGTTGTTCAACATGCTGTGGAAAAAATGAGATCATCTATTAAAAGACCACGAGGTGGGAGGAGGTGGGATAGAGCTGGTGGGAGGTGTTCGCCTCGGGCAAAATGACACAAGCAAAATCTTCTGCTAATAGTCATAATTGCTAATATTAAGAATTTACCATCGTGGTGTGTTCTATGCACTTTATATCTAATGACTCATTTAATATTCTCAGCCACCCTATGAGGTAAATACTATTATTATCTCTATTTTATAAATGAAGAAGCTGGGCAAAGAAAGTTAAGTAAATTGCTCAAGTCTCACTGGGAGACGCAATGTAAAATTTCAGAGCCGGGCGTCTGGCCTGTGTCCAGTCTCCATCCCTTTCCTATACCGATGAGTGTGAAAAGAAAGGAGGAGTGAGGGCAGCCCCCGTGGCGCAGCGGTTTAGCGCCGCCTGCAGCCCAGGGCGTGATCCTGGAGACTCCTGGAGACCCTGGATCGAGTCCCACGTCGGGCTCTGTGTATGATGCCTGCTTCTCCCTCTGCCTCTCTCTCTGTCTCTATGAATAAATAAATAAAATCTTTAAAAAAAAAAAAGAAAGAAAGAAAGGAGGAGTGAGGGTCAAGCAGTTTGAGTCATGACTTGACTCTTTTTCAGAAATGGAGCCATCTAAGGATGGACAAAGGGTCAAGGGTGTTCAGAGCGTGTGGGCCTAAATATGTAGCCAGAATTGTGAAACAAAGGGAACGTGGAGGTTGCACGCGTCTGCCTTTGGCCCAGGGCGTGACACCGGGGTCCCGGGATCAAGTCCCGCATCAGGCTCCCTGCATGGAGCCTGCTTCTCCCTCTGCCTGTGTCTCTGCCTCTCTCTCGGTCTCTCATGAATAAATAGATAAAATATTTTTTAAAACATACGTTGGCTGAATTAAGATGATTGAGGTTAACTATGTGTCTTGGTTTCTTGGTTGGGTTGGTATTGGGTTGAATGTTACAAAACTACCATTTATATTAGTCTTAATTCTTCAGCAAAGCGCTTACCTTTCCTCCTCATTGCTCCTACCAGGCCCAGCACCCCCCTACCCCCAGTCAGGTCAATCTGCTTGCCAAAAAAGTTGCCTCTCCCCGTCTTCATGCCATCGAATACATCTTCCTCTTAAAATGTCTACTTCACCCTCTATTCATGTATCTTTTTCAAAGTCTACTGTGAATATTACCTACTCTCAAGAATTCTTAAATGATTAAATCTACAACCCACCTTTGTTAATTTTTAACTTTGTGATCTCTTGTGTCACATTCTTAAGAGGTTTCTTTGTAAAGATAGTCCATTTTTCAGCAAATGCTCTGTTTATACACCTAATTGTTCTTAAGTTTTATTTATTTTTTGGAATAGGCAATATATTTGCAGGGCTCCTACTTAAAAAAATATATAAAAAGGCATCCAGTGAGAGGTATGCTTCTCACCCCTTTTCCCATCCAACTCAGTTTGTCTCTTCAGAGGCAACCAATAGTATCAATTTCTTATGTATCCTTTTGGAGATATTCACAGGTCTATGAAAACAAATGTGTATATATGGTTATGGTTACTGTTTTTTTCTTCTTTTTCTGTTTTTTTAAGATTTTGTTTATTTATTCATGAGAGACACAGAGAGAGAGAGAGAGAGAGAGGCAGAGACACAGGCAGAGGGAGAAGCAGGCTCCATGCAGGGAGCCCGACGTGGGACTCGAACCCGGGACTCCAGGATCACGCCCTGGGCTGAAGGCAGGTGCTAAACCACCAAGCCTTGGGATACACAGCCAGGCTGCCCCCTTTTTCTTCTTTTTCAACAACAAAAATGATCAGGAATAAGGCAAGGATGTCAATTCTAACCACTTGTATTCAGCATTGTCCTGGGTTATAGCCAGCTCAAGAAAGCAAGGAAAAGAAGTAAAAACACGTCCAAATTAGAAAGGAAGAAATCTTTTTGTCTGTATTGACTGATAACATAATAATGTAAAAAAAAATCCTATGTAATCTACAAAGAAGTCATTAGAACTGATAAGTGAGTTCAGCAAAGTCGTGGGCTGTAAGATCCGGCCTCAGTCTAAGGCAGATGCCCAGCCGCTGAGCCCCCCAGGTGCCACCCAGGGTGTGCGACCCAAGACCCAAGAGGGAAACAGCTGGCATCGTGCACCAGCCAGAGGCCAGCTGAGGCAGGGCCATCACCTCACCGGCTGTGCCAACAAGGAGACGGAGCCAGGGAGGCCTGGGAGGTGCTACGATGAGCACCAGAATCCTGAGGTTTACCTTCCTTCTGGAGTTTTCTCATCTCTCTGTTTCCAGGGAGAGTTCCCAGTTCCTTGGGTCCTGGCGCAACCTCCGCCCTGGCACCTGCCCTTGCATCCGCCACAGGGGCCAGGTGGTTCGTCCTGTGAATCTGCCAGCGACGTCTCCCACCTGTTCGCAAGGCCTTAGTTCGCAGTCCCCTGAATGGGCCTCGTGGCCCCGAGGCTCTGGGGTTCCCCTCACAGCCTCTGCCGTCAGTGCGCCCAGAACCGGAGGGCTGGCCCTGCAGCCGCCGTCTACACCCCGGCACACCGTGGCCTGCGGAAACCAAGCACCAGGTCTTCTGGGCAACAGTCGGCCTGGGGGGCCCCAGCCTACCTCCCCCCAACGGCTCCTTCCTCCTCAGCTGCCTCAGCGAGAAAGATCGAAGGTGTGCCTCCTTGATGACAAGCGATGTCCTGTCGAACACTCTTCCACGCGCTTGACTTCTGTTTATCTTCTTACTGCCATGTCTGTTCAAATAATCTATTTTTACATTTATTTTTGAGATTTCCTTATACATTTTGGATACAGGTTCTTCATCAGAGATAAGATTTGGAGCTATTTCCTCCCGGTCCGACTTCTCTTTTCATTCTCTAATGCCTTTCAAAGAGAAATTTTAAATTCTGATGAAATCTAAAAATAAATAAAAATTAATTAATTAATTCTGATGAAATCTGACAACTTTTCCTTTATGGGTTGTGTTTTGGTGTTGTTTCTAAGAACTCTCTGCTTAGCTCCCGGTCACAAAGATTTTCTCCTACGTATTTGAAAAGTTTTATAGTTTCAGGTCCATGACTCATTTGGAGATTGTTGGGTTTTTTATATATATGATACGAGGTAAACATGGAAGTTAATGTTTTGTTTCATTTCTGCTGCAGCACCATTTGTTGAAAAGACTGTCCTTTATTGCACCTTTGTTGAAAATCAGTTGTCCACAGATGGGCAGTTCTATTTCCGAACACCATTCTATTCCACTGATTTGTCTCTCTTGATGCCCAGACCACACGACCCCGGTTAGTGCACTTTCAGGGTTGGTCTTGACATCAAGTCGTACTGGGCCTTCACCTTTGTTTTCTTCCAAAATTGTCTTTGGCCATTTTAGGCTCACTTCTACATGAATTTTAGAATCAGCTTGTTAGTTTCTATGAAAACAATTTGTAGGGACCCCCTGGTGGCTCAGGGGTTGAGCACCTGCCTTGGACTCAGAACGTGACCCCAGGGTCCTGGGATCGAGTCCTGCATCGGGCTCCCTGCATGGAGCCTGCGTCTCCCTCTGCCCGTGTCTCTGCCTCTCTGTGTCTCTCATGAATAAATAAAATCTTAAAAAAAAAAAAGTCTCTTTTTTTTTTCCTAATCCCTTTCTAATGAATGAAACTAGGGGAATTTCAGGGGACCCAGATGGGATTTGTTGTACAATAAACATATGTAGTTTTAGTTTTTCAATATTGAGAAGCAGTGGTTGGGGCATATTTTTAAAGATGCCTGGCTATACTTGTTTTCCTTCACGATAATAAATTTCCCATGACTCAGTAACATGGACTTGCTCCTAGAGGTAATTGTTAATAATTTTGAAAAAAAGAATCAGGTCTTGCCAAGGTTCTGATGATTCAAACCTGTACTACCTAATATGAAGCAGGATGGACCAGGCTGTGGCGCAAATACCTCAAAGGAGTGATCTTTAACATACAGAGAGGTAACTTGCTGGTCTATGTTGCACCCCGCGTCCCCTCCCTCCATACTGATATTTGATTCAAAAAAGATTTTAATCTCTATTGGAACTTCTAAAGCAGAACCAAAGCCCCTCTGGGGACACGTCTGGTTGCAGGAGGAGCCATCCTAAACGAATAGTACCAGAGCATTACCATACGGAACAGGCCACATTCTATTGAAAAGATTAAATAATCTGAAAAAACATGCAAGTCTTTGGATGGCATACGAAAACAAAACAAAACAAAAAAACAAAAAACAAAAAACCAAAAAAAAAAACAAAGATGAATGCTTCTTGGGGTGCATTTTTGAGAGGCTCGCCTAATGTGTAAATAGTTGACTTTTGTTTGCATTACATGACTGGGTGACTTCACTGAAAATCTGCATAATTCAGTTTTAGCTCTGGATCACTTCAGTTGACATTCGCTAAGGCTTTATATGCATAGAGGTGGTTGTTGGACTTGCTTTAACCTTTTAGGGTTTTTTTTTTTTTTCCCACTCTATATGAAAGTAAAATTCTACTAGAAGAAAAAAAAAAGGAAATACAAGTTCAAGCCACAATGATATATATGCCTATTAGAAGGGTTATGACTGGGGATCCCTGGGTGGCGCAGCGGTTTGGCGCCTGCCTTTGGCCCAGGGCGCGATCCTGGAGACCAGGGATCGAATCCCACATCGGGCTCCCGGTGCATGGAGCCTGCTTCTCCCTCTGCCTGTATCTCTGCCTCTCTCTCTCTGTGTGTGTGTGACTATCATAAATAAAAAAAAAAAAAAAAAAGAAGGGTTATGACTTTTACAAACGCCCATGTCAGGTGCTGGCAGGGGCCGGGGACTCTCCTGCCCTGGTGGAACCCCACTGGAAGCCGGAGGCCAGCACCTCCACCGTGCTCCCTCCTGGCAACCTGGACAAGCACGGTGTCGTCCCACAATCCAGGGATTGACAGGTCATCGTAAGGAGCTGCGGCCACCAGCGCTACTTCTCCATATCCAGAAAGCACGAAGACAGACTTTCCACCCCTGACTGCTGCGTGTAAACAGGTGTCCCACAACCTTACAACACTCAAAAAAAAAAAAAAAACAAAAACAAAACCTTACAACACTCAAGAGCCTCAAAAAGATGGCCTTGGCCTCGTGTCTCTTTTCAGATCATGCAGAGAACAAATAATTGTGAAAGTCTAATTAGCTTCCGGATACGAGCTGCACAAATACGGGAAGTGCACATATTTTGCAACCTCGCTGACTAGGAAGGAAGACTGGCAGTTGAAAGAGTCAATCTGGCATATACAGCACAGCATTCTCAGTGGTTGTTCTAATTTACACCTCTACTGGCAAAAATCCTTGTTCCCCGATTCTCAATAATATACGGGATATAACACAGTGTTTTAGAGAAAAAAATTATTGAACAAATAGATGAAAAACTAGTATCTCAGCATAGCTTTTATTTTATACTTCTCTCCCTCTTTTTTTTTTTTAAGATTTTATTTATTAGAGAAAGTGAAAGAAAGAGCACACACAGGGAGAGGGGCAGAGGGACAAGCAGACGCCCCACTGAGCAGGGAGCTCGAGGTGGGGCTCGATCCCAGGACCCCGGGATCATGACCTGAGCTGAAGGCAGACGCCTAACTGACTGAGCCACCCAGGCACTCCTATTTTGTAATTCTCTTAACAGAAAGATTGAGCTTTTATTTTCAGTTTGTGTCATTTATATACTCTTCTATGAAAACTCTGTTTACAGTTTTGGATTTTTTTTTTCCTTTTGGACTATTGAATTTTTTTTCCTTATTGAATTCTAGGAGTTCTTTATATATTAAGCAATGCATGGTATAATTTGCAATTCTTTTTTCCAAATCTGTAATTTCACTTTGCTTAAGGTGATTTTTGAGATGAGGAATATTTTTTTAAAGATTTTATTTATTCCTTTGACAGAGAGAGCAGAAGCAGGGAGAGCTGCAGGGAGAGGGGGAGAGAGAGGCAGAGAGAGAAAGTGATGTCGAACACTCTTTCACGCGCTTGACTTCTGTTTATCTTCTTAGTGCCATGTCTGTTCAAGTAATCTATTTTTAAATTTATTTTTGAGATTTCCTTATATATTTTGGATACAGGTTCTTTATCAGAGATAAGATTTGGGACTACTTCCTCCTGGTCTAACTTCAACGGGGAGCAGGGAGGCTGATTTGGGGCCCGGTCCCAGGACCCCGGGATAATGACCTGAGCCAAAGGTAGACGCTCAACGTACTGTGCCACCCAGGCGCTCCTGAGAAGGGTAATTTATTTTATATATGACATTACCATTATTATATGTATATTATACATTATTATGAACTTACAGTGAATATCTTTTTTATTGTTTCTGGATTTTATACCAAACTTAGAAAAGCTTTCACTACACTGAATGTTTTAAGATCCTATGATTTCTTCAAGTACTTTAAACATTTCAGTTTTCACATTTAACACTGGATTTTATTTTGGTATGAGGTAGGATTCCAGCTTTTGTTTATTCCTGCAAATAGCTATGCAGGTGTCTTGACACTTAATGAATAAACCATACTTTCCTCACTGAATTGAAATGTCACCTTTATCTTGTGCTAAATTCCACTATCTGGGTCTGTTTTATCCTAATGATCTGTCTGGTCACATGCCAGTACCAGACTGCTTTCATTACTGCAGTTTTCTGTTTTTAGTATTTTGTAAGGCTAGTCTGTCCTCACTACTGTTTTCAGAGCTGTCCTGGCTAGTCTTACTGAGCTTCTTCATAGGAACTTTGGAATCAGCTTTCTGATTTTGGAAAATCCTAATATTTTTATTGAGATGGCATTAAATTTATAGATTAACTTACAAATAATTGGCATGTTTATGTTGGTTAAGTCTTCCTATGCAGAAGTATGGCATGCCTCTCCATGTGTTTGTGCTTTCTTTTTCAGGAAAAAGAAAGTTTTATTTTCGGGGTCTTGCCTATGATTTATTCCTAGGTGTTCTCTCCTTTGTTCTTATTTTTTTTGTAAAAGATTTTATTTACTCACTTTGAGAGGAGAGAGAAGGGGGAGGGGCAGGAGGAGAGGGAATCTCAAGTAGACTCTGTGCTGAGCCCAGGGCCTGATGGGGTGCTGATCCCATGACCCTGAGATCAGGACCTGAGCCGAAACCAAGAGTGGGACGCTTAACCACCTGAGTCATCCAGGGGCCACCCCTCTGTCTTTACTTTAAAAGAAGCTTTTTCTTCCAGTATGTCTTCTCGTTGGCTGTTCTTTATATGAATGAAAGCTTTTAATTTCTGGGATTAATTTTACACCCCGTGGCTTTATTAGTTTTGAGATACTTTTGGTTGACGCTTAAGCTTTGCACTACTTTCTCCAAGTACTAATTTTACCTCCTCCATCTTTAATGTCTCTAAATTCTCTTGCATCTCTTAGATAATTCTCCCCTAGGTTTTTAAGTTCCTCAAAGAAGTGAATTATATGGTACATTTTGTCTATCTTTCAGAGCACCAGTACAATGCTCCACATAGAATGTTTAGGAAAACAGAAACACAAATCGCCTCCTAAATTCTGAATCTGCTTATTATTCATTTTTTTGTTAGGTTCCCACTCACAAATGAACCCAAAACTGAAAATCTTTTGAAGTGTCACATATATATTTTGCAACAAAGTAGGTCTTTTAAGCTACAAGTTTTTTTCTTGGGTTTACATATGAAATTGCAGGCAAAACCTAAAATGTTTATTCCCAGGTTTGCTTACACATTCTTGGTGAAATTCATACATCGTCTATAGTTCTTCTAAACCCATGTATAATTTCACTTAAAAACTACATTTTTAGGGGTGTTCGGGTGGCTCAGTTGGTTAAGCATCTGTCTTGGTTTCAACTCAGGTTGTCATCTCAGTGTGGTGGGATCAAGTCCCACAACAAACTCAACACTCAGTGAAAATCTCTCCATCTTTCTCTCCCTCCCTTCTGCTCCAACTCTCTCTCAAATAAACAAATAAAATCTTAAAAAAAAACACACACACACACACACCCGCATATATAAGGTGAAATATGGGAGGTGGGTTGTAGAATGGCCATTAGAGTTTAAAATCAAATGCATGAAACAGAAGACTGAATCCTATATGCTATACAAAAAAATCAGTCTTCAGGTGCCTGGGTGGCCCAGTCGGTTAAGCAGCAGACTCCTGACTTAGGCTCAGGTCACGATCTTGGGGTCCTGGCATTGAGCCCCGTGTTGGGCTCTGCACTCAGCACCGAGCCTACTTGTCCGTCTCCCTCTGCTCCTCCCTGCACTGTCTCTGTCTCGAATAAATAAAATATTTTTTTAAAAAAGAACATTAGTTCCACTTGATAAAACAAATGTTTCTTCCCCAGGCCATTTTCAAGTGCGGTAAAAATTCTAGGTCCTAAATTAAAGTTCAATAAGATACAGTAAACCTAGAAACAATTGTGGAATAGTGAAATAAGATGAAAATTCAGGAAAGTGAAGCGCCTGGGTGGTTCAGTGGTTGAGTGTCTGCCTTTGACTCCCTCCTGGGGTCCCAGGGTCCAGGGATCAAGTCCGACCTCGGGCTCCCTGCATGGAGCCTGCTTCTCCTTCTGCCTGTGTCTCTGCCTTTCTGTCTCTCCTGAATAAACGAAGTCTTTACAAAAATAAATAAAAGATTTATTTGAGAGATGGGGGAGGTGCACAGGGAAGGGAGAGAGAGAATCTCAGCAGGCTCCTTGGGAGTGCGGAGCGGGCCTCAATACCATACTCTTGAGATCATGACCTGAGCAAAACTCAAGGGTCGGACCGACTGAGCCACCTGGCCCCCTGACAATACATTTTTGAAAGCCAATTTTTGGATTCTTCACTTTTAATAATCTTAATCACAAACCCTGCCCATGTTTCATCTAACTAAAGCCGCCCATTTCCTAAGACTCGCCGTCAGTGAAGAGGGACAAGTAAGCCACTTCCCATATTGAATGAACCTCTCAACCAATACCCCTCTTAAGCTTTAGCTCTTCATTCTGCATTTAAGGAAATCCCTAATTTTTTAGAATCATATCCTTGTCAGACATTCCGCAGAGAAGAATTTCTTTTACATGATGACTATTTTGCAAATCATTCTTTATCCAGTTGGTGATCTTTTAAATCTCTGACTAGAAGGGGCAGCAGCACAGTGTTAGTTCCAGCAGAGTGGTGGACTAATTGCTGGGGACTTGGGACTGCCAGGTCAGCCTCAAAGCGACACACCAAAGACCATCAGTCAGCAAACAGGCCCCATCTGACCATCTTCGGAAAGGCCCATCCAAAATTACACCCTTCAACAAAAAAAAAAAAAAAAAAAAAAAATTACACCCTTCATAAATTCCCCGTGCCACTACCATGGGCCTTAGTCTTTGAAGAGGAGAAACCACCTACACCACTTCTTCAATTGAAACATTTTTAGGCTTTAAAATACTAATATGGGATTCAGTTGTGGTGGGGAGCTTATATTCAATAGCTTTTGGACAAGATGGGTAGTTTTGTCACCCAGGAAACAGCAAAAAGTCCTCAAAGTATCTTGCCCTTGCTATATGGTTTTTCTTCCATGGGGCTTTACATTTTAAAGAACTGTCACCAGATTAAAAGATTTTCACCTTTTGTGAATTAGCACAGATAAATGTTACTTCTTGATAACTGGCTTATGAAATAATTATTTAAAAACTGATGATTTCACTCTATTTTCTCCCAAAAAGGGCCAAGAAGGGACCTGATAATTTGAGTTAACTTTAATAATATACTGTACTATCAAAAATATCCTTAAAAGGCACTGGAAGGATTATCAGAAAATTCAAATATTCATTAAGCTCTCTGGCTTAACCTCTCTGGTCTAGGTCTTCAATTTCAGTTAAGAAAAAAGGGACCAAGGACACCTGGGTGGCTCAGCGGTTGAGCATCTATTTGGCTCAGGGCGTGACCCCAGGGTCCCGGGATCGAGTCCCACATCGGCCTCCACATCGGGCTCCCTGCATGGAGCCTGCTCTGCCTGTTGTCTCTGCCTCTCTCTATGTGTCTCTCATGAATAAATAGAATCTTTAGAAAAGAAAAAGGGGACCCATAATCCCTATTTGAAAAGCACATTTAGAAAAATACAAATTAGGGGTCCCTGGCTGGCTTAGTCATTAGAACATGTGACTCGATCTTAGAGTTGAGTTCAAGTCCCATGTGGAGCCTGAATAAAAAAAAAAAGAGAAAGAAAGAGAGAGAGAGAGAGAGAGAGAGAAAGAAAGAATAAAAGAAAAGAAAAGAAAAAAGAAAAGAAAAAGAAAAAGAAAAGAAATACACAAATTATACTATGAATCATTCTCCAAATGGGCCTACTATGATTTAGGAATGGATTGTGTCCTGGGTTATTATCTGTGGCAAGACAACGTCTATCAAAAACAAAGAAAATAATACCATTGCTTTTTAAAATCCATTTTTTTCTAGGTTAAAAAAAAAAAAGCAGCTGTCTAAGCAAAAAGCATCTGTTTCTTCACTGCTACTACAAAACTTGCAAAACCAACTTGGGTTTAAGGATCACTTAATTGTCCCCTTCAAGCTAGAAAACAAGTTATTCTATTTTAACTTGGCTTGAGAATGTATTATTTGCAAGACTGAAAATCATTCTGTCCAGCTTTACCTCCAATTCACGATCAGCTCCAACTGTCATTCTAGTTACCTCAAAAATTTGACGTGTACGTATCTGTTCAAATACAGAATGTGAATACGTGCACTTAGTCAACCTCATATATGCAGACAAACTACTTACATCCTGGGCTGCAGGCAATGGTCGTCTGTTCCCCATCTCTAAGCTCTAACTACACAGGCTGGTTCCCCTGCTGTATGTGCTCTGGGCACAGACCAGGTACTCAATAAAGAAGGGGAAATGATGGGATCCCTGGGTGGTGCAGCGGCTCGGCGCCGGCCTTTGGCCCAGGGCGCGATCCTGGAGACCCGGGATCGAATCCCACATCGGGCTCCCGGTGCATGGAGCCTGCTTCTCCCTCTGCCTGTGTCTCTGCCTCTCTCTATATAACTATCATAAATAAATAATAATAAAAAAATTTAAAAAAATAAATTTTAAGAAGGGGAAATGATAGTCATGATGAGCACAATGTGTTTTAAATTTAAAAAATAAATTCTTTAAAAGACCATCCAGAAACAATTAACAAAATCAATTTCCCCTGTGAATTTTTTTTTTAAGATTTATTTATTCATCAGAGACAGAGAGGCAGAGACGCAGGCAGAGGGAGAAGCAGGCTCCTTGCGGGCAGCCCGATGGAGGGCCCATTTCCAGGACCCCAGGGTCACGCCCTGAGCCCAAGGCAGATGCTCAACTGCTGAGCCCCCCACGAAGTATTTTCATTAAAAGCAGATAAGAATAGATTTGCTCTGGGGCACTCACATGCCAAGCTATAGCCTTAACAGTGACGGAGAAATACCTATAAAGTAATTGTGGGGGGCAAGCACAATGTTCAAGGAAGACTAAGCCAAGAGAATGAGCCCCACTCAGAATTACTAGCACACTCCTCTTCCCCAACCCTATTTCCACAAGGTATAGAGACCAATAATTGGACTTTCCCAGAATGCTAGGTGCTCTTTAAGCTTAATTTATGATAAAATAAAACATATTAAGAATCAAGTAGTTAACTTCTAGTTCAAGAACTGTAACCGCTGATTCAAATTTTTTTTAAAAAGAAGAATGATTCTGGTTCTTTGTAAATTGGTCAGTTGATTGAGGATGGAATTTGACGTAGAAGTTGATTTCAGGGAACTGAAAACTCATAAAGGCCAAGTATAAATAAAAACATTTATGTATGAGAGATAGACACACACCGAATGTTAACAGTTATCTCTTAAGAGGGATAGGTATCTGGGATGTGGGAGCAAGGGAAATCTGAAAAAGGACTTCTTTTCATTTTTTCATTAAAGGCACAGACCAGGGGCACAGGGGTGGCTCAGTCGATGAAGCATCTGCCTTCAGCTCAGGTCATGATCCCAGGGTCCTGGGATTGAGTCCTATGTGGGGCTTCCTGCTCGGCAGGGAGCCTGCTTCTCCCTCTCCCCCCCTGCTCGTGCTCTCTCTCAAATAAATAAATACAATCTTTTATATTTAAGAATTTTTTTAAAAATATTTTATTTATTTATTCATGGGAGATAGAGAGAGAGGCAGGGACACAGGCAGAGGGAGCAGCAGGCTCCACGCAGGGAGCCTCGATCCCAGGTGTCCAGGATCCCACCCCGGGCTGAAGGCGGCACTAAACCACTGAGCCACCAGGGCTGCCCAATAAATACAGTCTTTAAAAAAAAAAAAAGGCACAGACCAATCAGAAGTTTTAATTTTTGGTAGCAGGAAGTCTTATATAACTTCATGTTATATAACTACTCGGGAGTCGTATAGAGGCTTTAGTTTACCCTGTACTTTCTGTATCAGCTATTCCTCCCCTTTTCCTTCTTCCCTTAAATAAAAACCTATTGTGAATAAAGAATCTGCTATATTCTTGAATTGTATATATTAATCAGTCAACAGTAGGTCAAAAGTAATGTACTTCAAATGAATCATAAGCAGATGTCTTTCTAATATCCTGATTCACATGTTTAAGGGAGACCCTGATTCTAAGCACTGGCTTGCACTTAAATTCTATGATTCTAATGAAATCCACCTAATTGACAAGATTCCTTTTGAGAAGGTTTCATGGAGAATTAGAAGTTATCTTAAAAGGCAAACGCCCCAAAGAGATGGAGGAGAAAATAAAAAGTCTGCGTATACTGACATAACAGTTCCTAGACATGTTGGTAAGAGAAAAAAGCAAATTGCAAAACATATGCATAGGAAGACAGAATTTATGTAAAAATTTAAAACCCATAAAGTGTTATTTCTATAGATAAATATATACGTAAATATAAATGCACAGCCAAAAGGTAATCGAAGAGTATGTATTTTCCATCTGGGAGGGGAGTGCTCTTTATTCTTTTTCCTAGAATATATTCTCAGATAATTAAATACAAAATAAACAACTTTCACATTTCTAGGAAGTACTACATATGATGGTTTCCTTAAAATAGTTTGCTACCAAAGGTAGAGTTCAGCAAATATCACTGTCTATATCTCAACATCACCATATTTTATCTCTGCTGTCCCTCGCCTCTCTTTGATTTACACAAGATCAAATTTAACAAGTCCTATTAGCTTTTTCTTGAGTATTTGATAATGAAGAGATGATACGGTTGTCAGGAAGTATCAAAATCAAGGTGAGAGCTGATACGATGGAAATAAAGGTAGGCAGGTTCATCTTTTGGCTTTAATGTGATGCATTTGGAAATAGGAACCGGCCTCTTAAGAGGACAAGATGCTTTAAGAGCAAGATTCTTACCGCATATGTCATGTAGCATCAACTTGCCATGTTCATTTATCTACTGCAGAGAAAAAGTTGTAGTAGCAAAGTTAACATTTAAAAGCACACACGGGTGTCAGAAGAGAGATGATATATAAATCCCAGAGAGCACAAGCAGTGCTAAAAGTCTATCAAATTAAAGTGATATTTGTTTAGAAGCAAAACATTGTTGCTTGAAATTGGAAACTCTCGGGATCCCTGGGTGGCGCAGCGGTTTGGCGCCTGCCTTTGGCCCAGGGCGCGATCCTGGAGACCCCGGATCGAATCCCACATCGGGCTCCCGGTGCATGGAGCCTGCTTCTTCCTCCGCCTGTGTCTCTGCCTCTCTCTCTCTCTCTCTCTCTGTGACTATCATAAATAAATAAAAATAAATAAATAAAAATTAAAAAAAAAAAAAAGAAATTGGAAACTCTCAGGAGTATTTCTAAGTTTTTTTTTCATTTCTTATGATTAATAATACTAGAATACTGGCATTTAGGAAAATTTCCTCAGAATTCTGATTAATTTGTTTTCTTTGAAAAGGGAAAAGCCGTCCAAGTCAGACATATGTATAACATGAATTTTGGTCCACAAAACCAAATATATTATTGTTTTTGTCAACTGAAAATTACAGAACAGCAACAAACTAGAACCAATGCCTATTATGAAATCAAGTAAATGCATGTATTCAATGAAGCCCAGCTTTTAGTTATTAAAATCTAGGTAACACATTTTGTGATTTAGAAAAGAAAGAAAATCTACTTAAGTCTCTGTATCTTTGCTGGTTGCAACCATCTATACCCTTTTCTAGAAGAGCTCAACATCTTCCATGGTTGCAGAGTATGTGGCACAGCACTCCCTCTCTGACTCACTGCATCTATAAAGAAAACTGTTAATGGTAAACCAAAATCAAAAGACGAATTTCAAATGTTAAAGGCACAGATCAAACCACTTCTGGAGATAATATAAGTGGTAATAAGGATAAATTCTATTATTTGGAGATAACATCAATGACAAACTCCTTGTAGCATTTTAATATAGAAAATTGCAAATTATATATTTAAAGGCATAGTATCACAATTCATTTTTTTATATGTTCTAAGTATTTGGCACAATGCGTAACTTGCCTTATTTAGAAACGACTTGATAATGTATTTTCAAAACAATTATAAAAATGTCAGGTTGTAGAGTTTCAGATCTACCTGACTTCATTCTCCTCACTACCCTCCTTTCATATTTCCCAAATTTTATCTTTTCTTATTGAAAACCTGTATCACTCTTCTTTTTCACTTTAATGCCAAATAAAAAGCAATCACTAATAACATATGGCTAATATTAAAAAAAAAAAAGACTTAAATTTAGCTGTAACATCCATAACTTTAGGGTACTTTCAGGAGATATCCCCAGAACAAAACAAATTCGAACACTCATATTTCATACAATAACATGATGCTTTTTTTTCAGATTGCTGTTTACCCCAAAACTGCTGCAATATACATTTTTAAAAACAGTATTTTCCTCTATAATCACAAAGCAAAACAAGATGCTGAATACCCATCATCATTACAGAAACAATGATTGTATACTTTTAACATAATATTCAGGTATTTTTAACGACTATCTTATACCAATTTTTAATTATATATACTAAATGTATACACTTACTTAGTTGAAAAATATATTGGTTCTACCTACCTACTACTTTTAATACACAATACAGTAATGTGTGTCTTCTTCCTAATAGCACAATGTATAAGGGCAGGAACACAAAAGATATGTTAGAGGTGAAGAAAGTATCAGAGCAATTTCCTCAGCTTTAGTTTATTATCTCTTTATCTCTCCTTTATGCGCATACTCCAACTGCCTGGTCCTCTTTTATCCTATTCCTACCTAAAGACCTCTCACACTTCAGAGCAAGGACACATATTTCATATTATTTATTGGTGCTATTGAGTCAGCTTAAATTACAGCTCAAAAGAAGAAATGCTTGAGGTTTAGAAAGATACACAGAAACCCAGGGAGAGCAAAGAAAAAAAAAATACGGAGAGTGGTTGTACCCCATCAATGATTATCTGGCAACTCTGGAGCAGAGGTTCCTATCTGGACTTAATTTATCATTAATATAAGCGTCAAAAACCTAGAGTACAACTCGCCAATTATCAGGCCTTATGACTACTTTTATGACTATTTTTTGGAAAAAAATCTCATATTCATCTTTAATTAGTTCAAAAAACATTTCACTCCTAAGAAGAGCTTATTTTCCATCTACATGTATAATCATAAAAATGTCAAGGCTTTCTTTACAATCTGTGGAAGAACAAGTGGGGGGGGGCTGCACAAAAACAATTTTTCCTGTATTTGTACTCATGATTCCCCTCGTCTCCCCTGCTGCCCTGCATAAACACAAACTTCACAGGAAACGGAGATATTATACAGAGTACAATCATCTGATAAAAAAAACAATTTTAGCTTATCTCCCTGACTCTTACCGCCCCACCCTCCCCAAACACACACAACAGAAATCAGTGTGTTGAGACTGGCAAGGAGAGTAACTAAAGAAGGTGAAGTGAGGGCTCACAGAACACTTAATACTAAGTCAAAATTCTAACATCAAGCTGTCAATCCAACTTTAAACCCATTTGGGAAAGTTTAAGCTATGAATTTAAAAATATGGCAGTACTTCTTTAGTAACTGTAACTTCTTTGTATCGTCTTAATTGCTCATGCTAACAACTTTATTGCATACCACTGCTTCTTTTAAGAAGTAAATCCAGGGACCATTCCATTTTATCTTAGACATAACATTTACTAGTTTTCCAAGCATGACAGAAATGGAAAAATATATATATTAGAACAAGAACAATTTATGTTAATCTCCATAATTTGTGATCCTTCTATGAGCAGTGTCTGATTCTATTAAAATTAACAAATTTAAGTTCAGTCCTATGCTTAAGGAAAAAAAAAACCTAATGAGACTAATTTACAAAGTATACAAGAATATAATTTTATAATAAATCTTTCCAGTGTTCGCTATAACCGCATTACATGAAATGTTTCCCTTCACAGAAACTCAGAATGACAGCTCTTATTAAATGGAACAAACTTTTCTGTGTTCATCTCTGGCAAGCAATGAACAAATACAATTTGCTCACAGAGGATTTAAAAGTGCTGCCCCAGGAGAATAAACTACCCACTAACATGCTGTATGAATGAGTCTTGGCGAGTGGCAACTCACTGTGACCTCTTCCTTTCTTCTCACACCAGTGAACCCATCTCACATAAAGTCTAAGAGAAAACTAAAGCCATTGCAGAAGTGAAACTCAGCATGCTCCACTCAAATACTTCTAAGGTAACCACTCTAAAGCAAAATCAGAATTCATCTCTTTTAACCAAAAAAATCCCCCCCCAGAACAAAAAACAAAACAAAAAAAACCCCAACAAACCAAAAGGCAAATGCTGTTGTTCAATCATCAGAAAGACTTACAAAAGGCAAAAAAAATAGGACAACAGCAATAATTCAAGTAAAGTATATGTGAAAATTTAAACACGCCACTTTCAAGTTAAGACAAAAGTGAAGGGGAGCTATGATCTTTATGTCAGAGTCAAAAAGCTTAGGCATTATCACCAAATGTTAATTCACTTTACAGTCATCAATGAGACTATCGTATATATTTTTGCACCTTGCGCTTGTAAAAGCAGATAAAGTATTTAATATGTAATTTTACAATGTATTTTACCAGCTCAGCATACAGGTTGTATATAGATTATATCAAAGTAGTAGACAGTTAAGGGGCCTGTGCAAACCCTGCAAAAATAGTACTTCAGGTATCTGCTAATTAAAAAAAAACAAAAACAAAAACAAAAAAACAGTTTGCCATTTAGAAGTGATACAATTCAAACTACCACAAAATACAAAGGGCTGCAAAAATGTATACCATTCCAACAACATATATAAGTTATTAAATAAAGATTTGATTTAAAAGAATATAAATGAAGCCTTTAAGTAGGTCTTTTTCTACATGCATATTATTCCTTATTAAAGAAAAAAATATGTAAAAAGGCCATTGGTAATTGCTTTGTTAACATTTGTAGAAAAATGCCAATTCTCTGGTCACAAACTCCACTAAGTTTAGCACTTAAGGTCTCTGCAGTGTTATAAACGTAATTTAAAATACTGTTAATCTATAATTCCATTGGTAAAATAATGTGACTTGGAATATGGCAGTCTTCATGTTGAGGGCAATGATCCACAGTTTGTTTAATTTCTTAAGTGTGAACAGTTATCCAGAAGAACAGCACCCTCCACCACTGCTCTGGGCTTGAGGTTCATCATCAATAATTTGTACACCTCGCCTTGCAGCTCCTGGTTGACTAGAGCCATTGCCTTTTGCTCGCTCATCCACTTGTGCTGTTTCTATCATCCCTAAGAGAGGGAAGAAACAAATTATTTAGGACCACAATCTACGAGTTTTTTCTTTCTATGATTGTATATGTATACCACCATGATAGCCATGTCTGACTTCAACCAACAAGGAAACTAAATATAATAAACATTTTGTTAGCTCACTAAATAGCTTTTCCTGCAAATTATAAATTATTAATAGCAACTGTATTTGTCCAGTTGCATAATGGCTACAGGGACATTGATCTAGAGAACAAAGTTTTTGCCTTGAACAAATGACTATATACAAGTATAGTCCTTAAGATTTTCTACATATACTTAGCAAC
Source organism: Vulpes lagopus (assembly GCF_018345385.1). NCBI lineage: Eukaryota > Metazoa > Chordata > Mammalia > Carnivora > Canidae > Vulpes > Vulpes lagopus. The sequence goes on from NC_054828.1 coordinate 56,194,060, forward strand.
ATGCCAAAGTTCAAATTATTCCAAGTGCAGCTAATATTTAGGGAACAATAGTTATTCTTCAATTAGTAGTGTAATACTTTAAGCAAATAATATTTGAAAGAATGAAACGGTTTAAGATGAGGGAGGAAGAACAAAGCTGGAGGACTCAGACTATTTGACTTAAAGATTTATTTATAAAATAAAATAAAATTTAGAACTTCTGCTCTGAAAGACACAGTTAAAAAATTAAAATATAAGACACAGATTAGGAGTAAATATCCACAAAATACGTACCTGAAAAGACGACGAAAGAAAAGAAGGAGTCTTTAGAACAGTTCTCAAACTTGGGTCCAGAGACTGTTCTTGAACAATGTTTTCAAATTGAGGTGTACACGAAAATCCAGTAAGATGAAATTGGAAAACACCCTCAAATTCTAATTTATTTTTATTATTCCTCACCTTTCAAAATTTGTTTTATAAAAATGTACAAAACATATTAGTATGTGTATATGTTTTATGATTTTTAAATAAACATGGGAAATATTCAAATTTTTGTCTATAAAGATAGGAGATTTAGGGGTGCCTAGGTGGCTCAGTCAGTTAAGTGTTCAAGTCTTCATTTTGGCTCCAGTCATGATCTCAAGGTTGTGAGACTGAACCCTGTGTTGGGCTCCACGCTCAGTGCAGAGTCTACTTGGGATTCTCTCTCTCTCCCTCGGCCCCTCCCCCTGCTCACACATTCATAATGTTCTATCTCAAATAAATTTTTTAAAATCTTAAAAAAATTACATGAGGTTTATAACATTTCTTATTTTTTAAAAAAGATTTTATTTATTTATTCATGAGAGAGAGAGAGGCAGAGACACAAGCAGAGAGGCAGGCTCCACGCAGGGAGCCTGATGTGGGACTTGATCCCGGGGCTCCAGGATCACATCCTGAGCCTAAGGCAGATGCTCAACTGCTGAGCCACCCAGGCATCCTGAGATTTGTAACATTTCTAAGCAATGGATCTAGAACCTTGATACTCAAAGTACAGTCTGAGGACCAGCATCATGACCATGTGGGTGCCTGTTAGAAATGAAAAGCTTAGGCTCGCACCAGACCCATTCTATCAAATATGCATTTTAACAAGATCTCCAAATAATTTATAGGAATGTACAAGCAGCGAAAATAGAAATAACTTCTCAAATTTCAGTGTGCACCACAATCTTATGGAAGGATTGTTAAAACGGAGTCTAGGCACCACCTCCAGAAGTTCTGATTCAGTTGGTTTGGGTAGGGCTCAAGAATCTGCATTTCTAACATATTCTCAAGTGATGCTGCCGCTGCTGATCAGGGAACCTCACTTAGAGAAGTAAAGGTCTATGAAAATTATGAATGACTTCAGGTTTTTGTAAAACTGAAGTTCTGGAGTTTCTGTATATGTAAATTTTCCTAGAAACAAAAACCACACTTTTATCAAATTCTCAGAAGAGTGTAAGGTCCATAAATTCAAGAAATATAATTTGGGCAGCCCGGGGGGCTCAGCAGTTTAGCGCCACCTTCGGCCCAGGGCCTGATCCTGGAGACCCAGGATCGAGTCCCATGTCAGGTTCCCTGCATGGAGCCTGCTTCTCCCTCTGCCTGTGTCTCTGCCTCTCTCTCTCTCTCTCTCTCTCTGTGTCTCTCAATAAATAAATAAATAAATAAAATCTTTTTTTAAAAAAAGAAATATAGGGATCCCTGGGTGGCGCAGCGGTTTGGCGCCTGCCTTTGGCCCAGGGCACGATCCTGGAGACCCGGGATCGAATCCCACATCAGGCTCCCGGTGCATGGAGCCTGCTTCTCCCTCCGCCTGTGTCTCTGCCTCTCTCTCTCTCTCTGTGACTATCATAAATAAATAAAAAATTAAAAAAATAAAAAAATAAAAAAATAAAAAAATAAATATAATTTGACAAAATCATTTCTATTATTCTATATAGAATAACCTATTTATTGTTCCATAAACTAGGGTTTTCCTAAGTATGGTATATATTCTATCGGTGATTAACTCTTTTAGAAAACTTTCTAATATGAAAAACTTCAAATACATATAAAAGTAGAAAAAATAGCATAATGAAAATGCATTATGTCCATCACACAATTCCATTTATACTAAGCAAGCATCTTTACCATTATTTTAGTATCTTTTTGTTTTGTTTTGTTTTTAGATTTTATTTATTTGAGAGAGAGCATGAGCAGGGAGGAAGGGTAGAGGGAGAGGGAGAAGTAGATTCTCTGCTATGGAGAACCCGATATGGGATTTGATCCCCCGACCGTGGGATCATGACCTGAGCCAAAGGCAGACACTTAACCAACTGTGCCACCTAGGCACTCCTCTGCTATTATTTGGAATCAGATTTTAGACACATAATTTTATTCATATGTTATTTTAATATGATCTCTAAAACATAAAGACTTTAAAAAAAAGAACTTTAAAAAAAAGTATAACCACAACACCGTAATACCTTAAAAATTTTACAATAACCTTTAAAATAAATAATTCAATTTATTTAAACTAAAAGCAAACAAAACACTTCACCCATTTCTCCCACCCCCCAAACTGCTGCTTCTGGCAACCACCAATGTATTCTCTGTATCTATTAGATTGGTTGTATTTATTCATTTTTAGATTCCACAAGTAAGAAGAATCATATGTTATTTATCTTTTTCTGACCTATTTCATTTAGGATAATACTCTTAAGGTCCATCCATGTTGTCAGAAATGACAAGATTTCATTCTTTTTTACAGCTGAATAATATTCTGCTGTGTATGTAATACACCACATTTTCTTTATTCATTCACCCATTGATGGAAGCTTAGGTTGTTTCCATAGCTTGGCTATTGTAAATAATGCTGCAGTGAGTAAGGTTTAACTTTCCAAATTAGTGTTTCTGTTTTCTTTGGCTAAATATCCAGAGGTAGAACTGCTGAATCATATTGCTGAATCATATTCCATTTTAAATTTTTTGAAGACCCTCCCTCTGTACTGTTTTCCATAGTGGCCAAATTTACATTCCTACCAACAGTGCACAAGGGTTCCCTTTTCTTCACATCCTCACCAACACTTGTTGTTTCTTGCCTTTCTTGATACGAGCCATTCTAACAGACATGAAGTACTATCTTATTTCACTGTAGTTTTGATTTGCATTTCCCTGATAATTAATGGTGCAGAACCTCTTTTCATGTTCCTACTGACGATCTTTGACCGATTTTTTAATTAGATTGTCTGTGGGGTTTTTTCCCATTACGTTGTAGGAGTTCTTTTTTTTTTTTTTCGTTGTAGGAGTTCTTTATAGATTTTGGATATTAGCCCCTTACAGACACATGATTTGCAAATATTTTCTCCCATTCAGTAAGATGCCTTTTCATTTTATTGATGGTTTCCTCTGCTGGACAGAAACTTTTTAGTTTGATATAGTTTACTTGTTTATTTTTGCTTTTGTTGCTTTTGCTTTTGCTGTCAGATTTAAAAAGTCCTTGCTAAGACCAATGTCAAGGAGCTTACTACCTGTGTTTTCTTCTAGGGGTTTCAGGTTCAAGTTTTCAATCCATTTAATTTTTGTGCATGGTATAAGATAGTGGTCCAGGTTCATTCTTTTGCATGTGGCTGTCCAATTTCCCCAACAGCATTTATTGAAGAGACTATCCTTTCCCCATTGTATACTCTTGGCTTCTTTGTCATAAGTTAACTGACTGTATACACATGGGTTTCTTTCTGGGCTCTGTATCCTGTTCCACTGATCTGTGTGTCTGTTTTTATGTCAATACCACACTGTTTTACTATAGCTCTATTATACAGTTTGAAATCAGGGAGCATGATGCTGTTAGCTTTGTTCATCTCAAGACTGCTTTGGCTATTCAGAGTCTTTTACGGTTCTATACAAATTTTAGGATTGTGTGTTCTCTTTCTGTGAAAAGTTTCTACATGTTGATTTCTTGTATCCTTCAATGAACCAAATTTATTTATTAGTTCTAACAGTTTCTTGATGGTAGTGTTTGGGATTTTCTTTAGGATTTTGACATATAATATCATCTGTAAGTACTGACAGTTTTACTTCTTTCCTTTCCAATCTGTATGTCTTTTTGTTTTCCTTGCCTAATTGCTCTGACTAGGGACTTCCAATACTATGTTAAGCAGAATTAAAGTGGTGAGAGCGAGCCTCCTTGTCTTATTCCTGGTCTTAAAGGAAAAGCCTCCAGCTTTTCTCCACTGAGTAGGATGCTAGCTCTGAGCTCTTTGCATATAACCTTTATATTGAGGTATATTCCCTCTATATCCACTTCGTTTTTATCATAAATGCATGTTGAATTTTGTCAAATGCTTTTTCTGCATCTATTGAAATGATCATATGATTTTATATGGTATAAATCATTTTGTTAATATGGTATATATCACAATGATGAAGTTGTAGACACTGAACTATCCTTGCATCCCTGGGATAAATCCCATTTCATCACGGTGTATGTGGTCTTTTTGATATATTGTTGAATTCAGTTTGCTAATATTTTGTTGAGGATTTTTGCATCTATGTTTATCAAGGATACTGGTCTATCTTTACTTTTCTTGTAGTGTCCTTGTCTGGCACTGGTACCAGGGTAATGCTAGTCTTGTAAAATAAATTTAGAAGAGTTCCTTCTTCTACTTTGTAAGAATTTGAGAAGGACTGGTATTAATTCTTCTTTGAATGTTCAGCAGAATTCACCATGAAGCCATCTGATCCTGGATTTCTGTTTGTCGGGAAGTTTTGCATTACTGATTCAATCACCTTACTAGTAATCAGTCTGTTCAGATTTTATGTTTCATTATGATTCAATATTAGTATTTATCCATTTCTTCTAGGGTGTCCAATTTATTAGTATATAATTGTTCACAGCAGTATCTTATGATCCTATGTATTTCTGTGTTACCAGTTGTAAAGTCTTTGCTTTCATTTCTGATTTTGAATCCTCCCTTTTTCTTGGTAAGGCTACCTAAGTTTTTTTCAATTTTATCTTCTTAAAGAACCAGCTAGGGATCCCTGGGTGGCGCAGCGGTTTGGCGCCTGCCTTTGGCCCAGGGCGCGATCCTGGAGACCCGGGATCGAATCCCACGTCAGGCTCCCGGTGCATGGAGCCTGCTTCTCTCCCTCTGCCTATGTCTCTGCCTCTCTCTCTCTCTCTCTCTGTGACTGTAATAAAATAAATAAAAATTAAAAAAAAAAAAAAAAAAAAAAAGAACCAGCTAGTTTCATCAATCTTTTCTAATACTCTTTTGGTATCTATTTCATTTATTTCTGCTCTGATCCTTATTGTTCCCTTTCTTATTCTAATTTTGTTCTTTTTCTCATTCCTTGAGGTATAATAAAGTTATGTTGTTTGAGACTTTTTTTAAAGTTTTATTTACTTTTTTTAGTAATCTCTACACTCAACATGGGACTTGACTTCATGACTCAGAGATCAAGAGTCACATGCTCTTTCAACTGTGCCAGGCAGGTGCCCCATTTGAGACTTTTTTTTAAATTCTTGAGTTAGGTATCACTATGAACTTCCCTCATTTTTTAAAAAATATTTTATTAAGTAATCTCTATACCCAACATAGGGCTTGAACTCACAACCCTGAGATCAAGAGTTTCACACACCACTGACTGAGCCAGCCAGGTACCCCTGAAATTCTCTCTCAATACAGCTTTTGCTGCATCCCATAAACGTTGGTATGTTATGCTTATATTTTTGTTTATCTCAAGGTATGTTTCAATTTCTCTTTTGATTTCTTCTTCGACTTGCTGGTTGTTCAGTAGAATGTTTTTTCATCTCTACATATTCATGAAATTTTCAGTTTTCTTTGTGTAATTAATTTCTAGCTTTATGCCAAAAGATGTTTGATATGATTTTAATTCTCTTGAATTTATTAAGACTTGTTTTATGGCTTAACATACAACTGATAAGATGTTCCATTGTGCACTTGGGAAAAATGTGTATTCCATTGTTTTTGGATAGAATGTTCTGTAACTATCTGTTAAGTCCATCAGATTTAACATGTCATTTCAGGCCAGTGTTTCCTTACTGCTTTTCTGTCAGCATAAACCACTGATGTAAGTAAGGTACTAAAGTCCGCCTCCCATTATTTGTATTGCTATTCTTCCCTTAGGTTGGTTAGTATTTGCTTCATATATATAGGTTCTCCTGTGTTGGGTACACAAGTATTACAAATGAATCTTCTTGTTGGCTTGACACCTTTATCATTATGTAATGTAGTTGTCTCTCATTACAGTCTTTGTTTTAAAGCCTATGTTGTCTGATGTAATAATAGCTACTCCAACTGTCTTCTGGTTTCCATTTGCATGGAACATCTTCCATCCCTTCATTTTCAGTCTCTGTGTGTCCTTATATCTAACCTGAGTCTCTTATAAGGCAGCATATAGATAGGTCTTGTTTTTTTTTTTTTTTTTTATCCATTCAGTCTCCAGTCTTTTGACTGGAGAATTTAGTCCATTTATATTTAAAGTAATTATAGGTATGTGTTTACTGCCATTTTGTATTCTAGCAATTTTTATAATTCCTTTTTCTTTCTTCTTCTCTTGCTCTCTCTTCCTCTGATGATGACCTACTTCAGTGGTATGCTTCTATTCTTTTTATCTTTTGTACGGTTTTTGCTTTGTAGTTACAATGAGGCTTACATAAAACAACTTATACCAATCTATTTTAAGTTGATCCCACTTAACATTATTACTCCCCTAACCAATGTTTTATGTTTTTTTTTTTTGTTTTATGTTTTTGATACATTTTACATCATTTCATCTTATGTATCACTCAATTAATTATTGTAAATATGGTTATTTTTACTATTTTTGTCTTCTAACTTTCATACTAGCTTTACAATCAATTAATATCCCACCTTTACTAGATATTTACTTTCCAGTGAGATTTCTCTCATGTGTGCTCTCGTTACTAATTAGCACCCTTTCTTTTAAGGTAAAAGAAGTCTCTCTAACAGATCTTTAAGGCAAGTTTGGTGATGATAAACTTTAGCTTTTGCTTGTCTGGAAAATTATTTTTCCTTCCCTTCTGAATGATAATTTTGTCAGGTAGAGAATTCTTGGTTTCAAGTTTTTTTTCTTTCAGCACTTTGAATATATCATGCCATTCCCTCTGGCCTGCAAAACTACTGCTGAAAGATCTGCTGATAATCTTATAGGGGTTTCCCTTGTATGTAACAAGTTTTTCTCCTCTGCTTTTAATATTATCTCCTTATCTTTATTTTTGACACTTTAATTACAAATGTATCTTTGGTGTGGATCTCTTTAGGTTCCTCTTATTTGGAACTCTAGGCTTCCTAGACTTGGATGTCTGTTTCCTTACCCACGCTGGGAAAGTTTTTAGCCACTATTTTTTCAAATAAGATTTCTGCCTCTTTATCTCTTTTCCTGGGATCCCCAGGATGCAAATATTAGACTGTTTAATGTTGTCCTGTTAAGACCCTTAAGCTATCTTCACTTCTTACATTTTTTTCCTTACCCTTTTCTTTTCAATGCTCTGATTGGGTGAGTGGCACTGCCTTGTCTTTCAGATGACTGATCGTTTCTTCTGATTCATCTAATCTGATGTTCAACACCTCTAGTGAATTTTTCTGTTCAGTTATTTAACATGTCATTTAAGTTATTGTATTCTTCAGCTCTGTGACTTCTTTTTGGTACTTTCTTCTATTTTCCATCTGTTGAAGTTCTGTGTTCATCCATTCTTCTCCCCATTTCAGTGATCATTTTTATAACCATTACCTTGAACTATTTCAGGTAAATTACTTCTCTCTGTTTTAATTAAGGTTTTTCCTGAGGTTTTTTTTTTTTTTTTTTTTAATTTTTTTTTTATTTATTTACGATAGTCACAGAGAGAGAGAGAGGCAGAGACACAGGCAGAGGGAGAAGCAGGCTCCATGCACCGGGAGCCCTATGTGTGATTCGATCCCGGGTCTCCGGGATCGCGCCCTGGGCCAAAGGCAAGCACCAAACCGTTGCGCCACCCAGGGATCCCTTTTCCTGAGGTTTTTATCTTGTTCTTTCATTTGGAACATACTCCCATTTCTTCTTTTTGTGTGACTCTCCATGTTGCTTTCTATAGAGTAAATGGAACAAGCTGCTTGTCCAAGCAGCCTATTATATTTTTAATAGCTCCAAGTAGTTGAGGATGTCCCAAGACCTATCAACATCCCAAAGGGGAGAATCTCAGCACCTAGATTCAGGGTGACTGGAAGCCCGATCTTTAGGCATCAGCTTTGAAAAGTACGCAAAAATAAGGGTGTCTGGGTGGCTCAGTTGAGTTGAGCCTCTGACTGTGTTTCAGCTCAGGTCATCATCTCAGGGTCATGGGATCCAGCCCTGTGTACGGCTCCATGCTCAGTGCAGTCTGGGATTCTCACTCTTCTCTCCCTCAGTCCCTCTCCCCACTTGTGCTTTCTCTCTCAAATAAACTCTTAAACAAAAAATACTCAAAAGCATGCAAATATATGGCCCTATGGGACTGCAATCATAAGCGCCACTGGCCACCAAGACCAGGTTATCTGGAGGTGCCCCTGGACAGCAGTCACAAAAATTAAGGCTCCAGACAAATGTATAAGCTCTTTCCTAGGTGATACAAGCAAGCTAGAATAAGGTAGAAGAGCACCAAGACAGTGCCCAGAGCCTACAGTCCTTGAAACCAGCTCTATAGGCCACTAAATGTGGTCCAAACCTGAAACTTGTCCCTCAGGCTATAGTTATGATGATTAGCTAACAAGTGTCCATAACAGAAAAATTGAGCTTGTGGGTCTCTTCCTTCATGCTGTGCCCTATGGATAGTAGTTAAGAACTCTTTCTCTGTTGGTTACAGTCCCATGGGACCCATGAACATAAGGCCCCATTGGCCACTAGAGCCAGGTAATGTAGAGATGCCCTCTGGTAGCAGTCACAAGAATCAGGAGTGCCAGACAGGCGTATGAGCTCCTTTTTGAGTAACATCAGATATAATAATCCAATAGGACCAAGAATACAAGCTCCCCTGGCCTACAGGTCAAATGATCAAGATGTGTTTCCTACATGGCAGCTGCAAAAACTGGGGCGCCAAATGTATATAAAAGCTCCTCTCCAGGGGATACAGGTGCTCCGGAACACAGCAAAGGAGAAATACAGCAAAGGGAGACCAGGAAGATGGTGCCTGCCAATCTCCATCCTAAAATAGTATTCCACTAGCAGGCTTCTAGATGTGTGATGCCTTTAATATAAGCAGGTGAGCCTCCCTCATTTGGTGTGATCAGCTGCCTCTGAGCTGGGACCTGGGGCAAATAAGTCTCCATGCAAGCCCTTAAGAGCAGTTTTTCAGACTGCTTCAGTCTTGTAGGTCTTGGGATGTGAGCCACACTAGTTTTCAAAGTTAGATGGGCGAATCATCTCTCATTTACACCTTAAAAGTTAGTGATGTCCATTGTGAGGTTCAAATTCTTTACTCCTTAGGAAGAAGCTATGGGTTTTGAGTTCTCTTCTGGTTGTGGGTCACCACACCAAGGATGGGGCTTATGGCAACATTGTATTACAGCCTCTTCCATCTCCTTGATGTAGTTTTCTTCTTGTTTGTCCAATATATAGTTGTCATTCAGCCAACCTTCAGGATTTTTAAAGAGGAAATTCTTCCATATGTAGCTTTAGACTCAAGTGTGTCCCCGTAGACGTTGAAGATCTTCTGATGTGACCATTTGAACCAGAACCTCAATAACTTTTTAATATATTCGCTCTACTGTTTTTATTTATCTTCTGAAAGTAAGCTCTATGCTCAATGTGGGGCTTGAACTCATGACCCAGAGATCAAGTCACATGCTTTACTGACTGAAATTAGGGTCCAGGTACCCCTCAATAACTTCTTAATACCATCAAATGGTATATACCAGTGAGTATTCATATAGTCCCCACTGTCTGACAAATGTTCTTGTTCACTACTTTCTCAAATCAGGATCGAAATAACCTCCACTGCAGCAAGCTGCTACGTCTCTTAAGTTTTTGTATTCTATTTTTATTTTTGATAGTTATGCATTTAATTTTAATGTGTATTTAGCACATACCCTATCCAATGATTTCACGATTTCATATCCATTAACTACTGCTTGAAACAGAGCTAAAGTAGGTATTTAAGCTTTAAAAAATGAGTTTAAGAAAAATATATTAAATAATAATACTGGTAGATGTGACAAATCATCAATGTATCACTGAGACCACAAAATATCACTTAAAAAATATTACTGATATTTTTAAAAGAGCTATTTTTCTAAATACGTAAAATCTGAGTATACCTACTTTTACAAAGATCAAGAAAGAGTTCTTCAATTCCTTTGTTCTGTTTGGCTGAAGTATGATAATGCTTTGCTCCCACAGATTCTGCATACCTTAAAAAAAAGTAACACCAGTGATTGATACAAAAAATGTTCATATTTTTGTCATAACTATTAGAATTTTTTAAGTAGCGATTTTAGTGACTTTTACTAATTAATCCATATTTAGTGAAATTAAGATACACTGAACCAAATTTTACGTAAGAACATAAGGATTACAACACTTGAAATTTTTAATTTGGAACCCAAACACTTTAAAAGTTTTTGTGACTATTTGATTATGATAGTTTTCTTTTGCATCACTCTTTACATTTTTTACTAAAATCAAAAAGTGAGAATGGAATATTTGTAAATGTTGTCAAAAGTCCAGAAATTACCAATGTAAATTTTCTTCACTGAATCCAATAGCTCATATTATATTAAGAGGTTTGAGTAATACCTAAATAGTAAAGCACACTGTGCAAAGAGAAAGAGTGACTAGAGGGAGGGAAAGGGAGAACACTTACGATTCTGCTTCTTGAATGGAAACATGTCTCTCCTTTTCCAAGTCTATTTTATTACCTAGTTTGAAAGTAAAAATGCCAAATATTAATATTGATTCTTTTTTGTAACAAAACTAAGCCAATTCTAAATTCACAAATGTCATTTTAATGACCTGGAAAAATACAAATCCCCATTAGACTTCTACATGTCCTAAAACTATAAGGTAAAACCCTATGATAGAAGGGTTGGTCATGACTGTCAAGGTAAATGCTTCAGCCTCCCTCAGATGGCTCAATGAAGCTGAAGCCTCTGTCAGAAAAAATAACTTTTCCAAAGAGATGGGTACTATTCTTTGATTTATGATAAAATGGAGAACCTAGGAAAATAAACTTATGATTCTTAGCCAAATGTAAATGGTCCCAAATCAATATACAGCCAGTCAATAATTAAGCAAGACTATCTTACTATTCATGAAATAGATTAGGCTAGTCCCTTGGACCCTAAGAGTATTTTGGTTTCCTGAATGATATGAACTAGTTAAAGAAAGCATTTAAACATATGGCCTTGGGGCAGCCCAGGGGGCTCTGTGGTTTAGCGCCACCTTCAGCCCAGGGCCTGATCCTGGAGACCTGGGATCGAGTCCCAGGTTGGGCTCCCTGCAAAGAGCCTGCTTCTCCCTCTGCCTGTGTCTCTGCCTCTCTCTCTCTCTCTCTCTGTGTCTCTCATGAATAAATAAAATCTTAAAAAAAAAAAAAAAGAAAGAAAGCAAACCATACGGCCTTTAGGGATGCCTGGGTGGCTCAGTGGTTGAGCACCTGCCTTTGGTTCAGGGTGTGATCTTGGAGTCCTGGGATCGAGTCCCACATCAGGGTCCCTACATGGAGCCTGCTTCTTCCTCTGCTTATGTCTCTGCCTCTTTGTGTCTCTCATGAATAAATACTTTTTTTTTTTTTATGATAGTCACACAGAGAGAGAGAGGCAGAGACACAGGCAGAGGGAGAAGCAGGCTCCATGCACCGGGAGCCCGACGTGGGATTCGATCCCGGGTCTCCAGGATCGTGCCCTGGGCCAAAGGCAGGCGCCAAACCGCTGCGCCACCCAGGGATCCCCAATAAATAAAATCTTTAAAAAATAAACATATGGCCTTTAAAGAACTTCAGTACCACAACAGAGGAACCTGTACTGTTTAACACGAGAAAACTTAATATATGCACATCATGCAAATTTAAAATTATGAAAATTAAGCTTAACTCTTCTTAAACAATTGGATGAAACAGATTATGCTGAAAAGCCACCCGAATAAAAGTGAAGAAACTGCAAAATGTAGATTCTTTATGAAATACAAGGCAGAGGTTAAGGTGAGTTGGCTGGACACACAGAATACTACAGGTAATGGAAATAACAGGAAAAAAAAGGGGGAAATGCCCTAAGGAAGGATATTTCAAATAAATATTTTCATTTCTTCTATTATAACTTATAAGGGGCGGGGGGAGAAAACCTTTGTAAATAAGGTCATCTTTTATTGGAACCTTAGAGAATCTAGAAGACAATTTCAGATAAGGACTGAAGTAAGCACCCAAAGAAAGATGCAATACTTATAACTGAGAATTGCAAGCCCAGAGGTTTGTATATGCAGGGCCTCAAATAACCCCAGCACCCAATCATGGGCAGTTGCAGGTAACTATCTGACACCATAGCCACAGCATTAGAAGGAAACAGACTATACTAAAGCTCAATGATTACCAACAGATTCAGTAATGAACTCTTCCTTCTTTGAATAATTATCTATTTGGCTCAGCAAGAAGAACATATTAGTTCTGATTTCTTACATTGTATTTGTCAATAAAATTTTAAATTTGCTAAATACTACAGCCTATATACCTGATAGTCACCAGAAGAAAAACAAGTTGTTTTATGCTATGAAGAATGCAAAAAGCACCACCTAGTGGCTGGTGGTTCCAACAACAGAGGCACAAGATTCTCCCACTCTAAAAAGGTAAAACAGGAGACTTGTTCCAATTAATTAAAACCCCTATGTTGTTCTTCTCAATCTTTAATACCTCTGCTTTCAAATTCTATCAGAATTATCAACTTTTTTTTTAAATGAGGACAGAGAAAGATAATTTACTGCCTCAAACAAATATTTGGGGATAATTATTCAGATACTGCTTTCTTCTCTAAAAATATTTTAAACTGACCTAACTTTAAAAATTTAGCCATCATTAAAACAGGTACCTATTTTAATAACCTAATTATTCTTTTAAACAAAAACCTTTTGTTAACCACTATTTCTTTCAATAATCAGTGTTAATAAAAGGATAGCAGAGTCTCAAAAAACTATTTTGGTGACTGATAGCTTTCCAAAACTCAAAACCTAAATTTTTTTTTAAATGCAAGACATCTAAAGGATTAAGGCTTTGACACTCATCTATCTCAATACTACTATGCATCTATATAGGGAACTAATAGGCTTGAAACATCTGAAAACAAGGATTACCACCAAGCAAAGTACAGTAGAATAAAGATTAGGGGGGGAAAAGGACTAAAGCTATTGGAGAGGAAGAGGGAAAGCCGCCCTGTTAAGAACAGTGAAAACTTTATCTTCTTTATAAATACACATTTAAATTAAGAACATGAAAGGAATATACCCATTGCTAAGGGCAGATGTCCTAATGGAAATAAAGGGCTAGAACCCTATTTGGCTTAGATTGGATGGTATATGGGCTAGTCAAAAGAAGCTTTCAAAGGCTTTAAACATGATAAAACTTGTTTGTTTGTTTTTTTTATGTCCTGGATCATTTCATAACTATATAACTTGGGGAAAATTACTAACCCTCTCTTAGTATCACTTTATACAAATGTAGCTAACAAACTTAGCATGGTTGATGTGAAAATATGATGTAAAAGTCCTGGCATATAGTACATGCTCAATAAAGAGTTGTTTTTTTTTGTTGTTTTTTTTTATTATTATTATAGTCACAGAGAGAGAGAGAGAGAGAGGCAGAGACACAGGCAGAGGGAGAAGCAGGCTCCATGCACCGGGAGCCCGATGTGGGATTCGATCCGGGGTCTCCGGGATCGCGCCCTGGGCCAAAGGCAGGCGCCAAACTGCTGCACCACCCAGGGATCCCTTTTTTTTTTTTTTTTTTTTTTTTTATTTAAAGAGTTGTTAATATAACCTATATCATCAGAATGAATGATCAAATGGAAAATTATTACTGTTATGAGAAAATTAAAGCCCATGATAGGCAACACACTTTTTACTATCACCCTGCTGGCTTCATCTAAAGGAAAGTCTTCCTTTAACATCCCTCCACCCCCCAAATTTAGTTAGGTTTGCTTTAATGCTACCACAGCACTCTGTATTTCCCCCTTCATAGCATTTACTGTAATATACAATAATAGCTTGTTTTTCTCCCTCTCTCTACAAGATAAGCTCTGGGAAGACAAGGACCATATCTATGTCATTCACTTATTCTTATACTGGTAACACAGTAAGCAATATAGTCCTGGTTAAGAATATAGGCTTGATATAGCAGATAAACCAAAGTTAAAAACCCTGGTCTACCTCTAACTAGCTATGTACTTTGGAAAGTATCAAGCTCTCAGCCCACTTTTCATGTGTGAAATGGAAATGGCAACAATCAATACCTTTCTGTAGTGTTATCAGAAAACTTAATGAAAGCATAAATGTATAGTTCTTAGAACAGTAACTAGAACTCAATAAATGGTGACTTTTTGTTTAATAAACATACGTATGTTAAGGACAGACTAGAAGCAAAATGTTATCAAGTAGAGCAACCACAGCTAAAAGTACTAATCAATAGAGTAACTAAAACTGAAAGGGAAAAAAAATCTCTGCTAGCAAAGTATGGGGTTTTCCATTACTGGTTATCACATTATAAGTAGTTTACATAAGGATCTAGAAAGTTAAGTATTTAATTTACGTGAAAAACCTAGTGAACCATGTTACATGAAAAGATTCAGAAACATGACAAGTTGAAATCCTACACTTAGGTTTAAATAATTATACAAGCAAAAGATGGAAAAAGCTTGACAGAAGAGCAATACTTATAAAAAAGTGCTTCAGATTTCTTTTAACCATAATCTATGTAAAAGAGACACTGAACTGAGATGCTAAATAGTATATGCAATTGTGGGCAACATTGGTAGAATGATAATGGGAGAATTTTTAAAAGAGAGGGCCACTTAAGTATACATTGACTCAACAATGTTTGGATTCTAGTGTTCAAGTGTAGAAAACACGCTTATACAATGAAATAAACCTAAGAAAAAATAATCAGGATAAGAATGTCTACAAGTTAGACCAAATGAAAAATAATCAAAGACCAGAGAACATAGACTTCAGGTGAACTGTCCAAATGTTTGAAGGGCTGTCTTATTTAGAGGAAAAGGAACAAATATTTGTCAAATGACTATGCCAAGTGATCTCCAAATCATTATTTAATTTTCATCACAATCTTGGGAAGTTGCTTTATTATTTTGAATTTAGCAATAAAGAACAAATAAACACTGAACTACTATAAAAAATAGAATGAGGGGGCAGCCCTGGTGGTGCAGCGGTTTGGCGCCGCCTATGGCCTGGGGTATGATCCTGGACACCCAGGATCGGGTCCCACATCGGGCTCCCTGCATGGAGCCTGCTTCTCCCTCCGCCTGTGTCTCTGCCTCTCTCTCTGTGTCTATGAATAAATAAATAAAATGTTTAAACAAAAATAGAATGAGGGATCCCTGGGTGGCACAGTGGTTTGGCGCCTGCCTTTGGCCCAGCGCGCGATCCTGGGGACCCGGGATCGAATCCCATGTTGGGCTCCCAGGGCATGGAGCCTGCTTCTCCCTCTGCCTATGTCTCTGCCTCTCTCTCTCACTGTGTGCCTATCATAAATAAAAAATAAAATAAAAAATTTTTTTTAAATTAAAAAAAATAAAAATAGAATGAGGGACGCCTGGGTGGCTCAGCGGTTGAGTGTCTGCCTTCGGCTCAGGTGTGATCCTGGTCCAGGGATCGAGTCCTGCATCGGGCTTCCTGCAGGGAGCCTGCTTCTCCCTCAGTCTATCTCTCTGCCTCACCCTCTGTGTCCCAAATGAATGAATGAAGGAATGAAGGAAGGAAGGAAGGAAGGAATGAATGAATAAATAAATAAATAATAAACAAATGATAAATAAATAAATAAATTCTTTAAAAAAAAAAAAAAAAGAGGGATCCCTGGGTGGCGCAGCGGTTTGGCGCCTGCCTTTGGCCCAGGGCGCGATCCTGGAGACCCGGGATCGAATCCCACATCAGGCTCCCGGTGCATGGAGCCTGCTTGTGTCTCTGCCTCTCTCCCTCTCTCTCTGTGTGACTATCATAAATAAAGAAAAATTTAAAAAAAAAAAAAAAAAAGGAATGAAAATCAATATATGGAAAAATAATGCGGACAGCCCCAGCGGCTCAGCGGTTTAGCGCCGCCTTTAGCCCAGGGCATGACCCCGGGGTCCCACATCGAGCTCCCTGCATGGAGCCTGCTTCTCCCTCTGCCTGTGTCTCTGCCTCTCTCTGTGTCTCTCAATAAATAAAATCTTTAAAAAAATAATAACAATGTAACGCCTACCAATAACAAAAGGATAAATTATGGAATATTTATAAAAGTACGAGACAGCAAAGAGAATAAAATGAACTATAACTAAAAACAAAAACATAGAAGAATCCTGCAAACATAATCTAAGGCAAAAAAAAAAAAATACAAGAGTTCATACTATATAATTTCATTTATATAAAATTCTACAAAACTAGTCCATGCAGTAAAGTCAAGACAGTGTCTGGAGGTGGGTGATGGTGACAGGAAGGCAGCTGGAGAAGTGTTGAGATGAAAAAGAATCACAGGTGAGACCTCTAAGTTACTGGTTACACAGATATATTAACTTTGTGAAATTTTCCTTTTGTGATAAATAGGCTCTCAAAATTCTTTCACTAATGAATTACAACTAAAATTCCATGTCACACTTGCCAACAGAAACGGAGAGCTTTTTAAGCTTTATACCAATCATTAATAAACATTATATAACATTAAAATGAGGATTATCTGACACTACTTGGGACAATAAGCTACCAGATCCAATATTCCTAAACCTTCTTATAATATGAACATGAAGAATATATAGTTACTTATATATACTTATTAAATTACTTATAAATTAATTACTCATAACCTTCATCCACCTATTTTTTGAAAAATGTTACTTTGTAACCTTGGTGAAGTAAACTCTTGAGGCTTAAGTATATGTTAGTCATTTCTTTCCCTCCTCTGAGAGATAACCAGAATCCCAAATGATCAAATCTTTAGTCATTCATACTGTGGCCACTTCCACTCCCACTAAGTCCCAGATACCAGACAAAACCAGACTAAAGACCACCTAATGCTTTGACCTAAATTCCCATGTGGTCTACTACTACAGGGTTCCATTCCGAAATACTCCTGCCATCTAACCTAACATCTAGCTTCTAGACTTAAAAGGAAGTCAGATCATTTCCTTGGCCTGAAGCCCAGACATGCACCCTGATGTGGAACTGTAGAGTTTACCAATCTAATGATGATACAATGTAAGAAATGTAAATTTTAGTTTAAAAAAAAAATCCTTGGGGCTCCTGGGTGGCTCAGTTGGTTAAGTGTCTGTCTTTGGCTCAGGTCAGGATCCCATAGTTCTGAGATGGAGCCCTGTACTGAGCTCTCTGCTCAGCAGGGAGTCGGCTCCTCCGGCTCCCTTTGCCCCTCTCCGAAGCGCTCTCTCACTCTATCTCAATAAATAAAATCTTAAAAAATAAATAAATAAAATAAAAATTCTTTAAAAAGTCAAATGTGCCCACATCGACCATTAAAACTGACCTGGTTTCTTCTAGGCCATTTTACTCTACCAATCATGCAGAAAAGAAGAAAGACGACAGCATGAGGCTATTCATCATAGGGATTAATACCAACGCACAGGAGTCAGAATGACTTCAATTCGTATCCATCTCTGACAGCTACTTGATACTGTACAAGTTACTAAATATCTCCAGGACAAAGCTTCCTCTGGAGAGAGGAATTTTCCCATAAAAATACAAGGATCACATGAGATGATGTCTACTAAGAACATAGCATAGTGTCTGGTATACTTCACTGCTCAATAGTTATCACAGAAATAATCATCTAAAGGAAAAGGAAACCAAAGAGAAATTCCAGAAGTCCAAGAGTGCGTTCTAGAGCTCCTTCATTCTACCCAGAGTATTCCTCTACCTTCGTATCAAGAACTACTCATACCTTGGGAGTCAAATTTGTCAAAAACGTATATAGTTAAATGTATTAAACAAGAACAGTAGCCTTAGTTGTTACTTTTATTTTAAAGTAGTTTCTAAACTTTTTTCCTAAAGAAAATCTAACGGTAAAAAAAAAAAACTAAAGAGCAAATCGAAGCAAGGCTGGGAGTTGAAACTTTACATGGTTAGTTTCCCACTTGCTCCCCAAGGTCTTCCCTGAAGTTTGAATCTCCTGAAAGAGGACTTACAAATCGTAAGTTATTCTAAAACATTAAAATATCACTCTTCTTCCTTTCTCATGTAACTTTAAAAATTAGAATTACTTATTTGCTATTCTCTAATAAAACATTAAGGAAACAGAGCACTTTTTTTTTTAAACAGAGGACATTTTTTTTTAAAAAAGTGATGATGCTTACCAACTATACATAAACAGATTTCATTTCCCAACATCTTCCGTAATTCTTTGACCCAGTTTTTTACCTGTGTATATAAAAGAGTAAATATTAAAATAAATCCTGTTACAACTACCATTACAATACCTCAAACTCCATTGTCAAAACACCACAGGATTTGTCTAACAGCCCATATATTTAGTTGTTACTAGAAATGATTAATTGTAGGATCATTTATTGACAAACTATATTGCAAATCACAACATAACAAACATCCAATGGAATGACTTCTCTCTATATCTGTATAGAGGTATAGACAAAAACACAACTAACTTTAAATTTTCATAAATGTTTCACAGATTTTGCTAGAGCAAAAGCATATCAACTCCAGCCTCTGATAACAAATGCTTGTAAAGTCACTTTGGACTTAAGAACATCAATCTTTAAATTAAAAGTCTTTTGTACTCCAATGGGTTCCAAATTAGAGGGCATAGAAGCTTCTGTGTTACACACTTAAAAGGAGGGAAAAAAAAAAACGTATATGGGCACCAAAAAGAGTACCAAAATAAACTTTTATACTTTAGTGTAGGACAGGTGTGTTCAACTTCAACACTACTGATATTCTGGCTCAGGTTAACTCTTTATTGTGAGGAACTGTCTTGTGCAATGTATGATTAGCATCCCTGGCTTCCTACCTACTAGGTATCAGAACCACCCTCCAGCTGGGATAACCAAAGATGTCTCCAGAAAGTGCCACACCCTGGTGGAGAACCATTGGTATACAAAGACTCCAGTAACAAAGAGATTCTTCACTATGGAAGAAACACAGGAGTAGGCACAGTTGGAGAGTACATTCAAATTAAATAAATTAATCTTTTGAACTCATGATTTTAAATATACTGATTACAATAAAATAGGATAAAAAACAAACTTGAATACCTCCTTTCATTTTTTTGTAATGGAATTTAATTTCCATGTTATCAAATCACACAGAATTTATACATCTTCCTAAAAAAAATACATACACATCTTTAAACTACAAAAGTTACATTAAATATGTGATAAGTAAGCACTTGCCAGACATCTGATCCTACAATATAAATATAACAGCTCTACACTGCTGTTCTCTGCAAGAATGCAGAGGAACTGTGTTTAATAAACCCCAAACCTTAGTAAAAGCAAAGGTTATCTCTCTCAGAGCACTGAACCACAGTTTTCTCAGTACAGCCCCATCTTTTTGTTTCATTTACATGTGTACATGAAGTTTTAGAAAACTACTAAACTTACATTCCTAGTTGATGTCCCATAAGAAAAATGTGACAATTTGATATAAATTGTACATCTTCATCATTTCTAAGGAAACATACCAGAATCAAATTATGTATTCCTCTACTCCCTGGATAGGTAGTATCATAACCTACTAAATTTAACCAATTTTTTAAAAAAAATTTGCTATTCATCTGCAATTAAATCCCCTCTGCAGGCATCCTATTCATTACCCCCATACGTTCTGTGATGAGTTAGAGATGGTCACAAATTCTTTACGAATCCTCTCAGCAAGAGGTAGAGTCTATTACCCTTCTGTTTGAAGCTAGGCTAGTCTTGTAACTTGCTTTGACCAAGAGAATGTGGTAGAAGTAATGCTATGCCAGTTCCAGACTTAGGCCTTAAGACGGCCTGGCAGCTACTCTAGGGATCCCGATGTCATAGAAACAGCTTAGTCTAGAATATGGAATGAGGGAGCATGTGGAGAGAGCATTGGAGGATGAGACACCAGATGGGAGTGAGAGGCCATTTGGAGAAGAACAAGCCTTTCTAGGTTCTAGGTAGTCCTGGCTCAACCAAATTCCAAGTTCACTGGAGTGACTCCAATGATACCACATAACTTTCCCAGTCAACTCACAAAATCATGAGAAATAATAAAACATTGGTTTAAGCCACCAAGTTCTGGGGGTTTTGTTATGCAGAAAGAGATAAATGGTCACTTTTCAATCTAAAAGACTCAACCTTCTCTTATAATCAATAAAACAAACCATTTCTATTCATTTCAAAATGCAGGAAGGGACAACAAATGACAGCTCTCAAATAAATTTTTCAAGTATCATTAAACCTGCAAGTTACTTATTATTTCCTTTTTCTACTCCTTGAACTAAATTTTCCCATATGTAATAATCCAAGGACTAACTTGTATAGTTGTTTCATTCAGCTAAATACTGAAAAACAAATGAAAAAAAAAAAAAAAAAGATAACTCACCTGAAACTAAAACGGCAGGTGATTTCAACAGGAACAGAACAAACCTGTAACTCAAGGTAAGTAAACTTTCTGCCTTGGAAATTAATCCTTTTAGTTACATACCCTTCACAAATTTATTCCAAGAGGGGCTTTAGGAGGAAGGGTGAAATAAATAATTAATCACCATCCTGACTGTGATGAGAATTCAGAGAGAAGTTTAATCAATTTATTTTTGGTTCCAAACAACTTTAAAAATTCTACATTTCTGGTGTATGCTTAAAAGAGGGGGGACGCCTGGGTGGCTCAGCGGGGATGCCTGGGTGGCTCAGCGGTTGAGCATCTGCCTTTGTCTCAGGGCCTGATCCCAAATCCTGGGATCGAGTCCCACGTCGGGCTCCTTGCATGGAGCCTGCTTCTCCTCCCTCTGCCTGTGTCTCTGCCTCTCTCTATGTCTCTCATGAATAAATAAATAAAATCTTAAAAAAAAAAAAAGACACAAGACCAATAGTGTTAAAAATAAATTAAATAAATAAATAAACAAACAAACAAACAAACAAATAAATAAAAGAGGGGTGACAGGGCAGCCCAGGTGGCTCAGCGGTTTAGCACCACCTTCAGTCCAGGGCGTGATGCTGGAGACCCAGGATCAAGTCCCACATCGGGCTCTCTGCATGGAACCTGTTTCTCCCTCTGCCTGTGCCTCTGCCTCTAGCTCTCTCTGTGTCTCTCATGAATAAATAAATAAAATCTTCTTTTTAAAAAAAAAAAAAAAAAGAGGGGTGACAGGCGCCTGGGTGGCTTTGTTGGGTTAAGCATCTGCCTTCAGCTTAGGTCATGATCCTGGGTCCTGAAATGGAGCACTGCGTAGTGGTCCCTGCTCAGCAGAGAATCTGCTTTCCCTTCTGCTTCTCCTCCTCCTTGTTCCCTCTCTCTCCCTCTCTCTAATAAATAAATAAAATCTTTAATAAAAAAGAGAGAGAGGGTGAAAAATAATGAAAAAGGTTTAAAATAAATACTACCTAGAATGTCCTTTAAATTTTATATTCTATCCTCCAGGACACTTAGTAAGAAAAAAGAGCTTAAACTTGATTTAGCTCCCTAATTGTCAAAAGGAAAAGCTAAATCAAGTTTAAGCTCTTTTTCCTCTTTACAATTAGGGAGCCTATGCAGCTATACCAAGTATTTATGTGCCTAGTGTATATGGAAATCAAGAAATAAGTGTGATTTTTCTTTAAAATGGAGAAAAAACAAGCCCCTTGATTTTTATAGTTTTATTTCAAATTATTTCCCTTTCCTAAGATCTGAGAAAGCTTTGTGATCAACAGTAACTGTTATTCACAATGTAAACATAAATTAAATACTGCATCAAGAAATATGAGTGGTAACCATTGATGCACAAGTTTTACTTTCAAAACCAAGACTAATCACAATTAGCAAACAACAGCATGTGAATGGAAACTTGAAAAATTAGTGTTGTTATTCTATTTAAGTAATCGATCCATAAGTAAATAGAATACCTTCTGAAAGGAATCTTCATCTGTTATATCATAAACTAAAATAGCTCCATTTGAATCTCTGTAGTAAATTGGACCCAATGCATGGAATCTCTCTTGACCTGCTGTATCCTAAGTAAAGCAACAAACACTTATTAGATCAGAAGAAAAAAATACATCTGCTGTTGCAACTATAATAAATTTTTGATTAACTAGAAAGTGGGGTAGACAACTTCAAAGCACTGTTAAAAGGGAAAAAAAACATTTCATAAAATTTATAAATTTTATAAAAATTTATGTTACAAACAGTATTTAATGTTTTACCCATTATACAAAAGTTACTTTACCCTTCCCAACCCTCTTACTCCTCAGCAAACTTCCCACCCCCACTAAAAAAACAGTTTATTTGTCAGAGGATCAGAAAGCCCAAGATGGTATTATAAGACAGGAATAAGCCTTGCCCTAAATTTAGGTTCCCCACAGAGAAAGAAGATAAGGGAAGAGAGCACATACCAGGACTACTGGCCAAAAGATACTCTGATGCATTACCCTTGCCCGACTCTCCTAGCCATTCCCTTGAAAAGTGGGAATGGAAACACAGAGGGGAAGACAGACCAGTCAGGCTGTCTATCCACCCTGTACTTTCTCTGACATGGAATCCCTCGGAGTTTACCCTTCTCCCAGCTCAAAGGTTATGATATGTAATATTCATGTATACAACTGTATAATTCTTAGACTGATTTAGAAAAATTGTTCATTAAAAAAAAGTTTTAGCTAAACTTTTTTAAAAAATCCAGAAATTCAAATTCCTATTCCTTGAGCCAATTAGTTATTGGAATACAAAGAATAGCAGAAGTCTTTTCTCAATCAATGGAAAAGATTAACTTACCCATATAGCAAGGTTTACTCTTTTCCCACCAATATTTAACTTCTTCGTTAAGAATGATGCCTAAGAAAAGAGATACACATTAAACAATATTTCATATAAAATGTTTCTTACCCTAAAAATTATAGATGGAATAATAATCTCAATATGAAATTCAAATTATCTGGGATAAAAAGTAATCACTGAGTTATTAATGACCAAAAATTATTTTCATGGAAGGCAGAACATTATTTTATTCTAATCTAAAAAAATGGTATTTTGTTTTATGATTACAAGCTATGAAAAACAGAATGAAAAATGTGGCTCCTGGTTGGCTCTGTTGGTAGAGCATGTGACTTCTGATCTCAGGGTCATGAGTTCAAGTCCCATGTTGGGCATGGAGCCTACTTAAATAAAAACAAACAAAACGATTTTTTGAAAAAGAAAGAAAAAATGGTAATTAAATATTTTCTTAGATTTTCCCCATAAAATTTTTTTCTTTTTTAAAGATTTTATTTATTTATTCATAAAGACACAGAGAGAGAGAGAGAGAGAGAGAGAGGCAGAGACACAGGCAGAGGGAGAAGCAGGCTCCATGCAGGGAACCCGATGTGGGACTCGATCCCGGGTCTCCAGGATCACACCCTGGGCTGCAGGCAGCGCTAAACCACTGCACCACCAGGGTTGCGCAAATTTTTTCTTAAAGCATTTACTCTTTATTTATTTAAATTCAATTAGCCAACATATTTTCTTAGAGCTTTTTTTTTTTTAATGATAGTCACAGAGAGAGAGAGAGAGAGAGAGAGAGAGAGGCAGAGACACAGGCAGAGGGAGAAGCAGGCTCCATGCACCGGGAGCCTGACGTGGGATTCGATCCCGGGTCTCCAGGATCACGCCCCGGGCCAAAGGCAGGCGCCAAACCACTGCGCCACCCAGGGATCCCTCTTAGAGCATTTAATTTGAGATCATCTTACCTATTCATTATAGAAAGAGCTAAGAGATTTCTAAAAAAGATAGTAGATATATTAACTGGTAATTGACTCAACTGTATGAATACCACTATTATTTGAAATACTCCTGCAATTATTTTATGATTCAATTATTTAACCTGTATCTGATAATTATACCAGGTACTTATGTAACAGAAATGAAACAGTTCCAGTCTTCAAGGAGTTTATAAACTATAGCAGAAATAAATATGTCAAGAACAGTATTATGACAAATTGTTAAAATGGGAGGGTTTTGCCAAGTATATTCTAAAGAGAGTCCTGAGTCAAAAAAAAATTAAATTAAATATAAAATAAAATAGTCCTGAGAAAGGAAGTGTAAAGTTGGCCTGGATGAGTCAAAGAAGGCTTCAGAGAGATGGTGATGATGCCCCTTTAGGAGTTGTAGGGGCCTTTCCAACAGATGGGTGAGGCCACTGAAGCCTGAAAGACATAACTCCCTCCCCATGAAGAACTCCAAGTTAGTATGGTCAATGCCAGAGATGAGACTACGAAGATAGGCTAAGGCTGAATAAATTTTAAAAAGTGCTAAGGTTCCATGTCTAGATGTATGGACTTTACTCTGTGATTAAAAGTAAACAGATTACTCTGTTCCAAGACACTACACGTGTATTTTTTTTTTTTTTACAGTGTGTACTACAGTCAGATTTGGGAAATGCAGCATGTTGTTCTGTATTCCCTTTGTACATTCAAAATATACATTAGCACCCTAAGATTCTGCCAAAAGAAAAGCTAACTACATCTATACAAGCATTTCCCAAACTTGTCTGACCTTGTTTCCCTGGAGAAACGCCTAACTTATCCTAAGGAATAAGTGTTAAAAAGAATACTACTGCTGATGATGGAGAATCACTGAAGGATTCTGAAGCAGTGGGGAAGTATAACATCTATATTTTAAGAGAATCCTGTGGGAGAGGAAGGGAGGGCAGACTGGAAAGGATATGTCTAAACCTGGAGACAGGAGGTGATTACTAAGTTGGAGAGAAAAACAAAATGGGTCTGCATCAAGTCCAAAAAGATAGAAAAGAGAAAACAGGATTCAGAGTAATTGAGAAGAAATATAATCAGAATCCAGAGTCAGCTGACATATTTAAAAAAAAAAAAGGAATAGAGAGTCAAGTCTAAAGCTATGCAGACACAGTCACAGTCAGGTGTACCTATATAAAACAAAGTACAGAGAAGTAAGGTATAACAGAAAAAATACTAGGATGGTGAATTATCACTGAAGGAGGAGCCTAGATTTCAGGAGGAATTCTCTGTTGTATGTACACCAAGGAAATTGTGAATTAAGAAAAAGCACATGATTTTAGTAATTAACTAAGGAATACAAAAATAGATACAAATGGCAGAGCTGAGATGAAATCTAGGAACATCTTCCTTCAAAACCCAAACTATGCTAAAGAAATTTTATTAAATGAAATAAAGACTACATAGAACAGGGTATAAAATAATTGGCAAAATAACAAAGGAGGTAACCTGGTAAATGAGAAGACCAAATACATGTTTTGATAATAAATGTGAACAAAGGACTTCTCCCACTCATTATAACACAGAAACTAAGAATATAAACTGTGAGGGGCACCTTGGTGGCTCACAGTCCGTTGGGAGTCCAACTCTTGATTTCAGCTCTGGTCATGATCACAGGGTCATGAGGCGGCTTAGCGTGGAGCCTGTTTAAGATTCTCTCTCTTCCTGTCCCCTTTTCCCACCCCACTCTCACACATACTCTCTCTCTCTCAAAAAAAAAAAAAAAAATTTTTGAATCAGAAGTTTGAATTTGAATCTCAGCTTTGCCACTTATTAGTTGTGTAATCTACTTAAACTCAACCATTTTCATGGTTTCAATATCAATGCTATATAAAGAAACTCAAAATCTGAATCCTATCCAAATATTTAATAGGGTAGGTCAACTTAAACGCCTCTCTTCTCAAATATATTTAAATTTAAAGTGATCTTCCTTCTGAAATTGGCCTTCCATTCCAACTTTAGTATTTTGATCACATTCTCCAAGTCACTGAGCTTTATAATCTTAAAAGTATCATCAACTGAATGTTCTTCCTCCCCTGACATTCCACATTCTAAAAAACTACCAAGACTTATCTTCCCTATTTCCTCTGGAGTTCTCTGACGACCAATCTCATATTATATAATACCTTTGGTCTCACCTCATACTTTAGTTGGCATGCCAAATTACCTTCCTAAAGCCTCTATGAGTAAAAACAAAACAAAACAACAAAACACTTACCAAAAGTCATTAAAGTCTAATAAGATACCATTTTGAGTAAGTTTGCCTGAACTACATCCCTGATGGTAGCTAATACCAAAATAACCTTTTTATCATGAGATTTTTTGGGATTTCTCAGTAGAGAGGAATGAATTAGAGCTAACAGAGCCCTACCATTTCCTTTTTACCATCTCCTTGGAAACTTACCACCACCTTCCCATGGTGATTTTAAGGAACAGTGTTAAGTATCTCCTAAGGAAACATGGGTATACAATTTTATGGAAAGATGCTCATCCGTATTGATGATAATAGAAAAAAGAAATAACCTAAGTGTCCCTCAAGAGGCAATTTTTAAAAGATACACAAGAATAGCCCATCTGTACAGTATAACTGTATACTTCCTTTTCTACTACTATTGCTATACCAGTTAACAGTTACTGAATGCTTACCTTCCATCAAGTACTGCACAGAGCACTTTTTATAGTAACATTCACAAGCTTCTCCTTTATCAAAGTTCAGGAACCCTAATCTACAAGCAAAAATCTCTAAGTATTATCTTTGTATCTAAGGACCTAAACAATTGTCCACATCTACTGTCCTGAGATAGCTTCCAGTATTTCTCCACTCACTCTCCAACTTATATGGTTTATATGCATACCTCTAATTCTGCTTGCTCATAAAATTCCCCTCTAATTTACATGTATTCTCTTTTCTCTACTTGAATCCCATCTATTCCATTTCAGTTCATGACCCACA
Source organism: Vulpes lagopus (assembly GCF_018345385.1). Lineage (NCBI taxonomy): Eukaryota > Metazoa > Chordata > Mammalia > Carnivora > Canidae > Vulpes > Vulpes lagopus. The sequence goes on from NC_054828.1 coordinate 56,221,138, forward strand.
TACTCTTTCTTCCTTGAATTTTTAAGTTTTCTCATACCACCCATACAACCCACACTCACTTTCTCTATCCTGAAGAACTACAGGGAACCTAATTTTTAATATACAGAATATACTGCCTTGCTTATACTCTAGATTATCTTTTCATAAGTCTTCTGTCAACTATATTACATATTTTTATTTAGTATGTTCACGATGCTCACAATGAAGTAGGCAATATTCTAAAAGCTTTCCAACAACATTAATTCATTTGTCATAGTACCCTGAGTTAGATACAATTACCCAAATAGTACAGATATGGAAACTTAGACACAGGAAGGTCACACACTAAGTAACATAGTGGGATTTGAAATCCAAGCCGTCTGGCTCCAGACATGACCGGTAACCACTATGCTATGGTATCTCCCACACTGAGATCTGAGATATTTCTCTTGTGGAGAGAGTAGGACAAGCCAACACTGACACACCAAAACTGTTACTGTAGATAAACATATCTACAAATGCGTGGGTAAATTGGTACAGGTAAAACTCAATTTATGTAAGAGATGTGCTCCTAAAAGTTTCCTTATAAACCAAATTAGGGACACCTGGATGGCTTGGTGGTTGAGCATCCGCCTTTGGCTCAGGGCATGATCCTGGGGTCCTGGGATCAAGTCCCATATCGAGCTCCCTGCAGGGAGCCTGCTTCTCCCTCTGCCTGTGTCTCTGCCTCTATCTGGGTCTCTCATGAATTAATAAAATCTTTAAAAAATAAAAATAAATAAACCAAATTAATTCAAGTATCTGATATATTATCCAAGGATCCCCACTAAATCTTTTTTTCTCCTTATCATAATGAAATATTTAAGTCCCACTGTGTAATATAAATTGTCCCATTTTATATATAGTCTAAGTTTTTAATGTTACAGATATTTTCTTAAAGAACAAATGTTTCAAATATATATACAATTTATATTTCAGAATAAAGCTGAAAAATTTCATGTACTATCAAGACAGTAGCGAACAATCAAAAGGCTGGCATTTGTCTTACCTTTTTTAATCACCTCTATGAGGCAATCTCAATTTGGACAAACTACTGAGATACAAATGTATCTAGTTACACCTGAGTTATACTTATCTGGGGCAGTGGCTCTTAATTCTGTTACATGGGAGTAAGAGTGAGAGGGAGGAACGATCATGGACTTTTTTGAGAATCTGATGAGAGCCATGAACTGATTTACTCAAGAAAACTGCTCATCTGCACATACCAAAAACAATTTCACACACTCACCCAAGGGATTTACAAATCCCTAGCAACTCTCAGTGAAGAATTCCCAGTCTAGAAAGAGGAGGGTAAAGTGGCATTATAATATCAAAAGGTTCTAGAAATATAAGACGACAAAAAAAAAAAAAAAAAAGTACATACTGTGTGCTAAACATTGTGCTGGACTTTCTCATTTACTCTCTGTAAAAACCCTGTAAAGTAGCTAGGTAGCTCTGTTTTACACTTGCGAACCTGAGATTTAAAGAAATATAGTGACTCTCACTCAAGGTCAGACAACACAGTTGGGTGCTGCACTGGGTAGAAGCTTGTCTGATTCCACAGTGCTTTTTCCATTGCACAAAGCTGTGTATTCTAGAACACACACATTCTTAACCTGACACTCCTCTACATGGAAACTAAGTGTTACTGGATACCTAACTCAACTCCCAAAAATATATTCTCAGGATAGGCACAAAGTAATGAGGATCAGAGTAATGAGAGATGTCCCTCCTTAATCCTCTAAACTCTGGTTATAATTCTAATGACTTCATCTTCCAAACTTTAGGGGTATTAACAAAGCAACAAACTCATTAGCTGAGGAAACATCTATCGTTTGCACATGATGCTTATTTACCCAACATCTTACCCAAAAGCAAAGTGGCTACTTAAAAACAAAAACAAACAAACAAACAAAACTCTATTAAAAAAAAGAGAATTAGGGCAGCCTGGGTGGCTCAGCAGTTCAGCGGCACCTTCAGCCTGGGGTGTGACCCTGAAGACCAGGAATTGAGTCTCACATCAGGCTCCCTGCATGGAGCCTCCTTCTCCCTTTGCCTGTGTCTCTGCCTCTCTCTCTCTCTCTGTGTCTCTCATGAATACATAAAAATCTTAAAAAAAAAAAAAAAAAATAGAGGAAGAGGAAAGGCTTCCTTTAAAATAAATAAATAAATAAATAAATAAATAAATAAATAAATAAATAAAGAAGTCCTCTGTAGCAAGGCAGTAAAAATCAGCTATTGGAAAACTAAACTGCATTGCTACAATGGCAATCATATCACAATACAGAAATGTAACAAATTTACATTATATACCTTAAATTTACACATTGCATGTCAAATATACTTCAATTAAAAAAAAGAAAGAACACTAAGCTGAGTGCTTGAATATTTCAACATTTCTTGTCTTTAGTTTCCATAAAGTATAAGGATTATAATCAGTTTAGAGTTCAAGTAAATACTTTGAAAATGAGAGTCAAAAAAGTTACTTGAGGGGTAGCTCAAAACACAAAACAGAAAGTGGCAATCAGATATGGAATACTTATATATTAGGAATTTAAAACCACAATTTCAGAAAAACTCTTTTCTTAAAAAAACAAGAAACAAACCACCTACCCTTCTATAGCCCACAAGCATCTAGTAAAATACCAAGGAGGGGGTGTGTGGAGATTTCAACTACTGTATTTTTAAAGATAATGGAAATGAATTGACTGTTCAACACTGATGTGGCTTCCAAAACTACTTGGAAGATATCCCAGACATTCAAAACACTAATCTTACAAATAAGGAAACCAAGATTTCTAGACCAGAGACTATGATGCCAAGAATAAAAGCAACTGCTAGAACCTGAATGCCAAGGATTGCTTAGGAAGTTAAGGTGCATGAGCAAAAACAAAGGAATAGACTTCGCTTAAGAAAAAATGGTGGGACGCCTGGGTGGCTCAGCGGTTTAGCACCTGCCTTCGGCTCCAGGCCTGATCCTGGAAACCCGGGATCGAGTCCCACATCAGGCTCCCTGCGTCGAGCCTGCTTCTCCCTCTGCCTGTGTCTCTGCCTCTCTCTCTCTGTGTGTCTCTCGTGAGTAAATAAATAAAATCTTAAAAAAAAAATGGTACACCATTATTATTTGTGGGACTTTGGACATTTAATAACTAATACAAATGTATCTTTAATACAAGTACAAATCATTTGCCAAACTATTAGGACACTATTTTCCCAGGCAATCTTAGAGCACTGCTTTGCTAAATCAAATGACAGCTACCTACCTGGGACTACAGAAGGCAGATAGAGGTGGAATTCCAGTTAGACTTCTAAAAGGGAAGAAGACTAATGGTTCTGATTATCAACGGTACTTTTTATACGAGACTAGTGGAAAGTGATAGAAAACATTTAGAGTGCATAATCTTAGAATACCTTCATACAGGGGGAAAAATCGCATACAACTAAAGAAAATTAAGTGACCACCCAAAAACACAGATATAAAGAGACATACCAAAGATAAAAGGTGGTTATGGTCAAAATGACAAAAACACTTAAGAATAAAATCAAGAGGGCAGCCCCGGTGGCTCAGCGGTTTAGTGACACCTTCGGCCCGGGGCCTGATCCTGGAGACCCGGGATGGGGATTGAGTCCCATATCAGGCTTCCTGCAGGGAGCCTGCTTCTCCCTCTGCCTGTGTCTCTGCCTCTGTGTGTGTGTGTCTTCCATGAATAAATAAATAAAATCTTAAAAAAAAAAAAAAAAAGAATAAATAAAATCAAGAAAGCTAATTGATGGTTAAAGTATCTTACTCATCTTTGTATTCCCCAACTCCCACAATGTTCGATATTTAACAGGTATGAAACAAACAATCATTGAATTTAATTGCTTATGTCATCACATGCGAGAGCATGGGAACTCCATATATGATTAAGTTTCCTGGGCTAGGTAAAGGATCTTGAGTTCTTAGAGAGCTCACCTAGAAGATTTCTTTTTTTTTTTTTAAGAAGATTTCTTCATAATTATTAGTAATCTAGAAGAAGGTCTGCAAAAAGGGAGAAGTATTAAAACACCAAAGCATGGCCAGTGTCACAATTTTCAAGACGGAATTTAATTTCCCAGTCAAAACTCTAGAATGGATAATAAACACATATATATGTATAATAATAAATTTATATATTTATATAAACAGTATTTCCTGTATGCATATATAATTATATATAAAATTATAAACAATTTTAAAACATAGTGATCCTTCAGATATAGCATAGGTTCTCAAAATAATTCATGTCAAATTAGTCCCATTACCTGAGTTACCACGAAGGAAACCAACACAAATTAAGCACCATCTACTCATTCGATAGCAAACATTTATTTATTTATTTTAAAGATTTTTATTTATTTATTCATGAGAGACACAGAGAGAGAGAGAGAGAGAGAGAGAGAGAGAGGCAGAGACACAGGCAGAGAGAAGCAGGCTCCCTGCAGGGAGCCCGACGTGGGACTCAATCCTGGGACCCCAGGATCACGCAAACTTTTTTTTTAAAGCACACAAACATTTATTAACCAAAATGTGCCAGGACGCCTGGGTGGCTCAGCAGTTGAGCGTCTGCCTTCAGCCAAGGCGTGATCTTGGGGTCCCAGGACTGAGACTGAGTCCCATGTTGGGCTTCCTCAGGGAGCCTACTTCTCCCTCTATGTCTCTGCCTCTCTCTTTCTCTGTCTCTCATGAATATAAATAATCTTTAAAAAAATAAATTAAAAAAACCCAAACATGTGCCAAGCACTGTGAGGCTTACCTATGATGGCTCTTTATTTAATCAACATAAAAATCCTGTAAGTGTAAGTGAAGGGGGCACCTCGCTGGCTCATTCAGTAAATATGCAACTCCTGGTCTCAGGGTTGTTAAGTTTGAGCCAAACGCTGGGTGCAGAGATTATTTAAAAATAAAATCTTAAAAAAAAATTCCAGTAAGACCCTTCCATTTTATAGATTAAGAGCCAGTTTACAAACATTAGAATAACCTGCCAAGATCATGATGGCTAAACAGTAGGAAACAAAGTGCAAAACTAAGTCTAATTTCCAAGTCCTGTCCCTTTTTACTACATCCTAATGTAGTAAATGTAGCCTCCTAATGCAGAAACACAATGTATCTTGTCTTCCTCAAGCATTTGACAAAGCATCTCATGATATCCCCTGTGGGCAAGACTGATGGAGCTAGGGCAAAAAAACTAGATTTATAATGCTGGAATAACCATTTTCATTTTTTAAAAAAATATTTTATTTATTTACTCATGAGAGACACAGAGAGAGGGGGAGGGGGGCAGAGACACAGGTGGAGGGAGAAGCAGGCTCCATGCAGGGAGTCCGATGTGGGACTCGATCCCGGGTCTCCAGGATCACACCCTGGGCCCAGGGCAGGCGCCAAACCGCTGAGCCACCCAGGGACCCTAACCATTTTCATTAAAGGCTTTGTGTGCACTAGTTAGTAGCCCATAGCAGTCAAGTCGATCTTAAGCTGTTTTCTGTTTTCATTTTCATAAACAGGTACAACAGTCCACTGTTTCTCACTTAAGAAGATAGACGATGGCCCACGCATAGTCTGAAAAAAAGCCCCACTCTAAGATTCCACACATCTAAAGAAAAATACACCTTGGGTCATGCATCACTGGACTATAATGAGACCTGCTGCAGAGCTTTATACTTGGCTCTATGTCCCTTTTTCAGTCTTTATTAATGCCTGATGAGAACAATGAAGACATTCTTAGCAAATCTTCAGGTGACAAAATTAAAATGAGGAGCTGATCCGGATAGTAGGGAATATATCTCCTTCTTCTTTCCATACCCAGAACCCAAACAAGTGCCTGACCCACAGGTCATGTTTCTTGAATCATAAAATCAAGCTTTAAAAGGACAGCAACAGGGATCCCTGGGTGGCACAGCGGTTTAGTGCCTGCCTTTGGCCCAGGGCGCGATCCTGGAGATCCGGGATCCCACGTCGGGCTTCCGGTGCATGGAGCCTGCTTCTCCCTCTGCCTGTGTCTCTGCCTCTCTCTCTCTCTCTCTCTCTGTGTGACTACCATAAATAAATAAAAATTTTTAAAAAATTAAAAATAAATAAAAATAAAAGGACAGCAACAGGCCTTGACTACAGAGTAAATCTATCAAAACCAACTGTAATGGGTCAAATACATTAGCGACAAAAAAACTTAACCATAAAAATCAAAGAAAAAAGAATTTGAGGGATATAGTATGTAATGCCTTTTTTTTTTTTTTTTGGAAGACAAAGACAGTAAGCCCAATATTAATCAATGTAACAGCTGTCCACAAACTCATAGACTCTCTTCTATTTCAGTGTTGGAAAAGGACTCTCAATAGACAAGGTGACAGCCTGTGCTTTGCTCAGTTTAAACCACACTTGGAATCATTTCTACAGCTCAAAGAGTCACATTTTAAGGAAAGAGGACAATGATTAAGTAGCGTCTAGAAAAGATGTCAAAATAGTGAAATGATTTAGAATGATGTCATAGGAGATTCCTTTAAAGGAACCAGACCTGTTTACCCAAAAGGCAAGACCAAGGGATGTGATAGCTCTCTTCAACTATCAGAAGGGATGTCCTGTGTGCCCAAGATTCAGAGGACAGAAATGGAACTGGAAACTACAAAGAAACAGATTTTAGATTTATATACAGAAAAGCTTAACGGAAATTAAAATCGTCCAAAATCAAGTGGGCCACCTTAGGACACTGAGTTTTCCACTTTCTATCCCAGTTTATCTCATCTCTAAGAGGAGATGAGACAAAAAGCGCACAATCGCTTGACTGAAATATCAAACAAAAGACTTAAAACAGTGAACCATAAACTACCTTAGGTTCCTCTTGGTCTTCTAAGTCTTTGAAATATGATTGCAAGAGAGTGTACTTTGCAAAACACAAAGTAGGTTACAAAGATAGGTAATAGGTAGTTTTGCTGACCAAAAAAGAGGGACTCTTCATGTCTTCTGATGCATGATCTCCTCTCCATTTGGAAATTAAAAGCATACATGGTTGTGTTTTATGGATCACAATTCTCTAAAAAAAAATTAAGATGAGATAAACTGATGTAGAAGAAAGAGTAGATACAATGCTGCTTCCACACACTGGTATGCAATAAAATCCTCAATTATGTGATATAGGGCAGCCCTGGTGGCACAGTGGTTTAGTGCCGCCTTCAGCCCAGGGCATGATCCTGGAGACCTGGGATCGAGTCCCGTGTTGGGCTCCCTGCAGGGAGCCTGCTTCTCCCTCTGCCTGTGTCTCTGCCTCTCTCTCTTTCTGTCTCTCTCATGAATAAATAAAAATCTTTAAAAAAAATCTATAATATAATTCAGATACTGTTTGTGATGAGTCATATAAATATTAAAATCAGGACTGCTATGTTTTTATACTGAAAATCTACCATTAACTCCAACCCCTCCAGTATAAAGTGCAGTGGTTTCTAACATTGAAAAATCTTTAGCCTACTTTTAGCTTCAAGGGTATCTTTGAAATGTATAATGAAGGTACAGTTTCTAAGAGAAAGGACTAAATTATCCTAAAAAGAGGAGGGGCTCAATTACAATGATCCTCTCTTTTATCTTAGATCTGTAGCATAAAGGTAACCACTAAAGGGGTGGTTTACCCATATCCAGAGGCAGTGTGATTGCTCAAAATCTTAAGTCAGAGACCTGCATTCAAATTTCAGCTTGGGCACCATGCATGACTTGTGGCAAAATGAATGCTAGCAAATTACTCAACCAAGCCTGTTTCCTTGCCTGCAAAATGGAGCTAATAAAACTATCTACCTCATAGGTTGTTGTAAGAATTAAATGATAGAAGAAAAGTAAAGCAGTACGGTTAAGAATTCATGAAATGTTAGCTATTATTACTTTACCTAAATGAATTTCTAAATTCCAAATAATCATAGGTATTTACCCTACAAATTTCCTTGATTTCACTACCAACACTCAATAGTAAGATTTGTGTGGAATCAGAAAAGACCCCGAATAGCCAGGGGAATTTTAAAAAAGAAAACCATAGCTGGGGGCATCACAATGCCAGATTTCAGGTTGTACTACAAAGCTGTGGTCATCAAGACAGTGTGGTACTGGCACAAAAACAGACACATAGATCAATGGAACAGAATAGAGAACCCAGAAGTGGACCCTGAAATGTACGGTCATCTAATATTCGATAAAGGAGGAAAGACTATCCATTGGAAGAAAGACAGTCTCTTCAATAAATGGTGCTGGGAAGATTGGACATCCACATGCAGAAGAATGAAACTGGACCACTCTCTTTCACCATACACAAAGATAAACTCAAAATGGATGAGAGATCTAAACGTGAGACAAGATTCCATCAAAATCCTAGAGGAGAACACAGGCAACACCCTTTTTGAACTTGGCCACAGTAACTTCTTGCAAGATACATCCACAAAGGCAAAAGAAACAAAAGCAAAAATGAACTATTGGGACTTCATCAAGATAAGAAGCTTTTGCACAGCAAAGGATACAGTCAACAAAACTAAAAGACAACCTACAGAATGGGAGAAGATATTTGCAAATGACATATCAGATAAAGGGCTAGTTTCCAAAATCTATAAAGAACTTATTAAACTCAACACCAAAGAAACAAACCATCCAATCATGAAATGGGCAAAAGACATGAAGAGAAATCTCACAGAGGAAGACATGGACATGGCCAACAAGCACATGAGAAAATGCTCCACATCACTTGCCATCAGGGAAATACAAATCAAAACCACAATGAGATACCACCTCACACCAGTGAGAATGGGGAAAATTAACAAGGCAGGAAACAACAAATGTTGGAGAGGATGCGGAGAAAAGGGAACCCTCTTACACTGTTGGTGGGAATGTGAACTGGTGCAGCCACTCTGGAAAACTGTGTGGAGGTTCCTCAAAGAGTTAAAAATAGACCTGCCCTACGACCCAGCAATTGCACTGTTGGGGATTTACCCTAAAGATTCAGATGCAATGAAACGTCGGGACACCTGCACCCCGATGTTTCTATCAGCAATGGCCACAATAGCCAAACTGTGGAAGGAGCCTCGGTGTCCATCGAAAGATGAATGGATAAAGAAGATGTGGTTTATGTATACAATGGAATATTACTCAGCAATTAGAAACGACAAATACCCACCATTTGCTTCAACGTGGATGGAACTGGAGGGTATTATGCTGAGTGAAATAAGTCAATCGGAGAAGGACAAACAGTGTATGTTCTCATTCATTTGGGGAATATGAATAATAGTGAAAGGGAATATAAAGGAAGGGAAAAGAAATGTTGGGAAATATCAGGAAGGGAGACAGAACATAAAGACTCCTAACTCGGGGAAATGAACTAGGGGTGGTGGAAGGGGAGGAGGGCGGGTGTTGGAGGGGAATGGGTGACGGGCACTGAGGTGGACACTTGACGGGATGAGCACTGGGTGTTTTTCTCTATGTTGGTAAATTGAACACCAATAAAAGTTAATTATAAAAAAACAAAAATAATAAAAATAAAAATAAAAAAAATAAATAAATAAAACTGGATAAGTGGGCAGCCCGGCTGGCTTAGCAGTTTAGCGCCTGCCTTCAGCCCAGGGTGTGAGCCCCGGGATTGACTCCCGCATTGGGCTCCCTGCAGGGAGCCTGCTTCTCCCTCTGCCTGTGTCTCTGCCTCTCTCCCTCTCTTGAAAAAGAATCTTAAAAAACAAAAACAAACAAACAAAAAAACCTGGATAAATGCTCTTGTTCAAGGATGTAAGAAAAAAAAAGGAGTTTTCTCACATTCATTTTTTTTTTCAGATATTATACTTCACGTAAGAGGAGTAAAAACAGGAATAAAAATAGAACGTGGAATCAGAGCATCTTTGTGAATACTAGACTCAGTAGTTTAATAATAGCATCAAATATTAAATGTCACAACAATTAGAGGAGATTGTACATTCTGTTAAATAGTGTCAAGGTTCTTACACACTACGCAGTCACTAATTAAGATCTATTGTGCAATTTGGGCCAGTAATAAAGATGGAGAGCTTACAAGAGAAAAGGTCCTGACTGAGTTTATGGATGCTTGTCCTGACAACCCTATGAGCAACATATTATCATTTTGGCCGTTTTAGCAGATGAAGAAACTGAGGCATAGGTTAATCAAGTCGCCCAAGATCACACAGCCAGTGAAATACACGGGAGATGGGATATGAACCTGGACCATCAGGCTCAAAAGTCCACTCGATTTTACTGCCTATCACTAAGTTGGTGGAGTCAGATTAGTCGATCACTTACTCGATCGAGTCATAATTAGCCGATCGGTAACTCGGTCGAGTGGATCAGTCGATCACTTACTTGGGTCGGACTCGATCGATTCTGATTAGTCCATCACTTGGTCGAGTCACATCAGTCGATCGCTTACTTGGTCGGGTCAGATTAGTCAATCACTTACTTGGTCGAGTCACATCAGTCGATCACTTACTTGGAGTCACATCAGCCAATCACTAACTCGATCGAGTCATGTTAGTCGGTCACTAACTTGGTGGAGTCAGATCAGTCAATCACTAACTCGGTCGAGTCCTATTAGTCGATCACTTACTTGATTGAGTCAGATTAGTGGATCACTTACTTCGCTGGGTCAGAGTAGTCGATCTCCTAACTCGGTCGAGTCACATCAGTCGATCACTAACTCAGTCTGGTTGCGTATTTTCCTTCTAACACGTGCAAACTGATGCTCCACCTGCCTCAAAGGCCAGACTTCCCCACGGGTCAGAGGCGGCACTCCCACACGTCACCGGCTCAGCAGGAGGCCGGCCCTGCGCTACGAGCTGCAGGTAAAGCAGGTGAGCGTGGGGACCCACTGCTGGCCGGCGGTCACAGCGCGCCGCCAGGTGCCGGGGGCCGGCCGCCCTCGGGCCCACGCAGGCAGCAGCGAGACCGCGGAACCCGCCACCGGGTCGCCGAGCGGTCGCCTCCAAAACCCCCCCGCCGACGACGGTTTCTGCCAAGACCAACACGCTCCTCGAGGGCAGGGCAAGACGGAGCGTGCGTGGACACCCGGCCGCCGGTAAGCGCTCAAGTTACAAACCACCTAGTTGGCAAAAACCACACGGGCAGCCCAAGTTCCCGATTCCGAAACGACGAGCAAGGGCCGCAGTCGCCGCTGCGGAGCGAAGGCACCTAGGGCCCAAGCGGAAGTGAATCAACGGGGAAAACTAGCCAAGCGGTAGCGGGGGGGCCTTCGGGCGGCCCTGCCCTCCCCTCCCCTGCCCTCCCCTCCGCTCCCCGGGCCTCGCGTCCCCAGGACGCCCAGCGCCGTCTCATGGAGGCCACCCGAAGGCCGAGGGGACCGCGGCGGAGGGCGGGGGCCCCAAGCTCCACCTGCCGCCCCCGGGGGCCCGCACCTGCAGAGTGGTGATGTGCTTGTCGTTGAACTTGTTCTCGCAGTAGCGCAGCACCAGCGACGTCTTCCCCACGCAGCCTTCCCCCAGCAGCACCACCTTGAAGGAGTAGGCTCTGCCCGCCGCCCCGCCGCCGCCGCCGGCCGCAGCCATCCCGGCTCCCCGCCGCCCGCGCCCCCCGCCGCCGCCCCGCTGCGCCTTCACAGCCGCGGCCGGCGCAGGCCCCTCCGCGCGGACCCACGCCCGGGCGCCGCGTGTCCCTCCGCCGCGGGCCGGAGTCCGGGAACCAAGGGCCGCGGCCCCCACGTCAGGCCCCCGAGGAGCGCCGACCAGCACTCCCTCTCCGCCTCCCTCTAATGGCGTCTCCTTCCTCCTACGTCACACCTCGCGTCACGTGAGCGCCGCGGACGCGCTTGGGCGGGGCGGGGGCGGGGCTGCGGCGGGGGCGGGGCTGCGGCGGGGGCGGGGCTGGCGGCGGGCGCGGCCCCGGGGGGCGGGGCGGCGGGATCGCGGGAGGCCTAGCACCGCGGGAGCCGGCTGCCCGCGGACGGGGGGGCGCCCGGTGCTCCACTGCTCGCGCGCCCACGCTCCTCGCTCCGGCTCGCCGGCGGACGCACCTGCCCAGGCGCCCTGGGGGCTCCCGCGCCCTCCGGGAGGCCCAAGTCACGGCCGTGGAACCGCCCGAGGGGCCCCCGGGCCGTCCAGGCTCCGCCGCATCTCTCAGGTCTTCGCTTAAACCCGATCGGCAGGCCCATCACCCCGCGGCTTCCGTCCCCGCCCCCTGCCCCTTCCGGCCTGCCCCTCCCCTACCCCCTCCTCGCCTCTCCCCTGCCTCTCCCCTCCCTTGCCCCGCCCTGCCCTGCCCCTCCCTCCTCCTCCCCCTCCTCTGCCTCTCCCCTCCCTCGCCCTGCCCTACCCCTCCCTCGCCCTCTCTTGCCCTCTCCCGCCCCTCCCTTCCCCTCCCTCCCCCTCCCTCCTCTGCCCCTCCCCGGGTCCTCCCCACCCTCCCCTACCGCCCCCCCCCGCCCCTGCCCCCTCCCTCCCCTACGCCACTCCTCCTCTACCCCTCCCTCTCCTGCCCCTCCCCCGTCCTCCCCTCCCTCCCCTACCGCTCCCCCGCCCCTGCCCCCTCCCTCCCCTACACCACTCCTCCTCTACCCCTCCCTCTCCTGCCCCTCCCCCGTCCTCCCCTCCCTCCCCTACCGCTCCCCCCGCCCCTGCCCCCTCCCTCCCCTACACCACTCCTCCTCTACCCCTCCCTCTCCTGCCCCTCCCCCGTCCTCCCCTCCCTCCCCTACCGCCCCCCCCGCCCCTGCCCCCTCCCTCCCCTACACCACTCCTCCTCTACCCCTCCCTCTCCTGCCCCTCCCCCGTCCTCCCCTCCCTCCCCTACCGCTCCCCCCGCCCCTGCCCCCTCCCTCCCCTACCCACTCCTCCTCTACCCCTCCCTCTCCTGCCCCTCCCCCGTCCTCCCCTCCCTCCCCTACCGCTCCCCCGCCCCTGCCCCCTCCCTCCCCTACACCACTCCTCTACCCCTCCCTCCTGCCCTCCCCGTCCTCCCCTCCCTCCCCTACCGCTCCCCCGCCCCTGCCCCCTCCCTCCCCTACACCACTCCTCCTCTACCCCTCCCTCTCCTGCCCCTCCCCCGTCCTCCCCTCCCTCCCCTACCGCCCCCCCCCCGCCCCTGCCCCCTCCCTCCCCTACACCACTCCTCCTCTACCCCTCCCTCTCCTGCTCCTCCCCCGTCCTCCCCTCCCTCCCCTACCGCTCCCCCCGCCCCTGCCCCCTCCCTCCCCTACACCACTCCTCCTCTACCCCTCCCTCTCCTGCCCCTCCCCCGTCCTCCCCTCCCTCCCCTACCGCTCCCCCGCCCCTGCCCCCTCCCTCCCCTACACCACTCCTCCTCTACCCCTCCCTCTCCTGCCCCTCCCCCGTCCTCCCCTCCCTCCCCTACCGCTCCCCCGCCCCTGCCCCCTCCCTCCCCTACACCACTCCTCCTCTACCCCTCCCTCTCCTGCCCCTCCCCCGTCCTCCCCTCCCTCCCCTACCGCCCCCCCCCGCCCCTGCCCCCTCCCTCCCCTACACCACTCCTCCTCTACCCCTCCCTCTCCTGCTCCTCCCCCGTCCTCCCCTCCCTCCCCTACCGCCCCCCCCGCCCCTGCCCCCTCCCTCCCCTACACCACTCCTCCTCTACCCCTCCCTCTCCTGCTCCTCCCCCGTCCTCCCCTCCCTCCCCTACCGCCCCCCCCGCCCCTGCCCCCCTCCCTCCCCTACACCACTCCTCCTCTACCCCTCCCTCTCCTGCCCCTCCCCGTCCTCCCCTCCCTCCCCTACCGCTCCCCCCGCTCCCTGCATGGAGCCTGCTTCTCCCTCGGCCTGTGTCTCTGTCTCTCTCTGTGTGTCTCTCATGAATAAATGAATAAAATCTTAAAAAAAAAAAATACTGGGATTTGAGAAATGCTTTTGGACATATGGGTTTTTGTTAAATAGAATTATCAAAGCATTTTCCATGTTGAGCATCTAATAAGAGTAATTAACAATAGAAAGGAAAAGAGTTATCATCTGTGAACTTGCTACAAATTAAACCCATTTGTGGGCACCTGGGTGACTCAATCAGGCCAGTAACCCTTGATTTCGGTTCAGCTCATCTCCTAGGATCATAAGATTGAGCACCCTGTGGGCTCTGTGCTCAGCAGGAAATCTGCTCTACCCCCCTCTTAAATAAATAAATAAATCTTTTAAAAAACCAAAATGCTAAACCTATTTGTTCCCTTATTTGCTCAGTCATTGAGCATCCTTGGTGGAGTGCCGGGCAAGAGGCCTCTGCCTTCGTGGGCTTGTATTTTAGTGTGGGAAGCAACACGGAAACAATTACAATAATGTGTAGTGGCCACGTGTGATGCCAACCCGGCGTCCACACCCCCTTCCGCTTTCAATCAGAATTGGGTGGTTGCTCAAGTGTCCACTACTCTTGTGCAGCCCGTGTGCCCCTAGCTTCAACTTGGCTCTCTTCCCATTTCTCTGAGGTTCTTTTCCAGCGATTAGAAGAGACCATGTGATCTGAACAGGTCAGAGGCTTCTGGCTGGCCAGCAGTCCTGGGCTGTCATTGTAAGCGCTGGCCACAAAGGGGCACAAGCAGCTCAGTGAACATTCACGAGGGTGTCCAGAGCATGCTCAACACTAACTCACAAGTGCCTCCATGTGAAAAAGAAAGAAACCACTGGAAGGTTTTCTTCTGAATTATAGAAAACAAGAATATTCCAAGAGATGTGTGGTCCAGGGGAAGGGAAGAAGGGATAGTTTCTAAAGCTATTTATCCCTAAGATGACAAGATTAATTAAAGGTGTCTCAAAAAAAAAAAAAAAAAAAGTCTCTAGAAACTTTACATATTTTTGTCAAAGAAGGAATTTAAGCCAAACTTTCAGACTCTCAGAACTTACCAGTTTCTTTCTTTCTTTTTTTTTTTTTTTTACATTTTATTTATTTATTCGTGAGAGACACAGAGAAAGAGAGAGGCAGAGACAGGCAGAGGGAGAGGCAGGCTCCCTAGGACCCCGCCCTGGGCTGAAGGCCACACTAAACTGCTGAGCGCCCCGGGCTGCCCAGAACTTACCAGTTTCTACTAAAAATACACAATCTTAATAGTTAAAAATTGAGGACATGAAGCCACTTTGTTTACTTGTGGATTTTATATTTACATTTATAAATTGTATTTTGCAATAACCAGAGCGTGAATTTGTATCAGATGGAAATGTGTGTTTGACATGATTGGCAATAGAACTGTATACCAGCAATTTCTAAATGACGGAACAGGTTCAGGTTAGAATATTAGCAGTCTCATTGAGTGAGGCCCCCATGCTTACTTCTTAAAACTAGACATCAGTAGTTATACGGAGGTGAAAATTCCAAAGAGATTTGTCCACTTAAACTAGGCCTGAGTGACTAATACTTTTCCAGTTTCTTGAGAAATAAGCCAGTATAGTGATGAAAAAGCCTCTTAGGAGAGAAATTGTTTTGCCCTGGTGAAATAATTTGATTGAGAACTCTTAAGATGGGAGATTTGAGATTTTGGTGAGTTTTTCAGTAACTGTGGATGCTCCAATGGGAAGTTTCTGAGTACGTATATACTGAGGATTATAGCATTCAGTACCACTTGCTTGAGTGTTTTCTGCTATTGGCCACACTCCTGCTTGGTAAGGTGTCATTTAAAATCTTACCATTCCTCTATAGCACTTTCTAAGTACTTCCTTTTTTTTTTTTTTTAAAGATTTTATTTATTTATTCCTGAGAGACAATGAGAGAGAGAGACAGAGACACAGGCAGAGGGAGAAGCAGACTCCATGCAAGGAGACCCATGTGGGACTCGATCCCGGATCCTGGGATCATGCCCTGAGATGCGCAACCACTGAGCTACCCAGGTGTCCCTCTAAGTACTTCCTACATGTATCATCAAGTATTACAATTACATATTTGTTTCTCAGTATTAAAGCTGAAGCCCTGCAGTAGTAAAGATCTGTCTGCCTTGCTCACCATTCATTATATCCTGTGTCCAGAATAACGCCTAGACCATGGTAGATGTAAAATAAATGACCACCCCTCCAAATACCAGCTCTCTTATGCCTTCATTTTCAATAAATCTTTTTTTCTTTTGTACAAACCTCTATTCTTTGAGCCTCCATCTGCTGTCAACCCCCCAACCCTATTTGCATAAATGTCCCTCCCTTGAATCATTTAGACTAAATTCCAATCTTGAGTGTGAAAGGTGAAACTAACTCCATGATGGTGGACAAAGAACAGCTGCTGAAGAAAGAACATTTACAGGGGAGCTGTAATGGGGGCAATTCACCCCCATCCTGAGTCCATCTCTCAGCCTTCTCTTGGTCTCTCTATCTATCTATCCCCCCTACTTCTAGCTCCCTCACCCCTACCTTCCATCACCACCAGGTTTGGACTCCATATTGAGCATCTACAACACTCTTCTTTTACCAGCATCCGTTATTGTCTTATATCCTTATATTTCCACAGCATCATCACAGAACACCAACCTTCAAGTAAACTTCTGAAAAAGTTCTCTGAATTTTTGTAGATTCAGAGTCATCAGATTCATTCTCAGGACAACCTGGGAGTTCCTTTTCTTTGCTGGCTTCAGCTTCCTTCCCTACCTTTTGATCACTATTAACAAACTTCCCGCCGCAGTCTACTTCTGGTCCTACTTTGTGTTGTTCATAGTATTTCCTTATGAGCCTTTGTGTGTGTGTGTGTGTGTGTGTGTGTGTGTGTGTGTCTGTACTGATCATCCTCTTATTCTTTATATTGGTTATTATGTATTCTCTTTTTCTCTTGATCAGTCTCTCTAGAGATTTGTCAATTTTATTTATATTTTTTTTCTAAGAATCACACTTGTTAATTTTTCTCAATGATTTTCCAGTTCTCAATTTCATTGATTTCTACTCTGTTATTTCCTGCCTTCTGCTTGTGTGATTTTATTTTTTTATTTTTTTGCTTGTGTGATTTTAATTTGTTCTTAAGTTTCTTAATGTGGAAGCTTGGATTACTGATTTGAGGTCTTTATTCTTTTATAAGTATAATAGCTGCATCCATTAATTTTTTTTTTTTATTTATGATAGTCACAGAAAGAGAGAGAGAGAGAGAGAGAGAGAGAGAGAGAGGCAGAGACACAAGCAGGCTCCATGCACCGGGAGCCCGACGTGAGATTCGATCCCGGGTCTCCAGGATCGCGCCCTGGGCCAAAGGCAAGCGCCAAACCGCTGCGCCACCCAGGGATCCCCTGCATCCATTAATTTTAACACATGTATTTTCATTATATATATAATTTTTAAATGTATAAATATATATTTTTCTTCATTATATATATAGTTTTTAAATTTTCCTTGAGGGGCAGCTGAGTGGCTCAGTGGTTTAGTGCCGCTTTGAGCCCAGGGCGTGATCCTGGAGACCCAGGATCAAGTCCCTCATTGGGCTCCCTGCATGGAGTCTGCTTCTCTCTCTGCTTGTGTCTCTGCCTCTCTCTGTGTGTTTCTCTTGAATAAATAAATACAATCTTTAAAAATAATAATAATAAAAATAAATAAATTTCCCTTGAGACTTCCTCTTTTTTGACCCAATAGTTATTGTGGAAGGCAGAATAATGTTCCTTTTCTCCCTCCGCTTCTGGCCCCTAATTACTGGAATCTATGAATATGTTATATTGCATCAAAAAAGGGAATTAAAGTTGAAGATAGCATTAAAGTTGCTAATCATCTGACCTTAAAATAGTGAGGTTATGCTGGATTATCCAGGTGGGCCCACTATAATTACAATGATCCTAAAGAGTGGGAGCCAGAATCAGAAAAGGAGATGTGATAACAAAAACAAGGGGAGAGTGATGTGCTCCAGGATTGCCAGCTCAAAAGATATAGGAAGGGAATCATGAACTAAGTAAGGTAGGCAGGTGGCCCCTGTAAGCTGGAAAAGGCAAATGGGGCCCCATGTTATATGTCTTACCTATAGAAACGTAAGATAATAAATTAATTTGGTTTTAAACCATGAAAATTGTGGCAACTTGTTACAGCAGCAATATCAAACTCATGGTTACTTATAAATGCCATTTAATGTCCAAATATTTGAGGATTTGCCATATGTCTTTCTGCTTTGGATTTATAATTTAATTGTTATGGTTTGAGAACATCTACGGTATGATGTTTATTTAAATTTGTTTTAAATTATCTCGTGGTCGGGGATCCCCGGGTGGCTCAGCGGTTTGGCGCCTGCCTTTGGCCCAGGGTGTGATCCTGGAGGCCTGGGATTGAGTCCCACGTCGGGCTCCCGGCATGGAGCCTGCTTCTCCCTCTGCCTGTGTCTCTGCTTCTCTCTCTCTCTCTCTCTGTGTCTATCATAAATAAATAAATCTTTAAAAAAAAATTATCTCATGGTCAAGAATCTGTTCTTAGTGAACATTCTATACATATTGAAAGGAATATACATTCTTTTGTTATTGGGACAAGTTTGTTATTTTATAAATGTCAATTAGGGCAAGTGAATTGAATTATTCAGATCTTCTCTACATTGATTTTCTATCTAATACTTCTGTGATGAAGTCTCTAATTCCAGTTGTGGATTAGTCTAACTTCTCTGTTCAGCTCTATCGGTTTTTGTTTTATCTATTTTGAATCTCTGTTGTTAGGTGCATATACATTTACTACTGTTAAGTCTTCTTGGAGAATTAATCCTTTTATGATTATATAATACCCCTCACTATTCCTGATATTCTTTGTTTTGAAGTCTACTATGTCTGATATTAATATAGCTATTGTAGGAGCACCTGGCAGGCTCAGTTGGTGGAGCAGGCGACTCTTGATCTGGGATTTTGAGTTTGAGCCCCCGGTTGGGTGTAGAGAATAATTAAAAATAAAAATCTTTAAAATATATATGTATGTGTATGTATACAGCTGTTGTAACACTCTTTTAAAATACTTTTTTTTTAAGATTTTATTTATTCATGAGAGACAGAGAGAGAGGCAGAGACACAGGCAGAGGGAGAAGCAGGCTCCATCCAGGGGGCTGGACATGGGGCTCGATCCCAGTTCTCCAGGATCACGCCCTGGGCTGAAGGCAGTGCTAAACCGCTGAGCCACCCGGGCTGCCTTCTTTTAAAATGTTTTGATTATTGTTTGCATGGTATATCTTTTTCTATCTTTCTACTTTTAATCTATGTGTATGGATTCCTTATAAACAGTATATAGTTGAATATCGTTTTTGTTTTGTTTTGTTTAAATCTGGTCTCACAAACTTTGGCTTTTAATTGGTATTCCTAGTCTTAATTAAACCCACAATAGGTACTCTCAGTAAATGACTGCTGAGATCAGTAAAAAAACTAGGTCAACAAGTATATTCTTGCTCAACTTCCAACTCTCCTACCTAATAATAAAAGGAATAGCTACAATTATATAGTCTTTTCCATGTATCACACTTCTATTTACATGTATTTACTAGTTTAATTCCAGTAACAACACTATGAGGTCAGTACTACTAGTTTCACCCCCAGTGTACAGAGAAGAAAAACCAAGACACAGACAGGTTAAGTAACTTGACTAAATCACATTAGAAACATTAGAGCCAGCTTCCAAATGCAAATGATATGGTTCCAGATATTAATCTCACACTATATGATCTCTCTTTCATTTCAAATTCATGTTATAAGTAAGATGCCTTCATGCATTGTCTTCACTTTTTCAGTAAAAAGAACCATCCATCTGTTTCCATAGCACTCTTCAGATATAATTAAAAATGACCTTTATATTGCAAAATCCAGTAGATATGTCCTAATTATACGTCTAGCTTTTCTACTACATTTGACTTTATTAGCCACTCCTAGCTAAACTGAATTAGGTATCTCTTTTCTGTGCTTCCATAAGCTTTATATGTATTCTTTTTTAAAAAATTATTGAGGGCTTTTTGTTGTCAATACATAGTGTAATATTGATTTCAGGTATAGAATTTAGTGATCCATCGCTTACATATAACATCCAGTTCACTCTTTTACCCCACCCCCTACCTACCTCCTTCCATCAACCCTCAGTTTATTTTTTTATTGTTTTAAATTTTTTTTTAATTTTTATTTATTTATGATAGTCACAGAGAGAGAGAGAGAGAGAGGCAGATACATAGGCAGAGGGAGAAGCAGGCTCCATGCACCGGGAGCCTGATGTGGGATTCGATCCCGGGTCTCCAGGATCGCGCCCTGGGCCAAAGGCAAGCGCCAAACCACTGCGCCACCCAGGGATCCCTATTTTTTTATTGTTAAGAATCTCTTACAGTTAAAAAAGAAGTAAAGAAAAAAGAGTTTCTTATAGTTTGCCTCCCCCTCTGTCCTGTCTTTTTTTTCCCCTTTCCACATGTTCATTTGTTTTGTTTCCTGAATCTCACATATGAGTTAAATTATATGGTATTTGTTTTTCTCTGACTTATTTTGCTTAGCATTATACTCTGTAGGTCCATTCATTCTTTTTTATGGCTGGGTAGTACTCCATTGTATATATACACCACATCTTCCTTATCCATTCATCAGTTGATGGACACTTGGGTTCTTTCCACAGTTTGGCTATTGTTGATAATGCTGCTATAAACATTGGGATGCATGTACCCCCTTGAATCTGTATTTTTATATCCTCTGGGTAAATATCTAGTAGTGCAATTGCTGGATCATAAGATAGTTCTATTTTTATCTTTTTGAGGAACCTCCATACTGTTCTCCAGACTGCATTGGTTTGCATTGTCACCAACTGTGTAAGAGGGTTCTCTGCATTCTCACCAACATCTATTTTTCTCTTGTGTTGTTAATTTTATCCATTCTGACAAGTATGAGGTGGTATCTTATCATAGTTTTGATTTAAATTTCCATGATGACTGGTGATATGTCTGTTAGCCATCTGGATGTCATCTTTGCAAAAACGTCTATTTATGTCTTCTACCTATTTCTTAATTGGATTATTTTTTGGTGTTGAGTTGATAAGTTCCTTTTTAAAAATATTTTATTTATTTATTCATGGGAGACAGACAGAGAGAGAGAGAGAGAGAGGCAGAGACACAGGCAGAGGGAGAAGCAGGCTCCATGAAGGGAGCCTGACGTGGGACTCGACCCCGGGACTCATGCCCTGGGCTGAAGGCAGGTGCTAAACCGCTAAGCAACCCAGGGATCCCCCGAGTTGATAAGTTCTTTATAGATTTTGGATACTAACTCTTTATCAGATATGTCATTTGCAAATATCTTTTCCCATTCCAGAGGCTGCCTTTTAGTTTTACTGATTGTTTTCTTCACTGTGCAGAAGCTTCTTATCTTGATGAAGTCCCAATGGTTCATTTTTGCTTTTGTTTCCCTTGCTTGCAGCAATGTCTAGTAAGACGTTTCTACAGTTGAGGTCAAAGAGGTTGTCACCTGTGTTCTCCTCTAGGATTTTGATGGTTTCCTGTCTTACACTTATTTATTTTTTTGCTTTTTTAATTTTTTTAATTTTTTTTTTTTATTTTTTTGCTTTTTAAGATTGAAAGTGAGGACAGAGGAACACCTGGGTGGCTCAGCAATTGAGCGTCTGCCTTCAGCTCAGGGCGTGATCCTGGAGTCCCAGGATCGAGTCCCACATTGGGGTCCCCACAGGGAGCCTGCTTCTCCCTCGGCCTGCGTCTCTGCCTCTCTCTCTGTGTGTCTCTCATGAATAAATAAATACACACAGAGAGAGAGGCAGAGATGCAGGCCGAGGGAGAAGCAGGCTCCCTGTGGGGACCCCAATGTGGGACTCGATCCTGGGACTCCAGGATCACGCCCTGAGCTGAAGGCAGACGCTCAATTGCTGAGCCACGCAGGTGTTCCTCTGTCCTCACTTTCAATCTGCAGATGTCTTTAGGTAAAAAATTAGTCTCTTATATACAGTATATAGATGGGTCCTGTTCTTTGTTGTTGTTGTTTTTTAATCCATTCTGATAACCTGTGTCTTTTCATTGGAGCATTAGTCCATTTACATTCAGAGTGATTATTGAAAGATGAATTTAGTGCCATTGTGTTCCCTGTAAACTTGGTGTTTCTGGTGATGTTCTCCATTCCTTTCTAGTCTTTATCGCTTTTGGTCTTTCTCTCCCACTCAAAGAGTCTCTTTTAGCATTTCTTGCAGGGCTGGTTTAGTGGTCATGAATTCCTTTAGTTTTTGTCTGGGAGCACTTTATCTCTCCTATTCTGAACGAGAGTCTTGCTGGATAAAGTGTTCTTGGCTGCATATTTTTCCCATTCAGCACATTGAACATATGCCACTGTCTTCTGGCATGTCAAGTTTCTGTAGACAGATCTGTTGCAGACATCATCTGTCTTTCCTCGTAGATTAAGAACTTTTTTCCCTTACTGCTTTCAGGATTCTTTCCTTGTCTTTGTATTTTGTGAATATGTCTTGGTGATCGCAACTTTGGTTGAATTTAATAGGAGTTCTCTGTGCTTCTTGGATTTCAATGTCTGTTACCACCCCTAAATTAGGGATTTTTTTCAGTTATAATTTGCTCAAATAAACCTTCTCCTTTTTCTTTCTCTTTTTTTTCTGAGACTCCTATGATACAAATGTTATTACACTTTAAGGAGTCGCTGAGTCCCTAAGTCTACATTCATGATCTGATACCTTTCTTTCTTTCTTTCTTTTTTCAGCTTTTTTTAAAAAAATATTTTTATTTATTTATTCATGAGAGACACAGAGAGAGAGGCAGAGAGAGAAGCAGGCTCCATGCAGGGAGCCCAACGCAGGACTCGATCCCAGGACTCCAGGATCACGTCCTGGGCTTAAACTGCTGAGCCACCCAGGGATCCCCTCTTTTCAGCTTTGTTATTTTCCATAGTTTTATCTCTTGTATCACTAATTTGTTCCTCTGATCCGTCTGTCCTTCTTGTCATTGGATCCATTTGCTTTTGCATCTTCATTACAGCATTTTTTTATTTCAGCCTGACTAGTTTCTAGTTCTTTTATCTCTAAGTAAGGGATTCTCTATTGTCTTCAGTGCTTTTTCCAAGCCCAGGTAGTATTCTTATGATTATTGTTTTAAATTCTGGTTTCAGACATCTTACTTGTGTCTGTATATATTAAATCCCTGGCTGTGAATTCCTCTTGTTCTTTCTGTTGGGGTGAATTCTTATCTTGTCATGATGTCTGGGTCACTGATTTCTGTGCCTGAGAGTATTGGCTACATTAAGAAGAGATCCCCTACCAAACAAAGAAAAAGAAAGAAAAAAATGAAGATAGATCCTAGTTATGTTTTGGTCTACTTTTTAAAAGAAGTTAGAGGGGATCCCTGGGTGGTTCAGTGGTTTAGCGCCTGCCTTCGGCCCAGGGCGTGATCCTGGAGTCCTGAGATCCAGTCCCACATCAGGCTCCCTGCATGGAGCCTGCTTCTCCCTCTGCCTGTGTCTCTGCCTCTCTCTGTCTCTGTATCTTTCATGAATAAATAAATAAAATCTTTAAAAATAAATAAATAAAAGAAGTTAGATCATGGGATCCCTGGGTGGCTCAGCGGTTGGGCGTCTGCCTTCAGCCAGGTCGTGACCCCGGGGTCCCAGGATCGAGTTCTGCATCGGGCTCCCTGCCTGGAGCCAACTTCTCCCTCTGCCTGTGTCTCGGCCTCTCTCTCTTTGTGTCTCTCATGAATAAATTAATAAAATCTTAACAAATAAATAAATAGAAGAAGCTAGACCCTAAATAAATAAATAAATAAATAAGAAGATAAAGTAAAAAATAAAATAAAATGAAGCTATGTCCTATTTCCCCTAGAGCTGAAGCTTTGTAGCACACTATGGTCAGTAGGCTTGGTGAGTGGAGGGGTTTTATTCTGGTCTTCCTGGGGAACGCCTGCCCCTCTGATTCTCAGGGGGACTTGCCCTAATGGAGATGCACCTGCAGGGCCCAGGGTTGCGAGGCTTAGTGTAAACAGCTCTGGCCTCCACTGAGTGATATTCTTCTGCTCCCTGAGATTTGTCAGTGCTGATGGGGGTGGAGGAAATAGTGTTTCCCCACTCTCTTGTCCCTGGAGTGGGGAGCTTGTGCCCACTGTTCTCCAGGAAGCCCTCACAGAAGAGCAAACAATCACCTCTCTGTGTCCCCAGCTTTTGCCAGATCCTCACCTTCACCCTGCCTGTATCCAAGCTGTCCTGCTCGGTGGCACAGTATCTTGTGTTTAATCTCAGGCGTGCAGCTGGTTTCCAAAACTCCACATTTTAGAGATCCACATGGTGTGGACCAGCACTACTACCCTGGGGGACGGTCTTGCTGCACCGTGCCAGTGCTGGCTTGCCCCAGAAATTGGCTGTGTGACTGCAGCAGTTTGGAGTTTATGGTAAAGCGCAGCTAAAAGCTGGCACCAAGGTTTGCTGCCCTCAGCCTGTGTCTTTGTTCCTGACTAGGGAATGGAGCAGCTCAGTGGTGCCCATGGGTCCTTTGTCCCCATGCCCCCACTCCCAAATGTACTCCAAGCAGGGGAACTGCTTTTCCCCATGCAAACCAGGGGATGCCCAGACCATGCTGCTGGCTCCCAGGTCTCCACCCTCCTTCCCCACTAGAGCACCACCACTAAGGCAACCAGGTGTGACCCTGGTGACAGTGTTAACCTCTGAACTTTAGACTCTGCGCTTCACTGTTTATAAAAACTTGGGATAGGGCAGCCCGGGTGGCTCAGCGGTTTGGTGCAGCCTTCAGCCCAGGGCCTGATTCTGGAGACCTGGGATGGGGTCCCACGTCAGGCTCCCTGCATGGACCCTGCTCCTCCCTCTGCCTGCGTCTCTGCCTCTGTGTATGTGTGTGTGTGTGTGTGTGTGTGTGTGTGTGTGTGTGTGTGTGTCTCATGAATAAATAAATAAAATCTTGGGCAGCCCAGGTGGCTCAGCGGTTTGGTGCAGCCTTCAGCCCAGGGCCTGATCCTGGAGACCCGGGATCGAGTCCCACGTCAGGTTCCCTGCATGGACCCTGCTTCTCCTTCTGCCTGTGTCTCTGCCTCTCTCTGTGTGTGTGTCTCAAATGAATAAATAAAATCTTTAAAAAATTTTTTTAATTTAAAAATTAATTAATTAATTAATTAATTAATTAAAATCTTAAAAAAAAAAACCTTGGGATATTTATCCCCTCTCCTTTTCCTAGTCAATGATTTTGAGGAGTTTTTCTTGTGCAATTCCCACATGCCCTCTCTCTCTCTCTCTGATCAGGGCTCCCTCCCCTTCACAGCACCTGCAGCTCTTCTCTCCTCCATATCAAGTCTCCACAGCTCCTACCTTCCAAATATGGTAGTTCTTTCAGTCTCTAGTTATGCAATCTTGCTCTCTCAGTCCTCAGATTCATTTCTTGTGTGTTCATAATAATTTGATATTTATCTAGGTGTTTTTGAGGGATGAGGCAAGCTAGGGTTCCCTTACTCCTCTGCCATCTTAATTCTTCCACTATATATATTATATTATAATATATTGTATATTATATATAACATATATATTATTATTATTGCAATCATGTGCGACATCATAATGAAATGTTAAGGAGCTCATCTTACTATCTTTTAAGTCCCCTGACATCAGAGACTTACTTCTTATTTTTGTATGCCCAGTCCCTACTATAGAGCTTGGAACATTGTAGGCATTTAAAAATATTTTGTTAAATTAATGAGTCACTAAAAACCATTTACTGATAATGAGTATATTATTTGTTGTTATTTTTATGCAAGCAAACATAAAAACCTCTCAAAGGCACAGCTTTTATGAGCCACATTATTTATCAAGATTGAATAGAAAGGAGGTGAAGCTTGGCTGAAACTCAACCATTCCTCTCTTTTCTGATGGAATCCCTTAGGCTGCTCTGTGGTAACAAGAAATTAACAAGATTTGTCTTCTTTATGTCCTATAATACTCCCCTAGTGTGGTTTTCATTAAAAAAACAAAAAACAAAAAAAAAACCTCTAGTGAACTAGGGACTTGACAGTATTAATAACATCCTTATTACTTCCACCCTCATGTGTTTTCTCTGCATTTAGGAACAAAGACCTTTTAAAAAAATAATTTATTTATTCATGAGAGACACAGAAAGAGAGACACAGAGAGAAAGAGAAGCAGAGACACAGGCAGAGGGAGAAGCAGGCTCCATGCAGGGAGCCCGATGCAGGACTCCATCCCAGCACCCCAGGATCACGCCCTGGGCTGAAGGTGGCACTAAACCACTGAGCCACCCTGGCTGCCCAGGAACAAAGACACTTTTATCAACCATTTTCAGATGCTGTATCTGTTAAATTCAAGGATATCAGGGACTGCTACAGAGAATCTGTATGATTAGGTCAAGGCTAGATTTCTGTTGCTCTGACATTCCTCCTCTCTAACTATGAACTGCTAAAAAGTAGGGGCGGAGGGGTGGGGAATGAAACCAGTGGACACAGGAAGCACAGGACTGTGATCTTTGGGCGAAGGAGAAACAAGCTAGGTAAGCACTGGCATTGCCCTGGCTTTTTGCCTGAGGACAAATTTTGGTTACAATGCAGGAAGGTCTCTCAGTAAGGTGAGAAGATAGAGATTGAAGTTTGGGGATGCCAAGACAGCTAAAATCGGTGGGATGGGATAGGAGAGAAAGATTGAAATCAGTCTTGTGCATGAAGGGTGGAAATCCATGAGGCCAGGCAAAGACCAACTGCTAAGGAAGGGACATTTGCAGAGGAGCCCCAATTCCTAGAAAATTCCTAGAGCTCACACAAGGTTTGGGATTATTCTAGTGCCCATCAAACAGGATGCAGAGATCTCATTGAATAAACGGGTCATTCAGGAGAGATCTCAGAGGTCCCACCTTAGTGGTGGAGCTAAACTGGTTCTACAAGAAAGACTGCATATGCACACACACCTAAAACACTTCAAATCAAACCTTGAAAAGATGAATTTGATCCAAAAGTGACTTAACTACCTGCCTGAGTGAAGTTCGACACTCTTTAACAAAACACTGTACAACTTTTAAAAGGAGTATTACCCCCAAAAGTTGGAAAGGCAGAAATCAGAGTTCAGGGATGTTGAGGCTGCTAGAACTTCTGAGACAGAGACCTGGAGAGTAGGGCGCTACATAGAGACGTCTGGAGAACATAGAGGGGCCCCCTCAAATATATGACTAAGTATTGATATATACATAAGTGGGAGGAATCTTTAAAAAAAAAGTGGAAAAAAAAAGTGGGAGGAATCTTGGAAATAGCCAAGGAAAGGAGTAAGCAGGACAATTCCTGGAGTTCCCACAGGACAGGGAATAGTTTGTATTCCCACCAGTCATGGTAGAGAGAGACCTCATCCTACACAGGCATTGGGTACAGCCCTCAGAAGAGCCAGGCCATAGTAGTAGGGATAAAAGTAACAGAATAAAGTCTTTGCTGGACCCAACCTACCATAATAAATCTTAATAATAAGCCTGAAATGGATCAAGCTGATCCTCAAGTAGATTTAACACAATCAATACTCTTTTTTTTTTTTCCCAATACTCTTTAAATGGATAATCTTTGTGTACTGTTGGTGGGAATGCAAACTGGCACAACCATTATGGAAAACAGGATGCAGTTTCCTCAAAAAAATTAAAAAATTACAATATGATCCAGCAGTTCCACTTCTGTGTACATATTCAAACTAATTCAAGGCCAGATCTCAAAGAGGTATTTGCACAAATGGAAGTAACCTGAGTATCCATTGACAAGAAAAAAGATATAGTACATACATACAACGGGATATTATGCAGCTTTAAAGAAAGGATATCCTGTTACATGCTTCAACTGGACAAACCCTGAAGACATTATGCTAAATAGGCTAGCTGCAGGACAAAGACTGGCAGCCTGGGTGGCTCAGTGGTTTAGCCCCGCCTTCAGCCCAGGGGTCCTGGGATCCAGTCCCACAGTTGGGCTCCCTGCAGGGAGCCTGCTGCTCCCTCTGCCTGGGTCTCTGCCTCTCTCTCTGTGTGTGTCTCTCATGAATAAATAAAAATCTTTAAAAATCATAATAAAAAAAAAAAAGGACAGGGATCCCTGGGTGGCGCAGCGGTTTGGCGCCTGCCTTTGGCCCAGGGCGCGATCCTGGAGACCCGGGATCGAATCCCACGTCGGGCTCCCGGTGCATGGAGCCTGCTTCTCCCTCTGCCTATGTCTCTGCCTCTCTCTCTCTCTCTGTATCATAAATAAAAAAAAAAAAAAAAAAAAGGACAAAGACTGTATGATTCCACTCATATAGAGTTTCTAAAGTAGCTAAAATTACAAAGTAGGAAGGTGGTTGTTAAGGGCTTCGAGGAGGGGAAATGTGTATAGTTTCAGTTTCACAAGCTGAGAGGTTCCACAGATCTATTACCCAACCACGTGAACATACTTCACACTACTGAACTGTATACTTAAAAATAGTTAAGATGGTAAATTTAATGTTACATGCCTTTTAACACAAAATCTATCCTCTCCAGTTAATCTGGAGAGTCACTCACATATTTATGATATATCATACATTAAATATATTTAGTATCATATATTCACATATGTAAAACAGTTTTTTTCTCTATTCTAATACTTCAACCTTTTTGTCTTTTTATAATAACATATTGATTTGATAGAGTATTTGTATTAAGTGCTCAAAATGTAATAAGACAAATCTCGCTTCACTGTACTTAATTTCTCTCATAATTTTCTTGACTCTTCTGTAGAATTTAACCTTCCATATAAATGTTAGGTGTATTTTATCCAATTCTATAGTACATATAATTGGGGCTACAGCTAATTACTGTACTGGGGAACCTGGCTGGCTCAGTCGGTACAGCATGTGACTCTTGATCTTGGGGTCATGAGTTCAAGACCCACGTAGGGCATAGATTAAAACATTTTTTTTAATTAATATATTGGGCCACCTGGGTGGTTCAGCGGTTGAGCATCTGCCTTTGGCTTAGGGCGTGATCCCAGTTTAGGGATCAAGTCCCACATTAGGATCCCTGCAGGGAGCCTGCTTCTCCCCCTGCTTATGTCTCTGCCTCTCTCCCTCTCCCTCTCTCTCTCTCTCTCTGTGTGACTATCATAAATAATAAAAAAATAATAATAATATTACTTTTGGGAGAAATATTTCTATGCTAACTTTGCATCTGAGAATATAGTGTGTCTTCCCATTTCTTCAGTCTAATGTTTTTATGTTACGCTTATCAATAAAATTTTATAGATTTCTCTTTATATGTTTAACCAATTTATACCTAAGTATCTTATAGTTTTTCCACTATATGAATAAAATATGGACTATTGGGATCCCTGGGTGGCGCAACGGTTCGACCCGTGCGTTTGGCCCAGGGCGCGATCCTGGAGACCCGGGATCGAATCCCACATCAGGCTCCCGGTGCATGGAGCCTGCTTCTCCCTCCGCCTGTGTCTCTGGCGCTCTCTCTCTCTCTCTCAGTGACTATCATAAATAAATTTAAAAAAAAAAAAATATGGACTATTTTTTCATTTTTTTATTTCTAGATGCCTATTGCCAGAAAATTGAAACTGAGAAAACTAATGAATCTAGTATATTCCTTTGATCCATGGCCACATTACTAATCTCTTATTAATTCTACCAGTATTTTGTTGAATACCTTAGGTATATAATGTCATTAGCAGAAAAAGAATATTTAAACTATTCTTTTAAAATTTGTATCTTAGGGGGATCCTTGGGTGGCGCAGTGGTTTGGCGCCTGCCTTTGGCCCAGGGCGTGATCCTGGAAACCCGGGATCGAATCCCACGTCGGGTTCCCGGTTCATGGGGCCTGCTTCTCCCTCTGCCTATGTCTCTGCCTCTCTCTCTCTCTCTCTCTGTGTAACTATCATAAATAAATAAAGAAAAAAAATATTTAAAAAAAATAAAAATAAATAAATAAATAAATAAAATTTGTATCTTAGGGATCCCTGGGTGGCGCAGCGGTTTAGCGCCTGCCTTTGGCCCACAGCGCGATCCTGGAGACCCGGGATCGAATCCCACGTCGGGCTCCCGGTGCATGGAGCCTGCTTCTCCCTCTGCCTGTGTCTCTGCCTCTCTCTCTCTCTGTGTGACTATCATAAACAAATGAAAATTTAAAAAATAATAATAAAATAAAATAAAATTTTTATCTTAAATAGGGTGATTCTATTCCTAGTTTCTGATTTTAATTTTTTACCTAGCTTGCCATTTTTTTTTTAAGATTTTATTTATTTATTCATGAGAGATACAGAGAGGCAGAGACATAGGCAGAGGGAGAAGCAGGCTCCATGCAGGGAGCCCAAAGTGGGACTTGATCCCAGGACCCCAGGGTCACAGCCTGAGTCAAAGGCAGACGCTCAACCACTGAGCCGCCCAGGCATCCCTAGCTTGCCATTTTGAATACTAGCTGTGCTATTTTTAGAGGTTTTTTTTTTATTTCATTTTTAAGTAATCTCCACATCCAGTGAGGGGCTTGAACTCATAACCCTGAGATCAAGAGTCATATGCTCTACCAACTTAGCCAGCCAGGTGCACCTGTTTTTAAATAAATGGTCTTTGTTATATTTAGGTAGTTTCCTTCTATTTTCTGTTATACTTTGAGTTTTTTGCTAAGATGGCTGTTCATTTCATCAAATAACATTTTGGCACTTATTGATGTCAATATATGCTTTTTCAATGTATTTACCAACATATCTAGTTGAAGATTTTTAAAAATATATCTAGTCATTTTACTGTACTTGAATTTCATTAAGTAGTTTTAAAAAACCGTGTGAGTTGTTCTCTTTGGCAGAGAGATTATTTTGTTTGACTTTTTTCCTGGTTTTACTTATATAGGGTGCTCTTCTTTTCCTTCTTTCTCTCTCTCCTCCTCTCATTCTCTCTTTCTCTTCTCTCTCCTTCCTTCCTTCCTTCCTTCCTTCCTTCCTTCCTTCCTTCCTTCCTCCCTCCCTCCCCCCCTCTCTCCCTTCTCTATAGCCAATGTGGGGCTTGAACTCATAGCACTGAGATCAAGTGTCCCAGGCTCTACCAACTGAGCCAGCCAGGCACCCCAAGGGTGCTTTTCTTTTTCTTTCTTTTTTTATTACTAGGGATCAGGTCTAGTTTTTTGGAGGACATGAAGTCTAACAAGCAGTTATCAAACTTGTACTGGCAATGCAGAAAGCAAGCAGGTTATCAACCTCTCTTCTGTTTCCAAAAATAGACCTTATAACAAAACAGATAAGAAAGAAGACTGGAGCCAGATTGCCTCAATTCAAATACCAGCTCTGCTATTTACTAGTGATGCAGCCTTGGGCAAATTATTCAAACTCTATGTTTCAATTTCTTTATTTATCCAGTGGGGAAAATAATAAGAGTATTCTTGTGGAGTTATTGTGAGGATTACAAGAGTCTACTTTTGTAAAACACTGAGAAAAATTCCTGGCAAGCATATTGGCTGTTTTAAAAAATTCCTTCTGAAAATGTATGCATATGTGGTGGAATAAAAACTTAAAACTTTGAGCTTTCTAGCTTTCCCTCCTCGTTGTTCTCATTCTCAATTTGGGCAGCACATTTGAATCACTGAGAAGCTTTTAGAAATTCTCTTGCTGTACCCCAAACTAATTAGATGAAATTTCTCAGAAAGGGGAACAAAGCAGTGGGAGTTTTTAAAACTTGCCAGGGGATTTCACACTGTAGCCAACACTGAGAACCACTGCCTTAGACACTATCCCAAGAAAATTCACGGTTTGCTTGTTGATCTACTCTTATATTAGTCATTATAGATAGGAAGTTTTTTCAGACAGGTTCTTTTGTTCTGCAGAATGCATATTTTACTTTTTTTAATACTTTTTTTTTTTTTAAAGACTTTATTTATTCATGAGAGACAGAGAGAGGCAGAGATACAGGCAGAGGGAGAAGCAGGCTCCCTGCGGGAAGACCGATGTGTGACTCATCCCAGATCCTGGTCTGGGATCATGACTTGAGCTGCAGGTACTCAACCGCTGAGCCACCCAGATGTCCCCACAATGCATTTTTTTTTTAAAGATTTTATTTATTTATTCATGAGAGAGACAGAGAGAGAGGCAGAGACACAGGCAGAGGGAGAAGCAGGCTCCATGCAGGGAGCCCGATGGGGGACTCAATACGGGGTCTCCAGGATCAGGCCCTGGGCCAAAGGCAGTCGCTAAACCGCTGAGCCACCCAGATGTTCCCCAGAATGCATATTTTAAAGAGAGGTCTGCAGAGTGCGGCTAAATCTCAGATTCAAAGAACTTTGGAAGAATTTTGCAGTTATTTTCCATTACACAAAGAGAAAACCCAAAATCTGACAAGGCAAGGATCTTTGGGGATGCAGTCCCTGTCCGCCTGCTTCTCCAGCCTCCTCACATCATTTCCCACTGCTCACTAGGCTCCAGCCTAGCCAGCTACCCTGGTGTCAAACTCTTCCTGTCTCGGGTTTTCTTCTGGCTATTTCTTTCTTGTTCCAGGAATGCTCTGACTCCCTACCCTTTCTTTACCTGGCCATTGCTTAATATCACTTGCTCGGAAAAATATTTCTTGATCTTCCAAAAAAATCAGTCCCTCTAGGGCTCACTATTCACCAACACTGTAGTTTCCTTCATAGAACCTACCACAATGTATAATTATTTACTTGTGTGATTTATTGGCATAATGCCTAACTCCTAACTAGACTATAAGCTTTATGTTTATTTTGTTGTACTTTTTTTTTTTTAGGTTTCTACTTCATCTTAATGCCTTGTGGCTAATACTGTGTAATATACCCAAGAGCTTATAAATAAATTTTTAATAAATCAATAAATGAAAAGTGTTAGTAGTTAATGTTGATCAGTGATTAGAAGATTGAAATTGATGGGTGCCTGGGTGACTCAGTTGGAAGAGTGTGTGACTCTTGATCTTGGGGTCATAAATTTGAGGCCACGTTGGGCCAGAGATTACATTTTAAAGAGAGAGAGAGAGAGAGAGAGAGAGAGAGAGATTGAAATTTAGTCCTGAAAGGGGTTTTTGATTATCTATTTCACATAGTTTGTGGTTTGAAGAAACTGATACTCAAGTGTGTAAATGACTTGCCCCAAATCATTCAGTGAATTAGTGATGGATTAGGATTCAATCTCATTTTTTCCATTTCTAAGTCTGGTGAACTTTCAGGTATAAGATATAAAACAAGAGGATCAAGAAAGTAATTTATATGTATGAAATGAACGAAGCTTTAATATACTCGTTATTCAGAAAAATGACTTTTCTGAATGATAATATAAAATGAATGTTAGAAGATACTGAAAACTGAACCTGAACTGAGTTTCAGTTTTCCGGTTGAAAGCAGAAGTGAGTAAATAAAGGCTTAGTTTAATCATAGTGAAAGATTGTTAATCCTTCATGCAGAATAGATGACTATTTGGAATATGCCTTGTTCCTCAGAAAAGTTTGCCATCAATGAATAATAAAGCAACCACTCATTAAATTCCTATACCAAGCTAAGTGGTTTTCCTGCAAACTCCAAATCTCTTCAACTTTGCAAAGTAGGTATTATTATTCACAATGGGAAAATGAGGCTCATTATCACACAGTTCATAAATGGTTAACACTGAATCCACATTGGTGACTTCTGATTCTTATCTGACAGGTAAAGAGCTTGGAAGTTGTCACTTCCAAACTCACAACAAGAAAAAAGCTGAAAAAATTGAAATCAGCAACTGTTCTTAGACGTAGTAGAGAACTGAGGTCACAGGGCAAACTGCTGCTCTGAAAACTGAGACCAACGGAGAATCACAGATAACAGGGAGCAGAAGCCGAGGAGCAAAAGCCAGCAGCTGGAGCCAGTATTAGTAAGAAAACTTTAAACCGTAACTACAAATTGTTGGAAAATTCATTGCAGACTAGTTTGAGAGTTAAGAACTCCTAAGGGGCCCAGGATTAGGAAGGCCCTTACACTTCCTGAATTTTACCTCTAAGAGCTAAACCAAGTTTTCACTTTAAGGATCAAAGGGAAATTCCTCCAGGGGAAGGGGGAAATAATCATTTTTAAAGTGCTAAAGAGCTCTCAGTTCTCCTTAACAGAGTTCTCCCTCAAGGAAACCTATTACCAGAGCCTAACTGGGGTTTTACCAAAGCCTAACCTACCTGGGAGAAGGGAAATACCCAACTCTAGCCTCCTCTAGCCTTTGACTTGGGGGGAAAGGAAATACCCAGCTCAAGCTCACTAAAAGACTGAGACGTTATTATGGGATTATAGAGCACTTCTCCTCCCACACTTTGCCACCTCATCAGTAGGGCCCCTGCATAATAATAGGAGATTAAAGCTAAAAGAACTGAAATCCTCAAACTCTATTCTTAAATTCCTCTTCTAGGAATAATGAAAGACAATAAGGGAGACAAAAACAAGGACCCTAGGTGAAATTTTAGCCTCTGACACCAAAGCAAAGCAAACATTAAATATAGCCCAACTCCTAGCAGTAAACATAAAACCTCACAGTAAAGGTTTATACCTGGTATATAATGTCCAGCTTTCAACATAAAATTACAAGGCTTGCTAACAGACAAAAACCAGTCTTAAGAGACAAAGCAAGCATTAGAACCAGATTCAGACATGGCAAAGATTTTGGAATTATGAGACAAGGAAGTTAAAATAACAAGTAAATATACTAAGGGCTCTAAAGAAAAGAGTGGACAAGATGGAAAAACTGATGAGTAATGTAAGCAAAGAGCTGGATATCCTAAGAAAGAATCAAAACAAAATGTGAGAAGTAAAAAGCATAGTAATAGAAATGAATGCTTTTGATGGGCTCATTAGTAGACTGGACCTTGCTGAAGGAAGAATTAGTGAGCTTCAAGATATGTGAGGCAAAAACTGAGAGAGCTGCAAGGAGAAAGAGATATATCTGCTATTAGAGTTTGAGACTTCAATACCTATCAGTACTTGACAGATGCAACAAGCAAAAAAATCAGTAAGGATAGAGTAGAATCAAAGAGCACCATCAATCAACTGAGTATAATCAACATTTTTAGCACACTTCATCCAACAACAGCTAAATACACATTCTTCTCAAGTTTATACACGAAGCATTTGCCAAGATAGACCACATTCTGGGTCATAAAACACACCTTAACAAATTTAAAAGAATAGACATCATACAAAGTTTGCCCTTAGACTACAAGGTAATTAAACTAGAAATAACAAAGATTGCTGGAAAATCCCAACATATTTAGAGATTAAACAATATACTTCTAAATTGTACATGAGTCAAAGAGTAAGTCTCAAAAAGAATTTAAAAATATTTTAGGGGCGTCTGGCTGACTTATTTGGTAGAGCCTCCAAATCTTGATCTCAGGGTCATGATTTCAAGCCCCGTAGTGGGTGTAGAACTTACTTCATAATAAAAAAATATTTTAAAAAATGTTTTATCATACGTAAAAATTAAAGTACAACTCAGCCAGAGTTGTGGGTTGCAGTGAAAGTAGTGGTTAGAGGAAAATTTATAGCATTGAAATGCATTTTAGAAAAAAAAAAAAAAGTAGTCTGAGCTCTCAATTTAGGAGAGCTAGAAAAAGAAGGACAAATTAAATCCAAAGCAAATAATTTTTTTTAAGATAAATAATTATTTATTCATGAGACACACACAGAGAGAGACAGAGAGAGAAAGAGAGAGGCAGAGACAGGCAGAGGGAAAAGTAGGCTTCATGCAGGGAGCCTGACATGGGACTGAATCCCAGGACTCCAGGATCACGCTCTGGGCCAAAGGCAGATGCTCAACTGCTGAGCCACCCGGGCATCCCAAATCCAAAGCAAATTAAAGCAGAAGAAAGGAAATAATAAAAATTAGAACAGAAATCAATGAAACTGAAAACAGAAAAAAGAGAAAATTAACAAAACAAGTTGGTTCTTTGAAAGATCAATAAAATTGAAAAACCTTTAGTCCGGCTAACCAAGAAGAAAGGACAGAAATTAAAAAGAGTAAAGAGAAAATACAAATTACTAATATCAGAAAGGAAAGAGATATCGTCACTACCAATCTAATGGACACTAAAAGGATGATAGGGGAATATTACAAACAACCATTCCCACAAATTTGATAACATATGAAAATCAATTCCTTGAAAGACACAGGATAGTAAAACTCACACAAAAAGAAATATCTGAGTAGGGCTACCTATTAAAGAAACTGAATTAGTAATAACTTTCCAAGACCGAAAGCACCAGGCACAGATGGTTTCACTGGTGAGTTTTATCAACCATTTAAGGAACAGAAGAAACCAGTTCTCTACAATGTTATAAAAAATAGAAGCAAAGGTAACACTTCCTAACTTACACTTGAAGGCCGACATGACCTTAATACCAAATCGGACAAAGACATTATCAAGAAAGGAAAACTACAGATGGACGGACATCTGAGCACGGTGTCTACAGATCACGAATTCAGGAGCTTGGTCCGGACTTAGAATCGCTCATGAAGTCGCAGGCAAGGAAGTGCCAGGTAGAAGACTTGTCAAGAGGATTTGTATTGCATGGTGCTGGTTGTTAACAGGAGGCCTCAGTTTCTCCCCACGTGGGCTTCTCCCCTGGTGGCGTAATAAGTGTTTTCATGACCCGGAGGCTGGCTTTGCCCAGAATGAATGATCCAAAATAAAGCAAGGTAGAAACTGTAATATCTTTTATGACCTAGCTTCGGGAGTCACACACGGTGATTTCTTAAAAATCATTTTAAGATTTTTATTTATTTGAGATAGAGACAGAGCATGAGCATGAGCAGGGTTGGGGGGGTGGGGTGGCAGAGGGAGAGGAAGAAGCAGATTCCCCGCTCAGCAGGGAGCCTGAAGCAGGACTCGATCCCAGGACCTGAGCAGAAAGGCAGATGCTTAAGCCGATGCGCGACCCAGGCACCCCTCAAAATCCTAGGGGATCCCTGGATGGCGCAGCGGTTTAGCGCCTGCCTTTCGCCCAGGGCGCGATCCTGGAGTCCCGGGATCGAGTCCCACGTCGGGCTCCTGGCATGGGGCCTGCTTCTCCCTCTGCCTGTGACACACTCTGCCTCTCTCTCTCTCTCTCACTCTATGTCTATCATAAATAAATAAATAATTCTTTAAAAAAAATCCTATTGGTAGCACAGACGAGCTCTATTCCATATGGAAGGGGATTGAATCAAGAGCCATCTTGGAGGTTGTTTATGACACTATACAACAGAATACTTTTTAGCAATGAGAAGAAATGAATTGGGCACCCCCAGTGGCACAGTGGTTTAGTGCTGCCTGCAGCCTGGGGTGTGATCCTGGAGACCGGGGATCGAGTCCCGCATCGGGCTTCCTGCGTGGGGCCTGCTTCTCCCTCTGCCTGTGTCTCTGCCTCTCTCTCGCTCTCTCTGAATGAATGAATAAATAAATCTTAAAAAAAAAAAAAAAAAAGAGAAGAAATGATTTATATGCGCAACCATTTAGATGAAGCTCAGATATTATAATTTTTTTTTTTAAAAAAAGCCCAATGGACAAGAGCACATATTGTATTCTATTTATAGGGTGTTTTATGACAGCCCAAACTCATCTAGTCTGTGGTTAGTACCTCTGGGAAGTGGAGGGGATGAAAGGAAATGACACAAGGGAAGCTCTAGGGTGATGGAAATATTCTGTATCTTGACAGGGGTGCCCTTCACATGGGCGTGTCATTTGTCATTTGTACAATTAAAAATATTTGTGTGGGACGCCTAGGTGGCTCAGCGGTTGAGCATCTGCCTTTGGCTCAGGGGGTGACCCTGGGGTCCTGGGATCGAGTCCTGCGTGGGCTCCTTGTGTGGAGCCCGCTTCTCCTCCCTCTGCCTGGGTCTCTGCCTCTCTCTGTGTGTGTCTCTCCTGAGTAAATAAATAAAATCTTTTAAATAAATAAAAATAAATCCCCGTGTGTATGTCAGCGTGGAAACATTTAGCTCAGGCACAGTACCCTGACAGATGCCATGAGGCCTGGGAGTGAGGGGTGGTACGGATACACCCAGAGTGGCCACGCGGCGCCCTGCTGTTGTTGAGGCCGGGTGGTGGCTCCATTGGGACCCACGGTCTTCTTTACTTTGCATGTGCTTGAATGTTCTCAAGTAAGTCAGAAAACTAAAACCAAGCTGCTTTGTGTAAAAAGTTTCTAATTCCTCTGCGTGAGAGTCTAGCTTTTCTTCTGCTCTACGATGCTGATTATGAGACCATTTGTGCCGGGGCAGGTTAGTGACCCTGATTACGATTAGGGACACGAAAATCTGGTGGTAGGAGGTGGGTAGTAAGAGGAGCTTCCAAGAGCACATGTTAACCTGTTTTTATTAATTATGTAAAAATTGGTGAAGCTGGGGCAACCCGGGTGGCTCAGAGGTTTAGTGCCTCCTTCAGCCCAGGGCCTGACCCCGGGGTCCTGGGATGGAGTCCCACATCGGGCTCCCTACATTGGAGCCTGCTTCTCCCTCTGCCTGTGTCTCTGCCTCTTCTGTCTGTGTGTGTGTGTGTGTGTGTGTGTGTGTGTGTGTGATGAATAAATAAATAAAATCTTAAAAAAAAATTGGTGAAGCTCATCCAACTCTTGGGAAAGTAGGCCGGCGGGCACAACCCTAAGATGGTTTAGACCACGTGTGCTCTCAAGGCAGTCGGTTTTTCCTTTCTTGCCCCTGGGAAAAGTGGAGCAGGGACCGTGGTGATCTGGACGTTTACAAGCACCTCTGCTTGTGGGGTCTCCTATTTCTTCCCTCGAAGGTGCTAAGGGTATTTGGCTGTGGGTGGGGGTGGGAATTAAGGGAAATAAGGGATTTGTTGAGTGGATACATGCCATTTTATCATACTCCTACCATTTAGGGATCTAATTCTTTTTTTTAAGCGTTTATTTTTTATTTATTTTTAAAGATTTTACTTATTTATTCATGAGAGACAGAGAGAGAGAGAGAGAGAGGCAGAGACACAGGCAGAGGGAGAAGCAGGCTCCATGCAGGGAGCCCAACGCAGGACTCGATCCCGGGTCTCCAGGATCACACCCCGGGCTGAAGGCAGCACTGAACTGCTGAACCTCAATACTGGGCTGCCCAGGTATTGTTTTCGGTGCCAAGATCCCACAGCCAGTATTAAAGTTCTTCACCAGGGGATCCCCACCTACCTCTTTGGCTTCGCATCATACAACTGTTCTCCACTTACTCACTAGTCACAGTGAACATTTTTTTTCCCATCAGAAGGTCATACCCCTTCAAAACTCAACTCTTTGGATGTGCTCCCTTCTGGATGGGAGCGTGTTGACTTGTCAAGCTTGTACTCCTCTCTTCATCTCTTCAAGTCCCCCTTACTGTTCCCTGCCAGGCCTTCCTCGGTCAGCTGAGCTGCTGGGGGCAGAGGGGTCATTGTGTTAGCTTGGCAACAATTCCAACTGCTGTTTTGCTGCACACACTGGGCTGATAGACCTCAGGAGACTGAAGTGAGATACCACACACAGCCTTCCACATTTTGCACATCTCCTGGGCTCCCGGGACCACGATTAGTAAAGTGAGGTCGGAAGAGAAAGCTTCAGCAAGGAGGGTGGTGCCGAGTTCCTTTAAAGTAGGTGGTGGCTGAGCTGTGAATCCTGTGGGGAGGGGACACCTGGTATACCCAGGGGGTTCCTTTGGCCACAGGGCGGTGACAGATGCCTAACTCATGTCTGAGAAAGCTAAGAATGCCCTACCAGCAATTCCAAAAAGCAAGCAAACGCCTGACTCACTCTTTGATGCTTTAGCCAGAGGTAGGCCGCTGCACTGAAATCGGCCAGCGCTTCCAGGCTTCCAGGGGTGTCGAACGCAAGAGATTTTCCCCAGGGAGCTTATGTAGGTCACCCGGTGAAACTCTAGCGTGAGGTTGGCTTGGTCCTATCCAGGAGGGCGACCTGAGAAATGAGAATGTCCCCGCAGAAAGAGGCTGGATGGCCGGGAGCCCCCGAGGAGGCATCCCGCCTCTCTATCACCTTTCTCTCTGTCCTTCAGGAAGAGGTGGAGTCCGTTTCCCCGCCCCTTGAACTGTACTGGCCTTATGACATCATGAGACTTTGGAGGTAGGGGCCTTAAGAGAACTTGCAGCTGCCATTTTGCTTTCTTGCACCTTTATGCATCATGGCATAAAGACACGCAGGCTGGAGGAGGCCAGGGAGGTCACGTACGGGGGTCATGTACCCTTCCAGCCAAGAGTAAGCATCGGGCGCCCATCCTAGAACCGAGGCCTTTCTGCCTAGTCCCCCACTGCAACCCTGAGTGGGCCCAGCTGACACATGGAATATGATTTCCCAGCTGATCCCAACCCGATCACCAACCACAGAACCATACGCAGCTAAATGGTCTGTGCTTTACCCCACTAAGTTTGGGGTGGTACGCATCCACAGATAGTGAGGCGGGAAGGGAACCGGGGGTGCATCTGCTGGCGTAAGCACTGTGAAAGGGGGGCTCAGCGGGCAACTTCCGAAGAGCCCACAAAGGCATCCCACAAGCTAACCCCAGCCTTAACCTTCTGTCCACCACACATTACTTTAAAATTAAGCAAAAAAAAAAAAGGTTATTTCAAAATATATTTCTATATGTG
Organism: Vulpes lagopus; assembly: GCF_018345385.1. Taxonomy (NCBI): domain Eukaryota; kingdom Metazoa; phylum Chordata; class Mammalia; order Carnivora; family Canidae; genus Vulpes; species Vulpes lagopus. The sequence continues at coordinate 56,261,568 of NC_054828.1, forward strand.
CCTGGGTACAGGCTGTGTAACTGCAAAAGACGCTTGCTTTGTTAATCACGGAGGAAACACACTTGAGAATGGTTAGTGTCTGGACACAATTTAGTGCCCCACTGTATGGAAAAAAATTCAGGATTTTTTTTTTTTTTTAAGATTTTATTTATTTCTTCATGAGAGACAGAGAGAGAGAGAGAGAGGGGCAGAGACACAGGCAGAGGGAGAAGCAGGCTCCATGCAGGGAGCCCAATGGGGGACTCGATCCCGGGACCCTGGGGGTCACACCCAGGGCCCAAGGCAGATGCTCAACCACTGAGCTACCCGGGCATCCCGAGGAATTAATGTTGTTCAATAATAGGTTAGTCCATTACAAATATCAACTTTGGGATCAAATTTTATTAAAACTACAATTATTAGGTGCAACATTACACAATCACAACAGAAATGTAGGGACCTACATGTACCACATCCAGTTCCAATGAGTTTATTCTCTAGTAATCTTATATGGTATCACCATTTATTTTTTTTATTTTTTTATTTTTATTTTTATTTTTTAAAGATTTTATTTATTTATCCATAGAGACACAGAGAGAGAGAGAGGCAGAGGCACAGGCAAAAGGAGAAGCAGGCTCCATGCAGGGAGCCCAACATGGGACTTGATCCAGGGTCCCCAGGATCAAACCCCAGGCTGCAGGCGGCGCTAAACCGCTGCATCACCGGGGCTGCCCCCATTTAGTTTTTTTTTTTTAATTTTTTAAAGATTTATTTATTTTTAAGATTTTATTTATTTATTCATGACAGACCCAGAGAGACAGGCAGACACAGGGAGAGGGAGAAGCAGGCTCCCTGCTGGGACCCCGATGTGGGACTGGATCCCAGGACCCTGGGGATCATACCCTGGGCTGAAGGCAGACGCTCAACTGCTGAGCCACCGGGGCGTCCCTAAAGAGTTAATTATTTGAGAGAGAGAGCACGCAAGCAGAGAGAGAGGGAGAGGGAGGTTACGTGTTAGAAAACACTGCTCTCACTCATACGAGATGATATACATATTTCTTAGCTTCAAGTCTGACCATTTGGCTCAGAATATTCCTTAAGGTTCTTTGTTTTAGAATTCTATGACAACATGTTGAAAATTTTGTCAGAGGTGTTGTGTTTGCCATGTATGTTTCCAAATGCAAACAGGTAAATAAGATCAGAAAAATTTGAAAAATTTACAAAAAAAAACACCCCACACTCAAAATATACTACACAGGTTACAGAGATGTGTGATACTAATATTAAGTTTTGCAACAATCCAAAAGTGAAGGTACGAAGTATTGCTTTGAATGTTCACCGTTACTTTTCATTGTATTATGCTTAACTCCCATCTTACCTTTTAATTGATTGCTAATAAGGAAGTTTATAAAGAAAAGGGCTACCAGGGATCCCTGGGTGGCGCAGCGGTTTAGCGCCTGCCTTTGGCCCAGGGCGCGATCCTGGAGATTCGGGATCGAATCCCACGTCGGGCTCCCGGTGCATGGAGCCTGTTTCTCCCTCTGCCTGTGTCTCTGCCTCTCTCTCTCTCTCTCTCTGTGACTATCATAAATAAATATATAAAAAAAAATAAATAAAATTAAAAGAAAAGGGCTACCATTTAAAACAATGACAGGGAAGGGCAGATGGGGAAGAGGGGTAATTTCCAGAGATTATTTTGAGTATTTTCTGGATTGATAAAAGTACTACGTTTGATGGTAGAAATGATAGAAATAACACATCAACTCCCCCCCCCCCCGCTTTTTTTTAAAAGATTTTATTTATTTATTCATGAGAGACACAGAAAGAGAGAGAGGGGGGCAGAGACCCAGGCAGAGGGAGAAGCAGGCTCTCTGCAGGGAGCAGGACATGGGGACATGGGGACATGGGATTCCATCCGGGGCCCCTGGGGTCTCGCCCTGAGCTGAAGGCGGTGTTAAACCACTGGGCCACCAGGGCTGCCATAATATTCTAATATTTTAAAAAGAACAGATTCAGTGTAGGGGCACCTGGGTAGCTCACTTGGTTAAGTGTCTGACTTCAGCTCTGGCCATGATCTCAGGGTCCTCAGATCGAGCCCCACGTCTGGCTCCTCGCTGAGCAGGGAGTCTGCTTCTCCCTCTCCCTTTTTGCCTCCCCTGCTGGTTCTCTTTCTCTCATAAAAATAAATTTAAAAGTCTTTAAAAAAAAAGTAAAAGAATAGATTCAGTGTGTTACATAAGCAATTAAATATTTAAAAAAGAAGAAAAATCTGGGGCACATGGCTGGCTCAGTCAGTGGGGTATGAGACTCTTCATCCTGAGGTTGTGAGCTCAAGCCTTACATTGGGCGTAGAGATTACTTAAGAAAAATAAAAAATAAATGTAAAAAACCAAAAGAAAAAAATCCAAACATAAAAAAGAGTTGCCACATATACAAAATACATTTTGAAAGGGGTGATGAATGAGAGTTAACATGTCTGGTCTTGGCAGAGAGAACAATTTAGGATCCTTGCCCTTACTATCATTTCCTGACTCAGTTCCAAAACCATTAATAGCGCGTCACACAATTGAGAAATGTTGGAATCATCACAGTGCTCAGAAATTCAGGTAGCCAAACTGGTTTATTTTTGATTTTCCTCCATAAAAATGTTCCTGATTATCAACTTTCATTGACTCTTGATGGAAACACTGATTACAGTCAAACAACTTGTATTTAACAAACATATATATACTGAACACCTATATCTTTTTAAAATATTCAGGACCTTTTGGAATTACAGCAACAGATACTCCATTAGATTAAACAAGTTAGCTGCATAATTGTGTTTTTATCTTTAAAAGCTTGTAAATTCACCTGAAATTTGATGGCTAATTTTTTTTTTTTCATTGTGATGACATTAGAAAAGCAGATGAAACACCAGGGACATCAGATGATTGGGTTCCAGCATACCCACTATGCATAACTAGGGGCAGCTGTCCATACTATAGGCACGAGGCAGTTTAGGATAGCTCACCTTGCATGATTTTTCTCCATACTGTCTTTATCTAATTGGGATGAGGCTGGCATTTCTGAAGCCAGCGTCCTGCATATACAGGAGTTAGAAACAAGAAAGAGATATTTGCACCTTGTCTGAGGCATCCATAACCCAAGTAATGAGAAAGAATGGAGTGACTTATTGTAGCAATTCATTGTTCTCTGGTATGTCCCGATGCATCATCACATGCTACTCCTTCAAGTCTTCAGGTCTCCTTCAAAAGCTTCAAAAGCCTTACTTAAACCCCACACCTTCCTCTCCTCTACTGCATAACAGTATGTTAAGAAATGGTATGTAGACCTTTGGGCTGCCTAGGTAGGCAGGACATACTGTTTTATGAACTGTTACATGGAATTCTATGAAAGTATGGTTATTTAATAACTTTTTTAAAGATTTTATTTATTTATTCCTGAGAGACACAGTAAGAGGGAGAGAGGCAGAGACACAGGAGAGGAAGAAGCAGGCTCCATGCAGGGAGCCTGACATGGGACTTGATCCCGGGTCTCCAGGATCACGCCCTGGGCTGAAGGCAGGCACTAAACCGCTGAGCCAACCAGGGATCCCACAATTATTTATTTTTTAAAAATATTTTATTTAAGAGAGAGCGAGAGATTGCACATGGGAGAGAAAGAGAGAGAACATGAACGGGAGGGAGGGGCAGAGAGCATGGGAGAAACAGGCTCCCCGCTGAGCAGAGAGCCCAAAGCAGGACTCGATCCCAGGACCCTGGGATCATGACCTGAGCCAAAGGCAAACGCTTAAGAGACTGAGCCACTCAGGCGCCCTGACAAAAGTGTCTTTATTTTTGGTTTATTTTTTATAGATTTTACTTATTTGAGAGAGAGGGAGAACATGAGCAGGAGGGAGGGGCTGGGGGAGAGAGAGATAAGCAGATTCCCTGTCAAGCAGGGAGCCCAGTGCAGGGCTTGATCCCAGGACCCCAAGATCAGTCTGACCTGAGCTGAAGGTAGACGCTTAGCCGACTGAGCCACCCAGGTTCCCCGAAAGTGATTTTATTTTATTTTATTTTATTTTATTTATTTATTTAATTAATTTATTTATTTAATTAATTTATTTTTTTTTAAGATTTTATTTATTTATTCATAGAGACACAGAGAGAGAGGCAGAGGGAGAAGCAGGCTCCATGCTGAGAGCCCGACGTGGGACTCGATCCAGGGTCTCCAGGATCACGCCCTGGGCTGCAGGCGGTGCTAAATCGCTGCGCCACCAGGGCTGCCCTATTTTATTTTTTTAAAAAGATTTTATTTATTTATTCATGAGAGACATAGAAAGAGAGAGAGGCAGACACACAGGCAGAGGGAGAAGCAGGCTCCATGCAGGGAGCCCGATGTGGGACTTGATCCCAGGTCTCCAGGATCACACCTTGGGCTGCCCAAGTGTTTTTATTTTAAAAATAAAGTGATGTTTATTTTAAGCTTCACTCAGTAAAGGGGAAGAACAGATTGAACTAGTTAAATATCCAATTACAAAGGATGCTACAATAAAATACATCTACGTTTAAGAAGAGTCACAATTCTTTGCTTGTAATTCTCATATCCAAAAAAGCTCTGAAAACAGTTTCTAAATTTGGTGACAAAACTGACCTGACCTTAGGCTCTTCATAGTCTTTAGTCATCACATGTAGTGGTGCGATAGCTCACTACATTCACTACATTCATACATTCCATGGAAACAGCGTATTTGAGAATGGGGGCTACCATAGACTCTTGTGGAAGTCTGAGTAAAATGTATCTCCTGTTATAGTTTTCTAAAATCTGAAAGTTGTGATTCCAAAACATAATTAGCCCTAGATTTCTGAGGAAGGCTTGTCAAGCAGTGTTTCCCGAAATTGCTAATGATACGGTGATTTTACCAAACCCAAAATTAGTTGCAATAAATATTTTTATTCCATGGTTTGTCATGAGGCTGACTCACCAGGAAAAGAGAATAAGCATGTTGGGACAGCTACAGGAATAAGCAGGCCGCATCACAAACTGACACAGCAATGATCTGTTACGTGATGTATAGGACACGGCATAATTACCAGAAGCTATTAATGCATCAAGACAGCATACAGTGCTGCTGCTAACAGTTGTCTGCATAAAAAGGAAAAACACCACTCTTTTGAAGCTTCTTTTACATAGAGTGCTTTAGGACATTCTGATTTAGTAGTTCTCAACCTGTTTAAAATTAGAATCTCCTAGAGAGCTTTCTAAAAATAACCTATGATGGGCCTTACCTTCAGATAGTCTGATTTACTTGGTCTAGAGGAGGCCTTGGCAAGTGTTTTTAAAAACACCCTGTACTTGGCTAGCTCAGTCCGAGAGCATGCAACTCTTGATCTTAGGGTTGTAAGCTCAAGCCCTTAAAAAGTCCTACTACCCAGGCTCTACCCCAGAACAAGTAAACTGGAATCCTTGGAAGTGTAGCCCAGACACAAGTATTTCTTTGAAAAGATGCTCAGTGATTCCAATGTACACCTAAAGGTGAAAACCAATGATTAAGATCTCCTCTGTTGCCTGGGTTTAGGGTGTCAACTGCTGGCTTGCTTGCTTTCTCTCTTTCAGAGGGAGATGTATGGAAACCACATAAGAAATATTTTTAAATACTTTCAGCAAAATAATCCATACCATATCAAACTCCTTTAGAGTACAGCAGTAAATTATAGTGAAGGACAAAACAGAAAAGTAGAATTCATTTTAGTTGAGTCTGTATTGTACAGGAGAGCATAACTTAAGCTCAGAACAGAAGTCATAGCATCTTCCAATGAATTCTAGGTAGCAAACGAAAAAACTAATTACAATAGTTTTCCAGTGACTCTAACTATTCAGGATGCCAAAGTAAAACAGATTCCTATACAAATTTCAAAGAAAGCTAGAAAATACATTAACAAATATTGAATTCAGAATAATTTCTGCTCAGAAATCAACTGAAATGTAAGGTGCACTTTTTTAGACAGAAGATAAATCTCTTTCACTTAAAAATAATTTTTTCGTGCATTCCAATGGTCATATGAAAAAGACATATACTTTATTTTCATTCTAACCCTGAGGAAGGAAAAACAAATGTGGAGTAGCATACTAAGAACTTAAACTCCACACTTTTCACAACTGGAAATAGCAAGTAATGGAAGAAGTCCAGGACTACATTTATTCAGGCTTCCACACACATCAGTTTAAATTACCCAAAACTAAAATTTGGGCAACTGGTACTAGTGGCATTATACTTTTAGTCCCTACACTGGTTTAAACAAAACAAAATTTATATTTACCACGTAGGAACTTTCAGCTCAGCAATATATAGGGACATTATAGTTTCATTGCTTAAGAAGCTCTATTCAGAAGAAAAATATGAATAAGGTCTATGCACACATCTTTCACTACAAAGAGGTCAGCTGTTACAGGGGAGTTAATGAGAGGAAAAATGTGGAATTTCATCACAATGCAATATGGGAAGAGCTGGTATTTCCTCTTTGCCATTACAATTATTCTTCTTAGGATGAAACTTGGAATTGCAAATTTAGCTGACTTTACCACAGTTTTCAACCTTTGTAAAGGAAAAAAAAAAGTTCACTCCATGGGCCAGAAACCCCAAGCAGCAGTTGGGAGTAAGAGGGCAATAACGACTGAAGAAAACAGGTTCACTGCATTGTTATCAAGAATGGGTTTCCCCGCTATGTACTTCACCTCATTCGCTGGGCTGTTGACCACCATACCAGTGCTTTCGTCTAAACCTGGAGGGGAAAAGCAGCAAGTGAGGTGCAAAGTCCAAATGACTTGACTTAAAAACAGATTAGCTTTTCTCCTCTGAAGAATATAATCTTTGAAAGACTCTCAGGACCTATTAACTGACTTCAGGGGGTAATTCTATGGTGAGATAGGGAACCCTTGATTACAAAGGACTTTTTTGAAATGTCCTTTTGAGTACACCTCGATACTGTTCTCCCAACACTGTTGGAATTCCTTCACAGGAAGAAGGAAGGACATGAAAAGCAGAGAGAGCATGAAACTAGAATACTAGACCTCTAAGACCAACCTGCGAGGTCCCTGGGAATAAGGGTTGAGTCTTCAGCCTCGGCAGTGGCGACCCAGGACCCAGCATGAGTCCAGCACTGGGGAGGCACACATCTTTCCCACAGCCAACATTTTTTCAACCCACTCAACATGATCAGAAACTTCCCCAGTTAGAGCCCAGTTTAGAATAAAACCTAGGCTTCTACAAAAATCAACCAACCAACAAAAAACATAGGGAGAGAGAGAGAGAGAGAGAGTGTGTGTGTGTGTGTGTGTGTGTGTGTGTGCGAGTGTGTCGTTACTGACCTTAGCTTGAACTAAGATCAGACTGCTTCCTCCTTAGTATTTAGATAAGACAAATGAATCTGAGAGAACACTCTGATAGGTGGGGAGCAAAGCAGAAGGGCAAGTATATTATCTTGGCACATGAAGAGAACTGGAAGGACTGTACACAGGCAAACTCCAAACTCCCAGCCTCTTCACTGTGAATCAAAGGAGGAAACACGGTTGGTCAGAGTGCGGAGGAAATACACACCGACCACAGTATGTCAGGACACTGAAGTGACAGGAGAGCCTCAGAAGCCAAGCCTAGAAAATTCTGGGAAAACCAATTCTCCCACATATCTTGAGTTGGGCTAAAAATTCAGTGGGGACAGAAAGCATTATGTCACAGTAGAGCAACAGGTTGTATGTTAACAGAGTCGTATAATCATTCTCAAATGGGCTTGGAAAGCAAACGGAAGGTGGAGCATTAAAAATGATCTGATCCCAAATGTTCTGCTTTCCCTGGGATTAGGTGAAGTCCCCAAAGCATCTGTTTCCTGAACAGCTTCTACTCATTGCTCAGTGGGACTAATTCTCTTTCAATTAATTTAACACACACACACACACACACAAAAAAACCCTTAAAAATCAAAATTGTAGGAAAGACTCTCTCCTGTCATTCCTGGCCTCTCACGTTCCTGTCTTTGGGATTGTATTCATTGCCAAGGTTTTCTCCCCCATATTTCTTTCCCATTTAATACACTCATAACTCGTAATAATAAAGTTATGGTCTTACCAGTAAATTGCATTGTAGCTCCTAAATATGAGTCCACAACTGATCCTAGTAATCCAGCCAGACCCCCAAATGCAATAATTGGCCACTGGGGAGCAGAAATGTCTAAATCATTAACGAAGACCAACTGTGTGAGGAAGTAGGTGATGCCCACAAAGGTACCGCCAAGTAGACTGGAGACAAGGCCCACCACTGTGACCCCTCCATTGGTCCCTGAAAAAAAATATATACAGAAAATAATCTGGTTAACAATCAGCAAACACACGAAATCAAGGAAAGCAAAAAATTTTGGAACCTCTCTTATCAAGACTAATTCAAAGAAAAGGTTCTTTTTCATATAATCCAAAGGCCATAGTCTACTTAAGGGCAGGTGATGATGACGACAAAACGTGTAACAGCAGCAGCAGCAGCAGCAGTTATTGATAATAGTAACACGGAACTGAGGTATATATTAAAGCACTAACTACGTAACAGGCCCTTTTTTTTTTTTTTAATTTTTATTTATTTATGATAGTCACACAGAGAGAGAGGCAGAGACACAGGCAGAGGGAGAAGCAGGCTCCATGCACCAGGAGCCTGACGTGGGATTCGATCCCGGGTGTCCAGGATCGCGCCCTGGGCCAAAGGCAGGCGCCAAACCGCTGTGCCACCCAGAGATCCCACGTAACAGGTCCTCAAGAAATACTCTCTCATTCTCTTCCTTTTCCTCTCCTACTGATACGTCTTTGCATTTCTAGATTGTTTATCTAGGACTTGCTAATATTTTCTGTAAATACTATTTCTTATCACCAATTTAACAGCCGACAGCAATTTCCAATTGGAAATCCAATTTCCAACTGACTAAAATTCTTAAAAGGCTCTTAAGTAAGAAACACAATAAATCAGATTTTTTTTTCGTGAATTTTGTTTTTTAAAGAAACTTAAAGACTCACCAACTGGAACTTTTTCCCAGGTTGTTATTAGCCTCGGCGGGCTTTTACTCAGAACCGGGCCCACTTCTGAAGCCCAGGTGTCTCCAGCAGAGCAGGCCAGTGCAGCCAAGAGAGACAGACACATCCAGGAAGCGGTGTACTGCTTGGAAAAATCTATCGGGATCTCCCCGGGGCCATTTTCTATCATGTACAGCAGGGCCAGCTCTGTGGGCACAGCCCCATTGCAGAACACCTGAACCCAATTCCTCTGCCCACCTACACACGAACAAATGGATAAAGAACACAAGAAATGTTTTCTCCTCAAAGGAAAATCATGCAGTTACATTACATTACATTACATTACATGAACGTATTTTAAAGGTTAAAGAAAGAAAAATGACTAAAATTTTAAAAATAACTAAAAGTTGGATGGTACTTTTGCTTACTACATTCTATATTGTTTAGAATGATAGATTTTAATGCTTCTAAAATTCTGCTTTACTTATTATTGTGGTGAAGTGATGATAAGCTAAATTAGGCCACTACTTAGTTATTCTTATATAATATTTATCTGTTTCAACAGTCTAAACATGTTCCGATTATAAGCTTATAACATCTTAGGATGAAATAAAGATTACTATTTTAAGTGATGTCAAACATAATTCAGTTTACCTTCTTTGTATTCTGAATCTAGACGCTTCTTTATTTCTCCCTTCCATTTAGTGAGTTTTGAAGAAGAAAGGAAAAACATCAGCAAAGAGGTAAAAAAGCTGAAATTTGCAATGGTTAGGATAAATCCAACTACAAGCCCTGAAAGAAACACATATATACACAAAATTATACTTAGTCCATATATCAACGCTGTGGAAAAAAAGAATGGGGAGAAAGAAAAGAATGGGATTTTTTTTTTCAGTTATTGTTCACATTATAACCTGAAATGTACATCTCCAATACATTTTCATTTTTTACCAACTCAGATATTCCCACACAGTAAACTAAATGTTGATTTGATTTAATTGAATTATTTTTACGTTTTACCCCCATAGCCTGGATATTCTTTTTCTACCTAAAGGCTAGCTTTTTATACTTTTCAAAATTTTCACATGCTCTTTTGTTGAGCCTTATAAACTATGTCAGAAAATGGAGATGGTGTTTCTCAGCTGTGTTTTACTATGTAAATCTAAAAAATAATCCTGGATTTTATGTGGAATTAAATAAATGGAGTATTTTCTGTGAATGTGATTTTTTTTTAAAATTTTTATTTATTTATGATAGGCACACAGTGAGAGAGAGAGAGAGAGAGAGAGAGAGAGAGGCAGAGACACAGGCAGAGGGAGAAGCAGGCTCCATGCAGGGAGCCTGACGTGGGACTTGATCCCGGATCTCCAGGATCAGGCCCTGAGCTACAGGTGGTGCCAAACTGCTGAGCCATCCGGCCTGCCCTGTGAATGTGATTTTAAGATTTTTTTTGACTTTTCATTTGTTTCTTTTACTTGGGCAAAGAAGAAAGGGAACATCCTTCATTTTTCTATGAGTGACCAATTTCAAGGAAGGCTTATAATACCTACAGTTCCATCAGGAGAACAAGAGGGAAGCTTACATTTCATGAAACAGAGAAGGAAAAAAAAAGAAAAAGGAAGAATGTAATCTTGATATTATATTACTATGTAAAGAGGCCACTGAAATCACCTGCAAAATCAGTCAAACATGCTTGAGACCTACTTTGGTTGTAGGCTGCTAAACTAAGACGTTCTAGAGCCTCTCTATCTAGGTAATTATAAAGGTTATTTCTTTGTTAGAGTGCATGCATGTGCATGAGTACACATGCAAGTAGGGGAGCAGCAGGGGAAGAGAGAAGGATGGAAGCAGACTCCCTCCTGAGCGTGGAGCCTAGTACAGGCCTTGAGGTCACAACCTGAGCCAAACTCAGGAGTGGGATGCTCAACCAGCTGAGCCACCTGGGCGCCCCCCTCTAGGTAATCCTATAGAGAAAATGCACATCACTGGAATTAGCTTCTTAAATTACTCAGGGGCACCTGCGTGGCTCAGGTCATGATCTCTGGGTTGTTAGCTGAGCCCAGATGTCAGGCTCTGTGCTAGGCATGGAGCCTGCTTGGAATTCTCTCCCTCTCTCTCTGCCCACCCTCTCCACCCTCCACCCCCCTTCCCGTGCCACAATTACTCAGAAAATCCTTAAAAACTTTTGTTGCAAAATTTGAAAATGTTCTTAGGAGGGATCACTGGGTGGCTCAGTGGTTTGGCACCTGCCTTCGGTCCAGGCATGATCCTGGAGTCCCAGGATCGAGTCCCACATCGGGCTCCCAGCATGGAGCCTGCTTCTCCCTCTGCCTGTGTCTCTGCTTCTCTCTCTCTCTCTGTGCGTGTCTATCATGAATAAATAAATAAAATCTTAAAAAAAAAAAAAGAAAATGTTCTTATGAGTAAAACTTGGTGCTTGAAGAAACAGAGTACCGGTGTTTCTATTACCACAATGGTTAATCCTATAAAAATGAATGAGACTGAGGATTCTGGGAATACAGAAGAGTAGGGAGTGCTAGGAAATGTCTTCCCACCTAGACAACACCTGGGCTGGTGCATCTGTCTGACACAGCTGTTTGGAAACTCTGCAGTCTACTGAAGGCTTATGACTTTAAGGGAATGCTTGGAAGGGAAACGGCAATTAATTTTGGTCAATTTTAGGTCTTAACGGTGCACCAGCCACCCATCTACCCTCCCAGCACCACGGCAGGCAGGCAGGAGTTGCAGGAGCAGCCTGCACACAGCTTACAGGAGCCAGTTCAGGGCAAGAAGGACCTCGTTTCCAAATATCAGGATTTATACTCTGATCGATTGCTGCTTCTGATTATGGAGCTATAGACACAGAGGCTGGCAGCCATTGTTGCACTCCACCGCCGCCTCCCCCACTGTTGCAAGCCCTTTCTTGTCTGACTGGAGTTCCAAAGGATTTAAAGGCTCAATGCCAACCCCCCCCCCCCCCGCCATTTTTCTGTGTTTTCTCCTTTGGAGAGCTAGACATTAAAGGCTAGGACATTCAAAAGAAATTGCATTTGTAGAGAAAATCAGAAAGTCCCAGTGCATACCCAGGGAAAGGTGTAGGCTCAGAAAAGACTGTGAAGGTCTTAGGTTTACTCCTCAGGGTGATCCTTGGCACAGAGACCAGTGCAATAATCAAAAACAAGACAAAACAAAAAGAGCAAACCCTGCGGACAGAGGAAATTCTGATTTCCAGAGTTACCACATTATTAGATTTACTCATTTATTTTAAGATTTTATTTATTCATGAGAGATGCAGAAAGGGAGAGAGACACAGGCAGAGGGAGAAGCAGTCTCCCTGTGGGGAGCCCGATGTGGGACTCAATCCTGGGATCATGACCTGAGCCACAGGCTGATGCTCAACCACTGAGCCATCAAGGTGCCTCTGACATTATTAGATTTAAATATCCAGTTTTCAACAAAAATATCACAAGGCATATAAAGAAACAGGAGAGTATGGCCCATTCAAAGGGGGAAAAAATCAATGGAGACTGTCACTAGAAGAGCAAGATGGTGGGCCTACTAAGCAAAGACTTCAACCGTTATACATGGTCAAATAACTAAAGACATGAAGTCAAGAGAACAATGTGGGAATATTAATAAAGAGAAACCTAAAGAGAAGCCGAAAGGGAATACTGGAGTTGGAAATAATTCAGTAGATATTCAAAGGCACATATAAGCAAGCACAAGAAATAATCAATGAACTTAAAGACAAACAATGGAACTCATCCAGTCTGAAAATAGGAAGAAAAAAGAATGAAGTGAACAGAGCCTGAGGGACATAAAGGACACCATCAAGGAGAAAACACCCACATGGGAATCCCAGAAGGAGAAAAGAGAGGGGAAAGGGGGCAGAGAAATTATTTGAGGAAATAACAGCTGAAACCTTCCCAATTTTTTTTTTTTTGAAAACACCCCAAGTTTGGTGAAAGACATACATATAAACATGCAAGAAAGAAGCTTAGCAAACTCCAAATAGAATGAATTTAAAGAAAGTCACATTGAGATACAGGACAATCAAACTGTTCCAAGACAAAGACAATCTCAAAAGCAGAAAGAGGTAATAAGCAACTCATCACATATGAGGGATCCTTAAAAAGATTATCAACAGATTTCTTATCAGAAAGTTTGGAGGCCAGAAGGCATGGGGGTGATATAGTCAAAGCGTGAAAAGGAAAGAAAAAAAAACCTGTCAAACAAGAAGCTTATATTCAGCAAACTATTTTTCAAAAGTAAAGGAAAGGGGCACCTGTGTGGCTCAGTTGGTTAAGCATCCAACTCGTGGTGTTAGGTCAGGTCATGGTCTCAGTGTCCTGGGATTAAGCCCTGTGTCGGGCCCGATGCTCAGCATGTTGTCTGCTTGAGAGTCTCTCTCTCCTTCTCCCTCTGCCCCTCCCATTCATGCTGTCTCTCTCTCTCTCTCTCTCTCAAATAAAGAAAATCTTAAAAAAAAAGTAAGAGAGAAATTAAGAGAGTTTGTTATCGATATTATGCTGGCAGAAATTCAAATTAGACCATTGTAACTTTAGGATGTTAAATTAATTGTCATTGTAATCACAAAGAAAATAGTTATACACAAAAGGAAATGAAAAAAGAATTCAAAAATTTCACTACAAAAAATTAAACACAAAAGAAGACATTAATACAAAAAATGAGGAACAAAAAAGTGTAAGACCTAGAAACAAGTAGCAGAACGACAAATTTAAGCTTCTGGTTAGTAATTACTTTAATCCTAAGGGATTGCAAGTCTCCCCTTCCCTTCATCCAAGACCGAAGGAATATAGTTAAATGCTATGTTTGTAAATTTTCCTTTTTTCCCTCCAGTGTGTTCACAGTACTGATTTAAAATACAATTGGCTTCATCTGCTTTAGTTTGCGTTAAGTTTTGGATTTCCCCTTTTCCCATCCTTACTATTTTATTTCCTAAATACACAGAACATTAGCATGCTCTCAAAAGTCAAACTTACACAGCATACTCAGAGAGGGGTCACTTCCTCCCAGGTCCCTTTGCCCCCCTCTCTCTATTCTGTTCTCCCTCTATTCTTTGTAGATAACAAACTCTACTGTTTCTTAGTTTATCATTCCTGTGTTTCTTTTTGTAAAGAACATATAACGCCATGTTTCTTATTTTCTTTACATAAAAGGTCACATTCTGTATGTGTTCTTTCCAACTTATGAGCACATTTTTTAAAAAAGCTAAGCTGTATGCCCAATGTGGGGCTTGAACTCATGACCCCAAGAGCAAGAGTCACATGTTCTACTGATTGGGCCAGCCAGACACCCCTATAAGCACCCTTTAAATAATAATTTTATAGTCCTCCTTTTGGGGAGAGAACATGCTAACTCTGCTGTTGAGCACTCGGATCAGTGGCACTCAAGAAATTTGCATTCTTTGGTAATTAGTCTCTCTTGATTGTGGCTGCTTCAAGTCGAAATTTGCAGTTTAGGGTACGGGAGGTCTGAAAAAAATTCATCTGGCCCTTAGGGCTGGGGACTGATTTCCCAGACTGTGATAACCACACTGAGCCACTGATATCTTGTGTGGCTCTGTCCAGGCTGCCTGCTTGTATTTTTTTTTTTTTTTTTTGCTTGTATTTCTAAGTACAAATTCTTCCATCCCTAACTTTATTAAGTTAGTTTTTTACTTTTATTAACAATTTCCATTCTTCAGGTGCTTGGCTGGCTCAGTTGGTAGAGCATGCAACTCTTAATCTTAGGGTCATGAGTTCAAACCCCCTGTTGAAGGTGGAGACTGGTTAAAATTAAAACAAATAAAACAAAGAACTCTTTGTGTCTCTGTAACTCTTAAGATAAACATTCAATTTTGTTCTATAAAGATTTTTGTTAAAACATTAAACAAAATTATTAATAGAAGGTTAAACAGGTTTTTTTTTTTTTTTAAAGATTTTATTTATTTATTCATGAGAGACACAAAGAGAGAGAAAGGTAGAGACACAGGCAAAGGGAGAAGCAGGCTCCATGCAGGGAGCCTGATGTGGACTCGATCCCGGGTCTCCAGGATCACGCCCTGGGCCGAAGGCAGCGCTAAATCCCTGAGCCACCAGGGCTGCCCGAAGTTAAACAGGTATTAACCATTAAATAGTATTTTCTTAAATAATAGAAGAGGGGACCAGATTTCTATTTCTGCAGAAACTCTTTCTGGTGGTTAGTTCAACATTCAGGTACCACAACTACTGACACATTTACTGACTGATCTATCCAGAGACACTCAAAATACTGGGATTTTACTCAAGTTTAGCACATTTTATTTTATTTTATTATTTTTATTTATTTATTTATTTATTTTTATTTTTATTTATTTATGATAGTCACACACACACAGATAGAGAGAGAGAGAGGCAGAGACACAGGCAGAGGGAGAAGCAGGCTCCATGCACCGGGAGCCCGACGTGGGATTCGATCCCGGGTCTCTAGGATCGCGCCCTGGGCCAAAGGCAGGCGCTAAACTGCTGCGCCACCCAGGGATCCCCTATTTTATTATTTTTAAAGATTTATTTATTTGTTCATGATAGAGAGAGAGAGAGAGAGAGAGGCAGAGACATAGGCAGAGGGAGAAGCAGGCTCCATGCAGGGAGCCTGACGCGGGACTAGATCCCAGGTCTCCAGGATCACGCCCTGGGCCAAAGGCAGGCACTAAACCGCTGAGCCTCCCAGGATCCCCAGTTTAGCACATTTTAATTGAAAGTGCAAGCAATAGGGTAATGCTGTATGAAATACTAATATAGTGCTTCAGCTCTGGAGTTCAATCTTGGTTCCTTAATTTACCTCAGTTTGACTAAACGTTACCTAATCGTAAACCTCAATTTCTTGGTTCACTTGGGGGGCTCGGTGGGTTAAGCATCCACCTTCTGCTCAGGTGGCAAACATGGGATCCTGGAACTGAGCCCCGCGTTGGGCTGGTGCTCAAGGAGGGCCTGCTTCTCCCTCTCCCTCTTCCTCTGCCTCTGCCCCTACCTCCACTCATGCTCGCTCTCTTGCTCTTCCTTTCTCTCTCAAATAAACAAATAAAATCTTCAAAAAGAAAAAAGCCTCAATTTCTTATTGGCGAAATTAGATTAACAACAATTCCTACCTCACTGGTTTGCTGTGAAAAGCAAAATGAGGTAATTTTTACAGTACATTATATTAGCCAGATCTAGGAAGCCTTTCATAAATGTTTACTAATATCACCGGTAATAATAGCAGCTCCGATACTAAAACCTCAGCAACGCTATTTTTGTAATTCTATACTATTATTGTAACAATATTAATGATAAATATGATTTGTTACCCAATGATCACTTCTTTTCAATTGGTTTTAAAGTATTACAAGAGTAGCACATGACTACTGGAGGGGAAAGCCACAAACATGAAGTATTATACATAGTAAAAATCAAAATGTGTCTGTGCACCCCCACCCTCTCATCCCTTCTCTACAGATAGTCACTGTCAACAATTTGTTCCACTGTCTTTAAACAAACACAGGGTAGGATGGCCCTAAAACATCCTACACTGAAATGCTGCAAATCATCTACATCCTTTTTACTTCAGCTGCCTTAAAATACCACGTGAAGTGATCAGTGTTCCTGCTGACAACAGGTTCAGAATGAGGAAGTAAACTGAAGGCAATGTACTGTGAAAGAATGATTTCTTTCATGTATGCTAAAAATATCTTGGTTATTTTTTTGCAACTTCTTGCTATCTCTCAACTCTTAAATTAGTAACTGCTATCTCGAGTTCCTATCTATTCCATCTCCCCCAACCACCTCTGGAGTCTAATGGTCACTGGTAAGAGCTGATATGCACAACAGGGTGCTCTCAAAGCACTTCAAGATTCAAGAATTATGGCTGTCTCCTGAGTTTTAAATAGGTAAATTCTGCACCTAACAGAGCCATATGCGGAAGTAAAACACAGTCTACAAATGTCTCTAATAGCAGGTGGAGAGTTATACCATAAATTTCAACTAAGGTGACCTAGGCATAATAACCCTGAGAATCAGAAAAGGGAAAGGCAGGACTAGAATTTTAAAATTTAATAAGTTAAAATCGAATCAAGTGTTATCACAGGTAATCTACCTACAGCAAGGCTGTGGGAATCAACACAAGGGTCATTAACCCAAAATACAGAACATGAGGGCCAAAGAACCAGAAGTTGGCATAACTTGTTGAATCCTGTACAAGAGATGGGACCCTTTGACCTCAGGACTGGCAGTATGTGACACAGGAAACTGAAGGACTCCATAAACATCTGCTTCTGCTCCTTCTCCTTCTATTCTTGCTAGGACCTAAACTCCCACCTCATACGTGCCTCATAATCCAAACAGTGTATGTCCTCTTTGTAAGGGACAGGAGTCAAGGATTTCTCTGGACTAGATAACTTCTTTTTTTTTTTTTTTTGGACTAGATAACTTCTAAAGAAGGATGAGGGGATCCCTGGGTGGCGCAGCGGTTTGGCGCCTGCCTTTGGCCCAGGGCGCGATCCTGGAGACCCGGGATCGAATCCCACATCGGGCTCCCGGTGCATGGAGCCTGCTTCTCCCTCTGCCTGTGTCTCTGCCTCTCTCTCTCTCTCTCTCTCACTGTGTGCCTATCATAAATAAATAAAATAAAATAAAATTAAAAAAAAAAAATAAAGAAGGATGAGGTGAGAATGACCCAAGGAAGCCATCACATGCAAATTCTAGACCACCTGGCATCCAACATCTATGCCAAGACTCCCGACTCCAAGGAATAACACCTAGGCCCTCACCTTTGTTCTAACACACAATGGACCACAGTCCTCAGTAAAAACCTCTGGCCCTGAACAAAGATGTGACTCTCTTTTCTTGAGTCTCCCAGACACTGTATCAGCACTCTTTCTACATCTTCAATAAATTCTGCTTTCACCTCCTGCTGGCTCACCTTTGATTTCTATCCTGTAGCCAGGGACTCTGCTGGCTAGTCCTGTGGGACCCCTCCGGGTCCTAGACCTGGCCTGCCAGCAACATATTGACTGTTTCCCAGACTCAGTACTCACCAAAAAAATTTTATAGTTATAAGCTGACTTCTAATATGGCCTGACTTCAACAGGGCATGCAATGGACTAGTTCTATATATATTTTTAAAAGATATACTTCATTATCATTATTATTAAAGTATGCCCCCTAAGCCCAATGTGGGGCTTGAACTCACGACCCTGAGATCAAGAATCACACACTCTACTGACAGCCAGCCAGGCACCATGACTAGTCTCTATTTTATCAGATGGACAAAGTGGCATTCTGACGCCTAAACCAGTGCCTGTGACAATGCGCAACATAAACTGGTTTTCTTAGGTCTTCGTCAGCTGGGTTCCTGACAAAACAAGGCTTATATTTCAGAAAGACTGAACACCAGATCTAACTATGGTGACCCAAAAGAGGTAAGGCCACTCTTGTGAGAATGAAGCACAACCACTGGGCTTTCTAGATAATTCTCCGTTTGTGTGCATTTTCACTACACTTACAGCATTTATTTATGGGGATTAAATGCCTCAAACCCATCTCTTTTATCATCTCTGTTACTAAACCTGTAAGCTCTCTGATGGTGGGATTTTTATCCATTTTGTTTACTACGAAATCCTAAGTGCCCAGAACAGTGTGTGGCATACAGGAGCAAACTATACATTTGCTGAATGGATGGATGGATGGATGAATGAATGAATGAAAGAAAAAAATGGTAAGCCACTAACAGTCTTCGTAAGTGGAATTATATTTAAATTTGTCAAGTCAAAAATCTGATGGCAGATAGTGAGTTCAAAGAACACAATGAAAGACTGTATGATACCTCCTTGGAGCAAATCATCTACACAGTGCTTTACGGTTTATAATCAGTTTCCCATATATCCCCCCATGTGATTCTCCTTATTCTAGAAATAATCTCTCAAAGACACCAGAGACCTTCACTTCAGCGCCCATCTAAGCACTGCCTCAAGCCCTGCCCCTTCTATCAACACTGAGGTACGTGTTCCTGTGTCACAGGGGGCTCCTTGAACACCCTCATCCTGAGGAAGTTTGGAAACTCTCCCCAACCCCAAGCACCTGAAGGCACAACACAGCAAAGCACGGTGAGATGCCCAGGACTGTGAACAGCAGTCGTGGGAGGTGAACAATAACAGTGACATTCATAAAATGCTTACAGGTGCCAGGTTTCACATGGAAACTCCTCACAGTAGGTCAAAGCTGTAGATAAAATCATTCCTTCTCATTGTACGGATGGAAAAGTACAATGCTGAGAGCTTACGTGATTTGTAGTCCTACTACAGGAAGTATACTCCCAAGGACTGTGTATAATATGAGTTAGCATCACAGTTTTTTTGTCCTTAAGGGGGGAAAAAAACACTCTCAATAAAAGATACCAATATTCATGGAATGAAATGATCAATATACATATATTTCCTGAGCACTTATTCAAAGCATGGGACATAGAAGCGGAAGATGCACTCCCTGTCTTCAAAGAGTTTATAACATGGTGAAAGCAGAGTAAGTCACTAACGGCGAATGTTTATATAAAGCCTTATAGTGTAAAAAGATGTCCCATACATTATCCTGTTGGACCCTCACCAATAAGCCCTAAGAACTATTTCATAAGGGGTGAAGGGAACTCAGGATCCAAGGAGTCAGGAAATGTGGTAGAGTTCACAGAGACACCAAGTGGCAGTCCCAGGATTCAAAATACATACCTTCTCATTCTACATCAAGCTAGCCAGGAGAGGCGGAGAGGGCTAGAAGGCAGCAAAGGAAATGGTGGCAGGAAAGAGACTGAAGTGGCGGAGTCCTGGGGTGTCCTGGGGTAGCTTAGGGGCTACACAGGCCTGCGGCTGCCTCTGGCTCAGGTCAGGATCTGGGAGTCCCTGGGCCCAGCCCCCGGAGTGGTGGGGGGTGCAGCTCAGCAGGGCGTCTGCTTTTCCCTCTCCCACTCCCCCTCCCCCTGCCTGTGCTCTTTCTCTCATTTGCTTGCTCAGCGTCTCAAATAACTAAAGTCTTTAAAAAAGAAAAGTAGAGATCAGGAAAGGAAGAGAAGCAGGGCAATATACAACACGGAAACCACAGGAAGACAGAATTTCAAGAAGGACTGGACCCTTCTTTCTACGGGTCAAGAACAATAAAAACCAAGGCAAGACTACCCGAGAAAGGACATTAAAAAATAAAACAAACATATTTTATTTATTTATTTATTTGAAAGAGAGAGAGCGCGAGCCTACAAGCAGGGGGGAGGGGTGGAGAGGGAGGGAGATGCAGATTCCCTGCTGGCAGGGAGCCCGAGGGCCAGGGGCTCCAGCCCAGGACTCAGAGACCTCAACCTGAGCCAAAGGCAGACGCATAACCAACTGAGCCACCCAGGTGCCCGGAGAAAGGCTATTTTTTTTTATAAAGCATAACTCTGTATAATTATATTCAAATAGAGATGGTTCAAATTATTTGCTCTAAATGAGCAAATACTTTCAAAGTGCTAACAGCAGTGCCTGGTACACAGTATGCACAGCATGAACATTTGCTAAGTAGATAAATCATAACCATTCCTAGTATCCATTATATGGTAAGATAAGATGTAAGAATGTCAATATGTCGGTTAACTGCAATTCTCAACTACGCTGCAGAAGGAAAAAAAGACCTTGAAAGATGTTTCTCAATTATGAAGAGAATTAGCATATTTCTGAAGAACTGTACATAATAGTAACAAGCACCCAATAAATGTTGGCTATGTCTGTGCTCTGAGCTAAGAAGTTTTGTAAGATCTTATTTATTTATTTGAGAGAGAGAGAGAGAGAGAGGGAGAGCGCCAAGTGTGGGGCGGGGAAGCAGAGGGACAGAGACAAGCAGACTCTGCGGGAAGCCCAATTCAGGGCTCAATCCCAGGACCCTGAGAATATGACCTGAGCTGAAATGAAGAGTCGGCATACAATCCACTGAGCCACCCAGGTGCCCCTGAGCTAATAACTGTATACTGATCGCCTGATTTTATTCTTACTGCAACCTGTAAGAGGTAGGTCAAGGCTTCGAAGGGCCTGAAGCTTATAAATTAAAAAAAAAATAAAAAAATTTTAAAAAAGAATACAAAATTATGTCCACCTTTGTAAAGTTTACAAAACCACAGGACCACGAGAGCACACTGCTAGGGCTCTTCCCAAGGCCTTGGAGGGTACCAATTGCAAGTAAAGATGCCATGGTTTCCCTCAGGTCATGATCTCAGGGTCCTGGGATCCAGCCCTGCGTTAAGGTCCTCACTTAGCGGGGAGTCAGCTTGGGATTCTCACCTTCCCTCTGCCCCCCTGGCATGAGCTCTCCCCCAAACCAATGCACTCTCCGCTCTCCAAAATAAAGAAGTAAATCTTTTTTTTTTTTTTTAAAGATTTTATTTATTTATTCATGAGAGACACACACAGAGAGAGGCAGAGACACAGGCAGAGGGAGAAGCAGGCTCCACGCAGGGAGCCCAATGTGGGACTCGATCCCAGGTCTCCAGGATCAGGCCCTGGACTGAAAGCGGCGCTAAACCGCTGAGCCAACTGGGCTGCCCTAAAGAAGTAAATCTTAAAAAAAAAACACCTTAACTGTGTCCCGCTTAAGCCCCCTATTACCTGGTCCTTGCCTACATCTTTATTTTTTTCTCTATTTTCTTTCTTTCTTTCTTTCTTTCTTTCTTTCTTTCTTTCTTTCATTCATTCATTCATTCATTCATTCAAACTATCTTCCAGTCAAAATGAGCCTTAGTCTCACACCTGAACAGGCCAGGGTGTAGATCAGGGTCCTTGCACACGTTATTCTGTTAGCCTGGAACACGCTTCTCTCAGACCTTCTCATTGCTGGCTTCTTCAGGTCTTGGGTCAAAACTACCTCCTTAGAGAAAAGGGTTATGCTTGACCCTATCTACAAAAGAACACCTGTATCCCCCAACACACACACTTTATTATCTTAATTTTTCTCATGAACTATTATCATTATATAACAAGTTTTATGTATTTTGTTATCTAGCTGTTCCAAAGAATAAAAGTTGCGTAAGAACTTGAAGCCATGTCCTTATTCACAGCCACAACCCCAGTCTCTAGAAGGGCAGCCCGGGTGGCTCAGCAGTTTAGCGCCACCTTCAGCCCAGGGCCTGATCCTGGAGACCTGGGATGGAGTCCCAAGTCGGGCTCCCTGCATGGAGCCTGCTTCTCCCTCTGCCTGTGTCTCTGCCTCTCTCTCTCATGAATAAATAAATAAATAAAATCTTTTAATAAATAAATATGTCCTAAAATAACAAAAACTTGGCCTATTTCTAACTCACTTCTGAAAAATAAATCTAGGATATTTAGCTTGGACCACTTTGCTGGAGGCTTCTAATAGCAATTTCCAAGAGTGACTCTTTCCAACAGCTTCTCTACTGTACACCTAACAGGAGTGCGCCCATGTTTCTGCTGCAGATAATATAACTAAAAGAATAATCAAGGAACTAAAAAAAATGTATCCTATTAGTCTACTTGTATCAATAACAAGATTAAATCTGTACACTGCAGTATCAGTATCTGAAATTTTGACACAACAGGAATGCTGAGCAGTAAATAACTTTATTGTCGTCTAACATACATAACCAGGTTTATGATCTTATATATTCAGAATTTAGAAAACATGAGTGTAAATTATAGAAGCAAACATTTATTATAGAAACATTCAAAAGAGAAACATACCTCCTAAGGCCCCACTGTGGTCTAGACTTTTCTTTTTAAAGCCATTGGAGACGATCAAAACAGGAACGACGACAGAGAACAGCCAACGCCAAGGAGAAATAGGCTGTAAATTGCCTAAAAAATTAGAACAAATTGTGTGAAGCCCACACAGGTGAGTCTTGGCTGTAAGCCTTGATAACTGCGTTCCCGATTAAGACACTGTGGTAAGCAGGGAAGCTGAGACAAAGTCACCAAAGCAAAAGGACTATGTTGAGACTTGCATGTTTACCAAAGAGAGTCGTTCTGGGGAATGACCACGTAGGTTCCGTCCAAGTTTCAATATTTCCTACGTATCTGGAGATTGGAGATGAATCTGTAGCTCCCCATTGTTTGGGAAGAGGCACGTATTAAATCGCAAGAATTGTACAGAGCAAAGTACTTTCTTACTAGGATCCACTTATCATTCTTTCTGTCTTTCAGAGAGATTTTATTTTTTGAAGTATCACTCTTACAGGCTACGCACCTGCACTCAACAAATTAGGAACTGAGCTTTCCAAAGGTTGCATCCACCCCACAGAGGTCTTCTTCTGTTTGGCTAAGCATGATGTTTTCAAACCATCGGGAGTCAATATTTAAAGGTTAGGAGATTTCACATAAAAATCCAGAACCTTGGCTTCTGCTTTATTTATTTTTAAATTTTATTTATTTTTAAAGATTTTATTTATTCATGAGACACAGAGAGAGAGGCGCAGAGACCCAGGCAGAGGGAGAAGCAGGCTCCCTGCAGGGAGCCGACGTGGGACGGATCCTAGGACCTGGGGTCACGCGCTAGGCCGAAGGCAGGTGCTCCACCGTGAGCCACCCAGGTGTCCCTAAAAATGTCCTTTGAAACAAGTTTAACTAGTATTACCAGAAGCAGCATTTATGAAAGGCTCTTTTGTTTGATTTTACTTATTAGAGAGGGAGCACAAGCTGGGGGTGCGGCGGGGTGTGGGGGGGAAGCCGACCGATCCGGGGCTCGGGGTCACGCCCTCGGGTGGGGGGAGGCGGCGCTGCACCGCCGAGCCCCGCGGGGCTGCATCCCGCGACCCGGGGTCACGCCCCGGCCCCCAGCCCCGCCGCAGCCCGGGGCGCCCGGGGCCCCGCTGCTCACCGTAGTAGGTGCTGGCGGTCAGAGACACGACCCAGAAGGCCAGGGAGATGCAGAGCGCGAGGCTCAGCAGCGCGACGTGGGCGATCATCCTCAGGCACCGCGTGCGCGCGCGGCCGGCGGCGTCCGACATGGGCTCGGGCCCCGGGGCCGACTCACCGGGCGGGGTCGCCGGCCCGGGGCTCGCGGGGGCGCCAAGGCCAGGCCCGCATCGCCCGCGGGGGGAGGCGGCTGCGGGCGGGGGCTCGGCCGTCACCTGAGCCTGCGCCCCGCGGCCCCGGGGTTGGCGCGCCGCCTGGGAGGCCGGAGGACTTCCACGGGCCCCAGCGGCCGAGCGCCGACACCCCGCGGCCGCCCCGCCCCGCCCCGCCCCGCCCGCGCCGCTCCTGCGCATGCGCCCGGGACGCCCAGGACGCCGCGCCGCTCACGTGAGCGCTGGAGGGCGGGGCGGGGGCACGCGGGGGCACGAGGAGGGGGTGCCGGGGGAGCCCCGCGGCGGGGGGTGGCGGGGGAGCCCCGGGTCGGGGTGGGCGTGGGGCGCGTCGGGGGAGCCCCGGGCGCCCTGGGTCCGGGCGGACACGGAAGGACTTCACCACCAGGGTGGAAATAGAAGAAAAGCAACGCAGATGGATTCAGACCCTGTAGAGTCCACGTCGTGCATAATGAAGTACTTTTTTATCTTAAAAGAGTTCATGCCATGCAATGTTTTTTACCCCCCCAAAGATTTTTATTTATTCATGAGAGACTCAGAGAGAGAGAGGCAGAGACACAGGCCGAGGGAGAAGCGGGCTCCATGCTGGGACTCGATCCCAGGACCCCGGGGTCACACCCTGGGCCAAGGCGGCGCTAAACCGCTGAGCCCCCCGGGGCTGCCCTGGATTTTTTTTTTTTTCCAAGGTTTATTTATTTATTGAGAGCACAGGCCGGGTCAGAGCGGCAGGGAGTCCCCCGCGGACTCGGGCGAGCCTGGGGTCCCAGGTGGGGCTCCCTCCCAGCATCCTGATGACGTCACGGCCGGGCCTGAAATCAAGAGTCCGAGGCTTCACCGAGGCTTCACCGGGGGCCCCTAACGTGGATGTTTTAGGGCAAGGGGGTTATGTTGTGCGGAAGGAGCAATTTTACGCCTTAGAAAACTTCAAACCAGCACAGCGTTGAGTTCCTTCGACGTGCTGGCTGCTGCAGCTGCTGCACCTGCGACCACGAGGCCCGACCCACTCGGGCCACTGAGTTCAACTTGTGCAAATCTGTTCCTGCACCCCTCACGCTTTCAGCAGAACATCTCGTTAACATGACGTATGAACCTGTGGCTTATTTCGCATTTTATTGGAAATGAACTTGTGTGCCCGGGTTAAAATGGATAAATACAGCATATCTGAACTTTTTCAGTTGATGCTGAGCATGTAAGGAGGAAAAGGAGTTTCCGATCCAGTTACTCAAATGTGTTTTACTTTGAGTTAGAATTTAATAAATAAATTAAAGAGCACTATTACTTTGAAAAGTAATTCGTTGTTTTTGTTTACCACTACTTTTTGGAAACACATGCTTCCACATTTAAATAACATGCCAAAACAACTTAACATCCTTTCCTCAATAAGACATCTAGTTAGCTGATTTTTTTTTTAAGGTCTTATTTATTTATTCATGAGACACAGAGAGAGAGAGAGGCAGAGGGAGAAGCAGGCTCCATGTGGGGAGCCTGATGTGGGACTCGATCCCGGGTCTCCAGGATCACGGCCTGGGCTGAAGGGCAGGCTCTAAACCACTGAGCCACCCAGGCGTCCCTAATTAGCTGATTAAGAAGCAAATCTGTGAAGAAGAACTAAATAGTGTCCTTATTTCACTACATGTAAATACAGTCTTCCTGCAGAAATTTTGTGCGCACTTTTTTGTCTCACCGTGTTCACTACAGGTAAATAATTGGATTCTCACAGCAAGCTGGCCGGTATCAGTCACACCAGATAACGGGATAGAATTATTCACAGACTAAAAATATTATTTTTGTGGCTTGCCTAATGACCTTTTTTTTGTCTCTTGAACAAAATTATGGATTGATCTTGCTTTTTCTTCCCCATCATTTCATCAGTCCCAGGGCAACCTTGTCTGATGTTTGTGTTTTATGAGAATTTTTATAGCCCTTCGTATGTCTGGTTTAGGTTTGCATGACCAGTATAGGCCAGTGCAGGAGCACGTAGGTGGCTCAGGGAGTGGTCCAACTCTTGATTTCGGTTCAGGTCATAAGCTCAGGGTCCTGGGATCCAGCCCTGTGTCCATCTGCTTGGCCCTCTCCCTCTGCTCCCCCTCTCCTGTTAAGCTCCTGCTCTCTCTCTCAAATAAATAAAATCTTTTAAAAAACCCAAAATATTAAAAAAAAAACAGTGCAAATAAGCTATAATGTATGCTTGGATATAATCTGAGCAACAAAAATTAAAATTCCTCTTCTAGGCTTTACATATCTTTATTTTGTTTACAATTTGCTTCAATCTGGGGCAAGGACTTCTACAGAAGTATTTTAGGGGGTCCATTTAGGGGAAAGATTTCCCCAGAGATATTCATGTACATTTTTGTAAAATAATAGGAATGACAGTACTTTCCTCGTAAAAAATGTTTAATATCAACATACTCAGAATACAATATGTAATTGTTTCACATACGTTATAAAATCATCAATTTTAGAAATTTTCCAACTGTCTAAATACCTAAAGAAAACTATGTTCTGGCATAAAGATGAGCTATTTTCTCAATTATACCAAAATTAAAATGTACCCGTATTCTAATATTGAGAAATGAGATAAAATACAAACATTATAAAGTCTACCTAGAAAAGTTCTATGCTGACTTCACAGACTATCTTAAGTATATACACATGTAAAAATTTTTTATTTTAGTTTTTTGAGACACATGACGTCCTACTTTAATAGCATGATTGATATTTTGGATAGGGGGCTATAACGTGGAGGGTAGAGCAGAGGATTTGAAGGCTGAACACCATTGTTCAATTTAGGATTGAACTTCCTGGACTGCTGGCATTTCTATTCCTTGTGCCAATAAGCACACATTAAACGTCTAAGTAAATAAATAACATTAACAAGGATTTCTTCATCTGTATATTGGAGATAATGCCACCCACCACAGAATATTTGTAAAGGACAAGAGAGCTAATGCATACCATAGGGCTTTGTTAACTTTAAGACTCTGAGCTGAATTATTTGTAAAAATCTGTTAGTAGATCGTTATTTTATAAAAACATCAAATGTCAAATAAATCTGGGTACTTGGGTTTGACACAGTATTTTATTCAGTTACGTTTTCCTGTTAACAAAGATACCATTAACAACTAATTTGTTCAGTGTTCATTTTCAAGGGGAAAATTTACAACTCATGAAAACACTATTTAATTCAGGTCCCTACTGATGTCTTTCTTTTCTTTTTTTTTTTTTTTTTTTTTTTTACTGATGTCTTTCTATCTCCTTTGGTAAGTCATAAGAAAAATCTGTTTTGTTTCAAGGAAAAAGTTTTTTGGGAAAAAGGTCTAAAATTTATATACTTATTAAATTCTAACTCAACAGCATTTACCAAAGCACTTCACATATATTTTGTTTATGACATTTATCATACTGTATTACAAAGATTTTTTTTTCTCTCAGGAGACTCTTAAGGAATTTAAGGGCAGATAATCATGTCATCTTTATATAAAGTCATTAGCCTTTTGCTGGTTCTTTGTAGAGGTTAGTTCCTGGCAGGCATAGAATGAATAACAACAGAGAATGAACAGAGGCTATGTGTTGGGTCCACCAGATGAAAAAGAGCAGATGGTAGACGGTCAAAATGATAAGTTTATCAACTACTGAAAACAGGATTTAAAAAGATTTAGGTTTTTCTCTATGAATGAACCTAGTTTTAAGGTAGACAAGTATCTGTATGTTAATGAAACAATTTGATGCAGGGAGAATTTAAAGCATGTTATCAGGACAGTAACCTGACAATGACATGGAGAAAACACCAAAAAAATTTACTTTAAAATTACTGAGTGGTAGTTTATTCAGTAGTCTCAAATAATAATGAAGTCTAAGTTAACTTTGTCAAAAGCTTGTATTTTATGGGATTTTTGGGTAATTTTTAAAATGTTACCTTAAGATACCAAGATACTATTGTAGATAGGAACTGACCTTCATTAATTAGTATTTTGTTTTATATTGAAGAGGGGTGATGAACTACATGAGAGTTTATTGTTGGAAAACAGTTTATGTTTTTTTTTTTTTTAACAGTTTATGTTTAAATGATTATTTGCCCAACTTATTTTGAGGTATAACGTTATGGTCAGTAAGTGAAGAGATATTTGAAACCATTGTAGAAAAAAACACGATGACAATTCCAAGGAGTTATGTCCAATATTTAAAATAAAATGACTAACAAGGTTTACAATATTCACAAAAGGATTTTCATAAATATTTGTTGTAAGTGCCTGATGATAATAATACAGACTTTTCTTATCCTTGCCTTTGTGAAATCTAGTTGGTTGGGAGGCAATCCTTATTAAAAGTAAGAGTGCTAATGCTGGAAGTAGACTATTGCTAGGATCCAAGCAAATACCATCAAAAACAAAACTTTCACCCCAATAAAACCCCCAAATTTCTTTATAAAGTAAGATAGCTATTACCTTAAAGGAAGAACTTTAGAGCAATTTTGGTTAGGTAGATGCATGCTACTTTCATATGGTAGTGTTAGAAGCCTGAACTAAGATTGAATAACTTGATTACACATTAATAAATTTAATGTGATTTTCCCAAAGCCGTTTGAAGGGAAGGATTCTTATTAAAATCAAAAATTTATGTGGTGAATTATGGTGAACCGCTTAATTAGTCAAGTGGAAACTATCATAGTTCTATTTTGTAAAATAATTAGCATTTGCATAGCTTTTCAGATACATTTATATAGAAAATACATTTCACTTCCCTTCTGCAGTACAGTTGCTCTATTAGACTCGCTAAAAAGGGAGATAAAAGCAAGCTGATATGTACAATAGATTGATTCCATTTTAAAGTGTAAGTAGTGAAGATATAATATGGTAAGTACCTTTCTGTGATTAAACCTAATGAGGGCTTATGGGGAAAAAACAGCGTAAGAGTTTTGGTATCAACATATATGCGGGCAAGGGGGTATTCCTAACAGAACTTTGTATCATGTTGCCTAATTAATGTACCATCTTTGGAACTGAAAATGAAATATTTTTATTATGAGGAAAAAATAGTATGAATTTATCATTTTATTTAAGGTAAAAGCTAGATCACAATGTCTAGAGTATTTCACGATGTATAATCGGCTACCTATTTTCACTAGTCTGAGGTTCTTGAGGCCTTACCTTGCTTGGATGATGCAAGAGTACTTCACTTTCAAAATATTATTTTCAAAATATTTTACAATCTATTTTATTTTATTTTTTTTACAATCTATTTTAAAAGCCAATATTTTCATGAGGGAAGCCATGATTAGCTCACTTTTATTGGTGAGTAGATACAGAAAGTTTAACTAAATAACAGAATTTGCCTTATACCTCAGAATTTTTTCCTATAAAATTTCCAAATCCAGTGCCAATAATGATTCAATTAATACAAAACCCAGCAGTTTTAAAGTCATATTTAATGTTGGTTAATTCCTACTTAGCATCCTATTTAGAATGTAATATCCCAACACTGGTACAGGAAAAAACAATTTTTTTCCAATATAAATTAAACATATCACAGTTCTTTAAAAGTAATTTTAAAAGACAAAAAAACAAACACCTTGCAAACATACAATTTCTTAGCAAAATTTTTAAGTACATAATTCTTAAGTAAGGCACTTCCATTCTTTTTCAAATAAAAGTTTCATAGAAAGTTTCCATTTTTTTTATAATCAAGTCTTCATAAATTATGTAATGTTACTTTAAGTAAAACTTTATTAAATATCCAATTTGGCATAATTTCCTTAAATATCTTTACCTTTGAATAGAGTGAAGGATGGGCCTCAAGTTCCTTGTAGGCCAATTAATCTTAAATGACTGTTTTATAGAATTGGTAATGTTTTATCTTGTGGATCTTGTTCAAGAATCTTGAAATCTTCCAAAGGAAGACTGCTTAAGGCAGTTGGTAAAATGTGTTCTGATGTGCCCTTAGGTAATATGTTATTTGCTTCCAGATTCTTCACCAAGCACGCGGCTTTGATCCATCTTCGTGTTGCTCTGCGTTCTTTTTGTAAGCAAGTTTTCATTTTCTTTCTTAAGCTTGCTATTTCCTTTTCCAGTTTAATTATCCTCTTTTTTGCCTCCATAGGATTCCTAAAAGCATAACTGTGTTCAAGTAGTACTTGCTGACTACTAATGTTTGGTTTTAAATTAGATGGTCCTTTTGGGGTACAATTGTTGTTTTTCTTCAAAAGATTCCTTGACTTGAGTTTCTAAGCCAAATAAAATTAGAGGGTTGAACATAAATTATGAAATATCACAAATAAGTAAATTTTGCCTAGTTTTGTATAAAAGTAATTAAACTCCTCTTGTAAAAACTGATTTTAAAAGTTTTACAGTCAATATCACCTGCCCGTCACATGTAATTGTGGATTTAGGTTTCTCAACTTGTTAAATTAACTCCAGCCACCTTATTTCTTTTGTCTTTTCTCTCCAGAGGGATACAAATATTGTTTGAAAATAGACAATGGACTTCCAAGGTCTCTTTCAAGTTACTGGGTATGATTTTGTGGAGACTTTAAAAATATTTTGGAATTTCTAAGACCAATATAATGTATGTAAACATCTGGTTTTTCTGTGGTACTGATTTCTCTCTTTTTTAAGTAAATACTATTCTTTCAATTTGATATTTCAAAACTGAGGTTCTACTTAATAAAAAATTATTCCCGAGTATTAAGGTTCTGAGTAGATTTACTAAATGTTCACAGTTATATCTTCCATTCAAAGATTTAAAATCTGCTTAGGAACTTTCTACCCAAATCTAAGGACTCTTTTTCCCTTTATTTCTTTTACTCAATTAGTTATCGAATTCAATTAATTCTACTTTTAAAATATCCCTATCATCAATCCTTTCTCTCCATCATCCTTAAGGCTATGGCCTACACCAAGCCTATATCACATATGGCTTGAATATACTAAAAAATTCTTTTTTTTTAAAAAAAAGATTTTATTTATTTATTCATGAGACACAGAGAGAGAGAGAGAGGCAGAGACACAGGGAGAGAGAGAAGCAGACTCCCTGTGGGGAGCCCGATGTGGGACTTGATCCCAGGACCCTGGGATCATGCCCTGAACCTAAGGCAGATGCTCAACCGCAGAGCCACCCAGGCGTCCCACTAAAAAATTCTTTAATGATGTCCACCTCATTCTGAACCTCATTCATATTCTGCTACCAAAATAATTTTTCCGACAGATTTGATGTTTCTGTAACTGGCTAAATTCCCCTTTGCCTCATTATCTAAAGACAAAAAAATCTTTAACATGGCGAACTTACAATTTAGGATCTCACCCCATTTTGCCACTCACTGTCTTGATTTATACTCCCACAACTATTAAATCACTTTAAGTTCCCAGATTAGGTTATAACTTCATAAGTTTGTATCTTTTATTGATTCAACAAACATTTATTAACACAGAAATTCATTTGTGGACCAATACCTTTTCCTCTGATCAGATTTTCCCCAACTAGATGAAATATTGTTTTAATACATTCATCATGTACCTTAATTCTTCCTTTTACATATCACTTACCTAACACTTAATTGTTTTCTACTTACCCCTCAACCCATTGGCTTTTGTTCTCATCATGTTACCATAATTGTCCTGTGCAAGGTTAAGAACCTTCTCCCACGTTCCAAAGTCCAAGCCCAAACTCCAGCCTAAATGCCTGAGCTCAATGAAGTTTTCTGTGATGCCTTCTTCTGAACTTACACTCTCTGGTATAACTCTGGGATTCTTTGGGGAGTGGTATTCTTAAAGCTCTTCATACCCATTTTGAATGTTATCTTAAACATCAGAGCAGAATGATGCTGGAGGTTTCCTTACTTAGGATTTCTGTTTTACCATTGATTCAATTATTGATATTGATAATAACTGGAAGTAATGTAAAATTCCAATACAGTAAAAGTAGTTTGGATTGGGGAAAGAATATTGGAGTCAGGAGACCTGAGCAATAACTGCAGCCTGCACCTTTACTGCACAAGAGGAAGTTTTGTGACTTTCTTGAGGCATATCATTATATATGAACTTCATTATATTCTGAATTGTTCTACTTTGTAAAGAAAAAAGAATGGATATCAAAAATGGTAAAAATGGGTAAAAGAAAAGTAATGTTACCTACCATAGACTTTAAATGGGTACAGAAATCAAAAATGGTTGGAACAGCATCCATTTTAAGTCGTCGAGTTTGTCCTGTTAAGTCAAAACAGGAGGCTTCAAAGTGCTTTGAACAAAGAAAAGTGTGTTTTCCTGGCACAAAATTTTTGCGCCTAAGCAGACGAATCCATTCTTTTCTTCTCTTAGGATCCAAAGGAAACCTTTAAAAAAAAAAAAAAAGGCAATTCAACTTCCAACAATCACACTTCTGGTTGTAATGGTTAAAAGGAATTTTAAATTTTAAGATGGATGATGATTTAAAGCATCTTCCATTTACATATAATATCCAGACACTGGAACAAAAACCAATTCATGCTATCTTTTACAAGTTGCAAAACAACTAATGAAAAACTGACTGGAGTGCTTTTATTTTTCAGGCCTTTAAAAAAGACCGTTCTTCCCAACCTAGTTCTTAACATTGGCAGTAAAAATAAAACTATACTGATCTAAATCAAGGTTATGTAGAACCATTATAAGCATTATTCACAATGCTGTGATCAGCTTGCTGCTGACATATGTACATGGTCAGGACAAATCAAATATCTACAGATTAAATTTTATCAGGGAAAGCCTAGACAGATTCTGATATTCCTTCCTCTGTATTCCTTCACTGTGACACACTTAACGCATTCTTTTGTAATTTTTCCATTTTAATAAATTTCCAGTGAAATAAAAGTAGATTATAAGTTTCTTGAGGACATATTGATCATTACATCATCTATTTATCTTTAACACTTAGCACAGTGCCTTGCAAACAGTAGGGGCTCCACAAATGTTGGCGTAACTGATGTAAAACAATATAAACTAACAATTCACTGTATTACTTCCATGTAAACTGCACATGTTTTTAAAAAGTGGACTCTTAAGCTATATAGTACAGTAGGAAGCATGATTATTACAAAAAGTAAAATGCTGCTGACAAGCCCAGCAGGAATGTCATTCCTTTCATGGTTATACAAAATATACTGATATGTATGTACCAGTGTACACCCGTCAAGGAGAAAAATATGAGACTGCCCCAAAATTCTAGTGGTAAACGGTGCTGACTTGAGAACATGACAATCAAAATTTACATGTATTAAGTTTGAGTTGAGCTCTTTAGTTTGACTATTTTATCCTTTAAATATTAATTATGAACTGACTCGTGTTTAAAAAGAACCATTAAAATGATGTTAAAAGATCATGTGGCTCAGAAACCCCCAAGTGAAGCTTTCCTAGGTAGCAACAACTTTGGCTCGATCAGATATAGTAGGT
The DNA here is from genome assembly GCF_018345385.1 of Vulpes lagopus. Lineage (NCBI taxonomy): Eukaryota > Metazoa > Chordata > Mammalia > Carnivora > Canidae > Vulpes > Vulpes lagopus. Next base: position 56,295,059 of record NC_054828.1, read on the forward strand.
TTGCTCAAATCACCAGCAGTGAGGGACTCAGACAGATGAAAACCCAGACTAACTGGTAAGCACCCTCCCACCTCCTGTCCCTCGCACCCCGCCCAGACATACCCTAATCTGAAAATATTAACATTTGTATGTCACTTTACAGTTCATGTTTTCATGTATGTAGGCTTTTAGAAATTTCATTAGAAACCTGTGATAGTAAAAAAAAAAAAAAAGAAAGAAAGAAAGAAAGAAAGAAAGAAAGAAACCTGTGATGGAGGATTTATCTACTCCGCCTAGCCCTCACCTGTTACTAATAATGTATTCTCATTTCAAATATTTCTGTTCCAATACTTAAGGGTTTGGAAATGTTTCCTATAGCCTCAGGTAAAAGTCAAACTTTAGTTTACAAGCACATTTCTTGTTTGGGCCTCAATAAAGATGCAGAACAAATAAGTATCATTGTATTATCATTGCTATAATATTCTTCAGATGTATGAAGAGTGTTTTTCAGATATTATTTTTCAGCCTTTTAATTTTTTAGCTCTTTGTAGAAGACTTTTTTTTTTTTAATAGGCTCCACACCCAACATGGGGCTTGAACTCAAGACCCCGAGATCGAGTCACATGCTCTACCAATTGAGCCAGCTAGGCGTCTCTAGCTCTTTTTAAAACTAGCTCCCTGGGATGCCTGGGTGGCTAAGTGGTTGAGCATCTATCTGCCTTTGGCTCAGGGTGTGATCCTTGGAGACCCATTATCTAGTCCCACCTCGGGTTCCCTGCATGGAGCCTGCTTCTCCCTCTGCCTGTGTCTCTGCCTCTCTGTGTGTCTCTCATGAATAAATAAATAAAGTCTTAAAAAAAAAGCCAACTAGCTCCCTGATTATGAAACTGATGCCTAATTGAACTTTAACTTAGGTTAGTTTTCCTTCCTTAAGATTCAATTTAGGAATCCCATATTCCTAAGGAAATTTTTCATGGACTGGGTTAGATGTTCCTATATATCATATAGAATATCGTTTGTATTCTAATGGTTTACTTTTCTACTTCCACTCCTATATCCTAAGTATCTCATGGTTGGAGCTATGCTTTTCACTATATCCGGTTAAGTAAGCATTCAATGAACTTTCTCAGTGAATCAAAGAATGAACAAACTAAGGGGATTATTCATCATTACTAAATAATGTTTAGTTATCTGTGTTGAAATAGAAAAATAAAAATAATCAGCAATTTTATATTTGATTTTGGACAATATTTATATACAGCATTAACCTTAATCATGTTTTTCATGTGTCTGGATTTTTCTCAGCATTTTCGAAGGGTGGGAGATATAGCCCATAAGCTTAATTTAAGTCATAATAAATCCTGTTGTAAATACTAAAAAATTAACATGGTGGTAACTGCTGGATATATTCTTGTCTACCAGTAATAGAACCAAACTTTCAGAAACATTAGATGTTTTGGAAAAGTCAGTGTTTTAAATAATGCTACTTTGCTTGAGTCTTTAATAATAGCTGAATGCCTTTTATATTCCAAGACTGTTGTAGGCACTGAGGACATAGTGGTAGACAAAACCGACCTAACCTTTATGGTATCTACCCTTTATGTGAGGGTATATTGTAATGGGAAGGGTAGAAATCAAATGGCTTGACGCAGGAAAAAGGAGTGGCTGAGAATGTTGTCTCTGGCATCAAATCGAGGTGCAAATCCTGGTTCCTTCAGTGCGATACCTGAGGGACACCAGATAAATTCTTGAGCCTTTTTAGGCTTCAGTTTTATCACCTATACAGTGGAGTAATAATGGTACTTACTATGGTTCCAGGGATTAAATGAGAAAATGTGAGTAAATGCTTTGCCCAGTGTGCAGTACACAGTAAATACTAAATAAAAGCTATTTATTAATAAAAGTAATTACAAGTTCATGAGTGTTATAAAGGGGTAAGTACAGGGTGGCACGGAGCCATAAAACAGGAAGAGCTAATCTAGTCAGGAGGCTTTTTTTTTTTTTTTTTAAAGATTTTGTTTATTTATTCACGATAGGCATAGAGAGAGAGAGAGAGAGGCAGAGATACATGCAGAGGGAGAAGCAGGCTCCATGCCAGGAGCCTGACGTGGGACCTGATCCTGGGACTCCAGGATCACACCCTGGGCCCAAGGCAGGCGCTAAGCCGCTGAGCCACCCAGGGGTCCCCTGGTCAGGAGGCTTTAAGAAAGTAGGAGTTAGATAGAGAAAGTAGGGTAGGAGTAGTGTAGTGTTATGACATGAAATGATGCTGGAGAGCCTTCTAAGTTAAGAGTAATTTTGAAGTCATATCCAAAATAGCATTGGTAGGCCATTAAAAGGCCTAATTTAGAGGGTAATTATTAACCTCAAATGTTTTAGCTGGCTATTAAATACAGCCATTATTAAAAATTATATAAGTTTGCAATTAAATGAAGAACAAAGGTAGTAAACACTGAAACCCATAATTTCTTTATTACTTTACTATTGCCTATATTCTTAAAATTGTTTGTCTGTTATAACTGTGTGATATAAATGCTATAGAACAGAGTGGTACTGCACATTTCTTCCCAACTCTGTGATCAGTGATTTCATATTGGTAGCTTGAAACCAGCCATGGGAATTGGGCAAACATCACAAATCAGTGCTTTCCCCTTTCCCTGGAGATCCCGATCCTGTTGTTAAACCTTTAGCAACACACCATTGATTATAGAAGAGAGGTCAGGAGTGCATGAATGGAAGCAGTGAACCAGGTAAGAGGCTATTGTAACAATCCAATCAAGAGGGAATGGGGAGAAGTCAAGGGAGGATATCCTCTCACTTTCGGGGTGGACGGTGTTTTCATTTACTGAGAAAAGGAGTATGGGACGTGGTGTAGTTTTAGGGGAAGAGCAAGCTCATTAGTATAGTTTTGACATATTGAACCCGAGGAACTGAAGAGAGACCAGGGAAATACCGAGACACTTGGCCTATGTAGGTCTGGAACTCATTAGAAAGATTGGACTGGAGATGTTGATTTCCGAGGCTTCGACGAGTTAACTGAGTCCACAGGAACAGTTAAAATCATTTTGATAAGAGTGGAGAGACCTAGGTCAGGGGGCAGAGAAAGGAAGGGGCTGGCCGAGAAAACTGAAGGTAGGTCCCAGACGAAAATCACAAAATCAGTATCAAATAATTCAAAAGTAGAGTATTTCAAGGAGGAAATGAAGACATGCCATGAAAAAGAAATAAAAGAGCAATAACTTATCTTAGCAAGAGCAGTTTCAGGAGACTGTTGGGGGGACTTAGACTGGAGTGGGCTAACAGATAAGAAAAACAGGACAATGAGCATAGGCAACCTAAGTTGTACACTGGGATAAACCTATCAACACCCTAGGAAAGAAGTTGGTCAAACATTGTATTTATGAAATAGGAATGTAATTTATTATATAATGTTAAGATCTGAATTTCCATGAACACATTAATTTCATAGAAGACAGATCATCAAATATGCATGTTACTGTATCACTGTGTATCTCTCAAACATTCAAGATGATGGGTGCCTCGGACTCCTCCCTCTCCCTCATCTTCCACATCAAATTACCAAATACAGTGGTTTCTACTCTTTTTTTTTTTTTTTTTAAGATTTTATTTCAGACAAAGAGAGTGCACATGGGGGGAGGGGGGAGGGAGAACAGAAGGAGAGGGAGAAGCAGAGAAGCAGACTCTCCACTAAACAGGGAGCCTGGCGTGGGGCTCTATCCCAGGGCCCCAAGATCATGACCTGAACTGAAGGCAGGTACTCAACCCACTGAGCCACCCAGGCGCCTCCTACTCACACCTTTCTTTCTTTCTTTCTTTTTTTTTTTAAAGATTTTATTCATTTATTCATGAGAGACACACACAGAGAGAGAGGGGGGCAGAGACACAGGCAGAGGGAGAAGCAGGCTCCATGCTGGGAGCCTGGCATGGGACTCGATCCTGGGGCTTCAGGATCATGACCTGAGCCAAAGGCAGATGCTCAACCACTGACCCATCCAGGTGTCCCTACTCACACATTTCTTAAGTCTATCTACTTCTTTCCCCTTCTGTCAGTAGTTACTGGCCTAGGTTACTGGTGGGCTCTCCCTTGTTTTCCTGCAAGTTCCTCTTTCTTCTCAATTCTCACCTCTTCTAATCTAGTGCTGGTTGTGCCTGCATTGAAGTACCTTGTGTAGCTCAGTTGATACTGTATGAGAATTCCCTGTGAAAGAAAGAGTGGGCGAATTAATGTTGAATAAGCTCATTTCTCATCAAATTCTTCTCTTGATGCTTGACCAGCACTTTTACACCGTAAATTGTCCACACTGCAGCCAGAGGGCTTCTTAACATGCAAATCTCATCATGCTATTCTTTTAAGAAACCCTCAGGTCTTCTCGAATGCTCACTGAATAAAAGAGAAAATCTGTAAGGTAGCATACAGGACTAAATCTATGTCATCCTTTGGTTATCATCTGAAATTTCACATCCTTTAAGAAGTGTTCTTTGACTTTACAAGGCTAAGTTAGACATCCCTGAGTGTCTCTTCTGCAGCACTTAACTATAATTATTTATGTTTTTCTCACTACCTACTAAACTAAAGGAGTATAAGAACTTTCTGGGGGTGGGGAAGGTTCCAGCCGGGCTCTGTAGGTGAAGCCCTGGACTCCTGATTGTAACTCAGGTCACGATCTCAGGATCAGGAGATGCAGCCCCCCCTACCCCAGGGGGGTCCCTGCTTGGCTGGGAGACTGCTATCTCCCTCTCTCTCTGCCCCTCCATCCACTCACACCAGCTCTAACAAATAAAACTTAAAAAAAAAATAACTTTCTGGATTGCTAGCACAATGTCAGGCACAAGAATCCTGTACACGTTCAATGAATGAATGAATGAAATACTACATTCCCATGAAATATCTGAAAAACAGAAACATCACAAGGACCTTTTTAAAGTAGCAGTTATTTTATTTTATTATTATTTTTAAAGATTTATTTATTTATTTATTCAGAGAGAGAGAGAGAAAGAGGCAGAGACACAGGCAGAGGGAGAAACAGGCTCCTTGCAGGAAGCCCCATGTGGGACTCGATCCCAGGTCTCCAGGATCACACCCCCGGCTGCAGGCAGCGCTAAACTGCTGTGCCACCAGGGCTGCCCAAAGTAGCAGTTTTTAGTAAGAGAGCATTTAGTGATAATTAGGTAAGGAAAGGGTCAAGGATATAATCTTCCACATTCTAAGATCGTACTAAGTTGTGAGATACATAAACTCAGAACTATTGGGGATGCCTGGGTGGCTCAGCGGTGGAGCGGCTGCCTTTGGTTCAGGTTGTGACCTCGGGGTCCTGGGATCAAGTCCCAGGTCGGGCTCCCTGCATGGAGCCTGCTTCTCCCTCTGCCTGTGTCTCTGCCTCTCATCAATCAATCAATAAAATCTTTAATAATAATAATAGTAAATAATAAAAACATAAAACATAGGGGCACCTGGGTGGCTCAGTGGCTGAGCATCTGCCTCGGGCCCAGGGCGTGATCCTGGGGTCCCGGGATTGAGTCCCAGGTCAGGCTCCCTGCATGGAGCCTGCTTCTCCGTCTGCCTGTGTCTCTGCCTCTCTCTCTCTGTGTCTCTCATCAATCAATCAATACAATCTTTAATAATAATAATAATAATAATAAATAAAAAATAAAAACATAAAACATAGGGGCACCCGGGTGGCTCAGTGGTTGAGCATCTGCCTTGGGCCCAGTGCGTGACCCCGAGGTCCTGGGATCAAGTCCCGCGTCTGGCTCCCTGCTTCTCCCTCTGCCTGTGTCTCTGGCCCTCTCTCTCTGTGTCTCTCATGAATAAATAAAATCTTAAAAAAATAATAAATCGGAACTATTGGCACAGAACTTTTTTTTTTCAAGGCTGCTTTTCTGCAGGCACTTGCCCGGAAGGTAAGCATTTATGGAGTACTTACTATATTTCACGCAGCCTTCAAAATGTTCTCAAGGGCTCCGGTTAGACAGAAGGAAAGACTGTGGATTGCTCCTGCAGCCATCGGAGGAGCCACACCTAAGGTCAGCACCGTAGTGAGGAGGAAAGCCGCTCCGCACTGACAGCTCAGTTCCGCGCTTACCCACCTGCGCGGGGCTGTTAGGCACCTAAATGCTTCCCACGCCAGCCTGGCTAGTGATCGCTTCCCGGTTGTTCTTGTTGTTTTTAAATTTTATTTATTCCTGAGAGACACAGAGAGAGGGGCAGAGACCCAGGCCGAGGAGCAGCAGGCTCCCTGCAGGGAGGCCGATGGGGACTCGACCGCGCGACCCGGGGTCACGCAGGTGCTGCCCCGGGGGTGGGTGGGGGGCGCCCCTGGCTTCCCGATCTGGACGGCAGCAGGAGGTTTCGCTTGCTTGGAAGGCACCATTCCCGTGCAGACCCAGGCCCATGCATCGCGGAGCACGAAATCACGGGATGCTCCTTTTACTTTTCCCCCCCAAGGAGTAAGCACCGGGCGGGACTCGGATTTTCCTTTCAAAGTGAGTTAATCTTTCCCGGAGGGCGAGAAGAAAAAGGGGGGGGGGGGGACAAAAAAGAAGAAGAAAAAAAGAAAAAAGGGGAAGGGTGGGGGGACAGAGGAGGGGAAGGGCAGCGCAAAGGGCAGAAGTGCTGCTTCCTGGGCACGAGCCAGGCGGTGGGGTCGGCGCCTGAGCCCCGGCTGCGTCCGCAGCGGCGACCCTGCACCTGAGGGCCCGCGTCCCTAACCCGCGCCGCGCTTACCTGTGGAAGCTGATGTTAATGTGCTTGTCGTAGGTAGTGGCGCAGCCCGCCGCGGCGCAGTTGGTCGGCATGTCCCCGTCGCCGTCATCCGGTCCTGCGGCGCTGGCGGGGGTGCAGGTGCAGGTGCGGGTGCGGATGCGGGTGCGGGTGCAGGTGCGGGTGCAGGTGCTGCTGCAGGTGCGGGCGGGGGCGTCAGCCTCCCCGGGGTCTCTAGGAGCACGGCGGCCTGGAGCCCGCGCAGCAGACGGCCCCGGAGCCGCGCTCGCCTTCGTTAGCCTCCCCCTGAAGGGGCCCCCCTAAAACGGAGCGGGATCACTGCGCCCCCTCGGTCGAGGCGCTCGCGGCCATTACAACGCTCCCCGCATCACTCAGGAGCCTCCCGGGCGGTCCACGTCAGCGGCGAGCCCCGGCGGGGCGCGAGCGCTGCGCGGGAAGCACAAACTCGAAAACCCGAAAACCAGAAAACCCGAACCCCTCTCCCTGCCCCGGAGGCTCGCCCCGCAAGGCGGGACTACACATCCCGGCGACCACCGCGGCGTCCCGCGAGATGACGCGGGAGCTGCGCGGCCGGCTTCCTGCGCGCCGCCGGAAGTGACGTCGCGGGCCGAGCCCCGGGCAGAGCCCCCTTTCTCGCGAGGCGGAAGAGCCGGGGGGCGCTGGGCGAGGGGAAGCGGGCCGCGGCGGCCCGGCGAGAGGCGCCGGGGTGCGGGGCAGGCGGGGAGCGGAGCGCGTCGGCGGAGCGAGCAGCCGCCGCAGGAGGCCGGCGTTCGAGGCGGGGAGCCGAGGCGGCGGAGGGCGCTGTCGGGCGGGGCGGCGGCGCGGATGGCGGCCGCCGAGGTTCCGGCGCCGGCGCCCAGCGGCCTGTCGCCCAAGGAGGAGGGCGAGCTGGAGGACGGGGAGATCAGCGACGACGACAACCACAGCGACGCGCGGAGCCGGAGCAGCAGCAGCAGCGGCGGCGGCGGGGCCGGGGGGCTGCTGCCCTACGCGCGGCGGAGGCCTCCCCCTGCGGCCCGCGGCGGCGCGTCCGGCGGCGGCTCGTCGTCGTCGTCGTCCCAGCAGCAGCTGCGGAGCCTCTGCCGCCCGCGCCACGCGGCGGAGCGGGGCCACCTCCGGGGACACGCCGGCTACCGGCCCAAGGAGCCGTTCCGCTCGCACCCGCCGCCCGCCCGCCTGCCGCCCGGGCCGCTGTCGGAGGGCAGCCCGCGGCCGTCCTTCTGGGAGCGCAGCCACATAGCGCTGGACCGGCTCCGCTTCCGGGGCAGGCCGTACCGCGGCGGCAGCCGCTGGAGCCGGGGCCGCGGCGGCGGCGAGCGGGGAGGCAAGCCCGGCGGCCGGCCCGCCGCGGCCGGAGCGGCGGGCTCGGGGTTCGGCGGCGGCCAGAGCTGGCGGGAGCCCTCGCCGCCTCGGAAGAGCTGTATCCTTCACCTGCCCGTCCGCGCCCGGGTGGCCCTGCGTCCCTCCCTCCTTGGGTCCCTCCATGCGTCCGTCCCTCCGTCCGTCCCTGGGTCCCTCCTTGCGTCCGTCCGTCCGTCCCTGGGCCCCTCCCCGGGTCCATCTCTCCGTCCGTCTCTGCATTCGTCCTTGGGTCCATCCCTCTGTTTGTCCCTCCGTCCGTCCCTGGGTCCATCCCTCCGTCCGTTCCTCCGTCCGTCCCTGCGTCCTGCCCTGGGTCCTTACCCGGGTCCCTCCCTGGGTCCGTCCCTGGGTGCGTCCCTGGGACCCTTCCTGGCTCCCTCCCTGCATTTGTCCCTGGGTCCATCTCTCTGGCCGTCCCTCCGTCCATCCCTGCGCTTCCCAGCAAGCAGGTGGCTCCTCGGTGGGTCGCCGCGCGGCGCAGGGGTTGTGTCTCTGGATTTGCTTTTTTTTTTTTTTTTTTTTTAATGCAAGCTAACGTATCACGCTTCGGGGGCCAAACCGGCAAAAGTGATCCCCGGGAAGTCTGAAACGAGATTTCCTCCTAGTCGGTCCGCAGCCCAGGTGCCCCGAGCTCAGGTTGACGCGCCGTCCCTCGCTGCGGCGGGAACTTTTGTCTGTGTGCCAGTTTGACTTACGAGTGCTACAGGGAGGAGGAGGGAATTAAAAAAAAATAAAAAGGGATGCACAGTTTAGGGCCTGATCCGGTTGCTTGCACCGTATCGAACCTTGACATGGAAATTGTGAGGTTCCATCCTGCACGGTTCCGCCCTTAAAGGTTCTTCTCGGCCTGTTCTTACACACGCGGCCTTTTTTTTTTTTTAAAGTGGGGCCGGGGCGGGTGCGTGTGAAACACTTCGTACCTTCCGCAAGTCCAAGTCACAGGTGGTGCATTCAAGCGACTCTGTTAAAACGACTTCCTCCTCCTCCTCCTCCTTCTCCTCCTCCTCCATGTTTCGTTGTGGGGCTTTCTGTGCTTTTGTGCCCGCCCTGGCAGCACATACACGAAAGTTTTGGGACCTTCTATGACCCAGCGCTGACCCATGTAGGTTAGAGAGAGAAAGACAGTGTTCTGATTTTAGCGTATTGAACGCCATGCGGTGTGCGCCTGAGACAGTGGAGATTATGGGGAGGTGGAAATAGCAAAATACCTGATTTGTTGTTCCCTCTGATCCCATTATCTTTAAGATTCTTGAGCTTACTGAAGGTTTATATTGGGGCATCAGCCGCCTGAAGGTTTGCTAGCTTATGATGGGTTTGTAGAACTAGGTCTTCGTGATGACTGCATAAAGATGATTTGCCACGTGCAGTGATCACCGGTTGTAGTTGCTAGGGTACAATGATTTTTTTTTAAACGCATTCTATATGAAACTTACACGTGATGACGTTTGGAAGACCCTCAAGGGTGTTTTTGTAGAATTCTCAAGATCAAATGGTCTTTCCCAGATGTCAGCATGTAACAGGGCAAGAAATAAGAATCTAGGTACACAGCAGCTTCTGGGGCTGAGGCCCTGAAAACACTTGATTCTGCAACCACAAGTTAGGCGAGGAGCACCTAGGATTGTTTCAAAGAAAATCATAGAAGGATTTGACTTTTAAAAAAGATAGAAGATGTTCTTTCAAAAAAAAAGGAAAGAAAAACTGTGCCCAAGATAACTTTTTTTTTTTTTAAAGATTTTATATATTTATTCATGAGAGACAAGGAGAAAGGCAGACACACAGGCAGAGAGAGAAGCAGGCCCCATGCAGGGAGCCCACCATAGGACTCCATCCCGGGTCCCCAGGATCATGCCCTGGGCGGAAGGTGGCGCTAAACCACTGAGCCACCCAGGCTGCCCCCAAGATAACTTTTTAAGGAAGTTTTTGTTAGTTGTTGATTCTGAATCTAAAAACAGGCTGTTAAAGCACATACATGTGTTTTTTTTGTTGTTGTTGTTGTTTTGTTTTTTATTCATGAGAGACACAGAGAGGCAGAGACACAGGCAGAGGGAGAAGCAGGCTCCATGCAGGGAGCCCGATGCGGGACTTGATCCCAGGTCTCCAGGATCACCCCCCAGGCCGCAGGTGGCACCAAAACGCTGTGCCACCGGGGTTGCCCTACATGTGTGTTTTTTAAGAATGCAAAAGAGGAAACTTAGAATTTGTGTTGGAGAGACCGATGTGAATAAATAGAGTTTTAATGTAAAAAGTTCTTATTGAGATGTGTAAAAAGTACTGTGGGGGCACAGAGCTTTTTCTTCATTTAAACTGTGTTAGAGAAGGTGGTGATGAGGGGGCTTGCCCAGCTCCTGCCCTTGCCTTTTTTCTGTCCAATCTTTCAATACCAATTTGGCCTTTATTTATATAATTTATACCTTTACTATTTAGCTTATATGTTTTTATTAGAAACAAGCATACAGTGTGGAAAAAATTACAGGAATATATCAAGTCTGATTTCTGTAGTAATTTAGCAGAAATGAGCTGTATTGCTGTTTTTCTTTTCACAGATGCTGCACTTAAGGAAAAGGATGCTTGTTTTGATCTTCTGCTCATTGTTTTCCTCATGAAGTATCATTAATGCATCCTAGAGGTGGTATTCTTTGTAAGATTTTGTGAAGGAAAACATAGTGTTCAGTTACTTTTATATAATGTGAACAAACTTTGTAATACAAAATTTTATTAATTTAGGTTCCTTAATACCAAGATTATATTCAGGTTTATTCATATATCCACTGTGCACTTAGAGTAATGACATTTTTATTTTACAAATAATTACATTAAAAAAGACTTAGGGTGTTGGGGCACCTGGCTGGCTCAGTCAGTAGAGCATGTGACCCTTGATCTTGGGATTCTAAGTTCAAGCCTCATGTTGGGGGTAGAGTTTCCCAAAAAAAAAGAATAGGGAATATACTGTGGCTCATTTTCATCATCTAGAAGTGAAGTAGCAGGAGTACAAGTGTGGTTTTTTTTTTTTTTTTTACATTTTTATGTAATGATCAAGGCATGGTAGGTACAGCTTTAATGAAATATAATAAGCAGATTCTAATGTGGCACTTATTTTCAGTTTCATTCATTTAAAATTTTTCTTAATGATAGACATTTCGTCAGTCCCGCTTAGCATGTTTCCTTTGGATGACTGCTGTTTTAAACTTTCTAATCTGATGAGAGCTAACATAATTAGGCCAGTGTCTCTCATCAGTAGAAAGTCATTTTATTTTCACCTACAGTTGAAAAGCAGTTCTTTTTTTTTACAAAACATTTCGGTTAGAAATTGCATCTTAACTAGTTTAAAATTAAATCTTTTCAGTGTTGGTGTCATCTTTGTCCTGTATTAGACAGAAATAGGAGATTTCATTTAGCCTTGACAGAGATTATAGTTGTAACTCAATTGCTTTTCCTCATTTTCCTGTTAGAGTATTGAATCTTTTCCCTCTACAAATCTTTCCAAGGTCTTCAGTTTTGTCTTTATTTTTTCGGTTTTATCTTTAGATGGCTCCATTGAAAAGTAAGGTGTAGCTGCAGATAATTCGAGAATATGTACAAGAGTATATAATGGTGGGAGAGGAAGCAAGTAATGTTCTGGGTTCACATAGGTGACATTTCAGTTTTGGATTGGGGTCAGTTTGAAGAACAGAGAAACCTAACTACAAAACGATGTGTACGTTGTGATGAACAAGGAAATTGTAAGATTGGAAAGGAAGTACAGGTCAGATCATGAATGGTATTACAAAATACCATTGTAAGTATTTTGAACTCTTTTTTAAAAAAAATTTCACATATTTATTCATGAGAGACACACAGAGGCAGAGACATAGGTAGAGGGGGAAGCTGGTGCCTCACCAGGAGCCTGTTGTGGGACTCCATCCCAGGACCCTGGGATCACGACCTTAGCCAAAGGCAGACACTCAGCCACTGAGCCACCCAGGTGTCCTTTGAACTCTGTTCTTAATTAGATTTAAACAAGGGGACAGATCTGATCAGATTTGTGTTCTAGAAAGATTAGTCCAGCAACAGAATAGGGGCTGGCTTGTGGAAGATAAAACCCCAAATATTTATCATGAAGCCAGACCTTGTCTCTTGTATTACGTACACATACGGTAGTGCATTAGAATGCTCAAAAGGAAAAGTGAAAGAGGCTAAATAGAGCTTGCTGGAAAGCACCATTATTGCAGGAGTTAGGTCATGAAGGCATAAAGGGGAAAATGAAAAGAAGGTAGGGAAATCAGGACAGTGTAGTCAGGGAAGCCAAGAAGAGTGGTTTGCAGTGTCCAAAGCTGCAGAGAGGCCAGGTAAAATAAAGTTTGAAAACATGATGGATAAACCAATTCAGCCAGCTGATGGCAGATTGGTCAAAGAAGAAGACAGGTTATGAGAAACTAGTATTTCAAGAACCTTGGGTCTGAAGAGCTTAGATCACAAAACCAAAGATTTACTAAAACAGTTCAGGTTTTGAGTTGTAATGCTGGTTTAGTTTCTAAAATTATTGGTAGTAAAAAAAAATATATTTGGTGGTGATTCTCATTCTTGTATTGGTCATTAGGGAAATTTAAAAATATGTGGAGATTGATTCTCCTGTAAGTTGTTAAACATTACAGTTTCCATCTTTAGGGGACTATAGTGTTACATCCTAGCCAGTTGAAATGATCTGTAAATGACATACTGTATTAAAACCCCCTTAAAGTACTGGTCTTTAAATCTTGTTAATTTCTAGGCTGGAGAAGTGGGGTGTAACACTTTTTACCTGTGTGAATTATTTTGAGTAAAAATTATAGTTTGGAATTTTGTAGCCATTTCCAAGCCATTTACATGTTCTATGTATCACTGTGTTAGGAAAAAATTTTTTTGGTAGAGTTATTCTTACCTTCAGAGACAAATGAGTTTATAAGTTACATTTTGAATACTATAGAAGGTTTTATTCTTTTTATAACAGAATTGCCTTCCTTGTCTTAGTTGTGCAGATGTTAGATAGTAAGATTGTTATGTATTAGATTTTTAAGAAAATGCTTCCTGTTTATAAACTAGTTTTAACTAGTAGTTGTCAGTGTTCTTTATCTCATTGTTTTTTTTTTTCTTTTTTAATCTGAGACATGGGAAGAAACTAATTAAAAAGAAGAAATGTTTCCTCCTGTTGGAAGTGTAAATTATCCACATCTGTGACAAACTATTTGGTTTCTCCTCTCTTCCTTCAGAAGGGAATCTTTAACATCCAGCTTATTGTGGCTTTTCTGATTACTACAGAAGGAATGCTGCTATAACCTAAGTAGGTGGGATACCTAGAGGTACTGTGGGGAAAATAACTGACACCAGTGATTTTCTAAATGGACTATTTTGTATGGTTACTGGTTAAATTTGAAACATGGGCACATTATGAAAGTGGGCATTAGCACATATGTTAAATGTAATTTAAAATACTAATTCATCTTTTTTTTGAAAAGTTAAAGGGGAGACAATTTATAACTTAATGTGTTTTTGTTAAACTTACTGGAAAAATTTTGGAAACTGGTTTCCTTAATGTGCCGTTCAGCCAAAAGTTTTGGAAGATCTCCATCAAGAAAACAAAATTATTCGTCAAAAAGTGAAAACTGTGGGGAAGAAACTTTTGAAGACTTACTTTTGAAGTATAAGCAAATACAGTTGGAACTAGAATGCATCAATAAGGATGAAAAACTAGCTTTGAGTAGCAAAGAAGAGAATGTGCAGGAAGATCCTAAAACTTTGAACTTTGAGGACCAAACAAGCACTGATAACGTCAGTATTACAAAGGACCCAAGTAAAGAAGTAGCTCCCGAGGAAAAAACACAGGTCAAAACTTTTCAGGCGTTTGAATTGAAACCACTCAGGCAAAAATTGACTTTACCAGGGGATAAGAACCGGTTGAAAAAAGTTAAAGATGGAACAAAACAGCTCTCCCTGAAATCTGACACTACTGAACCTAGTCAAGGTAAGGGAATTAAGATTTTCAATTAGTACTAAGATGATTCTTCATTCGCTGTGGGGTAACTGTTTTTTTTGGTGGCGTGCTTCATTGACATGATTTTAATATTTCTCTGTGAATTCTTTTTGCACTCTCTACATAGGCATATTATTCAATAATGATAGGTTTAGTTTCATTCTGACCTTTCTTTTTTGGCCTTACCTGCTGGTTGGGACTTCTTTTTTTTTTTTTAATTTTTAAAAGATTTTATTTATTTATTCATAAGAGACAGAGAGAGAGAGAGGCACAGACACAGGCAGAGGGAGAAGCAGGCTCCATGCAGGGAGCCTGACGTGGGACTCGATCCCGGGTCTCCAGGATCACACCCCAGGCTGAAGGTGGCACTAAACCGCTGAGCCACCGGGGTTGCCCCTGGTTGGGACTTGTAATGCAATTTTTTTTTTTTAAATTTTTTATTTATTTATGATAGTCACAGAGAGAGAGAGAGAGAGGCAGAGACACAGGCGGAGGGAGAAGCAGGCTCCATGCACCGGGAGCCTGATGTGGGATTCGATCCCGGGTCTCCAGGATCGCGCCCTGGGCCAAAGGCAGGCGCCAAACCGCTGCGCCACCCAGGGATCCCTGTAATGCAATTTTTAACATAAGTCTATCAGTGGACATCTCTGTTTCCTAACTTAAGGAGTACTTTTGGATGTTTGTTTTTAACATGATGTTAGCTTCTTTTGGAGGTTTCCTATATTGGGTAAAAAGTTGTTTTCCCCCAATTCCTTGTTTGAGTTGTCAGCATGAATGGATGTTGAAGTTTATAACACTTTTTCCTTTATTATTGAGAAGAACGTTTTTCTCCTTTATTAGTGTAATGGATTATATTAATTAATTTTATAGTGTTAAACCACTCTTTAATATTTGGGATAAATCCAGCCAGTTCATGATACGTCATTTTTGTACATCATGGATTTGATTTGTTAAATTTTTCCTTTTGGTCTTTTTATGAAGGAATAACTTAATATGCAGTAAAATATACCCTTTTTAAGGCATAGCTCTTTAAGTTTTGACAAATGCAGGCAGTTGGGTAACCATTGGCAGGCACCACAATTAAGATACAAAACAAAACAAACAAAAAAATAAAATACAAAACAGTTTCTCCTCAACTCTCACAGTCTCTCATGCTCCTCCCCCAACTCTCAGCCCAGCAGGTGACTACTGTTTTCTATAGTTTGGCCCTCTCCAGAATGTCATATAAGTGGAATCATGCAGTATATTGCCTTTTGCATCTAGCTTCTTTCAGTTAAGTGGCATAGTGTGTTTGAGATTCATCAATATGTTTGTGTATATGATTAGTTCATTCTTGTTGCTGAATGTGCCTTTGTAGGGTAATGGTACAGTTTATCCATTTCCATTTGAGGGATATTTGGGTTCTTCCAGTTTGGGCAATTAAAAAGTCTTCGTAAATAATGATTTACTAATGTTTTATTTAGAACTTTATAGCCTATAATTTTTTCCCTTTCTTTTTCCCTGCCAAGTTCTAGTATAAGGTTATGATATGCTCAAATTAAGTTGAGAAGTGGTTCCTTCTTTATTCTCAGGACTAAATTAAGGTTGAATTGTTTCTAGGTTGTCTGGTAGGTATTATTGGTAGAAGTATCTGGGCCTGAATGGAATCTTTTGAGGGAAGGTTTTATACTGTTGATTGTTCATGCTTTCTGTTTCTGTTTATGGCGGTTTAGGTAATGTCGCCATTTCCTGTAAGTTGTAAAGTTTATAAAAAATTGTGCCTAAGGGATCCCTGGGTGGCGCAGCGGTTTGGCGCCTGTCTTTGGCCCAGGGCGCGATCCTGGAGACCCGGGATCGAATCCCACATCGGGCTCCCGGTGCATGGAGCCTGCTTCTCCCTCTGCCTGTGTCTCTGCCTCTCTCTCTCTCTCACTCTGTGACTATCATAAATAAATAAAATTAAAAAAAATTAAAAAAAAAATTTAAAAAAAAAATTGTGCCTAAGAATCTCATTTTTGGGGGTTGCCTGGGTGGTTCATTCAGTTAAGCATCTGCCTGCAGCGCAGGTCAGGATTCCTGAGCCCTGGCATAGAGCCTGGCAAGAGCCTGGCAAGAGCCTGGCGTGCGTTCCCTGCTCAGCAGGGAGTCTGCTTCTCCCACTCCCTCTGCCCGTCCCCCCTCTCTTTTTCTCTCTTTCTCAAAAAAGTAAAATCTAAAAAAAAAAAAAGTGTCTCACTTTTCTATTACTTGTAGCATTTATAAGTTTTTAAATTTCCCAAGAAATAAGTCCATAGTTTTTAAAACTTACTAGTTTTCAGATCTTCTATTGAGATCAATTTAGGTTATGAAATTTCTACTTTAGCTCTTTGTGATATATAATTTTTTCCCACTTATTTCTAAATATTTTCTAGTTTTTGTTTTTCTTTGGAAGTGTGTTTCTTAACTTGCAAACATGAAGGTTCTTAATATTTTTTGTTACTGGGATCCCTGGGTGGCGCAGCGGTTTGGCGCCTGCCTTTGGCCCAGGGCGCGATCCTGGAGACCCGGGATCGAATCCCACGTCGGGCTCCCGGTGCATGGAGCCTGCTTCTCCCTCTGCCTGTGTCTCTGCCTCTCTCTCTCTCTCTGTGACTATCATAAATAAATAAAGATTAAAAAAATAAATAAATAAAAAAAATATTTTTTGTTACTGATTCCTAATATTGTCAGAATGAGATATTGTCAGAATGAGATATTATTGTTTTTTTTTTTTAAGATTTCATTTATTCATAGAGACAGAGACAGAGAGAGAGAGAGAGAGAGAGAGAGGCAGAGACACAGGCACAGGGAGAAGCAGACTCCCTGTAGGGAGCCTGAATCGGAGTCGATCCAGGACCTCAGGATCACCACCTGAGCCAAAGGCAGATGCTCAACCACTGAGCCACCCAGGGGCCCCAGAATAAGATATTAAAGAAAGAATGAAAATGTAGGTACTGTCATATTTATTTGTAGAGACTTGCATTATTGTATGTGATTTTTTAAATAACTGTTTTGTGTGTGCTTGAAAGGAATGTATGGATCAAGCTTTTTATGTTCACATCTTCCTTCATTTTTTGATCTGCTTAATTAGTTATTGAGAGATTTGTTAAAATCAGCCACTGTGGTGGTGGATTTATGGTTTTTGTTTCAAATACCTTGAGGCTGAGAAATTGACTCCTTATTCTCTTTATTATGTAGTAGCCTTCTTTATCTCTAGTAATGTTTCTGCCTGAAAGACTTCTCTTATGCTAATAGTCACATTTCCTTTCTTTTGATAAGTATATATACCTTGTATATTATTTTCTATTCTTTTAGTCTTTCCATATTCTCATGCCTCAAATGTCAATTTTACCTAGAATAGAACTGGATTTCTTTTTTTTTTTTTTAGGATTTTATTTATTTATTCATAGAGGCAGAGACACAGGCAGAGAGGGAGAAGCAGGCATCATACAGAGAGCCTGACGTGGGACTCATCCAGAGTCTCCAGGATCATGCTCTGGGCTGCAGGCGGTGCTAAACCGCTGCGCCAACAGGGCTTCCCAGTTCTTGGGAAGTTCTTGGGAAGAACTGGATTTCTTTTGTAACTTAGTCGACAGTCTTTGTCCTTTACTAGAATACATAATCCATTTGCATTTTTCATGATTACTGATATTTGGTTTTTTGTTCTTTTTTTTTACTCTTTTTGTTTTTTTTCCCCAATACAATTTTTTTTCCCTTTTACAAGTTTGGAAGTTAGATATTAAGTTTCTTGTCTCATATTGGTTCCTCTAGGAATTGTAACATGAATTCTTATCAATATTTAAAATTAATCAAGGTCTTTACCCTCTCCACATACAAAAAGTCAGTATTTGCCAAGCTTTGCTCATATATTTAACACTTTCTTAGCTCACTCTTTGTCTAGAATCATTTATGCTTGATATACATTTTTTAAAATTTGGATGTGTCTGCTGGATAGGAAACTTACTACTCTTTGCCTCCTCCCCCCCCCCCCCCCCCCCGCCTTTTTTAAGATTTGTTTATTTATTTATGAGAGACACAGAGAGAGACAAAGACACAGGCGGAAGGAGAAGCAGGCTCCTTGCCGGGAGCCCAATGTGGGACTTGATCCCAGATCCCAGGAATCACGCCCTGAGTCACGCCCTGAGTCACGCCCTGAGTCACGCCCTGAGTCACGCCCTGAGACACGCCCTGAGCTGAAGGCAGACTCTCTCACCAACTGACCCGCCCCCTGCCCCCAGGCATTCCCTCTTTCCCCTTTTTTAAAGATAATTTTCTAGGTTTGGAATTCTAGATTGGCTAATTACATCCTCAACATATTGAAGATACTTTCTGGCTTCCATTATTGATTTTGAAAAGTCAGCCATCAGTCTTAATAGTTTCTAATTTGAAGGTAATTTATCTTCTTTCTCTGCTTGCCTTAAAAACCCTGTTTTTTTTTTTTTTGTCTTTAATATTCTGGAGTTTATAATGAATTGATTGCTATTTTTATTCAGCTTGGGATTTGTGCTTCTTGTTTTCATTGATTCTGAAAAATTGTCATTATCTTAAAATATTTTCCCATTCTCTTTCTTTTTAGGAATTTTGTATATCTGTTATATCAGATGATCTTACTTTATCTTCCATTTCTCTAATTTCTTTTAAGTTTCCATGTCTTTGTAAATCTTTGCTACATTCTGGAAAATTTCTTCTGATGTGTCTCTCAGTTCCTGGATTCTCTCTTTAGCTTTGTCTGATTTGCCGTAATAAACTCACCTATTGACTTTTAAATGTCAGTTACAGTTTTTATTTTATTATTTCATTTTTATTTTATTTTTAAAATTACTTTGGTCTTTTTAGATTTTTTTGCTTATTTTTTCAAATTTATCTTTATTTAAGTGTGTTAACCATAGGTTTGCTCTGGTTTGTTTTTTCCTTTGCTAATTTCTAGTATCTGACGTTTTTATGGGTCCCATTTCTGGTTCCCATTTTTGGTACCTCTTCTTGACAGTTTAGTGATTTTTTTTCTTCTTTTTCTCTTCTTTTTGTTTTTTAAAGTGCTCACTTTTGTTTCTTTTTACTTATTTATTTTTTTGGTAGTAATTTTTTGAGGCCTGGGACAAAGATGGGACTTCCAAGAGAGGGTTTGCTTTTGCATTTGCCACTGCCAGGCACCTGAGTAGACTTTAGCACAATGATTCCAGGCAGGCAGTTTTGAAAAGTATAACTCCGTAGGATAAAAAAATATATACATGCAAGTAACTATCACAGAGTGTAGTAAGAGTTATGTATGAAAGCCTGCAGTAATACAGGGGAAGGATCAAATATGTCCACCTCGGTTTAGAAGGTTTTCATAGTAATGGAAATGTTTGATATGTGTCTCAAAAAATGAGTCTTTCTGACTTGGGAAGTAAGAAGGAACCAAATGATCAGATAAAGCATAGAGAACTTTTAAAGAATAATGGAGTTTGATCTAAAATGAGTGCAGTGTGGGATTAATGGTATGTTTCTGGGAACAGTTGCATATAAATTTATAAAAGGGTAGGTTGAAATCAGGTTACAGAGGGCCTTGAATGTCTTGGCTAAGGAATTTAGATTTTCTTAAACGTCAGGTGGGCCAGCAAATATTTTTAAACAGGAAAATGATGTTATCAGGTGTATGTTTTAGAAAAGTAACTTGCAGCAGTGTGGAAGAGAAATTGGAGGAAAACCAAAAATGCTAAAATTTATCTGAATAAATTGTATTGATTAGTTTCTTCATATGCATCCTCTCCCCCCCACTGCAGCCCTGCCCTCAGCCTTGAGGAAGACTCAGCTCTGCCATTAAGCTTTTAAGTTGTTGGTGATCAGCTGCTTTTCCATTTCTTTCAACAACTCTTCTAAACATTTATTTATTTATTTATTTATTTATTTATTTAGGCCTCTTACTCAACTTTATTCCTTGTTCAACTTTATTCAGGTTATCTCACTCAAGTTTCAACTTTTCACTTTCCTTTTTTTTTTTTTTTTTAAAGATTTTATTCATTTATTCATGAGAGACACAGAGGGAGAGGCAGAGGGAGATGCTTTTCACTTTCTGATCATAAACTTACATCCTTATTGATTTTCACTTCATTTCACTTTTGTTTTTGACCACCTTGTTTTAACCTGTGTTCCTGGCTCTTAATTTCTGTCTTCTTTGGGACCTTACTCTATCTGTTGTTTGCTTTGATTCATCTTTAACCACTTTCTCTTAAGGGGTTCTTAGTATAAACATATTTGGGTTTTCCTCCCAAAATGTAATCACTCTCTCCTCCCCATTCTATATTCTTCCTTAACTTCTGTCTTTTCATCCAGACTTCTTGAAAGGCTAGCCTGTGCTGACTCTCTCCACTTTACCTCTCATTCCCTTTTAATCCAGTGCAATCTGCTTTTCTATTCCTTACTGAAACTAATCAGGGCAGAGTTATTTTGATGGAATTGCAAAATTAATTTTAATTTTCCATAATTTTTTATTTCATTCTTCCATTCATTCAGAAATTGAGCACTTTATTCCAGGCTCTTGGCAGTATATCCATGAACAAAATAGACAGTCATTTATGCCTTAATGGATTTGTGTTTTAGAAGGGGGAAAAATAAATATGATGAGTAAATAACAGTTATGGAAAAATTATAGCAGGGTTAAGTAGGGAGATAGTAACTGTGGGTTGCAGTATTAATAAGTGATCAGGGGAGGCCTGCATTTGAAGGTGAGATTTAAAGTCTTTGAAGACAGTGAGGGAATAGCCAAATGAATATCTGAAGGAAGAGCTTTCTAGGCAGATAATAAAGAGCTAGAGCAATGATTTTCTAACTTTGGTCCTTGGACCAGCATTACCTAGGAACTTGATAGAAATGCAAATGCCTAGGGCCTATCCTAGATATACTGAATTGGAAACTCTGGAAATGGGGCCCAACATTCTAAATTTAACAAGCCTTCTTGTTGATTCTAGTACCTGGTAAAGTTTGAGAATCTGCGAACTAAAATAACTACTGTTAAGGCAGAAGGATACCTGGCATATTTGGAGAATAAAAGGGAGGAGGCCTGTGCCACTAAAGAAAGGAGAGTGGGGGTGCTGAATAGTAGGAGAGAATAGGTCAGAGGTGATAGGTTGGGATAGATCATGTAGAGGTTTATAAGAACTTTGTTGTGGAGACACCTGGGTGGCTCAGTTGGTTAAGCGTCGGCCTTAGGCTCAGGTCATGATCCTAGGGTTCTGGGATTGAGCCCTACATCGGGCTTCCTGCCTAGCGCACAGAGTCTACTTCTCCCTCTGACCCTCTTCCCTACTTGTGCTCTCTTTCTGTCAAATAAATAAATAAAATTTAAAAAAAAAAACACCTTTGTTTTTTACTCTGAATGAAATTGCTATGAGAGCTCGATCAAAGACTGATATAATTTGTTTTATGTTCTCAAAGGACCTGTTAGGCCACAATGTTGAGAATATTCTATAGGGCGTAGACATAACTACTATATTCAGTAATGTGTTTCTTCATAAACTTGAAATTTTGGGGTTTTGGTAATACTATACATATCTGGAATTTTTTATAATTTCTGATTTTCTTCTTTTTTTAAAAAAATAGTTTTCCTTTGAAATTTCTTAACTGTTGATGTCCTCTGTGTTGCATTCTCCAGGGGTGTTTCGTAATTATATGGTTTTAACTACCATCTATATCCTGATGATTGTCTTTAGCTCAATTTAGAATTCCAGATAATAATTATAAAAACACTACATGACTGCACAAAACCAATTTTCATCTTGGAAGTATTGAGTCAAAAATGAAATAATTTTATTGTAGAGACCCATAACAGTGGTAGGACAATGCCAAACTACATTGTTGATGAACTAAACAATTACCTGGTTTTACAAACTTTGTGTAAAGTTAGATTTATAGTTTGAAATTTGTGGTTCGTACTTGTTTTTAAGATAATGTTGTGCTCATAAGGTACTGCCAGCTTAATGTAAATTCTGTTAATGGAATATTACTTTCAGTTCATAAGTCATTTTATCAAAATACAGTTTTAACTTATTTAATATTTTGAATCATTTTGCGTTATAACTTTCAGAAATGAGGCTAATATGAAAAGTTTGGTCAGATTTTCATTCTAACAGCATTCTTCTCTTTTTGTTCAGAGATTGTGAAAATGAGAGACCCCTTAAAATAAGTACTACTAAATATACAGCATTTTATTTTAAATTGGTGTTAGCTGTTTTTCAGAGTATTCAAAATATGCTGTTTTATTTTAAAGGGTTAGAAGATAAAGAACAAAATTTAACAAGAAGAATTAGTGCCTCAGACATTCTCTCTGAAAAGGTAAGATACTGTTTTTTGGAATTGGGTGTCTCTCTAAGACTGATTCTTATACCGCATTGCTCTGTTCTTTTGAAAGAAGATTCTTCTTGTTTCCACTTATTTTCTTTACATCATTTCTTTCATCATTACCTCTATTTGGACATAAGCCTTAAAGGTAAAATCTGGAGAGATGTCCTGGAGTATCTTTGCATTGGGTTCAGTTAAATTGATTAATTGAAGTTTTTTTTTTTTTTTTTTTTAAATACATATCCACAGATGATCTTTTGGTTTGTTAGTTTTTTGAAACTTTTAATTTTTACCCAGAGATTTTGTTTTCCTGTTTTAGGGGGATTATCCCATGTGGGGGAAATCCTTGGAATTAGATCTCGACCTGCTATTCAGATCTAGCTTCCTCTTACTAGCTCAGCGATCTTGTGTAAGCTTTTTGCCTTTGCTTGCCTCTATTTTCTTTTCTACAAAATGAGTTCAGTGTCATCTGTTCTCTGGATTGTGGTGAAGTTCAGCAGGATAATGTACAGAAGCACCAAGCACTGCGTTTAATATGTAAGAGCTCTCAATAGCCCAAGCCTTTTCTTTGTTGAATTAGAGATCTGAAATACCTTCAGTTCCTTCTTTTAAGATTTCAGTTAGTTTTTATGAGTAAATTAAAATGATGCAAGGAGTCTAGAAGCTTTAGGAAAGAGATGATCCTGAATTTAAGACTGATAATGTAATAGATACATATGTACACATACACATGTGCATGTGTATGTGTTTTTTTAATATCCTCAACAATAACCTTATAAATTAAGCTGACATTATCTGTTTTCCAGATGATGTAAGATTCATATGGGTAGATTGAGTGACTCGCCTAAAGTGAGTAAGTGTCAGAGCAAGGAGTTAAATGAAGTTCAGTGCTCTTGGCTGACCAGGTCGCTGCTTTGAGTTAACATACAATTGTATGACAGAATCAGTAACCTTTTTTTTTTTTTCTTCCCGGAGAAGGCTTTATTATTACGGGGGTGGGGAGGGGGTCAGTCCTTCTTGGCGGCCGCTTTCCGCATGGCCGCCAGCACGTTGCTCAGCTCCTCTCTCTTACTCTTGGCGGATGTGCGTCCCGACCCACTTCTTGATGAACTTGAGGGCGGCTTGTCCTTGGACACCTTGAGCAGCTCCATGGCTTGCCGCTCGTACGGGGCGAAGCCATACACCTCCCGGATTATGTCCCGCATGAACTTGGTATGCTTGGTGAGGCGCCCGTGGCAGCGGCTGTGCCTCAGCTTGCTCACGTTCTTTGTCACCTTGTGGCCCTTGTTGAGGCCCACGGCCATGGGGTAGCACAGAGCCATGGCTGCAGACGGCTGCTGCTGCTCGATGCTCCGGTGGCGGAAGGCCAGAATCAGTAACTTTTATGTTTTATTCCAAAAGGAGTAGTTGCAGAAAGTAATCAGAGACTTTTAAGTGATGATAGCTTCATTTTAAACACTCTAGATCAGCACTATCCAATAAAATTTTCTACAATAATGGAAATGTTATTTATTCGCATTTTCCAATATGGTAGCTATTAATCACTTGTAGCTTTAAAGCACTAGAAATGTGATTAGTGTGGCTGAAGAACGAAATTTCTTATTCAGTTTTAGTTAATTTAAATTTAAGTAGCCACATGGGGCTCATGGCCACCACACTGGATAGCCCAGCTCTAGACTGTCAGGACCAAGCAGTAGAATTTGGTATGTTTAAGTGACTTAGAGTTTAAAAAAAAAAAAAAGGTTAATTTTTCAACTCATTTGTAACAGTGTATTTCCTAACAGTGGAAAGACTATCTATATCCTGGCTTGGATGAACTGAAGTACTGAAATGCATAGAGACAATTCAGTTATACATTTATAATAAATAGTTCATAGTAAAATGAAACCAGTAGGAGGGGCCCAATATTTTCTTTATGCTTAGGAGTTAAAGAGTTTAATCAGAGATAGACAATATGTGATTATAATTCACCTCTAAGTAAAAGTTATTAGGTAAGTGGGCCTTAACCTTTTTTGAGTTTTAATATTTTTTGCTTCCCTCTTTCTTTATACATACACATAAAGGAAAAACATAGATGGTTTTGCATTTAATTTCAAAGAATGGAGAGGCCAGAGGAGTCCCAATATGTTTCTCTCCACCAAATCCATCTACTCCATTTGAGAATCTTTGCTTGTTAGTTTGCCTCACATTTTCAACTAATTTTAACTGAAATGTAGAGAATAGATTTTTAAAATTATCTTTAAAAAGGTAGAGTGAAAAAAATTAATATTTCAATTGGAAAAAAGCTTTTAAATATTTGCTCTCAACCTATTTTTCTGTTATAGCATCCCTAAAGAAAAGTCTTGGGTGTTCAAAATATGTATCTTATATATTTATATATATATATAACTTATTTATAAAAAGGTTTTTATTTATTCATGGGAGACACAGAGAGAGGCAGAGACATAGGCAGAGGGAGAAGCAGGTTCCCTGCAGGGAGCCTGATGTGGGACTTGGTCCCAGGACCTTGGGATCACAACCCCAGCCAAAGGCAGACCCTCAACTGCTGAGCCACCCAAGTGCCCCTCAAAATATTTTAAATATTCAGGTAAGTATCTGTAGTTTTAGAACAAGTAATATTCAAATATAAGTAAATCTCATTTAAAGAATTATAAAATGTGTATTTTTTTTAAAGTTCACAAATTTCAGTCTTGACATTCAGTGTACCTGTTCTGTGTATTACTTGTAAGACTAGTAAATCACATGACTACAGAACTGCTTCATTCTTCATTCTTGACCTCTCCTGCTTCCATTTCTTCTTGGATTCACTGTCATCAGATTTTTATTTTCTGGGGCACCTGGCTGGGTCAGGCAGGTAAATGTCTGCCTTCAGCTCAGGTCATGATACCCAGGGTCCTGGGATCAAGCTCCATCTTGGATCCCCTGCTTAGCAGGAAGCCTGTTTCTCTCTCACTGCCTCCTATTTGTGCTCTTGCTCTCTTGCTCTCTCTCTCAAATAAATAAAATTTAAAAAAACAAAGAATTTTACTTTCTTATTTGGGAAACTCAGTTAAATGCTGATCTCTGACCCTTAATTTTCCTTTTTTGTATCATCCTTTTCCATCAGTTATACTCACCCCCTCTAACCCTTCAGCTTGCACACACACCCCTTCCACAGATTGATTTTCTGTCTGTATATAATAGAGACTGGATTAGGGTGTAGGGATGTGGTAAGTAGTTTAGGTTCCCTGCTTGACTTAAATTGCCTTTTAAATATTTGCTTTACAACTAATGCTAAATTCTGATCTTGGGAAAGGTTTGGGTTGGTGAAATGTTTAAGGTCAAATAATAGAACTAAACAATTGCAACTTTTTTTTTTTTTTTTTTTTTTTTTAAAGAAACTTGGTGAAGATGAAGAGGAACTGTCTGAACTACAACTTCGTCTTTTGGCTCTTCAGTCAGCCAGTAAAAAATGGCAACAAAAAGAACAGCAGGTGATGAAAGAAAGCAAAGAAAAGTTGACTAAAACGAAAAGTGTACAACAAAAAGTTAAAACCAGTACAAAAACACATTCGGCCAAAAAAGTTAGCACTACAGGTGATCATTTCTGTTAAATTATTGTAACTGACTTCATATATCAATATAGTTTTAAGACTTTAATTCAGAAAAGTTTGAGTTTAGGGAATTATAGGTCCCTGAATGGGGGACACAGTTCTATATAAACAGAACTTGGATGAGCAGCTATATAGTTAATGAAAATAAATTAAAAAGTTCTTGTTTTATCTAGAAAATTCTAACTCTAATAGATACTGATGTTTCTGTATTTTTATTTAAAGCTAAACAAGCATTAAGGAAGCAGCAAACAAAGGCATGGAAGAAGCTACAACAACAAAAAGAACAGGAAAGACAGAAAGAAGAGGATCAGCGGAAACAAGCTGAAGAAGAAGAGAGAAGGAAAAGAGAAGAAGAAATCAGAAAAATTCGAGATCTCTCAAATCAGGAAGAGCAGTACAATCGATTCATGAAATTGGTTGGTGGAAAGAGGAGATCAAGAAGTAAGGTAAAGATAAAATCAAAATATTATTCAAATTTAAGGGTCCTTATTGTCCTACTTCATAAATTCAGTCAGCTAAGAAAAAGTATAGAGTTCTTGTGTTTGATAGAACTTGTTATAACTTTGGGAGAGAAGGGAAGGTTGGTTATAATTTGAGAATGAGTTTCCTGTAGTTGTGGATATTAGAAATAGAAGAAATGAAAGCCAAAAATTATGGTTAGCAAAGTCTGCTTTTGATTTTTTTATCATTCTCTATTTAGAAGAAAGTAGGATTACTAACTTGTGAGGATTTATACTAAAAATGGCCATACCCTAAGCATATTATAGACAGAATTTCATTTAGTTTTTTTTTTTAAGCATTTGTTTAGTTTTACAGAATTGAAAGTGTATCATGACCAATTGGTATGGATTATTTTAAAGAATGTTGAATCCTAATAGCCTTGGTTCTGTGGCTACTTTAGTTACTGAGCATTTGTGAACCTTTACTAAGTAAAGTCATTGATAATGATTGTCATTTTTTATGGATGGTGTCAGGCAGTAAACTGGAGATTTAATATTAATTTAGTGGTATAGTTGAAATTATACTTGTGAATGAACTATTGAAGAAGACAGGGATGTTAAGTAAGAGCTCTTTAATTGTAGAGAGTCAAGAGTTAGGTTTGCTTAAGCAAGGAATTTATAAATATACTTTGAACTTCTAAAAAGTACCTTGATAGACTTTTTTTTTTTTTTTTTTAAGATTTTATTTATTTATTCATGAGAGAGGCAGAGAAAGGCAGAGACACAGACAGAGGGAGAAGTAGGCTCCCTGCGGGGAACCCAGTGCAGGACTCATCCAGGATCCCAGAATCATGCTCTGAGCCAAAGGCAGACACTCAACCACTGAGCCACCCAGGTGTCCCTTGATAGAATATTTTTTAAGAGAAAAGTACCATATTTGTTTTCACATAACTCTTTTGTCAATCTGGGTAGGTTTTGTTAGTTTTTAGTTATGAACTGTCTTTGTGAGTGAAACATTGTAAGAAATACAAAATGGAAACCACATAAGGGGATCCCTGAGTGGCTCAGTAGTTTAGCACCTGCCTTTGGCCCAGGGCGCAATCCTGGAGACCCGGGATCGAGTTGCACGGTGGGTTCCCGGCATGGAGCCTGCCTCTCCCTCTGCCTCTGTTTCTGCCTCTCTCTCTCTCTCTCTATGTCTATCATAAATAAGTAAAATCTTAAAAAAAAAAAAAAAGAAAGAAAGAAAAGAAAACCACATAAGCCCATTATTTAAGAGTTTCTAATTTTCAGCTGTCATCAGTGTGTTCATAACTAAGATGTTACTGGATTTTTTCAGAATGCTCTAAAATACAGTCCTTTTTTATTTTTTATTTTTTTTAAGATTTTTTATTTATTTATTCATAGAGACGCAGAGAGAGAGAGAGAGAGAGGCAGAGACACAGGCAGAGGGAGAAGCAGGCTCCATGCAGAGAGCCTGACGTGGGACTCGATCCCGGGTCTCCAGGATCACGCCCTGGGCTGCAGGGGGCGCTAAACTGCTGCGCCACCGGGGCTGCCCTAGTCCTTTTTTTAAAAAAAAAAGATTAAGAGAAAGAGAAAATGAGTGTGGGAGAGAGAGAGAATCTGATGCCGACTCTGCAGAGCACAGAGCCCAATGCAATGGCTCTCTCCCACAACCAGGATATCATGACCTAAGCCAAAACCAAGAGTTGGACACTCAACCAACTAAGCCACCCAGGTGCCCCTAAAATACAGTCTTTTGATGACCTAAAACTTGAATTTATTAATCTAGTTACTCATACAGGGAGAGTCCAGAAGTGTTCAAAAACTTCGTGTCATCTTATTTATAGAGGAATATGATTTTTGATACTGTTCTTTAGATCACTGTCATTTGTTTCATAATTTGTAGCCTAAGAATAGACTAAGACAGAAAATGCTTTGAAATTGAAAAAAATCTTATGTTCTTAGTCTTCAGATCCTGACCTAAGACGATCCCTAGATAAGCAACCTACTGATAGTGGAGGAGGTATTTATCAATATGATAACTATGAAGAAGTTGCTATGGATACAGATAGTGAAACCAATTCTCCAGGTATGAGCCAAAGCTTAAAACATTCTCATATTCACAAATTTTCATAAATGGAAAATGATCATAAAACCAACCAAAACCTTGAAAGAAATGTGTAATGAAAGTGACTTTTGCTGGTGAATTGTGTAACCATAAATGTTTAATGGTGTACTTTGAGAGCAAACCTCACGTTTGTTATATTAACCTTTTTTTTTCAGATTTTTCTTTCTAGATAGCATTTAAATAAAAAGACAGTATTTAAACTCTGCTAGTAACTATTTGATCTAAAAAATGAGGATTGTGGGAAAGATGAGAGCAGTGCTATTATTATTATTATTATTTATTTATTTTTTTTTAAAGATTTTATTTATTTATTCCTGAGAGACACAGTAAGAGGGAGAGAGGCAGAGACACAGGAGAGGAAGAAGCAGGCTCCATGCAGGGAGCCTGACATGGGACTTGATCCCAGGTCTCCAGGATCACGCCCTGGGCTGAAGGCGTTGCTAAACTGCTGAGCCACCCCGGCTTCCCTAGAGCAGCGCTTTTAAATAAAAATAACCACAGTAAACTTTTGATCTCTTAAGTTACCTTTATATCATAATTTCTGCTTTAGTCATAAAAATCTTTATTGTTTTTGGGCTTCCTTTCTCTTTCCAGTGATGTTACTTTGTAGGAATTTGGAGATGGTAAGTGGTATTACTAGTGGCTTAGGAGAGGCTAGTTAGAACTGATCAGGGAAGTACTTCTTTTAGATTGCATACTCTAAGATGTGACTATTCTTGAGGGCTGGAGACTTTAGTTGATATTCAGGGGTGATTCTGTGGGAGACATATTTTCTCACTAATTAAAACACACAAGATAGGCAGATAACTGAATGCAGTTGGCATTCTAGGAACTGGAATACTTACTTGAAAGATTGTGTGATCAGTGTACTTCTCCCTGTGGTCACATTGTCAAAACACATCAACACTGGAATCTTATTTGAGTGTGTGTAGATAGAGACAAAGAAAAATCTATATAATTTGGGTATGTTTAGATTTGGGTATGTAAAGATTTTATTTATTTATTCATGATAGTCACAGAGAGAGAGAGAGAGAGAGAGAGAGAGAGGCAGAGACACAGGCAGAGGGAGAAGCAGGCTCCATGCAGGGAGCCCGACGTGGGATTCGATCCCAGGTCTCCAGGATCGTGCCCTGGCCAAAGGCAGGCGCTAAACTGCTGCGCCACCCAGGGATCCCCATTTAACTTCTTAATACATTAAGAAGGTGGTTCTTTTCATTCCTACTCCTGTTTGCTGTCTATACAATTTAAATAGCTCATTTTTTCATTCCACACAAAGGGAAGAATGAAGTTACCAGATTACTTGTTTTTTGGTTAGGGTAGTTCAGTAGATTCAGGGGAATTTTTTATTTTGTTATTCCTTAAAAAATATGTTTGTAAAAAAGAAAAAGTATGTTTATCTTTCCTGCTCTATTGCCTGTTACCTGCTCTATTGTCTTTCCTGCACTGTTTCCTGTTTCCATTATTAGGTGAAAAGTGGAACAGAAGGAGAGAGAGTTTTAAGACACAAAACTAAACTTAACATGTTTTGTGAAATCAATGTGTCAACTTAGGTTGAAAGGCTGACTTTATGATAATAAGGGACAATACTGAATTGGTGGAAAGGTCTCATGGGGGTTAAAGATATTAATTTGCACATCTACTTAGATGTATTTATATTTCTTCAAGCATATCATAATCTTAGTTTATTCCTTTCAAAGTATATTTGTTAAAAAAAAAAAAACAAAAAACAAAGTATATTTGTTTGTAAACTCCTCTAACAAAAAATTGTTTTACAGCCCCTTCACCGGTGCAACCACCATTCTTCTCTGAATGTTCACTGGGGTATTTTTCTCCAGCACCATCTATTTCTCTGCCTCCACCACCTCAGGTTTCTGTAAGTGAGAATTGATGTGATTTTTAAGAAAATTATTCTGTTGTTTTGTGTCTTTTCTAATTTTTTTTTTGAAAAACTGACATGTAACTAAAAGCAGTTAATATTTGAAGAGATCTTAATTTAGAATTGTTCACCAGAATTAATAACTATGAAACCTACAGAATAAATAGTTAATTATGAATTGGCAGGCTGTCCATTTGGTAGTTTTTTTCCATAGCTAATTTT
Organism: Vulpes lagopus; assembly: GCF_018345385.1. Taxonomy (NCBI): domain Eukaryota; kingdom Metazoa; phylum Chordata; class Mammalia; order Carnivora; family Canidae; genus Vulpes; species Vulpes lagopus. The sequence goes on from NC_054828.1 coordinate 56,325,706, forward strand.
TAATCTCCTGTGTACTTTCTTTCAATACTTATTAGCATGTTTCCTTTTTTCCTTCTCAGCTAGTAGCTACTCCAAAAATTTATTCCAAAACAGAGTAAGATTATCTGCTGTTTGGGATTATCTTCTTTGGCAGTTGGGGTTTAAGTGCTTTAGGATACTTTTAGAAATAAACTCTCTCCTTTCTCCTCTTTTGATGAATACAGTTATTTTTAACTTGAAATTTCAGCAAAGGAAGAGCATTGTATATAGAAGTTAATTTCTTTTCCCCCACCTACCCTTCCTTTTAAAAGAACTGCCAGTCCCTCATTTAAAAAAAAAAAAAAAAAAAAAGGAAAAGAAAAAAGGAAGTAGGGGAATCCTTTTTTTTTTTTTTTTTGGAAGTAGGGGAATCCTAAAGAAAAGTTCTAAAGTTATTTCTAGATTGAAAGAACCTACAGATCAAGTTGGAGCTCTCTCAGTAGGTTAGCGGGAACTTTGCCATTTCACAGTTTTTGGGTGGACATCTGATGTCCTCTTAGGAAGCCTAAAGTCAGAGGGATTTTTTATTTTTTATTTTTTGGAGAGGGATATTTTAGAGCACAGAGTGAGAGAAAACTTTTTTCTTCTTCCTTTAAATGTTTCTTTTTGGGAAATGGAGAATGGATGAATTAAATGCCGAGAGAAATACTGGAAGGTCTTTGAAACAAAAATATATCCAAACTCAGAGATTTGTATAAGTTTAGTTTTCTTTATAAATAATTTCTAAGAAGCCACTGTGCAGGGATTTAAGAGATTTTTCTTGACACAGTTATTGAGATACTCGGTACTATTCTTAGAATCTCTTTGGTGCCTAATTTTTGTTTTTTACTTAAATAACCTGTGTTCTTGGTTTTCAGTATCTTCACTTGTTTTCAGGTAGTATCTAGAGGAAAGACCCCATAAAATTTGATTTCTGTCTTTTGGAATGCTGAATGAAAATAAAGGGAATGGAGAAGTGTATATAGTTAATTACCTGGAAGTTCACAAATTAAATGTTTCAAATATTGTTGATTTTTTTTACTCCAAAAATTACACGTTTTTCATGGTTGAATGTTGAATTTGGTTTAGTTTAAAGATGTATAGGACACTTTGTTCACTTATGCTTACAACTAAAGTAATAACCTAAAGTTTATCTGTTTAAATTTATTGTTGCTCCAGAGATAAATATTTGGAATTTGTAAAATTTTCATTGTAATTGTTATTTCTTCTCTTTTAAAAATAACTAGTCTATGCCACCTTTGAGCCAGCCTTATGTGGAAGGCTTGTGTGTTTCTCTTGAACCTCTACCTCCTCTACCACCTTTACCACCTCTCCCACCTGAAGATCCAGAACAGCCTCCAAAACCACCTTTTGCAGATGAAGAAGAGGAGGAAGAAATGCTGCTTCGAGAAGAGCTACTTAAATCTCTTGCAAATAAAAGAGCTTTTAAGCCAGAGGTAATTTAGGTGCTCGAACCTCTAGGTGGTGCTCTTGACTCTTGTTTTAGCTTTGCTTTTCTCTGGAATTCACTGGGCGTTTCAGTAAAGTAGTGATAAGTCTGAAACTGATTTACTCGAGATTTTTCAAGATGACAGAACTTTCTTTTTGTTTAAAAATATTTCATATTTCTCTTTTCCTTATTCAGGAAACATCCAGTAATAGTGACCCACCTTCACCTCCAGTTCTGAACAATTCACAGCCTGTGCCAAGAAGCAATCTATCAATAGTCAGTATTAATACAGTATCTCAGCCTAGGATACAGAATCCAAAGTTTCACAGAGGACCTCGTCTTCCACGAACTGTCATCTCGGTAAGAACAAGCAAAGTATTGAATCCTACTGTTAAATAGTTTATGAGAAATTTTTATGAAATTGTGCTGTCTTACTCCCTAACTCCTAGTTTATTTATATATGTACATATATTCACATATAAGTAAAAATTTATTGTTTTTTATTAATAGTGAAATGGGAGTGGCTTCTTCACTTGAAAACTAGTATAGTTCAGTGATAATTTGGGGGGGGGAAGCATTATTTTCATAATTTCCTCTGCCATTTTTTTTCACTTTATATTTTCTATATAAATTGGTCCATTTATATTTTTTTGTTCTAGAGTTGCTTTTAGCAAATTGTATGTGTATTTTTTTATTTCTCCCATCTTAATTTATGTTCTGCTCATATTTTTTACAGTTAATGACTGTACCATAATGACAGAATTCATTTATGATATTTACTGATGTCCATTAAAGAACTTGAAATGACAGTTTCTTTTTACCTTGTTTCCAATGGCTTTGAAATAAAATAACCGAAGTAAAGCCAAGTGGAAATCTTGCCTCTGTTAGGTAAACCAATTTTGGCCACTTACTCTATATAATCACAAAAGCCAAAAAGTTTTGTCAATAACTATGTAGAATTATTAATTTTTTGGTTGTAAAGAGTTATTAATTTAGGTGGCATTATGGTTCTTTATATAGAAAGTTGGAGAAAATGGGGCACTTGGATGGCTCAGTTGGTTAAAGCATCTGACTCTTGGTTTTGGCTCAGGGTCGTGGGATTGAGCCCCTGCTCCAGATTCTTTTTTCCCTCAGCCTCTGTCCCTCCCCATCTCCAAAATAAAGAAAAAAAGAAAGAAAGTTGGAGAAAATAAAACTTCATGAGACAGGTGATCATACTAGTATCTAGAAAGATATTTCCATATCTGAAAATAGAGAATATTTTTTGTGGCCGACAAATAACCAGTCTTGGTGAAATGGAACAAAGTTAGTTATGCAACATAACCATAAGAAACCATAGACTATCTACTTGGAATTCATTATTTTTAAGAATTGAAATTCAAGACTTATCCAAGGCCACTTTAGTTGGGGTAAAGTCAAGAAAAGAATACTTTGGTCATCAAAAGTAACATGTTATCTTTGCAGCTTCCAAAGCATAAATCAGTGGTTGTAACACTGAATGATTCAGATGACAGTGAGTCTGATGGAGAGGCTTCCAAGTCAACAAATAGTGTTTTTGGTGGATTGGAGTCTATGATTAAAGAAGCAAGAAGAACTGCTGAGGTAAGTGCAATAATGAAAGATGAAATGAAAGATGATGTCTTAGTAATCATTAAAGTTTTTATTTTCCTGAAAATTAGACCTTAGAGGTCTAGATTTCTAATATATTGAATTGTGGAAATAAAATAAGTATTTGTGTTATCTAGGATTTTATATAATGAAGAATGTATAAATTTAGTTAGATTTAACTATTAAAAACCCACTTAATTTTTTTTTAAATTGACTAATTGACTAATCCTTTTTTCAAAATAGCAAAACTTGAGTGGATAATTGTTTCTGTACTAAGGAAACTTACTGATTTGAAATTGTATCATATTACCAGAAGGAAACTTACTGATTTAAAATTGTATCGTATTACCAGAAGACTGTTTTTTTTGTTTTCTTTTTTTAAAGATTTTATTTATTTATATATGAGAGACACACAGAGAGAGGCAGAGACACAGGCAGAGGGAGAAGCAGGCTTCCTGCAGGGAACCTGACATGGGACTCCAGGATCAGGCCCTGGGCTCAAGGTGGTGCTAAACCGTTGAGCCACCTGGGCTGCCCAGAAGACAATTTTTATTAAATTTATAATCTAAGTACAACTTTTACCCTCATTCTTATTATTACATATGTTGGTTACTATGATTTAGTTCAATTATTTTAAAACTGTAGGGCTTACTAGGTCTTACAATTACGTTGTGGTTAGTAGAGTAGGCTGCATGGTTAAAAGAAGTAGGAAGTAATTATGAATTACTTCTCTATTTCTAAATATGTAAATGTACAGTGGGTTACAATGTAAAGTGCAAATCTTAGTGTGGGATTATTAAAAGCGGTTGATCTGGTGGACTTCAACTGTTTTCTAGCAAGCTTCAAAACCAAAAGTACCTCCAAAATCTGAAAAAGAAAATGATCCCATGCGGACACCTGAAGCTTTGCCTGAAGAAAAGAAGATTGAGTATAGATTGTTAAAGGAAGAAATTGCCAAGTAAGTGGCATTTCTTGTAATTAACTTTAAAAGTATGTGCTATTTCAGTACTTAGTCTTTACACAATTTTTTGTCATGAGTGATGCTGATTTTATCCAAGATAACTCACAGGTGATCATTTATAGACTTGAATACAGTGGCACACTGAGATATAAACAGCTTGGAAAAAGATGAAAGTTGTAATAAAGGAGAACTACTACTACTATGAACTTTTTTATACTTTCAATAATTTTGTCACTTTTACCTTAGTAAGGCTGAAAAAAATACTTAGTAGAATCAGCAGTATTCTTCTCTTTTTAAAGTGTAGTTGACACACAGTGTTGTACCAGTTTTAGGTGTACAACATAGTGATTTGACAACTCTATACCATGCAGACTTTTAGCTTTGAATGGCATCTTTGTCATGGGTATTGATCATCATCGTTATTAGCCAATTTGACTAATATTTTTATTTTATGAAATAGAATAGATGTTTAAGGATAAATAATTTTAGTTTATGCTTTGGTATATAACTCATCTACTTTTATTATCTTAGTCGAGAGAAACAGCGTTTGATTAAATCAGATCAGCTGAAGACAAGTTCGTCATCCCCAGCAAACTCTGATGTGGAAATTGATGGAATTGGCCGAATAGCGATGGTTACTAAGCAGGTTACAGATGCAGAAGCAAAACTTAAAAAACATAGGTGAGCCTCTTTATCTCATTAAATATTGGCATATTTTAAAATGTTTTATATTGGAATAATATATTTTTGTGGTGTATGTCAACAAGTATACTGGTAAAACTAATAAGCTGTCATTTTGTTGAATTACACATTTACATAAAGTAATAGTATTAATGTTTAGAAATACAAGATTTGAAAGATTTGTTTCCCTGCAGATATATACATGGCTTATTCATTGCTAAAAACATTTATGAAATTCCTTGTTTTGGATTTTTTTTAAAACTTTGATATCTTTTTGAAATACCTTCATTGGAACCATATGTTGTTAAAGGTGGGCTTGATTGTTGTAAATAGTCATTACCCAGTCTGTTGAGTAAGACACATAGTCAAATACGGCATTATTATAAATGTTATAAGTGTGTGAATATTAATTTATGATCCTAAACTTACATGTTTTGTGAAATCAATGTGTTGTTTGGTGCTTCAGAATTTTGAAAATGTATAACCTCACAGGATGAACATAATGAGTCATAGAATTCATTAGCATATTTAGGCAAGTTAAATTATTTTACTGAGGTTTAATGGACATATATTAGTTTCAGATGTATACCATAATGGTTTGGTATACGTGTATATTAGGAAATGGTCACTACAGTAAGTTTTGTGACATCTATCCCCATATATATGGTTACAAATTTTTTGGTGTGTGATGAGGACCATTAGCATATGTTTGATAGAAATGATTATATTCTATATGGCTATACATCTTTTTCATTCCATACACCTTGAAATCATTAGTTGATGAAGAACAAAATGGCTTTAGTTAACATCAGCATTTAATGAATTTTGTTCTGCTAGTCCTCCTGTAAGTTTACACATGTAACAGGGAGGTTCTATTCAAGAATGGTAAGACATTCCTTATTCCTTTTTTAATAACTAATTCATAAACTCCAAGCTTGATTGTAAAAATTGATCTTAGTGAGGAATTAACTCTTAATGTTAAAAATCATTAACAATGTGTAAATAATTTAATGGTTTTTAAAGGAAGCTTCAAAAGTTCACCCACCCATAGTTACTTAATGAAAGGAAAAAGGTAGAAATTTACAACCACCTTATCTTTTTTAAATCATGAAAAAACAATGTAACTTGGAGTATTTTGGTAAGGCACCATAGATCCTTCAAGGAGTTAATGACTGTAAATTTTTATAAGTAAACAAAAGTATGTTCTGTTCTCCATTTCTGAACAAGACATTGGAGATTAAGTATTCTGAACAAAATGAAATACATTTTAAAATAGTGTTTATAAATATCTTCAACTTTGAATATTTGTCTTCCTGCTAACTACCATATTTTATTACTTCTAAAGCATGCCATTATCTTATGCACTAAGAAAGAAAACCTGCTCCTGGCCAAACTGTGATATACAGTAATGCTTAAGACATTACTGATATTAGAGATCTGAAAAACGTGTTCCATAAATGAAATGCTGTGGTGACCATCGATCTCTTAAATTATGAATAAGAAATGGTATTTTGTATGTTTTAAAGGAGATTAAATTAAAATAAATTCATTTAGGTTATATATATATATATATATATATATATCTAATAAAAAGTGAAAAGGTTTTAAAAAATTCTTTTATCTTTCTATTCCCCATTCTATCACATATTCTCTGTATGATTGTTTCTAAATGTCAATTTTCGTAACTGTTGAAATATAGTATCTCCTGGGAAAGATACTTAATATTTTTAACTATAATATTCAGTAGTTGAGAAAATGAAAATTTGTATCCATACATTTATTTTTTGTCCTGTTTTTATTCTCAGTTCCAAACTTTACATCTGTATATTGTTTATAAATTCAGACTTCCTTTTCCTTGCTTTATGAGTTAGAGATTTGTAAGTGTACTTTTGATTATGCTTATTAGATGCTTATTTGTTTATGTATTAAGAGTATTATAAATGATGTTAAAGCAGTTTTTGTCTTAAGTCCTCATCTTTCAGGGGTTATATAGGGTCAGATTTCAGTCACATCTACTAGTAGTAGTTTTTTAACTGTAATTCACATTGTTCAGACCTATAGTTCCTTTCATAAAATGTAATAATATATTTGAGTACCTCTGTGATTAGTGAATATGAAAGTAATCATCCTTTTAATTATTTTTTTTTTTAAGATTTAGAATATTTTATTTTTTTTAAAAGATTTTATTTATTTATTCATGAGAGACACAGAGAGAGAGAGAGAGAGAGAGAGAGAGAGGCAGAGACACAGGCAGAGGGAGAAGCAGGCTCCATGCAGGGAGCCCGACGTGGGACTGGACCCGGGTCTCCAGGATCACACCCCAGGCCGAAGGCGGCGCTAAACCGCTGAGCCACCGGGGCTGCCCAGTCATCCTTTTAATTCTAATCTGTGTGTTATCAATATATATATATTTTAAGATTTATTTATTTGAGAGCGTGCATGCACTGCAGGTGGGAGGAGGAGAGGTAGAGAGTCTTAGGCAGACTCCCCACCTTGCACAGTTGGTTGTGGGGGCTCAGTTTTACCACCTCACAGCTTGAAATCAAGATTCGGATTCTTAACCCACTGCAGTATATTTTGTAAAATGAGCTACTGCTTTGTAAATATTTTATTCTGATGGTGTTAGTCCACTAGTTTAAAAACATATGAATTTTATTATTTCCCAATTAGGATTCTCTTGATGAAAGATGAATCTGTTTTAAAGAATCTCGTACAGCAAGAAGCTAAGAAGAAAGAATCCGTTCGAAATGCTGAAACAAAGATTACAAAACTTACAGAACAGCTTCAGGCAACAGAGAAAATTCTCAGTGTCAACAGAATGTTTTTAAAGAAGCTTCAGGAACAAGTAATGTTCTTTTTTAAATTAACCTATTGTAGTCTCATGTTTACTGCACATTTTTATGGGCCAAATTTTTTGTAAAACGAAACCATAAATCACAACCATCAAAATATAGAACCTTTGTATTGTTTTCCATTGTGACATGATACTGGAATGTTTTTATTTTCAGGTGAATACCCTAAAGCTGCTGTGTTAAAGAAGGTGTTTCCTCTCCTAAGGTTTACATTTATATTTCCAGAATTATCCTATATTTTCAGATTCACAAAGTTCAACAACGTGTTACCATTAAGAAAGCTTTGACTCTAAAGTATGGAGAAGAGCTTGCTCGGGCAAAGGCAGTGGCCAGTAAAGAAATAGGAAAACGTAAACTGGAACAAGATCGCCTTGGAGTAAGTTGTTTGTAGGAATATTTTCTTTTTGGAAAGGGGAAAGTTTTCATGATACTTTTGAGGGTAAGATATATATAAAATAACTTTTTATCTGCATATTCAGAAAGATTAAAGCTTTGTTTTTAAATGACATCCACATTTTGAAAGTCTTATAGTTATTGTTTTGACTCTTGTTTTTTGTTTTCCATAGATTATGCCAGATTAACTGGCATAACTTTTGAGTTTTTCATAACTCTCATCAGTGATTTAGTTTTATAATGTTGGCCTTATGTTGTAGGGATAACACATTTATCTTACCAAAAATTGTTTATGAAATCATAACCATGTAAAATATGTATATCACTTTCTTCCCCCAGCCAAACAAAATGATGAGACTGGACAATTCTCCAGTATCAAGTCCCAGAAAGCATTCAGCAGAACTGATTGCTATGGAAAAAAGACGATTACAAAAGCTAGAATATGAATATGCCCTGAAAATTCAGAAACTAAAAGAAGCGCGGGCCCTTAAAGCAAAGGAACAACAGAATATTGCTCCAGTTGTGGAAGAGGAACCTGAATTTTCTTTACCTCAACCGTCGCTTCACGATCTGACTCAAGATAAATTAAGTCTGGACACTGAAGAAAATGATGTTGATGATGAGATTTTGTCTGGTTCAAACAGGGAACGAAGAAGATCATTTTTAGAGTCTAATTCTTTTACTAAACCTAACCTTAAGCACACTGATACACCTAACAAAGAATGCATAAACAAACCTACTAAGAATACAGTGGAAAAACCAGAACTTTTTCTGGGGTTAAAAATTGGTGAATTACAGAAATTATATTCAAAAGCTGATAGCTTAAAACAGTTGATTTTAAAAACCACTACAGGCATTACAGAAAAGGCTTTACATGGTCAGGTAACTGAACATTTCATATGCTTCATAAAATCTAGGATTCATTTTAGCCTTATTTGGTTTATGTAATGGCTGTTTTCTTTTGTAGGAGATTTCTGTGGATGTGGATTTTGTGACAGCACAGAGTAAAACAACAGAAGTGAAGCCGTGTCCTTTTAGACCCTACCATAGTCCTCTTCTAGTTTTTAAGTCTTACAGGTATAAAAGAAACATTCAATGAGCTGGAATTTCAGGACTGCTCCTTGATCTTAATGACAGTATAATCTTGGATATTTTATGATAATGAAATAATGAAAAAAATAATTGTGTCATGGTGACTAAAAATGAACTTGGTCATTTAGGGAAAATAAAATAGCCTTATTGTCAGATTTGAACCATATCAGGAAGGTTTAGCTCATACTGGGTTTATTCTTACCAAGTTACTGGGAGAATTGTGGAGAATCTGGATTACTGTCTGTTAGGGATTTTAGGAAAAATAACTAGAATCAAATGAGAATTTTTAAATTTTAAAAAGAAGTTTACTGTTACTCTAAGGAATGCATTGGCCAGCTTTCATAAAATTTATTTAGACATTCTCAGATGATTAACTTTGTGGGGGTTGTCTCTTTAAAAAGACTTTCAGAAGTTGTGAGACTGTTAAGTGGGTAGGATTTAATTATCATAAAGCACCTATCAGGTGGTGTAGACTCTTTCCCTAGTTTTTTTGTTGCCTGGTAACATGTGCAAGGAATATGAATGTTATATACCATTTTATTATATGATAAGAAAACAGTACTTTTAAAGATTTTATTTGAGCATGAGGAGGTGCAGAGGGAGAGAATCTCAGACAGACTCCCCGCTGAGCACAGAGCCTGCTTCAGGGCTTGATCTCAGGACCCTAAGATCATGACCTGAGCCAAGATTAGAGTCGAACTCAACCAACTGAGCCACCCAGGCAGCCTGGAAAACACTACTTTTAAAATACAGGGCTTTTTGTTGTTCTGTGTTTTAGATTTTTTTGTGTTCTAGATATAAAAATAGTTGTCCCTACCAGTTGATACTGGTTTTTTTAGAGTTCATTTTGGCTCTAAGTTAGTAGATAATAGTAAGCTCAAAGTATAGAAATTTTAATTGAGAAAAATGAAAAATTTCTTCATTTTCTGGGGAATGTGTATGGAGTATAATGTACCCCCCTCCTTTTGTCTCCTTAGATTTAGTCCATACTATCGAACCAAGGAAAAACTTCCCTTAAGCTCAGTATCATACAGTAACATGATTGAACCGGATCAGTGTTTCTGCCGTTTTGATTTAACAGGAACATGTAATGATGATGATTGTCAGTGGTGAGTAGTTTTTATTTGTGAATATTTTATGATCTAAAAGGCAACCTTGGTTATTTGGCTTTGATATATACGTGATTATCTTTTCTGTGTTGTCATTTTATTTTAGGCAGCATACACAGGATTACACACTTAGCCGAAAGCAGCTGTTCCAGGACATTCTGTCGTATAATCTGTCTCTGATTGGTTGTTCAGAGACAAGCACTGATGAAGAAATTGCTGCTGCAGCAGGTATTTAAAGACCTCTTGTTCCCCCAAGTGAAAATTTGAATGAAGGCAATTAAAAAATGTTATGTTCAGTTGTTGATGTCTTTAGTTGCAGTAATTCACATTCATCTATAGCATTTTATCCAGATTTGCTCTCATATTGTAGTCATTAGCCATATCCTGCTATTCAAGTATAAATTAATTAAAATTTCTTCCTGAGTTGCAGTAGCCACATTTCAAGTGTTTGATAGCTACTTTTGAGCTCAATAGCTCATTGGTGATAAGTGCCTACCAATAGGATATTGCACACATTCCATCACTGCGGGAAGTGCTTTGGACAGAGCTTATCTATAGGTTCAATTTATTTAGAAGAATATCTTAACATATTTGTATAGCAATTTTATTAATGATTTTAAGACAGACCTCTGTTTTTATTTATTATTTTAAAAATAGAGGAGGATTAGAAATTAAGATGAATGTGGTTTCAAATTCTACAAAGAAATAAAAAGGGCTTTATACACTTTGATATTGTAGGAAGTGTAGATTAATGTCAAACATTGTGAATAAATACTATTAAGATTGTCTCCAGATTTATTGCTAAATATTAAACCTTACTGCAAGTGTTTTGGAAGTAAATGAATTGGTGATTATTAAACTTAGTGTTAACCACAATACTGGGTAATTATAAAGTCACTGAATCTATGTAATCATTCTCAGTTTGGGACTTTAATTTTTCACTTGTTTATAGTTTGTTTCAAGAAATACTTTGTTTTTGGAACCCAATTTGGGTGCGTGATGTAAGATTTGCCATAGTAGTTAAGGTAATGGAGGCCTTGCCTTCCAGGAGGCATATGTATTTTTGACTAGTAACGTATGCTTCCTTTTAATTTTTAAATTACTCTTCACTATATACTCTTTAATTAATCTTGTCTCTGTAATCCATGTTTTTAATACTTTTTGTAAGTGAGGATAACATTCCTCTAATTTCAGAAAAATATGTTGAGAAACTTTTTGGAATAAATAAAGATCGAATGTCAATGGACCAGATGGCTGTTCTCCTTGTTAGCAATATCAATGAAAGTAAAGGCCATAGTGAGTATCTCTCTCTCTCTCTCTCTGTCTCTCTCTCTCTCACACAAACACACACATACACACACAAGGACCTTGTAGTTTATGAGAGCAAATTTTTCTGAAATATATATGGATGGCATTATGTTCTCTAAAATACATATGTATATGTATATATGTATGTAACATGCTTATAGGGTAGAACAAACATCTTTTTCTAGGGTAGAAAATACATATGTATGTCATTTCTGACTAACAATAATTTTAGCTCTTTCTGAATACTGTTTGAGTAGCCTTTAAAACTATAAAAAACAAGTTATATCAACTAATAATCTTCTCCTGTCTACTTTAGCACCACCATTTACAACCTACAAAGATAAAAGAAAGTGGAAGCCAAAATTTTGGAGGAAACCTATTTCAGAGAATAGCTTCAGTAGTGATGAGGAACAGTCTACAGGACCAATTAAGTATGGTAAGAAGTAATTTAAGACCCTGAATCATTAAATTCTGATGTTTCCATCTTTTTCTAACACTTTACTTATGTTTGGTGTATCTAGTAGCTTGGCTTTTTGTTTCTTCTATTTTTTTTTTGGATTATTTATTTATTCATGAGACATACACAGAGAGAGGCAGAGACACAGGCAGAGGGAGAAGCAGGGAGCCCGATATGGGACTTGATCCTAGGACCCCAGGTCATGCCCTGAGCCGAAGGCAGATGCTCAACCACTGAGCCACCCAGGCATCCCTTTTCTATTTTTTTTTTTTTAGAACAGTGATGCCATTTAGCATTTAATACAGTTCTTCATTGTGTGGGATTGCCTACTGCCTGGTCTGTGTCCTTGTGGGCAGGTGTAGTACTTTGTTTAGTTTTCAAGCCTGTGCTTTCTTACATGCAGTAGGCTCACACAAAGAATAAATAAATGAATGAAAAAAGCAAATATGAAGAAGTGCTATATTGTCAAGCACATACTAAGTTTGCATTCTTATTAAAGTTTACATAATTTGTTTACTATTTGTGGATTAGCAGATATCTAATAGGTACATGCTCTCATGTGCTTATTTACGCTAATGTACTTTTTTCTAAATGTAGGATAAATTATCTTCATAAATAATAACTTTTTTTTTTTTTTTTTTTTTTTTACTATTTAGTGAATGTGAATTATCAAGTTATGCCACTTACCTTTAAAGTAGAGACCATACTTCTGGTTTGCCCAGCAGAATCCTAGTTTATACCTGTTATCCTGGTGTAGTTTTTAATAACACCCCTTTCACTTTTAGAAGTGTTCTGGTTTGTAAAATTTTTTTTTTAAAGATTTTATTTATTTATTTATTCATGATAGACCTAGAGGGGCAGAGACACAGGCAGAGAGAGAAGCAGGCTCCATGCCAGGAGCCTGATGCGGGACTTGATCCCGGGACTCCAGGATCACGTCCTGGGTCAAAGGCAGGCGCTAAACTGCTGAGCCACCCAGGGATCCCCGAGCCACCCACGGATCCCCCTGGTTTGTAAATTATATGACATTCTACCTTAAAGTGAGCTACTGCATATATTTTGAATCTTTAGATTTTTAGACTATTTTAAAGATGAGGCCAATTGTTTTCTTGGTCTGTGGATAAGAGAAAGTGTAAAGCTAATGATACTTTTCCTTCCAGCCTTCCAGCCAGAGAAACGGATAAATGTTCCGGCTTTAGATACAGTTGTCACCCCAGATGACGTCAGATACTTTACAAATGAAACTGATGACATCGCTAATTTAGAAGCAAGTGTGCTTGAAAATCCTTCTCATGTACAACTTTGGCTCAAGCTTGCATATAAGTACTTGAATCAGAATGATGGGTAGGTCCACTTCTAATCTTTGTGTCAACTGTTGCACATTTATATTTTTGTGTTTGAAGTTTATTTCATCTATGGTAATCATATTTCCATCATGGTATCAATGAAGTCTTGTTTTTGACAAAGCCAAAAGCACTCTCGTTTAAAAGCTATGAGAGAAAAAAAAATAAATTAAAAGCCATTAGAAAAACTTTAAGATAAGATCTTGAGTTCTGTTCATGGCTCAGTGTAGGTAATAAATTAGCCCCAGTTTTTAACTCTAGTAGGTAGGCTCTTTTTTCAGAGTAGGATTAGTTAATACAGTAAATTCTGAGTGGTATAAGGATTGATTGTTTTTAAGGCATGTGGTGATAGGAACCTTTTTTTTTTTTTTTTTTTTTTTAAGATTTATTTGTTCTTAGAGGTAGAGGGGGAAATTGTGAATGTACGAGTACACCCAGGAGAGGAGCAGAGAGAGAAAGAGTCCCAAGCAGACCCTGCACTGAGCACAGAGCGCCATGCAGGACTTGTTTTCACAACCCCAAGATCATGACCTCAGCTAAAGCTGAGTCAGCTGTGCAACCAACTTCGCCACCCAGGCACCCCCAGTAGTGATAGTCTTAAAATTATGTTGGTACAATAGAACAAGTTACATTTTATGTTAATTTTTATTTAGAGATTTAAAGCTTCTGTAGGAACACCTAAATTCTGATGAATTGACATTTTTTCTATGGGTGGTGTTATGTGTCTTCGTATAAGGTAAATAAGTCATTTTCTCACTAACCTATTGTATTTTCTAATTCCTACTTTTTGATAGTATTAGCAGGAATGGTCTTTTATTATTTAATTTTAAATCATTATAATTTAATTTTTTGGGATCCCTGGGTGGCGCAGTGGTTTGGCGCCTGCCTTTGGCCCAGGGCGCGATCCTGGAGACCTGGGATCGAATCCCACATCGGGCTCCCGGTGCATGGAGCCTGCTTCTCCCTCCGCCTGTGTCTCTGCCTCTCTCTCTCTCTCTCTGTGACTATCATAAATAAATAAATAAAAAATTTAAAAAAAAAAAACCTGAGATTTCCAATCTCTTAAAAAAAAAAAATTTAATTTTTTCAAAAAGCTATTCTGAATGTCTGTCTAACAACTTGACATAAAAGCTTTTTCAGTAAGGCAGCATTAGAGTGCTAATATATCACACATACCTGAATACGGTGCTTATTTAACTTAACTTGCCTTGTGTGTCATCTCCATGTTAATGGGATAAGTTAGTGTTTTCTTTTCTGACTCATTTACTGAGTGAAGGCCAAAAGAACTGTACATTATTTTATGAATAGAATCATGAGAGACAGTTATCTTCTTCAAGAGATAGCAAGCCTTTGACCTTTGAAAAGAACTGTTACATTGAAAGCTTTGATATTTTGTGCTGACAGTAGCTGGCCTTGAGGGGGAATTGTTTTCCCATTCCCAGAAGACTAACTCATAAAAGGTATTGCTGAATATGGACATAAAGTACATTTGAAGTTGATAATGTAGGGGTTTTATAACATTGTATTTTTATCTGGTAAATGCTCCCTGAATATCAACTTAAAAAGGAATCGTTAGGTCTGTGGGAAATTAGGACCTTTTTTGGACTGGTGTGATTTAAAATCGTAATCTAACTCTCTTAGGTGATTCTAACTTCTCAGTAGGTTCCTGGAACTTTAAAATGGACTCATTAGATGAGCCTGATTTAAGAGTATTTTGAAGCATTTAAAAAAAAAAACAAACTTCTTGTTTCTTTTAAACACGTAGGCTATGTTCAGAGTCCTTGGATTCTGCTTTAAATGTTCTGGCTCGAGCTTTGGAAAACAATAAAGACAATCCAGAAATTTGGTGCCATTACCTCAGATTGTTCTCCAAAAGAGGAACCAAGGAAGAAGTACAGGAAATGTGTGAAACAGCTGTTGAATATGCTCCTGATTATCAGAGTTTTTGGACTGTGAGTAGAAAGATAATAGTTCTTTGTGTGTGTCTGTATGTGTGTATCTGTGTGTTTATAATTCTTTGGATCATCTTAAAAATTGATATGTAGCTTAATAAAGTCATATGCTTTATCTGCATGTAGATACCATAACTTTTCATTGTCCCATAACCTCAGAACCACTCTTGGGTCAGGTTTAAATTTAGAATAAACAAGAGGAAAATATTTAGTGAAGAAGTAAATTTTCTTGTTTACTAAATCGGTAAGGAAAAAATATACACTTTTTTTTCTTAATATTTTGTTTATTTATTCATGAGAAAAATAGAGAGACAGGCAGAGGGAGAAACAGGCTTCATGTAGGGAGCCTGATGTGGGACTCCATCCTGGGTCTCCAGGATCATGCCCTGGGCTGAAGGCGGCGCTAAACCGCTGAGCCACCTGGGCTGCCCAAAATACACACATTTTAAAACATTTACACTTAGCTATTCATAGGCAGTTTTACTTTAGGCAAAAGTTATGTGGAAGTTTTTTTTTTTTTTTTTTTTTTGCAAAGCACCTGAAAAACAATTTTAAAAAATTTCTTCTATTTATGTAACATTTTCATGAATGCCAAGGGACATTTTGATATTTGTATTATCTGTCCTCATTACTTACGAAAATAATCTTAATCTATAATTCATGGTAATATTGAACTTTGCCAAGATACAAAGGTTTAGTGAGAAAATGGTTTCTTTATTTTCTGAGTCAATGAGATGTTTCCTACCCATGCTTAAAATTATAATGAATCCACTTGTAAAATATTCATTAATATCTGAACTTTTGCCAGCTGGATTCAGCAGTCATAAGATTTTGCAGTCTGTTACTGTCAGATCTGTCACTTACTTGCTAACTGAAATTCAGAACAGATCCATCTGGATGACATGCTATTCCTTACTGAATGAACTTGGCCACTCTTACTCCTAACTCAGGTACTGAAGTGAAAGATGCTTGATTTTTGACCTGGAGTCTTGTGCCAAAGTTAATGCTACTGATCATCATAAGATTTTTATAGGGTGTGATATTTTTCCTTAGAGTTATTTGGTCTTTAAAGGGCCTCTTAATTTCTTTTTAATTATTTCACCACATATGTATGATAATGAATGCTGTTCTCAAAATTTGTATATAGTCATAAACCTTTAGCAAATTGTACGTGACCAAAGACCTGAACTTTTGTAATCTTTTTTTTAATAATAAATTTATTTTTTATTCGTGTTCAATTTGCCAACATACAGAATAACACCCAGTGCTCATCCCGTCAAGTGCCCCCCTCAGTGCCCGTCACCCCTTCCCCCCCACCCCGCCCTCCTCCCCTTCCATCACCCCTAGTTCGTTTCCCAGAGTTAGGAGTCTTTATGTTCTGTCTCCCTTTCTGACATTTCCCACACATTTCTTCTTTTCCCTTATATTCCCTTTCACTATTATTTATATTCCCCAAATGAATGAGAACATACAATGTTTGTCCTTCTCCGATTGACTTACTTCACTCAGCATAATACTCTCCAGTTCCATCCACGTTGAAGCAAATGGTGGGTATTTGTCATTTCTAATGGCTGAGTAATATTCCATTGTATACATAAACCACATCTTCTTTATCCATTCATCTTTCGATGGACACCGAAGCTCCTTCCACAGTGTGGCTACTGTGGACATTGCTGCTATAAACATCGGGTTGCAGGTGTCCCGGCGTTTCATTGCATCTGAATCTTTGGGGTAAATCTCCCACAATGCAATTGCTGGGTCGTAGGGCAGGTCTATTTTTAACTCTTTGAGGAACCTCCACACAGTTTTCCAGAGTGGCTGCACCAGTTCACATTCCCACCAACAGTGTAAGAGGGTTCCCTTTTCTCCGCATCCTCTCCAACATTTGTTGTTTCCTGCCTTGTTAATGTTCCCCATTCTCACTGGTGTGAGGTGATATCTCATTGTGGTTTTGATTTGTATTTCCCTGATGGCAAGTGATGTGGAGCATTTTCTCATGTGCATGTTGGCCATGTCTATGTCTTCCTCTGTGAGATTTCTCTTCATGTCTTTTGCCCATTTCATGATTGGATGGTTTGTTTCTTTGGTGTTGAGTTTAATAAGTTCTTTATAGATCTTGGAAACTAGCCCTTTATCTGATACATCATTTGCAAATATCTTCTCCCATTCTGTAGGTTGTCTTTTAGTTTTGTTGACTGTATCCTTTGCTGTGCAGAAGCTTCTTATCTTGATGAAGTCCCAATAGTTCATTTTTGCTTTTGTTTCTTTTGCCTTTGTGGATGTATCTTGCAAGAAGTTACTGTGGCTGAGTTCAAAAAGGGTGTTGCCCGTGTTCTCCTCTAGGATTTTGATGGACTCTTGTCTCACATTTAGATCTCTCATCCATTTTGAGTTTATCTTTGTGTATGGTGCAAGAGAGTGGTCTAGTTTCATTCTTCTGCATTTGGATGTCCAATTTTCCCAGCACCATTTATTGAAGAGACTATCTTTCTTCCAGTGAATAGTCTTTCCTCCTTTATCGAATATTAGTTGACCATAAAGTTCAGGGTCCACTTCTGGGTTCTCTATTCTGTTCCATTGATCTATGTGTCTGTTTTTGTGCCAGTACCACACTGTCTTGATGACCACAGCTTTGTAGTCCAACCTGAAATCTGGCATTGTGATGCCCCCAGATATGGTTTTCTTTTTTAAAATTCCCCTGGCTATTTGGGGTCTTTTCTGATTCCACACAAATCTTAAAATAATTTGTTCTAACTCTCTGAAGAAAGTCCATGGTATTTTGATAGGGATTGCATTAAACGTGTAAATTGCCCTGGGTAACATTGACATTTTCACAATATTAATTCTGCCAATCCATGAGCATGGAATATTTTTCCCTCTCTTTGTGTCTTCCTCAAGTTCTTTCAGAAGTGTTCTATAGTTTTTAGGGTATAGATCCTTTACCTCTTTGGTTAGGTTTATTTCTAGGTATCTTATGCTTTTGGGTGCAATTGTAAATGGGATTGACTCCTTAATTTCCCTTTCTTCAGTCTCATTGTTAGTGTATAGAAATGCCAGTGATTTCTGGGCATTGATTTTGTATCCTGCCACGCTGCCAACTTGCTGTATGAGTTCTAGTAATCTTGGGGTGGAGGCTTTTGGGTTTTCTATGTAGAGTGTCATGTCATCTGTGAAGAGGGAGAGTTTGACTTCTTCTTTGCCAATTTGAATGCCTTTAATGTCTTTTTGTTGTCTGATTGCTGAGGCTAGGACTTCCAGTACTATGTTGAATAGGAGTGGTGAGAGTGGACATCCCTGTCTTGTTCCTGATCTTAGGGGAAAGGCTCCCAGTGCTTCCCCACTGAGAATGGTATTTGCTGTGGGCTTTTCGTAGACGGCTTTTAAGATGTCGAAGAATGTTCCCTCTATCCCTACACTCTGAAGAGTTTTGATCAGGAATGGATGCTGTATTTTGTCAAATGCTTGAACTTTTGTAATCTATCATGGTCTTACTGCCATTTATTTGTTGATTCAAGGAGAGGAGAGATGAAGTTAATTCAGTGGTGATTCTAAGAGTACATCTGTATTGTTTAGTTTTCATTTGATTCCACTTTGCAACTTGTAGAAAGGGAAATCTAGATTATAATACTGGAAGTTGGTGGTGGGGGGGGGCTGTTCTGTTTTTTTCTTGTTTTATTTTAAGTGAGCTCTGTACCCAACGTGGGGTTTGAACTCAGGATCTCAAGATGAGGAGTTGCAAGGTCTACTGACTGAGCCAGACAGATGCCCCAGGAAGATGGGTTTATATATATTTATAATTAATCCATTTTGCAGAAATTGAAGATTTAATATAACATCTTATGAAATGTAGAAAATCTGTAGCTTTACAGTTTTGTTTTGTTTTACAAAATATAATTATATGAAACCTCTTTGGGTAGTTTCTGCACCTAGAAAGCACATTTGAAGAAAAGGATTATGTATGTGAAAGGATGGTGGAGTTCCTCATGGGAGCAGCCAAGCAGGAAGCATCAGATGTTCTGTCCTTTCAGCTCTTAGAGGCTCTCTTGTTTAGAGTTCAGCTGCACATATTTACTGGAAGATGCCAGAGTGCACTTGCAGTTTTACAGGTAAACATTTATTACAGCTTTTAGTTATACTTTATAGAGAATTTTTAAAGGTCTAAAACATTATAGGTTAGCATTATTTCATAAGAACACCTACTTTAGATTTGAATCCTGGTTTTGCCACTTACTAGTAAGTTGTGTAAAGTTATGACTGTTGCCTCATTTGCTTAATGTGGGGATAATGCCTTTTTAAGAGTGCTAATGAGGTTTAAATGAAAATAATGTATGCTAAGTACCTATCAGAATAAAACTTCAATATTCAGACAATAAGGAGGAAAGGAGGAAAAAAATTAGTCCATAGTGAAAATCTCCTCTATGGGTATGGTGGGGTTTCTTTGTTGTTTAGTTTTCTTTTTATCTTATTAGACCTTGAATGTCAAGACACTTAAAATGTACAAATAAATTGAATCTTTTTTCATAAATTATAAACCTTAGCACAGTAAAAATCTGGTATTAACATCTTGCTTTATTTTCATTAAAAAAATTGGTGACTATCAATATTTTGACTTAGGTATTTAATAACTACTCCAAAGAAATATGACACTTGTATACTTCTTTGCCTTTACATTTGAATCTTAATAGGAATAGGAGTTATTATTTTAAAATACACAGATAATTTTTTCATTTTACCTAGAATGCTTTGAAATCAGCTAATGGTGGAATAGTAGCTGAATACCTTAAAACAGGCGATCGATGTTTGGCATGGCTGGCCTACATACATCTTATTGAGTTCAACGTCCTCCCTTCAAAATTTTATGATCCATCTAATGCCAATCCTTCAAGAATTGTTAACACAGAATCGTTTGTAATGCCATGGCAAGCAGTTCAAGATGTAAAGACTAATCCTGACATGTTACTAGCAGTTTTTGAAGGTAAGAGAAATGTTTATAAGTTATATAGAACGTCAGCTTATCCCTTTATAAGTCTTCATAATTAATAGGAACAAATTTGTATGTATATGTTGTAAGTTGTAGTTTCACACTTTGTTATATTAATGCTTAGAAGATTATGCATTGAAAAAAAAAGATGGTTAGGAATTGAATCGTGTAAGATAGACCTTTGGCATATATGAAAGCCAGGAACTACATTACATAATTTTTCTGATTATAGCAAAAGAGATCAGCTGAATATGTAGATAATAGAGATTATATAAGTTTATTGAGTTGACTGAATTAGAGAACCTGGTAATTTTTTTAAAGTAGTCCATCAAGGTGAAAGAAGAGAGTATCTTTTCAGGTAACTATGGAAAACAGTAGGGTATAAAAGCCTGTTTCCTCCTGGTAGGAAGTATATAGCATAATCAGAAGATAAAATCTATGCATTTGATATAATTATTAAATGTATGAGGCCATGTAACTGTGTATTGGTATGTAGTCTAAATACTGTGCTTACAGAAGAGACAAAGGTCTGTGATTTATAGAATTATACTGTACAGGTCATAAACCCAAAGCAAAGAGATTATTGTAGGTTGGCATGATGAAAGAAGTCTTCATAGAAGAATTAGGACTTGGAGCTGGACTTTGAAGCTTGACTCTGATGTGACATAGTTGGCTTCCTCAAAGATGTGACCCTTGTCTTATCTCTGTATTTCCCAAGGACATATAATGTCTGGCAGCTTACTAAGTGCTTACTAAATATTTATTGAATAAACCAGCGAAGAAAGGGAGGAAAAGGAGGATATTCCTGTTAAGGGAGCTAAGTAAACAAAAGGCAACATAGCAATTGGTGCAACAATGGATTTGAAGGGAGAATCCTTATCAAAGCGAGGGTTTATGTTGTAGAATAGTAGGAATTAAGCTTGGTAAGTGGAATAATACCACATTTTCAAGAACTTTGTAAGTGTGGTAGAGTTGATGACAGTGGTTCTTGAAGAAAGGAAGCATGTGCTGCAGAGGAATGATCCCAAAGGTACAAAAATAACAAGAAGCTGATGGCCAAAAGTGAAGCACAAAAAACCTGGGAAAGAGGGAATATTAATTAGCAACATTTGAACTCACATAGAGATGTGGGGGACAGATTAAATGTCAGGGAAGAAGAGAAGAAATAGTCCAAGGTGATTGAAAGTGTATTGATAAAAACAGATAAATTTGGGAAGACTGATTTTGGTAGTAGGAATAGTATTTGTGAATGGTAGGTAATTGTTGGGACACTTGGGGGGCTCAGCGGTTAAGCACCTGCCTTCAGCCCAGGGCATGATCCTAGGGTCCTGGGATCACATTGGGCTCCCTGCATGAAGCCTGCTTCTCCCTCTGCCTGTGTCTCTGCGTCTCTCTGTGTGTCTCACGAATAAATAAATAAAATCTTTTTAAAAAAAGTGTAGGTAATTGGTGGTCCAAGTGGAGATGCTTGTTGGCAGAAGGAAATAAGGAAGTGGACCTTAAATGAATGATTATGGATAGAAAAATAGATTTGAAAGTTATTAACATAGGAGCGATTGTAGTGCTTTACAGTTTGTAATGTGCTTTTGCTGTAAATTATTTCATAGTTGAAGGAGTGAGATATTTTCTCTGAGGAAATGGACATTTAAGAGTATAGCAGGGGCAGCCTGGGTGGCTCAGCAGTTAAGCGCTGCCTTCAGCCTGGGGTGTGATGCTGGAGACCTGGGATTGAGTCCCACATAGGGCTCCCTGCATGGAGCCTGCTTCTCCCTCTGCCTGTGTTTCTGCCCCCCTCTCTCTCTCTGTCTCTTATGAATAAATAAATAAAATCTTAAAAAAAAAAAAAGAGTATAGCAGTAAGGAGTGAAAGAATAGTCCATGAATGAGACCAAGAAGACATGTAAATAAAGAAGAAATTGAAAAAAAGAAGAACATTATCAAATGCTAATCAAATAAAACAAATGGAGAGATCGGCTTTTATGTTTATTTAGATGATTTTTATAAATGAACTTCAGAGATGCATTTTCGGAATGACATTCACTTATAAATGTAAATCCGGGATCTCTTGTTACCTACCACTGAGCAAGGAGGAAATGGGTGACAGCTGTGCAAAGTGAAACAGTGACCCACTCTCTGAGACACAGAGTGGGGACTACTAGGGGAAAATACCTGTTTTGAAGGAGTAAAGAAAGGATCTGGTGTAGGGGGAGACATTTAAATGGTTGTAGAACAGAGAGCAGCAGGGCCTGTTGAATTGGGTCAGGAAAGATGAAAAGATAATTTTAAAAAAAAGATAATTTGTTCTTTGGTTTGTTTTTTTTTAGATCAGTTTTAAGGAATTTAGATACATGCAGACATAGTTTTTTAAGTGAAAACATTGAGATGTGCGAGAGCTCGTATCTAACGAATAGTTTTATTACCAGGAATATGAAGGTAAGAGATTGAGTTTTATGGAGTTTGGAGATATCTGAAAATACCTCCTTTAGGTAGTAATAAGCCAGGATTTCAGTAAAGGATAAGACGATGGTCCAACAAAAGAGTAAGCCGCCGTGTTTCGATGGTATCTCTCTCAGAATTTAAATAACAATCCATTCATTTTATGTTTGATTTCTGTTACTGTGATATTTTTGGATAGATGCCGTGAAAGCTTGCACAGATGAGAACCTTACGGTTGAGGAGAGAGTAGAGGTCTGTGTTCCACTTTACACAAACATGATTGCTCTGCACCAGCTTCTGGAGAGGTAAGACTTGATTGACAACCAGCAGTTAACCTTGTGTTAAAAATTGATTTTTTTTCATATGTTTAGACATGTTTTTTTCTTATTAAGGTATGAGGCTGCAGTGGAGCTTTGTAAATGTTTATTGGAAACATGTCCCATGAACTGCCAATTGTTGGAAGCCCTTGTTGCTTTATATTTGCAAACAGATCAGCACGACAAAGCCAGGGGAGTATGGCTTACTGCATTTGAAAAAAATCCTCAGAACGCAGAGGTTTTTTATCATATGTGCAAATTCTTCATCTTACAAGTAAGAAAAACCTCATAATTCTTAAAGGTGTTTTTGTGTTTCACATTTTCTTTTTTACTTTTTTTACATTTTCTTATTCTTTAAGATGTTTTAGGCAGGAAGCTTTTCCTGGTCTTTTTCCCTTTGCAAACTGTGTTAGGTATTCTTTCTCTTTGCTAGAAATAGTTCTATCATTGCACTTATTATATTGCTTTGTAGTTTTGTTTCTTGCTGCTTTATATACTATACTAAGGACTCTTTGAGGGCAAGGACCATGTCTTAATCAGATTTAGAGCCCCCAACACACTTCGTACCAGTGCTAAACATGTAATAGAAGTTTATTGGACAGTTGGTAGTCGTGGTATATTGGGTGTTAAGCTGTTTAATGGTTGGATTTAATTGGAGATCAGAATATAGAAGTTATCTCTACCCCCACCTACTCAAAAAACTTAATGTAATCGGTGGGGGCGGTTAAGGGCTTTTTTTCCTTCCTTGACAGATTTAATTAAACATTGTAAGTCTAATGTGTATCCTTCCTTCCTCTTTTAAAAATAGAATCAAGGAGATAATCTTCTTCCATTTTTGGGGAAATTTATCGCATCCTTCTTTAAACCTGGGTTTGAGAAGTATAATAACTTGGATCTGTTTCGGTAAGTTTGTTGAACCCTTGATTTTATAGAAGAAAAAGATAATATAATTTAGTGGAAAGAAGACAGATTTTTTTTTTTTGTGGGTTAATTACATTTTAGACTAATTGAAAAAAATCCTTGAACACTTTTCATAACTGTTATGAGGGCAGTAGAATTGAATAAAAACAGAAAAGATGTAATATACTTTGCATTCTTTGGATGAAAGACTAACAAAGGAAGGTTTGTATTAATAGTGGCTCATTTTGCTTTTAATTCATTGTTATTGTTAACTTAGGACTTAATACTATAGCAACTATAGTACTTAATACTATCTGAGATTGCCTCAGATAATTCTCATACGTTTTAAAAAAATGAATTTTAATTTATTTGATTGGTGATCTCAAATGGATATAAATAATAAACCTTTTACTTTAAGTCTAAAGAGAACTGCTCTAATCTCTGAAGTACAGAGTGAAAAATTTTTGAAGTCTTTTCTCAAGCATCACTTTCTCAGTAACTTATGTAGAGCTCTGTATTTACTGCAAGAGGCTGCAGGAAATCATAAGGAATTATTTTGGCCTGGCGAGGTGGAGCGGGGCCTGTCTTCCCTCCTTCCTCCTCATCTCTCTCTAGGGATCAGCAAACTTTCACTTAAGGGCCATATAGTAAATGTTTTAGGCTTGTAAGTCATGTGGTCTATCACTACTCGTCACCTGTGCTGTTTTAGGGAAAAAGTAGTCATAGACAACATGTAAATGAATGAGCACGGCTGTATTCTAATAAAACCTAATTTACAAAAGTAGGTATAATCTCCTGATCCCAAGTAAAACAGCGTGAAAGGAAAATACTTTTATTTTTTGTTATGAAGAACTGAGAGAAGGAAGGCCTGAGATACCTGGGTGGCTCATTCAGTTAAGCATCTGCTTTCAGCTCCAGTCCGGATCCCAGAGTTCCAGGATTGAGCCCCGCTTCGGGCTCCCTGCTGCTTCTCCCTCTACTCCTCCCCGACTTGTGTTCGCTCTCTCGCTCACTCACTCTCTTTCTCTCTCAAATAAATAAATTAAATATTCTTAAAAAAGTAAAAACATTTTAAGAAAGGAAGGAAGGTCTGTAAGGTGAAAATCTCCTAAAATTTTTTTGTTGTAGACAATAGCACAGATAAGATTTTGGTTTTACATATGCAAGTCTAATGCTTACATATATTTTTCTTAGGTGTTCTCTGCCTACCCTACAGTGTAGCTGTAGCAGTATTATATAAAAACATATTTTTAAAAAACCATATTTTTTAAAAGTAACCCATGTTTTGTTAATTTGGTGGTCCGTCTACCCTAGAATATTTTGTGAACATTCCAGTCTTATTTGAGATTTGGCAAAAGTTGGGGTCACTATTCTTTCCTAGACTTGAGTCTGTATGTCTGCTTTATGGTAACCAGTTTATTGACATAGTGATTTTAGTAGTTTCTGAAATTCTTTCTGCTGTTACATCTAGAATAATACCTTACAGTTATAAAAGAATTATTTAAAATACAAATTAATGGAGAAGAATTAAACTATTCTATAAGGAACTTAGAGATTGTTCAGCTTTCCCATGCTTTTTTTTATTTTTTTCAAAGATTTATTTATTTATTCATGATAGACATAGAGAAAGAGAGAGAGAGAGAGGCAGAGACACAGGAGGAGGGAGAAGCAGACTCCATGCAGGGAGCCCGATATGGGACTTGATCCCAGGACTTCAGGATCACACCCTGGGCCAAAGGCAGGCGCTAAACTGCTGAGCCACCCAGGGATCCCCGCTTTGTCCATGTTTAAGTTAGAGTTTTTTAATGTCTCAAATTTGTGCGTAGGACAGACCCTAAACTGAACTTTTTACAGATTTGCTGGCTCTGGTCTTCCCTTGGGCATGGAGGTACTTGGTTTAGTTGCCAGTTTCTAGTGGTAGCTAACCAAAGATCTTCAGATCTTCTTGATGTCAGCTTTAATGAAGCAGACTAACTGTCGATAAACATTTTGAAATGGGTTGCCTCTAAATAAATCTTCCCAGTTTACTAAGTCCCCTTGCTTTTTTAAATTTTCCATGGGAATAGTCATAATTCTCAGTACACCAAGAGTTACAAGAAAAGAGTATCTTGTGCTTAGTTTATTTAAACTGAAGACCTTATTTACACAGAGTATACATTTTCTGTTAATTTAAGAAATCTTTTTAAAGTCAATTATTAGGAAAATGGCAGTAGGTGAGAGAATTTAAATTTATAAATGTAGCCAGATCATCAATGGGATAAGTCAGTGCTCTTGCTAGGTTCAATTTTTTTTTTCCACTTTATGAGTAGAAACTGTAAAGCAAAATGCTTAGAATATCCTATATATTATAATATTTACCTAGAGTTGGATCCTGTCATTTCCCTTTCTATGTAACATTTACTATAAAGACAGAGGGCACGTGTGGGGCTCAGTTGGCTGAGCATCTGGCTCTTCATTTCAGCTCACTTCATGTTCTCAGGGTTGTGAGATCAGGCTCTGCATTGGGCTCCGTGCTCAGCGGGGAGTCTGCTGCTCTCCCTTTCCCTCTGCTGTCTCCCCCTCAGCCCCCCCCCCTCTCAAATAAAAAAATATATTTTTTTTTTAAGAAAGAACTAGGTAAGGTAATTTTCATTCATTTCAAGTCAATTTGAAGATTAGTACATAGCCACAAAAGTTAACTTGGGGATTTCATTTTACTGAAGTTAACCTAGGGATGGAGTCTCACACAGATTACATTTGAAGTGATCTCTTCTTACATCAGCTTTCAGTTGACAAATCTAACATCTTTAGAAGTTAAGTGATTATCTCATGGTAATATAGCTAGTTATAGCCACGTCTGCAAGGTGATAACCTGACTTCTAGATGTCCCATTTCTTCCCTTGCTTATGGTTCCTCCTGCCCTCTGCTACCATACAGCTTCTCTAATCCATTAAAACCTAGTTCCTTGAAATAATTTTTAGACCCAAGAGATCAGTGTGTTTCCTTTAAACACATTGTCCCTGCAGATGTTAGTAAATGTTGTACACACAAATTCAGATATATTGGGGGAGAAACCTCAATTAGTGAGAGTCAGATAGATTCTTCACTGATTGACTTCAGTACAGCCTTTAAGCCTTTATCCTATTAAATATCCTACTGTGGCTTTTTAAGAGAGGGCTGTAAATTTCAGTATTTCCCAGTCTTATTTGCTCACAGACCTCTTTTGACAAGTGCCTTATGGACCATTTGTTACAGAATACACTTTGATATCCTATCTAAAATGAAACCCGCAATAGTACATTATTTGTATGTATGTATATGAGAAAGAGACTGTTTTCAGATGTCAAGTTTTGTAATTCTTAAAGAATTTTTTTTTTTTTTTTTACAAAAAGTATAGATTTTGTGGGAGAATTTTAGAGACGTGGTAATCCCGTTTGTCCTGTTTTTCATTAGACTTAATTAGATTATTAATTTGAGGGCTGGAATAAATTCATTTTAAAGAGGAGTTACTCATGTGG
Source organism: Vulpes lagopus (assembly GCF_018345385.1). NCBI lineage: Eukaryota > Metazoa > Chordata > Mammalia > Carnivora > Canidae > Vulpes > Vulpes lagopus. The sequence goes on from NC_054828.1 coordinate 56,353,040, forward strand.
GTATAAAATAGACTATGTAAATTCTAGAGATGTGACCAAACCAGTATGGTATACATGTGAAAATAAAGTTTCAAGACTACAAAAATACTTCAAAGAGAGTTAAGTTGAAGCAGAAGTGTTTTTGTTTTGATTTGGTTTGGTTTCTTGAGTATTAGTAATCCATGTGTGCATAGGCATAATTTCAAACAGAGGTTTGTTGGTTTCTTATTTTTTTCAGGTATCTTTTAAATATCCCAGGACCACTTGACATTCCAGCCCATTTATGTAAAGGGAATTTTGATGATGAGATGTTTAACTACCAAGTTCCTTATTTGTGGCTGATTTACTGGTGAGACATTAGAGAGAAATATTGCATATTAGACTTGCCCTTGTTATTACTGAATTACACTGTATTAAAATTAATTTGGTGTTAAAGTCTTTGGAGCAAAATTGAAGGGATGCTAAGGTTTATACATTATTAAAGAAGAAACATCAAAAGAAGGATTCCATTGTAATAATACTGTAATGTTTAAAATAATACTTTTTCATTCCTTTACCTAATCTAATTGAGCTGTAGACATACAATGTTTTCCTTCATTTTTTAAACAGCCTTTGTCATCCTCTTCAATCAAGTATTAAAGAGACAGTGGAGGCATATGAGGCAGCATTAGGGGTGGCCATGAGATCTGATATAGTGCAGAAGATTTGGATGGAGTAAGTTTAGTTCATCTTAATAAGAATGGGATTTGGAATAAGGGGATATGGTGGGGAAAAAGGGGTGATCAGTTTTCTCAGTGAGAGAAACACTGCCTTAATTATAATATTTTTCTTTTGGCAGTTATCTTGTCTTTGCCAATAATAGAGCTGCTGGATCCAGAAACAAAGTCCAAGAATTCAAATTTTTTACTGATTTAGTGAATAGATGTTTGGTTACAGTCCCTGCCCGATACCCCATTCCTTTTAGCAGTGCTGATTACTGGTCCAACTATGAATTTCATAATAGGGTAAGAACTTAAAACTTTTCTTTAGCTATTTGTATAAAAGAAGGGGGCTTAAAAAAAATGACAGCAAATCTCTTTGTTTGATGTCAGTAGAGCTTTTCTTAGGATCACTTTCCTAGCATTTACTGTTATTCTTGACCATGTTTCCTTCTTATGTCTTAAATCTAGGAACAGAGCCCTTTAAGATAAAATGTGCATATTGATTGTTATATTTAAGAAAACCTAACATTGAAGAGATGTTAAGGTTTAATACATATTAAAGAAGAAAGATTAAAAGAAGTAATTATAATGATACCTGTAATGTTTGCTTGATTAGTTGGAAATTTTACTGAATGAAAAATACCGTAATATACAGTGTACCTACTGTTTTTAGTTACTATTTGTCAAGTGAATATTAGCTATAAGTAGAGCATAAAAAAGCTGAAATTACATGCTGTTTAGAATTTTAATAGTAGAATGACTAATGATATATTTATAAGGTTATTTTCTTATAGGAAAGGAAGCAGAGGTTTGTTTTAGTTTATTTTTCAGACTCCTTTCATTCAGTACAATGTAGTCTAAAAGCTCCTATTAAAGCTCCATGTAGACTAAAACATATATGTATTTTATTTTTTGGTGGGATGGTTTTGTTGCTAATCGGGATAACCAATTATTATGCTTTGTACTTCTATGCCATTCTTTATCCCAGGATCTCAAACCACTTTATGGACATTAAGTCATTTACACACGGGCATTCCATGAGCAAGATGTGGCAGGTATTATTAGTCCTATGACTTGCCCAGCTATACAGCAAGTAAAGGTAGACTCAGGAATGTAAACCCGGACTCCTGGCTTCTTGTCAGTGTTCTCAGTCCATGGCTGTCATCACTAGATCATATTTCCTAATTCATATTTGGAAAGTCACTAATATAATTAATGGTAGGAACTGTAACTCACAGCATCATACATTATTATAATTTATACATTCATGTCTTAAAGACCATTTTGGTTTTCTCATTAAAACACATAGGTAATTGGATTTCACATTTTGTTGCATTCATTTTCCCTCCTCAACCTTTACAGGTTATTTTCTTTTATTTGAGCTGTGTTCCAAAGACTCAGCATTCCAAAACCTTGGAACGGTTTTGCTCAATTATGCCAACTAATTCTGGACTTGCACTGAGGTAAGAAAAAATAAAATTATCTTTGGTCTCAGCTTAATAGTATATAGCTCTTCATATAAAATTATTCTTAAAAACTTGGTAAGAATAGTCTTTTCTTTAGTATTTTCTCATTGATGCATACTACTTTAATTTCAGAATTGTTAAGCAATATACAGCTATTCATGTAAAAGTCAGTGTAAAAATTTGGTCACTTTAGAAAACTACAGGTTATAAGAGGCATACAATTCAAGTAAAGTTCATCTGTGTTCCCTCAGCACATGCCATCTGTCCTCAGCACATGCATTAATAGCAAGAAGCGTGTTTTACACAGCAAAGGAATATTACTTAAAAGGTTTGTAAAGTGTTAACAGAGATAGCAGTCAACTATATATATTTTGGTTACTATGACTTGTTCTCATGTAGGTCAGTTGCTTTCAGGTAATAGCATGCATCAGAGTCTCCTGGGATGCTTATTTAAAATGTAGATTCCTGGGGGCACCTGGCTGGCTCAGTCAGTAGAGCATGTGACTCTTGATCCTCAGGGTTGTGAGTTGGGCATAGAGCCTACTTTAAAAATTAGTACTAAAATAAGTACTTTAAAAATAAATACTAAATAAAATGCAGATTCCTGACTTGGAGCCCTCAAATCACATTTGAGAAACATTTATCTAGGGATTTTATACCTTGAGTGAGAGGGAGATTTCTGAGCATTTCTTGTAGTTTCCCTGCTCTAACAGAGTAAACTTATTCTCACCCCCAAGAATTGTGCATTTTAATTCAAAACGGTACCCTCCATGCTAATATTTTGGCTTCTTGTGCAGTCACTACCACTGCATCAGTTGTCTTATGTTTCTAAGTTTGTTTTGTGGATCAGTAAGGTACCTAAAATACCAAATATTATGTTTATTTATATTCCACTTAACCATGTATGTGGGAAAATGGTATGAGATTGAAAAAAATGTAAAGGCCTAAGGCTATGACAAAAATAGTGTTTCATAATAAAAGTTCTTAGTAAGCGTCCCAGTCTACAGAAACTAATACAGAAATTTCTATTATAAAACATCACCTTTGGGGCACCTGGGTGGCTCAGTCTAGTTAAGTGTCTACCTTTGGCTCAGTTCATGATCCCAGGGTGGTGGGATCGAGTGCCTCGTCTGACTCCCTGCTACTTCTGTCCCCCCCTGCCCCTCACCCTGTTCATATGTATATATAATAAAATCTTTTTTTAAAAAAATAAAGCATTATCTTTGGTAAAACATGAAAAATAGAAAATGTTATAATTTGACTAGTTTCTATTAGGATAGGCTTCTAGGAATACAGATAGGGTAATTGTTGGTTTTAATGGTTAAAGCTCCACTTGTTTTGGTAGTTATTTCCTTGTGGTTATCCCCACTGCCCCGAATAGAGAACTTAATAATTAGTCACTGTACTTACATTTTAATCCAATAAACATTCATATTTATATTTACTCTTTAATTAAAAAAATACAAGGAAATTACATTAATATATCAAGTCATTTTCAAAAATTTGGAGGAGGGAGCACGTGGAGTGAGTGCTTTATTAGGACTACGTAGGCCTATTTTGTTTGTTGAATATGGTAGGGGTCTTGACTGGGCATCTTGCTAGTTTGCCTATTCCTGTTCCAGGGCAATTTTTGTAAGAGACATTCTATAGTCACTTGCTGAGTAGCCTTGAGGGATTATAACTGATCAAAAATTATACCTCATCAAATATTCTGCTCATAGAGCACATTTGGGGTTCCCTACACTTGCAATGCTTTTGTTCATTTTCCTGAATGTACTTTGCAGGCTACTTCAACATGAATGGGAAGAAAGCAATGTTCAGATTCTGAAACTTCAAGCCAAGATGTTTACATATAATATTCCAACATGCCTGGCCACCTGGAAAATGTAATGCAGCAATCATGTACATGTTTTTATAGCTATTGCTTTTATTTGTAAGGTTTGCTCCAGACAGGTAAATCTGAAATGACATCTTTTTTTTTTTTTTTTCCTGGACAGATCTCTCCTCTAATTTAGATTTATTTTGGCACTTGCTGAGGTTTTCTACGGAGAGTAAGGGAGTTCTTATTAACCATTGCTTCTAAAAGCAAAGTAGATGGAGTTCTATTTTTTTTTCTTTTTAAGCAGAACATTTAGATAACAGTACTGTTATAAAACAAATCTGTTACACACATTTTAAGACCATCTTTTTTTAAACGTGGGGTTTCCCCGTATTATAGTCTGGTGTCGTCTTTCTTTTAAAGGTATTATTAGTGCCAGGTGTTTCTACTATAATTACGAGTATTTTTAACAAACGTTATTTATGTTCAAAACACTGGTCTGCTTAATTCTTGTAAAGTTGATAAAAATTGTTGAATTTTTCTTTTCACTATAGGTTACCCTCCTTGGAAGTTTAGCCTGTTACTTTCAGGAAGTTTTGTACTCAGATTCATTCCCACAGTCAGCTTTCTGCCAGTGGTAGTGTCTCATCTCGTTCAAAAATATATAAAATTTTCTTTTCCCTTTTCTATATTCCTTTTTTTTCCCCTTAGAGCCATTGCTGCTGAGATTGTTCTAAAGGGACAGAGAGAGGTAAGCTATGATCGACTTATCAGATGGGTCACTTTGTTTTTAAGCTGTTCGGCCCCTTTTGTTGTGTCCTCAGTTTAAAAGGATTAAAACCTAAACATTCACGTGCTAAGAGCTCTAAACGTTGGGAAACTTGAAAACCCAATGTAACCATTTTGTATATGATGAGGTCCCAGTGAAATAACTAGGATTATGAAGGTGTTTTTCATCATGTTTCCTGATGGAATTGTGTATATATCTATCTTATAGGTCCACCGTTTATATCAGAGAGCCTTACAGAAGTTACCTCTTTGTGCATCACTGTGGAAAGATGTAATGCTTTTTATCTTTTATTTCATCTTGAAGTTTTCCTATAAATTTTCTGCATGTGCCATATCCATTGATGTGGTGATGCTCAAAATCTAGCTAAGTCTTACTTCTGTGCTTCCCTGTCTTTTACAGCAACTCTTGTTTGAAGCATCAGAAGGAGGTAAAACTGATAACCTGAGAAAACTAGTTTCCAAGTGCCAAGAGATTGGAGTCAGCCTAAATGAGCTCTTAAATTTAAACAGTTACAAAACAGAAAGCAAGAATCATTGAACACTGGGTGCAGTCAGTTCTAAGTCCTTATAATAATTGCCAAAATTATTTGAATGATCCTTCAAGATTAGGCTGATCCCTGGCTAAGGTCTGCGTAAGGCAGACAAGCATTACTGATCATATCAAGTCCCCTACAATATCTATCCTCAAAACCGGAAGCAATGAACATGACCCTCTTCGGTTGGATAAATGAACTTCCTGTTTGGCCTACTTCTGGGCCCTGCCAGATTCTCATAACATCATGTACGTAAGTATAGTTCCTCAAAGTGACTGACATTTATTTTAATTTTGCTTTGTTTTTGTTTTTATTTTTTATTCCCCCCCCCCCCCTTTCTTTATGTTGTGCTATTCCTGATTCACTTGACACTCTCTGATGCCTGAGAGATTCTTGTTTGGGATTTAATTTCCAGGGCTGTGTTTACAGTAAAAAGCAGGCAGTCCCTTTTAGTTCTTCTTCTTTAAACCTTTTGAGATTCTTCATTTCAGGATTTAAAACTTAAGCAGTCCACCTTAAGGAAAGTGTAACTGCCATGGCCACAAGTCTGCTAGTTGCACTTGAATGCTCTAACAGGGTTGTTTATTGCCCTTTCTACGTTCTGGACTCCTTGCCGAGACTGTTTAACTTGAAGATTAAAGAAACTATTGCAAATGCCAGTGCATCAGAACCTAAGAGTGGTCAAATATTATGTGCAATTTTTTTGTAAAGAAATTTTAATTTATAATAAAGTTTAACAGTTTAAAGAACAGTTAATATTTGAACTGCTTTGTACTGAAATACTACTTTGTAGTATTAAAATTGTTTATAAACAAAATATTTTTAATATAAGTTAACTTTTTAAAAAATGTTGCTGTCTTTATTCACTTTTCACACTGTGGTGGGAAAGGGTTGAAGGAGGAGATACGGATTTTCCACTGTAACTGTAGCCTAACCTGCTTTCCCATAAAAACATTCCAGTGATTTTTAAATTTACCACAAGGTAGATTTTCTTTTGTTTTCAAGGCAGCGAACACATAGGTTTGCATTACCATTAAATTCCTCATTCTGACGACCCGATGTTTAGAAAGTATCTCCCAACTGTAGTTTGCTTAGTGCCATGCTTTGTTGAATATCAGTATGACCAAATATAAAGAAGACCTTGCAGTTTTTTTTCCCGGTCTGTAGTCGGTTATTTGCACCTGGTAGAAAATTGGTTAATCACACAGACACAGTTTCACAAATCTGGTTTTATAGCCACAATTTAATCTAACTGTTGGAGGCAGAACCCCCTTGAAGTAGTAGGCACATTTGTACATCTGTACATTCGTGTAATTCTTAGTCAAAACAAAACCATGTTTTGAGGCCCCACTGTGTGTGCACTGGACGGTGCATATTTGGCTAGCAAGTGCTGTTGGTGATGTAAGGAATGAAACCTACTTGTCTAGTGTCTTTCATTAAATCAAAAAGAAGCTAATTGATTTTCCCTTAAGTCAAAGAAATATGGGAGGAAGATCATATTCTTCCATTGTATGCATTTAACTGTTTAACCTTAAAGGTTTTCCTGCTGTTTTTTGAACACCATTAAGTTAGGTACTTAGAAAAAATTCTTTCAGTCTATTCCCTCATAGTATAACGGTTTTGTTAACTGAAATGTCTCAATAGATTTTTTTTGAGACAGTGCTACATTTTGAACTTTTGTGTATTCTTAAACTTGACATTTGTTGAATTAACAATTCATCAGCAGTACCTTTTATTTAATTTTTTTTAGAAAAAGATTTATTCATGAGAGAGAGAGGGGCAGAGACACAGGCGGAGGGAGAAGCAGGCTCCATGCAGGGAGCCCAACGTGGGACTCCATCCCGGGTCTCCAGGATCACGCCCTGGGCTGAAGGTGGCGCTAAAATGCTGAGCCACCCGGGCTGCCCCAGCAGTACCTTTTAAATCTTTTTTGAAAAAGAATACTTTGGGGGCTGCCTGGGTGGCTCAGTTGGTTAAGTGTCTGCCTTTGTCTCAGGTCAAGATCTCCAAGTCCTGAGATCAAGCCCCACTTTGGGCTCCCTCTCAGCCGGGAGTCTGCTTTTCTCTCTCCCTCTGTTACGTCCCCCTGCTTGTGGTCTCTCTCCCTCTTTAAAAAAAAAAAAAAATACTTTTGGGGCACCTGGGTGCCTCAGTCAGGTGAGCATCTGACTCTTGATTTTGGCTTAGGTTATCACCTCAGGGTCATGAGATCAAGCCCTGCATCAGGCTTCATTCACACTAGACATAGAGCCTGCTTAAGATTCTTAAGATTCTCTCCCTCTGACCCCACCCCCTATACCCTCTCCCTAAAGAAAAAAAAAAAAAGAAGAAAATGCTTTGGTGCATCAACTCCAAGGTCCAGCCATGCCGGCTATACACTGTAACAACTCCAGGGGTCGCCATCACGTATTGTGCTTAGTCATGCAGGCAGAAGACCTAGCGTGTGTTACGCAGCTCTTTTCCTCTTTGATCAGTTGTCATACTGCTATTTAAAATCAAGAAGCTTGGGACGCCTGGGGGGCTTAGTGGTTGAGCGTCTGCCTTCGGCTCAGGGCGTGACCCTGGGGTCCCCAGATCGAGTCCCACTTTGGGGCTCCCTGCATGGGGCCTGCTTCTCCCTCTGCCTGTGTCTCTGCGTCTCTCTCTCTCATGAGTAAATAAATAGAATCTTAAAATAAAGAAGCTTGGGGTGCCCAGCTGGCTCAGTCAGTAGAGCATGCAACTCTTGATCTTGTGTTTGTAAGTTCAAGCCCCACATTGTGGGTGGGGTTTACTTAAAAAAAAGTATTTTAAGTAAATAAAATGAAGAAGCTCTTTGACAAATTACGTTTAAGATACCGTCTTATGTCACCCCTTCTTCCTGTAATTTTACAAATCCACTTTAACCTCAAAAAAAAAAAAACCGCACTGCTTACAAGTAAGGTGTATGTATGCGTTTTGATCATCCTTCCATATTTTTACCCGTTTTTTAATTAAATGCTTTTAACATAGAATATTAAAATTTGGGATTAAAGTTGATAAAGTTACTGTGGTAGCATAAATACGGTATTTAACCTGCTGTACGACTTGAAGTCTTTGGGCAGAGAAGCGGCAAACAGCGAGGAAAGCTTAGTCCCTGAGAACTGCAGTTGTTCGCTCTCCCCTGCTCCCACCTCGGGGGAAATACAAAAGGGGCATTTTAGGCTTCGGGGCTTTATCTCTGGTAAAGGAAGTGGTGTGGCAGATTGCAGGGTTATTTTTATGTGTTTTTCTCCATTTTAGAGAACAGCCTAATATTTCTATTTGCCTTTTAACGGAAAGTGGACCTTGTAACATTGTTGTCACTGGATTATCTAAGGCGGTTTGCTTTCAATTAAAGGGGCATATAAACCTCCATCATAAAGCAGGCAGGAATCTCCAGGTGCAACATCTAAGAGCTAAAGGCACTAAGCGGACAAGCAAGAGGTGATTAAAACTGACAACAAATGTAGAGAGACTTTATTGAAGATTGTAGTTCAGATATTCTTCAAGGTTGTTGGAAAAGTAGGAGCATGTGGCTATAATACAAAGCTTAATTCTTGCTTAAAGCTGTCGTGTGTTCTCAGATAAGTCCTAATTTCCTTAGTCTGCTTTCATATCTGTGTGTTGACATTAGTGTGAGGGAAGAATGGGGAAATAAAATTTCAGTAACCTTTTAGGTTTGGGTACCATGTCTGCAGATGTAGCATTGCCCCTCAGTACAAATTAACAGCGATTATACAGAGCATTTTGGAATAAGAACTGTTCAAGAAAAGGCCAACTTCCGAGGAGCATTCTTGACTTTTTTTTGTTCAACCTCACAGTTTCACAATTGGGTATACCTTTGTCTTTCCAATCTGTGATACTGAATGTAGGTGATAGAGCTGAGCTGGAAAAAAGTTTTGTTTTGTTTTTTTAAGATTTATTTATTCATGAGAGACACAGGCAGAGGGAGAAGCAGGCTCCATGCAGGGAACCTGATGTGCGACTTGATCCCAGGACCCCGAGGTCAGGCCCTGAGCCAAAGACAGACACTCAACCACCCAGGTGCCCCTGAAAAAAGTTTTATTTTCTTAGGGCTGTGTTCCATTTACCACCAAGAAGTCCCCTGGCTTTCTGCAGGTGTTCTTAAGTAGTGCATTTATTATTTAGGGGGTCAGCCCCGTAAGGACATGCTGCCCCGCCCTGCCCTCATTGCCATGGCTCACTACCCCTCACATAGCCTACTCAGTAATAGTTAGGCTGTACTTTGTATTACTTGAGGTGTCTGCAATAAATGTGAAGAGTTTTTCTCTTTTTATTCCCTCTGACATCTTTGAGGTAGATAACAGCTATGTCTGTCTTTCATAGGTAGTAAAATGGATGTAGAATTTGTCTCCACTCTTCATTTGATCTTTACAAGAGAGAACCCACCACAAGTCTTCAGAGACTCCACAGAACAATCACATTTTTTTTTCTTCATTTCAGAATCAATCTGATGGGCCTAGGTGGCTCAGTCAGTTAAGCATCTGCCTTAGACTCCGGTCATGATCTCCGGGTCCTGGAATCAGCCCTGTGTTGGGCTCCCTGCTCAGTATGGAGTCTTCTTCTCCCTCTCTGCCCACCCCCCAACTCATGCTCTCTCTTTCTTCTCTCTCTCAAATAAAATCTTTAAAAAATCAACTTGAGCTTTGTGCTAGGTATATGCAAAGATGAGAAGAGAGGCCCATGAATCTAACAGAAGAGTATGTGCCAAGGAAGGTTTTTTTTTTTTTTTTTTTTTTTAAGATTTTATTTACTTGAGAGAAAGAGAGCATGATAGAGGGAGTGCAGAGGGAGAAGCAGCGAGCCAGACAAGGGGCTCCATCCTAGGACTCTGGGATCATGACCTGAGCCGAAGACAGACGCTTGACCAACTGACACTGAGCCACCCAGGCTCCCCGCCAAGGAAACATTTTCAGAGGGCTCTGAGTTTGGGCTGGGAAAGGTTGAGAAAGTCTTGGATGAAATGAATCATCGGCTGACTCATAAAATAAAAGTTAAGGCCAGTAATATTTACAAAAATTGCATGCTACTAATGCCTGAATATTGTAGAAGGGTTTTCACATTGTCTATAAACCTGTACAGTTTTTTTTTTTACAACTTCCTGAAAAGCTGCTTCAACTTTGTACTAATTTATTCACAACTATTAGACATGATGATGAATCTGACACGTTAAACTCCATACCAGCCTCATCTGTCCGTCTCGGGGCACATTGGGCTTCCAAATCCATATGAACATGTTGAATAGGAGTGAGTCTTGTCAGGCCCAATTTAAACAGCCTTGATGTGCAGAGTCTGATTGGAATTCCAACTGCTACAACTGACGTTTTCTTTTTTTCCCCCTAACTCCATGGGTAATGCATGAATAAAATGCTCCTTTGAACATTTACCAGGATCTGCAGATGCTGCAGAGCCCTGTTCAATCCCCGCCAAGGCTACAAACTTCTGTTCCATGACTCTGAGACTCATGGTTATTTTTCTGTCTATAAAAGAACTACCTGGAGACAGCCCAGCTTACAGTGCTTTTAACTGATTTTTCCAAATGACATGTTTTAGCCCAACATAAGAAATGTTTCAGTGTGGGACTCAGGAATAAAGTAGTTCCACTGGGGAGCAAAAAATTTCACATGAGCTTAGAAGGAATGTGTGCTTCCTGGTTTCATCAAGAAAGCAGAGTTTCCGAAATACCTGAGGCAAATTTGATTTGTCTTACATGATTTTCCCGTGAGTGCTCGTGGGCCTGAATCTTTTTCCTCTAGTTTAAAGGTACAACTTACTGCATAGATGACCGCGAATAGAATATTAACAACATGTGAGTCAATTGCATATCACAAACACTGTAGAATAACAAATATTTTACTTCTATAGAAGATGTTAATAAATTTGGGGGACCACCCAAAATATAAATGAATGCGACTCTTCAAAGAGCCATCTTCAGTGAATTGGGTAAAAGCCTAAATCCCAACAAGAAAACTCTTTGCACAGCTTTTCTAAAAGACGATACTGCACTTGCCTTTAATTTAGTAACATAAACTTCAAGATTATCAAGCTTCAACCAAAATCAAAGGTGGTTTGACAATAGTGTTTGGTCAATGAAGCAAATTAAATCTTGCAAGTGTTCTTACCTAGTGATGTAAGCTTATGAAAGAATGATAGCCAACAGCCTAAGGGAGCTGGACCGATTAGGAAGAGTGATAGAGGACTGGTGAGCTGTTTGCATTAGTGGAGATAATTGGGACATTGTTCCCCGGGCTAAGACAAACCCCCCAGCTCAGCACATCATACACTCAAAATGATGAGACTGCCTGTGGATAGCTTTGGCATTTCGTGCTGGTCGAAACGGAGCCACAAAGGAATAGTTTCAGGAAATAGAGGGGTATGAACCAATGTGAATAATGAAAAAAAAAAAACATAGCTGAAAGATCTGGATGTGATTTACCTCCACCATTAACCAGTGCGTAATCCTGACAGGGTATTTCATTGCTTCTTGTCTGTTTCCACATACACAAAATAGGTAAGTGGTGCCGAGAGATTATATAGCAGAAATCTTTTTTTTTTTCTTTAAAGATTTTATTTAATCATGAGACACACACAGACACACACAGAGAGACAGACAGGGAGAAGCAGGCTCCATGCAGGGAGCCCGACGCGGGACTTGATCCCTGGTCTCTAGGATCAGGACCTGGACTGAAGGCGGCGCTAAACCTCTGAGCCACCCGGGCTGCCCCAGAAATTCTCTTTTTAAACATAGAAATATCTTGAGGGCAAAGAGATGGTACAAAATAAGTTTGCTTTGTAAAATTTTGTGGACATACCCTACTGTCAGTTGGAGCATGTGATCAAATACTCCAGCATGATTTAGTTGCCGTCCCTAAGAAACAAGGGAAAGCACTACCACTTAAATTTAGTGGTGTTCCTGCCCAAAATAACAGGTAAAACTAGCCATTAGCAGATGGTATTTACTTCAGGTTTAAGTCAGAAGAGAGCAGTATGAAGATCCTGTGTCACCAGTTCTGAGGTTTCTCAGCATGTTAGCTTATTTGGGTGGTGTAACAGGGGAGAAGGACCACTTAACTCGGGGCCCCGTTCCACTTCTTGAAGGGTGGGGAAAGCATGCATTGCTAACTGAGGTGTAGAGAGTAGCCAACACTCTTGGGAGTTGCGCCTGAAGAGCGTGGCACTATTGACCAATTCCGGCTGGCTTACTCTTGCAGGTCAGGCAGAAGTAATAAAGTGACTTCCTAATTAGGCAAGAGTTTGCGTGATCCCCAAGCTGGAAGACAACCCTCTGGGGACATACTTAGAAGAGAAATGCTTTTTTTTCTAACCATAATTTTACTCTACCGTAATGATTCCAAGTCTGGGGGAAGCTCTAGTCCCAGTGGTGGAAAGAAAAGAAAACCAGAAAATGTGTAACAGAGGGTAATCGGTAGCATTCACTTTTGGCTGTTGATTAATGTGCTACTAAATAAAGGCAATGTGATATAATGGGGGGGGGGGGGGCGGATAGAAAGCATGAATCCAAACAGCCAAGAATAAAATCCAAGGCTCTCAGTATGTTGCAGAGGAGCCTCCACGTCAGAACGGACAAAAAGGCAAACAGTGGCTTAAACGAGGTGGAGGTTTAAGTACAAATGCAAGTAAGGAGAGGCTGGCCGGCGTGGCACCGCATGGCCAGAGAATCCCAGAGCCCCAGTCTTGCTGCTGGGTGCGCGCGGCCCCGTTCTCCAGAGGGCTGCCGCCTCAAGGTCCGCAGGTCACTTCCTGCATGTGGCCGAAGGGCCGAACCGGCAGGTGGTGCCGTTGAGCCTGTGATCAGCGGACAGGGGCCTAGGGAGAGTCAGCCTGGAGGAAAGGGGCCTTTTTATTTTTATTTTTTATTAAAAAATATATTTTTAAAGATTTTATTTATTCATGAGAGACACACACAGAGAGAGAGGCAGAGACCCAGGCAGAGGGAGAAGCAGGCTCCACGCAGGGAGCCCGACGAGGGACTCGACCCTGGGTCTCCAGGATCCCGCCCTGGGCTGAAGGCGGTGCTAAACCACTGGGCCACCCGGGCTGCCCAGGGGCCTTTTTAAAATTCACACAAAAGGGTAACCTGGACCCCAAGTTCTATGGGAAGGTGGGCCTCTTTCTCAATTGTGCGACAGCATCTTGGGGGGTGGTCTCAATGATGCGAGGTGGCTTCTCCAGCCCCAGCCCTTTGGTTCACATTACGATTGGCAGGAAAGAAGAAACAGGAGAACGAACTTCCCCTCTTGATTACTTGCCAGAAGCTGAACGTAACCACATTTGCTCTAGTCTCATCGTTTAGGACAGGCGCGTAGCCACTTCAAGGGAGGCTGGTCTAGTCAAGGATGAAGGCCAGCTGAGCCTCCCTGTCACACCACCATCAAAGGGTCAACAGACTATAGGGTGACGTTAGTGACTTTCTAATGGCAAACCACTAACATCCCTTCCAGGTCCGTAGTCCTGCTCCATGAATCTCACGTTTGGTATAGAAGAGGGGAAAGTGCGTTTCCCAGAGTGAGTAGGCCAACGTAGGTTCACAGGCGGCCATTCATACAGGAGCTAACACTGAGGCCCCAACTCTGGTAAGTGCTTCAGGTTTGTTAACAGTTAAATCCTCACAGTGCTCCTATGAAATATATATATATATATTTTTTTTACTTATTTATTCCTGAGGGACAGAGAGAGGCAGAGACCCAGGCAGAGGGAGAAGTAGGCTCCATGCAGGGATCCCGACGCGGGACTCGATCCCGGGTCTCCAGGGTCATGCCCTGGGCCGAAAGCAGGCGCTACACCCCTGAGCTCTCCAGGGGTCCCCCCATTTTACAGATGACAGAGCTGAGAGAGGTTAAGGAACTAAGCCACCAGCATCGTACATGACAACGCAGGAAGGCAGCTACAGGCCGTGCCCTGCCCTGGCAACTTCCCTGAAGTCTAAAGTGAGCTAAGCTGGTCCACCGAGAAGCAGTCCTGGAGCCTGGAGCCTGGAGGGAATTACTGAGAAAAGCTCTTTCTTTTGGGTACTGAGCTGGAAGGTTGCAAGCCTGGAGCTTGGTGGCCACCTGCCCAGCACGCCGTGAAGGGCCTGGGAGTGAGGCCCAGAGGGAGGTGGTGCTGAGGGTGCCGCAGGATCCGCTCTGCCTCAAACCAGAGACCTACCCCTGAAGGATCAGGCATTCAACAGCTTTCATTCTCATCAGCCCACCTGCCTCCCCTCCCCTCCCCGCACCTTTTTAAAATGAGCTTCTGAGATTCAGTGGAAGTTCTGGTCCTCGGGCGACCCGGCAGGTTGACCAAACTCAGCACCTGTGGCCCCGTACCTGAAGAACCAATGGCATCACTGCCTAAGACACTGGGGACAGAAAGTGGAGCAAGTCCACAACCTCATGAATAAGGCTGCTCGAGCAGTGACTTCATGTTGAAATTGAAGAGTCTGGAAGACGGGATGGTCAGATCTATGTCATCGTCGATGCTCTGTTCTAAAACCTGCTCGGGAATGGTGCGAGCTCCACGAGTCTTAAATCTTCACGTGCTCTTGAAATCTAAGAGCTGTTGGATGACAGCTGCTGGTGTAGTCACAGGGACGTTGCAGGAGTGACTTACTGTGGTGTAACAAGTTTTCCCCCCCGAACTAAGCGGTTTATAACAACAAGCTTTTGCATCATCAAGTCTGCGGGTCAGGAATCCGTCAGGGCCAAGCCAGGCGGTTAGGTGCTCTGGTTCAGGGTCTCGTAAGGAGTTGGAGCGAGCTGTTGGTGGGGGTGCAGGCCCTCGGCCGAGGCCTAGCTGGAGCCCAGGGGTCAGTCTGGAGCTTGCTCACATCGGTGTTCAGGGCCTCGGCGTCTTGCCACTTGGATGTCCCCATAGACTGCCTAAATGGCTCTGTGGCATGACAGCTGGTTTCCCCAGAGAGAGCGAGCCAGGGGACACAGAGATACGCCGAGACAGAGACAGATGACACCAAAACAGAAGTTGGCGTCTTATAACCTAACGTTGGTGACGGCATGCCATCACTTTTGCCATATGCTAGTGGCCATGCAGACCAACCGGGTACAGTGCCGGAGGGGATTACCCAAGGGCGTGACCACTGCAGGGGGAGATCCTGGAGCCGGGCTGCTGCGGTGGGGGAGGCAGGTTCCCTATGAGCAGGGAAACCCATCAGTAGCCCAGGTGCAAGCTGGGCAGCTGGGAGCCTCCTCAGTCTCTGCAGAGGAGGCAGGCCAAACTATAAAGGACTCACAGATGTCACACCCATGTTTGAACTACTTCAGGAGCTACTGACCCCAGCGCAAATGGATTGTAGTCCTAACTGGATGGGGAAATGAGGGTAATATGGAAGCAAAGAGCCTGTTCAGTTGAGACAACCTTTGCATTCCAACCCCTCTGGGTGCAGAGTGGTCCCAGCAGTTCTTCAATTCATCATTGTATCAAAAAGTGGGGAGGGATGTTTTACCTGAAAATAGTCAAACTGATTCCTCTAGACAGGCCATACTCGTTGCACAGAATTACCTTCCCACATCAAAGGTGGGTCTTTTTGACCTAGAGCCACAGAAGCAGGGAACAAGGAGTATAACCAAATGTCCAAATGTTGGAGAGACTCCTAAACTCCTCTTATCAACAGGCCAGCAGATGGGAGGGGGGGATTTCTATCACTTTGGTATCATTTCCCTTTATTTTATTTATTTATTTTTATTTTACTTATTTAATTTTTTACATATTTTTTAATTGGAGTTCAATTTGCCAACATATAGCATAACACCCAGTGCTCATCCCATCAAGTGCCCCCCTCAGTGCCCGTCACCCAGTCACCCCCACCCTACCACCCACCTCCCTGATTTCCCTTTATTTTATTTTTTTAAGATTTTTTAATTTTTATTTTTATTTATTTATTCATGATAGACACAGAGAGTGAGAGAGAGGCAGAGACACAGGCAGAGGAGCCCAACGTGGGACTTGATCCCCCGTCCCCAGGATCATACCCCAGGCTGCAGGCGGCACTAAACCACTGCACCACCAGGGCTGCCCTCTCATTTCCCTTTAAAATGGGACTGCAGGGACGCCCGGGTGGCTCAGCGGTTGAGCATCTACTTTCTGCTCTGGGCATGATCCTGCAGACCCGGGATCGAGTCCCACATCGGGCTCCCTGCATGGAGCCTGCTTCTCCCTCTGCCTGTGCCTCTGCCTCTCTCTCTCTGTGTGTTTCTCTCATGAATAAATAAATAAAATCTTAAAAAAAAATAAAATGTGACTGCACCCTTCTGCTTCAGGTGGTGCCACCTGCTTCTTACTCAGCCCCGTGCATCTCCGCCATTGGAGCAAGCATATGACCAACCCAGCTTGCTTTACATCCCATTGTCCACGAGCTATTTAAGTTGGAAAAATTGCACAGAGGAGCTATCATCCATCTCCAAGAAATTTTGGCTGGACATGCCTCCGTCACACATGACCAATATGTAAACTATATTTCTCATTTAAAGGTGTTCCGAAGAAAAATTGGGTATTCCAGAGATCGTAGCAGGCAAAAATCAGCTACACAATCTTTTTCTAATCATCACAACAAAGCAGCACATCAAGAATTCTCATTTTTCTATTGGAAAGTAAAGTTATGTTAATCAGAAACAAAGGCATTTGGTCTACTTTAGATCAAAGGCCCCTCCATACCCCAGAGGGCCAATTCCCACTCTTGTTAAGACAAAAGCCTTGGGTAAAAAAATACGACAGTACTTTTTTTTCTTTTTTTGTGGACCATTTCCTCATTGTGGCTTTCAATAAACCTCTCAGTGGTTAGCAAGTTTTGACCAAAATGTTGAGCAAGATCTTTTCCTACCGCGGAATGGAGATTTAAACTTTGAGGACTCAATCAGGTAGGCATCAGATAAACATGAACTGCAAATACCTCCAATGAAAATAAATTCTTCAATAATTAATAAAGCTCCGTGCCCCACTTCACCCTGGATTTCTACAGTCAATTGGAAAATGAACTTTGTTGACAGATGCAGTTTACTGTGGGTATCAACCCCGTGTCCTAGCGAGCGCTCTGGAAGGGAAAGAAGTGAAGACATCTGCTTGCTAGGAAGCACGAGAGCTGGGATTGGCCCTCAGGCCCCGGGCTTCACAGCCTGAAGCCACGGTCACCACGGTCACCACGTTCGATTCCTCCTCTGCGTGACCACCCGGTGCATGTTTACTACCTACCTGATGTGCTGTAATGTGAGCTACATGAATTCCCTGTAGACAAATGTCAAACACAGGAGGGAGATGCTTTACAAATATTTCTCTTAGGGATCCCTGGGTGGCGCAGCGGTTTGGCGCCTGCCTTTGGCCCAGGGCGCGATCCTGGAGACCCGGGATCGAATCCCACATCAGGCTCCCAGTGCATGGAGCCTGCTTCTCCCTCTGCCTGTGTCTCTGCCTCTCTCTCTCTCTCTCTGTGACTATCATAAATAAATAAAAATTAAAAAAAAACAAAACAAAAACAAATATTTCTCTTAGTCAAGGCTTTGGCCAACATTTCCACTAATTTTTCTTAAATTTGAAATAAGTACCATCCTGTCTGCCTCTACGACTCCCCTTTTCTCTACACTCCAAGGCTACTTCACTTTTCCATTTGTTTCCTATTCCCCTTGCCCTAGCAGGGCTGGATCCACCACCGCACCCCCCACCCCCGCCCCCAGGGACCCAGGCTCCATGGGCCGGAGAGCAGGAGCCGGTGAGCCTGCATCAGCATCACCTGGAGGGCCGGTTGGCGGTTGGCCCATGTTGCTGGGTGCCAGCCCCAGAGGTCCTCGAGCACTAGGTCTGGAGCGAAGCCCGAGAATGTCAAGTTCTAGGTTCCTAGGGGCCACACCTGGAAAATCAGTCGTGCGGCTCCTGAAAGAAAGAACCTCTGAGGGGATCCCTGGGTGGCTCAGCGGTTTAGTGCCTGCCTTTGGCCCAGAGCGTGATCCTGGAGACCTGGGATCGAGTCCCACATTGGGCTCCCTGCTTCTCCCTCTGCCTGTGTCTCTGCCTCTCTCTCTGTGCCTCTCATGAATAAATAAATTAAAAAATCTTTAAAAAAAAAAAAAAAGAAAGAAAGAACCTCTGAGACCCACCCTTACTATTTACAAGGCGAGGGATCCAATCTGTGTTGATCAAAACTTGGTGGGGGCACCTGGCTGGCTCTTGACCTCAGGCTGGTAGGTTCAGGCCTCACGTTGAGTGTAGATGACTTATAAAATAAAATTAAAACAAAAACAGCTTTGTACTAAGGCTTCCTCATCTATAAAACGGGGGTGATAACAGGACCCATCTCCTAGGCTTAGCTCCTAATTCACTGAGGTGTCCTACAATACCGACACCACCCGGCATAACCAAGCTTCCAGGTAACAAAATACATCTAATACTCAAATCATAGTTACTAGCCAAAAAAAAAAAAAAGTATTCCTTGATAATTACTTCTCAGTAGAGAAGTGTTTTCTTCTGTCATGACCCTGGCCTCTCAGGCTACTTCTCTCTCAGGGGAGTAGACAAGTTAACCCTTCCTAGAAAGTCCAGGAGGGGCATCTGCCCGTGTAATCCCCCTTCCTCTCTTTTTGGAAATTTGGAGCTAAAAATGTAAAATTTGGAGCTAGTCTGTGCACGGGAACCATCAGTCTGCTGCCCCCTGAAGTAGCAAGGGGAAAGCCGATGCCCCTGTGGGAGGCCTGGGTCACCCAGGGCTGCCTGTGTCTGGGAAGAGAAGACCGCTGATCTTCAAGAGCTCGCTCACGGAGGCTTTGAAGGCACACCCTGCAATATTAAGTTTATAATTTAAAAATGTGACACATCGACCCATTATGTGCTTCATTTTTTCTGATTTCTCAGTTCCTTAGAACGCAGGCGGAGAGAAGGGATGCGCGGGCCTGAGGCCTCTGATGCGGGGTGAGGGCTGGGCCTCCACTCCGTGGTGTCCCCGCCTCGGTGGATGACAGGCCTCCGGAGTCTGTGGCCCATGAGCTCCGTGGAGGCTGCCTTGGGCCACGGAGTGCCTGCGGCCTGAGCTGAGAAGGGACGGGGCTCCTCGGAGAACGCCTTCTGGAGATTGAACTCTGGTTCTGGGGGCCCAGGGATAATTCCAGAAGCTGAGCTTTGCCAACGTGGAGCGAAGCACCCCGACTGGCAGCCGAGCGGGCCTCCGGAGGGGTGGCCCTGCAGCCCTGAGCCCAGGTAGGGGACAGGTGAGGCTGCGGCCTGCCGGGGGGTCCCAGGCCCTGCATGGGGCATGGTGGGGGGGATGTTCATGCTAACCAAATTCCGTTGCAGCTTTCGGTGCAAGCACCCATCTCATTATCATCTGACTTAGTTAGACTGTCTCAGTGTCCTAACTCCAAATTCTTTGGAAAGAGTATCTGATTGGTCTGGCTGGAGTCAAGGAGGATGTGATAGGGGTGGCGGCCGGGAAGCGGTGGCAACCATGGTGTAGCCTTGGGCTGGACAAGAACCTCCGATCTGTTTCCTTTACTAAAGAGAATTGAAATCAGTCACATGTACCCAATGGGCCAATCCAGAGCCCCCAGACTCTTCTAGAAGATCCATGCCCAGGCAGCCTGACAGGGAGATGACGCTGAGGTTCCGTAAGTCCTGAGGGTCGGGACTTTGGCCATGTGCCCTTGACTTCTCATCACCACCATGATTAATTGGATCAGGAAGGGTTACATGACGCAGAGGCAGCCTGTGCACCACCTGGGGAGTGGTGTCTGGGCCTGCGTAGCCCCCGAAGCTCTGGCCCCGGGGACAACAGTGGTCCGTCGACGTCTTACCCTTCTAGGGTAGGAGTGGAAGACCCAGGATGAGCCACAGCAAGGAGAGCAAGTGGGGGTCCTACAGTGAGACTTGGGGGATGGTGGGGGCTCGTGGGAGATGCCAGGCTGAGGTCGTGAATGACCCCAAATTATAAATAACCCCAACTGTGCATTAAAGAGAAGTTACAGAGTGGAGATGGTCCATTGGTAGCAGTAGAAGGAGCGGAAGCACAATGACTGGGTCACTTTAAAGGTGAGAGAAAAAAAAAAAGAGAAAAAAAAATAAAGGTGAGAGACCCATAAATTTAAGGGGTAAGAAGAATGTTCCATTCCTAGAGCTGGGTTGAAGGCTCCTAGGTCTCCAACACCACATGGAATTTCTTAGGCCCAGCTTTATTGTCCCTGTGTTCCTATGAGATTCTTGTTGTTTGTTTGTTTTTTTCAAAAAAACACTTATTATTTTGAAAGAGAGAGAGAGTAAGCAAGAGAGTAAGCAAGCACATGCACCCGGAATGGGGGGAGGAGAGAGAAAACCTTACGCGGACTCCCTGGAGCGCAGGGCCCAGGCGAGGCTGGATGTTGCTGTCCTGAGGTCACATCCCAAGCTGAAATGGAGAGTCAGACGGTCAACTGACGGGGCCACCGAGGCTCCTGCTTTTCCCATTGTCGCGTTGTCCTCCTGGCTGCTCTACTCTCCCTCAGCATGGTCACAAGGCGCTAATTAGCCACGACTACTGACTGTCACCTCAGCACTTTAGTGTGTACAGCGTAGGGTAGAAAACACAGGAGAGGAAGAAGAAGGACAAAAAGGGGGGAATAAGGATTTGAAACAACCGAGGTAGAGTTTGGTATGTGCCCACCAGCCTGGCTACACGTGACCTTTGGGCTGGTGCCTCCCGTGACTTTGGGCTGTGACCCTCCGGCTTACTTGGCCCTTACCTGCCCCTCTCATGACCCGGGAGAGACAGCAGCAGGAGAGAAAGAGGCTTCAAACCTACTGTACCCTTGGAAAGTTCAAGTTCATCGGTAGTTTGAAGAAGAATGAGAGACAGTGAACAGCCGGAGAAATTAAGAGCCGCCCACGATGCCTGAGAGTCTCTAAGAGGGGGTTTAAGTTCCAAGTCTTTGCTCCTCGTCGGCACGAAATGGATGGACAGAATGCCATCACTCGTGACCCACAGCTCCGTGCTCCAGCCTTCAGGACGTTGGTTTACGATCTCACCGCCTTCCCCAGCGAATTCCTACATCTCTAAAATTCCCTCTATGTTTCCGACACCAAGTCCCATGTGTGGGTTTCCTTCCCACAACCACAGTTCAACCCTCCCACCGGTTCAGATGCCAGTGGCAAGTCCCAGGTTGTGCTTCTGGCAAAGTGGCTGCAGATGGGATGCTCCAAACACACCCTCCTAGGGTTCAATTAATCTATGAGCTGGAGCGGCTCATGGGACATAAAGGAGGAATATTGTACTTCTTGGACCACCGGTTCGTTATAAAAGGACATAACTTGGAAATCGATGGAAGAGATGCGTACAGCAAAGTATGGGGGAAGGCGCTTCTTCCACGGGTTCTCCAGGACAGCCACTGTCCCCACGTCACATGCTCACTAACCTGGAAGCTCTCAGCCTTTTGGGTTTCTATGGAGGCTTCATCACATAGGCATGATTGATTACATCGTTGGCCACTGGTGATTGGACTCAATCTCCAGTCCCCTCCCCTCCCGGGAGCTCAAGGATAGGGTCAGGGCTTGGGGCAGGGAGGTGGTGGGGTGGGGGTGGGGGTAGACGGAAGCTTCCGACCCTCTCATCACAGGGTTGGCTCCTCTGGCAACCGGCTTCCATCCTTAGGTGACCTAGGAGTCCCCGCAAAGTCATTCCTTAACATATAACAGAACAGACTTTCGTGGTTCTCATCAGTTAGGAAATTCCAAAGGTTTTAGGAACTCTGCTAGGAATGGGGAATAAGACCAAATACATATTTTTTATGTTAAATCACAATACCACACTCTCCAAGAATTCATCTACAACATTGAGAATTGAGAAGTTAACCATTATTTGATGTAGCTTCTCGCTCGATATAAGAGGCTGTCTTTGGAATTCAAGACATCTGACGAAGTGAATCTTGCTTACATTAAGCCCAACTCTGCCTCCCTGAATTATCCACCAAGTGGTTTTTGTTCTCTAAAAGAGTAATTTGGGTCATCCAGCGACTGCCTTTCAAGTGCTATTATGTAAAATCCAAGTTT
Organism: Vulpes lagopus; assembly: GCF_018345385.1. Lineage (NCBI taxonomy): Eukaryota > Metazoa > Chordata > Mammalia > Carnivora > Canidae > Vulpes > Vulpes lagopus. Next base: position 56,375,361 of record NC_054828.1, read on the forward strand.
TATTTATTTATTTATTTATTTATTTATATTTATTTTTATTTTTATTTCTTTTTAAATCCAAGTTTTAATCAGAGCTCCTTATTTTTTTTTTTATCTTAGGGAGTCACTTCTCCACTCTGACTCTCAGTTTACCTACAAAATGGCAGATGCCGCTTTGCTTATGTCCTAGGGCTGTTGGTAAAGGGGAAAAAAGACAGCAGTCATTTATTAAACATCCGCTCTGTTCCAGGTGCTGTGGTGAGCGCTTTATACACATTGAGCTCTTAATACCCCCGGTCCTATGAGACATTTGAATGAGGACAAAGTCGAGGCTAAGAAAAATTAAATATTAAAAAGAAAGAAAGAAAAATTAAATATTTTGCCCAATTACTACACAGGTAGCAACAGAACTAGAATTTAAACGCGGGTTTGACTGGTGGCCAATCCCTGGGCTTAACCATTTTACTATTTGGCCTGCTATGAGCTGCTACTTAAGAAAGCACTTACTAAATTTCAATTATTTGAATATCTCAAGTGCTTTTCTTGAGCTTCTTTTTCTCTGGGAAAAACATTCTCAATCTTTTCTTTGGAAGATTTTAAGTAATCTCTGCACGTGATGTGGGGCTCGAACTTGCAGCCCTGAGATCAAGTACTGCATGCTCTACGGGCTGAGCCAGCTGGGCGCCCGTCAGGTTTACCTTGATGAGCTATCATTTCCCTATATCCACATCATTAGATTCCCTCGACTCATGGACGAGCATGTTTTTAATGTTCCAAAACTAGGGGTGGTGGAAGGGGAGGAGGGCAGGGGGTCGGGGTGAATGGGTGACGGGCACTGAGGAGGGCACTTGACAGATGAGCACTGGGTGTTATTCTGTATGTTGGCAAATTGAACACCAATAAAAAATAAATTTATTATTAAAATAAATAAATAAATAAATAAATAAATAAATAAATAAATAAATAAATATTAGTAAAGCTTAAAAAAAAAACCTACAGTAAGGATGCCTGGATGGTTCAGTGGTTGAGTATCTGCCTTTTGCTCAGGACATGATCCCAGTCAGAGTCATGGGATGGAGTCCCACATCAGGCTCCCTATAGGGAGTCTGCTTCTCCCTCTGCCTATGTCTCTGCCGCTCTCATGAATAAATAAATAAAATTATTTTAAAATTATATAAATAAATAATAAAACCTACAGTAAATCAGAAAACGCAACTTTTAATGTGGGCTGACACCAATTAAGAAACATTGCTGAATGTTATTCCACCCAATATGCCATATATTCAAACCGGAAAAAACAGCATGCTTATTGAATGTGTTCCAAATCCACATATCAATGAGAAGGATGCCATCATCCCTGTTACCATGTTAGTTTGGGTAAAAATAGATGAGGATGCAGCTAAGTTGCATAAAATTTTACTGGAGAAAAAAGATGTCTGAACATACTTCGATGGAAGAATTTTTCACTAAATTGCTGCTTCCCCACCACCTCTTAGTTTTTTGATTTTGTAAACTTAGTTTTTCTTCTCTTCTTACTTTTACATTCTAAGAATTTATAGATAACTTAAAACTTTTGTGATTAATATGGCCAATAAAATCTTTAAATGTTAAAAAATAAAGTAAGATAACATAACATAAAATAAAATAAAATAAAATAAAATAAAATAAAATAAAATAAAATAAAATAAAATATAGCAACCAGAATGGGAAGTCATGTCTTAATGTGGCCAGAGTTGGAAAACCCAAGGCGGGCGATGCTTCTCCAGTGCATCACATTCATTTTCTTCTAGTTTCTTCATCCAGACAAGCTAAGGCTGTGTTATCATCCTACCCTATAGGCTTTTAGGGTCAGACACGCTGGAACCTGGCTTTGAGATGAAGGAGTCAGTGTCGAATCTGAGTCCGGCATCTTCAGAAATGCTCATAAGGAGCTCATTGAAGTGGGGTTACGGGTACAGGGACAGCCTCCCAGACCTAACTGTATTTTAGGGCCTCAGAGGCCTAAGAAAGACGAGTGTCAGTGTTCAGTGGTTTGGGGCGGGACAGTCTCTTTTATCTACATAGTTGAACTGTAAAACCAAGTTTCCAAATGCAGAAGAGCATGAAGGGAGTTCGTGTGATCGCAGGGAGCCCCATCTCGTTATCTAGGACTCGTTCTCATGGTGGCTCATGGGCCCCTGAGCTACATGTAGGGATAAGATTCAGAAAAAAAGCCAAACACCGTTAGTTTTTCAGATGTTGAAGCTTTCCAGGTTCTAAATAATACACAGGGAGGTTGCTATACTTTTATTGCTTTTCACTACCTTGCTTTTCCACTTTGGGCCAAAACAAAATGAAAAGATGTTTTCTTTTTTGTACGAGAATGATTTTCTCTAGCAGTAGTTGTGCGTATAAATTATGTGCAGTAACAGCCACCTATTTTTATATTAGAATGTCATTTAAAACGATTTGTTGGGGGTGACCTATGAAGAGGGAGACTAAAAACGATGAGTTTTACTGATGTCACCGGTTGAATGGTAAAGCGAAGGTAGCTTCTTTGTGAATAATATCTTAGTTTAAAAGGTGCCTTTCTGGGCACCTTTTCTTGAGCTCTATATTCAAAGGAATCTGAAAAAAAAAAATCTATGGAGAGGCCGTCTAGAGTGCCCAGTCACTCCTGCCGTGCTGTTGAAGCTTCCTTTCCTTCACTTGGGTTCCTATTGCGTATTTCCTTGTTTATATTTGCGAACTGTCTACCTCACCTCCCCTAGGGTGCAAATTCCAGACCAGGCTTGGCGAAGAAACCCCAGTACAGGACGTGGCTCATCGCGGGCACACAGTATTTGTCGAATGAGCAAATCCATCTTGAAAACACAGTTACCCCCCTACTCTAGACTAGCCCCCCAGTTGACAGTCTTCTGGTCTTTGTTTTTGCTGCTGTTCCATCGGTCGCCGATCGATTGTATCTTTCCTGCTTCTCACTGTAGGTCTATTTATTTGCCGATGCAATTCCAGCCGTTCTCATTTGCCATAATACAGTGGAGAGCATTTATGGGACGCTGATAGGGCCGTGTTTGGTGGGAGAAGTATCTTAACTAGGTTTTGCTAACAAAGTCATAGAGTTTGTGGATTTTTAAAGGAACACGTCAGATTGGATTTCCCCCTCCCTTAAAAAAAAAGCTACATCACCGACTTGTGTTTTCTTGAGCGGGGCAGAGAGAGGCAGGCTGTGGGACTGGTCCCTAATTTCAGGTAACCAAAAGCAAGTACGTTGAGAAGGAGGACTGAGCTCCATTGTTCTAGAGGCAACTTTTGTATCCGCTGTCTGGGGTCTGAGGAAGGAACTCATGTGAGAACCCTGGTGTTAGATGAAGACAAACCAAGTGCGGGTGGCCCAGTAGACACCACTGGATGCCTGGTAGGGTGGTTAGGTTGAGGCATATGGGTTACACAGGATGGGTGGTGGTGAGCTCAGGGCCGGGGACTCAGTGTTCAGTAAATATGGGTCAAATTAAATATGGGACAAGGCTGGGCCTCCAACCAGACTTGACAGCCTTGCTTCGCAACCCGAATGGGGGCAGCTAGAGTCCCCGCTGGAGCGGGGAGGGTTTGGCACAGGATGTCGGGAAAATCATTTCATTTCTTATGTGTCGGGGGATGGGAACTGAAGGGCAACAGCACATTTCTTTGAGTCCTTGGAAGATGTCTTGGCCTTCACGTGGTCATGAAATGTCGTTGCTTTTCTTAAAGGGAGGATGGATAGAAAAACTCATCTTCATGTTGAATGATTTTAACAGTGATTTGTTATTTATATATTTCTTTCTAGCTGTGGATTTTTGTTTCTTTCTTCTTACACTACAAAAGAAATAGGTTCTGGCTATGAAATCCAAATCCTCACAGGGGGCAGTAAACTTTACCAAGTCGTTTGCCATGATAAAATTGCTTGTTAGCCCCACTTAACACGATCCGGGAGTTGGTAGAGACACCTTGATTTGTTCTTGTGGGGGATTTGCTTCTTAAGATAAGTCCACAATACCTAAAATGCTAAGGTGCAAATACGTAGCAGTGGTACTTATTCATCAAAAAAACCCAAAAACCAAAAACCAAAAACCAAAACAAAAAACAAACATTTAGGAGACCATATATTCGCCTCTGGGCTCAATAAAAGAGCTGAAGATATCTTGTTTTATAGTCACACATTTTATTACAAATTTATCTTATTTTGTACCCAATAGAAAAGCAAGTTTGGGATCTATTTACAAGTACTATACATTTACACATATTATATACAGTTAATGAGTTTTAAGAAAATGGGCAGAGAAACACAATATATACGGAAGATTATGCCACTGTACATGGTTCATTATCATGGTCCTTCGTGTTACTAGATCTTTGCTGTAGTAATAAATACAGTTCTATATTTACACATCTTATAAAACATCTCATAAATGTATTTTTTTCAATTCCAAGTTAAAACATCTGATCAAAATAAACATGCTTATATAAAAATAAATCTACCTAACGGTCTTTTGGTTTGGATGTATTGAAGCTAATGTAGTATAATAGACGTTACAAATTAATCCTTTGACCTTTAGTATTTAATGATCTTGCTTCGTAAGATACTTAACACCTGTATTACGTATGGGATAAGCAGAGAAATCATGTTCCTGACATCAAGTGGGTTGGTCCAGAGACAACACAGCTAAACCCAAGCTAAGTAAAAAGGCTACGTCACCATGTCCCCGGTTGAGTCCAAAGTGGTTTCAGACATCATTGCATGGAGCTACCAGCAATATGTGTGCGAGAAGCTTCTATGCCAGTGGATTTCACTTGTGCTGGTCTGTGTTGGATCAGTTCCTTAAGATGCACATCGGTTCGAACCACCTGATAAAGCCTCCTGCAAGGAGCCTGCACTCCCCTGAAGACCAACCAACCACCCACCCACCCACCCAAACCCCTCCCAGGTTGCTCGCCGTCTTTCCCAGGTATATCCATCGCCGGCAATGGACTTTTATTCTGAGCTCTGCACCGCAAGGAGGCGACCATGAATGCGACAAAGCAGACCTGGCTCCTACCCTGAGAGCCTCGATGGCCACGTACGCATCTAAGCTCATGTTCCTTTCGAAGCACTTGTAGGCAGTTGTACATCAGCAGGAACCATCTGCTGATACATAAAACCTGGCGTCTCTAAGACTGACATGACTGTAGCTCATGAAGCCTTGCATTATCCACTGGGGGCGGGGGGCTGGAAGGATCCTTTGTGAGGAAGGGCAAAGGGCGGGGGGGGGGGGGGGCATTAAAGGCAGAGTCCTGCGGTCCCGGCCTTTCCTTCCTGCCCGCTGGGGACCGCCTTCTGCAACCTTCTGCAAGCACCTGCAACCATCTTCTAAGGGTCTAAGACATGACTGTAGCTCATGAAGCCTTGCATTATCCACTCGGGGGGCGGGCCTGGAAGGATCCTTTGTGAGGAAGGGCAAAGGGCGGGGGGGGGGGGCATTAAAGGCAGAGTCCTGCGGTCCCGGCCTTTCCTTCCTGCCCGCTGGGGACCGCCTTCTGCAAGCACCTGCAACCACCTTCTATCTAAGCGTCTTTTCGGGTCTAGGTCGTCTTTGGTGAGCAGGTGGCTCGCCCCCGTCCCCCAAGTCGTCAGCCGGGCGGGTTGGAACCGTGGAGCATCTTCCGGGAAGGCTTTGCGGCACCGGGGCCTGCACAGCAGCGGCGGCGGCCCGGGGGCCGGGGTGGGGCCTGCGCTGCCCGCGGGGGCGGCTCGTCCCCATCCCCGTCCCCATCCCCATCCCCATCCTCATCCTCCCTCGCGGGGGGGGGCGGGGGCCGGGGCGGGGGCCGCGTCAGAGGCACGGCACGAAGGGCACGGAGGGCAGGCGGCAGCCCTGCGGGCCGGGGCGCGGCGGGTCGCGGGCCGCGGCGACCAGGGCCTGCGTGGCGTCGCCGGGGGCCTGCTTGTCGGCGTCGTCGGAGCTCACGGACGCCAGGCTGGGCTCCCGGGGCCTGGGCCGCCGCGCGCCGCCCGCCGGCGCCGGCCTGAAGTGCGGGTGGAAGAGGATGTAGAGCAGCGGGTTGAGGCAGGCGGGCAGCGGCGCCAGCACGAGCAGGACGAACCTGCTGAGCTCGGGGCCCGCGGCCGCCACGCCGAGCAGCGCGCACAGGCGCAGCAGCGCGGGCGGCCAGTACAGCACGCAGTTGGCGAGCAGCAGCAGCGCCGCGTGCCGGGCCGCCGCGTCCCCCGCGGGCGCGCACAGCAGCCGCGCCGCCGCCGCGCCCATCACCGCCGAGCACGCGCCGTTCAGCAGCTGCAGCGCCGCCGCGAAGGCCGCCGGGCCCGCGCCGCCCGGGGGCAGCGCCAGGCACAGCGGGGACGCGCCCCGCGCCGCCGCCCCGAGCAGCGGCCCCGCCGCCACGGCCGCCGCCGGCAGCGCGCACAGCGGCCCCGCCCGCGCGCCCCGCGCCCCCCGCGCGCCCCGCTGCAGCGCCGCCGCCGTGAGCACGAACACGGCCGCCTGCGCCGCGAACAGCGACACGCACGCCAGCAGCCGGCAGCCGCCGCCCTGCTCCCAGCGCGCGCCGTGCCGGGCGAAGCTGCCGAACGTCGCCGCGTCCACCGCCGCCCGCGCCGCGCTCGCCGCCCCGGTCAGCAGGTCGGCGGCCGCCAGCCAGCCCAGCAGCCGCTGCGCCGGCCACGCGCCCGCCGGGGCCCGCAGCGCCGTCCACGCCACCGGCGCGTTGCAGCCGAGCGCCAGCACCGCCACGGTCCACACGCCCACGCGCGTCAGCCAGCTGCCCAGCAGGTCCTCGCACAGCTGGAACGGGCCTGCGGGCGGGCGGGCGGGCGGGGGGAGCGGGGGCGTCAGCGGGGCCGGCGGGACCGGGAGCTCCGCCCCCAGCACCTGGACGCCGCTCCCCCCACCCGGACCTCCACCCGCAGCACCTGGACGCCGCTCCCGGGACACGGCCTCCCCCCTCCCCCCCCAGCACCTGGACGCCGCTCCCCCCACACGGACCTCCACCCCCCAGCACCTGGAGGCCGCTCCCGGGACACGGCTTCCCCCCCCACCTCCCCCCCCAGCACCTGGACGCCGCTCCCCCCACACGGACCTCCACCCGCAGCACCTGGACGCCGCTCCCGGGACACGGCCTCACCCCCTCCCCCCCAGCACCTGGACGCAGCTCCCGGGACATGGCTTTCCCCCCACCTCCACCCCCACCCCCAGCAGCTGGACGCCGCTCCCCCCACCCGGACCTACACCCCCAGCACCTGGACGCCGCTCCCCCCACCCGGACCTCCACCCCCCAGCACCTGGACGCCGCTCCCGGGACACGGCCTCACCCCCCTCCCCCCCCAGCACCTGGAGGCCGCTCCCCCCATCCCCGGACCTCCACCCCGCAGCACCTGGAGGCTGCTCCCCGGGACACACGCTCCCCCCAACCCCAGACCTTCCACCCCTCCCACGCCCCGGCCCCCCCTGCCCCCCAGCCCCTCCCACGCCCCCATCCCCCAAGCACCTGCGGTGGCTCCCCCTCGGACACACGCCCCCCACCTCCTCCAACCCCGAACCCCCCCCAGACTCCACAGCCCCTGCAGCGGCTCCCTCAGACACACGCCCACACCCCCTCATTCCCCCACCCCGCCCCTCCAGCCCCCCAAGCACCTGCGGCTGCCCCCCCACACCCTCCCCACTTTCGCCCCGCCCCGCCCTTCAAACACCTATGGCGGCTCCCCCCCCCACAGGCCACCCCCCTACCACCACGCCCGCCGCCTTCCAGGCACCTCACGGTTGCTTCCCCAGGAAACCCCTCCCCGCCTCCGCCCCTCCAGGCACCTTGAGGCTGCTCCCCTCCCCCCCCGAACAACCCCTCCTCTCCCCCCTCCACTCCTCCTCCCTTCCTCTCCCCCTCCCCCCTCCCTTCCCCCTCCTCCTGCCAACACAGGCTGCCCGCTAGAGCAGCTACACGCAGAGAACCACGGGTGTGGTGGGGGTGGGGGTGGTGGGATTTAAGTCCCTTGATCCCAGTCCCCCAGGGACGGAGGACTAGGGGCCAGCTGCAGGGCCAGCTCTCCGGGGCTTCCCTCTACATGTTTTTCTAGAATGCCTCAGGAATGTTCTGGAAGCAGAGAAAGAGCATCTCGAGGACGTACCCCACAGGAGTAGAAGAGGCAGGGTGGGTAGTGTAGACGTGCATTTCAGGAAAACCTGGTCTCAGGTTGATAAGGACATTTGATGTCTGAGAGCAAGAGACAGGCTAGTTGTTGAAACTAAGATCTCAGCCCTTCTCTGGCTGTTCTCCTTCGCCTGGCCCACCCTGTTCCTGGGACTGGGACAGCGCTGTGAGGTCCATATACAGGATTTTGCTGGTCTGTATGGACTGTTATTTGCTTTAATCAAATGGCTATTTAGGGAAGATGACACTTTAAAAAAATAAGTGATAGGGACGCCCGGGTGGCTCAGCGGTGGAGCACCTGCCCTCGGCTCAGGGTGTCATCCCGGAACACAGGGATGAGTCCCACGTAGAGGGCCCCGCGGGGAGCCTGCTTCTCCCTCTGCCTGTGTCACTGCCTCTCTCTGTGTGTCTCTCGTGAATAAATACAAATTTAAAAAACTGATGACGTGAAGCAAGACAGCTGTGTGCCAGCTCAGGCTGGATGGCCAATATCTAGGCAGGTGCTCAGGTGAGGTGCCTGGGTGTCTCCGTGGGTTATAGTCAGACTCTAACTGAGGCTCAGGGCCTGCGTCGCTGTCCCTGGTGTGGTCCGGGGTCAGCGGGGAGGCGGCTCGAGAGCCTTTGCCTCCCCATCTGTTGCTCAAGGACACCCCCACCCCATGCTCCCTCCCTCCCTCTGCCTCAAATAAGTAGGTAAATAAATAAAATCTTTTAAAAACTGGCATACGCTTTTAACTACCCGCCTGATTCCTCCGTTTTCACTGATCTGAGTCAAAGGTCTTCCGCAGAAACCCTATGACCGGACAACCGACCCTAGGGCATGGGCGTCTCTATCCTTTTTTTTTTTTTTTTTTAATTTATGATAGTCACAGAGAGAGAGAGACAGAGAGGCAGAGACACAGGCAGAGGGAGAAGCAGGCTCCATGCACTGGGAGCCCGATGTGGGATTCGATCCCGGGTCTCCAGGATCGCGCCCTGGGCCAAAGGCAGGCGCCGAACCGCTGCGCCACCCAGGGATCCCGGGCGTCTCTATCCTAAAGGTCCCCACGGGAGGGATAGAAGAGCCTCGGAAGCAATTCTGCTGGGACAGGTGGGGGGTATGTCACCCCGACCTCAGGGGCAGGGCGGGGACGCTGCTCGGCTCACCTGGGGCAGGTGAGCACTGCGCCGAGTGGAGGGCTTTCAGGTCTTCCTCAAAGTCCAGCAAGAAATCTTCAAGATCCCGCTCATCTGCAGGAACGAGAAGCTCTGTAATGGGGGTTCTGGGTCTCTTGGCTGGAGACCACATCCCAGGGGAGAGAGGCCTGCATTATCCTCAAGACACGGGATGGCGCCAAGGGAACTGAAGGCCAAGGGTCCCATGTTCCCCCGGGCTCTGGCTTTCTTGCAATCTACTACGAGGTTCCCTGGGGATGTTCTCCTGGAGCTACTGGATGACACAGGATTCCAGGGAAACGGGGGTGAGGGAGGGAGCCCCAGGCCTCCCCCCCGCCGCCGCCGTAGCACCTCAGCTCTCATTCTGTTCTTGTTCCCTGAAGCTCACGAGGGCCCCGAACCGCACTGACCTCACACTGGGTGCCAACCCCCCAACACCGGGGGAACCTCGTGGCGAATGTTCTGGGCTGTGCTCTCGGCTCTCGGGGCCCAAGAAGGAGAACCAGGTGCAGTGAGTTCAGCCTTTCCGGGAGATTGTGCTTAACAGAGGACCAAGCAGGACACTAGTGGTGCTCGGTTTAGCGCCTATTTCTGCAATGGGAGCTTTGTGATCCAACACACGGCATCACTGCCCTTAAAAATGAACTCCTTGAAGAACATTGTCTTTCTTGTTATCGTGTATCCTGGCACACGCGAGGCATGCTTACTTTTTTTTTCCCCCTGAGTGACTATAGTAAAAATTAGCATGGAGCGAAAACTCAGGGAAAAACCCAAGCGAGATGCCTGCTGTGGCCTCAAACAAAAAAGCCACGGGCTACAATATCAGCTCCTTAAACTGATGCGTGTACATGAAGCAATGGTGGGGCGCCTGGGTGGCTCGGTGGGATGAGCGTCTGCTTTCGACTCCGTTCATGATCCCGGGGTCCTGGGATTGAGCCCCGCATCGGGCTCCCCGCTCAGTGGGGAGCCTGCTTCTCCCCCTCCCTCTGCCTGCCGTTCCCCCTGCCTGTGCTCTCTGTCTCTCTCTCTCTCTCTGTGTCAAATAAATAAATAAAATCTTTAAAAGAAAAATAAATGAAGTAACATGCAGACAGACACAATCACACTTGCTTGGGAATCAACAGATCATTAGGGCCCAATGGAGGAGAAGCCCGTCTGTGCAACTGTGCAAACTTGCAAGGCTGGCAGGGAGAGGCGAGTGGGAGCCGCGTGGCGTCTCCCCGTTCCCACACGTGTGGTTTCAGGGGCATTGCTGTCTGTTTAAGTAAGCTCTTACTTCAAGGGGAGCCAAGTGCCTTACAGACATTATCTCATTTCACCTTCCTGACAGATACCTCTGCGGGGGGTAGGAGGGGAGAACGTTTCAGAATTAGTTGGATAAGAAGTGGGGTGCTTAGGCCCTTCTGCTCCCATGCGGAGGCGTCTAAGTGCCTGTACGGTCCGCTTCTCTCAGGCCATAAGAATAAAAATGGATTTTATCTTCTGGAGAAGGACGCTCAGAAACATGGCTAAAAAAATAAAGCCAATGAGGAGGAGGCCCTTTTAAAGGTTTGTGAAAAAAATAAAATAAAAGTTTGTGAAAATACTGGTGATAATTAAGAATTATCCCCGAGGATAGTACATGCTAAGGGGGATCGAATTATTAATAAAAGTATGAAGGAGTCACCTACAGAAAAGATGAAATTTTAGAGTGAATCTTAAGGGGTATTTCTCTTTCTCTGGGGGTCTCTAAATACTGGGATTGCGTCCCGACTTGCTGGGGCTGCTTACATAGAGACTTGTCCCGAGTTCAGATGACCCGTTTGATGATTTTTCAAGACCCTTCTGGATAGGATTTCATCACTGTGACGTAGCAGGTCTTACCTTGAACTTGAAACATCCCGGCATCCTTCTTATGAAGGTCATCCGTACTGCTGTTTTCATCCTTAGTCCACTGATTGGAGATTTTATAGACATTCTCACACACCCCAAATACACAACACTGGTAAGCATAAGGCATTTCTATGACCCTTCAAATGAACGAAACCAAGCAAAAAACACAGGCTTAAAGACACAGGTTGTCAAATACCATCTTCATCTTCTTTCATTCATTAATTCTGCCTTTGGGTCTTAGCTTTAATTAATCTAAAATAATGACTGTGTACAAAGATGTTCATTACTGCGCTATTTATAATAACAACGGAGTCATTAAAAGTTATTACCATGAAATGTTGATAGTTGCTGAGCTTGGGCGATGCACAGATTCTATTATTGTCTCTACTTCGGTGCTTGGGAATTTTCATAATAAGGAAGTTGAAAAAGAACTGCTAGGAAAATTGTAGCACCATTAAAAAGTGCTTATAGTGTGACATAAGGTAAAGCAGTGAGAACATGATGTAAGTCCGTATACGTACTGCGGTTCTAACCGTTAAAAATACATCGCAAACAACGAAGGAAATACAATAAAAAGTTGTTTTGGGGGCATTTTTAGATTTTTTTACTCTCTTCTCCCTTCCTAAATCTCTTTTGGGGTTATGGTTCTAAAAGTATGTAAAATGTAATGTGGCTTAAAAAAATATGTATGTATATGTACCTCCCCCCCACATACCTACTACATACATATGTGTATATATATGGTCTTTCAAGGGATTTTTTTTAAAACAGTAATACGCATAACAGGTTTTAAAGAGCATTACTTCCTCAAAGAAATAGCCATTTCAGACATTTTATTAGAACGTATAACAAGCTAGGTAAATCTTAAAAAGTAAGCAGGACTGCGATCATGTTAGAATGTTACTTAATTACGTGTCCTAGTTTCTACCCCATGGATCGGTGGTTTTCCAACTCTTCCGGTGAAGGCTAGGATGCGGGGGGGTGGGGGGGTGGGGGGGCATCTTTGAGGAAGAAAGGAACTGCAGTCAGGATGACGCTCTCCCCCTGCAGGGCTCGTCCTAACCGTGCCGCAGGGGTGGGGGACTTGAGGGCATGAAATGCAATTCAAAGGAGTCCCATGACCTCATAAATTTCGAAAACCACTCTAACACGTCTATTATTTCGCATGACCACAAATGTATCTTATTAGTTTTAATGACAAACTCACTTGAGTTCTGGAAAGTTTTCAGATGATATCAAGCTCTGTAAGGCATGATTTCCTGTTAATTTTAAGTGAGTTAAACCATGTAACCCCGTTACAGGAAAGGACGACAGGCGGTTGGACGACAGGTCCCTGCAAAACATCAACAACAATTGGCTTTTGGTCTGTGTTAGCAGAAAGCGTGATGTTAAAAAAAAAAAAAGAAAAAGAAAGAAAAAAGCAACCTAAAGATTATTAAACTGCTCCATAAGGACACCTAAGCAGGGATCATACCCTGGCGGTAGAAATAACCATTTTGGGCTTAGCTCCTGATAACTTTTCGGTTTACGATCAGAGTTGCAGGGCTGGGGGGATGTCTCGGGGGCACCTGCACTGTCATTTCTGCGTTCAGCTGCATTTTGCCTGGTGGGGACATCAGACATCAGAAGGAGCTACAGGTCATCCGAGAAGTGCGGTGGAGCGGATTCAGCTCGGGGTGGGGGAGGCGCTGCGGGTTTAGTCCCTTGGGTCCCCGCGCCCCGGCTGACCAGCTCCTTCCCTCTCGGTCCAGTCGACAAGGGACAGGCTGGAGGGAGTCCCGCACAGAGGAGAATCGGGACAGGAAACCTCTTCATCGGGATGGCAAATAGGAAATGAAAACCCTTTGGGGGGCACCCGGGGGCTCAGAGGTTGAGCATCTGCCTTGGGCCCAGAATGTGACCCTGGGGTCCTGGGATCGAGTCCTGCATCGGGCTCCCAACGGGGACCCTGCTTCTCCCTCTGCCTGTGTCTCTGCCTCTCTCTGTCTCATGAATAAATAAATAAAATATAAAAAGAAAAGAAAAGAAAACCCTTTGGAACTGAAATGACATCTATTCCGCCCCACCTGACCGCTCAGAGAAAATGGAAAATTTCACCTCAATAACCAGAACCAGTTGCCACGCAGATAGTCAATTAGGCGGGTCAGGGCCTATGTGGCCTTGGTGGCGGGGGTGGGGGCCTTGGAGGAGGGAGGGCCTCCTAGGGGGAGGGTCAGCAGGGGTGGGGGCTCCCCCCAGTCCCATCCAGCTCCAGGGTGCAGAGCACTAAGGGCCGGGCAGTGTGTGCATCGTGGCCTCTTTAGCAAAACCAATGTTTCCGATGAATTTAGGTGGCCCCCAATTACGTAAAATATGCCATCAATGAGCCATGAAACACTCACAGCTTTCTTAGAGATGGCAACGTGGAAAATGCATTGGGATGAATGATGGCAATTTTGTTCCAGGCTAAATTCCTATTAAAAAAAAAAAAAAAAGAAAGGCAAGTGAGAGGATTATATATATACATATAAAAGATTGTGTAAAGTTTTACCACATATATTCATTCTTCTGCCAAAACTTAGCTTCCATATTCAGGACAAAACACTTAGCCCATCACATCAGCCTCGAGATACAGATGTCTATAGTACAAAGTGATTAAGGCTGGAGCTTTGCATCAATCTTGTTTTAAATTAATCTTGTTTTAAATTAATCAATCTTGTTGTATATTATTCAAGAGGATATTTCTAAAAATTAGATTTTACTCTGTCTGCTAAAAAGTTGACTTAAACATGCTCGTTAGATTTTATGAGGGCAATTCTGAGATGAGTGGGGCAGAGGAGGAGTTAGGGACCTCAGCTTTGGAGGGTCTTCCTCTGACTACCAAGTAAACTTGGAGAACGTCCTGGAAACGTAATGAAACTCAGCCACACGCTGTGCATATTGTCAGGTATGTCGGGGCCGCAGGAGAAACACTGAGAAGTATTAAAAAAAAAAAATCCCAGTAACAGAGATGCACGTTTAAATTCTTAACTGCAAAATAAATCAAAAAGGGGCTAATACGTTGGGAAGTCAAATTCTTTGATAACCAGGAAAAACCTACAATTCACACTCACACACACACACACACACACACACACATGCACTGAAATGGAGATGATTCAGCAGGAAACAGAACTTACACATTTCAAAGAAAGGAAAAATGAACTTAAATTTTGTATTTTTAAAACGCCGAACTGGGGATGCCCGGGGGGGTCAGTGGTGGAGCATCTGCCTTGGGCCCAGGGCGTGACCCCGGGGTCCTGGGATTGAGTCCTGTGTTGGACTCCTCCCAAGGAGCCTGCTTCTCCCTCTGCCTGCGTCTCTGCCTCTCTGTCTCTGTGTCTCTCATGAATAAATAAGTAAAATCTTTAAAAAATAAAGTGAAATGCCTAACTAATGGGGATAACCAAGGTGCAGGCCTGTGGAACCTGAAAGCGGCCACCATCCACTTCCCGGTAGCTCATATGAGGCCCGCCCTCCTGCGTTTCCCTAGGGAGATGCTCTTCGCAGAACATTCATAGTCGCATGTGAAAGGCTCCCTAACCTGGATGAAACTTTTTATTTTGGTCCATCATGGGTCTGGGAACCGAAAATGATTTTGGCCACGAAGGGGGGGTGGAGGCAGCGGGAAGCTCCAGCGGGGGCTGGGCAGTGGGAGGAGGAGAGCGCCTTCCAGCAGCTCACAAAAGCTCCAGCGAGGGGAGCAAGTCATCCCCGCCCCGCTCTCCAGCGTGGCCCCCTCCTCGGCCCTGGCTGTGACCTTGACCCTGGCCGCGACCTTGACCCCTGCCCCCCCCCAGCTGCCGGGTGGAAGCTGGCCCCTCACTGACACACCCTGGGTGGCCAGGTGCTTATTCTGGCCGCAGGTACCGAGGTCACGACTGCCCACTGACCGCCGGGAGGTTAGGAGCCCAGGGTGTTTCCGCGCGGCTCTAACCCTCAGCTCAGGGCTGAGGCCCAGGCTGTTAGTGCCTCTTTCAAAGCTGCGGAATGAGGTCAGGGGCTGGCCTCTAAGCCCAGCTGACACAGGGTCTCGGCTGTGGCTCAGAACCTGCTGGAAGCTCTTTAGTAAACGGTGAGAGAGCCGGGGTGCTCGGGGTTTGGGTGCTGGCCACCCAGGGCCGTGCTGTGCGGGCCACACAGGACAGGCCTCAGGGCCAGGGACCCTGTGCTTCTGGCCCGGGGACGGCCACCGTGGGGCAGAGGCCTGGCGACGCCTGGGTGCATCGGGGGCTGCAGGACCAGGCTGCGGTCGCAGTTTGAAGGCGGGGCGGGAAGGGTCACCTGCACCTGGAAGGAGACCCCGAGGCTTGGGGGCGCGGTGACCATGCTGGTGCCCGAGCCACAGTGCGTGCGGAGGATGGGATGAAGAGCGGGGCGGCGTGGGGCACAGGCCGCTCAGGAGGGCGGGGACCCGGGGCAGAAGCCTGGCCCACCTGGGGACAGGTGGGTGACCGTGAGCTCTAAGGAGCCGTGGGAATTCAGAGGGACTCAGACTCTGGCCTTCAGGGCCTCCTGCTGTCGGTAGGGGGCTGCCTTTCATTTCATGTGGCTGTGAGAAAAATCTACGTATGCATTTCCGGTGGGGACACTGGAGTTCTGTGACAGCAGCGACTTGCCGGGGCCGGCAGGGACCGTTACCAACTCTATCCGTCGTTTAAAATGGGACCGACTTTGGGAAGCAGCCAAAACTCCAACTGGGTGACCATGGCAGGTAATGGAAATAGGTTAGGGATTTTTGTTTTACGTCTGTTAAAAAAAGTGCAAGCACTTCACAAGCTCACACTTGTGACAAGTAGGGAAAGGGCAACACGTTTAAATTCAGAAGAAGATAGTTTTCATGGTAAGTTTTTAGGAGAAGATAATTCTTAAGGATAAATTTAAAATGTTTTGAGGACGAGTATTATTTTACAAAGGTGTAGAGACGCCTGGGGGGCTCAGCGGTGGAGCGTCTGCCTCCAGACCAGGGAGTGACCCTGGGGTCCTGAGATCGAGTCCCACGTTGGGCTCCCGGCATGGAGCCTGCTTCTCCCTCTGCCTGTATCTCATGCCTCTCTCTCTCTATTCTCTCATGAATAAATAAATAAAATATAAAAAAAGAGAGACTATTTTTCAAGGGTATAGTCTCTTAAGTATTAAGAAGAACTTCGGGCGGGGGCGGGGGGGCGCCTGGGCGGCTCAGTGGGTTGAGCATCGGACTCTTGATTTCAACTCAGGTCATGATCTAAGGGTGGTGAGATGGAGCCCTGCCTGGGGCTCTGTTCCGGGGGGGGAGTCTGTTTGAGATCCTCTCCCCTCTCTCTCTGCCACCCCTCCCCCTGACTCTCCCTCACTCTCTAAAATAAATAAATAAATAAATAAATCCTTTAAAAAAAATTCATTACTTGAGAGAGAGAGAGAGCATGAGCAGGGGGTGGGGGCAGAGGGAGAAGCAGATGCCCCGCTGAGCAGGGAGCCCAACGTGGGGCTCACCCCAGGACCCCGGGATCATGACCTGAGCTGAGGGCAGATGCTTCACTGACTGAGGGACCCAGGTGCCCCAATAAATAACCCTTAAAAAACACAAAGAAATACTTTAGAGAAAAAAGCATTTTTAAGAAAATATACTGGAATTTAAAGATTAGATATTGTCATTATCCATCAGAATCACATTGAAATTCAGTATTGAGATGAAAAAGATTTAACTGTCCCAGAAAACAATCTGTTACCAAGGTGTTTTTTTTTGTTTGTTTGTTTTTTGTTTTTTTAGATGTATGGTTAATAGATGGTGTTTTCCCTCATGGAGTGGAATTACTCTATTTACAATTCTTAGTCATCTGGTCAACAAGAGTGTTTGCCAGGGCAGTGGTACTCAACCCTTGGGGTACTTGCTCAAAGTAGAGTACTTTGAGTGGTACTCAACCCTTGGGGTACTTGCTCAAAGTAGAGTACTTTGAGTGGTACTCAACCCTTGGGGTACTTGCTCAAAGTAGAGTACTTTGAGTGGTACTCAACCCTTGGGGTACTTGCTCAAAGTAGAGTACTTTGAGCAAGTACCCCACTTGCAGATGGTTAGGAACCACCTGAGATTCTGACTGAGGAGGCGGGTGGGGACGCCTTCCTTCCCGCAGCCCCCCGATGATTCGTAAGCCCTTTGCAACACCTACTGGCAACCGTTCACCCAGGAGACACGAGCAAGTGGGAAGAACTGGGTGGTCATCCCATCCCTGTGTGGGATGACAACGCCTAGCAATTCTGGGCTGCTGGCAGACACATGTTTCGTAGGCAATTCAATGACTTGGCCTCCTTCTTCTTTAGCCAAATTCCAAGCCTGCAAATTTACTGCTTTTGCATATATTCCTGGACATGATCACGAGCAAGATATTTGCCTTTATGTAGCATAACTCGGCACAAAGGCCCAAGGACGCCAGCGTAGGGGGAGGATGCTGGGGAAGGGGCTGGGGAAGGTGCCGGGAGGCGGTACTCACAGCGCCCGGAGGCTAAGCAACTGCTGGAAAGTGTCAGCTTTAATTTCATAGATTTCGTTATGTCGCAGGTCTCTGAAATGACAGAGGTCCAAGATTGATCCAGAGTCAGTGGCTTCAAGGATTAGTCCTCGGAGAAGGGCTACAGAGGGATTAGGTGCCCTCACCCAAAGAGCAGGTGACTGTCAAGCGACCGATTTAACAACCTTGCTTAGCCTAAACAATGGCATCGGCATCCCAACCTTTACATGTAAGCGCTGCCTCTTTCGAGGCAGGAGTTCCTCGGGTGGATGTGGGCCTCCGCCCCAAACGCGGGCATCGCTCAGCCACGTGGTGCCTGGCTCTGCCTCTGGGCCTCAAGGGCACCCAACCCTTACCTTTCAGGGACAGTTCTGCCCTTCTTTCTCTCTCTTAGGTGCCCGAAGGCATTCAGAGAAAAATGAAATGGGAAAAGATAGATGGTTAATAGTGTTCTGATCAAAACTGAAGTATGCCTTGAAAGCAGCAGAGCCGACGTTTTACAAAGGCAATTTTAAGGAAGGAGTTTCAAAATGTTTCATGTGGAAGTGGCACCTCCTCTAGAGGTGGCTGCTGTGAAACAAACACCCCAACATACCCCAATCCCTCCCATTTTTACAAATAATACTGCTCATTGGATATGTAAGCTTAAAAAAATTCAACGCTCCGGCAGCCCGGGTGGCTCAGCGGTTTAGCGCAGCCTTCGGCCCAGGGTGTGATCCTGGGGACCCGGGATCAAGTCCTGCGTCGGGCTCCCAGCATGGAGCCTGCTTCTCCCTCCACCTGTGTCTCTGCCTCTCTCTCTCTCTCTGTGTCTCTCATGAATAAATAAATAGCATCTTAAAAAAAATTCAAGGCTCGAATGACACCAAAGTTCCATCATAAGCCAAGTTTGGGGAAGGGGGAGGGCAGAAGCATAATAAATGCTTTACTTACAGTAAAATGCCTTGTAAAATAATATTATCTATGTTTCCCGAACTAAATAGACATCCTACCCAGTCACACCTTGTGCGCGTGAGAAGGGAAAGCGCCAAATGTCTCCCCGGGGACTCGCGGGGCAAGCAAACCAGTGACCCCTGGAAATGTGAGTCTTGGCTCTCGTTTTTTGTCAGGCGACTTAGAGACTCGTATAGACGTACATTTTCTGAAGCTTCCGGCAGACTGAAAAACTGGGTAAATCTTCCAGCAGGTTGTAAGACAGATCTCTGGAAAACAGAAGGTACGAAAGGGGAAGTCTGTTACATATTAATCCTAAGGAAACATGCTCTGCTCTCCTTTCCCGTCCACAGGGACGCATCTCCCAAAGGCCAGCCCGACCGTCTCCCCGGCCCTGACGTGGAGCCTGTAGGCCCGGGCATTATTGGATTAAGCGTAGAGCCAAACATTTACTGAAATGTAGCTGTTGTGCTTCTTTAATTGATTTAAATAAGTTGCTTAACGGATTTATTTATATTTTGTTAGTGATGATCTACAATGTTCTAGCTATTATCTTACCGAAATGACTACAAATTAAATTAAATGATTTGTGCCTCCCTGAGCGCTGCTATTGCTCTACAGCTAAGAGAATCACTGTTGGTTCTCTTCTAATCAACTTAAAAAAAAAAAAAAGCCAAAAACCAAAAACCAAACACACAAAAAAACAACCCAACAACAATTTGAAACGTAGCACTAACTTTGAAATCAATCACCGCAAGGGGGAAAACAACCTAAGAAAGTCTTCAGCCAAAACTCAACAAATTATAGAATAACAAAAACATATGGACGTATTTAGGGTATAATATAACTAATCTAAAACAAGCCGTGGTAATTTGCAGAAAGCTTAAAAGAAAGAAAGCTGGTAGAT
Organism: Vulpes lagopus; assembly: GCF_018345385.1. NCBI lineage: Eukaryota > Metazoa > Chordata > Mammalia > Carnivora > Canidae > Vulpes > Vulpes lagopus. The sequence goes on from NC_054828.1 coordinate 56,394,867, forward strand.
AAAGTAACATAGATACTTTAAAAAAAGAATTCCTGTCTCATGTTCAAAAAGTTATCAGCTAATCAACTAACACACTTTCATGCCTGATTCTAATTCTTAAAACCAGATCAGCACTACGGAACTGAAAAATCCACACTGTGCTCGAGGAGGGTTTTTCATGATCTTGTTCTCCTAGTCGATCACTCCCTTCTACAGTTACTGCATGAATGGAATTCACACAGAAATACAGTTCACCTACTACACATAAAAATGCAGATGAAGCTGTTTGCAAACACAAATTCATAGTTTTTTTTATTTTTATTTATTTATTTTTTAATTTTTTTTTTTTTTTATGATAGTCACAGAGAGAGAGAGAGGCAGAGACATAGGCAGAAGGAGAAGCAGGCTCCATGCACCGGGAGCCCGATGTGGGATTCGATCCCGGGTCTCCAAGATCGCGCCCTGGGCCAAAGGCAGGCGCCAAACCGCTGCGCCACCCAGGGATCCCCAAATTCATAGTTTATCCAAGAGGCTCGAGACCAAACTAAACCAAACCAAACAAAAAACAGGAAAAAAAAAAAACAAACCCCAAAACCAGGCCCCACGCCTATGCACAGATGCACCTGGTCAACAAAATGCTGTATATTTTTTAAAAAGCAGTGGTTGTGAGAAAGTGCACATATGTTTCATGAAAGCCGATCATGATTTGGTTCACTCATCTGCAGATGGCCCGGGGTCGTAAACCCGCTCGCGTGGCTCTTCCTCCATGATGCACAAAACCTTCTTCTACATAGACACCTTGTCCCCTTCTACCCACCTTCCACCTAATGATTTTCCCGGCTAACACTGACTGAGCACTTGTCATCTATAGACACCATGTTCACGGTGTCACCTAAGTCATTTCTTTCTTTCTTTCTTTCTTTCTTTCTTTCTTTCTTTCTTTCTTTTTTTTTTTTTAAGATTTTATTTTTTATCATGAGAGACAGAGAGAGAGAGAGAGGCAGAGACACAGGCTGAGGGAGAAGCAGGTACATGTGGGGAGCCGGATGTGGGACTCGATCCCAGGACTCCAGGATCAGGCCTTGGGCTGAAGGCTGTGCTAAACTGCTGAGCCACCTGGGCTGCCCCCTAAGTTATTTCATTTGCTCCCCGTGGTCCCCTCATGAGGGAAACGCCAATCACCACTGCACAATGTCCAATAATTTGCTAAGGTCACCAGCTGCTTAGTGGGGAGAGCCAGGCCCAGCCCAGGCCCTCCCATGGGGGCAAAGCAGCCTGGGGGTGAGGGTAACAGGTGCTCAGAGAGGACTGCAGCCCGGGGTGGGGGGCTCGCACACTGATGCTTCCAGAACATCAAGTGGACTGTAGTGGAGGCTGCGACCCTGGCTTGTACTGTTGGCCTCCCCTGGTTCTTCATCTGGGCCAGTGCAGGTGGCTGCACAGTAGGGCCCCTTCAGTTCACCCCTTGGAGGAGAAGCCCGCTCCGCCCGCTTTGAACAAGTCCCAGTGACAGGCCCAAGCACATTGGGAGCGACAAGCTCCTGTGGGTGATGGGTTTGCTCTCTCAGGCCTTTCAGCTGGAGGAGGCGGGCTGGGGAAGGACCAGGGGCCTGGGACCCCGGGGGGCCTCGGTGGTGGAGCACCTGCCTCTGCCCAGGGTGTGACCCTGGGGTCCTGGGTTCCAGTCCTGCATCGGGCTCCCTGCAGGGACCCTGCTCCTCCCCCTGCCTGGGTCTCTGCCTGTCTCTCTGTGTGTCATGAATTAATAAATAAAATCTTTATATAAAAAAGAAAGAACAAAAGGGAAAGAAAGAAAGAAAGAAAGGAGGGAAGAAAGAAAAAGGAAGGAGGAAGAACGGCCTAAGGGAAGGGAGAGGGGTCAGAGGAGCTGGGGCCTCCTGAGCTCGTGTTCTGGGTGTGAGCCCTGGTGGGTGTAGCCCGCTCGACCCTCAAGCCTTGCCCCGACGGAAGGGCCGCGTCTCTGCGGCACAGGTGGGGAAACGGAGGCCCGCGGGGACGAGTGACTGGCCCACGACACCCGGGGGTGCCTGCGGAGCTGGACTGCGCCCCCCGCCCCCCGCCAGCCGGCCTGCCCCGGCCGCAGCGGAGACACCTGCGGTGTAGACCGGGTCCTCGGCCCCGCGGCGAGCTCGGACCCTGCTGCCCTCCTGCAGCCCCGAATTCCCGGTCTCCTCGTCCGTATCACACCTCGCGGGCGGCTTGGGATGAAGATGGCGCTTGCCCCATCCCCCCACCCCATCCCCCATCCTCACCCCCCCCCCCCCCCGCCGAGGCTGTGGCGGGTGCGAGACCACGGGGGGGGGGGCGGAGGGCGGGGGGCCCGCGGCCCAAGGTCCGCCCTCCCACCCCACGTTGAGCGGCCGTGGCTGCGCCACTAGGGGCCTGCGCTGGAAGCACAGGCTGGGAGTGCCCGGGGGGCCGGGAGGGCCGACAGGAGGCTCAGGGTCCTCGCGCGGTAACGGGGGGGGGGGGGGGGGGGGTGACCCTGGAAGGTCAGGACAAGGCCCTTCAAACCCCCAGGGCCTACTGTTCAGAGAGGGGAGGGTGGGGGGCTCCGCGTGCCCGGAAGGCCCCTGGGAGCCGTTTGAGCCCCGGGGGCGTCAGGCCGAGGCACCGCACCCGCACCCGCACCCGCACCTGCCCCGCACCCGCACTCACCCTGCAGCCGCCCCACACCTTCCCCCGCCCCGCAGCGGAGGAGCTGCTCGCCCCTGCCCTGCCGACCGCGTGTTCTGCGTGGGCGCCACGGGCTCCGGCCCTTCTGGCTCCGGTGCCCCGACAGCCCCGCGGGGGAGCGACGCCGTCTAGGCTGGCAGGAGCCGGGGCCAGTGGAAACCCGCGGGGGACGGGTGGGCCTCGGGAACGAGGGGCCCCGCGACCCCCCGCGACCCCCCCCCCCCCCGCAGAGAGAGCACTTGTCCTACGCACAGCACTCGCAGGGCGGGCAGCTGGTCCCAGGCCGCTCCAGGGAGGGACGAGATCTGGGCGCCGGTTAACGTCCTGTGGAGACAAGCAGGCGTCGCTCGTTCACCGAGGCTCACACGCCCGGGTCCTCCCGCCTGGGTCCTCCAACTCGGGTCCTCCCACCTGGGCCCTTCCACTCAGGTCCTCTCACCCAGGTCCTACCATGCAGATCCTCCCACGCAGGTGCTCCCATCCCACGTCCTCCCGCCCGGGTCCTCCCGCCCAGATCCTCCCACCCTGGTCCTCCCATCCCATGTCCTCCCACCTGGGTCCTCCCACCCGGGTCCTCCCACCCCCACCTGCGTCCTCCCACCCAGGTCCTCCTACCCTGGTCCTCCCATCCCATGTCCTCCCACCTGGGTCCTCCCACTCGGGTCCTCCAGCCCGAATCCTCCCGCCTTGGTCCTCCCACCCAGATCCTGCCACCCAGGTCCTCCCACCCCCACCTGCGTCCTCCCACCCAGGTCCTCCCACCCTGGTCCTCCCATCCCATGTCCTCCCACCTGGGTCCTCCCACTCGGGTCCTCCAGCCCGAATCCTCCCGCCTTGGTCCTCCCACCCAGATCCTCCCACCCAGATCCTCCCACCCCCACCTGGGTCCTCCCACTTGGATCCTCCTACCCGGGTCCTCCCACCCAGGCCCTCCCAGCCAGATCCTCCCACCCAGGTCCTCCCACCCAGATCCTCCCACCCCCACCTGGATCCTCCCACTTGGATCCTCCTACCTGGGTCCTCCCACCCAGGCCCTCCCACCCAGGTCCCCCACCCCCACCCAGGTCCTCCCACCGGGCTCTCCCAGCCAGATCCTCCCACCTAGGTCCTCCCACCCTGGCCCTCCCACCCTGGTCCTCCCACCCCCACCTGGGTCCTCCGGCCTAGGTCCTCCCACCCAGGTCCTCCCACCCTGGTCCTCCCACTCCCACCTGGGTCCTCCCACCCAGGTCCTCCCATCCGGGCCCTCCCAGCCAGATCCTCCCACCCAGGCCCTCCCACTCAGGCCTGTTGGGCTTCTGGGGAGCCGCCTGCACAGAGCCCAGAGCCGGGCCAGGTACCTACAGGCTCTCCAGGCTTGCCGTTCCCGTCAGGTCTGGAAACTCGGTTATTTGCGAGGCACCGTTCAGAGTCCTAGGAGGAGGGGGGCAGGAGCACCATCGGAAGGAGGGTCCAGGAAGGGGTAACTTTAGTGCCATCTGCAAAGCGCTTTCACCAAGTGAGATGGTCACTCGGTGTGTACACCCCCCCCCCCCGGGGCAGGTGGCCTGTAAAAGAAGCACTTACAGCGTTCTTAGCTCTGGTAAATGTTGAAAAGCGGACCTTCCGACAAGCTGGATGGGGTTGTCATAGAAATGTCTGGAAAAACGCAAACACCGAAGTCTTAGTACAAAAGTTGAACGACAAATGGAAACCTGCTCAAAATTCCAACAAACACAGGGGATCCGTGTGCCCTTGCCAATGCCGCTCGCGTGGCATTCCCAATTCCTCGGTACCAGCAAAGCTCGAGGGCGTTCTAACTCTGAGGACACTTTGGGTGAGAAATGTGTAAGAATGAGAATTTCTGACAGCAGGGCGGAGAGAAGGGACAGGTGGCGGCTGGGGGTGTCCCCGAACCCTTCTCTGCCTCCAGTGTCTGTGGAAGAGCCACCAGGAGGCCGGAAGGTGACTCAAGGTGCTGGCAATTGCATCGTTACAGAAAGAAAGTTGAAGTTCTCTCTCCACGTGAAGGTTAGACCCTCGGGCCGAATCTTCCCCTAACAGACGTGAAGGACTCCTCGGATGATCTGAGAGGAAATCGGATATTCTGCTTTTTCGGTTATTAGGTTTTTAAAAGATCACCTACTGCTTTAAAAGGTGAGGCATTCTTAGGACTTAAATATTTTGAGTTACAGATGTCTGCAGTGTAGAGGTATCTGGACCATCTGGTCGGTGAAGCCCTGCAGATAGTTCGTAGCGGAGACATCCCAGCTCAGGGACGTTCAACACACATCGCTCGGCGTCAGCTGTGTGAGGCGGGACTGCGCGAGTCTACAGGCGGAGTCATGAAGGGGGCGGGCGCCAAGTGCCTACCGTGTGCCTGACATTATCCCAGGTTCTGGGAGCTCGAAGAGGATGGATAAAGTGTCGCTGCCCCAAGGAAGCTCGGAATCCGTGGGGATGGAACACAGAGTGACACATCCCGGTTGATAAAGCACTTCGACATACAAAGCTCAATCGACCCACTCAACGACTTTATGGGATCCATAGCACAGACACTTAAATACTATTTATCTCATTTCTGGAGGGGGAAACTGAGGCTCAGATCCTTTGGCAAGGTCAGCATCTCCCAGAGCTTCACTTTTCTAATTTGTTAAATGGGATAATAAATCTGAGTTGCAGGGTTTGTGCACAAATTGCTCTACATTAGTTTGCTAATGCTCCTGTAACATCCGGCATAGTCCCTGGGTTAGAGTTGTCACCCAACAAACCTAAGTCCCCTTCTGTGCCCCTGTCCCCTGCCCTCCTCCCTTGAGTGGGATAATCCATAAGAGAAAGAGCTAGAGCTAGAATGTCAGTTTTATAACTAAAAGTGAAGTTCTCCTCAATGGATGACACTGTCCCTTATCCATATCATATGCTGGGATGCATGTCATCGGGTTGGCCTGCGTATACATATGGACGTACACCGGGCGCATATGAATCCACACGCTTGTGTACCTAAGTTTCGCAAACACAACTAAGGACTACAGCATTCTTGGGAAGGAGATTTCCTGAGAGATCAAGAAAAAACCTCATATAATGTCATTTGAAACGGGCCCTGGAAGACAGAATTTCAATAAGCATAGTGAGAGGATGGAATCAGAGGGGCAAAGGACGTAAGAGTTGGGTTCTACAAGCACCGTCGACGTGGGCTGTGGCGTCCGGGGTTGAGGAGAGCTGTGGAGAGCTAGCTGGTCAGGAGACGGGATTCTAGACCATCCTGAATCTCTATATGTTTTGCAGCAAGACGGATGCTGTGTTTCAGGGCAACAGCTCTGTTCCCGGTGGAGATGGGGGGCGGTTTGGAGGGGGGATGGACGAGGTGGCGGGGATGAGCCTCAGGTTGACAAGAATGTTGAGGTAAAGGCTAGCTGAGGCGGAGGACGGGACCACAGCCTGGGGACATGGGGACTAGGTGGCCAGTGGGACCACAGAGACTGGGAATTGGGGATCTGTGAGAGGATGCGGAAGCCAGGAGAGGGGAGTTTCAGGGAGAAAACAGTGAACACCATAAAATACTGGGTGGAAGCACTAATAAATTTTGGGGATTGTTAGTCCTTTCTTGAGTGGTATTAGCATATCAAAAGAGTGATTAAAAAAGCACCCAAACAAACCCAGTCTTGTGGCTGGGAGGAAAAAAGAAGCAAAAGCAATGCAATTTGCCAACTTTTAATATGTAAATACTCTCTAATGAGGCCTAATGTTTATTGGCAATAAACCTTAAAACCCTTAGTTTGCCAACATGCTGTCAGGCTATCTCAGAAACGATGAATGGTATTTTTTTTTTTTTTTTCAGTTGTCAGGGCTAATTGGGATTCCAGCTCATTTGTGACGGATACTACACGGTTCCAGAAAGCCTCTTAATCAAGTTGGCACGGGATGAATATCTGCCAAGAAATGCCCCTAGAGTCCTGTCCAACAGCTGTCCGTACCCTCCTCCTGCCTATTGGGGGCCCCTCCTGCAAGACCAGGCCAGTCCTCCGCCCCAGACCCACCAGCTCTTCTAACTACGACCCATCCTCACACCTGTGTTCACCTTCCCTTACGTCTACACGTGGCCCATCTTCTGTCCATGCTGACGGTGGAACACATAGCTCATTAATTACAAGCCATAGCTCTAGGTCTATTTTATGCTTTTAGGGCGTATGAATTCTGATATATGACTTTTTAGAAAATATGCACCTTTCTAGAATTACAGCCTAGCTTATGATTGTATAAATGTGACTCGGTGCTTGGGTTTGATAACAAATAGATGCAGAGACCTAGCATGAAACAGTCTTCCCCACAACACCCACAGTCAATGGAATCTATTGCCATAAAGGACTCCTATTTGTATATAATAATTTATTAGGATGGAGGCTGGCGTCAGCATCCAACTCTTGGTTTCAACAATAGGTCTGATCTCAAGGTCTTAGGATCAAGCCTTGCATCTGGCTCTGTACCCAGCGCAGAGTCTGCTTGAGTGCCTCTCTCCCTCTTCCTTTGCCCACCCTCCCCCCCCGCCCCGCCAGCTCCCTCTCTCTCCCACAGAAATAAATAAATCTGTAAAAAAAATAATTTCCATTTCTAGTATACTTGGATTCACGTTCTGAATGACTAGCTGACCTTGACAATGATTCTCTAAAAATCAGTTTTATTCCTTAGAAAATAGAGATATGTAAAAGTAAGTATTAAGATTACTGCGAAGGGGGATCCCTGGGTGGCGCAGTGGTTTGGCGCTTGCCTTTGGCCCAGGGCGCGATCCTGGAGACTCGGGATCGAATCCCACATCAGGCTCCCGGTGCATGGAGCCTGCTTCTCCCTCTGCCTCTGTCTCTGCCTCTCTCTCTCTCTCTCTGTGACTATCATAAATAAATAAAAATTAAAAAAATAAAAATTCTTAAGATTACTGCGAAGGGAGACAAGGCATCTGGGGGAATGAAGCACAATGCCATGCACGCTTGTAGGTTCTAGGAAAAAAAAGAAACTTTTACGTTATTTCGGCATTCAGCTAAAACCCGGCAAAACATCTCTGCGTACGCTTCTCTGTAAAGAATCTTATTTTGATAAACACAAAACTCGAGACCATACAGGACACCCATTTTATTATATTTAAAAGTGCAATATGTATTACATTTCAGGATGGAAAAAAAGCAAAAAGAACCCCAGCCACTTACATTGTAATAAGAGAAGGATTGCCTACAAATGCTTTCTCCGGTATCGACTTGATATTGTTGCTGTGAAATCCTCTAGAAAGAGAGGGAAACATTTGTTTTAAGACAATGCCATGGAGGGTGACATCATGTAACAGTACCCCCTTCCGGTGGCAATGATCACCATCTTCGATAGCCAGAGGATAAGGCTCATTTCTTCTACGCGTTTCGAAGTGCATGTGCTCTCTAGGAGGAAAAATTGCAAGCTGTCATCTTGAAAGAGGAATAAAGAACCTGAAAATAACAGTGGTGCCTTATGGAAGCTTACACCCTAATGTCATAAAAGGAAGACCCATCTGTTTCCATCCAGGAGGGCATCGCCGTATAACCACTTGGGAAAGGGGGAGCCATCGCTGCAGAGAGGATTGTGATCACTCCTCTGACCCCATATGAGGAGACCAGGAGACAAAGTTGGCCTAAGCTGCTGTCAAGTAGAGATTTAAGTAATCGCCTTATGAGGACAAGGTGTCCTGAGCTGAGGGAAGGCGTTCAGTGCGTCGGTCTGAGCACACTGACCCTCCTGTGGGTCCCATGTGGGCCGCGGCTGGAATGAGGTGAGGGCCTCGTTGGGCTGCCCGACCACAGGCCGGGAGGGTTTCCCAGTCAAGCCACACATGCAGGTTCCTGAGGGAGACCACCCCCCCCCTTGCAGGCTTTCTCTTCCAACGGGCTCTATTGTCTACTCCTTTAGCTGTGTGTCTTACTTCCCTTGGCCTAGAGAACAACCTCCATGTCCTTTCTGAGCTCTGGAACATTCCTTACGTATGTTATTTATATTTTTAGGTACGAAGAAGAGCTAACTGAATGGAGTCCTTCAAAGACAACGTATGCAACCTAACAGCTGAAAGCTGGCTTAACTCTGGTAAAACTGTGGGTCTGTAAAAATTAAACACGATTCACCAAGTATCTAAAGGATAGGAAATGACGTAGGTGAAAGCACCGAGCGCGGTACTAGACACATGCATTTCACTTCTCTAGTCCTAGACCTACATGACCTTAAAAAGCTTGTCTTTCAAAATACTCAGCAGGCAACTGAATTCCACAGTTCTCTATAAACGTTTGAAGTGTATAAATGTTGGGGAATATAGCTGAGGAAGAGAGCATGATTCAGAGAACTATGTATTTTTTTCTCATATACGTATATTCGAGAAATCCATTACATGTCTAAAAAAGATGATCTGATGTTTGTTGGCAGTAGAATAAAATATATCTTAAGTGTACTTAACCATCATTTATACAAACGTTGAAAACCTTCTCGTCATTCATGCTCTGTACAAAAATCAAACATATTTTAAAGTGAATTCACGAAGAATAGACATTTCCCATTAAGTCTGTCCTAAATACTCACAGTTCTTTAAGGTTGGAGAGTGTCCTGATGGCGGTGGGGAATTCATCAAGATTATTATAATTTAAGTCTCTGCAAATAAATAAACAGTATTTTCAGTTTTTAATTTAAAAAATTCATGCATACGACACATGGAGACAGCTGACATGCTCTTCCAAGGGGCCACCGAGGAAAGCTCTCGTTCCTTCTCTTGGCGGAGAGAGCGTCTGGGCTTGCTGACCGAGCCTTTCACCAGCGTCTGGCTTAACATGGTCATCACACGGCTCACTCTGAGAAATTTCAGAGTCCAACCTGAAGGGCACCAAGGTGTTGACAAATGGGGGGGGGGGCTAGAGCCGTGGGCAGGGCTGCCCCAGCAGGAGGGGGCCGGGGCCAGGCTGTGGGGCCTGCGACCAGCTCTTCCCCTGAACCTGGCTCAGCACTCCTCCTGCCTCCCCTCCCAGCTCCTCCCCCATTCCCACCTCACACGCTGACTTTCCCCCTTGCTTTTCTGTGTCCCCTGAAAGGGCACCTGGGGGGCTGCTCTGTCCCTGAGGCCTGCAGAATGCCCAGGATTCCCTAGCCCGCGTCCTCAGAGGCTTCTGTGCTACGGGCCCTCCCAGGAAGGGCATGAGGCCTAGAATTTCTGCAGGGTCATAGGACATGATTCAGACCAGAAGTAGGTTTTCCTTGGCCTTTGAGGCCAAGCTCCATGTTACCCCCCCACCCCCCCCCCCCCCCCCCGCCACGCAGACACAGCAGGGCCAGGCCGCTTCAACCCCTCCGTTTCCCTAGCTGTCCTGACACCAATGGCTTTTCAGTACCATCACTCAGACTGACTCCGCCTCGTATCTACAGCTTTGGATGGAAAAGCCATTGCGTCCTGGGCTCTGGGGAATGGCAGGTGTCCCGGATGACGCAGAGGGACCTTTGGGCCAGCCGATCAGATATGCTCAGATCTTCCTCTATGGGGAAGGACCGCTTCTGAATTTTAAGGGAGATCATCTGACCGAGGCAAGCATCGAGAGCCCTGCTTGTCGGGCACGAGCCATCCTTAAGCGGTAGTGCCGCCAGGAAACCTGTGTCTGTTGTGGACATAAATTTTCTTCCTGTTTGTGAATCTCTCCAGATGCTCTGTTTTGATTAAATGAGGACTGGGTCTTATAAATGACTTGGGTCTCTTGTGAGGGAAAGGAAGAGGTTGGGAGGAACCAATGTACTGATGCTCTGTAGCCCTGGGCAAGGTGCTGGGGGGGGGGGTGGCGGAGGGCAACGAGACTCAGATAAATTTGCCCTGAAATGTTTTACTCCTCGGTATTTACATGAAATCAGGTCCTCATCTCAACCAAGGTGGGGGGGAGGGAGACTATTTACGGAAAGACCCTTGAAAGCCAGCATTGGTTTTTGTTCCTCCTGTGTTGGAAGGGACGGGAGGGTGCTTTCCACTACTAAGATCCTGCGCCCAGCCCTGCGGCCCCAAGAGCCCCAAGTGTTTTCCAAGAGCTCGCAGGGACGGCTGCCCACGCCCCTACGTCGACCTCAACGGTCTGCCCGGTCTGCCCCCGGAGCTCCATCTGCGGCATCTCCCCGCGAGGGTGGTGCCTCCCTCCCAAGAGGGAACACAGAGTGGCTTCAGCAACCTTGGGCGGGAGGCCGTGAGCACCCAGGGGCCTCGAGAAGGCCACCAGCCGCGGGTGGCCCGTCGGGAGATCGTCACACCCGGACCCGATGAGCAGCTACTCCTACCACGTGCAAAAACTAAGCTCTGGGTGCAAGTGGCCGACAGGCTCCGCGGCCCCACGGGAGGTGGGCTTTGGTGTCTCGCCCCACAGCCCGCCCAGAGCCAACCGTGTGGGTTTGGTGGTGCTGTGTGTGTGGCTCATTGCACTTGAGTGTTAACAGTGTGGGGGCAGGGGGGGCACAACTGGAAGCACGTGCCCTGCTCCAGACACTCCGGGTGCTCGCTGCCTGTCTCCTCACTAGGGTGGTGGGGGGCGGCTGGCCCAGGGGGCCCCGGGGCTCAGCGCTGGACTGTCTCTATGAGGTGCCAGCTCAGGTCTGGGGTTGTTCCCCGACCTTTGGAAGCAGTGCGCACAGGCAAACACAGATGTCCGGGCCAGGCTAGAGCAGAAGCGAACCCCAGCCATGCAGCTGCGTAGATGTGTCACGCTGGCAAAGCGACTTCACCTGACTAGAGCTTAGCGTGGAAGGCTGATAGCTGCTCTCATGGGGTGCGCGTGGGGTCAGCTGAACTTGCGCACCCGGCTATGCGATCCCCGGAGGTGGGTGCACCCGACAAATGGTAGCCGTTACTCCTTTCTCATGTGCACTTCTGCTGTCTGTTAGGGGGACCCCTGCTTATCTCAGATCGGAGAGCCCTGATCAGAGAGCACTCGCCTGGGCCGAATCCTCGTGGAGGGGTGCAGGGAGGAGCAGACTCGTGAGGAGTTGATCCCTGACACCCACAGCCCATGTTCCTCAGCAACCTGTCGCTGCTCGGCTGAGAACATCTCATTTAGCTTATAATGGCCCTAATTTACCACCCTCGTCCCATTAGAATGAAATCTCAGTTTTGCTACTTAGCTGCGTGTACACGCGCATGTGAGGTGAAGCCACTGTAAATATCTGTTCAGAGCAATTAACCAAACCAGACAGCAGGTTTGGCTTTAAGGCCATCTTGATTCTTTCAGAATACTCAGAAAACACTGAAAAAAGGAAACAAATAAAAGGTCAACTCACAAAGTCTCTAGGCTGTGGAGCCCATCAAAGCATCTCTTTCCCAGGGAGTGAATTCTATTGTTATGGAGATGCCTGCAGGAGAAGGATACAGACACAGTCAGGAAGGCGCAGTGCGCCTGGAAACTTCGCGCATTCTGATTGCTTTCATAAAAAGCAAGAAACTTAGAAAGAATGCATTCATTACATAGAAGAGATGCTTTAACTTTAAAATTTTTTTTTCCCTGAAAGGCCAAATGACCCATCCACTCTCATCGTAGATGAGTCTGTACCATAGAATTAATTAATTAACTAATTAATTTTATTTTTTATTGTTGTACCATAGAATTTTTTAAAATTTTTTATTTATTTATGATAGTCACACACACACAGAGAGGCAGAGACACAGGCAGAGGGAGAAGCAGGTTCCATGCACCAGGAGCCCGACATGGGATTCTATCCCGGGTCTCCAGGATCACGCCCTGGGCCAAAGGCAGGCGCTAAACCGCTGCGCCACCCAGGGATCCCTGTACCATAGAATTTAATAGGCGATGACAGTCTTACCTTTTGGGTCCAAGACATCAAGGCGCGTCGAGTAGCATGGGCAACACGACCAATACAGGGAAATGCAGGTTGTTAACATAGCTTTGGGACGTCGGGCATTAAGCAGAGATTCTGGTCATTATTGACAAATGAAGGATGGAGGGAAAGTCCTAGCCTACCGAGCCTATTTTCTCTTACAGTTGCTGGCCTAGAAGGGGCCTCATTCCTGGGGCGGGACCATGGGTTAACAGGCAACAATTTTAGCCACAGAGGATGGTGATCAGGTTTTTTTTGGCTGCCCAAGGAGATCAGTTATCTCGACGCAGTATTAATGCATATGATTATCATCTCTGGTTCCCTGGTGAGTCAGTTAAGTCAGGGCCAATGAGAACAGCTGTGCACATGACTGAAAACTGGACTAAGACCCAAGGGATTTTTGGAAAATGGGCCTAAGGAGCAGAGGGTGACAAAGAATCGCTGGATCTCTGCAAATCCACTCCCTCAGGCGGGGGAGAAAATTAAAGCATGGCCCCAGCTTCTGGTGGGTCAGGAGCATCATGTTCACATGTGTGAGTCAGAGCAGAAATTGGCCAATATCACCCCAGGTTTCTTGTCCTTTAGATTAAGGTTCTGTTTGTGTGTTTTCCCAAAGATCTTATTTATTTGTTTGTTTTACTGAGGGGGGCGGGGGGCGGAGGAGCAGAGCGGGAGGAGAGGGAGGGGAAAGCACCCCCAGCAGACTCCGTGCTGATGCACAGCCAAGCCTGGGGCTCGGCTCGGTCGCACGACCCTAAGATCACGACCTGAGCCAAAACCAAGAGCTGGACACCGGACCGACCGAGCCAACCCGGCACCCCAACTGAGGTTTTTGTTCTAATAAATTGATGTGGGTTTCATGTGAGATCTTTGTGACATTTATTGAAGATCTTCCATATGCAACACATGGGGGAGGGCACTGAGGGCGCCTTAAAAGATGGTTATTATTTTTCAAACTATGACCCGAGACCCATTTTGGTTTACTTAACATAATGAAATCTCAACCCATCGGGGGGAGGGAAAAGCCACATGAATGCACAGCTCTCTGTCAACGTTCTGTCCCTACCTCCCTTCCCTTGGGAGGGGCTCAAAAAGGATTTTCAAGCCTACATAACAAGAAGGGCGCATTGCAATTTGGCCTGAATTCTAAGTATTGCCAGAAACGAGGAGCTTTGATTCCCCGCAGTCCCAGGGCCAGCGGGCGGTCGGTGGGCGACCGTCGGGGGGCCACCCGTGAGCTCTGGGACACAGCACTGCTGTGTGGCGCCCAGCAGCTGCGCGCTGCATGTGGCCCGAAAGTCTTCATGCAATGAGAACAGTCGTGAGGAGCTCGGGGGGTTTTCCTCCCTGTAAGCGTCCCTACTCGAGGTCTGAAGGACCAGCACTTGGGGCCAGCGTCCCGCGGTGCAAATTCAGAAAGTGGAGAGAGAGAGAGAGAGAGAGAGAGAGAGAGATAAAACTTACAGAACCACCAAGCTGGAGAGGTTCCCAAAGGCATAGTCTGGGATGTGGCGGATTTTGTTCAGGGCCAAGGTCATGGCCTGCAGGGCCGGCAAACTTCTGAAAGCCTGCACGGGGATCTCAGTCAGCGCATTGTCATCCAGCCACAGGTGCCGCAGGGCGTGCAGGCCGCTGAAGCAGCCGGGGGGCACTGTGCTGATGTGGTTGGCGTCCAGGCGCCTGAGGAGGAAGACAGAAGGCTGGTGACCAGGGCCAACCCGGGCAGGATGAGGACTTGGCGGCACAACCATCCCCGCGTGATGAACAGGAGGGCGTGGGGCGCGGTGGCTCTCCCGGGTGGGCCCTCCTCGCGCCGCCTGGCCACGACTGCTGGGGCCACGGAGACCCCTGGGCTCTGATTCCCTCCAGGCAGGTGGGTCACATGCCTCTGTGCACGGAAGTGGCCCCTGGGCCACGGTCTGTCAGGTGTCCCTGGTGACGCCGGGAGGTATGCCCCTTGCCCTCCCCTCACCCCAAGCCGAGTACCTGCCTTTGCTCTCTTTGTCTTTCCTTTTTTTTTTTTAAGGATTGTATTTATTTATTTATTTATTTATTTATTTATTTATTTATTTAAGAGAGTGAGCCTGAGGAGGAGGGGTAGCAGGAGAGGGACAAGCAGCCTCCTCCCCGCCCTAACTGCAGGGCTCGACCCCAGGAACCTGAGATCACGACCCCAGGACCATGAGATCATGACCCTAGGACCATGAGATCGCGACCCCAGGACCGTGAGACCGTGACCCCAGGACTCTGAGATCGTGACCCCAGGACTGTGAGACTGTGAACCCAGGACCCTGAGATCACGACCCCAGGACCGTGAGACAGTGATCCCAGGACCCTGAGATCGTGACCCCAGGACCGTGAGACCGTGACCCCAGGACCCTGAGATCATGACCCCAGGACCGTGAGATTGTGACCCCAGGACCATGAAACCGTGACCTCAGGACCCTGAGATCACAACCCCAGGACCGTGAGACCGTGACCCCAGGACTCTGAGATCGTGACCCCAGGACTGTGAGACTGTGAACCCAGGACCCTGAGATCACGACCCCAGGACCGTGAGACAGTGATCCCAGGACCCTGAGATCGTGACCCCAGGACCGTGAGACCGTGACCCCAGGACCCTGAGATCATGACCCCAGGACCGTGAGATTGTGACCCCAGGACCATGAGATTGCAACCCCAGGACCCTGAGATCATGACCCGAGCCCCCAGCAGATGCTTCCGGGCCTCTGCTGTGCAAACACACAAACACACCATCCCACTGCTTTGCCCACTGAGCTGTGGGTGAGGATCGGGGGGGTCATGCAGGCTGCAGGGCGAACCCGCAGTGAGAGAAGATGCAACACCCCCCCCCCCCCCCCCCCCCCCCCCGCCCATTACTCAGCACAGTGCTGAGCGCGCGAAAACTGCCGGCTTTCTGGCTCCTTCTAACCATCTTCATGAGGCAGGTATTTGTTTCTCCCAACATTTTAAATAATAATAGAATTAACAGCTTTCCCAGCTTTTGCTTCTTTCTTCCACACACCGTTATTTATTTTTTTGCAGGCCATTATGTCTGATATAGGTCTGGTCCCCGGGCTGTTGCACCTTCAGAACCAGCAGAGGGAGTGCAATGCACTTACTTCGTCCCTACCCAACAGAAACTCCGGCAGTAGTGACAACGACTGGACTTTTCTTATTGGAAGTTGCAATTTTCTGTAAGGTGCGTGAACAACGGAACCACCACCACCCTGCTATGCTTCCAATGACCCTCACTCACTTTTCCAATTTGTTCGTAAGGCTCACACATTTGTTTGCATTTCCAAAGCTAGGATTTAAAAAAAAAGGGGGTTGCATTTTAAGCAGCCCATGTATTAGGAAGGATTAGAAAATCATGAGTGGATTCTGAAAAATGTTTTAGGAAGCATTTAAGACTAAACAGATGCAGGAGGCACACCAGGATCATGAAATAATCCCTTGCAAACCAAATTTAAACAGTTTAGAAATAGAAGTCTCTCTAGTGGGGAGCTAATCTCTTTGGAAAGCAGCTTCCTCGCTTTTGGTCACATTTGTCACTTCACTCGTCCCCGGCTCCTCCTCCTCTTGACCAAATGGGGACAAGTGATGCCTGGCCCCGGACCAGGTTTTGATAATAACTGAGATAAGGTCACCTGGGATGAATTTGCAGGGTTTGTGCTCGTCCCCTCACGAGCACATCTCCAGGAGGGCAGTGGTCATGGGAGGGAACAGTAAACGCAGGTTCCAAGGATCTCAAGGTCCTGCCAATAAACAGAACCCGAAAGGTTTAGGAAAACCCAATGCTGCCTCCTCCTCGTGCCTCCAGTGACAACCCGCTCAGCCAGGGTTCAAATTAGGAATGATTTCATCAGGGGGAGAGGTGATGGTTTTCCTTCGACCAGAAGTGAAGCACGGAGGGAAACTCTCGTAATGACCACACCGATTAAAGACGGGGGACTTTATTTAAATAATACGAGCCTCCGTGTTTTAGGTGACAGATTGTAGGATCATGGCCAGTTGCTTATGTGATGCAGCAAGTGGCTTCTAGAGGCCTGAAGATGACTCATCTTAAAGTTCGGTGCAAACGTGGGGGCCCATTTACAGAGAAGGCTCTCAGCGCTGAGCCAGAGGCCTGTCTTCTTCCAGCCTTAGGTTCCCGCTAATGTCCCTGCTGGATCTCGAAGTGACCCGGGTCTCAGTTTTCAATGTTAATAAACCCATTTCTCTGGATAGATGAATTTATGAAAAAAACTAATTTATCGTTTATGATTTAGGAATCACTTTTTTTCCCCCCCTCGAGAAAATAACATGATCTGCCTTCCACATTGTAAGCTTAGGGCAATTTTGCACAGTCCTATCCCTTCACGTACCAATACTCCCAGGTGTCCTGAGTGTGGCACTAAAACGGGTCTCTGCCTCAATGGTTCCTTCATATAAGAAGCTCCCCATAAGCCACAGTTCTTCTAAACGCCGTGTTTGGAAGTCCTTGTCCACCTGCCTCAGTGGCCCAAACAGCGAGTGGTGTATTGTTCACACCCAGAGGCATTACCTGATTCAATCCTAACAGAAGATCCTAAGGCTAAACTGGAGTATGGAATTCATTATCAGGCCCCTCGTACAGGTGGTTCTCACAGAACAAGGTTAAGACTGCTGACAAAGCCGCTGGCTGGGCACAAGTTGTGCCTATTCAGTGAGTAAACAAAAAGATCATATCATGTCAATCTGGTTTGGGGTCACTGGGCATTTTCTATTCATATGCTTGGATATTTACGTGCTGGTGTATAAGAAAAACATCACCACAGAGCCTCGAAAAACACAGCTCTGTAATATTATCAAAGATGACAAAGAAAAATGACTGCACTCTATAGCTCCACTTTTTTAAGTGTTTCTTTGCTATTATTTCTATTTCATGCCAAGTCACAAAGGGTGTGTGTGTGTGTGTGTGTGTGTGTGTGTGTGTAGGCAGCTTAAAATCTGAATTAGTGCAGAGATTTGGGACGAGAAACGTCAGGTCCAAGTCAGTGCACAGCAGCTGTGTGTGACCGTGGTCAAGTCAATAGACTTCAGCCTTTGCACCTGTAAAATGGGGGTAACAGCTATTTTATAGGGTTGCTTCATGATTAAAGGAACACATACACCAAACTATAAATCGCCTTAATGGTTTTAAATTATTATTACCTGAGGCTGGTTACAGTTTGTATTTGTATTTGTATTTTTGACCATGGAAACCCCTGAGAAAAAAAAAGGTAGACTCAAATTTTGCCTAAAAGTTGGCCAAAAGGAATCCTATGTTGTCGGTGAATTTCGGTTCTGAAAAATGCTACTTCTTTCATTGCTCACGACAGAGATAATTAAGAGGTGTCTGGTCTCTTCAATAAATGGTGCTGGGAACATTGGACATCCACATGCAGAAGAATGAAACTAGGCCACTCTCTTGCACCATACACAAAGATAAACTCAAAATGGATGAAAGATCTAAATGTGAGATAAGATTCCATTAAAATCCTAGAGGAGAACACAGGCAACACCCTTTTTGAACTCGGCCACAGTAACTTCTTGCAAGATACATCCACGAAGGCAAGAGAAACAAAAGCAAAAATGAACTATTGGGACTTCATCAAGATAAGAAACGTCTGCACCGCAAAGGAAACAGTCAACAAAACTCAAAGACAACCTACAGAATGGGAGAAGATATTTGCAAATGACATATCAGGTTAGTTTCCAAGATCTATAAAGAACTTATTAAACTCAACACCAAAGAAACAAACAATCCAATCAGGAAATGGGCAAAAGACATGAACAGAAATCTCACCGAGGAAGACATAGACATGGCCAACAAGTACATGAGAAAATGTTCTGCGTCACTGGCCATAAGGCACATGAAAACCACAATGAGGGGATCCCTGGGTGGCGCAGTGGTTTAGCGCCTGCCTTTTGCCCAGGGCGCGATCCTGGAGACCCGGGATCGAGTCCCACGTCGGGCTCCCGGTGCATGGGGCCTGCTTCTCCCTCTGCCTGTGTCTCTGCCTCTCTCTCTCTCTCTCTGTGTGTGACTATCATAAATAAATACAAAAAAAAAAAATTAAAAAAAAAAAAAAAAGAAAACCACAATGAGATCCTACCTCACCCCAGTGAGAATGAGGAAAATTAACAAGGCAGGAAACCACAAATGTTGGAGAGGATGTGGAGAAAGGGGAAGTCTCCTGCACTGTTGGTAGGAATGTGAACTGGTGCAGCCACTCTGGAAAACTGTGTGGAGGTTCCTCAAAGAGTTAAAAATAGACCTGCCCTACGACCCAGCAATTGCACTGCTGGGGATTTACCTCAAAGATACAGATGCAATGACACGCTGGGACACCTGCACCCCGATGTTTCTAGCAGCAATGTCCACAATAGCCAAACTGTGGAAGGAGCCTCGGTGTCCATCGAAAGATGAATGGATAAAGAAGCTGTGGTCTATGTATGCAATGGAATATTCCTCAGCCATTAGAAATGACAAATACCCACCATTTGCTTCGACATGGATGGAACTGGAGGGTATTATGCTGAGTGAAGTAAGTCAATTGGAGAAGGACAACAGTCTCATTCATTTGGGGAATATAAAAAATAGTGAAAGGGAATAAAGGGGAAAGGAGAAAAAATGAGTGGGAAATATCAGAAAGGGAGACAGACCATGAAAGACTCCTAACTCTGGGAAACGAACTGGGGGTGGTGGATGGGGAGGTGGGTGGGGGGTGGGGGTGACAGGGTGACGGGCACTGAGGGGGGGTACTTGACGGGATGAGCACTGGATGTTATTCTATATGTTGGCAAACTGAACACCAATAAAAAAAAATTTATAAAAAAACAAAAAAAATTAAGAGGTGTCCGCACTTAGACTTACTAGAAGTTACCCTTATTTTTCAGCCTTCAGCATCACAATGACATGTGTGTGCACGTGCACGTGTAGAATCACAAAGGGCAAAGGTTTTTGTTCCCAATACTTTAGCGAGTGGCACATCTTCATTCCAAAGATAAAGGAGGAGAGGTGACACGTGATAGCATGTTCTCAGAGACACGTCCTACCGGGGGTCTTGGCGTTTAAGTATCTAGCAAGACTGTGAAGACGTAGCACAAAACCTGCACGCTGGTAGGTGTAGCGAACTAAAGCCTTTAAACAATGGGCGTGGCCCCATCACCTTTAAGGCAAATAAAACCTCTTCATCATGGTCTCGAAAGGTGTTCTGCAAAGTGATCACTGTATGGAAATGGGACCCCTTTTATGCTCCTTCCGTCACTTATAAATTCTAGCAAACTGATAGGTAAGACATTTTACGCTCTTTTCTATGCGGTAACAACTACGTGCACGTGGTTCCTGGAAAGTGCACTGAATTAGAAAAATCAAGACAAATTGAGTCAGGTCTCCATCAGTGATTAATCCTGAGATGTGGAGACACACCGATTAATTTCTCTGAGGGTCACTTTTTATATCTGGAGAGCATAACAGGTCACAGAACTGCGGCGGGAATTAAGCGAGAAAACATGTGCAAGTGTTTTGTAAGTAGTAAAGTGCTCTACAAATGACAGGTGTTATTACTTGAGAAAAATCTTCACGTTTAGGGAGTGATAACATTTCCGCTGCCCCCCTTCCCCCCAACAAAGGTTTCCCGAATTTTTCCTGAAGGTTCTTAACTCTTTGTCGTTTCAAATCTCTAAATGGAGATGGACATATTTTTGAGGGGGTCCTACGGGCTGGCAGGCCTGCCGCTTTTCTAGTCCCCGTAATCCTTCCTATGTAAGGTCAGTAGCTACGCTGCGTGTTTTGAGAGAGTCTAGGAAGCCTCCCATCACGGACAAAGGAGCACACACACCTTCTGTGTTAGGCCCGCAAAGGTCAAGAAGGCCCAGAAAGGCCCAGAAAGGCCCAGAAGGTGAACATGGCTGAGGAAAACTATGACATCACTTGGTGCAAGAACAGAATTGTCATCAAGTGTGAGTCTGGGCAGTGTGACCTTGAGGACTACTATCAAGGCCAAGAGGATCTGTCAAGACTGTGGGGCACGTGTTGAAATAACTATATCTCTGTAGGGAGGCCTTGAGGTTGGAGGACTCCATAATTACCAAAGGGAATCTGCTGCCCAAACTGCTTGGCCAACGGGACTGTCCCTCATGGACCTGGGGTCGTCCCTCCTCGCCGCCGGGAACTTGTCAGGGCCATCCAAGGTCACCCTGACAGGCTTCGGTGCTTTTGAGTATCCAAGGTAGACATTTAGTCTGGATAACTGCGCTAAAGGAGGCTAAATGGACGCGCGGGAGAGAACGTGGTCACTTGTCGGCTGTGGGCCCCACGGTGACTCCATGTGCCCTCCGGGGCGCCTGGGCAGGTGGGGATCACGCAAGAGCAGGGATGAATGTTACTCAGTATTATGTGAACTAGAAACAAAATAAAACCGCATGTTCGCTGTGAACGTGCACATGTTACATTACACTCTGTGAGCGCGGAGTGTCCTGTGTGATGAAGACTTACGGGCAAGAAAAGCAATCTTTCATGTCAGGCCATGGCAAAAACAAAAACAAAAACAAAAACAAAAACAAAAACAAACAAGACACACAAAAAACCAAAAAGAACATGTAAAAAGCTCATGTTCTTACCTTCTGTCTAAAGTTTTTTTCCTCCATGATCTTTTCATGTGTAGATGCTGGATTTTACACGTTTTTCTCTCTTAAGTTAGAAACAATTTGCCAATCTGTTCCCTACTCCAGAAAGGAATTTTTGATTTATCAGTGGCATTACTGTAGGGATTAGAGAAGCTATGAGATCATGCCTGCTATTGTTTTTCCAGAAAAAGGCCCTTTACATCTATCTCATATATGATACCTTGCCAATGTATCACACAGACTCATATCTCTGTTTGAGAATGTTTTTTGATAAGCCACAGACTACAAGGAAGAAAGCGTTAGTTGGAAGATAAGCCGTAGATCTTGGCTAATTCCACATCTGAGATGGCTGTGCTGATGTCAATTATTAACATAGATGACTTGAGAAAAAAAAGCCAAAAGTGTGAAAATGTTGCAGCTGCAGGTATAATATAAGTTTATGGGGGTTCTCTCAATTGACACAATTGAGAAGCATGGCGATTTCATCACTGACCTTTCTGTTTTATTTTTTTTTATTTTTTTATTTTTTATTTATTTATTTTTTTGACCTTTCTGTTTTATATTTGGATGAGCAATTTTCTTTCTAAGTCTAACGGGAATGACCGACTCACTGGCATGGACATTCCTGCATTTTCTGAGACCACTCCGAGCAATCCATGAAGGGTTAGAAGAACACAACCATTTAGTTCATTTATAAAATCTTTAAAAAATGAAAGCATTTTCAGTGATTTCCTTGCTTTGCCTGCGAGGTGAAAAGCACAGAGTTCCAAGCTCGTACGTCATACAATCTGATGAGGCAGCTGAAATATTTGTTACGGTCAAGTTCTACCGCTTGGAAATCGCATTGCCCTGGAGCCAGGGGATCACTGGAAATTGAATATGTCAGGTCGTCGTGATAATACTCTTGGGACAGAATTGTATCGCTGGGAGCTCTTAGAGATGGGATTCATGTTGATTTATAGAACTCCTTATATTAATAGGAGCCGTTTTTGCTATTATTTAATATTTGCCAAGTGACCACAAGGTGGGATTTCTTCTCTTTGGATGAGATTTCCCACCCATATGCTGGCAACGCACGACGTGTGTGAATTCACAGGAGCAGCACAAGAGCTGACGTGGGCGGTTCTGTGCCTCCCTTTCTAGTCCCCATCCTATTCGTCGCTACACTTACTGTAAACCAGGAACATAAATTAGTGCTTTAAACTCTGAAAAGGTGAGCAAGTCGGCTCATCTCCGCGGCTTGAGGGGCGAGACAGCCTCCAGTGCCCGGGACAGCAGAACCCTAGAGGCGGGCGAGTGGGCCTGGCCACAGCCACCTAAGGGACCTGGTGTCCGCGGCTCCATCGGGCGGTGACAACTGGGTCTTTTTTTTTTTTTTAATAATAAATTTATTTTTTTATTGGTGTTCAATTTGCCAACATACAGAATAACACCCAGTCTTAAAGTCAATTTGCAAGCCTGGCTCAGCTCCTCAGGGGTCCCTGCTGCTGTGAGTTTTGTATCAGGGCCTCGAGCACCAGGAGCATTCCCATCTCCAGTTTCACTTTTCTCCAGAGAAAACAAAGGCTTTTATTTATTTGTTTTTTTGGCCAAGGGCAGCCTTGGTCTCCCGGGCCCATCAGGGCCTGAAATCTGCGGGTCTTTCTTTTGGATCTTCTCAGCCTTCCAGCCAATCCTGCACCAAGCCCTCTCCCTTTATCTCCCAAACTCTCCACTGTCTGCTTCAGCCTCTTATCTCTTAACACCTGCGGGGCCTGCAACAGTCCCTGAGCTGCTCCCCTGCCTTTGATCTCTTATCTCTGCAATCACTCCCTGGGCTGTGGCCCGGCTCCTGGGGCGGCCCATCAGAGCTCAGCATCCACCTTACCCACCTGCCCCTCGGTCCCCATCCCATCAGGGCTTGCCGTCTACCTTACCTACCAGCCTCTCGGTCCCCGTCAGGCTGTCCCGGGTTCGCCCCCCGCCCAGGTACTCCGGGGCCTTGTCCCCGGGAGCATCCTCTCCTTCCTGCCCATCTGAATCTCACCAGCCCTCCAAGGCCTCACATGAAGGTCCTTCCTCGAACCCTACTCTCTCCCCACTTTTTTTTAAAAAAAAGTTATTATCGCGGTACAGTTGACCTGCCGTGTCGCTGCCGTGGCTTCAGGCGCATGGCATCAACATTCAACAGCTCTACGTGCTACTCCGCGCTCACGACGCTAAGAGCGGTCACCGTCTGTCTGTCACCGTGCCACATTAGGACAGTACGACAATCATGATCCCTGTCCGGCCCTCTTCACCTCTGCGACTCGTTTGTTTGACAGCTGGGAATTAGTCCCTCTTAAGCCCCTTTGCCTGCCCCTTGGGTTCCCAAAGCAGAGACGCGGCTAAGACCGTGGAAAGCCAAGTCGTGCGGACACATCGACGCCGAGGCCCCGGAGGAAGCCCTGCGGTGCAACCGCCAGCTCAGGAGGGCAGGTAGGAGAGGCCCGGGCGGCAGGTGAGAGCCTGGCACCTGGGAGAGCCAGGGACGGGGCCACAGGCCACCCGGGGGAGGCTGGCCGGTCCGAGCAGATGCTGAGGACATCACTTAGGGCTTTGGTGCAATAAACTCAATAAATATTTCCTGAGCACGTTTTCTGCAGGTCCTGCTCCGGGTGCTGGAGACCTGATGGCAAACGTGGCAGGCGTGAGCACGCTTTCTAGACGCGTCCATCCAACATTTACTGAGCCTGTTTCCTAAAGTGCAGCCAGACAATCATCACAAACGAGACGTTAGGTGAAGGGGACTGTATGGTGGGAGGATCTAACCCACAGTTCCCTTTTCCTCAGGAGCCAGGCCGCCTTTTCAGCTGTTTCGACTCAGTCTTTACTCCACAGCACCCACGTGCGAGACCAGGCAGGTCATCTCCTGCCGCTGCCCCCCCTGTGCGGCCCCGGTCCCGGTGTTGCTGGTCTTGGCGACAGGCCTCACTAGCACCCACGCGACTCCCTGTCTTCCTGCGTCCTCCGTCGCCAATTCGTTCCCACTGCCGGCGACTTCACCTATTTCTCAAGCCCGTTTCCATTTTGCCGTCTCCGCAGGCCCAACCCTGACAAAGTCCTCCGTCTGCGAGACTGTCCCGGTGACTCAGGCCGGATGACGGCCTTGCTGCCGGCGCACCTCCTGTGGACTCCGTCCGCTCTGGCCATGGACACCAAGGCCTTGGCACCCCCCAACGGCCCTCGGGGTGTCGGGCCGGCCGCCTGGCTGGACTCTGCTGGGACACCTTGCAGCGCACTCTTCCCGCTTCAGCCCTGTGGCCCTGGCTTCCTGGCTTCTGGCCCTGATGCGCGAGGGCCCTGCCTCCCCGACGGCGACCAGTGCCTGCGTAGTCCCTCCGTCTTGAATGTTCTTCCCTCTTGTCTTTGTCTGATCGATTCTCACCTTTGCAGAAGGGCCGAGATACCCTTTCGTGCCTACGGTTCCCGCATCAACAGGGTGGAGAAGAGCCCCACCCACAGGCACAGAGGCTGGGGCAGCTCGAGGCCCAGGGAGACAGCGGGGGCTCTGTGGGTGCTGCTCAGCAGCCTGGCCCCCTGCCCCTCTCCAGCCACCTGCGGCACCGCCTGCCCCCCTGGCAACCTCTCCGGCGCGCTCTGGAGGGCAGGTGTGATTGGCTCGCCCCCTTCCAGGGCTCACTCCCGGGAGCTCCGGCACCCGCGGCCGTGCGCCCATTGTCGGGCCTGCACTCCGGAGGCCGCAAAGTAGCCCGGTGGCAAACGTGCAGATGTGGGAGGTCTTAGCTGAGCCTCAGCCCCGGCCTGACTCCACTAGGAGCCCGATGACCTTGAGGAGGTCACTGAACCTCTGAGCTTCCGGCCTCCTCTTTCCTGAGGAAGGGAGCATCTCGGCTCGAACCCGGGGGGCGCTGCTTCCAGGACGGGGCCGTGTACACGCGCCTCACCAAGAGCAGGGGCTGCTGCTCCCATGACCCCAGGGGGCTGACCTCCTGGGGCGCTTCCAGCAGCCTTCCCAGGCTTTGCTGCTTCCTCATGTGCCTTTTTGCAATTCTGTCCTGACCTTGCCTACACCGAGGAGGGGGGACACAGCCCTCCTTTGGCCGTGCGCCTTCCCAGTGAGGCCCTTCCTTTGGTTTCTTCAGAGTCTAACCTATTTTCCAAAGGAAGGCCTCCTTTCCTATCACAAGACTGAGAAAAGTGGCATTTTACTGCTCATCGATGACATCCTCGCTCTCGTGGGGCTCTTTATCCAGCTGACAGGACGGGCCCCTCTGGGATTTTCCCGGGGCCTGGGCACAAGGCCCGCTGCAGAAAGCCTCAGGCGGGGGGCCTTGCCGTAAGTGCTCGCATTTCTTGTCCCATATGTGATCCTGAGGACTGTGCCCCAACTCGCCTCAAACACGCTGTAGGAAGGGCCCCCCTCTGGAAATAGCCTTTGCCTCCTGCTTGCACGCAGGGAGGGAGACCAGGAAACCTTGTCCTCCTGACAGGTCGCTGGGTGCTGGTGTGCACGTGGCTCCGGGAAGTGAGCTCCTCACAGTGCATCAGGTGCACGCCGCGGCCTCTGCAACATCTAAGTCCGCCTCCATCCCAGGCTGTACCTAATATGCTGGCACTTTGGTGGAAAAAAACCAAACTAAAAATTTTTTTTTTACTTACTGAATGTGCCTTTTTATTGCATAAGCTTGTAATTTCTCTTTCGGGAGACCATGTTAGTGGAAGGAATAATGTCACTAATACGAAACCATTGTTTGTTTTTTGTTGTTTTTTTAATCCCTTTGGTCTTTTAAACGTCTCCTCTGGGTTACCTCACCCTGCTTTCTTCTTGTCTGCTTACAGCACCTTGTCTTTTGTTCTGTCCTTCCCAGTCTTTATCCAGGGTCTGAAACCCAATAGGCTCCTGGATGTCAGAGGGAGAAGCCGGTGGCTGGTTCTAGGCTTGCTTTACTTCTTGCTCAGCTCTGCGAGCCCTGCCCCTTCCTCCTCGTCTCTTCTTCTTGCTTATTCTCCTGGGGACTCTTGGCAGCAAAACCCCACACGGTGGGCCGTGGGCAGGTGAGGCTATTACGGCCTCACAGGGCTCAGAGGGGGAGCCTGTGGCCGGGAAGCTGCCATTGCAAGATGCAGGGGCACATCATGGTCCGGGCATGAGCTACGTGTTCTCCGTAGGTTTTAAAAACAAGGTCTTACGCTCTGAAGATGAACATCAGCCGGTCAGAGGATAGAGACCACACTGCAGATACGCCAACCCAATTGGCTTCTCCAGCGCGAACGTGGAACCCACAAGAACTAACATGTATTAAATAACACTGGGCCGACACGCCTACGTCACTCTGCTGGATCACCTTGGACTTCACCAGGGGCGGCGAGATGACTGTCAACGGATGAAGCAGTGATTCTTTTTCATAGACTGATCTCTTAACTACAGATACAAAGGTGTGAGGGCCCGGGAGGGGAAAGTTTCGGGTTTCCATCAAATCACTGTAATCTGAACCTAGTCCTCAGATGACTATTATGCCAACAGTTTCTCGGTGAAATACAACTCATTGTGAATTCTGATTACATTTCCTATTCCGTCCCAAAGAGACAGAAAGGAAGTTGTTATATTCGATCACGTTACCCAAAGCCACCTGGTGTCTGGGCAGTCATTGCCACGCAGAGGCAGACGGCCGTGCCGTGCAGGGGCCGGCTCTGGGCTGCCGGGCTCTGGCGCACAGCCTTGACCTCTTAGGCTTCAGGCAAGGAGTTCGTAAGCATCAGGAGCGGGTTACAAGAACATAGGTGTACCTGTGTGCTTTCATCATGGACAAAGGCGAATGACTTTCACTCACGTTAAATGAATGAAGATGACGTCTCGAAATGCGAGCATGATTTGTCTCTTGCTCACAGCAACGTTACCGATTTTAATATATCCCGTTTCTCCAACCATATTCCATGAAGCCAAGTCCACAGGGTGGAGCAGGTGTACCAAGGATCTATTTCAGTGGGGATGGGCCGCTCTGGGTATGTGGACCACTCGTGAGAACAATGCGGATGGTCATTTCCCAAGTGTGTCGGCCACACCGATCCCCAGAGGAGTTTGTTAAGATGAGGTTTCTGATCAAGACGGAGATGAGGCCAGTGTCCTGGGCGGCTCAGAGCTGCGGGGGCTGTGATGGACACGTTAGGGTAGCAGCGTGGCCTCCTGTCTTTAGGGGCCCCAGACTGTCAGCAGAGTTAATAGGCGCACTTGCGCTATTTCAAGTCCACGCAGTAGTGCAAGCCCCGGTTCTCCGTCCTATTCTTCGCACACATTGCTTCCTCCTGGAAAGCTGAGTGTGGGTTAGGCCAGGAGTTCGGGCTCCAGCACAGCTCGGGGGGCCGCCCAGCTCCGGCTCCCGGTCCTCGGAGGGTGCCTAGTGTTACCGTTGGGCCAGGCAGGAAGGCCCCAGGGAACACAGCCTCAGGCTTTGGGCCTGAGAAGCCCCCAGGCCAGGTGCCACGGGGGTGATGCACCCCAGCTCCAGCGGCGCAGGGTGCTGCCCAGGGAGCTGAGGGGGAATGCGAGAGAAGTAGTGACTCCCGGAGAGAGAAAGAGGAGGCCCCGGGACCCAAGGGGCTGACTGGCTGCAGTGCATGGGCCTGGAGGGTGGGAGAGTGTGGGTAGGAGGTGGGTGGGGGAGGCCGGGGTGGGGGAAGGCTAGGTAGGAAGCCTGGGGGGGGGCTGGGTAGAAGCTGGGGGTGGGGGGGTGGAGGCCAGGTGAGAAGGGGGGGTATAGGAGGTGGGAGGGGGTGTAGGAGGTGGGAGGGGGTGGGGTAGGAGGGAGGGAGGCCAGGTAAGAAGGGGTGCCAGGTAGGAGGCTGGGTGGGGGGAGGCCAGGTAAGGAGCCTGGGGGAGGCCAAGTAGGAGGCCGAGTTGGGGGGATGAGGCCAGGTGAGAAGCCTGGGGGGGTGCTGGGTAGGAGACCCGGGGTGGGAGTGGGGTGTGGGTGATGGAGGCTAGGTAAGAAGGGGAGAGTCCAGGTAAGAAGTGGGGGTGTGGGTAGGAGGCAGGGTGGGGGCAGGTAGGAGGTATGGGGGGCAGGGGGCACGCACACGGCCCAGGTCCAGGGTTCCCCTCCTGCACCCAGGGCCCCCGTACACACCCCAGTCCCGGGGTCCCCGTGCTGCACCCAGGGCCCCCCTACTGCACCCAGGGCCCCCCACCCCGGTCTGGGTCCCCCTGCTGCACCCAGGGCCCCCACCCCCACCCTGGTCCAGGGTCCCCGGGCTGCACCAAGGCACCCCCGTACACAGCCCCTGGAGGAGGAGCGATCCCGGGGTGGCCTGAGGGCACTCCTGAAATGCCGCAGCCCTGTGGGGCCCACAAAGGGGCCCTTGTGCGTCTGTTGATCCAGGGCCCTGACGCCCTGGGAAGGCCGTTTGGCTGTGCTACAGCCCTTCACATGGTCTCCAAGCACAGATTTGCTTTCATTAAGAAGAAAAAAGATCAAAGAAGGAAGGTCTCATCTTGAACCTCGCCATACTTCTCTGTCCTTCTCTGGGCCAGCCGCTGAGAAGCATTAGCAGACTATATATAATGATTGACCTTGACCCATGGTCTTTCTCTTGGTTTACTTTTTCTTCTTCTTTGAAAGGGGGAGGGGCGGAGGGAGATGGAGGGAGAGAACCTTAAGCCGACTCTCCTCTGAGAGTGGAGCCCGGCTGGGGCTCGACCTCACAACCTCGAGGTCATGACCTGAGTGGAAATCAAGAGTCGGCAGCTCAAGCGACTGAGCCCCTGGGGGGCTCCGTGATGAACCAATTGATCCTTTGAAACACTTTTCAGCCAGAGTCTGCGGCACGTGTTTGGCTTTTTAATGCACTTCTCTCCCTCATCGTGCCAGACCGGGTGCCGGTATTTTTTTGGGGGGAGGAAGACTTCCAGTGCAAGTAAGACAAAAGCAGGTATCACACATGATATATCAGGAATTATGTGATGGGATGTGAACACCTACACATCCCGAGGAGATGAGGATTTCCTGGCCAGCCACTCATGGCACGGTCTTGCCAAATAATCACTGTCAACAAATGCCTGCACCCCAAGCTCTAAAACATTTAGTTGGTAGGAAAGGGCTTTTTTTGTGTGTGTGTGAGAAATAACTCATTTTTGCTTATCCAGAGATTCTAACTGAATGAAGAATGGAGACTCCTGATGGAGAACTCGTGTGTTCAGAACAAGGAATGATAACACCCTTGCTGTGTGTTGTGTGTGTGTGTGAGGCTGTAAGACGTACCATTAGATCCTCATTTACTGATATGAGGACCCCTAATGAACATAAAGAACTTTAAATGTTAAATCTTTGACTCAGCACACATTTTATGGCAAGCAGCTCAGATCATCTAAAAACAGAATAAAGAGGCCACGATATCTAGGTTGTGAGACTCATTTTTTTCTAGATAAAAGGAGAAAGCATGATTTCTACTTTGACCTCCAGAACTAAAATGTTACAGGGGAATGCAGGGCGAGATCCTGGATGGTCTGTCCTGTGATCCCAGCAGGGACGAGAGGCTTTTCACTGCAGGTGCTGGGAGCGTCTGATGGGGAACTCCACACATACTGCTTAATGAGGATGCGAAGGACTGTCGCTCTAAGGAAAACTCTCCTGCACCACCTATGTAGGTTTGGTCCCAAACCAAGGAGTTTATTAAAATGGTCATCTGGACATTTCCCATATTGAGCTCCTTCCCATATTGATCCTGAGAACATCTGCAATTTATACTTACAGGGACTGAAGACTTCGCAGGTTCTGTAGAGCTTCCGAGGGAACCTGTCCTAGGTGATTATTCTGCAGCATGCTGCATGTGAAAACAGATGAAGAAAAGCATTAAAGGAGGTTCACAATAATTTCTTTTTACAATATTTTATTTATTTATTCATAAGAGACACATAGGGAGGGGCAGAGACACAGGCAGAGGGAGAAGCAGGCTCCCTGCAGGGAGCCTGATGCGGGACTCAATCCTGGGACCCCAGGATCACGCCCTGGGCCCAAGGCAGATGCTCAACCTAATCAATAATTATATAATTATACGGTTAAAATCAATAATAACCGGCCATAGCAGTGCCAGGCACTGATCTAGGTGTCAGGGAAGCAGCAGAGCCTCAGACCGAGTCTTGGCCCTTGGGGAGCTCCCATTCCTGTGTGGACTGAAAGATAATTAAATATGAACGGATGAGCGTATGGTATCAGACAAGGGATAGGTACTGTGGATAGAAAACAAAACATGGATTTGGGATAGATGGCTACAGGGGTGAGATTTTTTATTTTAAAGGTGGTCAGAGAAGATCCTTCTTAGGAGGTGACAGTTGAGTGGAAACCAGAATGGAGTCAGGGAGCAATTCGTGTGAACATCTGAGAAGAATTTCTGAGGGGGCAGGGGGAGTAAGTGCAAAGGCCCAGAGGCGGGAACTTGCCTGACTCGTTCAAGGAGCAGCAAAGGATCCAAGTGAGGAGGAGTGAGTGAGTGCAAGAGGTTGGGAGAAACTGAGGCCATCCCATGGAGGCCTCTCAGGCTCCGGTGAGGCTTTAGGTGTGGCGAGAAATGCATTGAAAGGTTTATGTAGGGAAATTATAGGATCCTATTTATGTTTTTTTCCCCCCTTTTTAAAAAGTTCAGTAGAGTCGGCACACAATGTAACCCTAGTTTCAGGTGCATGACCTGTTGATGTGACTTACACTATGTTCATCACACATGTAGCGACCACGGGGCCCCTACGTGGCTGTTATTACGAGGTCGCCTACTGTGTTCCTTGGGCTCTGCATTTTATTACTGCGACTTATTCATCCCATAACCGGAAGCCTGTATCTCCTACTTCCCTTCACTGATTCTGCTCACCACCCTCACCCCCGGCCCCCTCGGGCAACCATCAGTTTGTCCTCTGTATTTACAGGTCTGAGTCTGCTTTCTGTTTGTTTATTCATTTTTTTAAAATTCAACTTATGAGTGGAATCGTGTGGTATTTGTCCTTAGTCTGATTTATTTACCTTAGCATAACACTCTCCGAGTCCATCCACGTGGTCTCAAGTGGCATGACCTCATCTTTTTCATGGCTGCATAATATTCTCACACACACATTTTCCTTATCCATTCACCTACTGATGGGCACGTGGGTTGCTTTCATATCTTGGTCACCATAAGTGACACTGCAGTAAAGACAGTGGTGCATGTATCTTTTCAAACTAGTGTATTTGTCTTCTTTTTTTTTAGTTATCTTTTTTTAAATAAATTTATTATTTATTGCTTAGTGTATTTGTCTTCTTTTGGTAAATCCCCAAGAGTGGAGTTATTGGAACGTATGGGATTTCCATTTTTGACTTTCTGAGGAACCTCCATGCTTTTCGCCACAGCGGCTTACCTGATAGGCATTCCCACCATCCGTGGACAAGAGCCCCCCACGCTTTCTCCACATCCTCACCAGCACTGGTTTTATTTATGTTTTTAAAAGACCACTCTGATGACTATATAAATTAGGCAAAATGGAAATATGGATACACTAAGAAGCTATTCAAGATCCCCTTTCTTCTTGTGTGTGGTCCTATTTTAATACAGAGCTGTTGCACTTTTGCTCACAGGGGTTCAACAGTTCTTTTTAGGACGTGAGGACCATGGAATAGAAACACCTGGTAACAATGAAATAAAAAAATATAAAAAAAAGAAATAAAAATATATCGTTGTGGGCAGTGAACTAGCAAGGAAAAAAAAAATCCCCATTAGATGCCTTGTATTTTGCTATCTTATTCATAAATGTTTACAACACCCTAATTTTGCAGCCATTCCCCCTGTATTCCATGGTTTATGTAAACCAGAGGCAGAAGACTATTTTAGGAAAGCAGACATTTGGCGGAAGCATTTCTTTTTTTTTTTTTTTTTTTGGCAGAAACATTTCTGTTTGTTAGGTTACCAGCTTACATTTGGATCTCAGGTCATTTGCCTAGTTCTCTTCTGCACAATGGACGTTTCTTTACATTAGGTGACCAGTGGGGATCCATCCCCAGGGACGTCTGACTCCGACCTTGGTGTGCTTTTTTTGCAGCACCTTGCAGCATTCTCCTGAGGGGTATTTGCTCAATGTACAGATTCCCAGGTCGCATGGCAGATGGTATGATTAAGGTACGGGTGGGTAAGAGGGTGGGTTCTTTTTTTTAAAAAAAATATTTTATTTATTAATGAGAGACACAGAGAGATGCAGAAAGAGAAAGGCAGAGACACAGGCAGAGGGAGAAGCAGGCTCCATGCAGGGAGCCTGACGTGGGACTCGATCCCGGGTCTCCAGGATCAGGCCCTGGGCTGAAGTCGGCGCTAAACCGCTGAGCCACCTGGGCTGCCCAAGAGGGTGGGTTCTTGAATCTGTCCATAGTAACACCTACCCTGAGGGCTTACTGCCATGATCCCATGAGCCAAAGTATATGGAACAATCCTTGCTGCATGGTAAGCATTCAATGAAGGTTGGCCCTTTTTGTATGAATTGATGAACTCCTTGTCAAAACGAGCAATATAATGAGATCATACCGGATGTGACATTTTAATTGACCAGAAGATAAAATGCACCCCCCCCCCAAAAAAAAAATCTGTGCCAGTGGTTCTCAGACTTCAGGGTTCATCAGAATTCACAGGAAGACTTGTTAAAAAAAAAAAAACGCAGCTTGCTGGGCCCCACCCTCAAAGTTTCCAGTTCAGTAGGTCTGGGTAGGAGCCAGAGATTTTGCATTTTGCACAAACTTTCAGGTGATCCCAGTGCTGAAGGGCAAAGGCACCACACACTAAGCATTACCTTCTGCTGCACTAAGTTGTTGCTGGTAGCATATGTCTCCTAGACTTGAGGCTACACTGAGCTGGAGTCCTAAGGAGCAACCTATGGAATCTCCCTGACCCTTGGTCATTTATCTGTAAAATGGGAGAATAAGTGTCTGATGGATGGGGTGTTTGAGGTTTGAAACATGAAGGCGTTTATAACCCTTTCATCTGCACAGATACGCGTTTGTATACAAGTAAGACATGAAAAATATTCAGAGGTCATAAAATTTATACTTTTCTTACCACAGCTGAGATCTTGTTTAATAAGGAATAGAATCATGTCACTTGTGTTCCAAAAGTATACCGAGATAATTTCATTATTCAACTCGAATTCAGTTAACATTTCATAAATTAAGAGGGTCAAGTGTATTGGTTCCTTGGGAACAAAGTCAAATTTTAGGAAGCTCTCACACTATACATACGTGTTAAAGAACTGGGAAAACTGTAGCTTGAATTCCGTATTTTGCATAATTTACCTGAATATTACAATTTTACATTTCCAGGGTATGTTACACTTTTCCGAGTAGTTCTAATATATTATGTTAAACCACAGAAAGATTTTCTAAGTCACTCAGTAATTGAGTGATAAATTTAAATGAAGGTAAGACACAGATAATGGACTTAAATCGATGTCTAAACTTTGTAGGTAATATATCACTCTATAAAGTATTTATTGGACTGTCCCTCTATGCTTTGCTAACCAAACGGTGGAACTATTAAAAGGTGGACTTCTTTAAAAAAAATTAGAAGATTGAAATAGAGGATAAGGATGGTTTTCCTTCATCAAGTAGTTGCAAACTCTTTCTGAAGTTTTATGTATCGGGTTTCAGAAAACAGAGCTTACATGAGCTTTGCCAATGATAATTTTTAGAGCTACTCCTGCACTACCTCTCAGCTATTTAATTTTTGAACTACTTCTACTACCAGTAAAATACCAAAATTATAATTTAAAAAAATCACTTGAGTCCTGATCTTTCCCTAAAATAAAGAACTTCTGTTTAATTACTTTTAAATGACAAAATAAGAGCAAGTTATCTCCATTATATCCTTATAAGTCTCCAGTGAGTTAATTAAAAAATTCTGTTTTTGTTTAAGATAGCCTAGTGGGAGACAAAACAAAGGGTTTATAGCACTAAGGAGTGCAATTAAAACAGGAGGCATTCACAACATGGCTACTGATTTCTTTTGCAAATACTCTTTATTCAGTGCATTGAATATCAGCAGAAAGCACTGAGAACTGAATATGGGTTCAGGCACTGTTAGCTTCATTTTTATCATTTGCATATGGGTGAGAAAAGAAAATAAAACACTTTCTCTAGAGACAGAGGATGGCTGCATCATTTTTTTTTGTGCATCATATTTTCTTGATTTCTTTCTCTGATTTTCAAATACTAAAAATCGTAAAATATTTTTATTTTTAAAATTAATTAAAAATCTAAAATATTTAAATTATTAAACATGCAAAATATTATTTCCTACAGCACCCCATGCTTCTTAATAATACAATGTTTGGTTATCTCTTTTGCCAACAGGACTGATTGAGAACAGGTACAGCGAAGCAAAGGGAGATGAAATCCTATGTTGCAAGGGGGCTTCCAGGGGACTTCCTCACGATCGGTGGCTTGGTATTCCTTCTGCCTCATTGTTCTGCGTTTAGATATCAAGTAACTGTGGAGGCTCTGTTGTAAGTCTATGTAGCAATGAGAGAATTTTGGCTACTGGTGACTTTCCTGCGGTGGGTTTTACCCATTACTTCCACATGGCTTTGGTTCTGGTGCTGGGTGGCAGGATGACTCAATGGCCTACACGAGAAAATGAACCTCGCAAATGAGAGCCTGGTTCAGAATTCCATTGGATTGGGTATTTTGCAATACAGAACCAATAACTTATTTTTTTATGAGGCCAGGATACAGGGGTACTCTTAAATATTAATGATCTTCCAGAGTTCACAGTAGCAAGATTTCAGATATAACAGAGTCCTAGCCAAGGAGGGCGTTGTTATCTTCATTGTCTTAATGGACTGGGATTATTATTCTCTCCTCCTCTCTCTCGCACTCTCTCTCTTTTTTTAATAAAAAATCCTCTCCCTCTCTATGCTGGTCAGGGACCCACGTAACTATAACTTTTATATTACCTTTCTTACCATGCTATACTGTTATCAGTTATTTCTTTCTTCCTCCTAGACCCAAGTCTCTCTTTAATACGAAATATTTTATAATACCCTCTTTATTATATTTAGATAAAAATTCATAAAAATATTTACGCATCATTTTGAAGACAAAAGTCAATATAATGTCCTGCCCTGACTATATTATGAAGGACAAATAAAAAGAAATTTATAATAAAGTGATACATGTATCATTACACACATGATGTTCAGACAGGAGACATCTTTATGAACGAGTCAGATATCTGCCTCTCCTTTTGATGAATAAGGTTGGGTACGAGAGGAACAACATGATCCGAAGCTATTCTGTTCAAGAAGAGGGAATTAGATTAGAGGTCTACATGGATACTAGAATAAGAACTAGAGTTAAGATATATAACGGACTATACTTTTATGGGAAGGATGGAAACAACCTTTATTAAAATAAAGATAACATGTTAAGACAAATTTTAGATGTTCTAGGGGAGAAAGTTAGGAAGTGTTAGACTCTCACAAATGAGCATGGATATTTTCACAAATGACTTCCTTATAGAGGAGAGTAGGGTCAAAATAATTCTCCACTAGGACAAGATAAAGGTAGG
Organism: Vulpes lagopus; assembly: GCF_018345385.1. Taxonomy (NCBI): domain Eukaryota; kingdom Metazoa; phylum Chordata; class Mammalia; order Carnivora; family Canidae; genus Vulpes; species Vulpes lagopus. The sequence continues at coordinate 56,430,552 of NC_054828.1, forward strand.
GTTGAAATACCACAGAGAACGTTTATCCTATCTTAAAGCTCCATCACACGCTGCAGCAAGCATTCATTCTCCAGTCATTCAAGAGGTCCTGGAGAACATATAGGCAATGGGGAATTGAAGCCAAATTGGAAAAAGGAATATCACACTATTGCCTTCATAGAAGTTGGGTGGTAGACAGGGGTGGAGAGTGGAAGAGCAAGGTTACAAAAGCAACAGGCCACCCCCAATAAAGAAATTATTATATAATCGTCACAACGTAGATTTTTTAAATGACTGTTCTCCTAAACCTTTTAAGGGCCCAAAATACAAAGTATTTATAAAACAACCTCTGTTAATGAAATTCAGTGAGACCCTTATGTTTCATGTTTCTCTTCTGATTTAATGGTAATTATTTTTTAAGATCTTTTACACCTCCGCCTTTATTCATCTTTAATTTGTTCTGTGGCTTTTGAAGTAATTCCACCTCACTAACATTATTTTCAACTAAATATTTCATTCAATACCTGGAATAATGCATAAACAGAATTTTTCAATGGTTTTAAGAGAATATACTTATGCCATTTAACTTCCCCTGTACAAATTATCAGGCTTATGCAGAACTTCTTGTAAAACCTTTTAGTATTATTATGCATGAAGATATTATTGATTTCCATTTGGCCTGGAGGGAAAGACTGACGTCAGGTCACGTGCGTGAGATTCCTTTATGCTGGGCTGAGTAGCACATCACAGGACAGTTTACTCTGTGCCGATCATCTGGAAAACCAAAGAGGTCCCCATGCATTTCCACACCACTCGGTGGCAGGCAAAGTGACCATGGTTGAGGACCCTTGTTCTACTGTCAACACATTTTCAAAATATTTGCTGACTGAATTTGCTCATTGAGTATCAGTGGGCAAAGGAAGAGTGAAGACCCCTCCTGGCAGAGGTCTTCCTCCTCTAAGGTCCTCTTCAGGTGCACAGCGATCCCGCTGAACTGCTAAGTCTGAAACTGCCACTCCTATGTTGACAGCTTTTCCTTGAGTCCTCATCATGCCCAGAACAGGATAACGCCCGTGTGTTTTTGACGTGATGTACACGATCCCCAGGACCAGGACCCTTTCTATCTGTCCAGGCTCTTCTCCAGATACTTTGCACCTTTTGCCAAAGGATGAGTACCAACCTTCTTAGAGCTGCCTCTGTGTCTCTGGGGACATTATCCCCTCAGGTGGCCACCTGCTATGGATGGCTATTTCATAGATGTGCCAAGTTTCAGCTCCCAGGTCATCTCTCTGGAAAAACATGTCTCCCAGGAAGCTAAACCTGACCCATCAGACCAGAGTAAACGTTTCCTAACCTCTGGAGTCCCACAGTGTCTTGCATAAATTTCTAGACACACTTCTCAGATGAATCAGAGATCTGTTTGTTTGTCTTCGTCCTACTATCCTGACCCCACAGCCCATCACTATATTATAAACTTTCCAAAGGTATGGACCACACCTATTGATTTTTGTATTTTTAGCAAAAATGTGTTCAATCCCGTGCATGCACACATATGTGCCCTCTGTCTTGCTCAGTACACCCAAAATACATTTTGTGAAGTGAATTAAAATAGTTGATTCTAGTATCATTTATTTAACAAGTATCCCAAAATACTCTGTGGCACATACCTCAACCTTGACAAAACAACATCTTATTTGTCTAATCTAAACTTGATTAATTTATGACGCATTTTGAATGGTTCCAAGTATTTTGCTGGGCACATGGAGTTGTCAGTGCGCTAAAGAGTTGGTGCTACAGCTCAAAATTTAACCACATAATGAATTAACATGAGGATTTGGTAATAGGACAACCTAAAAAGATTTCTGACTAATAGCGAACCAAATTAAGCATAGGGGGATCAAACTTAACTATGTAAGCAGACCAAACTGATGGTTCTGCTGTTAAATTTATTTTTTAATGAAATGTTAATTTTAAATAAAACTGCTTTTCTAATAACCTATGAGTGTCTCATGTCAGTGAAATGCAATTTCCATTAAGGAGAAGTATATCAAATACCTCCCTAGAGTTCATAACTTTTATCTCAAGAAAAAAGGATATTTATCAGTATATTCTCTGAGATAAAATTTTCCTGGTATGATTTTCTTTTCTTTTTTTTTTGGTATGATTTTCAACTTATGTTACCTATTTTCTCTACCTAGGCGACTTTTTTTTCCCTACAGGAATAAAGTGAAAAAATATCTAGCAGTGAGTACTAGAAGAAAGACGTATCCAGTAATAGTGAATTTTCTGATGAACACACTGGGAAGCTGGATATTAAATAATAAGAAAACTATCTTTACAAGTCTCAATGAATGAACGATTCTCAATGAAATAACTACTCAGTATATTTGTTATGCACTAGGCTTTTCTCTATTCACAAGTGGAACATAAACTTGGTGGAGTTTTTTTTTTTTTTTTTTTTTTTTGTTTTGTTTTTTTAGCTAATCCTTATTCGGTGCATTACATGGAAACCAGCTTGACAAATGGCTTGAGGCTGTGGTCTCATGATGTCAGCATCATAATGATTTATTCACTTGGGGATGAAAATGATCCAAGATACTGTCCCCAACTTCATTACACAAAAGGAAAGGGAAATGCTCTATTAAGAGTTTGAGCTAAGTTGCTTCTTTAGGGGCAATTTTAGATATTAAATTAGAACAGAAGACATGAATTTCTTTTCATACATGAATCCAGCCAGGTATAATGTGGTCCTGCGGTACCAGTGAAGGTAGACTTGAATTTATTTTTTATTTTTATTTTTTAAAAGATTTTATTTATTCATGAGAGGCAGAGGGAGAGAGAGAGAGAGAGAGAGGCAGAGACACAGGCAGAGGGAGAAGCAGGCTCCATGCAGGGAGCCTGATGTGGGACTCGATCCCGGGACTCCAGGATCACGCCCTGGGCTGAAGGTGGCGCTAAACCGCTGAGCCACCCCGGCTGCCCGGTAGACTTGAATTTAAGTGAATTATCTTATGGTTCTAAAGAGCTTATTAGAGGACTTTAGTCTTTACAAGTTAATTAGCATCCACTTGACACTAAAATCAGAAATATGACCAAAAAATATATAACAAATAACACTCTGTTTACTTACAGAACTTTAAGACTGTGAAGGCCAGCGAATGCTCCCTTGGGAATGTATGTCAAAGCGTTTCCGGCAAGACGTCTGTGGGTTTCAAGGGAGAGGAGAGACAGTGAGCAGAGTTCTCTTCATGTGGAATTCATTTAGTTGTCAAGAAATGCAATAGAATTTTGTTCAAATCACAAACGCCAAAGATAACTGTAAAAAACTTTGTCTTGTCATATTCCGTGAAAAGTTTCTGTAAATTTCTAATAAAAAAACTGGCAAAAGAGATGCCTGCAAAGGCGTATAATACATGACATATCGGACAATAAATCATTTACTAGCTTAGACTATATGCATAGTTTTCCTTTCTAAAAAATTTTTTTTATTTTTTTATTTTTATTTATTTTATTTTATTTTATTTTTTTCTAAAAACTTTTATACAGAAGTTAGCAACACATTAATATCCTTCAAAAATTGTATCGTCCAAATGTGATGGTCACATGATTTTTACAATTAACCTCTATAAGCATAAGTAACATAAGAGTATTTCTGTTGCAATTATCTCACAAAATACCCAACTTTCTTACTTAGGTTGGCAAATAAGAATGTAGACTATCACTGTTTCTTTTCCCCAAACCCTATCGGAAAAGGGTAGAGTAGCTTAATTACCGGTGTGATTGAGCGACACCTTAAAAAGTGAAAAACAATAAAGCGTGTTTAGTATGAAAGACATTAACATGGTTTATGTAATGGAAGGTTTTGACATCATGAACTGGTAAAACTTAAAAAGCCTATAATGCTTTTCTGAGTGGGAAACAGTCAGGTGGCAACATATGCAAAAAAGATGGGCAAGGTATGGCCCCCAGAGCATCCGATTCAGTCCTTTCTCAAAGTCCCATCGAAGCCATAACCTTGGGTATTCGATGGTCCCACAAGATGGAAAATCCAACACCACCACCACAGTGACTCAGGAGAGCACAGGACCTTTTACGGAGCTGATCACACTGGAGAGGGGCGGGTAACACTGGGAATCAAGACACCCCTGTGTTTTCTTGATGGAGATGGAGATGGAGGTAGAGGGTGGAGGGGCCCACCTGACTGACGCTTATTCCTGAAGGGCTTAACAGCTTCACATTCATATTTTGATATTATCTCCAAATGAGACAGAACTCAGTTCTGCTGAGTTCCCCTGATGGGACTGAAATGGTCCCCTGACCATTGGGCATGCGCCTTCCAATCAGCATCCTGTGCGGGTCCACACGCTAATAGTGAACTCTGAGCATTTTTTAAAAAAGATTTTATTTATTGAGAGATTTATTTATTTATTTATTTATTTATTTATTTATTTATTTATTTATGAGAGACCCAGAAACAGAGGCAGAGACCCAGGCAAAGGGAGAAGCAGGTTCATGTGGGGAGCCCAATGCAGGACTCGCTCCCGGGACCCTGGGGTCACGCCCTGGGCGGAAGGCAAGTGCCCAGTCGCTGAGCCACCTAGGGGCCCCTAAACTCTGAGGATTGACGTAAGTAGGATCCCATACACAGAACTTCTGAATGGTGCTTTTCGTACGTGCATTAGGAAGCATGATTTGTTCCATCCAAGTCAAATCGACTTGAAATGAGAATAGATCACAATTGTTGCCATCTCGCTCTAGCTGTCAAGTATGTTTGTATTTCTAAGTTTCATTTCCTCCCTGATCCCACGAAAGATGGAGATAATGTAGCTACTCAGGTCCCCCTAGCTCTGGAACTCTGGTTTCTCCAACTCGTCTTGGGTTCACCTGTTTTCCCTTATGTTAACCAATCTAGTCATGTCGAGACGCGGACAGCTTTCACAGCGTGCTCCCCTGCCTTCCGTGTGGTGGCCACGGGAGTCTTTCTCAAACCCGACATGAATTGACTGGCTTGGAAGAGAATCGAGAAAAAAAAAAAAAACCCCAAAGTACAACAACCACAGACTGAATTTTCTACTCTAGTAAAAGTACCATTTTATGGGGATCCCTGGGTGGTGCAGCGGTTTGGCGCCTGCCTTTGGCCCAGGGCGTGATCCTGGGGACCCGGGATCGAATCCCACGTCGGGCTCCCGGTGCATGGAGCCTGCTTCTCCCTCTGCCTGTGTCTCTGCCTCTCTCTCTCTCTCTGTGTGACTATCATAAAAAAAAAAAAGTACCATTTTATGAAAGCTTTGTTTCGAAATATGTTGGTGGAACTGGCTTGCGGGGAAGAAAGTGATTTCCTCCTGCCTGTGGTCAGAAGAGTGTGAGGGCCGCCAGCGCAGAGCACGGTGAAGGCTTCCACTGCGTGTCGGTGACGTGGGAGTCAGCCAATATGTAACCGGGTTGGGTCCACGGGTGTTTTGCTTGTTTCCTATGAGGTTGTCTTTCTAGAACACCCCTTGAGGCTCCCAGGCTGGCCTCCAGCCGGCCTCCCACATTGGATCCCCCACCCCCACTCATCCTGCGTCCGCTGGTGGTCTTTGGGTCACCAACTCTGACCGTATCACTGCCCTGCTCAGCATCCTTCACCGGTTCCCAAGCCAGATGGAAAGGAAGGCCGCATCCTCAGCCGCCCCCGCCATCCAGGGCCTGAGCTGGGTGCTGGAGTGCGCACACCCAAGGCTCCCTGGCCTCAGCATCCCCCCCCCCCCCCGGCCCCTTGCTCTCCCTGCCCGGCCCTCTCGGCGATTGCATCCCTTCGCTTTCCAAGCTTGACGGGCAACCTGCCCTTGGCCTGGCCCTGCTTTGGGGGCACTTTGTGCCTCTCTAGTGGGTTCGCTGGCCACCTCGCATCCGGTGTGCACTTGTCCCGTCACAGACGTGACACCGGCTATTCCCTACGGGTGGGAATCCTGTGGTCCGGGGTAGGCCCTTGTGCAGCGCCTGGCCCCGAAGGGGCTGCCCCATACATCAGAGTGGACACCACCAGCTGTCCCCTGCCTCCGTCGCCCCCTCCTTCCAGAAGAGCTGCCTGTACCCAGAGCTTAGTGGACTGTCCGGTCACCCGGCTCGAGACCACACCTGCCGGCCTTCCTTGCAGCTGCGCCGGGCTGTGAGCAGAGCGCCGTGGGGGGGATCCTGGGTCACCCCCGAGAGAGGCTGCTTGTCCTCCGCTCTGCCTGACGGGGAGCTCCTGTGGGCAGCGCTGGCCTGGAGAGCCCTCCGAGGAAGGCGCGGCAAGGACAGGGAAGCGCAAGTGGCCCTGGGCCCCCGAGGGCTTCACGGGGCACAGCCGCCTGGCCCCCAAGTTAGATTACTCAGCTGGCGAGGCCGGTTGGCCTCCCCTGTCACAGACCTTTCTAGATGCCGGGCTCGAGGGACCACGTTTGCAGCTAGTGTTCCGACTGCGGCGTCATCGCCTCGCTTGACCTGCCTTGGTCCTTGCATGGTGGCTGGCAGCCGCACTCCAAGCTCTCTGGGGCACTGCTGTCGCTGTGCTCCCAACAGCCATGCTAGGGCAGGGGGACATGGCCTTCCCCTTCCTTCTGGCAGCCTGTGCCTGCGCTGTGGGGTGCTGGGGACACCGGAGGGGGGCCAGATGTGCCCGGCTCTGACCCCGGCAGGTGTGCCCGGCCTGGCTCCCACCAGGTGCGCCCGGCCCTGACCCTGTCAGGTGCGCCCAGCCCAGGCCCCGCCAGGTGCACCCCACCCGGACCCCGCCAGGTATGCCCAGCTCTGACCCCACCAGGTGCGCCAGGCCCGGACCCCGCCAGGTGCGCCTGGCCCAGGCCCTGCCAGCCTCCTTGCTAACGGGCCACGCAGTCGTTGGTGACGCCACAGCAACATGCCACATGAGACCCACTCCAAGAAACCCACCAGGGCAGGGGGCTGGAGAGCAGCGTGCAGGGCAGCGAGCTAGTATTTCAGCCCTGAGGTGGCACGGGAGCCTCTCGGCGGGGACGGCGTTTCAGCGGATGTCTGAGCCACGCGGGCCCCTGGGTGAGGGCAGCAGTTGTGCAAAGGCCCTGAGCGGGGACTACAGGGAGGCCCGCACAGCCGGAGAGGGGTGACAGATGGAGACAAGGGCAGGGGCGACTTGGAGAGGTGCCCGGGCCTACCTCCTGCAGGGCTCTGGCGGCCACGGCCCAGGAGAGGGCATGTCATCAGATCTGGGCTTTAGGTGGTTTAGTTTTTGAAGATTTTATTTCTTCATTTGAGAGGAGGGGGAGAGCGAGTGAGCAGCGGAGGGGCAGAGGTGGAGGCAGCAGCAGGCTCCCTGCGGAGCCCGGAGCCCGAGGCTGGCCTGCACCCCGGGGCCCCGGACATCACCTGAGCCGAAGGCCGCCGCTTACCTGACAGAGCCCCAGGAGCCCCGCATCTGTGCCTTAAACTGGTCCTTCTGCCAGGAGCTTTTAAAGGCAAGAGTGGAGTGGAAGTGTGTGTGTGTGGGTGACCAGAGCAGGTCAGGTGGGGGCGCTGGCGCAGGCATGTGGGGCAGGAGACAGGGAGGCCCAGCCAGCAGCCTCCGAGGGTCGGGGTGAAACACAGGCTGCCCCAGAAGAAGAGCGCTTTCTGTTTATGGCCATAGCGTAGGTCACTCACGTCGGCCGGCTACCCCACGTGCTGGTGCAGCCTGCTAAGGAGCTGTGTGTGGGTGGGAGCTGGTTACAGATCGAGGGCCCACTCCGGCTTGGCTGGTGACATGTGACTTGACCAGTCATACTGAGCTGACAGATAATGGTCATTTCATCCCAAGGTCCCTAACTGTCCCTGCTCGCGGCCCGAACCTCAATGGTACCTTTCTGAGTCCAGGGCAGAGCTTTCAAACGTGGGGTCGGCTCCTGGGCCACCAACGTCACCAGGGTCATCACCATCATCAGCGTCGCCTTGATGGTTCCTGAGACGCAGACGTTGGAGATGAAAGGGAGGGAGTCCAAACTTTTTATTTACTTATCTTGTTAGTTGAAATCGTTGTCAGGCCAAATACCTTCCTATCACTTCCCACGCATCGTTTCTATTTCCTGGGCGAGGGCTGCGGAGCCCAAGTCTGCATCCACAACTAACCCGTGGACCCGGGAACCTGTGCTTCCGGGGAGCTCGTCCTAAAGGGATTCACGGGGCGCTGTTAGCTACCTGCTGGGCTGCTGCAAGGCCCAGCTCACTGACAAAAACAACCATTGACGGCAATCACTGGGTCCCCCTCTGGTTTCTTCACCATGTGGGATGCTCTCAGGAACTCTAAAATCAAATACATATAAACCATAGAGGAAAGAAGGCTTTCAAACAAATACACGGATAATGAGAACTGTACACACATCTTTCCTGGGATGATTTGAACTAACAAATCTCCGGCAACTGTTCCAGCCCCAGAGACCCACATACCATTGGTCTGAGAGTTTTTTTTTTTTTTTTCCTATTTCTAAAATTATTTCATGGGAATATCTCTTCCATCATCTTCATTTCTATACTAAGATACCACTTAATAAGGAAGACTTTTTATATATTTTTTTATATGGCATAAAAAACGTTTTTATTCCTAAAGATACTGCTCCAGATATAAGATTCATATTGTCCCTCTATTGTTAGTTTTACTGACAAGAGTCAGATGCTTGGGGACTCCTGGGTGGCTCAGCGGTTTAGCATCTGCCTGCGGCCCAGGGCATGACCCCGGGGTCCCAGGATCGAGTCCCACGTTGGCCTCCCTGCATGGAGCCTGCTTCTCCCTCTGCCTGTGTCTCTACCTCTCTCTCTCTCTGTGTGTCTCTCATGAATAAATAAATAAAATCTTAAAAAAAAAGTCAGATGCTTAACTGGCTGAACCACTCAGGTGCCCCTATGTAACATTTTAAAATTTTATTTACTTATTAATCAGTTTATTATTATTATTTTCCTTTGTAACATTTTTTAAAAAGACTTTTTATTTATTTTGGAGAGAGGGAGGGAGGAGGAGCAAGGGTGCATTGAAGGAGGGGAGAGGGAGAGAATTTTTAAGCAGACAAGCCCGATCTGGGGCTCAACCCCAGGACCCTGAGATCATGATCTGAGCTGAGACCAAGAATCTCACACTTAAACTGACTGAGCCACCCAGGTGCTGCCCTCCCCGTGTAACATTTTCATTTTCCCTTACTTCATAGCAGGACGTAGATCAGAGATTATTATAGTCCATATTTTGTAGGTAAAGATACCAAAGCTCAGAAAGGTTTTATGTAAAATGGAAACCATTGTCCTTTGCCCCGTTTTACTTACACGTAATGTAGTCTTGTGTTAGGGAGCACAGCAGTTATGTAGCAGCAGGGCTACTTAAATAATCAGAGCAGGATGAGCTTGAATATGATAACCCTTATGATTTAAAAGAAGACATTTCTGGGGCGTCTGGGGGTCTCAGTCCATTAAATGTCAGACTCCTGGTTTTTGGTTCAGGTCATGATCTCAGGGTTATGAGATCGAGTTCTGAGTCGGGCTCTGTGTGGGGAGTCTGCTTGAGATTTTCTCTCTCCCTCTCCTTCTGCTCCTATACACCACCCTCTCTAAAAATAAATAAATAAATAAATAAACAATTTAATAAATTAATAAATTAATTAAAAGAAGACATTTCTGACTACTTTGTAAATTCATGCTTCGCTCCTAGAAATTACTGCTTTATTTTCCAATTTTTTTTTTACAGAATACATGAGACCTGGACAGCACACATGCCATCCTTGCAAAATTAATTTGTTCTAGAAATTTGGTGACGGCTAAGATCAGGCTTGATGGTAGTAGTTGCCCCCACTCTTCCCGTTCTGAAGCTCTGGATGACACCTGCTGATTTCCAGTGTTCTGGTACTGTTTTCCTTCTCTGTGATTTTCTGATATCAGTTTCCAGTGACTCTGTTACTGTTTCTAAACGTCTTTTCATTCTTCTGGGTTGTGATCAATAATTGTAGTTAAACTATCACTTAAAATAGTTTCCTATTCCTGCATCATGCATCAAAATATTCTCATGTGAAAAAGTTCTTCTATAATAAAATTAGCAAGAACTGTAATAATTTTGTAATTGATGACTTTCAAAAGACAAAGTGATGAAAACAAACCTCACAGTCAATTCAGATTGGCCATTCATGATTCAACTCTATGGATTAAGTGCTCTTCTTGCTTTTGGGGCCACCCCGTCCATTGATGAGTGTGGCTTTGGGTTGTCCTTAAAGGAGCCAAGTGTCTGGATGATGAAGAGTTAGACATAAATAGGATGAAACTCTTAATGAGACGTCATCTACTCATCTTATCTCTGCTGGATGTAATGCATCACCTTTGTAATTGACCAAGCTCACCGTGGTGGGTTTTCTTTTCTAAGATGTCCACGCTACTCAGAAGGGCCCAGATGCTTAGACATTAACCCACTGGTATTCATCTTTGGTAAGGTTTGCTGAAGCTTATTTAGCAGTCTTGGATGCAAGGACCATGAAATCCTATTAACTCTTTTTCTTCCCATTGGAAGAAATAAGTGTCTTTCCTAATATGCTTCAAGAAATTGTGATTTTCAAAAAAATATGGTTTCCATCCCTCCTCCTCCATAAATTAAGCATATCCCATTGGTCAAGTCCAGTCAAAAATCGTTCTTTTTTTCTGTGTATTTGTGAGCTATCCATTTTGTTTTCATTATTAGGATAAAAATATTCAGATTTCAAGTTTCAAAGGCTAAGACCACTGGAGTGAATAAATGAACTCTTCAGGGTAACAGAGAATAATACTTCAGAGGGCATAAAGTCCTATGGTTTCTTTAATCACAGACTAGTAAAGTTCAATATTAACTTCTTTGTGAGGTTTCCCTTAATTACTTCAGTCCACAGTCAACTTTCGTGTAGGACATATTTTATGTCTATGAAGGTTCATTTTCTACCTTTTTATTTGCAGTTTACCCCATTGGATTATAGATTCCTAAGGTCAGGAATCTTACTGCTCCCACAGAGCAGGTAGCCGAATCAATAAGTATTGATGGATCATTTGATCTTGTTTCTAAAGACAGTTGGCCATTGTGCTACAGTTGCTTCCAGTCTGGCATAACTATTCCAAGATGTCTGGTCAGTCACATAACTAGACCAGAAACAGCTGAAGGATATTCCTTCGTTATGTATCAAATTTAAATTCAGCAATTTCTTTGAGTACTTAAAATTTTTTTTAAAATTTATTTGAGAGAGATAGAGAGCACGAGCAGAGGGAGGGGCAGAGGGACAAACAGACTCTCCACTGAGCAGAAAGCCCAGTGCAGGGCTCAATTCCAGGAACCTGAGACCATGACCTGAACCAAAGGCAGACAGATGCTTAACCAACTGAGCCACCCAGGTGCCCTTCCTGTGAGTACTTCCAATATGTCACATACAGTGCTTTGCAGCGTAAAAGTAGTATCTACCTCTTATTAGTCAATTCATAAGCGCCAGGCACAATGTTAAGTACTTTCCATATATTGTTCTATTTAATTGTTATAAAATCATATTAAACAACATGACTATTCCCCTTTTACAGAGGGGAAAATGAGCCTAAGAGAGGTTATTTGCTCGCACTCACATAGAAAAGTTTACACAAGAGAATTTGGTTCATCATAGCATTTTGGCTCAAAAATTTGAGTTTTTAACCATTACTTTGGCTAAAAGTAGGGTGCTCCGGAACTTAGGTTGGTCAGGAAAAATCCATCTAAAACAGGAAGAACACAAGGACACAAATATCTGCATCACTGTGGTTTAGGCCAGAAGAAAACCGTACTCACTGTTCTTACTCAGATTCCTTGATGGCCCTCCAGATCTTTGCAACCTTGTTGCTCTCACCACTATCACTGGCGGTCTCTCTTTCTTCTCGCTAGCTCTCTTTTAATTCTCATCCTCCAAACATAGATGGTCCTCAAGTTTCTGTCCTTACATCTTTTCTTTTTTCTCTGTCTAGTGGTGCTCAAACTTTAGTGTGTATTGTCATCTCCTGAGAAGCCACAAAAAATTCAGATCCCCAGGCCTCAACCCAGATTTAGTGAATCAAGAGTTTCTAAGGGGAAGGATTCAGGGATCTGTATTAGCCCAGGTGATTTTAATATGGGTGAGGGCCACACTGGGAAACACAGAGCCTATACCTTCTCTCAAGGTTCTCATCTGCCCCAGCACCTTCAAAAATCACTTCTTCTTCTTCTTCTTCTTCTTCTTCTTCTTCTTCTTCTTCTTCTTCTTCTTCTTCTTCTTCTTCTCTTCTCCTTCTCCTTCTCCTTCCTCTTCTCCTTCTTCTTCTCCTTCTTCTTCTCCTTCTTCCTCTTCTTCTTCTCCTTCTTTCTTCTTCTTTCTTCTTCTTCTTTTGTTTTTTAGAGGAAGAGAGAGGGGTGGAGAAGAGCAGAAGGAGACGGAGAGAGAGAGAATCCTAAGCAGGCTCCTCACCCAGCATGGGGCTTGATCTTACAACCCTGAGATCATGACCTGAGCCAAAATCAATAGACGCTTAACTGACTTAGCCACCCAGGTGGCCCCCAAATCACCTCTTTGTAAACAACTCTCTAGTCATTATTTCTGGAACACAGTCACCATGCTCAAGACTCACATTCCAACTGTGTTAATGACATCTCCATTTGGATGTCCTACACGTATCAAAACAAGACATCCCCTGCCTCCAAAATATCAGTTGGTGCCCTTGATTGAATTCCCTGTTTCACTGACTACCTCTCACGAGTCTTCTGGCATCTAGTCTCATAACTTTACTCACAATCATCTCTCACCTTCGGACTTCCATTTGACCCCCTTATCAATCAACTGATGAGTCCCTGACTGTCTTCCTGCACTGTGATGCTTCCATATATCCCAGTGGGTCTCAGCCCACCTGTAGAGCTTTAAAAAAATTCTGTCTGAGTTCCCACTGAGACCCATTATAGCAGAATCTCTGGGAATAAGTCCCAGTAATTAGTAGTTTTAAAAATGCTCCAGATGATACTAATGCATATGCGAAGATGGGAAACTCTGAAATAGTTCTCTCAGTATAATATTGATAAGATCAACAAAAGGCCTTTATGGTTTCCATTCCCAGAAACTATGATTCATTTATTACTTGTTGGAGAATTAGGAGAGGTGATTATTTAATGGATTTTAATAGTTATCCAGAAGAGACAGTAGGAACCTGAACTATGTGGTGATAAAATCGAGCAAACGAATGGGAAAGACAGTTGTGGAATTGTGGGTTCTGGATCTTGGAAATTGGCGGATACTGGGGGTGAGAGAAAGAATTACAGAACAAAAGGAGTGACAGACACAGTGATCACAAATTTGGGTAAGAATGCTGATGGCAAGCAGGAAAGGCAAGAGAAAAAGCTTGTTGGGGGGACTGGACGAGGAAATCTGGTTCTGCACTTGTTAGGTTTTAAAGTATTGGTAGGCTAGGTGGAAGAATCACTTGGCAGATGATTCTCAAAATGTGGACCCTAGACTAGTAGTACCAGCATCCCCTGAGAATGTGATATAAATGCAAATTCTTGACATCTTCCCCTCCCACGTCCAACTTGGTGAAGAAATGCTGTGTTGGGTCTCAGTGATGGGTTTAGCAAGCACTCCAGAAGATACTGATCTCACTAGAATTCAAGAACCCCTGGCCTAGAGTAATGGTCCTCAAATTTATCATGAATCAAAATCACCTAAAGAGCTTATTAAAGGCAGTTTCCTGGGCCCAATCCCAGAATTTCTGATTCACTAGGTTGGAATGGGGCACAGGATTTGCATTTCTAACAAGTCCACGGAAGGTGCCAATACTGCAGGTCCAGGGACCATGCTTTGAGAACCACTGGTGCAGCAGTCAAAGACAAAAGAAATATTGATTTGGTGGTCATCTATCTTAACAAAAATAGTTCAACTCTTGGGTTTCTTTCCAGACAACTGCAGTTGTTTCCTAATGGGACTATAGCCTCCTATCAGGTTCCTCTGCTTCTATAATTCCCCAATCTCTTCTGCATACAGAAATCAGAGAAATCTTCTAAAATCATAAATCCTATTGCTTCACTAGCTCTACACAGCCCTCCAACGGTTTTCCGCTGCTCTTATTTGAATTCTATACGTAGCCTGATTGGTCGTGCATGATCTCGTCTTTGCTTCTCCAACCTCATCCTGTGTCAATCCCCCTGCCTCTGACTATGTTTCAGCCCTGATGACCTTATTCCATGCCCACTGACATGTTATGTTCTTTCTTATCTCAAGACCTCTACTTACACTACTCTTTTGCCAGACACATTCTATTCCAGCCCTTAGGACCACCAATGTCCTTTCATTCTCCTGATCTCCTGATCTCAGTTTAGATGTCATCTTCTTAGAGATACTTTCCACTCCTTGTCCTCTCTTGTTAGTTATTCTCCACCTGTGTTTGTGTTCTTTCTCACTCTTGATACAAATAGCATAGGTGCTGGTTTCCTCACTGAGTATATCTGTCTCCGACTAAACTGTGAGCTCCCCTGGGTTGGGGACCTGTTGAATGAGCGGGTGAACCATAGCAACTCTTCTCTGTTACATTCCTGGTGGCTCCATAAAGATGTATTCAATGAATGAACTGAAAAGTACCTGAGAAAGGAAACAATGAAACAAACTGCAATGATCTGGGGAACACCTACATTTTATAGGAGTTGGGAGTGGAGGGGAAAGGATGCTAAAGAGAAAAAGAAGAGGAGCCAGAGAGGTAGGGCACTTACAGAACCCTGCCAAAAATGTCATAACAAAAGGTACATACACGTGTGCACACACCCGGGGACAGCTCCCTAAATGTCTATCTCTAGCTATATGGGTAGATATTCGGAAGAGAACCAAAATAACTGCCATGAAATAACATTAGAGAAAAAGAATTTCAAAGAGGCAGCATTTTTCATCATTTGCCAGACCTACGAAGACAAGGGACTGAACACTGTGACAAAGCCAAGGGGCAGGAAGATTACTCACGGGCATGAAGGTGTTTCCACTTTACTAACACAACCAGTATGTGAATTACAGTTTACCAAAGTTCTTTCATCATCATTTCATTTGATCCTTAGGAAAAAAAATCTCAAAAGACAAGCAGGACAGCTCTCAGCACTTTCAGCAACATGATGAGGAAGCAGAAGTAACAAGCATAGATTGTGCTTTCAGGAAGTTTGGTGGTATTTCTCATTACACATTTCATCTGCAATAATCGGTATCTACTATTTATGTAGAGATTCTTCAAGGCCAACCATAATATGAGCAAATAGTTCCAGGGAACAATAGTAACTTAAAAACAGACATCCCTAGAGCTTCTCATGTTTCCTTGACGGCTAAATCGAGTATTTGATTCCAATAGCATTAGAATCTGGAAAGATTTTAAAATACTCCTCAGAAACAAAGGCCTTCAAACGCACTGTTTAAAATGGTAACAGTTCATTTTCCCCTCTCGTTTCACCAGCCTACCAACCTAAGTTTGATAGGACTCGTAGATGTCTGCCCTAGGCATGCTCTCCCATTAGCTCTTCTCATCTAAATACACTCTGAGGGCTCAAATGTAGGATCTTTTATTTGTCCAAAGAGCGAACATGAAGACAAGTCCCTGGTAGAACCGAATCAACAGAACCAAGAATCAACAGAACCAACACTGTTGGAGAGAAATGCAATGAGTGCACGGATTGTCCCAATGTGGTTAAGGGTCATCCCGCCCTGATCCTGTAAACCCTTTAGAGCTCACAGCTTGAAACAACTTTTCCATCCCAAGTCCTGGATCCCCGAGTGGCCGCACAATCAGGCTCAGGAAATAGGAAAGAGGGAGGTTAGAATCTTCCCGAAGGTGCTCCCATTTTACTAATACAGCTCAGGGCATGAATTAGAGTCTAGCAAAGTTCTCTCATCATCATTTCATTCGATTCTCAGAGACATCTCAAGACGCAGGCAGGTAGCTCTCACCGCTACCCCCGCAGGTCCAGCGGGGCTAACTGGATTATCAGCCAGGGAATGGCAGAGACAGGACAAGAGTCCTGCGTGTTGCCTCTAAATACTGTGCTTTTTCTCTCTACACAGCGCAGCCTTGCCACACTCATACGATTTTTGGTTTTTGCTTTTGTTTCCGGAAGGAAAAGGCTCTCCTCCTCTTTGCCACAACAGGACATTTGGCCTGTGCATGTTTGGTCACCATGCAGAGTGAGGAAAAGGAATAACAAACGATAAACAGGACATGAGTGTGCCAACACACGTGGCACAGGTAGGAAGCATTCCAGAATGTCCCGAGGAAGGGGAGACCATGAATGGTGATCGCTTTTATTCTTCTTAAACACTTGCTTCAGGCAGTCTCTTTCTCCAGTGATTGTAATAGCCGTGTATTTCTAAATGCGGAGCCAGTGAGTGCCTTTAGGACTTTCTGGATTCTTAGAGGAGTTTATTTATTTCATTTATTTATTTATTTAATTTTTATTTATTTATGATAGTCACACAGAGAGAGAGAGGGGGCAGAGACACAGGCAGAGGGAGAAGCAGGCTCCATGCACTAGGAGCCTGACGTGGGATTCGATCCGGGGTCTCCAGGATCGCGCCCTGGGCCAAAGGCAGGCACTAAACCTCTGCGCCACCCAGAGATCCCTCTTAGAGGAGTTTAAACTGTGACACCTTTGTCAAGCTCCGGGGACGGATGAGGGATGAATCACTGTCTCTTTTTCATTCCTCCACAAATGCACAGGCAGAGAATATGACAGACCGATCATTACCAAACTCAGTTTAACACAACATTTTAAAGGATTCAACTGTGCAAACTGCTGTTCTAGGCCCTGTTAGGGGAGAGAAATGCACGGACAAACCATGTGCAATTCCTGACCCTCCCTCAACTTTGTGAGGGTAGCTCCGAAGGTGGGTTTGAATCTTAGCCCTGACACTTAACCATCGCATGATCTGGAACTGGTTCCTTATTTTCTCTGTTCATCATTTCTTAAAAAGAAAAAAGAAAAAAGAAAAAGAAATCTACGTTTATGGGCATGATCTGGAACCAGTTCCTTATTTTCTCTGTTCATCATTTCTTAAAACAAAACAAACTACGTTTATGGGGCTGTTAGGAGGGTTTATTTATTTTATTTTTATTTTTTATAAAGACTTTATTTATTTATTCATGAGAGACACACACAGAGAGAGGCAGAGACACAGGCAGAGGGAAAAGCAGGCTCCATGCAAGGAGCCTGATACGGGACTCGATCCCGGGACCCCGGGGTCACGCCTTGGGCCAAAGGCAGATGCTAAACTGCTGACCCCCCAGGGATCTCCTGTTAGTAAGGTTTAGTGGGAAAACGTGTATATAGTGTTTTGAACAGTTCCCGGTACAGAGTAAACTACTATTTGTTGTCCTTATAATATAACATGTCATTATTTTGAAGCTCTTACACTCTGGAAGAGAAGAGAGACTTAAGCACAGCTAAGTCTGATAGGAATGATCAGCAATCTAACTGAGGCATAATCGCAACGCTCTGCAAAACAGGTGCTTTCTCGTTATGGTTTGTTTTGTTTTAAAGACAACACCCTAAAATTAGCCTTGGGAACAAAGGAATAAACCAAGGGGAGTTGAGCATTTCTCCAGGTTCTATGAATACTATGCCCTTCTGCCACGAAATGAAAAACGATGTCTTCGAAACATCAGTCAGATGCAACACAGGATTATATATGAGAAAGCGGTCTAGCTTTTGAATTCCGCAAGTCAGCCAGCTCAGCAGAGGGAATTCCAGAACAGAATGAAAAAACTAGAATGAATAGCCCTTTAAGGGTCCCTGCGATTTCTGAAATTCCGTGATTCCACGGTCGACACACTTAATGGACTTTCCAGATATAAAACTAAGACAATACAGAAAAATATCTTTTTCAAATGGTAGTCCCCTCCCTCTTTTTTTTTTTTTTTAAATTTTTCTTCCTTGAGTTTTCTCAATTACCTTTTGAAAAACCGGCCTTGGAACAGAATTAACGTTTACTTCATGAAGAAAGAGGAGTTATTTTGAATGAGTTGGGTCGAGGAGGGAGGAACTCTGCTGAACAAAGTCCTTGGGGAAGTGAATGGTTTATTGATTCAGTTCGTGGTCTACAGTTGAGGTGCATGTTGACTCAGGACTCAGGCCTGTGCCATCGCGGGGCGTGAGGAAATTTAAGAGGAAAGCAGAGCAAATGCACACCTTCGAAATACGGGCTGGGAGGGTGTAAATGGGACTAAGCATCATGTATTAATTACAGTGAGGAAGGGAGGATGGGAAGGATGGAAATCAGGAGAAAACCTTACTTGAAATTTGCTACAGGTAACCTTTAGAAATATTGGCTAGTGTCTATCCCATCCGTTGTTTTTTTCCTAAGGCAGCTAACTGTTCATGTGTCCTGTTTTCTCAGTATTCATTCACGCGTGGGTTCATCCAGCAAAAATATGCTGGTTATTTATAACATCCAAGCCTTGACCAAGATGAGGAGGACTTGGCCCTGACCAAGGTTACTCTTCAGCGATGGAAATCGCCAGAGAGAAAAGAGAAGAGGGGCGAAGGGGAGCCTGGACAACCCCGAGCGAAAACACACAAATGATACAAACTTGCTGGACAGTCTCATCATCTGAGCCCTCCCCCGGCCCCCACCATATCCCTGGATAATAATCTGGGCAGATATTCAACTGATTTCAGTAGTAAAACAACAGCACTTGCTAAAAATACAAGGCCATCAAAAATACAGATGAAACCCTAAGGGGGGAGACTTGAGAATACCCTCCTCCTGAAAAGGTGGACATAGTGTCATGTGGTTAAGATGGAACATTCCACCCACTTCCCACGGTGGATCACGCAGCACTTGCACCATTACAATCACTCCCCAGATTGGACCCTGACTCCCGGATTTATGAAATAAGTATTTTCTTTTTTTTTTTTTTGTTTTTTTTTTGAAATAAGTATTTTCAAAAGAGGTCGTTGCCTCCACACAACTCCTTTAATCAGCAGTGGGAGGACTGACTCGGGCCATGGTGCCAAGCTTTCTTCGCGGCGCCTGCGACTGCATGGGGCTCCCTCGGCCTCCCTCACTCCAAAGGGTAAGAGGATCATATGAACTTTTAAATGCAGATTTTTGGACTATACAGTTCTTTTTCATCTTCTGGCAAGTGATTACGAGACTCAATCAAGATTTTTCTGTGTATCATTAGCTAATTTTAGCTTCCTCCCTTTTTATTTACTTATTTATTTATTTTTTGCAGTGACTTTGGGAGAGCCCGGCCTCAAGTCCTCTGTGGCTTTCACGTCTTTCTGCTCAAGCCTTGAGGGCAGCTCAATTAGGGAGTCGGAAAATAGTGATTAAAAGTGATTAGGCCGCGACGATTCGGTGCCATGGAGTGTGGACTCCGTCCTCTCCGTCACAACCCGAACCGAGCAGCAGTTTTTGGTTTTGATTATAGCTTTACTTGCTTTTTTTTTTTTTTTAATAAACATGAGCTGGTATTCAAACTTTTAATATCCTGCTGCTTAACTCTTTCCAAAGAGACATCCAGCGCTCTTAAACAGCTTTTGTTTTAAAATTTTAATTTGTTTGGCCGGGTCTCACCTTAGAAAGTTGTAGCCTCGTGGTAAACTCTTGTATAAGTTGATTTCCAGAATCAGAGGCAATTCTTTTTTTCTTTCCTCCCCTCCCAACTAAGTGTTTCCTCATGTGCCAAGATTGTTGGTGCTGACAGCTTTTTTTTTTTCTTTTTTTTTGCTTGTTTTCTCGGGCCTTGGTCCGTCTGGTCCCCCAGCAAGTGCGAGGCAGTACTTACAGCTCCTCCAGGAAGCGGAGACGGGCCAGGGCGCTCGGGGGCAGCTGGCTGATGTTGTTCATACTGAGGTCCCTGGAGAGGAAGGACAGACAGCACGTGAGGGGTTGCGAGCGCCACTGCGGGGAAGTCCAGCCGCTTGCTGCACACGCTTTCAAGCAAACCAGCCAAACCACCCCACTCCTCTGCTTGCCAGGTGAGCTGCTACTTTGCCTCTGAAGCACAGCCTCCCCACAGCCCCGTGCATCCCGGGTGCCCTGCGCCACAGTAGAGGAACTGCAAAGGATCCAGACTGTTCCCGGGCATGGTTGTCCCACCCCGTGTTTTTTTTTTTTTTAATATTTTATTTATTTATTCATGAGAGACAGAGAGAGAGAGAGAGAGAGAGAGAGAGGCAGAGACACAGGCAGAGGGAGAAGCAGACTCCCTGCACGGAGCCCGACGTGGGCCTCGATCCCGGGTCTCTAAGATCAGGCCCTGGGCTAAAGGCAGGTGCTCCACCGCTGAGTCACCCAGGGGTCCCCCCACCCCGTGTTTGAAATGACATGAGGCAGACAGCAGAGGGACCAGGCGTAACTCGGGCCGGGACAGAACCCAACGTTGCATCTTGCTCTGAATTTGGCCACAAAGAGCAACGTCTTCAGCATACATCTCTGCAAGGCTACAAGCACCTTGTACAAACCACTGTTTTGATTCAAGGAAACTTAAAAAAACAAAACAAAACAAGACAAAACAAAACAAAAAAAAGGCCTATTCCCTCCTTCTAACATGTTCCCTTTGCAGGTTCTCGGATTGCATTAAATACGTGAAATGAACCATAAAACAAGGGTGTAATGTGATCCTGCTCCGTAGCACACTTCCTGCTGGGCCGGCACAGTAGTTCCTGGCACAGGAAACAAGCCACTTTGGGCAGAACTCAATCAATTTTTGTTTTAAGGGAAACGCCGTGTAATTAGATTTTATTCTGTTTTTTATGTTTCTATTTCTTTACTGTCTCCCGCATAACCCCACAGCATGGTTGACATCTGCCATCTGTATTGCAGAGGACAAAAGACCTACGGTGGTGGGACAGATTGTCATCAAGACCGGCTAAGACTTTATGCAACAGTCAGCAGAAGGTTGACTTAAAAAAAAAAAAAAAGTCCTCCTTGCTCAAACCTGAAGATTCAGATTATATTCAGGATTCATTATGATCTCAGGTCAGGTGTACAAACTTAAAACTTTGCTCAGGATAAGACAATGGGCTTTTTATTAATTATTTAAAAATGTACTCAATTGGCATAGGACATGGTATTAATTTTCGGCATCCGACGTGATGAAGTGATATATGTCTATACTGCAAAACGATTACTGCACTAAGTTAAGCTAACATCCATCACCGCACATTTTTTCTTGCGATGAGAACTCTTAAGATTTACTCTCGTAGCAACTTTCAAATAAACAACCCAGAATTATTAACTATATTCGTCCTGCTGTACCTTATATCCCCCGAAATTTGTTTCTCATATAATTGGAAGTTTGTATCTTTTGACCACCTTCACCTATTTCACCCATGAGCTTTAAAAAAAATCCGAATTATTCCTGTTATTTAAGTGGCCACCCCCATAGCGTCTGACCAGCTGATGTCAGTATGGATTGCTTGGTTCCTTTATCAAATATTAACTTTTTAAAAAAATATATTTTTATTTATTTGAGAGAGAGAGAGAGCAAGAACATGAGCAGGGCGGAGGGAGAAGCAGACTCCCCGAGGAGCTGGAAGCTAGACGTGGGACTTGATCCAGGAACCCCCGGGATCACGAACTGAGCTGAAGGCAGACGCTTAACCAACTGGGCCACGCAGGAGTCCTTAAATATTAACTTTTAATCATTGATGGAAAGAATTGAGGGATCGATCATTTACTCTTTAACAAGTCAGCAATATACAGGGAGATAAATTATTCAGTTTAAATGTTTCAGATGTATGCTTAAAAAATTATAAATTTTATTATCTGCTACTGAGCAGTTTATAGCTGAGCAAAATGCTATATTCTCAAGCGCAAACTAAACCATGCCAAAAATACACACTGAAAAAACCCTTATGTTTCCTTCCGTTTATTACAAATCGGGGTGATTTTCGGTCGAGGTAAGAGTGCCAAATAATTGATTAGCAATTTAAATTTGTCATGCAGATATTGCCATGTAGTAGCAAAGGTGTAATAGTTCACTGAACAGACATGGATTAAACTACTCAATGAAGTTTCTGGATTCCTCACGTGGATGTACAATCCCTGCGACGCCTAGAGAGATCTCAGGTGCTCACTTATGTCTCGTTGACAGCCCACTTACGTCCTAAAAGAATCAAGGGGGTTTGCTTTGGGAGCACGTTGATTAGCAACCCTGATCAAACCAGTTCCAACGTCAAGGCAGCTGGTAGGGCTGGCACTAAGTTTCCTGGCCTCTTGGGTTTGCCTGCGTGATGTGCAAATGAGTTTGGGACAACCTTCGCTCTTGTCTATATGCAGAAAGCTCTAACTAGAGCAAGGGAATTAAATGTTAAGGAGATTCATAAACATTCCATGTTGTTTTGACTTATTATCCTATTTCAGGTTCCTGGCAGTGCAGCTTATATAAGCCTTCGCTCCCAGGGTTTCCCCTGGAACAAGCGTGTAGTGTCTTGGGTTTGAATCCTGACTCTCCCCCTTCACAAGCTGCGTGGTCTTGGGAGAATTAATGTCCGCGTGGCAGTCTTCCTTGTATTTAAACTCAAGTGTCCCTGGATGAGTAGTTTATGCTATTAGAGTATTGCTAGCTGTTTCCAGTCAAAAGAGTGACTTGTTTCTTAAAGAGTGTGTCCCCTTCCCAAAACGATTTAGTAACGTCTCTGTGTTACCTGATGCTGGCGGTTCCTCTCAGAAAATGAGCAAATGCTGCTAAACTGTCCCTTTACCACTATTTTCTAAGACATGTTTTCTTTTTTAAAGATTTAATTAATTAATTAATTTATGTATTTATTTGGGAGACAGCAAGTGGGGAAGGCGAGTGGGAGAGAATCTGAAGCAGACTCCCCGGGGAATGCAGAGCCTGGTGTGGGGCTCAAACCCGCGACTGCAAGATCAGGACCTCAGCTGAAACCAAGAGTTGGATGCTCAACCAACTGAACCACCCAGGCGCCCCGAGTTTGCTTTCTTTTAAAGAGCTTCCAAGCAATGCATGTAAGCTTATGGCAGAAAAACAGCTTCTAATATCAATAGGGTAAAATGAAAGTGGGCCTCTGAAATATAAATTCAAAGCAGATAAGGTAAAAAAGAATTTGTCTGCATTCCCTTTTTTCTTGTGTTAACCTTTGCGTTGATAGTCAAGTGGAACACGGGGCCTCTAGCTCGGTGCTTCCCAAACTCAACTATCCATCCTGAAAGACCAACTTTAAAAAATTCTGAATTTGCCGTGGGTTTAAAATTCTTTTTTTTTTAAAAAATAGTAAAATTAATTACTAGAAAAGGGAACTGAAAACACTAAAATGCATAAAACAGGAGCTGAATACTTTGTTATGTGATTTGACAGAGATTATTCAGTTACTATAAAAATTTCCAAATCTTTACTCTCAAATTCTTATCTGTTGTGGATCAGTAAAAAACAGCCTTGTGCTGGGAAGGACGCTTCCCTGGACCACTCTTTGATTAGCAATGCTCTTCTTGGTTTCATGTCAATTTTGAGTTAAAAATGATAGAATGAGAACATTAAAACTCTGTACAAAAATACTCTCTTTCTTACTTAAATGATTTGTAAAAACCTTTCTTTTTAGTATTTGGTCTCTCTGGCACCCGGAACACATATAACCTTAGCAGGAAATCAGGAGTCTTAAAATAATTTCCAAACCCATACACGTTTATTTTTCAAAACGATGATTTTAAAAGGCGGCCTCATGTTGCACCATATTTTGTCTATAATTCAGTTTCCTAACACTGGTGAAACAACGTGATGAATTTCTTTAATTTTTTTCATCTTTTGCCAAGATGTGGGAATTAATTTTGAAGAAGTGGCCACCATGCACCAAGATTTCATAAGACACGTAGGGTTTACTGTGACAAGATGCTCAAATATGTTCACCCATCCTGCCCTGCCTCTGACCCCGCTCTTGGTGGTGGTGTGTTGATGACCATGTCTGGAAATCTAGAACCGGGGGTTGCAAGGCTCTATGGGAGCAGTTGACTATGTATTGGAATCACCTCAGGGGCTTTATGGGATATTGAGGTCTGCGTCCCATCCCCAGAGCGCCTGAGTTGATTGGTCTAGTATGGGCACGGAGATGTTTAAGACCTTTTGCTGTGATTGGAACATTCAGGCAAGGAGCCCCCCCAAATTTCCAGGTGAGTGCTCTGAGCTCTGTGACTCACTTAAGAATTCAGGAGGCCTAACTGTTCCCTAGGAATAGACTTCCGTCCAAGCAGATGGTAACTCTCTCCTGCCAATGTCTTTGTTGCTTGCAGCTCTATTGTTTTTCCTCATTTGACAAATGTGAGTTGAACATTAATTGTGGGCAGATCTAGGAACCCAGTGGGGAGAATCAATCCCCAAGTCATCTTCAACTTTTCCCTTTCCTGCCTTCCCTATGTCCTTAAAACACCCAGTATTAATTCCATAGAGCTTTCTTCTGGATCTGGCCTCTCTTCCTTCTTCCTGGCTGCTACCTTTGGTCAGGTCCTTGTGATGGGGATCATGGTTGTGCTCTCCATGCGGTAATCACTGAGCCCCCTCATACTGGGTCTAGTTCATCTTCTACGCCCCAGCCAGCGAGGTCACCCTGAAGAGCCCATCTATGTGGGCTCAGAGCCACTGTTAGCAACCCCTCAGGTGCATCCACAGGAAAAGGGGCCTCCTCTGGAGGTGGGCATGTGAGTGACAGAAAGCATCCTCTTGTTTGCACTGAAGCAGAAGCACAAGGGGAATGGTTTGCAAGCAGCGCCTGGCCTGGAGTTCAGCCCCGACGGAGTAGTCCCCGTGCAGGGCAGACCTGCACAGCTGTGGCCATATGGGCCTCCTCCATCTGAGAATTCCTGCAGGCTCCAGGCTTCGTAGAGGAACGAAGGCCTCAACTATTTAGGCTCTTCACGATCTGGCCTTAATGTGTGTTTCCATCTCTATTTTATGTCACTTTCCTCTCTGCATGTGTGGGCCAGTCACACACTTGGAATTCTTGCTGTTGCCCTTTGCATCTGTTTTTACACATGTGATTTTCTTTCCCTAGAATGCATTAGCCTCTTTATTTCCAAATGCCTCCCACCCTCCCCTCACCCCGATTCAAGATCTAGCTTTACAGACCCTTGTATTTCTGACACGGGCTTTTATCTTTCCAGCTTAGTTTTCTATTTCAGTCTCTAGTCCTTTGATACCTCCAGTACGAAAGCTTTGTCTTCGCCCAAGAATCTAGCTTAGACCACACATTGGTCACCTGGATCGCTACCTCACCCACACCCTCAAACCCCTGGTCCCTTGTCTTTTGTTTCATTCTCCTGGCAAAATCCCAGCCCTGGAAAAACACCATAATTCATTCTCTGTTACTATCCCAGGGTACTGAGCACTACTAGAAAAGGGAAACTCACAAATGTGCAGACTGGTGACTATAAATTCATGGTCTTTGTGGGTTCTCAACACGGCTGCACAATCCTGTTATTTGGGATTGCTCAATTCACTCCCATAGGAACTGTGGCCAATCTTTACCACTTGCCTCAAACCTCTTAATCAACAATGACTCCCATCATGGGACACCTTCCTTCTTACTTCACGGAAACAACCGAGATTCTGTAGGCCACCAAACATGAAATAAATCAAATTCTTATTCTTTTTTTTTTTGTCCCCTCACTATACCCATACTTTTCTACTTGCTTAGCCTTGCTTATGGGTCCCATCCCCTCTATGATGCTATAGCTCGTTACTCCATGAATAATTCCTTCCACTTCCTCTATTTTCCACCTATTTTTCTTCTCTTTCCATGTATAAACAGAATCGAGTCTTTTCCACTATTATAACAGATGGGAAGTGGGACCTTCCAATTTCATGTCTTCCTGTACTTGCTACTCAGTCTTTCCCATTCCCTTTGGAGTTGTTTATTGTCTACCATAGTAGTCTCCGCTCCCCACTCCCTTTCCAACCCACACTGACTTCCATCCCTATACCTCAATGAAATTGTTCTTGCCAAAGAAACAGTGACCTCCATATTGTCAGATTTAAGGAACACAGGACTTACTGAGCCTCTTTCCTGCATTAGATTTGCTCTTTCTGGAAACTCTATACTCTATTGGTTTCCAAGTCATCATTCCCCCAGGATTCTTTCCATATTTTCCAACCTTTCTACTTTATAGGCTCCTTTGTGGGATTTTATTCTATTTATTCCGTAAATGTCAGTGTTCTCTGGAATTCCGCCCTTGGCCTAGCGCTCTTCAATCTCTGCCCTTTCTTCTTGGAGACTATTACTTACTTTCACGGGTTCAAGTGCCTCTTAGATGCCCATAACTCCCCACATCCATATTCCTCATCTTAATCCCTCTCCCCTAAATTTCAGAACCATGTAATCTGATTTCCTTCTGCATACGTCCATTTAGCGATCTTGCAGGAATGCACCATGTCCAAAATGGAAAAATTATTTCTTGTTCCAAACTTGTTTCTTTTTCTGTAGTGCCAGTTTCTAGTGAGTGCCATCACTACCTCCCTGTCAAAAAGTCCAAATCTTAGATACTATTCAAGTCTTCCTTTTTTAAAATTTTCATCCTATCTGCCTATCCTCTTGTCCTCTCTCTTTCCTCTTCCCTGTTGCAGCTGCCTCAGTCATCTGAAATTGTCTCCCAGCTCTGTGGTTGCCTGCTATCATCAGTCTTATCCCTTCAGGCTCACCCTCTAATGACTCGAGATACATCCAAAAATGCAGAATTAGCCAAATGACCATCCTACCTAAGACCTCTCAGTTACTATAATTTTCCAAATGAAATCCACATTTGTTAGTACTGCGTACAAGCTCCATTGCGCAGCACACCGATACTTCACTACTCTGGCATATTGACTACCCTTCTGTTTTCAAGGCTCAGGTAAGATGTCATCTCCTCCCGGGAGGAAGAGGAGGAAGCCTTTGCCCCAACTGCAAGGTTAGGGTAAGTGATTTGTCTTCTGTCTTCCCATATCACCCAGACATTTAATGGCATCATATTGAAGTGATGCGTTTATGGGCCTCTCTCCTACAGTAGGCTGGGACTCCTCATGGTCAGTGGCTGTTTTTTTGGTTTTTGTTTCTTTTCCATTAGACTGCTTCTAGTGTCTAGTTGAGTCTTGCCATAAAGGAGAGACTCGGTGAATGCTGAATTGAACTCTCCTCTACTGTGGCCTTTCTGTAAGTGAGCTGATGATCTTACCTGATCCATTAAAAAAAAAAAATCCTGTTTCTCATCAAATGGCTACATTGCTTCTAAGTGTGAGGTATATATCACACTTCTAGTATTGGACACTTTTGGGAACAAGACCCACTTGGAGGGTACCCACCTTCCACAATGATTGATTTTTGCTCAAAATTAGTGTTACCCTTTCTTTCTTCAGTCAGCCTGCTTCTGTCCTAGAGATTCCTCAAAGATTCTTGTTCATTGAAAGTTCGCCTACTACTCCCATACCCAAGTGCCTCTACCCTGCTACTATTGCTTCCTCTTCCCGTCCTCTTCCCCTCCTCCTTTCTCTTCCTCTCCTTCTTTCTACTTTTCCCTTTCTCCTCTTTCTCCTGCTAAAATATCTTTCCTATCGTTTCTTTAGATATATTGTGGGAAGAATGACTGCATTAGGTACTTAATCCACTGTCTTAAAATCCAGCTATTCTGTTTATATGGGAGACTCGGTACATGCATCAGTGAACAAAGAGGCCATTCCTTATAGTGTGGCTATTAAACAAATTAAGAAAACAACTCCCCAAGATGGTTCTTTAATCTCGGCCACCATTGAAGACAAATATTTTCTTCTTTAGCAGCGCAGCGCTATTCCCATTTCTTCTAAGCACAGTCATTTTAAATTTGTCTTGGGAGATCCAGTAGCATTTAGCTTTCTGACAGATACCTTTGCTAACAATGGATCCAGGCTGGAGCCATTCCAGTACTTTTTAAATCGATCACTTTTCAAATATGCTTCTAGAGATAAGCCCTCCTGGGAACTTCAAAGGGAAAGGTGCAGGCTTGAGTAGGATTTTATGATAGTGTGAATAATGTTATTTCCACATAATTTTCTCATGTCATTAACTTCAAAATAATGTATCTTTGAAAAACATTTTTTTATTGAAGTGTAACATATATGGGAAAATGAACAAATCTTAACTGTCCAGCCCACTGAATTTTCAGTGTTAACATACCTTCACAAATCCTCACAAATCCAAAAATAGAACCTAGTCATTGCCTCAGAAGCTCCCTTATGTTCCTTTCCACCCACTTCTCCCTCAAAGGGAACCAGTCTGCTGACTTCCAACATTTTATATTAGTTTTGCTTGGTTTTGATCTATCTATATATAGAATTACACGGTGCATAATTCTATTTTTAAAACACATTTTATTTTTTATAGCGGTTTTAAGAGGACACTGCAGAAATTTCCCATGTGCCTCTTGCCTCCACACATGCGCAGCCTCCCCTGTGATCAACATTCCCCACCAGGGCGGTATATTTGTTACACTATTGTAACAAGCAAAACGAACCTATTGACGCTTCATGATCACCCAAACTCTGTAGTTTACAGGAGGGCTCACTCTTGGGGTCGTACATTCAATGGGTTTGGACAAATGTATCCACCATTATAGCATCATACAGAGCATTTTCACTACCCCAAAATCCTCTGTGCTCTATCTACTCATCCGTCCATCCCCCATCCTCAATCCTGGTTATCCTGAACCTTCTATTTTCTCCATAGTTTTGCCTTTTTCAGAACGTCATATAGTTGAAATCATACAATAGGTAGCCTTCTCAGACTGGCTTCTTTCACTTAGTAGTACAGAGCCAAGTTCTTGTGTTTTCCTAGCTTCTCTCACTCATTATGTTTATGAGATTTGTCCATGTGTTGCATGTAGCACTAGTTTATTCCATCTCAATCTAATACAGTATCTTGTTTTGTTATTATACCACAACTCAACTCTTGATGGGCATTTGGGTCAGTCTGTGCTCATGATGAGTAAGTAGTGCCCCTATAAACATTCTTAAATACATCTTTTGTTGAGCATATATGCAATATGCATTTCTATTGGGTATATATATATGAGTGTATATATACTAATGTGTATACACACACATATATACACATATATGTTGTTGCGTATATATGAGAAATGTGTGCATTTCTATTGGTTATATATCTAGGAGTTGAATTGCTGGGTCTTGGGGTATGCATATGTTCAGCTTTATTTATTTTATTTTTTAATTTTTAAAAAATATATTATTCATTTGTTCATGAGAGAGACACACACACACACAGAGGCAGAGACACAGGAGAGGGAGAAGCAGGCTCCATACAGGGAGCCCGACGTGGGACTCCATCCCAGGACCCCAGGATTACACCCCGGACCTAAGGCGGTGCTACACCGCTGAACCACCCGGGATGCCCTATATTCAGCTTTAATAGATCCTGCCAAGCAGTTTTCTAAAGTGGTTATGTTGAGTCATACCTCCACTAGCAGTGTATGAGAATTCCGATGGTTTCACCCCTGTTTTTCTCCATTTATTATCATCAAAATTGGTATTTCTCTATTAAATTTTAGTCATTTTTGCTAAATGTACAATGGTATTTCACTGTGGTTTTAATTTGCATTTCCCGCATATCTAGGAGAGTCAAATACCTTTTCATATGACTTTTGGCCATCAGGATACCCTTTCCTGCAAAGCTCCAGAAGAATATTTTATTTGATTTGATGACCTTTATTTTTTAATTTTATTAAAAAATATTTTATTTATTCATGAGAGACACAAAGAGAGAGAGGCAAGATACAGGCCGAGGGAGAAGCAGGCTCCTTGCAGGGAGCCCAATGCAGGACTCGATCCCGGGACCCCGGGGTCACAAACTGAGCCGAGGGCAGGCGCTCAACTGCTGAGCCCCTCAGGTGCCCCTGCTTTATTAAATTTTTAATGGAAACTTAAAAGACAGAGCCTCAGAGCAAAGCTCATTTGAAAAAAGTTTACATTGTCATCCTTTTCTAATTAGATAGAGATAGTTAACGTGACTGGGTAGTCATGTACCTTACTTATATTATTTAGTAACAAGAGAAGAGATAGATGTAGAGGCCGCATCTAGACACCCAGGACTGAGCGACAGGATGCTGATGGGGCCCACCACGCCCCCAGGCTGGGTCCACGCAGGCCCCCAGGGACCCACCCAGAGGTCCTAACTGACCAATGGGCCCGCAGCCCCGGGCGCAGCTGCCAAGGAGGGAGACTCCATGCACCCACACCTGGTCACTGGCCCCCTGGACCCCCAGCGCCTCCCTGGCCTCCCCGAAGCCCCCGCGCTGTCCAGCCCGCAGCCCCCCGGTGTGCTGAGCTCAGGGACCTCCCCAGCCCTTCGTCTGCTGCAGGTGAGCCTCTGGCTGCCGCAGCCTCCTGCACAGTCGCTGCGCTAGGTCCGGCCCTCGGGACACCCGCCCCCTGAGCACCCGCGGGGAGCGGCCACTGACTGGAGAGTCTGGGCCCCGAGCACCCGCTGCACACGGGGGGTAGGCGGGCAGGTGACAAAGGGAACTGCACACGGACGGATAAAGAAAAAGAGTAGGGCCAACCCAACCTTCCAACCTTCACCCGAAGCTGTCGGGTCCGCAGCCCACGGCGGTAGCGAGTGGCCCTGCACCTGCCAGAGAGAGCGGCCTCGGTCGGAAGGGAAGTACTCTGGGAGAGCCCTGGGTGAGGTTCTTGTTCTGATTTGAAATCCAGCAAATCACCCGTGAGAAGCAAACGTGACAGGGTTGGCAAGGAGGTGGGAAAGCTGACTTAGGAAGTCAAATGCCGGTGCGCCCGGGGTCAGCGCCGGCCGTGTCTCGGGTCACGACCCCGGGTCCTGGTGGGCCTGTGTCCAGCCCCATGTCCAGCCCCATGTCCGGCCCCAGGCCCTTGGCTGGGCCTCTCCCCAGTCCCAGCACGCTTGCTCGCTTGCTCATTCTCTCTCTTTCTCAAATGAATAAACGAAATCTTTTTTTAAAAAAAGAAGCCAAATGCCATTAGCAGCAGCACTGTTGTTGTCATCAAACACACAGGTCTTTGGCCACGGAGTGTAAGAGGTCTAGCCATAGCGTTTCAAAAGGTCTCAACCGATTCGGAACTGAGTTTCCCCTCCGCTACAGGGTGGTGCCTTGAACAGTCGAAAGGGCTGTGCAATCACCAGAAATCACCAGGAAAAATTACATATCCAGGAATTCCCTGAGGTTCCATCTCTTCTGTTTTTCTCTAGTCTCTGGGAACAATCTCCAGCCTTGGGTGGGCAGCTGTTTGCAGATCTGTACTTCTCCAAGCTTCATTTCTGAACTTCTCCATGTGGTTAGTCAACTGGTCACCTAAAACTCAGCACGTTTCTAGCTGAATTTATCGTTTTCTCCCTTTCCCCCCTGGTGCTTCCTCATATCCCCAGTGAGTGCATCCTGGTTTTTTCAAGTGACCATCCTGGAGGACTCAGGCTTATTTATCTAAGTATACAACACCCTGTCTACCAGTCACCCCCACTCTCTAAGTGGTCATTAGTCTCACTGATTATAACAGTTGCCTGTGTCAGATAATTAATAATAACTAGCATTTCTCTCTCTTTCTCTCTCTGACACACATACACACACGCACCATCTAAGGAATCTTCAGGTTACAATCCAGTTTACAGATGAGGAAATAGAGGCACACAGAACTCTAGCTTTCCTAGGATGACCCTAGCAGTTGAGTGGAGAGCCAAAGTCTGAACCCGGTCCATGGGACCAGTCCTTTGCAGCTGGAATCCATGATCTGATTTCCTGCCATAGCTTAAGCTCGAGTCCTAATATTTGCTTGCCCTTTTTGACTCTTCAGTACCATGTTATCTAAGAAGGTGCCTTGGAAAAGTCCCCTCTCTACCGTTCACACTTCTGTGCGGCACGTCTGGCTGCTTTTACCTCTTAGCCAGCCCCTGGAGTGACTCTACACTCCCCCCAGACCATCCACTCTGCTTCCACTTGGCCTTTGGAATCCATATTTTGGGTCCTTTTTGGCTCCATGGTGTGGAGCCCGTGGCCCATTCCTCTCCCAGCCCCAGATTTCAGGATTCCAGTTGGAACCCCGGGCCTTTCACTTATCTGGGAGGAAAGAGAGGTCAAGCAACTGCAATGGGATCTTCATGGTCCTCTCTCCTTCATTCTGTTCCCCCTTTCCAGTCCACCTGAAGTTATCTTGATTGGTTTTCCCCTGAAGGATGAAGGAGCTAATATTTTACATTGTGCTTCCTTTTTTTCCCCTTTTAATAATGACTCCTTTTATTTGTCTAAACAGTTTAGGAAGCTCGTTCGTGCCACAAATTGGTCTCAGCATGAGGCAGCTGAATACGGATATTAGTAGAGTCCTACTCAAGACTGTGCTATAACTCACAACAGGAATGTTCATGTGAGTGATATATTCTGTTTCTCTTTACACTAGAAAAAAATCAGACCAACCAAGTTTGGAACTAGAACAGGGTTTCTCAAACTTGGCACTATTGATTTGGGGGCTTGAGGATTCTTTTTTGGTGCAGGGGGGCTATCCCGTGCCTCGTAAGGTGTTGAGCAGCACTCCCAGCTCTACCCACCAGGTGCCAGGAGCATCACCACTCCTCCAGGTGTAGGAACCAAGAACTTGTATAGACTGTGACAGGGTGATTTATATTCCACCCCGCACCCCCCCCCCCCATTTGTATACTGACTTTCTCATGCTCCGTAACTTGGTATGTGATTGATTCGGAGACAGACTCTTTCAAGAGGCAATCAAGTTAAAATGAGGTCATTAGGGTGGATCCTACTCTGCTAGGACTGGTGTCCTGATGAGGAGAGGACATTTGGACACAGGGACAGAGGGAAGACCATGTGAGGACACAGGGAGAAACCAGCCAGCCACAAGCCAAAGGACTCAGAAGAAAACAACGCTGCCAACACCTTGATCTCGGATTTCCCAGCCTCCAGAACTGTGAGAACATGCATTTCTGTTGTTTCAGTCACCCGGTTGGGGGTGCTTTGCTCCGGCGGCCCTGGGAACCTTGTGTACAGACATGGCCAAATAGATGTTCCCTGGGGGCCAATCGCCCCGGGCTGAGAATCGCTAAACTGGCACACGCCGATTACACACAGGGGACTATTCATTTTGCCTTTTGCGATGACAGAAGTTAGTTCCTAATGACTTTTTTTCTTCAAAAGAGGAAATGTAGGAAAACCTTCCCTCCCTACTCCTCTTTCACACCATACCTGCCTTTTAGCAGATAAACTCATTGCTTAATTATTGGACAACAAAAATATACAAGAAAGAGAGTAAAAGGCTCTGGGATCTACCCTGCATGTGTCTGTGGGTGGATGACACTGGGCCTGCGGCTGTGTCTGATGGCTCCATAATGATTACACTGAAGAGACTCAAGCCTGGGTTGCAAAGAAAATCTTTCAAGAGCTTTCATTAAAGGGACTAGACCCACTTTATTCCACCCAGGTGGAAATTCCCATTGTTTTTCCCGTGCTGCGCAGGAAGCAGGATGCTGAAAGATCTTGCAAGCAACCTGGTGTGACTAAGGGATCCTTCCACGCCAACAGGATGAGATCTTCCTATTCCATCTAACGTGCTGAGCACATGCGAAGAATCTGGGTTATTATTTAAAAGGCAGATATGATTCATCACCCTATAGTATCCCAGGGGCTCAAAAAGCCTTTGTTGGTTATGTACCATCTGCAAAATGGAGCCTAAATACTGTCATATAGGCGTGGTCCGCGGAGAGGAAAGTGGGTTACAGATTTGGAAGAGAAGTCAGGGTCTCGAATGATGGTTTTGCTACCATCTTGCTGTTAGATCCTGTCTCCCCCCCCCCCTTTTTTTTTTGCTTTTGTGGCCTTGACTTCTTCTTTTTAAAAGATTTTGCTTATCTATTTGACAGAGTGAGTGTGCACACAAGCAGGGGGAGCAGCAGAGGAAAAGGGAGAAGCAGGATTGCAGCTGGGAGCCAGATGTGGGACTCGATCCCAGGACCCTGGGGTCACGCCCTGAGCTGAAGGCAGATGCTCCACCAACAGCCACCCGGGTGCCCTGGGCCCTTAGCTTCTTGATATCCTGTCGTAGCACCTGTTTCATGGGGCCACGGTGAGGATTAAGTGACCTAAGGTGGGTTCACACCCTTTGCCGGGTGGGGCCCTTGGAAAGGCTTCCTGGTGGTGGGCTTCCTTCCCCAGGGCCCAGTCCCGCCTCGCAGGGTTAGGTCGACGTCCCCAAATTTCCCGAGTGCAGATCCGCCTTCCCTATGCTCGAGTCACACCCTCACAGCCCGACCCAAGTGCAAATTCCGGAGGCCCGACGCCTGCAGGACCCTCGCCTGCTGAGCACGCGGCTTGGCCGGGCCGCCCTCAAGGAGCGGGGTCGTGCCAAGCCTCCCGGCGCCGGCCTGGTCTCTGAGCGGTGGCCACCATGTGGGGCCACGCGGGCCTGTGGGGCTGCCTCCCGCCCAGGGTCCCCAGAGGCCGAGGGGCCCAGGACCCCCACTCCGGCGGGCTCCCACTGAGCCTGAAGCGGGGACAGTGCCCAGGCCAGCCAGGTGAGCTGGGAGCAGGGGCCGGCTGCTTTGGGCCGCGGTCTGCGCCCTGGGTTCGTGCCCCCAGGGACACAGCCGTCACTTCCAGGGGGGCTCGTGCTCCAGGGCAGGGGCCCAGAGGCCTGGAGGCTCCCCGATGCTCCCTCCCCCGCCTTTCCCTGGCCCCGGGCCTCCAGCAGGCTCTGCACGGAGGCCAAAGCCAGCCTTTCAAAAACAGACAATTCCCTGGCACTGCCTGGAATCTTCTAGTGGATTCCTGTTTTCTCTTAGATTAAACCCAAATGCCTCAGGCCTGGCTGACGGGCCCCAAGGCCTAGGCTTCCACACTCGACCTGGCCCCAGGCCTCTCCCTGGCCGCACCCAGGGCACAGCTCCCCTTGCGGCCCCCCACCCCCCACGGGCTTCCCTCCCTGCAGCCCATCCTGTCCGTTCACCTGCATCCAGGGCATGGCTACCCTTGCAGCACCCCCCAACGGGCTTCCCTCCTTGTGGCCCATCCTGTCTGTTCACCTGCACCCAGGGCACAGCTCCCCTTGCAGCCCCCCCCTTCCCTCCCTGCAGCCGGTCCTGTCCGTTCACCTGCACCTCACCCTCCTCCTTCCAAAGGCTGGCTCCTCTTCTTCCTTAAATGATCCCTGTTTCGGGTGCTCCTCTCTGCCTCTCCCAGTCCAGAGCAGGCCTCTCCCCCTTCCCTGCTCTTCCTCCCACTGACCCCGGCCCTCCTCCCGCCTGGCTGCCTCCCCCACCCTTCCTTTTTGTGGTCACCTCTTTACTTCCCTTCCTGTCTTCCTTTCCTGAATGCCACGAAGGCAGGGTGTGCTAAATCACCAGCTCTTAGCCCAGCGTCTGGCACAGGGTTGACAATCAATAAATACTCTTGGTGAGTGACTGACCAGCTGAATGAATGCTGCATTCTCTGGCATTATTCCCTTCCTTTCTTATTTCTGGGAGGATTATTTTTACTAAGTATGTTTTTGTGGGTCTCCGAGGAGAGTACAGCAAGCAGATTAAAGAACACTGTCTACGCCGTGGTGCCTTTAAACAGTTGGCCACAGTGTCTTAAAAATAACTTTTAAAAATAGCATGACTATAAATGCTAATCTATTTATCGAAAATATATTAATGAACAATGGATAGGAAAAAAATAAAAAGGAACTCAGTCCTGCTGAGTAATTTTTGAATTAGTTCTAGCTGAGTAGGGAAGATGTAGAGACATGACTGCGTTTTAAACAAACAGGGTATTTGTTTTTTTGCATTTTTATTTTGTTATTGGACAGTAAAATAAATAAATAAAAAATTGCTGTATTTTTATTTTGCTATTGGACAGTAGCTGAACCTCCATAGACAAATTTCTCCCTAAATTGAATTTTCCCTCCTGCTAAATGGAAAAATCTTTACAGTTCTTAGCTCAGTCATGTGGGGAATGTGAATGAAATATTTATAAAGCATATTCTGAGATCCTTTGAAGTGTCTACTTAATGCTCAATGAGCTCCTGTTATTTTTGCAGTGCTTTAAGCATTTTTAAGCTCAAAATAGTAAAAACAGAAATCTAAGTCTCCGAAAGAACAAATGTTACAAGATAGACTTTGAATCGAATTCAACTACCTGAAAGTTTGATTTAAGATTCCTCTTCTTTAGACTAACGTAGCTCTCTGGACGCTGCATCACACTGCTGCTCGCGTTCAAAAGAGGAAAGACGAAACGTGCCTTCATGTGGTGGTGATACTTTTCAATTAGGTAGTGGAATAATCTAGCTTAATGTTTGCCTTTGCTTCTATCTGGGACTGCTGGGCCAGCTCAAGAGGGACACTATTCCATTTCAGGTAAACCGCTTTTCCCCCTCAACCAAGCTTCCAGGCGTGGAGGCCGAGTCAACGATCAGAGAAGAGAGATTTCAAAACCTCGGACACTCAACAGTGAAAAAAATCAAATGCTAAACCAATTTGAGCAATAGAAAAGATTTCATTTTGGCTGCCACTCACGGGGTTTATCTCTTCAGCTTCCCAAGCATCCATCATAAAGGCAAGTGTCTGCTTTTCTTAAGCATTTGCTATGGAACATTCATTTATATGCTCAGAGTTGCCTAGAGAGCCAATAAGTCACCCATGAACTTTTAAAAACAACCCAAGGCGTAATTATTCACTGTTATTGGTTAATGAGTTACAAAGCTTCAGAAAATGTAGACATAAGTATGACATTTAGGGTCTTTCACACCAAGTGCGACTACAGATTGTAAGTAGAGATATCAAAATGTCAGTGTAAGCTGTATCAAAGGCCTCATTATTAACTGAGAAAAGATGGAAGAGAAAAAGAAATGGGGGAAAATCCATGCTTGTATTTTTACAATGAATCTTGTTAAAGGCACCGAATATCCTATGTGGGAATTTAACAAGCACGTGCTGATGATTAAGCCAAACAAAAACCAAAGCCAAACAAAAACCAAGGCAAGGAGTTGTACCAACCTCGAGGAGGTGGGTTTACAAGTCTCACTACAAGTTCCAGAGCAAGAAGGAGTGCCCTAACACTCGGACCCTGACCATTGGTGGTCCCACTGCCCATCCCAGCTCCCGTGCAGCTGTGCCGCGCACGGCCGTGTGACCATCTTGCTCACCAGGGCCTGGCAGCGAGCATCAGGAGAGGAGGTCATCGTGACAATGCCCGGCGCAGCTGGTGGAAGAAAGTACTTGTGACAGGACAAGGATTTTCTTCGTTGGTACAATACTGTGTAGTTTTTAATTGCATTTTCACGAATATGAAACTTATTTTTTTATTTGACTTCCTTAAATTAAAATTAAATTTTATTTTAGGTCAAAGTGATCATACATTTGCACCTAGATACATATGCATTATAATACATATTGATTATAATATATTATCTATGTGATAAATATATTTTATATATATATAAATATATGCTCAATATATATATATATATATATATATATATATATATATCATCCATTTGTACATCTGAGGCCAGAGTCTCTCCGGGCTCATTTTTTTCAGGCCTCAACCAGGATTATCGTTTGTGCTGGAAGTTTGGGTGGTGAGGAAAGAGTTGTCGGGCTGTATGAGGTAAGAGATGTCTAGCTGCTTCTTATTAAGACTTTCAATGAACCTCCCTATTTTTACCAGTAGTTGGACTTTCAGAAATACTCTTTTCTAGGAATTGGGTTGCTGCTTGACCATGTATGCCATGTCTCTGCTAACTCTTGTCCCAAATTTGTTGAGACATCTCCTGTATTATCATTTTCTCTCCTCTTCTCTTTGTCTTTGTAGGTTTATGCTCTTCAAACTACTTTGCTGCTGCCTGAGGTAAATGCATGTGTAATCTCTTATGTGTTTCTGACATTTTTCTTAAGCTGGAGCCACAGGCCAATTATTCCGATATATACTTGTGTTAGGGGTAATGTTTCATTATTCCAATCCACGCCAGCCTGATTAGAAATAGCCATGATATATCACTTACAGGGTGTGGCTCCCAGTCACACGGCACTTAGGAGGTTTAGTCTCCAACAGATTTCCTTCCCAAATCATTCTGGAAGTTCCAGCTTTGGCTGGGATGACTCATCTGCAATGCCAGAACTCGTGTTTTTGACCACAGGACGGTATCTGCTATTTACCCCCTCTTCTGCCCAAAGTTGCCACAATGATGTGTCAAACAAAATGCTATCAATGATCAATCACTTTATACCCAGATAATCATCCCAGGCATTTTCCACCTGAGACTACAAAGCACCCAGGGCTCTATCGCTCCCAACGTCACCAGGGCCACCACCGTCGCCCATATGCTCTGGACCCAAACTTCTGCAGTTAGGCACGATTTCTTTTCGATACTTCCGAGAAGTTTTCCCCATATAAATAAACCCTTCCTCAGTCATGCTTGAATCCCAAAATAGAGACAACGTGGATGCAGGTTAAGAAATTTACCCATACTGATTCTGCTTATAAGTCTATATGCCTCCAAGAACAAGTCTGTAAGTACTGCGGGTCCAGAAAGCTGTCAGTTAGAGAGGGCTTCTTGAAGGAGTTAAGATTTCAGCAGTGTTTTTAGTGTCCAAAGAAGAGTAATAGTAAGGTAAAGTGGTTGTTCTAAGGGAGTAGCTGCTGGGGTGCCTGGGTGGCTCAGTCGGTTGAGTGTCGGATTCTTGATTTCAGCTCAGGTCATGATCTCAGGGTCATGGGATCAAACCCAACTGGAGCTCTGTGCTCAGCACAGAGTCTGCTTGAGATTTCTCCCTCTCCCTCTGTCCCTCCCCCCCCCTGCACTCTCTCTCTCTCTCTCTCTCAAATAGATAAATAAATAAATAAAATCCTAAAAAAAAAAAAAAACCCAACAAACCCAAAACCCACAACAAAGGGAGTGGCTGGAGTCCCAACCGAGGAGTTTGGGTAACTCTGCTGTCCACCTACTGATCTGGCTGGCAGAGAGTACCCTAATCTTCCCTCATTAATAGGTCAGTCCCATCTGCTTAGCTCAAAGAGAAAAATCCTCCTAACCAAAGGAAGCCTATGTTTTAAGCATTGACATATTGGTGATTTTTCTAGCCTATTAGCATCTCCAGGCTAGCTCTTAAGATCCCAAGGTGGAAGTAAAATGACCAAAGAGGAAATGAAATGTACAGAATAAAAGTCTTCATTTTCTAAGCAGGGATAAAAATGGTAGAAGTTGCTTAGCCCTAGAAAATCCAGTATAAGCCCAATCTCCCCATAAAATCCCTCCCAGATCTTAGCTGGTTAGGAATGAAAATCTTCTGCCACCAAACTCTCAAAGAACTTCCTTTTATTAACCTATGTTAATCACAGTGCCCCTAATACCAGAGTTCTGAGAGGACCAACACTTACACTGAGGCTTTGAGAGATGTGCTGGCTGAGACCAGGGAGGGCTGGAACAGGGAAGAGCACTTCTGGAGGGTAGGAGCATGCGCAGAAGCATCAGGGTCTAGGAAAGCAGGCCGTCCTCCAGAAGCTGCCAGTGGTGCGGCAGGGTTGAATGGAAGTGCTCATGTCACAATATGACCCCACACACCAAGGCCCGGGGTGAGGGCCAATGGGCAGAGCCAAGGCCAGCTGGCCTCATGGGCCATACACAGAAGCTCAGACCATCCTGGAGGCTCTGAGAGCCACTGCAGGATTTAAAGCAGAGAAATCATCTTTGCATTTAGTACATCTCTGGGGCAATAGTTCTTTTTCTTTTATTTAAAGATGTAAAAAAAAGGAGTGATGTTTTATGGGGGCGGGGGGTCGGGTAATATATTTTACTTTATGTTCTCTCTTGGGAACAAGCACTGAATTTTGTGTCATTTTTTGTGCATATTACATATTCATTTTGAGTTAGACACACTAAGAGGCTTAAATCAGAACAGTTCTTCACACGTTATTTCTTTTGTGGCCAGGCAATCCTTCTAGACGCATTTTTAGGAGACTTTACATGTCTGCTAGCCTCAGACTGGCTGTAAGAATCTCCCCAACCTGACTTGCAATTCCAATTAGTCATAGATCAAAACATTAATGTGGACAGATTAAAGCAGAAGTCCTCATGCTTTATTTCCTAATATCATCTGTCTTTGCTTTGAAAAGCACACCAATGGAATCTTCTGCATCTGTACACCCCAAAGGCAATTTAATCTCCCTTGGCCAACATTACAGCTTTAAAGTAACTCTATGCTATGATATATTTTTCCTCGTTTCCCGAGTTTAAGCATTATATAATTCCCTTTTTTATCAGCCTCATTCCTGCAAATGGTCAGTTGTCACATTGTTTATAGTTTTTACCATCGTCTAAAAGGAGCCTTACAAGCTTGGAGTTAAGTAAATTGATTTTCCACATATTGTCACGTGAAACTGAACATAGGCAAGGACATAATCTAGAGCATATTAACACATGTGGCTTTAAAATATTTTTATTAATCTAGTATTTTCAAAGGTTTTGAAGGTAAAGAACACTCATGTATAAACTTTATTTTTTTTTCATGTATAAACTTTAAATGTGAAAAAATTTCCCCTCATTTGCTGGATATATCTTAGAACAGATATTCCATACATATGAGTTACCCACTTAAATTGAATCTTATCCTTTAAAATGTCTAATTTTTTTCAATGTTAAAACCACATATAGAAAACTTTAAAAATTTTGGTTCTATACTTTAATGCCATCTTAAATTAAATTGCTCATGGTTACCATTGTAAAAACACCAGTACCTGCACTGAAGCTTCTTTTGAAACGGTTCAGTGAGGGCCACAGGATTCCTTGTCTGTACACCGGGTGATGGCAGATAGGGTTGTTTTATTTGGAGGGCTTAGTTTAGAAATTCTTTCTCCTTTGCTATTGATTGGGTTACCAGTTGATACATCTCACAGTTATCAAAGAAGAGTGAAAGACTTCTTAGTCTTCAACTTTTATGTAATTGCTGTTTATACTAAACATGCATTCAGAAGCTAAATAATCAACCTTATCAAGATTATACGTGAAAAACCCCAAAGAGAGTGTGAAAGAGAGTCAAAGCCTCCTTTTCAAAGAGGCTTAAGTGTATGGGATTTGTACAGTAATATTTGATGCTCAGAGTCCTATTACATTTCCTGGCTCTGTCTAAAGTTGTTGGAAAACTGACCTCTGGGAAAGAGAGGTGTTACTCATCTGCCCTGTATGACCCCGACTCTGATGGTTCCTGATGAACACAAAGTGTATAGAAGGTATGTATATATATATATACAGAAGATATATATATATATATTTATATTTATATAACTTTCATAATTTTGCTGAGTGCCATACTTTGAAATCACATTTCAATTTCTTTAAAAAAAAACATATGCTCAAAATTAAGGAAGACTTAGCTTAGCACCCCAAATTTACCTTTCTTTTTTAAAGCAAATTTTAAAAACATTTTTATCTATCTATCATCTATCTATTTATTTATTTTTGTATATTTTTAAATTGGAGTTCGATTTGCCAACATATAGCATAACACCCAGTGCTCATCCTGTCAAGTGCCCCCCTCAGTGCCCATCACCCAGTCACCGCATTCCCCCGCCCACCTCCCCTTCCACTACCCCTTGTTCATTCCCCAGGGTTAGGAGTCTCTCCATGTAAAAACATTTTTAAACGAATTACACAGACAGGATAGTGAACATTAATGAAAATCTTATTCATGCTTTGGTCTCTTTCCAAAAATGCAGCTTGTCATAGTAATCCATTCATCCATCATTCAACATATTATTTATCTAATTTTTAAAAACTGAAGTGTAGTCGACATACATATAATACTAACATATTATATTAGTTTCAAGTGTGCAACAGTGATTCAACGATTACATACATTATGAAATGAATTACGAAATGCATTTAAAGTCCATTCATTCGTCATTCAATAAATTAATGATGAACATTTATTTATTTTTTTTTTAATTTTTTATTTATTTATGATAGTCACAGAGAGAGAGAGAGAGAGAGGCAGAGACATAGGCAGAGGGAGAAGCAGGCTCCATGCACCGGGAGCCCAACATGGGATTCGATCCTGGGTCTCCAAGATCGTGTCCTGGGCCAAAGGCAGGCGCCAAACCGCTGAGCCACCCAGGGATCCCAATGATGAACATTTAAAAAAGTGTTGAGTAGATGTTAATTTATAAATGTGCCATGCAACTTCCCCCCAAATTCACTC
Source organism: Vulpes lagopus (assembly GCF_018345385.1). Classification (NCBI taxonomy): domain Eukaryota; kingdom Metazoa; phylum Chordata; class Mammalia; order Carnivora; family Canidae; genus Vulpes; species Vulpes lagopus. Next base: position 56,472,688 of record NC_054828.1, read on the forward strand.
ACTCATTTACTCATTTATTGACTCGACCAACACTTAATTGATAGCCTTCCATGTGCCAGACCCACGGAAAGCGCTGGGAATATAAAATCCAGTAAGACGTGGACACTGTGAGAATCTCTCAGACTAGATTGTAATCCCTTTGACAGCAGAGGTTTAGTGAGAATTAAATACTACACATGGCTCTGACCATATATTAATTATTTATAATCTAGCATATGTCGGGGAAGCTTTGACCTATGGATTCATCGAATACTCTTGGAGAGAGAGAATTTAATCTGTTCCCAGATGTTCCAAGTGAATTCTACTATCCACTTAGGAATAGTTTTGCATTGTCCTTTTTGATCATAGGATGTGCTTCATACAATCAACTTGTGTTGCGGTATGCATACGCCATGTGTAACACATTTTTTGCTACTGACTACAGTGATTGAAGTCAGATGTTATAAGCGCTATTCTTAATAGTGTCATAATGCTGGTGTTGAGAGAAAAGGCTCACACTCTTCTGCTACAGACCCCCCAGGCCTACCCTTTCTGAGGTTATATTTGTTTAACAGCATTCTTGAGACAAAGCCTCTGCCTATTTTCCATTTCAAAAGAATATTTCTTATTGTAAAACCTCAGACAAGACAGGAGGGCCTGTTGTGGCAGTTTCACGTGGGAGATGTGTTTAAATGAGGAAAACACTGTGAAGTCTGCCACTGCCACTGAGCCGGTGCTCTCCGTGGGCAACTGCCCTGTTTTGGGGGGGGTGTCTGTGGGCACCCCTGGCGTACGGGAAAGGGTACTGACTGAGGGGTCGGATGCCTTCCATTCTGCACTTACGAGGCACGGGAAGTTGAGCAAGTTGTCCTCTCTGTGTACTCCTTCACTTGTCCATAAATTGGGGACAAGTAGTAGTTATCTTACGGGTTGTCCCGTAGGGTAAACCGTAACCTAATGTGTGTATATGCATGCATTTTATGATGAGCTGTCCATGGTGCATGCAGGATGGCGTATTGACCATAAAATATTCAATATGCTACAGGTATATCACCACTTGTGCAAGAACTACGACAGTTCATATTACAAGTACGTTAACATTTGTCACATTTCCCCCTCACGACTCTGTGTACCCTACCTAATCTTTAGCAGTCACGGTACGTGGTGTTTTTTGAGTGCTATCATTTCACAGGCAGTGTGCTAGGTGTGCTAGGCAAATTCAGTGTTCATAATGATCCTCTGTGATGGGTACTATTATTACTTCTGTTTTGTGGAAGAGAAACTGAGTCACAGAGAAGCTAACTACCTTGCCCATGATCACTACCTGGTAAATTATGGAGGATCTGACAATCTGACTTCGAGCCTTCACCTTGTTTTTATAAAACAGTTTTACTGAGCTATCATTCACACATCATAAAATTCACCTGTTAAAAGTGTGCCAGTCAATGATTTTTTAAAGTATATCCACAGAGTTGGGCAACCCTCTAAAATCTAATTTTAGAACATTTTTGTCAGCCCAAAAAGAAACCTTGTGCCCACTAGCAGTCACTAACCAATACCTCCCTGCCCTCTCAACCGTGGGCATTTGGGTTATTGCCATATTTTGGTAGGCTGCATTATTTATGAATCATTTACTGTACTATTATTAAGGTTTATTTATTGGATATCTTGCTCATATGCCTTCCAGATAAAAATAATGTGTTGATTGATCAAACATTTATTGATCATCAAACATCAAATTCCAGACAGGCGTGTCAGAGACCTAAAGGAAATTCCTGCCCTCATGGGGTTTATTGTATAGGAGGAGAGGTAAACAATTTGATTTACAAAAGCGATAAATGATGTGGGAACAAAGGCAGAAGAAAAAACATTAAATTTCCTTACTACCTACAGCCCATTGACAAGTCCTTGAAATGGGCAGAGTGATCTTCCTCTAGGGTGCAGCTGCCTCGATGTTGATACTTTGCTCAGGGCAAAAGGCAATGTTAGCTCGAACCCAGCATGCTGTAAATCTACTTTAACATATAAAAATTCCTATAGAAACTTCCTTCATCTCTAAACCCCCCAGGATATGTGTTGGCGATCATCCCTCCTGCCAAATATATGACCACCGATACACATCCGAAGGGCCTCATGACTCAGGTTTTATGAGATGGCAATAAGTGACCTTTTCCCAACAATAGCCAGCCCCCTCAAGGCCCTGGAACCCTTGCTTCCCCATTCCTTAGAGACTTAGTCCATCCCTCACCCCCTCCCAACTTGAAAGTACAGAATGGGCGGCTCCTCATCACCAAGTGCAGCTCCTCCTGCCCATGGCTCCTGTCCCCCGTGCTTTCATAAAACCACTTTTGTGCACCAAAGATGTCTCAAGAATTCTTTCTTGGCTGTCGGCTTGTCCTAACGTCTTTTCTTACATCAATAAATGCTCTAATAAAGATGTAACCAAGATGTTGTGGGAGCTCCACGGAAGGGACCCTAATTCAACAAAGGGAGCATGTGCAAAGGGTGGGCAAGATAATGGGGCAGAAAGGCTTTCCTGAGGGGGTGCCCTAGGGCCAAAACCGGAGGGAGGACTAGGGATACGTGGAGAAAGATGAGGGAGACAATATAGGTAGAGAGACTGCGTGTGCTCTACACGAGGGCCCAGTGTGTACCACGTGTGGTACATGCAGTTATGCCATCCATGAGTTGTTATGATTTGTTACAGGATGTGCATGAGGCAGCGAGGGATCTAAGCCTCCCGGAGACAGGAGTGAGTGAGAGATTATAGCGGGATTTATAGGCCATGTAAGACTTCGGACTTTATTTCATAGTTCTGTGTTTCCCCAAGTATCCGGTCATGATTCTGGCATAGAAGAACAGTCGCTGAACTATGATTAAAAGAAAATTTTAAAAAATACTTAATTTATTTATTCATGAAAGACACACACACACACACACACACACACAGAGAGAGAGAGAGAGAGAGAGAGAGAGAGAGGCAGAGACACAGGCAGAGGGAGAAGCAGGCTCTATTAAGGGAGCCTGACATGGGACTTGATCCCAGGTCTCCAGGATCACACCCTGGGCCGAAGGCAGGTGCTAAACCGCTGAGCCACCCGGGCATCCCTGAACTATGATTTTATATTCCTCACATATCTGCATACATCTACATCTACAGTTAGGCACATGTGTCGATGTACCTATAGATAGGTAGACATATATTAATTGACTCAAATTGCTTAGGTAAGTCTCATAAAAATGGAACATTTCTATCCCTACCTGTAAGTGGAAGACAAGAATCACCTCTCATAAGTAGAAGGAAACTGTTAAAGTATATACAAGGAAAACCAAATGATGTCATTAAATTCTAATTAGATTCCTCATTATATCTGCCAAGTCAAACTGAGCCCGAAACTCGTATTCCCTTTGGAAAGAAAGGGATGTAGTGGGTTCAAGAGAGATGTGGAAGACAAACCAGGCCTCGTTGAGGCCCTCCCACTGATGAAGCCAGCAGGTTGAAAGAGAATCGGAAAGGGAGTAACTTTCCCACTAGGTGAGGCATTGGTTTAGATTCAGTGACCAAGTACCAATACTCAGATACTGTTGGGTATGGGTACCCAAGGAGTCATCCAAATTTTCTGGGAGAAACATGTATGAAATTAGTATGGCATTCCCAGAGAGATCGTCCCGTGTGTGTGTGTGTGTGTGTGTGTGTGTGTGTGTATGTGTGTGATGCTACTCTGGTTGTGGGTGAGCCTTTACTGGGTGCTAACTTTTAAAAGAGCAGGAAAGTGAGTACCAGGCTTTTTAGCTGCTGCGGGAGGGGCTGGAGGCTCATGTGTACACATCCTTCCTTCATGGCATTGGGCTCATAACTACTACCAAGGCAGTGAAGTGGGAGCATTTCTTCCTTGGTTGGGGTGGCGTTGGTGGTGGCCAACTGATGGAAGCCCGGAAACCTGCCCTTAGCCCTCATGTGTTTATCCTCCCTGCTTCCACTTCACTGGATTTTCTCAGTTTCTCTGCTTTGACCTCATCCCCATCTCCTGCCCCTTTCGGCTTCTTTGTGTCAGTGTTGCTTTCTTCAGATCATTGTCAGCGACCCAGCGAAACGGGCAAACAAGGCCAGAGCATAGGCTGCTCCCAACCCCGCTGGCGCCTGGGGCAGCAACGGGGCAGCTGGAGCTGCACAGGCCACACCCAGCACTAAGTGATTCATCCAGCAATCCGGGGATCAGTCAAGAGGATAGGAGGTGTCATCTCGTTTAGGAAATCCTCTTGAGATTTCACTGAAGTGAGGAGAAGAAGGTGATGACAAAGTATAAAATGTGGCCAATTCTAATCCACATTGTGACCTGGTATTTTATAATTGCATAATACTCGAAAATTGCATTCAGATTTTTATACTATGAAGAAACATGTTGAATATAATCTCTTTGGAAATGTTCCTCTTCAGGCTGAATTACATTTTCCTTGTGCCAAAAAAAAAAAAAAAAAAAAAAACAATGGGAAGATGCACAGAAGACTGACTGGCAAGGAAAACGATGCCAATGTTCATTAAAATCTGATTTATAATGTCTATGAGGCCATGACATCCTAGAAGTCTAAGGTAATGTACATACTGACCAAAAAAAAAAAAAAAAACCTAAAAAAAATTTCCAAGCACCTTTGAAAAGCTTTAATTGTATACTTGACAATGTTATTCTGAACTTTCAATACTGGGGCGCTATTTACAGCTTCCATTTTAGTAGAAAGGTATTTGAAAAAGACACTCTGTGTGCACAACTGTCTGGAAGGATTTATCTCATTCTCCCTGATGGAAGCATACGGGTACCTTCCAAACGTGGAAATACGTTAGAGGAAGGTTCATCATCTTCTTGTTCTGAGGCACATATTTTAGGAATTCCGCAAAGATGCAGAGGGGGGTGAAAAAGGCAGGAAAGAGAAACCGCAACAACACATCTACACACCTATAAACCAGAGGCTACCACAGAGATTCTTCAAAGTCGTCTTCTATAGTGGGAGGATTTCCTTTAAATCCTTTTCAAAAGCATATGGCTGGCTTTGAAAGCTTAAATGGCATTTGTCAACCATCAGTAAATCTTTAAAATTGTTTCTGCAAATAGGCCAACTCAGTTTCGGCTTTTCCCATTAATCTTTAGGTAGGACCACTGAAGACTTTTTCAGAACCTAGAGAATGCCTTGATTAAAAGGCTCATTCAAGAGGGAAGGCTTTAGCATTCACCTTGGGTACATAGTCATTTCTCCAGGGTATTCATGGGCTGTTATTTCAACTCTGCAATTGTGCCCCAAACAAGACATTCCCCTCCCAGCACCCCCCCCAACAAAGCTTTGAGTAGAGACATTCTTTAGTGAATTACTGAAATCTTGCCCTATTTGTCACAGCTTGTTATTTTTTTTATCAAGTGTAACCAGTTCAAATAAGAGCCTTAGTTTGACAACTTTACAATTGTTACCATTTAAAAGAGACAACATTTTATTTTATTTCTCCAAGTGCACCAGTAGTCCTGCTCCAACTACCTGTACCTGTCTTGAGGGCTGTCTTGCTTGCTAGTTCATGATTTATAGCACAGTTTTTGGCCTTCAAAGATAGAAACGAGGCAGATGAAGTCTGATGCGTGAACAATACTGTTATAATTTTTAACTTTCGCAATGTCTAGTGAAAATTAATCTGCTCATTACACATCACTATTACATAATGTTTTTTGTTCCCTTCAATATTTTTAAAAGTATTTGCATCCAATTTAGAGAAATATTGTGAGAATTAATAAAAATTTGGATAAGACCCTGGGATGTTCTTGCATGTAGTGGTGCTATACGAGTTTAAACAATAAAACACTTCTTAGGATTTTCATGAAATTAAGGCATATCTATCGAGGAATTTCACCTGAGGTTCATCTCTAGAACTTTCAGCATTTTCATGGAAATGACATGAACAGAACAAGTAGTTTCTAGGCACGATATTCAGAATTATGGCAACTAAAATTACCGTCTGTGTCATTTTCATGGCACCTGCCAGTTTGGCCTCAGTTTTTCCAGTGTCTCAGGTCCAGTGGAAAATATCAACTTTGATCTCTATCATCATTCCAAGATATATATTTTTAAGTTTATTCATGAGAGACACACACAGAGAGAGGCAGAGACACAGGCAGAGGGAGAAGCAGGCTCCATGCAGGGGCCCGATGTGGGACTTGATCCAAGATATTTTTTGAAGGTACTAACGGTCACTGAAGTTACATGCAGATAACACTGTCCTCAGGAAACAACACTATTAATTGGCCAAAAAACAAACCAACCACTTTGATTACCCCAAGAAAGATCAAGATAAGCAGACACAGTTGGAATGCCAGCCGGCCATTCCTGATGCAGATCTTAATCATGACAATGATGGAGACTCCATAGCATCTTCGGTCCTGAGGTCCCTAGCAATTTTTGGGGATTCCATTTCTCCAGGCCAAAACCACCCTAAAAGTACTTCCACACCAGTGAAATCTTGAGCAACACTCTTGCAATTGTACAATTGCCTTTACCACCTTTTAAAGTCTCTTTTTATGCATGAAAACTTCAACCTTCTAAAGTAGTCATCACAGCTGACATGAAGGCAAAGTATTTGGAAATTCTTTGTGTAGTCCCGGGGAAAGCGTAGGAATCAGACAGACCTCTTTTCAGATCCTCTCTCTCCACCATTTATTAGGTTTATGACCTTGGAAAATTCTTCAACTACTTTGATTTCTTTATTTATAGAATAGAAATAACAAATCTCACTGGCTTGGCATCAGCGGTGAATAAGATAACATATGGGAAATCTGGCACATCATAAACGGTGGCTATTTTGGTTAAAAAAAAATCTGGTCTACATTATTTTCTTCTTTGCATTCCTCATTCTCCAAGTATTCAGACCCTGCCTCACATAACTATTTTGGTAACTCTCATTATCACTCAGGATCCACTGCAATGTTCAAATCAGTTGCATTCTCCTTATTTCCAGTGAGGACATGTTGCCAATTTCATTTAATAATAGCTCCCGAAAGAACCATAGTTATGTTTCTATTCCCGCAATTTCCTTAAATTTGGAAAATCTGAAAATGACAACCAGACCTTAGATACCCCCAAAAAGCCTTTTAATTTTTTAATTCCTTATAATTTGCCAGATTTCCTTAGGTACTACTCATGAAAGGCCAGGACAGCCAGAGGATATCATTAATCATATATAGATTCTATTTTTTTTTTGGCAGGAAACCTAAATGCAAAATAGTGTCATCATTAATGTATTACTTTCTTTTTATCCCCCAAATAACTGGGTGACTTTTATTTAAGCTATATTTATTTACATTGCATTTCTTCATCATCTTCCCAGTTTAAAGGTATCGATGCAAGACAATTTTTCTCTGTATGATGCCCTCATTTGCACATCATCTAGTATTTTATCAAGCCAGAAGTCCTGAATTACTGCAAGCTTAGTAAGAGCACCTCAGATTTAATAAAAGGAAATCTTTGCTAAAATGAAATGAAGGAATGTTAAGCCCTCTCTCAGGACTGATATTACAGAAGTAACATAATTTTATAATCCTCCTTGCTCCTTTAATTCTCCTCTTGATTCATAAAGAAAGATTATACCAGTATATTTTGTCCTCATTAAAAAAATACAAACAAAAAACTGTTCTATTCAATGGATAATCCTCATAGCAGTCTGTCTTTAATTCATGACTTTCTACTTCTACATAAAGGCACAGGAATCACTCAAGTACACCAGCCATCTAGTTGGTGGCAGCCTGCCAGTCTTCCCAGGTGCAGTGTTGGATAAAATATTATCTCATTCTATTGAGTTCTAACAGTGTGCTAGACATTGTGCAATGGAAAGGCGCGCAGAACAGGTGCAACAATTACTGCCTTTCAGGAGCTCATGGTTGAAGACCAACAAAACGTTTGTCTTTGCTGCTGCTGTTTCACCAAATTATTTTTACTTAGATTTTTCTGAGTAGTTAGGAAGTGGCATCTGATAACCTCTGTGCTGGGTGAATTACCAGGGACTGCTTGTTTTCTCATTTCCAGTTAATCAGTTTATGTTACCTAAAAAGGGAATTTTGAGGTGAGTTTCTACTAGAGGAATTGAGAGACACACCTCTGCCAGGTTTTAAAGGGCATGAGGCTTACCCGATGGGCCAGGAGAATGTAAATATAGGAAGGGAGAAAATGTATGCAACTGTTCGGGAGACGGGGCTGTGCTAGCACGGTAGCATTCGGAGGCTCTTCTATAACTCCCTGGGGAATCTCAGGAGACAGAGATTGGTTTAAAGACAGTGGAGGAAAGCCAAAGAGCATATACACATTCCTTGGGACAGTAGAAATGCAGAAACATGTATACATATGATTAAGATGGGAGAGAAACTGGTTAGGACATTATAAGGGAGCCTGTGGAATAGAAGAAAAAGAAAAAATGGAGGAGGAGGAGGAGGAGGAGGAGGAGGAGGAGAATAATTAAAGTCTGAAAGCATTTTCAGGATCTTGCTGCAGGTTGGCCGTTCTCAGAGTAGCACGGCCTCAATATAGTGAGTCAAGCCCAGTTGCTCTCCTAAGAAGCACGGCCGCCTGGCCTGTTCCCTCCCACTTCCAGACTAATTCTTTCTTGACCAGTTGTAGGGAATGTGACGGCACGCTGTCCAGGTGTCCCACCTTCGGGACCGAATGGCTCACCCCCACAGCTAGGGCTCCCCCTGAATCTCCCTGTCGAGCAATTAGGGAGCCTCCTGAGGACTTTGCTGCAACCTCATCTCGGTCCTACTTCTCCCTCCCCACTACGGGTGTCACCTTGATGACCCAGGAAACTTTCTGCCCTCCACTCTACAGCTCTGAGCCTACTTCCCAGGAAAACTTTTCTAACCTCCAATCCTGTTTTTTGAACAAAGAAATCTCATGCCGGTTTTTAATGTTCGAAGAATTTCAAATGAAATATCACTACAAGAATAAATCAAAGCAATGACAGTATTGAATGCACCACATCCTCAAACAACATCCATATCCTCCCACAGTCCAGCTTGTTGAAACTCACTTTGATATGGACTTAGGACTATTTCCCTTGTACCTATTCCAGGGCTATCACTGTAGCTTCTGTCATAGAATTCTGATTTTTCTTAACTGGTTGTTTATTTTTTGCTCTCTTTTTCACCCCATCTTCAGGATCAGCTTGGAGTCCTACTTCTCCTCTACTTATGTTAACCCCCCTGGACAGTCATCATCTTCCTAAAAACATTTATTAAGTGTACTGGACAGTAAATATTTCTAAATATTTCAGGTATCACTACACTAGTTAGATTTTAAACTTTGGTAAGTTGAGGTTGTCATAGTCTTTATATTTTGTTGTCGTTGTTGTTTTTTTTTAAGTCTTCTTTATATTTCACATGTGGTCCCAAGTTTATTCTGTGCACTGCTCCTGGTTCTGGGATAAATATGTGGGAGTGCTGCCCTCCCCCATTTCCCTTTTCTCATCTTCCTTTCTTGTTCTCACTCTACAAGCATTTTCTTGGTACTTAGTATGTGGCAGGCACCATGCTGGGTTCAGGGGATTCAATGGTAAACAACACACACATAGTTCCTGTCTTTCTGGAATCTCAGAATACTGAGATACTTGTCATGGAAACAGACAGTTAACTCATTGTAAGGCAAGTAATTATTTAATTATAACTATAAATGTTGTGAAGAAAAATAAGATATTTTGGTGCAAAAATGATTTAAATAATCTTTATTAAACTAACATGTAAGCTCCCCTACATAATTTTATATTCTTGCAAAGGCTTCTATGTTACTTTGACCAAAGGTGGACACATCAAAGGGCTATCTAGTAACCTCTGAGACAGGGCTTTGTTTTTACCTGTGCCAAAAAAAAGGCCTCCTAACTCTTTTGGCTTAAATGCCAGACAAGGTCAAGGACTTTTATATGGCCGCTTAAAATATTAGAGATTACACACACACACACACACACATACGTTACATGTGTAAAGTATAATTCATATATGCTAAAACTCATTCTAATAACCTTCAGAGACATAAATAAGAAATATAAGAAATATATAATCTTTACCAGTAGAGGGATCAATTAACTTACGTTAATATTTCCTTCAGTACTGTGTAAATTGGTTTTGAAGTTACCTGGCCGCTTAGACACTTGAAGAGAGGGACTTAAATCATCACCATTGTCAAGAGAGGGACTTAAATAATCATTGTCATCATCACAGTCAACATTTATTGATTACTTGCTGCGTGGCAGCTGCTGTCTTGAATACTCTGTGGATTCGATCTGATTTGATCTTCCCATAAAGGAAGTCTCAGGATTGTCTCATTTTACAAACGGGGAAACCAAGGTTTAGAGAGATAAAGCAATTTACTCCAAGTCCCACAACAATAAGTGACAAAGCAAATTCTAACGCAAATGCTTCTGGTTTTGCTAATGTCTGGGTAGCATTCAACGGAGGCTGAGGGACTGCAAGCAGAAACTGTGCCAGGCTGCTGCCCAGAGCTGTGCACTGCACAGTTCCCAGGGTTGTGCGATTCGGTGAGCTTGGCCGATGGGGCACTGTTCAAACACAGATGCCCAGGTTCATTTCCAGGTCTACCCAGTCAGAATCAGGAATGTGGACTTTAAAAAAAACTCCATAGATGATTCTGACTTTTGCCCCAGTTATGAACTCTTGAACTAGAGTATAAACACAATGAAATATTTATGGGTTTCACCTAAGACCTATTGTTAAGTGGATAAATGTGCTACAACCATAATACTGTAACCAAATTTTTAATAAAATGTAATCACAGTTGAAGTCTTTTTAAGTACATTTTTTTCCTATTTGCTGATTTTATACTAACGTGTAAATGCATTTTCCTGGTCATGATATAATTAAATATTAAAAATTCAGGCTCCTTGCAGCTCAGTTCACTGGTCTCCTTGTATGACTGCAGTTATATTGGCTTAACTTTGCTGTGAATAGTGGTTGACAGATGAGAGAACAAAGGTTATTTGGAACGTGTCAGTGAAGTTTTCCGAAGCTTTGGGTAAAAGGTGTTGGATTAGAGGCGCTGGGCAATGTCAAGGCCTGGTGGATCTTTAAGGAGGAGGTGGCATAACCAGAGCTGGCAAGAGGAAGACAGACTTGACCAAAGTGCAAAGGTGAGCCAGTGGGGGAAGAGTGAGGAGACAGTGGTCCAAACGGGACTTCTCTAAGGTGAATCCACCGTAAAAGAGGATGATTGATACCCTCTCGGTGGGACAATGACTCCTGGCCATGGAAGAGGAGATGACACCTGAGAAGAGCCTGAAGGAAGAATCTGTACACGTGGAGATGGGAAAGCAGCCAGTCCGGCCAGAGAGATTGGGAAGAGAAGAAGTAGAGAGGCAGGAAAGTGAGGGGCATGTTGGGGAAATGGGGTCCCTTCCCTTTGGCCAGAAGAATAGAAAATTTGCCGGGAAAAATATGGAAAAATAAGGCCAACATGTAAAATCACCGAATTTCGCTGCCAAGTGGAGCATTAGCTCTAAATGAATCTAACATTTCAATTTGCTGATGGAGACATGCGAGATAGAGAGAGATTAAGCGGCCAGTAGAAGCCAAGTGGAGCCGTCTCCGGGATTCCTGTTGGTGAGCTCCGCTGGCACACTTGAGCTGGCCGTGGGGCCCCGGTGGGTGGGGCCGAGCTGCCCCAGCAGGGAAGTGACATGGTCGGTGAAGCTCAGGAAGGTCAGCTTGGCAGCCGCGCACATGTCACAGGAGCGAGGTCAGGGGAGCAATTAGGAGGCTGAGCGTGTGTGCCAGACACAGATAGTAGGCTTTATTAGCCCCATTTCCCAGATAAGGAAACTGAGCTTTGGGCTGTGGCCAGGCTCGGGCCTGGCGGATTCCAAAACGCGTGCACTGGACGGTTGGCAGGGTAGCGCACTCGCTTGGCTGAGGGTGGGAATAGTGCTAGCGGGCAGGGCTAATGCTGCAAAGAGGTCTAGAAGGCCTGAGGGCTGAGGAAAGGTCTCGTGGATTTGGCAGTCAGAGGTGGGGCGGGTGGAAGAGAGAGTGATTTCGGTTGGATGATGGGAGTGGCAGGCTGACTGCACAAGGAATGGAAGAGTGAGTGGGTGGGAATGGAATGGCACCAGCGAAAACCGCCTCCCCTTTCAGGAATTTTGGCAATGAGGGGCCCCTGGTGGGCTCAGTTGGGTAAGCATCTGCCTTTGGCTCAGGTCATGACCCAGGGTCCCGGGATGGGGCCCTGTAACCGACTCCCTGCACAGCAGGGAGTCTGCTACTTCCTCTCCCTTTGCTCCTTCCCCTGCTTGTGCTCTGTCCTCTCTCTCTCTGTCTCTCTCTGTCAAAGAAATAAAAAAAAAAAAAAAAAAAAAAAGAATTTCGGTGGTGAGAGGAAGGAGAAAGAGGAGCAACCATTTGGGGAAATAGCAGCACAGAGGGGAGGCATCCACCAGAGAAGACATCTGTAGGATGCGCATGTGTGTCAGCTGCTATGCTAGGTAGTGGGGACACGACCATACGTAGATGAAAGACGATGTTCCGGAACAACCATCTCTAAAGGGAAATCCCTTTGTCAGATAACATGCCAGGTGACCACATTTAATACATAAATCGATACCAACATTTTAGATTTCTTTTTTTTTTTTAAGATTTGATTAATTTATGAGAGAGAGAGAGAGAGAGACAGGCAGAGGGAGAAGCAGGTTCCATGCCTGGAGCCTGAGGTAGGACTCGATCCCAGGACCCCAGGATCACACCCTGGGCCAAAGGCAGGTGCTAAACCGCTGAGCCACCCAGGGATCCCTAGATTTCAAACTTCCACGAGACAATCCAGAGATCTGGTCTTCACCTGTGTGTTCCCTCCAGTACCTTGCATGGCATGCTCTCCATCAAAGGTTCACCGAAGGAAAAAACCATGGGTCCCCGAGAAAGAAGGGAACTCGAAGATGAGGGGCAGCTTTGGCAAAGCCTTTGGAGACTCGAGGGAAAGAGGGGTGGGGTGGGGGGCTCATGGGTCGACAGAAGCCTGGAGGCTGACCTAAAGCTCAAGGGTGGATTCCAGATGCAGGCCTTATGGTCACCAAAGGGGCAGGAGTTGAGATTATGACCCTCAAATGGGAGATGCTCTGGCAAGGAGAAGGGATAAGGAGCCATTTCTGGGGAAGAGCCGTCGTAATCTGGTTTTCAGCAGGACAGCAGCGATTGACCCTCAGAAGTGGGTGGGCTTGACTTTCAAGAGACAGCAGGCTTGAGAGTATCATCCAGAAACCGTTGGTTCATGTGTTCTTACTCTGGGGGTTTGGGAAAGGACACGGAGAAGGAAGCAACCTAACCCGGTTTTACAGCTAGGAATGGGAGTGGGGTGGAAGGCAGGCTGGCTCGGAAGCCAGCGTGTTGAGGGCTCAGAGCTGGAGGAGGCCCTGGCCTGACTCCACGGCCGCTCTCCCAGGGAGTTGGGGACATTGCAACTCCCGTGGCTGAAACCCGGCGGGGTCCTTGGCTTGCAAGTCCAGCCTTCCTTCCTGGATGTAAAGTCAACCCAGGGTGACAACTGCACTAAAATGGACACTGGATGGCCTCTCTTACTCAGCAGATGACAAAACAGATGGTTCCCGTGGGCATATAATCAGTCAGTCACAGGGCAAGATCAAAACCCTGAGCCTCAGGGGTGTGGCCTACTGTGAGGAGCTCCGTCGTTTGAGGGAAAACCTGGATCAAGGCCCAGGGCTTCACTTGGCAGGTGTCGCCCACACTCGAACTGTGCTTCAGCACATTTCTCCACCCCGAACACTCGGTGTCTTCCCAGGAGCCCTTAGCCACTTGGATGCTTTCTGGGCTCTCGGCCTCTTCAGAGTGCTCCCATTTCCAGGCACAGGTGCCTGCAAGGAACTGAAGGAGAGCTTCAGGAAGTTTCCTCCCATGTGCTTTCCTGCTCGTGGTGCCTCTGCTCCTGTGGCTCCGTGGGCCACGTCCCGTCTGTGGGGCAGCATACTCCCCAGCCTCTAGAAGCAGGGCCCGGCCCATCCTCTCTGGCAAGTCCGTTCAGCTGTAGGGGGATGAGTGGGTTCCTTGTCCTGCTCCCTCAGGACTCCACACTGACCCCGGAGTGAGGGTCACAGCTGTCGTGGCCGGCGTGTCGGGCCCTGTTCTAAGTGCTGTGCACGTAACAACCCTCACGATCAGGCCCGTGAGAAATGTCCTGCTGCAGGTGGGGAGGCCGGGCCGCGGAGCAGTACAATGATCTGCCCAAGGTGGCAGGTGCAGCGCCAGGACTCCAGCGGGGACCGTGGCTCCAGAATGTGGCCCCGACCACGAGGCTGCCTTGGTTTCCCGGCCCATCTTCCTCAACTACGCTGTGAGCTCCAGAGAGCAGAGGCTACTGGGTTCATCTTGGGTTCTCGGGCCTAGTCGAGAGGGTAAGGGGCAAGTGGGTGAATAGTTTAAAGAATGAATAAGTGTGCACAGCTGGGTCTGACCAGGCCCCCCGTGAAGAGGAACTGGAAGCGTTTGCTGTGAGCGAGAGAAGGGTGGAGGGCAGAGCTTGCCCCCCGCCCCTTGGCTTCCCACCATGCAGGTAGGGACACAGGCCTGTGCAACACAACAACTGCTTCTTCTTTCCAGGTTACTCTTGGGGGTGCAAGCGAGTGAGTCCGTAGTTCCTGAACTATGGGGGCAGTGGGTTCAGCGCGCCCAGTAAAAGGATCAGTTGGCAAAGCACAGGGTACACGGGCGGGACCGGCACACGGCTGCGGAGCCTCCTGCCACACAGACCTCGGAACTACGTCCTTACGAGATGCTTCTCGGTGATGACAGGTCAGATCTGAGAGGAGGATCCTGCCCCCAGGGGGGAACCATGTGATGACTTCCTGCAGCCCGAGTCCTTGGAGGTCCCTGCCTCCTGCTCCATGTTGCAGCGGCCGATGGCATGGAGGGGATCCAGCCAGTGTCCACACTGGTGTGGGACAGTTGGTCCGGAATGCTCTCCCTCTCCTCCTGCCAATGCCAGCTCGTCCTCCTGTCCCGGAGGCACAGTGACAGTCGTCTTGGTTCCCCTGGAGCGCACTTCCAGTCCCCATCAGTCTTTTCACATTTTTTTTCAAAGATTTTATGTATTTATTCATAAGAGACACAAGGAGAGAGAGAGAGAGAGAGAGAGAGAGAGAGGCAGAGACACAGGCAGAGGGAGCAGCAGGCTCCATGCGGGGAGCCCGACACGGGATTCTATCCCGGGACCCCGGGGTCACACCCTGGGCCCAAGGCAGATGCTCCACCGCTGAGCCCCCCCCACATCCCCCCTTTTCATAATTCTAATAACATAAATTTAAATAAGCCTTTACTTCATGTTTGTCTCCCCCGCGAGGGCCCCGCGGCTATCCTCTCCGCATCCAGAACAGTCGGCAATAGACGAACATTAATTTCAGGAGGGAGTTCATGAACATGCAGGAACATGATGTTAACACAGCGGAGGATTTGCTCCCCAGCCGTAGACTGAGTTCTTATTCCCGAGACTTGCCATCTTTTCTAGACCTTTCGACAGTCCACAAGAAAGTGAAATAGACTTCTTGGTATTTTTAAGCACTTATGGCCAAGAACTTTATTTATTTATTTATTTATTTGTATGTATTTATTTATTTAATTTTTTTTTATGGCCAAGAACTTTTTCTTTTTTAAAGAACTTTTAAAACAACGATAAACGAGTTAAAATGTCGACTGCAGCTTTCTGAAAGGAGGAGAAGACCATGAGCAAAAGTCCACCAGATTGTCTCGAGGAATTTTAAAGGCAGGCTGGAAGGGTGGTTCTAGTTCCCAGTTTCCTTTGCAATCATTCTGTCAACAACAGCTTCTACATAACCCTGAAGGCTGCTGAGCTCCAACCTCAGCAGAGAGATCCTGTGAAAAGATCCGCTTATTCTCTAAGACACATTGAGGACGACATGAACTGTACACTTTGGTGTCTAAGAAGCCCTAGCAAAGGAGATTAGCAGCCCAAAAAGCAATGACGCCTATGGGAGGGTCACAGATACCGTATCGAGTACAACAGCCTGGCAAAGGGAGTACAGCAAAGGTCATATCAACAAGAAAAAAATAAAGTGACATTAAATAGCACATTTATTTATTTATTTTGGGGGGGGTGGTAAGACACAGAATCCCATATTCCCCAAATCTTTCCTTCTCATCTGATAACTAAATGTGTTTGGTGCTTGGCAGAAAAAAAAAAAAAAAAAAAAAAAAAGCAAGAGGCGAGGACGTGGCGTTCCTGAAGCTGGTAATGGGCACAAACCCCAGGGGGCCAGGCTGTGAAATAGAAGCTTCTGGAGCGTTGGGTTCCTGATGAGCTTTTGCAGTTTGATCTCAGGTCCCGGCCGAGTATGTCCAGGGTCGTGGAGCCTCAAGCTGGCTGCGTCTGTGAGCAGCGGCTCGGGGTGCCAGCGGACATATCTAGGCACCCCAGCTCCTATGTGACCACGTCAAGGCTGAGTCGCTGGCAACACCAGCCAGGTGTCCAGGGCGAGGCGAGAACTGGGCCTTCATGCACCCAGATGAAGGGGTCCCCAGGGAAGAGCGGGCTCCGTGCCACGGACGCCAGTCACCAGCCAGCCCTTGGTCATTCTGCTCGGCCACACAGCCTTGTAGGCCCCGGCACTTAAAACGGTGGCGCAGCCCACGGGGCTACTCTGTGCCAGGGTCCCTTTTCTGTGTCACTGTCCTGTTTTGAACCAACAATGCTCCCAGATGGGCCGAAAAGATGTATTTAGCTCCCACCAGTACGATTTCTGATCCTCTTTACTTTGGCCCTTTTGAAATAACACGAAAGCTTTGGCTGAGCTGCTTACTTTGATCCAGCCCATAGAAAAATTAGTTTATCTTCCCAATCAAAGCAAATTAGGCAGATCACGGCTGATTAGAATGCAACAGTAAAATCGCCACACTCTCCCTCCCACCCCCTTTCTCTCAGGACGAGGGCCTGTGTCAAATACGTAGGTGTTTCCCACGGCCAGGCTGGACTCTGTTTCCAACAAGGACTGCAGCCCGGACAATGGTCCTCACACAGACACTGAAGTTCTTTAGTCCAGTCATTGTGTTCGAAAAGAACCAGTAACCCCTTTGCCAGCATTTGATGAAACATCTAGATTTACATATTTCCTTAATTGCATTTTTGAATGTGAGTGAGATTTATCTGACCAGAGTTAAATGCCTCTTTTATTCCCCTACCCAGGGCAAAATTCAACTCTGTGCTCTTAAAAAAAAAAAAAGAAAGAAAAAAAGAAAAACAAAGAAAAAAAAGAAAGAAAAAAGAAAAAAAAAGTGAGGTTGTGTGTGTGTGTGTGTGAGAGAGAGAGAGAGAGAGAGTCTTAACTTAATTCTGATCTGAATAAATGTGAGGGTTTCAATGAAGTGGGATGAGGGAGTTACATTACCCAAGACAGGAAAGATATACCTTTACCTTTCAAAGAGGAAATGGCAACTTCCAAAGCTCTGGCTTGCTCTGCTCTCTGGAAAAAGGCTATTTGGGTTTTAATAATGAGTGCCATTCCTGGTTGCCAGGTTCCCCAAACGAGTTGCTCAAAAGCTGCAAAAATTGTCGTCCCTAGTAACTTCTTGTTAGCGTCCCTACGTGACTGTAAGAAGTTGCAAGTTAGGGTTCCTTTCCCTTATTTATTTACTATAAATTAACAGTAAATCTTGTATTTAGCTCCATTTAAACCTCCCTCTGCAGCTGCCCATTTGAAAACTAAAATGGTTGCCTTCTCTCACTTCAGTGGGCACAATACAAAACAGCCATTGAGCTCTCCCTTTATTGCAGCTGCCAATGCCCAGCCGACTTTTAACAAACCAACCAAGCGGAATCACAATGCAGCTGCAACATTTTATGGTATTTCTGTTGGTTCTCTTTTGAGACTGAAGGTGTTAATTAGGAATCAAAGAACACAACCCTGCCAGCTTTCTTTCACAGACCCGCACCCTGGTCACTGCAGTTTTCAGAAGCAAATAAATCTAATAAAGGGATAAAAATGTTGTTTGTCACACCAGTAAAGTGTACTTAAGGCCCTTTGATCAAAAGCTTTTTATGTAGTCTTGTCAGATGGGTTGGAAATATTGTATTTTTCCCTTGCCTCTCTCTTCTTCATGCAGACTTCTCTGGATTTTGGATTTAAAGACTGTCTAGAAGGAAAAAAAATAGAAGCGTAGTCATACGTGGGATCATTATTTATAGGGGGTCGCATAGAGCAGAATCATTTCGCTTCTTAGAAAATGGCTCATATTCAACAGCCCGTCGCCTTACAGCTTCACACAATGTCGGGCCTTCCTGCGTTGGTGCATTTACTGAGTTCGAACCCCAGGCTCTCGCGCTTGCACCACATAGACACCTGTCAATACTCTATCTGGGGTAGATCACTTATCGCATAAATCCTTTTCCATGTTAAAAGGATCTTAGTCTACGCAGAACTGTGGATTTTCATCAGCGTAAAAAGCATACACACGCATGCACGTGTATACCCACGCACGCGTGTGCACAGACACCTGTATGCAGTGTCAGTTCATCAGACAGCGTGTCCTTTCTACAGAGTTTCTGTGCATCTCGAGTATCACACGTTCAGATGTGACAGCGTGAAGTCATTACCTTTAATCTTCAGTCAAAGTTAAAAGCTTATGGTAAGTTTATGAAGTTAGCACTGCTGGGAATTAGTCAAGGCTGCTAGCTTTCTCAGCAAGAGCTATTGCTGCTAGATGCACAAATCAGGCCAAAAGCCATTAATCCTGCTTGAGAGCGGCGGAAAGAAGGTCTGCTTGTTGATTTAATGTTAATGAAATGAATGGGCTCCCGAGGCTGCCTACGGAGGCCCTCTCGCTGCAAAACAAATACAGTCGGTCCAAGTAATGCTTGTGGCAGGAGAGGAAACAGTGCTCCCGATTTGGTGCAAGAGGCCTGCGGGTGTGGCCGCCCCCGTCTCCTAGCACCTGGCCACACCTGTCCTGGAACCATCGGGCAAATGTCAGGCTGACAGATTCCCGCAGCCCTGGATGGGCTGTACCTCTCTTTCTTTACAGATGTGCAAACTGAAGCAGGGAGGGTAGGTGTCCTGCCGGAGATGCGCCCCCAGCTGACGAGTGGAGTGACTCGCTAGACCTAGTCCCGTGGGTCCCCAAACCGGGCTGCATATATTAAGCTTCCCTGGGGGAGTAAAAAATCATTCCGAAGCGAAGCTTCCTCCCCCAGAGATGCTGCCTGGGTTGGTTTGGTGCATGATCCAGGCCTCAGGATGCTCAGCATTGGGTTCCAGGTATAGCTATGGTGCAGACGAGTAGAGGACCACGGCCTGGAGTTGGGACCCAGCCCCTGCTCCTGTGCATGTCGGGTGTGTCTCGCTGCACCAGGGTGTGGGGTGTGTACCCCTGCTCCTAGGACGATGCGGGGGCGCTCACCATCCTACGGGTGGAGTAGACCCCCGTGCTTGGAGATTTGGATATTGTTTCCAAAAAGAGTTAGTTTCTTCCATGTGTGAATGCAAAGCCTTGCCCGTGTGCGTGTGTGTGTGTGTGTGTGTGTGTGTGTGTGTGTGTAGCAGGCGGAGTAGGTATGTAGACACCGCCAGGGACTGACATCTACCCAGGGGTGAGCCCACCCTGCCGTGGAGACGGTTGCTGGGGCCGCACCTCACTTTTCTCCCCATCCTGCAGTTGACCTCACCTTTGAGGCGTTCTGGACTCTTCTTTATTCTCTCCGTCCTTGCCACAGTCTCCTCTGGCCTGTCGCTGTCCTCTTACCCCCTCTCTCTGCCGGGAGAACTGGGCTTTGCTGGAGGGAGATCCTTCTGACTCTCCGTTTGGAATTGTTCGCCTTCTGCTGCCCTCGGATTTGGCCTGGCTTGGTGATTGTCTACACTGCTTACTAACCCAGGCTGATAGAGCCCTCTTGCCCGATCTGAGCTGCTGGGCAACCATCACAGACATCCGCCCGCAACTTCCTTTGGTTTTGGCTTTAGGGCTGTAAAATAAACCAGCTTCCTACTTTAGTGATTCAGTGCGCACTTGAGAATTCCAGAATCATCCTTTCGCACTTCGTAAGATGTGAAAGTGTCCTTAGAGGGGGAGATCTCCCTTGTCCCTTTCAGACCTGCTCTCTGGATTTCATTGGTCACAGGCAGGGTGAAGCAGCTTGCCTCTTCTGCAGGGGCGGGGGGTGCAGAGAATCTGTAGAGATGGTGACCCGGGGCTCATCCAACAGAATTAAAAGGCTGTCTGGTCCAATAACCGCCCACCCATCTCTCCTCTCTGCTGGGGATCCCTGGGCCTAATTCCAAGGCCCCCCTGCTCAAAGACAAGCCTGAGTGGTGCTTTGACTCTGTATTTAACTTGGAATCCCTTCCCCCTCGCAGAGTCAAGTCATTGGTATCTATTCTTCTCCAGGAAATAATTTTAGCCTCGTTGGCATCGCTGACTGCAAAGATCCTTCCCGCAACTGCATGGAACTAACTGCCTCTTTTTCAAAGACAGCTACCGTCATTCCTCGTGAAAATTCAACTCTTTGAAGGTATTTTCAGATAGACATATTCCTTATATGGGTTTTTTTTTTCCTTAAAATTATTTTTTTTTCAGCTGTTAATGTATTTAAAAAATCGAACTCATTTTTGTTGTGTTGAAGACATAGTTTTCCTGGGTGCCTCTCTGGCTCTGAGAAAAGGCCGGATTCCCTGTGTCTCCTCTGCCCCCCCAGCAATCCATCATCTCTCGCCTGCAGCTACAGCAAGTCAACTGCTGAGACTGGGCTTCTGAAAGCCCAAGGAGTCCCCAAACCAATTCGTTCCTACCTACTCAGGAAAGATCATGGGGAGGGGTGAGATGAAAATGAGAGGAGAAAAATAGTTTCAGCCCAGGACTACAGACTGCTGGCCATTCGCTGAATCCTGTCTAAAGAGTGGGCTTTTAACATGAGGCCACTGGCCCGCAATCTGTGACAAAGCGTCTGCCCAGTTACCAGCCACCCGGGAGGTCTGTGCAGCGCCTACGAAATGCCAGGCACCCATGTGAATGAGACTTCATTCAATGCACAGAATCTTTTATCTATTTGATACCGAGGATCAAAGACAACAGAACCTTTTAAACTTAAAACAGGTGTTGGGTGATGCACTATTCATGTGAAGCTGCCCCTTTTGGCTTCCCCTATTCTTTTACCCGGTAGGTAGAAACTCTTGTTTAAGGAAAATTATACAGTTTTAGGGCAATAAATTTAACTACTTGGGGCAAGAGCAATAAAAGGCAACACTGTATTTAAAAAGCATGGGTTGAGGGCCACCCGGGGGACTCGGTCAGTTAAGCGACCGACTCTTGGTTTCGGCTCCAGTCATGATCTCAGGGTCCTGAGATCGAGACCCGTGTCAGGTTCCAGACTCAATGCGCAGTCTGCTTGAGATTCTCTCTCTCCCCCTCTCTCTCTGAGGCCCCCTCTGTGCATGCTCTCTCTAAATACATAAAATCTTAAAAAATTAAAAACAAAAAGAGCATGGGTTTAGTGTTTTAACAACTGTAACCTCATCGCCAGCAAAGGCAATAGCACCTGACAGGTAACGGGTGCTCTGTATATGAGGTGCCGCGCAGAGTGCTTCACACGAATGGGTTTCCCAATCCCGCGATGTAGATGTTGTACTTATTGCCATTTTACACGTGAGAAAACCAAGACACGGAGTAGCCTGCCTGGGTTACTCCAGACAGGCCTACGATCTTTGTCAAAGCAGTTCTCATTTCTAAAGTAGGGAGCACTTGATGGGATGAGCACTGGGTATTATTCTATATGTTGGCAAATTGAACACCAATAAAAAATAAATAAAAATAATAAAAATAAAGAAAATCCATAAGAAAAATAAAGTAGGGAGAATTACGACTATTTTACCGCCAGCTATGGGGGTCGCATGAGGCATCAAGGGCAAAAGTGTTATAAAAGCACTTTCTGAATTGTTTTTTCCTGTCTCTCTTGGGAGTTTACAAACAATGCAGTCTGCCAAGTTCAGAGGGAAGGACCTCTGCTGTCACAATATGAGACCAGAGATTATATCAGCTTGCCCCACTTTCTGCTACACGTCTGACAGCCAGAAAAATGGTGCCCTGTATCTTAGATGCAGGAAAGTGCTATTTTCCATTGAGTTTAGGGGACAGGAGAGTGCCCCCTGGACAGAGAAAATGACTCTCCCCTGAGAATGGCCCAGGACGGGCATGCACACACAGAGGGTGACTTAAAATGTAGGTCTTGATGTTGTTTAGGTACGAGATGGCCAATAGGTCAGGAGACAACTGCTAGTGAAAAGACAGTTTGTTCCTCGCAGTTGCCAAGAGCTGGGAGCCCCCCCGGGCCTTGCAGGATCCACCTGGGCCAGAGCACCAGGGTCAGTCAGGAAGGAGATGAGGAAAGCATGGGCACGATGGACTTCTACTGGGGTTCCCATGTAAAGGAGTAGACAGGTGAAGCAGGCGAGGACCTGGCTAGCTGGAATAATTTCACCAGGCTCTGGGGTCCAGGGGCTGTCCAGACTTGTCTGGGACCTGGCCCTGGGGTCATTAGGGTAGGAAATATTGACCTAGAGTGTAAAAGCCCTGTAAGAACCGAATAATGAAGGTGCTGGGTGTGGGCTTTGGATTGGTTGGTTTGCATATGAAAGGCGCACTTGCAGAGGAGTCATCTCTATCTCCAGGGGGTTTAGGCAGCCCTGAGAGTTAGGAGCCCTCTCTACAGGGTCAGCAAGTCCACAAGAGAGCAAAGCATCACAAAACACAGAAAATGAGACACATGATTAACACACAGGGATTCCGAAAAAAAAAAAAATACATGGGGTTTGTATGTTCTGATCTAAATCCCTTTGGTTCAAGAAAATCTATAATTCGGGGGGGGGGGGTATACATAGCCTAGTACTGAAAACAGACAAGTGTTTCAGACAAGCAGACAGGTAGGGTGACCACGTGCGGTGAGGTCTATCCCGGAGGTGGGCTCAGCAGGATGGGAAGCTAGAGCTTCCAGATTCTTGTTTCTGGAGCGGTGGGTCACAGGCGGCCTTCCAGAAGAGGTGATGTTTGTTTGAGCTGAGTATGGAAGACTCCCAGAAGTTGGCCAAGTGACACAGAAAGGCCCCGCAAGCAGACACCAACACATGTGAACAGCGGAGGAGTGCAGGCCGCGTCCAACAAGGCTGCGGTGAGGAGAGTGGGCGGGCCCAGGCGGGGGACCTGGCCAGGTGTGCAGGAGCAGGCAAGAGAGGCCTATTCCACGGGCTAAACTGAGAAGTTAAACTGCATCGCGAAAGCCACAGAAAATCGTTTGGAGGATTGAATAAAAGAGCGACACGATCAGAGCTGCGGTGTAGACAGAGTGTGCTGGGAAGGGACGCGGGTGCAGACAGCAAGGGGAGCCCGAACTCAGGTGATTTCGGTGCCAAAGCAAGTGGAGCGCACCTTCAGGGGACACGAAGACGATCTGAACATGGTCGGGTTAAGGTCGCAAAGGAAATTCCGATGACACTAAACACACGTTTAACCACTATGAACAGAAATTTGGGGAACTATTATTTATTTATTCCTCACACTAAATCTGATTGTTCCCTTCCATGTGGCAGATTTTTGGGGTGATACAGAGACATTTTATCTGTATCCACAATGGGCCCAAAAAAAGACGACACGGTTAAAAGCCAAGCATACATATTTTCCGTAGGTAGCACATGTAAGCAACGGTATGATTTGGCGACATCTGGAAAAGTAACTGGGAGTTTTAGAGTTCACTGGGCTATCTGGCATCGGAATAAAAAAGTGACAAGAAGGGACAGTCAACCGGGGTTTTCAGGAGAGCTGGGGCCCGGTTGCTCCTTTGCCAGCCATGTGTTTTGGGGAATGTCATCAGCTGCGAAATGAAGGCGTTGGATTAGGTGACCTCACAGGCCCTTCACGTTCTAACTCCCCCAGGCAGACACAGCACGGGGGACTCATGAGAACACGGCCACAACCTAGCTCAGGGACTTGCATTCCGTTATGTGGGCAGTTGGGGCAATGTTCCCGCAATCACGATTAAACTCCAGTTTTGCACAGTGTAACGTGACCCTGGGTACACGGGTCGGTCCTGCTGGTAACCTGCACATAAAAGATGATCCTCAGTTACTTACAGCAGAACGTCCTCTACACGTGGCTCACGCTCTGAACCTGTAGTATAATTAACAGCAATCTATCAAAATTAGCCTTTTCTTTCCCAATATGCAATCAGCTACATTTTCTAGCTGAGGAGTTTCTGCCGTGAAGGCCAAGGGGGCTTCAAATTACCACCTACTGGTCACTGGGGACCAGGCTATGTCCACCTAACACTTCTCGTGATTACAAGACCCTGGGGAGGCGGACTTGATGCCGCACGGCCAGCAGCTGTACGGTGGAAGGTACACACTTCTTGTCACTTAATCATGTTGCTAAAACTTTTGAGATCTTCAAATGAGATACGCTTACACCCTGGGAGAATCCAGTTTAACTAGGATTTCCTTCTGCGACCTGAGCTTGAAGAGTCCATGAAAAAAGATCTGGAACTTCCTCTGTGGCCCTGAGCCCCCGAGAACAACAGCTGCCGAGCGGGGCTGCAGGAGTGCAGGCCTCCCGCCCTCTGCAGGGAGAAGGCTGTGGCTTCCCCGAGTTAAAATCAGAGACCCCGATTTTGGTGCATCAAGAGTTGATACTTTAATTCCAAGAGAGACTCTTCTCTCTAAACCTCCATTCATCCCGCAGCTTGAAGCCCTAGGGGAAAGTGTCTGAGATAAGGAAGGTGCAGGCTTCCAGGCCTCTGATGCCAGGTGGAAGCGAGGGATGGACAAGGACAGGGAGAGACACAGATGTGCACCCTGTGTGTCAGGGACCCTAGCAGAGGTCTTGTAGTCTCTCAGTCCCACCCCAAGTTTCTTGGGTAGCAGATATCCTCACTTGTCTTTCCACCTCTCTTGGCATTTTTCCCCCCCAGGCTTTACTTTCTTGGGCAATGGCCACATGCAGGCATGTCTGCTAAGGATCTCCCAGGACAGCAAGTTTGAAGGGAAAATAAGGAAGATTTCTTATTCACGAGAAGACTCCAAACTCATTCTGTAGATTCAGTCAACAAACATTGGGAAATAAATGTTTATTACAGAAGTCTCAATATATATATACCAAAAAAAAAAAAAAAAAGTAGATGACTTAGGAATGTGACTCCTTCCATGGACAGTTTTACTTGGTTTTTATAATCAAATAATCTTCACTGTCCGTATATGTATACAAAAAGTGAGAAGTGATTTTATGCTGATAGATTTAAAGACCAACTGATTATGTAACAGAGTTCCTCCAACCAAGCGCCTCACAAGAAAATTTATAACCTGAAAGCTTCAAGTGCCATGTGGTGTTTTGTGTGTTGAACCAATAAACTCATTAAAATAACATTGGGCAAACCCAAACACAACACAATGAAATTTCTAACACAGCCCACATTAACCAACCAACTTTAAAATAATATCTTTGTTATGTACTAAGGTTAAAAATTCAGCAAATTCTTTATATTTTTTCCACTTGAGATCATGTGTGGTTTTCTACTTCCCTGAGAAGTACACTTCTGTGGCTTTTTTGATCAAAGGCAGGTTATTTTTGCAAATAGACATCTTTTGTAGAGGTCCCTTGTTCTCCTTAATCAAGGTTTCAAGAAAAAAAAACACAAAAATATTTACTTTTTTTTTTTTTTTTTAGTGACACATCAAAATTCTTAGGTTCCTTTCTGAGTGTAGGCTTTGGAAAGAAGGCAGGGATGTAAGGTTAGCCATCACAGTGCGCACGCGTGAGTGTGTGTGTGTGTGTGTGTGTGTGTGTGTGAGGGAGAAAAGGAGGAGGAAAGAGGAAATAAAGGAATTTGGCTGCAAAATTGAGTAACAGTTTGAAACACTTGGCTTCCAGTTGTGAAAGATGAGCAACACTGGGGGAAAAGCCTGGGCTGACAAGGGACCACTTGAGGGAAGCTTAATCTCAGCTGGCAGGCTGACCACGGAGGTCAGCTCAGTGCACGCGTTCTCAGCTGGAGCTGGGCTCCCTTTGCCAGGACGATTGTCTTCTGCATTTCAGCTTCTGAACTAAACTGAAGGTGCCTCCAGACAGCCAGCGACTCAGTGTCTTCCCTTGAAAGCCTTGGCCCTGCACCGCCAGGCCATGTCAACCTTATGTATCATTTCCATTTGTGCGACTGGGACAAAGGACACGGTCTCTGATTGGTACGTCCGGGCTGTGTGTGTTGGTGTGTGCGTGACAGAGATGGCCCTCCTGTCCCTTGACAACCACAGCCCTTGTTAGAAGGCGAAAGCAAGCTCCTCCGGAAGGCAGGCAGGATCACCCGACTGCAGATACAAATGTGCAGGCCTCACAAATGAGACGCCTGTAAATGACTGCTGCAGAATTTAAAAATTTTTTTTTTTTTTTTAGAATTTTAAATTGTTGATGTTAATACAAAACTACAATGGAGGGGCATGCGAGGGGGCTTTGGAGATTAAATCCGTATGCAGCTGACATTTCCTAAACATCAATTCGTACTTGATGGGGTGCTCTTTCTACTGAATACAGTTTATAATTAATTGGCCAGTTGGGGGTTTTTCATATCGTTGACTTTGTAGTACGGTGAGTGATTAACACACATTAGATTTCCAGCAGCAAGGGAAATGAAAGACTGATGAACTAGGATGGATGGTTAAGAAGAGTTTTTCTTTGTCTGAAGGAGGGAACTTTTCTCCGATTTATCCAGATTTCTAGTTCACACAGAAGTCTGTGTCCCTGGCCTGACTGTTAAACCATGCAGTTTCCAGATAGATCTAAGTAGAAAAAACGTTGAAATAATTTCCGTTCTGAATCAAATGCCAGTAAGGCAGCCTTTATGACATCAATTCATCTTATCGGTTTTAAAGGTGAATACAAATTCAATAAAATTTGCCTATTAAGAAAGTTCATGTCAAAAAAAAAAAAAAAGAAAAAAAGAAAAAAAAAAGAAAGTTCATGTCTCTCTGAATGGAGAAATAGTTCCAAAGAGTTTGTCTACTTTATTTGACACACAGCTATGGTCATAGGAAAAAAAATCTGTTTTATCCTCGCCTGGGAAGTTATTAGTCAACTGATCACTCCTTAAGATGCTGGGGCAGCTACCACAATTTATCTCTGACTTGGAGATGAGAAACATTGTTTTGGTGGTAGTAGGAAAATGGATCTATGGAAAGATACCTACTAAACTGCAAACACTGGCCGTCAGCTATATAATGTTATTCTCATTCTATTAAAAATTAAAAACTGCCATTTCCCAGCCAGTTGAAGAAATATTTTTGGTATTAGAGCTTCATAAATTGCGTTCCTGGGGAAAAAAAAGTGCTTAAATATTTCAGCACCAATTATAATTCCCGTGAAGCATGACTATGAATTAGAAGGCCGGTATTCTTATGCTTCTGGTAAACTGGCCCTGAAGATGATTTCAGAGAGGCCCCCAAACCCACGGAGCAATGTAAATACCTTGGAATATGCAGACAGGCCTGCAAGTTAGGGATGATGATAGTATCTGCCTCACAGGGCCTCTGCGGGGCCTACGGAAAAGTCAAGTACTTAGCATAATGCCTAGTACTCAGGAGCAACGATATAAATGTCAGCTCTTATTACAATAAAAGTGATTTAGATATGTAAATTATGGTGTGTTTGTTAAAATCAACAACTCGTTGCATCTTTTAAGCTGAATACAATTTAATTGTATTTCAAGTGGGGCTCGGCCAGACAGGCCTCTTTTAGCCACTGGGATTTTGGCAGCTGGCTCAGCCAACTCCAGTCCTTCAACACCATCAATGCTTCGGGAACATCCGGGGAGTGTCAGGCACTAGTGTGGGCGCGGGGCTACCAAGTGGAAAATTTCCTCCTCCCTGGAGAAGTCCACAGTCTAGGGGGGAGGATAAGCCGGGAAGGGAGGAGAGCTCGTCATCACACCCCGGAGTGTCACACCATCTGACCTTAAGGGAGATGCTTTCACGGACATGGTCAGTTCTTCTGTGTCCTCTCAAAGCCAACCTCTGCTTCCCCAAGCCCAGACTTAAACACTGACCACAGGGGTAATAAATTTACGAAGGGATGAGGAAGGAGTCCAGCTTCTTCCTGGAAGCTGGGGGTCCCTTAAACAGCTCTTCTACTAAGGCGGACGCCCTGTTAACAGTCCTTTAGTGTCACTGGTAGGTCAGGTCACCCCATCACTTGAAATCAGATGACTTCGCCCTACCAGTTTCAAATAAGGCATTTTCATTGGGCTTGCTCCATGTATTAAAAAAAAAAAAAAAAAGAATTGGGAGAGGTAAGAGAAAATACCAGGGATTTCAAGAACGAGCCTGCTTCCCGCCTCTGGAGAACAAGATTAATTTTGAATCATGAAAAATTTTATGAAAACCTCCCCCTAGTAGCCTATGAAATATCTCCCTTTATCGTAGAAAATGAGTTGCCTGGGTGAAACGGAGTGTGGAAGTTGGCGTCTATAATGAGTGAGTACAAATGTGGATTGAAGCTGACAGATATGGGAATAAAAGAGTTGCAGCAGGTTAGAACTCGTGGATACATTCAACACATGAAATTCTGCTAAGATACATCAAAAATAGCAACAGGACCAGATATTAAGCTTGTTTTCTTTGGTACGTAATAGATCAGTCGTGGCTCCGATGCCAGTCTGATTTGTCTTTGTGCTAGAAAACGAGACTCCATAAAGGAAAACATTGCCAACAGCATTGAAGAGGTTGAAACTCATAGGAAGGAATTTGCCTTTTCACGAAGAATTCAATTTACCAGAAACATCCACTTGTGGGGTATTTATGAGGAAATGTACCATTTAGCATTATTCTAAATTTATAGAAATAACTGAACAAGAACAAAAATTTACCCCACAAAATGCTCAGTGCAGAGCTCACTACTGTTTTTCATTTCTATCTTATGGCATATGATTTGGATTAATTGGAGACATACTTCAATTTATAGCTAAAATGACTTAAATGTAAGAGTTTAATAGAAAAAAATATTAAATGCTTTACTAAGGTAGGTAGTTATTAGGTATCAGTTTTAGAACTACAAATATTCTGCAATGCCTTTAATTATATATTTGAGGTTAATCGTTTACATGGATACTAGTTCTATGCCTTTGACAGATGTCTTGAAAATTAAAAAAAAAATCAAATTGTTCAGATAAAAAATTTAACTATAAGAAATCATAGACCAGCTTAGTGTTTTTGAAATTCTTCAAACACATCCAAGTGGGAACAGTTCCATTATCAAAACACATTTTATTTAACTACGAAAGTTCTTTTTTTTTTTGTTTTTTTTTTTTTACGAAAGTTCCTTTTAATTCCAATCTTCTAATTCATTTGTGATTGCTATCAAAGCTCCTTTACTTTGAAAAAAAACGCATAAGGACAAAAAAAAGATTGAAGATCCTATTGAAGATCGTATTTCTTACATGTAAAACTTCATTCTCATCACACAAACTCTGTCATGCATATGTTGATCATATTCAATAAAATATTTACTTTAAATTCACGCCGCAAAATTGAATCAGAACTACTGCTTTAAAACGAAAAATCACTTGGAATAATTTAGTCGATTAGTTTCAGTAATTGCCCCCATAACAAAAACACGACTGAAGCAACCCTGGGAATCCTGGGGGAAAAGAAAGAACTTCTTCAAAATGCAGAAAAGTCACTGACATCATTATACTTTCAACGAATTCTGAAAGCAGTCTGTAGAGCAAACTGTATAAATTTTGCAATTGATCTAAAATTTAAGACTGTTACAACAGCTAAAGGCTTTTGTAACCATTTCTAAGCTACAAACATTCTCCTTGATTTAAAATACTTTTCTTTGCTTGAAGGGAAGCAGAAATATATTAAACCATTTCAAAGAAGATTCTAAAAATATTCTTTAATTTTGAAACTGCATCTTAAATGCTTAAAACATATGTATGACACCAGGGCCATACTTAATTAGTTATAATTGAGGTTTTTGATCAGTTTTTATTAATACCAGTTTTGCTAACTATGTGTAAAATTAAATTTTGTTATAAAGTTACATATGGAAAAGTAAGCAAGCTACATAAAAATAAAAAATAAAAAAAATCATTCTCCTGGTTGCTTTGGTTCATGTGACATGAATTGCTTGTGGATGAAATGTTCACATCTTTAAGCAACAGCAGGCAAAAACTCAGTTTGCATTTACAAATAAAATAGTTGCTCCAGGTCAATAAAGAAAAGTATATTTTCTCTACTAGAACTATATTAGGAAGTTCTTAAGGATTTAGTTTTCTATCTGGATGTCACACTAACTGGATGAAAGACACATCTAAGTGGCAGAGGGGAACTTATTTTTAAGACTGGATTAGCAAAACATGTCCACGTTTCATGCATTAAAATAATTTCCCTATAATAAGATCATATGCCGGAGCTACTTTATTTCTGACAGATCATTACTGGTAGATAGAGATGTATTAAACATTGTAAACAATTATTGCCTGCTTTTATGTCTCAACCTTAGCGTTTTTCCGTATTTTATGCAGAGTGAGCTTTATTAGCCTATTTATTAAGCCTATTTATTGTTTTGTGAAATCAGAGCCCAAAACGACTGGAAGAGAGAGAGGGAAAGAGAAAGAGAAGATTGAAATTTTCCAGTGTTTTCACCATGTTCAGTGGCCCAATTACAGATCTACTGGGGAATGCAATTCAGTTTAAAAAAAAAAAAAGAAAAAAGAGAATTAATATCGATGTTTATATTGGCTTAAGATTGAGCTTTTCTGGGGGACCAAAGCTTATGGAACTGCACATAAATAGCCCTTGCCTCCTATGAAGAGGTTTAGGAAACTTACTTTACCTATGAGTCTGACTAGCCAGCCAGCTATCGGATTATGGCAAATCCACTGGCCGAATGTGTACAGCTGCAATCTGTACACACAAATTTGCCATCATCAATCTGTTTGAAGAAAATGAAACGCTTGTTCTTTTGTGGGGAGGGAAGATTGAGAGATAATATTTTGACTCAAATAAATGGTGATAACCTACTACAAACAATAAAAGATAGTAGTCTGGCTTTTGACCCACATCAGTCCCTGCACATTTTGAAGTTCTTGCCAAAGCTTAATCACGCCGGGGCCCCAGCAGTATGGGGCTATAGCCTAGTGGTCTCTTTCAAGAGCAAAGGGAAGTTATTTCTTAAAATAAGTAAACCGGTATAACACATACTTTATTTATTTGCATATGAGTAAATAAAAACTTCTCTTTTAGGTTAGGAGAGCACATGTGAAGGCAGACACGGTCAGATAATTCTAGGTGTAACCAAAAGAGGGCACCATCTACCCTTGATGCCTGCAGAGTTCCTGTGGTCATGAAAACAAAATCCCCCCAAAAAAACCCCAAGCCCCTGAGCCCCGGAAGAAAGGGCATCCCACGGTTCCTGACATTTTGTAGCTCTCCGTGGAGACCGAATTCTGGAATTGCCCCTTTATGCAGCACAGCACTTTGGTTGTTCACTTCAGGACTGATTTAGCACGCGGAGCAAGTATTTAACATTCCCTGCGACACTTTTCAGAGCCTTCAAGATTAATATTTTATAGGGCACTGAGACAATTTCTCCTAGGCTGGAGCACAGGCTGTCATCAAGCAGCACGAGAAAAAAGATGACAATTAACTTCCTAATGCTATCCTAACGCCAAGAGGTTATCTGTAGTGATAGATAGATAAGGAACGGTGGCAGAAGGATCTCCTGACACACGGAGGACACAGTTAAGTGCGTCTGAGGTATGTGGGAAATAATTTGAAACCGCATTTGATGCCAACTTTTAGTAACAGAAGCCTAACAAATGTTCATTCTTGCAAGTGGGAGAAAAAAGCATCCCGACGTGACTCACAAATGTATTTTCTGTATTCTCAAACATGCTTTATGACAAGTGCACGACTTACATAGGTAAGTGTTTGGGGGGGGGGGATTGCACACCTCCCTTGTATCCAACCGATTTCTTCAGGGAGGTGGGGAAGAGTAGTTTCGGGCTCGTAAATCTAGTTGCCAAACTTCTCTCAAAAATTCACCATTCAGAAGACCGCATGATTCTCGAAACCACGAGTCTCGTATTTTTAAACCAGAGGCTGGGGTATGAGCTTTTCACTGGGCAGCACAGACAAGCCGTTGAAGGAGAAGAGATGTGAAATCCTAGGGAAGGGCCATCTCCGTCTCCGTCTCCATCACCAGTGAACTAACACGTCACTACCTGTGCAACGGGTGCCACTGGGGAGAAACCTGGTGGGGAAATAAATAGTCCTGGAAGCTTTTCAAGTCAAGCAAAGCACCAAAAACAGCTTTATGGCAGATGACAAGGGGACTGCCCTCTGCTGACCCGCAGGAGGGTCCCCTCTTTTCAAAGCAGTAGTAGAGCCAATTTAAAAAAAACACCAGAAATTTTCTTTTCTGTCCTATTCTGTCTCTGTAGAAAGAGAATGGCTAGGTAGTGGAAGGCGTTGTGCAAGCCTCTTCATGTTTCTTTTCTCCAGAAAACAACGGAACAGAGGAAGGAACGAGTTCACACAAACATCCCGACTGGCTCCTGCCAAGGGACATCAGAGAAGCCGCGATGGGGATTGCGTGGGCTTGGGGGGGGGGCTCGGGGCGGTGGCTCCCATTAGGCCCTGAACGTACCACCTGTGACCACCCCGTGACCCCCCGTGACCCGCTGCCCCTGGTCTCGGTGCCTGGAGATACTGCACGGGGCTGGGGGCGAGCAGTGTGTGGGTCCCCGCAGCTGCACAGACACCTGTTACCTCCGGCCCGGGTTGGGGTTGGGGCTCATCCCGAGGGCGTCGCCCCCCCTCCCCCGCCCCACTTGCCCCTTCCTCCCCGGGAGGGGGAGACGGTTAAAGATTACACGGGCCGGGCCGCGGCCACTTCAAAGGGCGGCGCGGGCAGCCAAAGGTGGAGATAACACTCCTGTGGTTGCCACACTCTAATCACTTCATTAAAAAAAAAAAAAAAAAGAAAGAAAGAAAGAAAAGAAAAAGAAAGGAAAGAAAGGAAGAAAAGAGAAGAGAAGAGGAAAAAAAAAAGATCCCATCCCGCGCTGGCGCAGGGGATGCACAGTGAGTCCCTCCCGGGCTGGGCAAGTCGGGGCTCCCCTTCGGGGACAGTCGCCTTCGGCTGCCCGCGGGGGCGGGAGGCCGCGGAGGGGAGGTCGAGGCAGGGGTCGTCGGGCGCCCGCCCGCTGGGTTCCAGGCGAACCGGCCGGCGACCTGCCTGCAGCCGCATCGCGGCGCCGACGTCCCGGCGCTTCCCGGGCTTGCACTTGCAGCGGGGCCTCCGCGGCCCTAAACCTGCGCTCGGGCTGCCCCCCCCCGCCCCGACCCCGCCAGCCTGGCCCCGCGGCCCCGCGCGTGTGCCCGAGACGCCCCCTGCGGACTCGCCCGGCGACCCCCCGGAGCCCCCCGGTGTGCGGCTGGCAGCTCCTCCGCGATGTGCACCTCCCTGGGCCCCCCCAGGTGTGCGGCTGGCAGCTCCTCCGCGATGTGCACCTCCCTGGGCCCCCCCCAGGTGTGCGGCTGGCAGCTCCTCCCCGATGTGCACCTCCCTGGGCCCCCCCCAGGTGTGCGGCTGGCAGCTCCTCCCCGATGTGCACCTCCCTGGGCCCCCCCCAGGTGTGCGGCTGGCAGCTCCTCCGCGATGTGCACCTCCCTGGGCCCCCCCAGGTGTGCGGCTGGCAGCTCCTCCCCGATGTGCCCCTCCCTGGGCCCCCCCCAGGTGTGCGGCTGGCAGCTCCTCCCCGATGTGCCCCTCCCTGGGCCCCCCAGGTGTGCGTCTGGCCTCTCATCCCCGATCTGCACCCCCCGACCCCCCCAGGTCCTCCCCCAGGTGTGCGTCTGGCCGCTCATCCTCAATGTGCCCCCCCGACCCCCCTCGGTGCGCGGCTGACCTTGCCTCCCCGATGTGCCCTCCCGGGCCCCCCAGGTGAGCGGCTGCCCTCTCCTCCCCACGTGCCCCCCCCCCGCTGAGCGGCTCATCTCTCCTCCCCGATGTCCGCCCCCCCGGACCCCCCAGGTGTGCGTCTGGCCGCTCATCTCCGAACTGCCCCCCCTCGGTGCGCGGCTGCCCTCCCTCCCCGATGTGCCCCCCGGACCCCCAGGTGAGCGTCTGCGCTCTGCTCCCCGATGTGCGCACTCACAGGTAGGAGGTGAAGACGCTGAGGTTGGAGGGCAGCTCCGAGAGCCCCCGGTCGGAGCAGTCGGCCCGGAGCAGCGTCCTGCCGTCGGGCTCGCACTGACAGCGCGCGGGGCAGCCCCGCAGGAGCGCGCGGGGCCCGGGCGAGCCGCCCACGGCCGCCAGCTGCAGCAGCGCGGGCAGCGCCAGGAGGGCACCGGCGGGGGCGGCGGGCATCGTGGGTGCGGGGCCGCGGGCGCTCAGCGCGGGCTGGGGCTGGGCCGGGGCCGGGGCCGGGGCCGGGGCTGCGGGTCCCGCCGTGCGCGCTGCCGCCGCCGCGGGGGCCGAGGGCGCTGCTGCGGCGGGCCGCCCGCTCGGCGAGGAGCAGCATCTCCGCTCGCACGCCGCAGTTTTAAAGCGCTCCGGCCCGAATCGCGCGCGCGGTGACGTCAGCGCGGCCCGGCTCCCCCCTCCCCCCTCCGCGGCCGCACTTTCCCTCCCGGGCCCCCTCCCTCCTCGGGGCCGGGGCGCGGGGACCCCACCCCCGGGCGAAGGGCCACGTCAAATAAGGGATGGGATACACGGAGTGATTTAAAAAATAAAAAAAAAAAGGACTAAAATTCAATCCAGAAACACAGTCCCGGTCACCAGGGTAAGGAGGCAGGCATCCCTGGCGGCGGCGGGGCCCCTCGGAGCCGCGCCCGCAGCACAGTCTTGCCCCCCGGGGCCCTGACCCCCAGGGGCGGGGGCACTGGCTGAACCCGGGGCCGGAGGGCCAGGGGGCTCCTTTTCCCAGGTGCTTCACGATCCCTGGGAAGGCACCTTTAGGTGCACAGGGAGCTGTTTGCTTTCGTCCAGCGAGGGGCCTTAACCTGCCAGGTGCTCCGGGGTCCTCCGAATGCAGCACCCCTCCACCTCCACCCCAACCCGGGGGGGGGGGGGACGAGAGCAGGACGTGCGTCTCCTGCAGTGAGACAAGTGAGACAAGTGAGCGGATGGGAGAAAGGAGGAAAGGGACTTAGGGCTTTCTTGCAGAGAAGGCCTCCGTGGGGACAAGTCAGTGCCCAGGCCTGTCACATCAACCCACAGACACGCACGATTTGCTCTCTAGGGCACAATGCCTCCTTGTTTCAGGAAGGTGGAGAACCCTTTTGGGTCTCAAGGCCTCTCTTAATCTTCTCCCACTTAGCCTTTCCCACCGAATTTCCCACATAAACTTCTGAATTTTACAGCTGGGAAGTGCTCTTCCTGTTTGGTTAGGCATGTTTACCCTCCTTCGCTGAAGGAGTGATCCCCACACCTGCCTCATCAATCACCTGTGCAGCTTTTCCGATTAAACGGGTACCCGGACTGGAATCAGTATTACAGATGTGTCCTTTTCTGGAGTGAATCCCTTTATTGGCAAGTTTGCGAGTGTCTGGGTTAGGTGGGGGCTGGGGGGTGGGTGGGAAGCAGAGTGCCTAGGAATTATAAACTCCATCCTCCTCATTTTGCAAATAAAGGAACTGTGGTCCAGAGATTTTGGAAAATTTGACAGCGGCTGCTGCAAACTGTGAGTTAAGCCTGGTCTCTGGCCGTCAGTGCGGTGCCCAGCTCTGGACTGTGTTTGGTGCACACCACATCTCCTACCATCACTTTGCTTGCTCTCACTTCATTCCTGTTCCTCCCAGCCATCCCTTCCACAGGTAGAGAATGACTTCTAATTGCTAATTTTCCTCCCCGCTTTTTTTTCTTTCCCCAGATTACTTAGGCTGTCAGTGCAACTCAAGATTTACTTTTTTTCTGTGAAACCTCCCATGCCCACAGTCTGCATTAATCATCAAGCAAGCAGTATTTGTAGAACAGCCAGGATCATGATGCGGCAGCGACCAGAGGGACAAGTTAGCTCTCCGCAAGGGGCTTGCAGTCTACAGGGGACCTTAGGCTCCCGACAGGAATCCCACAGAAGATGAGTCTCACTGAACAGTATGTTGTAAATAGCACAAAATGTAGTTCTGCAGCTTTCTTGAAAGCATATTTGTTTCATTTGGCCAACTTTATTGTGATAACTTTGGAGGCAGTGACCAGGCCATTTGTCTTATCTTTACCTGTAGGACTGGAGCTCATGGTCGTGACCCCAAACCTAACAAATATTTACTGACTGATTGATTTATCAAGATGGGCATCCAAATACGGTTGTGTCCACCGTCTGCCTGAAAACTTTTGGCAATACTTTCTTGACTTCGGCGTTGCTGAAGAGAGCATAACACTTCAGTTTTGAGTGAACGGGCAGAACCAAATTTAAATGTAGGCTCTGCAAGTTTCAGGCTATTTGATCAGAGGCATGGAATGAGCCCACCTGTCTCAGGTGCCTTCTCTGTAAAAGGGGGATAATTATTTGCCTGCGTCGTTCTCAATGTGAAAATGTCTGGGACTTGGCCTAGAGCAAAGTAGATTTTCAACCCCCGTTTGCACCTTTCCTCTTCTTTTCCAGGAATTGAAATTTCTCGATGAATTCATGTAGAGCAGAGGCTATTTCTGACTCAATTAAAGGGGTAGGCAGCTGTGCTGAATGAAGCCAGGTGTAATGAGCATCTGTCATAGATCTGTCTGTCTGTCTTCATGCCAACATTTCTCCCCTTTCCCGTAGGTAGGAACACTCCACGCTTCTCCTTGGGAAACTTTAAGTGGGTCTGGTGACGCTGTCTATTGTGTAGCTCTGCCTCCCTGCCCTGGGCAGGTTTACGACCCAAGCAGAGCAACCCGAATCTGTTTAGGGGGGTTTTATAGACCCCAGGGTGGACAAGATCCCTGGTTTCTTGAGTTGTAAGGACACGGAGATTTAGAGTCGGGGGGTGGGTGGTGGGTGGGTGTCATTCTGCTGTAGAGAAAACTCACTGGACATGATTAGCACTAGCCAAGTGAGAAACAAAATTCTTGGGTCATCTTTTAAACACCTGGATCTAAGGCTGTTTCTACCCATCACCTCTAGGTTGGCGAATCAATCAATTTTGTTTTGTTTTGTTTGAGGTAGTGAGTGAGGATTTAGTTGTGATCACTTACAAGCAAAAATGCTCAGTAAAAACCTGAAAGCACAGGAAGTATGAACATTTAAAAGTGACTTGATAAACCCCCAAGGTCTTGTAGATTTTAAAAGAAAATCTCACGGGTTGCAAATAAGAATGATTTGGCTAATGGTAATTTTATTGATTGAATGCATGTAGGTTAGTCGTTAGTCACTTTGTCTGAACTAATAAAGATGAAAACATTGCAAATCAGATTCCTTGCACATCAAAGACAAAACAAAACAACAGTTCTAGTGAGAATACTTTGTCTATTTTGTGGCAAATGCCATTTAATTTATAAGATCAGGCTCTCAAATTGCATCATAATGATCATCAACATTGACTCAGCCCTTTATACATTCATATCCTCCCTGGAACCTTATGAGATGATGGTATTCTTACCCCAATTTTAAGGATAAGAAATGCAAGTTGTTTTCCTAATGGAGACCAGTAAGTCAGTGATAGAACTAACATTCTGAGACTTATGACTTTATGTTCTTTTCCAAATCCCTTGAGAATTCTGAGCACCACCACCACCACCACCGCCACCCCACCCCGAACATGTATGTATGTATAGACTTAAACTGGATAAGATCTTGGGTTTACTGTCATTTCTTTAAGAAAGAAATTCACATTTAAAACAACTTCTTAAAGATTTAATTTTTCAAGCAATCTCTACACTCAGTGTGGGGCTTGAACTTACAACCCCGAGATCAAGAGTTGCATGCTCTACTGAGTGAGGCAGCCAGGGACACCATTACATTTTTTTTTTTTTTTTTTATAAAAGAAAAGTATAGTCTTTTGGGCTGCAGTGGACCCTACTGGAGCTGAGAATGGTGGCTCTTTATGTGCAGAGTAGAGGCAAGTATACATTCAAACTTCTTCGTCTTAAACATATGCATTTCTGTTCTCTTTTGATAACTCACAGGAATACATAAAGGTGAGATGTCAGAGCAAAACAACAGTACCTTTACCTGTGATAG
This sequence comes from Vulpes lagopus, assembly GCF_018345385.1. Taxonomy (NCBI): domain Eukaryota; kingdom Metazoa; phylum Chordata; class Mammalia; order Carnivora; family Canidae; genus Vulpes; species Vulpes lagopus. Next base: position 56,510,893 of record NC_054828.1, read on the forward strand.
CAAGGCTATAGGCTAAAGCAGATTTGTTTAGTATTTTGTCTGGGTGAAATGTTCTTATTGATGATTTTGGAAGGTATCTCAGTGTTAATGAGCTGGTATGTAATGGAAGATCTCATGCCAGAATTTAAATCGCTTATTGCTTCTCAGACTCTTTGATTGCAAGTTCCTAAAATCGATTCTGGTAAAGCGCAATCTGGTACGTGTCTACTTTCGGGGCTTGCTAAATGGATGATTTCCTAATTCTTTAATCTTTGATAAAAGTCCACAACTAGAAACATTCATGTACACCACAAGAATTACTAATAAGCTTAGTTGAAGCATGCCAGGATAATTTTAGTTAACAGGTAAGTCAATATTTCTTTTACAAGTATAGTGAAATAGTGTTTACACAACTGGTGGGCTATTATGGACTTATTTAACTTGTTTGAAAGCGTATAGAGCCCATTATTTGCCCTGCTCATTTTACATTCATGATATAATCAGGCTTATGCTGAATTTCTTAACTTCCTTTCACCAACAAAATCTAATTAATTGGGAAGGGAGGAGGATTTAAGAATAGAGATCTATTTTTCTTCCAGAATTATTTATTTTGCAAGAAAGCATTAGTTCGGCTAGTTCATTACTTTGAAATAGCCTGTTGTATAAAATCAATTGGATCTGTCTTTGATATTATCCAACAAAAAGGAAACCTTTAAATATATCCACATGCTCACAGCAGGCTAAAAGAAAAGACAGTGGTGTATGATATTATCAATTCGTTAGCTCATTTGATCCTCTTGTCTTATTTCATGTATGATAATGAACATGGTTCTACTGGTATGAGGCCTGCTTCCTGAGAACGAATGTCTAATCAAACTCACATGTAAACCAGAGATAGATTTTTCTCTTCAAACTAAGAATAAAGTAAGTGAGAAAAAATATAATAAAATGCTTCAAATTAAATGAACTTACTGCTTATTCACACGCTTTATTTGATTCTGCTAAGGACTACCTGAGTATCCAGACAAAGCCTTCCATATGCCCAAAATGATGGATCTTTTCCTGGTCTTTTTAGAAGTAGACTTTTCAGATTTCTAACCGTCTACCATGTACACATGCTCTTATTTACCCGGGAGGGCTCAGATAGAGCGTAGACCTTATTCCAAAACGATGATGAGGTGCTAATAGGTTCCTATTCCCAGAACTGCTTCCCCCAAGGCATGTTGCTAGAGTATATAGAAATCTACAACCCCTCATCCGCAATTCCGAAATCCTAAGAGCTCTGTAAACAGAAAGGTTTTCTGAAACAAATTTGGTGGCACAATCTGAACTGAGTGGATGTGAGTCTTTCTTGCATTTCCTGTTAACATTCACTCAGTTTGCTGTAGAAATATTGATGTCCTCGATTGCAGCATGCTATCCCGGGTTCTCTTGGGAGTTTCATGTAATATATGGGGTCTCCTTCTCAAAGTAGTTAAGTTTTTAAATCTTTCAAAATTCTGCATTTGGCAAGATCTGGGACCCTGGCATTTTTGGCAAGGGGATTGTGGACCTATACTTATATTTGGAATATTTATTTCATAAACAATTTTCAGGGGAAAAAGAAAGACAAAAAAGGAATATTAGAACCCATATCAGTGGGACATCTGGGTGGCTAGGGGGTTGAGCGTCTGTCTTCAGCTCAGGGCATGATTCTGAGGTCCAGGGATTGAGTCCCGCATCGGGCTCCCTGCATGGAGCCTGCTTCTCCCTCTCCCTGTGTCTCTGCCCCTCTCTCTCTGTCTCTCATGCATAAATAAATAAAATCTTAAAAAAAAAAAAACATATCATCAAGAGCAAGACTCAGAAGAGAAAGGGAGTAGCTCAGGTGAGTGAGTGGCCATCCCTGAACATGTTGTCCTTTGCAGAGACGTAACTTCCTGTCTCTTGTTCTGGGCATACGTTTGGGAAACGGCTAGTAGAAAACATCCTATATATTAGAAGTTAGTTCTCTCAAGCACTGAAGAATAAATAACAAATGGTAAGCATATTTCAGACAAGAAAAACCAGAGACGTTAGGCAGAAATAGTAAAAGGAGAAGAAAATGTGGAGCTTACCTAGAAGAACAAATTTATGGATTTGCAGGATTTGTAAAGCAAAATAAACGAATACAGAGCATGCTGTTTCCCAAAATGCTTTATTTTGATAAGTCTGGTGTATTTTAATTGAGTATGCATAGTAGCATTTCACTGCAATTACAATCCCATAAAGCGGGGCAAAATATATTGCACAAACATTGTGGTTCAAGTAAATGAGTCATAATAAAACATTGTCCAGATTGCTGCAATTAAAATTTACAGAAACCTTTTGTTGAGTGTTGTTAGGTTTGTGGATTAATAAAATTAGCCTGTTTGTTTTAATTTTTCTTTAACTAGGGCTAACATTTTAATTTTAAGTTTCATAGATTTTTCTTCTTTTGCCTAGATTGTTAGATCAGTACTTGGCAGAAAGAACTCTCTTTGCAGTTTCAAGAAACAGCTATTTTCTAAGAGTTGATCCCTTTCATTTCCTTATTAACCTTCACTCTCCTTTGTTTACGGTCTCTCTGTTTTTCCCACTCCCATTTTCTTCCTAACTTCCCGTCAAGATTGCTGGGAGAGGGTGAATAGCATGAGGGCCATTGGTTGGGTCACAGGGGAAGGGCAGCGTGGCACAGCAGCCCAGTCTGGGTTTGGGGTTCTCACAGACTAGGCTTCAAGTCTCTGCTCGGTCATTTACCACCTGTAGGGCTTGGAGCAGCTTCATCCCCAAGGCCCAGTTTCTCATCTGCAAGGTGAGGACAAATAAATAGTAGACCCCTTAGCAGAACGAGGGCTAATGCATTACAGGGCTTGACATGCAATAAGCACTTAATATATGGCAACGATAGGGGACTTTCCATGATTAGAAGGTAAGAATCACTGAACTCTTCAAGAGTTGTGGAGTTGTCCCCTTAACAATGTCTGTTCGACTCTATAGAGACCGTAGGATAGGAAGTAGCAAATGGGTCTTTCACTTTTTTTTTCTTTTGCTAATGACTTGAGTACTTTGAACGTTTACTGTGGTTTCACATGAGAGTAGAAATATATCATGAAATTTTGAGTTCACCTTGATTGGGAATATTTGCTAGTGAAGCAGCCTGGGTTTCATTCAGCATACCTCGGTTTTCAGTTGTAGTAAAGCCTCAGTTCCCAGTTTTAATTAGAATGTATTTAATCAAAAGCAACTCTTGCATATGGAGAGATGCCTAGATCTGGGAATGGGGGATAAATACATATGGCGCCTGCTTTCAAGTGATTTACTAGTAAGTTGAGAAGACAAACACGGAGAACAGATCATTAAAATACAGTATGTAAAATCCAGAGATGAGAAAAATGCAGTTAGGGTGAAAAAGGAGGGCCAACTAAGTGAGAAAGCCTTCCTAGACAAGGGCACCAGGAATTTGTGAAGTGAAGAGGAGTAGAAGGATATCCTTGGGAGCCGGATGGGGACCAAATGTAGTCTGTAGGTGATGATTAGGGTGGCTCCAGCTTAGGGTGAACACACGTGAAGCTTGGGAGACCAGCAGAAGGTAAAGCTGGAGAGACGCACCGAGGCAGGGGGATTGTGAGAATGGGTACTAAATGCCATCTTCCTAAGCTCAGGCTTGATCTTTGCAACTAGGGGCCCAGGCCCCTTACTGCAGGGGAATGACATCGTCCTATTTCATCTCTGGGAAAAGAGAACAGTGGTGTCTCTACAGGGCCCTGTTGGAGAAGTCAGAGAGGAGAGGTAGGAGCAAGAGTCAGGAGTTGGTGATGATTGGCGTCTGCAGAGCTGAGCAGGAGGCAGCAGTCAGCGTATTAGAGGTGGGCGTGGGGAGGAGGCGCGTCTTAGATTTCTGGAATCTTCTGGGCACAATTGGCAGAACTTGGTGATTGGGTGACTCCAGGGAACAGCACAGCAGTAACACCTCTGGTGTCTCTGGCCTGGGAGGCTGGATAGATGCTGATTATTGACTGCAAAATATTGTTACCATTCTTGAGTCCTTATTTGTGCCAGGTGCTATGCTGGGTGACTTAAGCGCATTCTTTTACTCATTCATTCCTCTCAACCTGGAGGTAAATATAGTTACCCTCTTAAACAAATAAGGAAAATGGGGCTCAGAGAAACTAAGTAACTTTCCAAAGTCACTCTGCCAATAAGTGGCAGAGTTGACGTTGAATCTGTGGTCTCCTGGACTCTAACGCCATGCTTTTAAACCCTGGAAAGGGAGCAGGCTTTGAAAAGAAGGTTGTAAATTTAACTTTGGATATGTTGAGTTTGCAGTTGAGAAAAGTTTCCAAAATCATGAAAGGTGCTGACTCTTAACGTGGACCTTTGCAGCTTCAAATCTTTCTTGATGTGGACTCTATGATTTCAGCCAGACATAGATTCTTGATCACAGGCTTGACACAATGGCCTCTCTGTAGTGCGTTCTCCCAATGGTAGACTGGATGGATGCAGGGCTCTAAAAACCAAAAACTCAGGAGCTGCCTTGGTGTCCTGACCAATTATGGGGGCAAATATTTTTGGTACATTTTTTTTCTGAAGTTCTTTATGGTACTTGAGCTTTTCCAAGTCACAGTGTGACTGAAGTTTGATGCATTTTGAAGGTATAAATATCCCCCTTCCCTTGATTTTTTTTGGATGGTACTAAGCTTCATCTATTACCCTAGTAACCTGTTTTAATATTTATTCTTATAAAATGTCTTTCTTCTTAATCCTTTTTATATTATTGGGCCATAACATAGTTTCTATAAATGCTTGTTTGATGAGTCAGTTACAAGACGAATACAAGATGTGAGGTGAAGGACTATTTCTTAGGAGGCTTACTAGGGCAGCAGAGCGGGCGGCGCACTGAAGGGAGAAGGTGGCCGAAAGACCATTGACTCGGTGTGTACTCGCTGAGCACCGTTATGTGCCAGCATGCTGACTAGAATGCAACCACAGAGAAGTTTCCAAGTTGGTTGTTTGGGAGAAGGGTCATGCTATTTAAAAACGAGCAGACCTGGGGAAGAAGAGTCCACATCTGGTTGTGTTGAGTTTGAGCGACTCAAGACTCAGTTGGGTATTCAGGCTGGTGGTGCCTCAGAGAGAGGGCAGGGGTAGATGTCTTACGTCTAAGAATTTGGTTCATGAGGTGGTCCTGGTTGATACTGATATTGAAAGATGATGGATCTAAGTGTGGGGACTGATGAAATTAAGGAGGAGAGATGGTAGATAAATAGCTAACATTTGTTGAGCACTAACTACTCGTTGGGAACTCTTCTGAGCATTTTATAGCTAGTGTCTCATTGAATCTTCACATCAATCCAATGAGAGAGGTACTGTTAACATCCTCACTTTATAGAAACTTCCGCTGGGTAGATGAGGAAACTGAGGCCCAAGGTCACCCAGCTAGAAAGTGTTAGATCTGGGATTTTGCCTCAAGCAGGCTGACTCTAAGCCTATGTCGCCAGGCCCGACTTTATGCTGCTTCCCAGACTGAAGGGAGAGAGGAAACAAATCTGGGGACCATCCACCCGTAGAGGAGAAGTCAGGAAGAGGAGGGAGCAGAAATCAAAAAGGAGCAGTTAAAAGAAAGCACGGGAAAGAAGCCAAGAGAGGCTGCTGCCAGGATGGTGGGGAGGCACAGTGTCAGATACTGTGGGCATTCTGTGTCCGTGGACGGGTTCGTCATAGTTGTCACAAAGCAGGTGTCTGTGGGATACCAAGGCTTCATCTACATGGTTGGAAACAAGGTTTTCTTCACTTACTTATCCAGGAGGGATATCCAGAAGAAATATGGCAATGAGGTAACTAGTACCTGGTTGGTTGAGAATACTCTGTATCTACATTTAAATACTCCTAGTTTTTCAACACCACGACTAATTACTAATCGCTGGAGATTTGATGTAAGCACACCCTCTAATAATTTTGAATACCTGGAGGAATAATTTATCCAAGGGAGAGGAGAGTCTGACTCGTGTGTTTTGCTGAAAAGAAATGCATTTAATAATTTAGGGCATGAACAGAAAAGAAAACTATAACCGGAATTGGGTTTAACCAAATTATGTCAAATTAAGCACACGCCTGAAGGGAAGTTACAAATGACTTCCAATTATTATTTCAGTGTTTTAATGAATCAATTTGTAATTCCAGAACCACCTCCCTCAAGACTATTCTCTTAATGCAATTCAGTAAGAATTTATTAACCGCTATTACCGATTCAAGTATGCCGGGCATGGAGGGCCATAAAAGGCACAATTATTTATTTGTTGAATAAATATTTATTGAGAACGTACTCTGGGCTTGGCACTGTGTTTGGCACTGGCGATACAGGGAGAGTAGAACAGAAATTTGGCCTCCTGAAGCTAGTGGCCTAGTGGGAGTCACAGACGGTGATTAAAATCAGACACACACAAACATTTGTTTACAAACTGACCTGAGTGCCATGAATGATCTTTTCGGGAAGCAAGATTTACCAATGAAAGAATAAAATAAAATCACAGGCAAAAACAAGCTCCATTCCTTAGAATGGTTTTTATATCATTAACTTGTTGAGCCGTCCTCCTTCTCATGGAAGATGAAGCAGACACTGAATATTAATTCAATGATTCTCCTTCTCAGTTAGTGGGGGTACAGTTTTACTTTTCATCTGACTTTTTTAATTTAGGCAATTTTTTCCCCTCTCTCTTTTTATTTTTCCATGGCTTATGAAGCCATATCATTGCGGTGATGGCCTGTTAGTTGCAAGTTCTTCCTAGCGGCGAGGGGACGTTGAAAATGGAGCAAGGAATCCTATTGATAAATGGGGTTTTTACACCTTACTTTTCTGGCTGCTTTGAGGGTTGTAAGAGGTGTGTGTGTTGTCTTCAGCATGAAGATGGGTAACTCTGTTACATCGCTGAACTTCCTTAGATACTTATTAAATTGAAATCTTTCAAGAACAAGACTGATGTTTTCTACAGAGTGTTAAAAAAAAATCTACAGTGACCACTCTAGTGCCCAGTCACCACGGACAGTCAATTGTTAATTGACACAAATGTTGACTTCTAACGTTGTTTTGTGCTGTGGATTTGTCTATATATAAAATGTTGGAACAGGTCGTATTTTTCCATGAAATTCAAAACACTGGACAACATGCTTTTCTTCCATTTCCAAATGCTTTTCAACGTTCATACTGAGAGCCTGTGCTCATCGTCCCAAACAGAACATGTGGCAAAAATCTGGCAAGTCTTCTTCTTTCCGAGGAATAGGTGTATTAGTTACAAAGAAAAAAAAAAAGAATATTACAGACCTTGGAAATGGAGAGAAATCCCAAAGAAGAGACTACTTTGAGAAGAAAATAAATAAATAACAACTTAGCTTGTTATGCAGAGCAAATGGAAAATATATACACTTAAAAAAATTAGTCTTTCCTTGGAAACTGTTGAAATACGTAAAGTTTTTTCACTAAAAGTCATTTAAAATGTACAATCTTTATTTTATGTAATATGGATAAGACGACAGAAATAATTTAAAAAGTGTATGATGGAAGAGTATTAAAAGGAGCACTTCTTTAACTGGTAGAGTTAGAAGAGTGAAAGAAAACCTTTATTCTAATAATAATATTTCACTGATACTAGTAGAACATAGGATCTTATGCCGGTTTATGGGCCAGAGCTCCAGGATAGCTTCTTATGAAGATCAGAATTTTTTTTTTAAGATCAGAATTTTTTGAAGTACTAGACGGTAGTAAAAACAAAAAGCAAACCTGAAAATAAAAAAAAAATGTGATTAATAAAGAGCTTGTGAGGGAATTTTGCCTGCCCTGTGACTTCCTTCCCTCTTGGCTATTTCGCTTGGGTTCTAGAAAGAAGTAGTAGATTATTTTCACTCTATTGAGGACTCTCCTGAAGGAGGGGAAGCTGCTCCCTGACTTCTAATTTAGATTCTTATACATTAACTATCCTTCCAAAAAGGGGCTGCTTTGTGAGTAATCACTGTGACCCCCAAAGAGAAGCAAGATTGGTGGAAGAAAAAGAGCAGCAGCGGATTGCTAAGGCTTAAATTCTAGTTTGATGTATACACTACACTTAGTGAGGTACTGTAAAAGGAATGTGTATGCCTAGTGGGTGATATATATTTACGTACGTATATGTATACACAGACACAAATACAGACGCAGACACACACCCTACACACACCCCACACACAGACTACTGGATGCGAAGGGACCAACTGTTATGTGTGCTACACCTACACTAGATTTTGTTTCATAAGCAAGTTTTTAAAATTTAAAACTGATCTACACAAGTGCCAAAAGCCTTAAGGCTTTAATTATATTTAGGAGGTTAATTAACATCTTTTCTTGGCCTAGGAAACCTACCCCTTCATCATGTTCACTTATTCAACCAATAGTTGCTGAGTGCCTGCTAAGGCACGATGTTGCTCTTGGTTTTGGAGACACAGCAAACAAACAAAACAGACCAAAATTCTTGCCCTTTTACATTCCAGAGAGTTTACATTCTAGAGAGACAATTAACAAATAGATCACTGAAATATATAGGGAAGCAGGAGGTAATTAGCTAAAATAAAGCAGGGATGGGGAGCTAGGAGGTGTGTGAGCAAGGAGGGTGGATGCAGTTTGAAGGTAGAGGGGCCAGGGCAGGGCTCACAGAGAGGGGACGTGGAAGCAAAGACCTGAAGGAAGTGGGAACTGGGACTTGCAGACATCTGCGTGGAGGACCTTTCCAGGCAGAAAAGATAACAAAGGCAAAGGGCCATGAATGGGCAGGAGCAGGCCTGCCATGTTTGAGTGCAGGAGGGAGGCCAGGGCAGCCAGAGGACACTGAAGAGGGAAGGGTCATTGCAAGGACTCTGGCTTTTACTCCGAGTGAGGTGAGAGCCACTGGAGGGTTTGAGCGGAGGAGCCACTTGGTGTCATTTACATTTAAAAGAATGTTTGTCAAGGCCAATAAGCACCAGATCAAACAAGCTGTGAAGCTCTATGACATTGATGTGGCCAAGGTCAACACCTTGATCAGGCTTGTTGGAGAGAAGAAAGCATATGTTCGACTGGCTCCTGACTGTGATGCTTTGGATGTTGCCAACAAAATTGGGATCATCTAAACTGAGTCCAGCCGGCTATAAATCTAACTATAATTTTTTTCACCATAAAAAAAAAAAAAGAATGATTTTGTCTGCTAGGTGGGGAAAAGATGATTTATGAAGAGAGCTAAATGAAAAGGCAAGGCTGTTGTAGCCCAAGTGATGGCTTGGGCCAGAGTGGTAGCAGGGAGGTGATGACAAGGGACAGGATTAGGGGTTGCCTCCTGGATATGTTGAGAGTACAGCTGACTGAACTTATTGATGGATTGGATGTGGGCTTTGTGAGAAGGAGGGAGGAATCAGGGAAGAATTTAGGGTTTTGACCTGAGCAACTGGACGGATTGAAGTTGCCATTGATTGAGATGGAGAGGCTGTGGGAAGAAAAGGTTTGGGGGACGGAGGAGGTTAAAATTGAACATGTTAACTTTGAGAGGATAGTATATGTCTAGATGGAAGTACTGAATGTGTAGTTGTATATATATGTCTGGCATCCAGAGACTCTAGGCTGGAAACTTAAAACTGATAGTAGTCAGAAGATAGGAGCTATTAAAAACTACAAGACTTTTTGAGATTATTAAGGGAGTGAGTGCAGATAGAAAAGAGAAGAGATCCAAGGTCCCACTTGAAATACTCCGAAGTCTACCCTGTAACAGGTCAACTGTAGAGACTGGGACACAGAAACATTACCAGTGAAGGCCAATGGTCAGTGAGGGAGGAGGAAAGTCAGGAGAAAGATGTGTCCTGGCGGCCAAGAGAATAAAACATTTCAGATGGGAATGCATGATTAACGGTAAAATATGCTCCTAATAGATTGAAGAAGAAGAGAGAGAACTGTCTATGGAGTTCAGCACCGCACAGGTCATTAGTAATTTTCATAAGAGCAATTTTGATGGAGTGACGGGAACAGAGTCTACTTGGAATGATTCACTTAAGCTTTTTGAAATAACAATAGAAGTCATTTAATCCACTTGAAAATGTGAGATAAATAGCGCACTCCAAAAATACTCTGAGAAAGACCAAAAGCAGACTTTTAGGAATTGAGACAAAAAACAACTGACATTTAGTTAGCACCTACGTGAGCCCGGCACTGTCAAGCAGAAGTGCTGAATTTATCTGACCTTCACAGTAAATCTATGAGTTAGATGCTAGTTATCTCCATTTTATGTGAGGAAATTGAAGTTTGCAAAGGTTAAGGGGCTTTTCTAAGGTCATATAATGAGTGAATTGATGGACCTAGGATGTTGAATGTACTTTCATAATTCTGTTAAGGTGATTATTTGTTTCCAAGATATAACTTGTTTGTTAGAAATTTAATGGTCTCATTCTTTAGAAACTAAGTATCATTCCTTCATTTTGTCCATCCCATGTATTTCAAGTGTCTCTATTTTCCAGATATGGAGCGCTATGGAGTGCTTCTACAATATTGAAAATTTATATCCAGTTGCTTTAGTAGTTGTTTCCCCCTTTTTTAATGCAAAAAAAAAAATGACCCCAAATGCTTCAACTTCTTGAATTAGATTTACATGGTCAAACATGCTAAAATGTTATAAGAGTGCAGTTCTCTAGAATGATTTCTATAGAAGTTTGTTGTATAGAAGTTTATTTGGAGGAACTTGATTACATTTTTGGAGGTACATTCTTACCATAAAGATCTGGAAGGAAAGCCACTGAGCATTTACCATGGCTCTTTCATGTTCACAAGCGCTCTGTGAGGTGGAGGTTGTCATCATATACATTTTACAGATGGGGAACCAGAGGTTTGGAGAAGTCGGATACATTGCCTAGGCACCGAGCTGGTAAGTGGTGGAGTAGGGACTGACCCCACGTCCTCTGAAATTACATTCCATGCTCTTTCCACTACAACATGCATACAAATTTAGTTAATTCCAAAGAACGGCTTGAAATATTATCTTTCCTCATCTGTGTAAAATTGATTACCCTCATCTGATGCACCATTGTGACTCTAACAGCTGGCGCAACCAGGGCCGAAATTTTAGGAAGCACGTATACATTTTTTAATTAGACAAATTTTCTCTGGGAAATATGTTCAGTGGGTTGATTTTTTTTTCCTGTATTAGGATTGGTTCTACCTAAACCTACAGAGGGGGGAAAAAACCCCCACCAGTATTACTGTTTCCTTGGCTATACTTTCCATAGTTGTTGATCTTTTTTGAGGATGTAGCTGGGATTGGCGTGGGGAGAGAACTGCAGTGAACAAGGGTTATGCCGCAGATCCTGGAGCTTGCCATGAAATGGGCCTGAGAGTATGTATCGTTTTTCTAGAATAATCTTACAATTTCCCATTGCCCAACACCCCCCAACCCGCCCCAAACTCACATCGCATTCACAACAAAAGCATTGGTTTCTTTAAATGAGCATGCTCTTCCCTGTGTCTACCTTTGAGCCTCTTTAGTCAAGCTGCCACTTTATGGCCAGAATGGTCTATTAAAAATGCAACTCTGGGGGATCCCTGGGTGGCGCAGCGGTTTAGTGCCTGCCTTTGGCCCAGGGCGCGATCCTGGAGACCCGCAATCGAATCCCACGTCGGGCTCCCGGTGCATGGAGCCTGCTTCTCCCTTTGCCTATGTCTCTGCCTCTCTCTCTCTCTCTCTCTGTGTGACTATCATAAAAAAAAAGAAATGCAACTCTGATAACCCACTTACGTGCTTACAGTTCTTCAATGACTCTGTTATATTTAATATAAATATAGTATAAATACTATAGATATATATAGTATAAATATATAAATATATAAATTATAAATATATAAATATAGTATAAATACTATGTATTTAGTATAAATACAGACCACTGTCTATAGCCTATAGGGTGTGATAGGACCTGGCCCTTGTCCTACTCTCCAGCCTCAGGCTGGCACCTTTTCCCGTCAGCCCATTGTGCTCCAGCCCCCAGGCCCCCTTGAAGCTCCTTCAAGGTTTTTCTAAATTCAGGTCTCCCATAATACTATTTCATTTGCCTAGAACTTTTGCTCCTTTATTGTCAGGGTAGCTGATACTACCTTAGAGGTCCTCCTTGATGACCCAATCTAGATTAGACCCTTGGTTATCATTTCTCTGATGACCTTGTGCTTTTACTTCCAAGTACTTATACCAACTTAGGATTGCATTTTATTTGTATGTTTGCTCCATATCACTTTTCCTTCACATGAGCATAAGCCACAGGAGGACAGTTTCTATACCTGCCTCCCGCCCCCCCCCCCCCGCCACTACTGTCTGGCTTATAGTAGATACGCAATACAATTTCTCAAGTAAATGAATGCACGTTCACAAACTTCTCAGCCTGGAGCACAACAAAAAGGGTAAAATTTATTTTGTACTCACACCCTAAGCACCACAATGATATTACAGCTCGAGCCAAGACAGCAGGTACATGTATATAGTCAGTAACGGTGAAGATGTTTTATGGGTAGTTACACTAACTCGAGTTTTCTTCTGGATTTCACAGACTGCTTTAAAAGCAAGGGATAGGGAAGGGGCACCGAAGGATTGGGTCAGACGTCATGGTCTGTTCTGTTCTATCTAGACATGTTGCAGAGAACACCATGCAGTTGAGAAGCTGGGGTATGTAAGTGTGTCGGTGTGGGTTTCTTTTAAAGAGGCTAATATTCATATCGACTCATATTACTTTGATGGGATAAGTAAAGATGAAAAAAAGTCACCTATCCTTTATTTTTCTGAATTTGGACATAATTCTTTTTCTGTCCTCCCAGGAAACAGGACTGGGAGCAGAGACTGGGTAAAGCTATTGTGTTAGCACCCCCTGCTGGTGGTGAGTGACTCTTCTAGCAGAAGGCATGTTGAGATACAGTTTACCTGTTACAAAGTTCACCTGTTTAAAGTAGTTTTTTAGCATATTTGTAAAATTGCACAACCATCCTCTATAATCTGATTTTAGAAACGTTTTAACCCCCCCCGCAAGAAACCTTCCATCCATTATCCATCACTCCTCATTTCTCCATCCATTTCCTCCTGCCCCTAGCCTCCTGGCAACCACTAACCTACTGTCTGTCTCTATAAATTTACCTATTTTGGACCTTTTGTTATAGATGGGATCATATTATGACGTGGTATTTTGTTATTGCCTATTTCACCTAGCTTGCTGTTTTGGAGGTTCAGCATTATGGTATACACGTATCAATACTTCATTGCTTTTTATTGCTAAACAGTATTCCATTTTATAGATATACCATGTTCGTTGATTTTTTCTCTAGTCAATGGACACTTGGGTCATTGTCTCCACTTTTTTTTTGCTATTATAAATGATGCCACCGTGAACGTGAGTGTACAAGTAGGTTTTATGTGGGCACATGTATTCAGTTCTATCGTGTGTATACTTAAGAGTAGAATTGCTGGGTCATATCTGTATTTAGCAGTTGAAGGACTGCCAAATTACTTTCCAAAGTGGGTGCACTGTTTTACATTCTCACACACATGCTCTTTTGGATAGTTTAAAAAACTAGTACTTAAGAGAAAGAGAACCTCAGTTTAGTAAATATCAATTATTCTTCCATTTTCCTTAAGTACTTTTATGTTGCCTTCATTTGCCTTTTTATTGTGGCTCACTATCTCTTTTTCTCCGTTACTATTGTGAAATCTCTTTAGTTTTCTCTCCTGTAGGGATGGGTGATGAAATAATATCTAAGCTTCCATTCAGCTAAAAACTATTAGGTGAGAATAAAAAAAACACAAATATTGTCTTGATCATTAGCTTCCTCAATGACATTGCCGTAAAATTCCTTCTGGAGAAGTGGCTTCAAGTGTTGACTCTTGAGTCAGGCTATCTGAGTTTAGATCCTTGGTCCACCACTTTCTCATTGGGCAAAGATTTAATTTTCTAAGTCTTGTGTATAAAATGAAAATAATGCTAGTGGTAATCTAATGGGATTGTTATGGAGATTAAATGGGACAACGTGCTTTGCATAGGGCCAGGTTCACATGCAGGGAGCTCTCAGTAAATACTGGCTATTATTATTAGTCTACCTTTTCCCTCTGAGCTCTTTGGACCTGGAGGTGGAACTATGAATAGGTCGGTAGATGTAGAGATTGCTCCTGGAGAAGAATGGGTACTTCATTAAATAATGGCTCCTTTAGAAAACAGGAGGAGGAAAAGAGTAAACAATTAGGATGATTGCTGTTGTATGAACATGCCCGTATGTGGAATCTTCAGTCTATACCTGTATCTTCAAAAGCAAAATGCTCAGCCTTGGCAAAAATTTTGTGGCATTAAAGGGCTGAAAAATAGGATGAGATAGGGATTTCGAACTTCTTATTAATTTAGCTCCTCTAAAATTTTTTGAGCCCATTTATCCTATTTAAAATCTTATAAAAGCAATAAACCCTGTCTACAAAAAATACTCACGCATGTATATACCCAAAATTTGCATAAACTTTCAGGGTACATACACTGAGGCCCTAAAGACCATGGAAGTCCATGCTAATAAGTGCATTGAGCATGAAAGATTATGTAGCTCCCTTCGGCATTATGAAATTCCTTATTTTTACCTTAAAAATTCTATTTTCATTTTCCTCAGGAAAACTTGGAAAATGCATGTAAAATTGTTGTGCTTGAACCCTTAAAATGTTCAATTTATTTTTACCCTACATGGTTTTTTTTTTTCCAGATTTTATTTATTTATTCATGAGAGACCCAGAGAGAGAGAGAGAGAGAGAGAGAGAGAGAGAGGCAGAGACACAGGCAGAGGGAGAAGCAGGCTCCAGGCAGGGAACCCGATGTGGTACTCGATCCCAGGACCCCGGGATCATGCCCTGAGCCGAAGGCAGATGCTCAACTGCTGAGCCACCCAGGCATCCCTTTACCCTATAGTTTTAAAAGAAGATTATACTCGTAGATTTTAGGGAGATAGTTTGAGCTTAAGCTCTTGGTCCAACAGAGACAAAAAAAAAATACTCAGAGAACAATGTCAGGGCTCCCAAGTATGTAAGATTCTTGAGCTTCACTGTGATGAGACCAGGTCTGTGTTTATGAAAGCCTTGAACGTTTTGTACACAAACACAGGAGAGCAGAATGGAGAATGTGATGGCCTTTCTCCATGCTGGGATGGACGGGGGAGGCAGCACCTAGGGAGGACTGTGGTTCCTTCTGATGTTTCCAGGAGCCTTGAGTTCTGCGAATAGTCCAAAAGCTTCTCCTAGACCTTGGAGCTCTGTCCACTTCTCCAAGACTATGAAGACAAAAGAGTTGGAAAGTGGCTCGTGCTTTGAGGTTCATTCCCTACTGGCTGAGGAGTTCCCCCTTGATCTCTAGAACTTGCAATATCGAGTTGGGCTCAGGTGTGAAATGAGGGCACTTTACGTAGATGCTCATAATCGAGGATGATGCCTGAAGATTTCCCCTCTGTTCTGCCCTCTTCTTTGGCTTCGTTCTCTTACCCGAGCAACTCCTCTGCTTTCTTCCCACCTTCTCAAATACCCAGCGCGTGTGTATCATGTGAGATATACTCTTCCTACACCTACAGGCTTAGTTGAATTCATCATCTAGTGTCGTACTACAGAGATGAGGTCAAATTTTAGCTCTTCACTCTTACCCAGAAATTTAAAATGAATTCTTTTTTTAAAAATTTTTATTTATTTATGATAGTCACAGAGAGAGAGAGAGAGGAGCAGAGACACAGGCAGAGGGAGAAGCAGGATCCATGCACCGGGAGCCTGATGTGGGATTCGATCCCGGATCTCCAGGATCGCGCCCTGGGCCAAAGGCAGGCGCCAAACCGCTGCACCACTCAGGGATCCCCTTTAAAATGAATTCTAAATCAAGAAGCTGAATCTCTGATTGGAAAAAGTGCATGGGCATTTATAAATTGGACTATTTTTATGGCTAGATATGTTAACTTTACTCTTAAGGAACTTGAAAGTTATAAACTGCAACTCCAATCTGCTACTGTGAATAAGACGCTAATCAAAGATTTTGTTGTATTTTTTTTTCATGAGAGCTTTTTGGACCTGTAATGCAAAAGGCATTTCAAATTTTGGATTGTCCTTAAAAAGAAAATGCCAAGTATGTTAAATTGCGTACTTAGTTTGTAACGTGGAGGGACAAATTCCAGATTCAATGAATTAACAAAATTTTTCAGAGCTCTAAGGTGTACTTGCAATTAAGACCCTGTGCTTGCTATACACTGGCTGATTCTTTCCCCTGGAAAGCTTTGTTTCTCTGTGAAACCAAAAATCCTGCCATTGATCTGTACTCACAAAACCCTGTTGATTTAAACAAGACTCCCAGAGGTGGAACAAGAGCAAAACCAAGAGACTCAATTTACTGAGCTTGGGTTACAGGAAACATATTTAATAGCAGACAGTTCCTGTTTTCATTGTTTTCCATCTAAGTTCCTACAAAATCAGATTGTCTTTAAATAGATGCTGCTGCCATTGGGACAAGGTTCAGTTTCACATCCCTAAAGAAATAAAGAGTTTTGTAAAAATCCACTCTACCTTGGCCTCACATATAATGAGCCTAAGTCAAGCCAGAAGGATCAAGATGGATATCACGCTAAAACAGTGATAGAATAACAACACCAAAGATGTGAAACACATACTTTTTTTAGACTTTTTAATGTAGCCCTCCGTAACCAAGGAGTGATTGCTGGTGGACGGAAGTGAAAAGGATTTTCAACTGAGAATAATAGGTTTTGTCTGCTTGAGAAGCACAAGACAGGTTGGTCTTAAAGATATCTGAGGCGAGAAAGGAGGGGAAATAGTGGTTATTCCCACTGTTTGGAAAGATCCTGGGTTTGTCAGGATTCCTGGAATTTTGCCCCCATGGAGGTGAGCTCTGCATAAACAGCAGCAACACTAATGCTAGTGATGATGATGATGATGATGATGGCTAATATTATTGAGCACATAGCGTATGTCACAAGCCCTATGCTGAGCAGTATATATGTATACAAACATACATACATATATGATCTTATTTACTATAATATCAGTTCGTAGTGTTTGGATTAACACCTCCATCCTGGATGGCTGCATAGTATGATGGTTAAGGGAAGGTATAGGGTTTTTGTTGTTCCTCTATTACTAATTTAGTGACCTTAAGTAAGTTACTCTCTGAGTCTTCATCTCTTAATCTGTAAAATAGCTCAGTACGGCTTACCTCATTGGGTTTCGTGAAATTAAATAATACAGGCCAGTAGAGGAGATAGAGAAACAACCCTGCAGTTCGAATACAGTGATATCCATGGGATGTAGGTGTAGAGCCCTGGGAACAGCTTGCAGGAGGATTTTCTGCTGTTCCAGGTCTTTGGGTATGCAGAACTTCCTCAAAGAGCTGCCTCTACGTGGACACTTGGGTTATGAATGGGAATAAGTCAGAAGAAAATAAGAGAGGGATGTGCTAGGTTGAAGGGTTAGCGGGTTCTTGGGGAGTGGTCTGTGGATGCACAGTGGCAAGATCAGGAGTGGGCAGGTTGGGAAACCAGAAAAAGTAAGCAAGCTTGTTTCCTGAAGGAGTTGGGAAGGTGTTCCAGGGAGTTTGAACTTTCTCCTGAGGTCAGAGGGGAGCCACTGAAGAGTTTTAAGTGGGAGAATGACATAATTAGATTTGCTCGCAGTGATGTTCACTCTCTTTGAGATTAAAGATATAGTGTGAACAGAGACCCTTTCTTGACCGCCCAGTAGAGCGAATCTATGACTTTGACCTCTTTGGTTTTAGGATTGTCATCAAGTGACCACAGTATCATCCAGCAGGTATTTGACTTCTGCTGCTCTGATTTCTGTTATAACCCTATGGCTCTGAATTATTTCCTTCTCAAAGTGGGGTGGTTCCTAGGATGAGAAAGGAGCATTTCTGCTTGCACATAAGGCTGGGGCTCTTGATGTGGGCCACACAAATACATTTTTTTCTAAAGTTGCCTTATTGCCTATACTTAATGTATTAAATATAACTAAAATTTAGTCTTCAGGTTGAGTTTCAAGGGCTTTCTTCTCGATTGCAACCATTTACTGAGAGTTGGTTAGGCAAAGCAAACCATTTTCTCATGGTTAATCTAAGTAAAACAATGGGAAAGAACATTTGTAGACACTTCATCTCTTCTTACTCTCAACCTGCTGCTTGTTATTTGAATGAAACACACAATGAAATCTAATTGCATACATGATTTGGGAGGGGGGTGTGGAGTGGGGAGAGGGCATGGGAAGGTTATCTGTGCTGCTCACTCTGAATAGAAAATTGATTCTGGGACGCCTGGGTGGCTCAGTGGTTGAGCATCTGGCTTTGGCCAAAGTCATGATCCCAGGGTCCTGGGATTGAGTCCCCCATCGGGCTCCCCATAGGGGGTCTGCTTCTCCCTCTGCCTGTGTCTCTGCCTCTCTCGGTGTCTCTCATGAATAAATTAGAAAATTGATTCTATTTTAAACATTTTATTTTTTTAAAGATTTATGTATTTATCTACGATAGACAGAGAGAGAGAGAGAGAGGGAGAGAGAGAGAGAGGCAGAGACACAGGAGGAGGGAGAAGCAGGCTCCATGCACCGGGAGCCCGACGTGGGATTCAATCCCGGGTCTCCAGGATGGCACCCTGGGCCAAAGGCAGGTGCTAAACTGCTGAGCCACCCAGGGATCCCCGAAAATTGATTCTATTTTATGATCACAATCTTACATTCCTTGAAAAGTCTAAATTTGATTTGTTTTAAAATCACCTTTAAAACAAAATTAGATAACAATAGCTTTCTAGGGCACATTTTATTAAATGGTTAGCAATTACTATTTTATAAAATATTTATTAAAATATCAATAAATGCATAGTAATAAGTTTAAAGTTAGGTAGGACAAAAATAAAAAGTCACACTGGATTGTTTGAATTTCTGGGGAAGCAAACATTTAACATGTTAAAATCAAGTAAATGCTTATTTAGAACTCCATATGTTCTAGACTTGTGATGAAATTAGAAAGTTTTTAATATACCCACAAATAGTAACCTATACATAATACCCAAAGGGTAAATAATTATAATTTAATTTCAAGAGAAATTAAAATGTTAGAGGACTACGCTACAACTTTTATTGGAAAATTTTAGAATTCCTTAAACAAGAAAAATGTGTATAATGGAAATCAACTATATTTGCTTTGAGTTGTTCATGAAGTGACTTAGCACTCTTGGAGCATTTCATGTTTTACTAACGTTGTTAAATCCCATCTGGTGTTTGTAAAGTCTTTTACTATCCCCCTGCTGGGACAGGCAGACATTGGTTTGCATGACTGCGTGTTCCCAAAATATTTTTAAAAAGTATCTAGTGGATTTTTACCAACTGTAGCAGGATGATAGAAGACCACATTTCCATTATGATGCCTTTAGGAATGGAGACAAATGTCATCAGGTCACAAAAGATTCATCAGTTTTATACTGTGTGACATTTGGGGAAGAATGTAAATGATTAGTGGTTTTCAAAAGTTGTTTGGAATTCAACATTCTGTGTAGATATTACTTGAAATATATTTATAGGTTCTGAGTCAGTGAGATGCAATTTATTCCTCCATGGAATTCATTCGAGAATGTGTGGAATATTGCCTTGAACCTTAGTCATTCCAACATATTCCCTGGAAGTATCATTATTGTCAATAAACAGGTTATTCTGCCTCCTTGAGTGATTTTTATTGTATTATGATCACCCTGTATTTCTGGAAATCGACAGGATCTTTACATGGAGAGAAAATAATTCAGCAAGAATTTATTGAATCACTCCTATGTTCGAGACAGTCTTATAGGCATTGGGAGAAATGAAAAACAATCAGACATGATTCCTAGTCTCAAACAACTTATAGTTTAGGTGAGGGACAGATAAAAATCAAGGCAAGCTGTTTCAAAAATGGAATATAAGTATCTCACTGATACTGAGAAGGAAATATGAAACTTGATTGGGGGATGAAAAAAAAGCACCATGGTGAAAATAAAACAGGCCTTGAAGGATAAGCATAATTTTAATTTTAAGGAGGTGAGAAAGGTCATATATGTAAAATAAGTAGTAAAATTCAAAATGTATTATATTCCAAGAAAAACTGATGTAAGAGTCAGAATGTAGTAAGAGGAATATGTCGATGGACACCTAAATTTTAATCCTTGCTCTGGAACTAGCAGTGTCAGCTTAAGCACTGCTCAACTCACATTTATTGAATCCTTATAATATCTTGGACAGCGTTTTAGGTGCTGGAGTTACAATGCTAAATGTGACAGGCAGGGCACTAATAGCATGCATTTTAGTGGGAGGATACAGGAAGAAAGAAGTACAAAATAATAAAAAAAAGGAAACAGCAAGGAGTAATTAGTACTGCAGTACTAATTATTATACTATACTAATTTTATTGCAATAAAATAAAACTGGGTAGTGTGATAAGACGATGGGAACGGGCTACTTCAGGTTGTCATGAGAAAAGACTCACCTGAAGAGGGGATATTCCAGCTGCTATATCGATGACAATGAATTTTTCAAGTGAAGAGCTGTGTGAAGATAGTTGGAGAGCAAGAGCCCTAGATTAGGAGCAAGCTCACAGTGTTCCAGGAAACGGGTCCTGATGGCTGGAGAGAGGGAAGAAAAGGCTTGAAGTTAGAGTTCTTGGCAGATAATCCAGGGTTTTGTGTACGGGATGAAATAACGTGGCTTCTATTTTAAGTATGGTGGGGAATCACAGTTTGTGTTATGAGTTATGTTTTCACAAAGATCACTCTGGGTGGTGGGCTGGGGTATGGAGTGGACAAGTGTGGAAACAGGGACATGAGTTAAGAGGCTCTTGCAGTAGTTCAAATAATAAATGATGGTTATTCTGATTGCTGAGAGTAGTGGACATGAAGACATGCATAAACTTCAAGGATGTCACATAGGTTTTTTTCTCTTTGGGCAACTGGAAGGGTGGTAGTGACATTTACCGAGGTGGGGAAGACTTGGAAGCTATGGAGGTTTGGAGGGCATGGCTCTCGACACCCCTAAGCCCCTCTCCCTGGTTATAAAATGTCAGGGATAATATCGATCTTAATGGATTGTTGTTGTAAGAATTAAATCAAATGAAGGAACCTATATAGAGTATCTTGCAGGGCTCAGCAATTGCCAGTTACTTTTTCCATATCCAATAACAAGTTTAAATAAACAGTTCCACACGAGGAGAGGTGGAAATCAATTACACATTTTTCATGACTCTAGACTTCAAAATGTAGTGTTTAAAAAAAATTCTCATTTCATATGTTTTATTCTAAACTGATTATTTGAGATCTTGTGTTGGATGTGCTTGCAGCCAGGAAACATTCTATTGAGGCAATTACTACTGGAAGGAGATATAAATGGAGCCATGAGTGGGACATGGGAGATTCTACTTAATGGAGCCTGACAGTGTGGGGTGTGAGTTGCTTTCTGTGCACCTGTAAGGATATTCCCATCTGAAGATATGCCAGTGATGGTTGAGTTGGATCTTGTTGTAATGCCCGCAGGCTTCAACTTAACCTTAAATTACAGTGGGATACTCATGTCACTCCATTGGATGGCTCCAAGGCTTGGGCCTGTGATAGAATAATTTCTCTATTGCCTCCTTTAGGCCCCTAAATCAGTAGGCTTTTGATTACATTGTTTGCTTTGTCTCTGATATCAAGATTAAGTGGAAAACATGTGGAAACTTGAAAAATAAGAATCACCAGGTTTATTACCGAGTATCAGGCTGTGGTAAGAAGGAGTGGGTCCTTGATCTTAGGAACTGAGAAAGGTTTCTCTTTTTGACATGCAGTGAAAGCTTTTGGACACTAGAGGACACTTTGCAGACTATATCCTCAGGTCAAAGCAACAGCCTTCCCTGTGCTTTGTCTTCGGCAGTACTGGGTTAGGATCCCTGAAGCAAGGGTTTGTCTAGCTGTTGTGAAAGCTCTGTGTCACATCATAGACTCCTGTTGTCTGTGTTGGGGTTCTACCTTTGTCTTAGAGTGACTCCATGCTGGAGTTGTCTTCCAAAACTCAGTACGGGCTTCCTGAGCCCTTTAGGACCTTCTCCTTTTTACCCAAGACACCTGTCCTGTGGGGACATCTTCCAGATATTATTGTACTTTCTAGTCAGGCTAAATGTGGCCCAACTCTCCATTGGCCCATCAGTGTCAGGGAACTGCCTATGTTCTAAATTTAGATAACTTAATTATTATTTGCATTTATTCCTCAAAATCTGCTCTTGAGTAATAATCATTTAACTATTAGAAAAAATTTTAGTATTAGCTACTGTTCATTTTTTCCCCTGTATTTTTTCTTTTTTTATGGTTTCCAACACATACAAGTGCTTAAAATCTTATTTACTGATGAAGTTGATCAACATTCATAATTGAAATCGAACAAGACGAATTATAAACAAGAAATACAAAATTTTTCTGGATTAATTAGACTTAATTCCATTTATAGGTTCACAAATACTCTTACCCTTATTTATAAGGTAGAGAAAGGCAGAGTGACAGTAGAACTCTTGGTGGTGCACTTTGGTGAGCGGGGATGTGAGGTGCCTTGAGGTCAGGGTGTAGAGCAGTCATTCATTTCTCAGCCTAGCACATGGGTCTGCTTTGAGGAAAGAAATTCACAGTTATTTAAGTGCATACTAACTTAAATTTTAAAAATAAAGATCGTCCTTTTGTTAAAAATTTTTGCATAGTCTCATACTTAGATTGAAGATATGGTATTTATGAAATTAATAACAGACACTTTGTGAAGATTAAAGTATAGATTTAAAAAAAATAAAGTATAGATTTTAAAAAGATTTACAATTTATGAAATCTTATAATGGAATATCTTATCTATCTTTTCTTTTATATTTTGGCCTTAAATAGGACATTATTATTCCTTAATCCTTAATTCCATTTGTTTTTTTAAAGAGACCTGAACCTTCTCTTAGACATATTTGTGACCTCTTATCAGTGACTTTGCAAATTAACTTGTCTTTTCCCCCCACCAGACTCTTCCCTCAATTATTGTAGTTTATAGTAGACATGAAAATCTTGAGGATTCTCTTGTTGTAGACACTTCACTTATGTAGTTGTTTGATAAGAGAGTTAACTTGCTATTGGTATAAATAGCACCTCCAGGCACAACTGAGAACACTGTATTGTTTCGCCAAGGTGAAGGGCAGGTGCCAAGAAGGAATAGTAAATGATTCCTTAGGCTGTTTGATATGATAGGCTTTAAAGAACATTTGATGATGAGATAGTGAGTAAATCATTGTTTTTGAATTTTCTTTCCATTCTTCTGATTAATTTAAAAGTCAGTCTTAGTTTGATGTTAATTACAGTTATATTTTTCAAACACTGACTTTTTCATCTTAAAGAAGAGGAGCAGGATTCATACTCAGTCTCAGTAGGTATTAATGTATCGTTAGAGACTTTTTTCTTATTCTTTTTCATATCGTTAAAAAGAACATTTCTTAAAAAGGAGTTAATTTTAAGGTAAAATATAAGTAAATAATAATAGAAATACATTTTGTAAATAAATATTTCAAATAAATGAAAATTGTACTTCACTGATTAAAGCTTGTGAAGTATTGGTGTAACTGGTAAAGGCACAGACTTTGGACTTAAAGTCTCTTCCATTTAGTTCATGACTTGGATGAGCATAAAGTCTTTTCTAAATTTCGGTCTCCTCAACAGTAAAATGTGATAATAACAATACCTATCTCATATGGCTATTTTGAGGATTAAGTGAAATTTAATATTAAGTCCTTAGAGCATTATGATCATTCAATGAATATTAGCCTCCTCTACTTCTACTATTTCAATTACCACTATTACTTTTGTCTGTATTTTTGACTAATCACATACACATATTGAATAGAAACTAAAAATTAAAAATAATACAGATATAGTTTCATTATCATAGCTTTATTTTTATGAGCACTATAAGGCTCTCTACTTCCTTTTAGATAGCCTAGTGACTAAAATATATTGAATTATGATTGCTAAGGTTAATCAGATCTCGGGGGATAATAACAGTAAAGCATGAGGGTGAATGGTAGAGCAAAGGAAAATTAAGAAGGAAAACACAAAATCAATATAACTCTTGGGTTGACTTTGAACTGAGTCTAACTAATCTAGGAATTCAGAACCATTGACTTAAAACTCTTCATTTTCTCCATCTTAGGTAGATTTTATTTCCTCTGCATTCTACTTTATTATATTCTTCAAAGGTTTTCTATATCTATTAGGTACAAGTGATATATAATGAAATGTACTGCACCTTTTAGAGTCAAATACATTTATTTATTTATTTATTTATTTATTTATTTATTTATTTATTTATTTATAGATTTTATTTTTAAGTGATCCCTACACCCAATATGAGGCTCAAACTTACAACCCTAAGATCAAGAGTCACATACTCTACCAATTGAGCCAGCCAAGAGCCCCAAGAGTCAAATAATTTTAGAAGTAGGTGAATGAGACAGCAAGTGTATTTATTATTTATGTAATAAACTGTAATTTTATTAGATAATACTTATAGCAGAATTCATTACAAAGTGACTTAATTAAAATGTCCAAAGTACAGTGCCAAGACTATTGAATGGATAAAGGGCAGTTTTTTCAACAAGTGGTGCTGGGAAAACTGTATATCCACATGCAAAAAAATGATGTTTGGGCCCTTTCATTAAACCATATATAAAAATTAACTTGAATCAAAGACCCAAGCATGGAGCTAAAACTATAAAACTCACAGACCAAAACAGAGGACAAAGAACTCATGACATTGGATTTGGCAGAAATTTCTCAAATACAACACCAAAACCCCAAGAGGCCAAAAAGAAGGTCAGGTTTCATAAAAATTAAAAAGTTTTGCACATCAAAAGATACTATCAAGAGAGTAGAAAGGCAATCCATGGAATGGGAGGAAATTTTTCCAAATCACATTTCTAATAAGGGATTGATATCCAGAATATGTGAAGAACTCCTACAATTCAACAACAAAGCAACCTAGTTAAAAGTGGTCCAAGGACTTGAATAGACATTTCTCCAAAGAAGGTATATAAGTGACCAATAAGCACATGAAAAGATGTTCAACATCACTAATCTTTAGGGAACTGCAAACCAAAACCACAATGAGATAGACCTCTACACACATTAGGATAACTACTATTAAAAAATCCAAAGAAACAGAGATAATAAGTGTCTACAAGGATGTAGAGAAATTGAGGAACCCTTGTGCATTATGGGTGGGAAAATAAAATGGTACAGTCACTGTAGAAAACAGTATGATACTTCCTGAAATAATTGCATATAGAATTATCATGTGATCCAACAATTCCAGTTATATATATATATATATATATCCCCAAAGAAATGAAAGCAGGGACTGGTACAGATATTTGTACACCCATGTTAATAGCAACATTATTCATGGTAGCCAAAAGGTAGAAACGAAGGAAATGCTCATCAATAGATAAAGAAACAAGATGCGGTGTAACATACGTTAGAATATCATTCAGCTTTAAAAAGGAAGGAAATTCTACAACACGGATGGACTTTGAAGACATTATGCTAAGTGAAATAAGCTAGTCACAAAGGACAAATATTGTGTTGTTCCACGTAGATGAGGTA
Source organism: Vulpes lagopus (assembly GCF_018345385.1). Classification (NCBI taxonomy): domain Eukaryota; kingdom Metazoa; phylum Chordata; class Mammalia; order Carnivora; family Canidae; genus Vulpes; species Vulpes lagopus. The sequence goes on from NC_054828.1 coordinate 56,536,556, forward strand.
CCTAGAACAGTCAAATTCATAGAGACAGAAAGTAAAATGAGGGTTACCAGAGGCTGGGGGAGAGGGGAATGGGAATTACTGATTAATGGGTACACAGTTTGTCGGGAAGATGAACAAATTCTGGTTAGGATAGTGGTGATGGGTGTACAATAATGGGAATGTACTAATCCATAGAACCATACACTTAAAAATGGTTAATATGGTAAATTTTATATCATGTGTATTTTATCACAAAAAATAATAAAGTCGGTACATGTGTATTTCACGTCTACTCTGTGTTTAGTCCTGAGCTGGGGGAAGAGACATTTCTGTAAGCAATATAAGACCTGGCTTTTGCCCACAAGGAGCTCAGGAAGTTCCTCTGCAAGTTCTGTCGTAGTTGCTAAAGATAATGTATTGACTTGATTTATATCCCAATTGCTTATGGAGTGCTTGCCATGCATCCGGTGATGGTTGGTTTTGAGGGATCTTTAATTCTTGTGGGAGAAGAGAGGCAGTGAACAAAATGAGTAACATATAGGATGCACGTAGGAGGGGGTGATTAGTACTCTGAAAAACAAAAGTAAATTAAAGCTGTAAAAGGAGAGTAATGTGCTAGAGGTTGGGGTAGAGAATGTCTACTTCTGAATAAGGTGGTGAGGAAAAGCCTACTTAGAGGTGACATCTGAGCAAAGACCTGCAGGAGTTGAGAAGGAAAGACATGAGATTATCTTGGGGAAAACTATTCTAAACAGATGGGCTCTGCTGAGCCTAGAAGTGAGAAGGAGCCTACAGGACATAATAGGGAGCAGTGAGGAAGGGGAAAAGTGGAGCATAGGGAAAGAGGAGGCGGGAGGGTGTGGTGGGTAGGGTGAGGAGTAGATTTGTATGATCTGGAAGGTTGGTCTAAGGTCTTTGGCTTTTTGCTCTGTGTAAGAAGAAGGAAGACAGCAACTGGACTGGAGGTTTTTTTTTTTTTAATTTTAAAGATTTTATTTATTTATTTGTGAGAGACACAGAGAGAGGCAGAGACACAGGCAGAGGGAGAAGCAAGCTCTCTGCAGGGAGCCCGATGTGGGACTTGATCCCAGGTCTCCAGGGTCATGACCTGAGCCAAAGGCAGAGGCTCAACCACTGAGCCACCCAGGTGCCTCTGAACTGGAGAGTTTTTTTTTTTAATTTTTTTTAACTTTTATTTATTTATGATAGTCACAGAGAGACAGAGAGAGAGGCAGAGACATAGGCAGAGGGAGAAACAGGCTCCATGCACCGGGAGCCTGATGTGGGATTCGATCCCGGGTCTCCAGGATCGCGCCCTGGGCCAAAGGCAAGCGCCAAACCACTGCGCCACCCAGGGATCCCTGAACTGGAGAGTTTTAAGGGAGAAGTGATATGATCTGACTAATGTTTTAATAGGATCACTCTGTCAGATTAAAAATAAACTGTAGGTGCGTGTATTAGTTTCCTATCTGTGCTATAATGAATTTCTACAAATTTACCAATACAAATTTATTACAAGTTTAAACCAATACAAATGTATTGTCTTATAATTCTGTAGGTCAGAAATCCCACTGGGCTAAAATCAAGGGGTCAGCAGGATTGCATTCCTTTTGGAGGCTCTAGGGGATAATCTATTTCCTTGCTTTTTCCAGCTTCCAGAGGCCACCTGTATTGTTTGGTTCCTTTCTCCATCTTCAGATCCTTCAGATCCTTCTCACTATTTCTTAAGGACCCTCATAGTTATGTTGGGCCCACATGGATAATCCAGGATAATCTTTAGAAAGTCTTTAACTTAATCACACTGGCAAGGTCCTTTTTGCAATGGAATGTAACAGTCACAGATTTTTGTTATTAGGATGTGAATATTTTTGGAGGGCTAGTATTTTGCCTACCACAGCCCACCCTCTGGCCCCCAAAAGATTCAGATCTGTCCTACATACATAATGCATTCTTCCAATCCCAACATCTCCCAAAGTCTCAACTAATTACAACAGCAACTCTCAGAGTCCAGACAACCTCATCTAAATTTCACTAGTTCACAAGTCCCAGATCTCATAATCTAACCAGATACATTAAAGGCTCTGAGTGTAATTCGTCCTAAGGCACAATTCCTCTCCATCTGTGAACCTATGAAACTCAAGAAACAAGTTAGCTACTCCAAAAATACAGTGGTGGGATGGGCATGGGATAAAAGTTATAGACATTTCCATTCAAAAAGAGAGAAAATGGAAGGAAAAAGAAGTCACCAGTCCCAAGTAATTTTGAATCTAGGTGGGCAAACAACATTGTTTCAAGGTCTTTGGGTTTATGGCTCCCCCTTTGAAGCTGTCCATACTCTTCCATGAAGAGTAGTATGGGTTTGTATCTGAGTAGTTTTATCAGTCTGTTTACTGTTTGTAGAATTTTGGAAGTCTGACAGCCTTTCTCATTTGTTGTCTGTCTTTTTCAGTCCACACTAGTTCTGCTTTTATAAAATTTTTGAGTTTTGCGTGTGTCTTGTGTACATTTTGGGATTTATTCCATTAGACAAGAGGCCCTTCCATGGGTCTCTCCTAGATAATCCCATCCCATTGTTTTATTGAGATGGTCCGGGGAAATCTATGAGTAATGTATTTAATCTTTTAAGAGTCCTTTTTGTGATCAAAGGCTCTGGTCCTTTTGACCCTTCCAAGGCATATAGCACACATGTATTATAATTATTTGAGGTATGATCTGTATACAGTAAAATTCATGAATTTTAAGTAACCAATTTGATGGATTTTAACATGTTTATGGATCCTCGTAACCATCACCCAGATATGACTATAGAGCATTTCACCTCTAATATTTTTTTTGTATGACTTTTCTTTTTTTTTTGTATATTTTTTATTGGAATTCGATTTGCCAACATATAGCATAACACCCAGTGTTCATCCTGTCAAGTGCCCCCCTCAGTGCCCGTCACCCAGTCACCCCATCCCCCTGCCCACCTCCCTTTCCACTACCCCTTGTTCATTTTGTCAATACCCTCAGCAGCTTCCCAGAGGTAATGACTATTCTGATCTCTCTCACTGTAGAGATAGTTTGGAGCTAATATTTTCTGATGGTTTGGATGTGGGATGTGAGGGAAAGAGGGAAATCAAAGATGACCTCAATGTTTTTCTCCTGAACTACTAGATGTTGCTATTAATGGAGGTGGAGAGGATTCAGAAATGGGGACGTTAGAATATCAGGCACTCAATTTTGGACACATAAATCTTGAGATATATGCTAGATGTCCAAGTGGAAGTACTGAGTAAGCAATTGTTTATGTACATTTGAAGTTTAGAACTAGTGACATAAATTTGGCCATCCTCAGCATTTTTATGGTCTTTAAAGCCCTAAAAGTTGAAATAATCAAGGTATATAGAGATATTGGAAGATGGAATGCTGCAATATTCCAAGTAAGTGTTAAAAGATCAGGAATTTGAGAGGAACCAGCAAAGCAGACCAAATAGGAGCAAACTGAGAAGAGGAAAACCAGTAGCATTGCTACACTGGAAGCCATCTTAAAGTCCTATGTAGCATTATGACTACTCTAAATATTTAACATAAAAATCATTTTTATGGTTCTTTTTAAAAAAGATTTTATTATTTATTTATTTATTTACTTATTTATGAGACAGAGTGAGAGAGCACTATATATAGAGAGAGCAAGCATGAGTTGGGGGCAGAGGGAAAGGGAGAAGCAGATTCCTCACTGAGCAGGGAGCCCAATGTGGGGATCTATACCAGGACCCTGGAATCACAACCTGAACTGAAGGCAGACACTTAACTGACTGAACCATCCAGGTGCCCTCATTTTTATGGTTCTTCTATTTTTTATTTTTATTTTTTTTTAATTTTATGATAGTCAGAGAGAGAGAGAGAGAGAGAGAGAGAGAGAGAGAGAGGCAGAGACACAGGCAGAGGGAGAAGTAGGCTCCATGCACCGGGAGCCCGATGTGGGATTCGATCCCAGGTCTCCAGGATCGCACCCTGGGCCAAAGGCAGGTGCTAAACCACTGCGCCACCCAGGGATCCCCATTTTTATGGTTCTTAAAAATCATATGAACAACTGCATTAGTAATATTTTCCAGAAATACAGGTAATGAACTGGTGGCTATTATAAGAGTGGACAAGAAATTGTATCACTAGTACTTTTGAATGACTAAGCACAGATTAATCAATATTCTTTTAAGCTGATTGCTTACTTTGGACTTTAATTTGATACTTGGGCTTTGTTGGTCCCTAACACTGAGCTTCTCTCATAAGAAAATTGGCCTTGGGATAGGGTACCCAGGTGGCTCAGTCGGCTTAGCGTCCGACTCTTGATTTCAGCTCAGGACATGATCTCAGGGTTGTGAGATCGAGTCCTCAGTCAGGCTTCATGCTGCAGCATGAAGTCTGCTTGAGATTCCCTATCTCCCTCTCCCTCTGCCCCTCCCCTGACTTGCGTGCTTCTAAACAAATAAATAAATAAATAAAATCTTTAAAAAAAGAAAAAATAAATTAGCTTTGGTAAACTTCACAGGAAACAGATTATAGAAATAGAGACCAAGAAAAATATCTCGGGCAGCCCGGGTGGCTGAGTGGTTTAGCGCCACCTTCAGCCCAGGGCCTGATCCTGGAGACCTGGGATCGAGTCTCACATCAGGCTCCCTGCATGGAGCCTGCTTCTCCCTCTGCCTGTGTCTGTTCCTCTCTCTCTCTGTGTCTCTCATGAATAAATAAATGAATCTTAAAGAAATATCTCGAATCCATACAACATCAAATAGAGGTTGTTAAAAAGCCACATGATTCCAACTTTCAGAGAGTCAGGAGTTTCTCTTTAAATATCACCCTAAAAATTGGGCTTTAGCTGGAATAAGCTCAAAAGATGTGCTTGGATCAGCCAGGTCTAGACTAATTTCCACCTGGACATCCACTAACGGTCAGTCAAGTGATACCCAAGTTATTCAGAGTTTCTTCCAAGCAATGGTTGTTGACTCTGCTTGTATCATTGCGGACTTTGGTTTTCTAATGAGTGAATGACTCCTGGAACTAGGTAGCTACTATGAAATTCTTTTTGATGTGACAAATTGCAAGACCCTTATATTACTTATGATAACGTTTATGAAACTTCTGAAATTCTCATTCATAAATGATGAGAATACCATGTGTGCTAGTCTGATACTGTCAAACTGCAAGTGGGAGATTATACACCATGTCATAGTCTCCATCTTAAACATTTTTCAGATTTTCCAGAGCTGCTTAACACAGTGGTGCTATATGACCCTCATGCCTTTAGGGACGAAATTATAGAGAAAATTACTCTCAGCAGATTGCCTGATGACTTGTTAATGACGGCAATGTAACCTCTTCTAACGGAATATTTGTCAGCAGCATTTCAGGTGGCTGGTCATGTGCTATTGTGGTCTTAGTTACAGTTCTTTGTTGGGTTGGTTGACAAATGCTTGTCATTTTATTTTACGTATTATTATTTTTAAATATTTTATTTTATTTTTCTAGAGAAAGAAAGAGAAAGCTCTTGCATGAGCAGGGGGGTGGAGCAGAGGGAGAGGGAGAGAATCATAAGAAGACTCTGTGCTGAGCATGGAACCTTCATGGGGCTCGATCTCACCACCCTGAGATCATGCCCCGAGCAGAAGTTGGACGCTTAACCAACTGAGCCACCCAGGGACCCCTATTATTATTGTTTTTTTAATGTTTGCAATTTTAAACTGGTTCTTGGGGGTTAGGTGAAAGAGAACATTAAATTCTCTGAAAGAGCTTTCCCTTCTGTTTTTAAATATGATTGGAAACCAACCGTTATTTATTGAAGAGAGTAAAGTGTGGCCAAATTTACAAAGATCTGATCAGTAAACTAATCAGCAGCAAATTTAGGTATGATTAACCAATAGGTGCCTTTCGTTTTGTACCTTTTTCTCCTTAGTTTTCAGCGTGAGTGTGTGTGTGTGTGGGGGGGGCACATATGTATGTTTCCTAAAGAGTAGCCCTGGAAATGTAGAAAGTTGCTTTCATTTATGGAAATATTGAATGTTAAATAAGGAAAATGTAGGAACTCAAAATGCATTAAAAAACCCCACAACTCGTAGTGAATGATGATTAGATTAATTTTAAAACTTTTTAATATTGGAAATTCTAAGCATAGCAATATGGTTTTTTCCCCTTCAATACCCTAAGTTCTCCTAAATTTCATGCTGAAAGTGCAACACTTTTCAAAATTAAGATGTACAACTAAACCGGCGGTTGCTACCATGATTCTGACTGCCTTTGTAGGATGTTCCCGATGCTTTGGCATAACAGCAACTAAAAAAGCAATAATAACTTCATATTGTATTGTAAAACATTTAGTTCTGTTAAAAATATTTAAAAAGCTTAATAAATACGGCATTTGTGTCTTTTTATTCATGTTCCATCTCTGCTGTATTGTACTTTAAAACATTATTTGGTTGATTTAATTTTATCAGTAGGAAGGCACTATTGACATTCTTTCCTTTCTTCAGGATTTTTTTTTTTTTACATATTTTTACTTATATGAAGCATATGCACAGAGACTGTGGTCCATGTCTGCCTCCTTATTTAGTCCATTATGTTTATTAGACCTTGGTCACAAATATCTGGGTTTGAATCTTAGGTTTGACAATTGCAATAAACAAAGAAGATATTTAGAATATTTAATAATTTGGGACTCATGGTTACCAAGCAGTCTGTCTTCAAATCCTTCGGCTAGCCAGGTATTAGCCTTAGAGTTGCTGGATCATGGAGAGGTCCACGGGTCCAAAGGGAGGAGCTGGAGAATGGGGGAGGAGGGCGGTTGGTGGAACATGGGATGCTTTCTCAGTGAATCCTTGGGAGTATTTCAACATTTTAGTACCTGAAAAGAATGTACCATTGCATGCTCACTGAACACTAGCTCTGTCTATAAATTTAATTTCACTTTCCTCATCTGTAAAATAAGCAAAAAATACCTACACACAGAGGCTCTGCCTGCCTTATCGAGTTTTTGTGAGATTCAAATAAAATGTTTATAAAATACTGACAATAGCTTTAGGTCAAGCACCATTGAAAGTGCTGTAATCACTGCAGCATACAATTCTCACAAGAATCTTATGAGGTGAGCATTCTTATTCCTGTTAGAACAACTCCATGAGCCAACATGTTTACAATCCACATTTTACAGAAGGAGAAACTGAATTCAGAGATTGGGTAATATGCCTAAAATCACATCACTGGGTAATTCCTGGATGGAGAGAGGATTCAAACACTGCTCCTCATTAAAAATATGAAAGTAAAACTTACTGATAATAAAAATCAGTTTCATAGATCACACACCTGATAGAGTGGTATGAAACTTGTAGATTTGTATTCCAACCAAAAATTATTGTAGTCCTTTTTCAGATGGCTAACTAATACATACACTCTATCACCCTGGTCAAAATTTGGCAAAGGGAATTGAGAGAACATAGGAGGTAAAAGCACAATTAGAACTATGTTAAGTTGGGAAAATTTGTTCAAACACAGAGTTTAGTTTGGAGCTCAGTGTTACATTGGCAAGAAACTCAGTCTCTCAAAATGAGGTTTTCAATTTCTTTATTAATAAACACACCATGAGACATGGTCTTGCCTAAGTGGCAGATAGGGTAAAAATGTTCAAACATCATACTTAATGGAGAAACCTTGGAAGCCTTCCCTTTAAGGTCAGTAACAAACAGGGATGCTTGCTGTGACCCTTTCTGTTCAACAAAGAACTGGATGTCCTGGTCAATGAAATATGAGGAATAAAAGAAATAAGGGATAAGACCATAAGGGAAGAGACAAAACTGTCAGTATATGTAGAGGATTTACTTATTTACACAGAAAACCTAAGAGAATCAACAGACAAGCTTTTAGGGCTGAAAAGAAAAAAAGTTCAGTGTGGTTGCGTGAGAACAAATCAATAAATAACAATCAATGGAATTCTTTTACACCAATACACATTAGAATATGTAATAGAACATAATATGATACTTACAATAACCAGAAGGAAATCTGTAAGGATCTAGAAATTGACTTAAAAAGGCAAAAGTTATTACGGAGAACATTTTAAAACATTATTGAAGGATACAAAAGTAGATCTGACTAGGAAGAAATATCATACTTGTGGAAGGGAGATTTAACATCATAAGGATGTAAATCCTTCACCAATTAAAATATACATTTAATGAAGCTAAAAGAAGGAACCCAACAGAAGTAAAATGGGCATGACAAATCCGCACATACCTAAAACAGTTCTTTTTTTTTTTTTTAAAGATCTTATTTATTTATTCATGAAAGACAGAGAGAGGCAGAGACACAGGCAGAGGGAGAAACAGGCTCCATGCAGGGAGCTGATGCGGGACTCGATCCCGGGACCCTGGGATCACGCCCTGAGCCAAAGGCAGACGCTCAACCCCTGAGCCACCCTGGGGGCCCCTAAAACAATTCTTAAAAAGAAAAGTGATGTGGGGAAATATCTTACCAAATACTAAGATATGTTATCTAGCTATAGTAATCTGATATTGATACTAAAGATTCCAAGAATAGAAAAGACTCTAAAATAAATCCACGTGTATATGGGAACTTGGTGAATCGTTGGTAGATAATTGGGGAAAGTGGTTTATTTGATAAATGAAAGATTATTTGATAAACAGTATTGTGAAAATTGGCAAAATATTTGAAGAAAAAACAGGCCCAAAACTTATCACCACAAAATAATGCAAAAATAATCTCCCATTGGAATAGACATCTAAAAGTAAAAAGACAAAACTCCAAAGCTTTTATAAAAAAGATTGGAGAATATCTTTGTAACAATAGAATGGGAAAGTATTTCTTAAATTAGGTTAAAAAAAAAAAGCACAAACCATAAAGAAAAAAATTACTGCCATGGATGACATCAAAATGAAAGATTTCTGCTCTGTGCAGGATACAATAGACAGAATAGAAGATATTTGGGATGTGAGGAACCAATAAAGGATTAAGCTATAAAATCCTACAAACTAACAATACAGAGCCAGGCAATCCAATGGAAGAATGATCAAAGACTCTACAGAGACAAATCACAGAGGGGGCAAACCAAAATAACTAAAAAAGCACACGAAAAGAAGCTCAGATTGAATAATTGAAAAGTGAAACTTTACACGAGAATGTCAACAATTAGAAAGTTAGATAATATGTAGTTTTGCCAAAATGGCTGAGGTACTAACTAAGTGCTCCTCCATGTGGCTTCTCTCCAGCAGAACCACTGGTCTTTCCCACATGCCCCTCGGAGCTCGGAGAGAAAGGAGCAGAGGCTATAGGGTCAGATAAGGGCTGTGTCCTAAGTAGTGGAGGGTGTGTGTACAGGACTCCACTGTCCAGGCAGTCACAGGGCTGAGATCCCAGGGGGTGGAGAAATAGATTTTACCTCGTGGCAGAGCAGGGAGTCTGCATCACTGATGAGTTTGGGAGAAGGGAGATGATGTTGCATATTTGAAAACTAGTTGCTCATTCATTTTTTTAAATTATGCTTTTTTCCCCATTAAAAAATACTTTTATTCAAATCTCAGGGGCTGGAGTATTTCTTAGAGTAGTTGTTTCACAGGAGGGAGACCCTTCCTGAATCTGTCTTGGATCTTTTTTGCCCTTAGATGTAAGTGATAATGTGAATGCACACAGAGTCCCTGGGTCACAGTGTTTGTCTTTAAAACCGATCTGGAGCATTTAGTGTTGTAGAGAGGTCTGTTTCTAAATGTTTTTCACTTTGTGCATTTTCTCTTGTTTCCCACCTCCCACCCTCTAGTCTAGTTTGAACATACTAGTTCTCCTTTCCTAAAGTCTTCAAATTTAGGAATTTCGTCAGTGAATGTCCAGCTTTGTTTCTTTCCACATAAATTTGACCTGGCGCTCATTAACCCATTTGCGCTAAAAAAATAAGCCTTTTCAGCTAAAGGAAAACTTATTCTATAATGATTAGTGATTTTTGTCTTATCTTCATATGGTCTATTTCTCTACAGAATCCCTATTATAAGTAAATTGTATCTCTTGGATTTGTTCTCCTTATCTCTTATTTTTTGCATTTTTAAAACAAATTTACTGATTCAATTTTTCTCTAGTAATCTCTTACAAAATGTGTCTTTATGATAATAGTGATTTTGAATAGATCAATATTTGCACCCTTTAGATTATTCCTCTTTCATAGATATAGCATATTTTAAATTTTTTCTTAGAATACAGTTGAAAGATTTTGTAATGCTTTCTCCATTTCTTTCAGTAAGTCTATTTATTTTATTTTTAAAAAATATTTATTTGAGAGAGAGAATGAGCAGTGGGGAGGGGCAAAGGAGAGAGAGGGAGAGAGAGAACGAGAGAGAGAGAGAGAGAGAGAGAGAGAAACAGACTCCTTGCTGAGCAAGGAGCCCGACACGGGGCTCCATCCCAGGACCCTGAGATCATGACCCTGAGCTGAAGCCAGAAGTTTAACCAGCTGAGCCACCAAGGTGCTCCTCAGTAAGTTGTTTAAAGGGAAATTTTTATCTAGTGCTTCAGGTTCCTCGTCCTCTTTAAAACTGCTAAGTAATGTAAGTTGAGTGATCTTTCTCTTTTTGCAGATTCCCACGCTGGGGATGTAGGAGTTGATGCTTCCCCAGCATTCAGAGTTATGCATTTTATAGATTCTGTAAATTGTCATTCAAGTCTTTCAGATCCTAAAAACCTAATAGCAAAACATTTGTTGCCATGGGCCAAGGAAGGGTGGGTGTGGCTCCTTCTCTCTTTCAGGTCTCAGTTCCAGTGCTGTCTCTTCATAAAGGTTTTTCCCGGTTGACCCTTAAATCTGAAGTGACCTACCCTGATTTTCCTTTTTCAAGGGTTGGCAACAAAACTATGGCCCACAGGCTAACTCTGGCCTGCTGCCTACTTTTCAAAGTGAAATTTAGCAGAAACACAGCCACACCCACTCACTTATGTATTGCCTATATTCATTTTTGTGCTGTAGTATCAGAGTGGAGGAGGAGTTGCATTAGAGGCCATGTGGCCTGCAAAGCCATTCCCTTTCCAGAAAAAATTTGCTGACTCCTTCTCTACCTCATCATCCTATTTTTCCTTTGTGCCATGTATCATACCTATAGTTGTCTTATGTATTTCTTTGGCTATTTATTATCATATCACCACAAGGAGGAAAGCTCCATGGGGCCCTTAATCTGCCTTGTTCATCTCTGTACCTCCAGTAACCTGGTACAGTATTTGGAATGTAATAAACACATAATGTTTGCTGAATATATAAATTAATTAGATAGATATTAAAATGTTACATCATTCTACTTATTTCACTGAGAATTTGAGGAGCAGGATGGAGAGAATTAAGTGTATTTTGGTATTTTGGCCCTGTTAACATATTAAATTGGAGGTAGGTGACAAAAATATTTAGGATCTGAAACACAGATTTTGAAAGGAAGGTTGGGCTAGAACAGCCTAAAAGATAGGAGGAAACTAGGAGTGCTCAAAGCCCAAGGGCAGGAGGAGTTCAAGGGCAGGGAGTAAACAATTTCATCAAATGCAATAGAGAGGCATCAAACAAGACTTGAAAATTATCCTCTGGGTTTAGCAACAGAGACCTTTTGACATTGGCTAGGGTTGTTTCAGTGGAATGGTTGGGGCTGTATTAGTTTGCTAGGGTTGCTATAACAAAGTACTACAAACTTGGTGACTCCAAATGACAGAAATTTATCCTCTCACTGAAAAGCAAAAAATCAGACGTCTAGAGGCTAGAAGTCTGAAATCAAGGTGTCGGCAGGGCCACACAGACTCTAGGGGAGGGTCCTTCTTTGCGTCTTTCTAGCTTTCGATGGTTGCCAACAATCCTTGGTGTTCCTTGGCTTGTTGTTGCATGACTCCAGTCTCTGCTTCCACCCTCACAAGGTGATGTTTTTTAGATGTGTCTCAGTTTCATTGTGTCTTCACATGACTTTCTTATAAGGTTGCCAGTTATTGGGTTTAAGGGCCCATCCTAATCCAGTATTACCTTGTATTATCTTGATTTCATCCTCAAAGGCCTCATCTCCCAGTAAGGTCACATTCACAGGTACTGGGGTTAGGATTTCAACATGTTTGAGGAGCACAATTAAACTGGCGACAGGTGCAGATGTCAGATTGCAGTGTGTTGAGAAATGAACGTTGCAAGAAAGTAAAGACAATGAGTAAAATCTTCAGAACACTTGGTGGTGAAGAGAAGAGAAGCAGAGCAGTAGTTAGAGAGACCCAAGGTTTAGAAAGATGTTCAGATGGCCCAGGGAAAGATTCACTAGAGAGGGGAAACTAAAAGATATGGAGGAAGGAAAATGTGAACATAATGAGGAGGAAGAGAAAGAAGAGGTAGAGACTGTTGCTTCTGCCCAAATATCCATTCTCCCTCGCTTTGCTTCCCTTCAGTTTTAGCTGGGTTCATAATTGTCCATATGAAGAGTACTTTTCCTAACTTCCTTTGTGGCTGGGTAGGCCTTGTGATTAGATTCTGGCCAACGGGAGAAAGGTTGATGCCTTGTGTGTTGACTGGAATGTCTACACATTGGCTGGAGCTTCAGTGGTTATCTTGGACCATGGGGTGGAAGCCATGTGCTGAGAGTAATGAAGACACATGTTTAAAAAGGAGCCACCTCTCTGATGACTGTGGAAGTATTATAATAGCCCTGATTTGCTTAGGTAGAGTCTTACATAAGCAAAAGAGAAATAAAGGTCTGTTGTGCGTAAGCCACTATCATTTTGTGTTTTCCTGCACTTTCTGCTGAACTTAATTGTGACAAACATAGATAGATCTAGGGTGTGATGTATCAACTGGGCTCTTTTCAGGCAGAGGGTAACCTAATTCATTGAGGCAGGAGGGGAGGATGGTATAATGGTTGTGGATGTGGATGCACTGGTGAGTAGATGGTGGAAAGTTTGGAGAGTTGGTGTCTGAAGGCTTTGGTTTTCTCCGTAAAATAAGTGTATAATTACTTTGTTGAGACTAACAGAAACGATTTTAGTAGAGCAGGTTTGAGTTGGATGGTGATGATTTAAAAGAAGCCATTATGTCAGAGAGCTGACAAGTAAGGGTTCGGGGGGGGACACTGAGGTTAGAAACTACATAATTACAAGGATCAAGTGAATTCCTCTTGTTCAGTGGATGGACGAATGTTCATAGCAGAGGTATGCATGATTGGACTTTTGCTTTATGGGAATAAAGAAGGGACCGGGGCAGGGGTCAGGGGCTTTGCAGAAACACCTGAACCACTTTCTATTTGACAGTTCCCAACCAGCAGATGGACTGCACGAGTGTCCTGAGATGAACAGTACAGACCTCACTCCAGCTGTAAGAGGAACCTGTTTGGAAGGTCTGGTCCTTGGGGAAAGCTCCTGAACTCAAGGGCACAGTGTGTGGGGAGGTGCGTAGATGCCACTTGTGAACATGTTGAGAGGTGAAGAAATGTCCTAACATTTCACAGGCCATACTGGAATCACCATCTTGAAGACAAAGGGACATAGATCAGTCTGGGCAGCTGACTCACCGCTGCTCCACATTCTACTGACTCTGCTCAGAGAGATGAGGACCGTTGTATGATCGCACGACACAGGGAGAGAGTGTGGCAAGCCCTGCTTTTAAACCTAAAGAATATTTGTTAGACCATTAGTTTGTCTCAGATCTATCACTGTCCTGAAAAGTATATCGTTCAGAGGGAAAAGTCAGTACTTCAACAAATAGTGATATCAGCGTCCTGAAATTTGTTACTGATTTTAGAACTTGACAGTTTTCAAGATACGCTCTGAACATATATGTTATCTCATTGGATCTACAGACAACGTTGTAAGGTGGGTTTTCATTGTGACTACTTACCTTACAAATGAGGACGTTGAGGCTCAGAGAGGTTGATGATTTTTCCAGGACATGCAACCAGCAAACATTAGAATCAAGTTTTGACTCCAGGGCCCCAAAGGGGGGCATTTCACAGTGTCCATCCTTAATTTGATGATTACTCACAACAAGTAATTAGTCTGGACAGCTCCACTGTGAAATAGGCAAGGTTTTCATTTTCCATAAAGGTTCTCCGGGAGTCTGAGGCTTTTTCAAATTATTATTTAAAACTTCAATTTGTGGTTTGTGGTTGTTAGTTCAAGGCAACATATCCACCTAAAATGGAACCTCTCTCCTCTTGAATTTGCTTTATTTTCTAAAGCCTATAAATCTCAAACTCCTGAAGATTGTACTTGGAGGCACTGTTGAATGAATAAAATATATCACGTTCATGTTGGCCTCTAGAGGTCACAAATGCAACAGAATCTTGTTCCCTTCTCTTCTCTGTTTTTGACAGCCCACAAACCACTATGGTTCTGATGCATGTGTGTGGTCACCGTAATTCTTATGATTGCATTACAAGAATAAGCTTGCTTACAAATATGTCCAGAACTTTACTTTTTGTATTAGCATTTTCTGAGTATTCATAGAATAGGAAAAAAACAATAGAAAGGACTTTTTTTTTGGGGTCTCTGCAAAGTTTTTTTTTTTTTTTTAATGCAGAAAGTGAGGTCATATTATTCTGAGAAGACCCATTGGGATGATTTGCTATCACTTTTGGAATCTGGGTAAATCAATGTACCAATGACAAATAACACACTTATTTTAGAGGCCTAGGCAATAAAAATTTTTGAAAAATAATTCACTTGTGTATAAAAATAAATGAGAAAGTATTGTCAGCTGTTTACATGAAATAGTTAAAACTTAAAATTTAAATTGACTTAAATATTATGGCAACATTTTAAGAAGCAATAAAGTTGGTGGTCAGTAATGCTTTTTAGTATTTGAATTTTATGGCATTTTCCTAATAAAAATCTCTGCCACTTACTGGTCATTTATAACCTGCTGGGCATCATGCTAAATATTCTTTAAGCTTATTATCCCATTTATTTTCATGACAACCCTATGCAGACCTTTTGTTGAATTTAAAAATTAATGCCTTTTATTTGCTTGTTTCTTTCCTAGAAAATGTTTCAAACCGTTCCCTATATGTTAATTTGGAGAAAATAAGCACAGCTATTTAAAATTTCAAGTGACTGCTTTTTTTTCCCGAGTGGTTGGCAGTGGGTGTCGCCACAGCCTGAGCTGAGGGTCTTGTGCTGAGATGCTTCAAAGCCTTATTAAAAATATTTGGATCCCCATGAAGCCCTACTACACCCAAGCTTACCAGGAGATCTGGCTGGGAATGGGGTGGATGAGTGTTGTCATTTATAAAATCAGGAGTGCTGATTAAAGAAGTAAAGCTTTGGAAGCTTCGAGTCCTGGCCCTGCTCATGGCCATCATTAACCAGCTCAGGGCACACATCAGGTGGAAGGTCAGTCTGGCTGTAGGTGTTGGCCTGCTCTGTTAGCCGGGAACACGGAGCTCTGCTGCACACTTGTAGGCAAGCTGTATCCTTGTAGTGTGAATAAATGTGACTGTGAGGTGCAAAAAAAATTTTTTTAAATAAAATTTCAAGGGACTACACAAAATGAAAATATTTGTCAGCCAAGTACGCATGTTCCCATTGAGAGACAACTATGGAAACAAAAGGAATTCCAGGTAATCTATAAAATATACAGTGATTATTGCTGTATCACTACCTAATCTTTGTCGGCGTTTCTTGGAGATGACTTCATAAAGTCACTTCTCAATATACTGTAGGCTCTGAATTACAACCATGAACGGCTAGTATGTAGCTGTGGCTCCGACCAGGAAACAATATTGAACGTTACTCATGACGTTAGTTTACAGAGGAAGAGGCAATACTCAATGGGATGGACGCCTGGCCTCAGGACAGCTGTCCTCTCCCTTCTGAGCTGGCTCTGCAGCGTGGGAAGAGCATGGCTGGGCTTTGGGGGGACACATGGCTGGGCTTAAATTCTGACTCTGGGCAAAATATTTATCTCCTCTGAGCCATATTTCTCTGCATGGAAGGGGTTAATTCTATGTCCTTGGTTTGAAACCACTGGCATGGTGACTGCATGGCCATCCTTCATCCTCTTTACCTTTCTCTGACAGGCAGTCGTTGACTCCTTAGCGTGTAGGAAAGAAGGAAGGAAGCAGGGGTGAGATGGAGTCTTCCCTGCTCTCCATTAGCTTCAGTGTTTCCTCTCTGGCAGGCGGGTTCTATTACTGCTCTGCAGTCCCTACTGTTTATTTGGATGGTTGGAAGAGGAAGGGGAGCACGGTGACTGCAGCCGGGCATCTGGATCAGTTGGCAAGAGCAGCTTGGAATAACATACCCTATGAATCAGGGATTTTGCACATCACGCCCTAGGGGTCAGAGAGCAATTCCTCAAATACAAAGGACAGTAAAAGAGAAATACCATTTGTAAAGTGGGTAATACAGTATCCGGGTTATGAGAACAGGTTCCAAAGCCAGGCCACCTGGCTTGAAATTCTACCTCTGCCACTTGCCAGATCTAGAACCCTTCGCACATTACTTTACCTTTCTGTGCCTCAGTTTCTCATTTCTCAATGTGATAATTATTAGAGCCCTTACCTGATGTGAAGTTTCCATGACTTAATATGTAAAGCAGTAGAGCGGAGCCTAAAATGTTGTCAGCCCTGCCAGGTGTTTACTGCTGTTATTAATGATTACAAAATAAAACAATGCCAGCTTGGCTGCCTACATTAAGAAAGTGGAAATTAGGCTTGTTAAAAAATGTAATTAATATGGGTTGTTTCCCTCCACACCTTAAATTTTGATCCTGGTGTGTGGGTGTGAATAACTGAAAACAATGCACAGTTGAAACCAGCGTGTAAGTTCCAGGAGATGAAATAGAGCAGAACCATCATATTTATGGTTTTCACACCAAACCTAAAATGAAACCAGGTTTGCTTTATACTGGCACCTGCTTTGTTTGGTTTGGTTTTAAAGAGTAGGTGGTCTCTAAAAGACAGTGTGCCCTTTGCTAAGTGTTTCAAAATGTCTGATGAGGATTCAACATTTGAACTAAGACTAGGCCAGGTGATTTCCATTATAAAAAGTAAGCTTGATTTGTAAAATGCAGTTAGAACCTCTGAAAAAGAGCACTAAATCTTTCTGAATCTAGAATCATAAAGATACAATGATATGATGTATCGTCATTTGTCTTTCTTCTTTTTCTGTCTTTTCTTTTTTCCCACTGCTGGCTAACTTAGGAAAAAAAGCTTGAAAAGTAGAGGAAGACCTGACTTTAGATTGCCTTTAATTGCTTGTGGGTAGATAACTTTCCTTGCATCTGGATGAATTTTCTTTTTCTTTTGTACATTTTTTTTTTTTTTTTTGAGAGAGGGAGGGAGAGAGAGAGAGAATTTCCAAGCAGGCCTGGTGTGGGGCTAAATCTTACGACCATTAGATCATGACCTGAGCCAAAATCAAGAGTCAGACGCTTCACTGATTGAGCCACTTGGATGCCCCTGGGTGGATTTTCATATCTATAGTTACCTCAACCTCAACACAATTAGGAAACATTCTCTCTCAAGACTCATTTACGGGGCTCCTCGAGTTCCGTTAAGAGCACATCGTTCACCCAGTCCATCCTCGATACCTTTGAGTCATTGTTTTGATCATAGACTCTTGTTAAATCTACATCTGGAGAAACTGTGAAGCCTCTTTCATTCCCAGAGCCAGCCTCATCCTCTGTCACTCTTCACCTTACAGCTTAGCTTGGCCATGTTGGGTTTTAGGCACTTTTATGGTTTTGGGTCTTAAATATAAAATTTTCCAATAAGATTGCTTTAAGGTATTAGTTACTTATAGGATCTCAGTTTAGATTGATTAGAGAACTCAGCATTTCCTTCTAGCAGCCCAGGAGATCTTCTCTTCATTTCCTGAGCAAGTGTGTGTCCTAGAACATGGGAGATGCTCCATGAATGTTTGTTGATTGAATGCATGAGGCCCCCAAAGGGTGCCAATTTACTAATGTGCCAAAATGGCTTCGCATAAGGTGGTTTCAATTATGAAGTAGTTCTGAGAAACAAAATGTAAACATAATTTAATTGAATTAATGGCTAGGAGAGATTCTAGTTTCAAAAGTATACATAGCTTAAGAAATCTAAGATTGGAAGAAAAGTATTAGTGAAGACTAAGTTTTTCTAATACCCAGAGGGATTAATTGATTAGATCTGCAATCAGGTATTTTTTTTTTTTTTAATGGAATAGGAATAAGAGCCAATTCCCCTCCAGGTACACTCCCCTGGGGAAACAAAACAAAACAAAACAAAACAAAACAAAACAAACAAAATGAAAGGCAGGAATGGCCAGCTGTCCCTTGGAGACTTTTGCTCCATCCTTCATAGTGTGGAGCTATTTCTAGGAGCTAGCTATGCAGACAGCCCTTCCAGGTGTTGGTGGTGCTATGTCATTAGTTCCCACAGTGGATAATAGGGCATGTGAGTTACTTTACCCCTGGACTAAAGAGGTTAAGAAGTGGTATACCTTCTCTATTCTGTCTTTCTCCATTCACCAGCTTTCGTCGGAGGACTACAAGACTTCTAGCAAATGGCAGAGAAACAAGGTGGAAAGAGCCTTTGCTAAATTAAGATTGGTTCAGTAGAGGCTAGGGTGTTTAATAGTGAACCCAGATTCACCAGAAGACCACAAAGGAATTGAAATAAAGAAGTGAATTACTCACAGGTCTTGAAGAGGTCCTCAGCAAGCCTCAAGGGTCTTGAGAGGAGGTAAAGGCAGGGTACTGGTAGACGGAGCAGCAGCACTTGAACACGTTTTTACGAGGGTCTGTGGGTGGAATGCTTTGGGGTTCACAGGCTAAGGCCTTTTCAAGCAAAAAGAGTAGAGGAGAGTGCATATCCTAAGGTGGTTGGGGAAATCATGTCAGGAGCTTAACATTTTACATGTAACTCTGTGGGCTGTTATCTAGGGCATGCACTGGAGGGAGAGGCAAATGTCATCTTAAGTTCTCTGCAGGCCACTTAGCCACACAAAATTGTTGTTGAGGCAACCATGATATGGAGTGGTTTAGCTAAACTTTCAGTAATCATCAAATGGAGGAAAACCACCTTAACACTAGGAATATATGCAATGGATTCTTACTTGAACATGAGATAGACATTTATTAGGTTAAATCAACAGAATTTTGGGGTGTATTTGTTATAGCTGCTAGTATTTCTCTAGTACATTGTCCTACTCCCACGTGTGCATTTGTTAACTCTGTAGTAATAGTGCATGTCCTGCATGGGCTGGCAACGTGTCAGTCCATCGGAGAAGGACAATCATCATATGGTTTCACTCATACGTGAAATATAAGACATAGTCAAAGGAATTATAAGGGAAAGGAGAGGAACCGAGTGGGGAAAATTAGAGAGGGAGACAAACCATGAGAGACTCTCGGAAACAAAGGGTTACAGAAGGGGATGTGGGTGGGAGGAGGGGGAGACTGGGTGACAGGCACTGAAGAGGGCACTTGATGGGATGAACACTGGGTGTTATACTATACGTTGGCAAACTGAAATTAAATAAATAAATAAAAAAAGAACGGTAGTGTGGATGGTAAATCTTTTGACTTGATTGCTAGTTGCTTTTTTTTTTTTTTTCTTTTTTTGAATAACAAACTCCACTGAAGAATTTTCAGGGCAAGCTTTGACTTTACAAAGTTTCCTAACAGTTTTACCTCATATTCCCCAAGGCAAAAATGACCAGCCCCTCTTTTACGCTTATAAAGACATTTTCTATAGTAACTGCAACCTGGTATTGCTCTAAGTTGCTTGTACATCTGTCTCTGTCTACCATAAACTCTCTGAAATAGGCACCATGGCAAATGCATCTTTTTTATCTCAACAGTCTAGAAATTTAGCAGGGACAAGACTTGACTTCTGCTCTGAAGGTGCTATCTTTCACCTACTACTGAGTGAGGAATGGATGTTTCTTTTTTTTTTTTTTTTTTTTTAGGAATGGATGTTTCAATTGTTAGCTGTGTGTGTTACCTTCTCTCCCTAAACGAAGATGGCTAAAGCAGATGATGAATTGTATCAAGAGGAAAAATGTCTGAAATGAGATCAGGATAATAAAATAATAAAAGTAAAATTATGTCAAAATCTTGCCCATATGCAAATCTGAAAAGAATCATATTTTAAAACACAATGGCTGCTACTGTTTCGAGAGATGGATTCATAAATGAGAGAAGGTGAGAAGGACACTCATATATTTGAAAAAATCTGGTATCACACTGTATGTTAACTCCCAATATTTTATTTTTTCTTAGTATTTTTAGAGAGGAAGCATGATAAAATAGATTGTGAGTCTTTATTCTAAAATGGATTGCCTATATATTACTGGGTAAGTTACTGGTCATTTAATTTTTCTGAGCATGAAACTTTCTTATCTATGAAATGGAATGTTGGATCAGACGTTCTAATTTCATGGTTTAATTACTCATTTTGAATGCAGGATGGTTAAAGAATATGATGTTCACTTAAAATGTTTTGCCTAGGAATTATTTTACTTGAATATATTTTTTGAGAGATTTATGATATAGTATTTGTAATCACATTAATCTTGTGTCTTACTTTCTTGTTTTTTAATTACTTTTTAAATAATGTAATTTATTTTACTTATTTTGACTTAAAATTACTTACTTTGATCTGATTTAAATATATATATAAAAAATAAGAAAAAAGCTTATTACTATAGTCCTTCACCAAAAGAAAGAAACCTCTATTCATATCTTGTTATAGATTCTTTCAGTATTTTGATTATATATATTCAATTGTTCTGCATATAAATATATTACTTTTATTTCCTTCTTTCTTTTTGATTTTAACATTATCTTTTTTTATAATAAATTTATTTTTTATTGGTGTTCAATTTACCAACATACAGAATAACACCCAGTGCTCATCCCGTCAAGTGCCCCCCTCAGTGCCCGTCACCCATTCACCCCCACCCCCCGCCCTCCTCCCCTTCCACCACCCCTAGTTCGTTTCCCAGAGTTAGGAGTCTTTATGTTCTGTCTCCCTTTCTGATATTTCCCACACATTTCTAACATTATCTTTAGAACATTTTTCTTTGTCATTGATTTGATACTCCTTTGTATGGAAGATCCAGAGTTCATTGAACTCTTTCCCTGAGATTAGTTTAGTTATTTAGTTATTTGCACATTTTCAGTTAGAAAAAAAAAAAAGCTATTCTAAAGAGATACCATTCTCCTTAGGCTCTGTTTATAAAAGCTGACCATGAAATATTGTGAAGTGCATTTCAAGTAGAAAGGACTAAAATTCCATATTCTTAGGTTAGTTTTCTATGTATGAGAAGTCAGGTTGACATTTATCATCATCTATAACTTACGTTTTACTCTTAATTAAAAATGCCTTAATTACTAGTAAAGCAAAATAAACTGGAAAAGTCAAATAACATGAAAGCACCTTTTACAGATCAGGAAGTGTTTCTAGGAACCTTCTTAAAAAACGATTAGAAGAGCTTATGCCTTATTCTTTTAAGAAATTATTTATTGAGGGGTGCCTGGTGACTCAGTGGGTTAAGGGTCTGCCTTTTGGCACAGGTCTTGATTTCGGGTTCCTGGGATGGCCTCCTCTCTGCTCAGCGGAGAGTCTGTTTCTCCTTCTTCCTCTCTCTGCTTGTGCTCTTTCTCTCTCAAATAAATAAATAAATAAATAACATCTTTAAAAAAAGGAAATTATTAACTGAAGTGGCACTGAGTTAAAGTAACAAATGCATTTTTGAACTTTTCTTTCAAAGGCATATCATCATATTTAGTCCCTATTATCTTTTTGTTTCTCACTAAATAATGAAGGACAATGATGGATAGAAAGAATCATTTGAAAAAAGTTGCTTCACATTCATAGAATTTCCTGCAAATGAAGATTTCATTATTTGGATTAAAAAAAAAAACCTTACACATTTCCAAATATTGTTCTGAAAAAAATTTATCCTGAGTGAAAAGTTATTACTACACATTATTTAAAGAGGTTGAGCACTCTGTGGGGCCAGTGGCATGGTGTGCTGAAAAGGCATGATCCTAGAACTTGGAAAACCTTTTTATATTGGTTTTGTAACTGCTTAGCTCTTTGACTTTTGTTTTTCTTATTTATTTTTTATTATTTTTTAAAGATTTTATTTATTCACTCATGAGAGACACACACACACAGAGAGAGGCAGAGACACAGGCAGAGGGAGAAGCAGGCTCCATGCAGGGAGCCCAATGCGAGACTCGATCCCGGAACTCTAGAATCATGCCCCGGGCCTAAGGCAGGCACTTAACCGCTGAGCCACCAAGGGATCCCCTGCTTAGCTGTTTGTGAGTCAGTAAACCCCCTTGTGCTTCAGGTTCCATACTAGTAAGTGAAAGGATTTGGGAGCATCACCACTCAATTCACTTTCAGCTCTAAAATTTTATGGATCTCTGTTTCTCTTTTTCTAAGGTGGGGAAACAGAAACAGGCTGTATCAGAGAAAAATAGATTATGATTCATGATGCGCTGATTGCAGCAATGGCCCTAATTCTTCAGCGTCCATACCCATTAAATGTGACCTTGAATTTCTCCTCATCAGAAAGTAGAGTCTAGTTCCCTACTCTTTAAACCTTTGTTGATCTTATAATTTGCTTTGGCTGATAGAATTTGTAGAAGTGAAGCTCACAGTTCTGAGCCAGGCTTCACTAGGTCTTGTGAGCTCTCACTCTCCCTCACTAAGTCTTACCACTGCCTTGAGAATTAGTCTGTTGAAGGATGAGAGATCACACAGAACAGTGCTTGGGTCAGCTCAGCTGTCACAGCCTAAGACCTGACCACAAGAGCAGGAGTGGGTCTAGCTGTGACCAGAAGAACCACCCAATCACCAGCAGAATCCTGCACTAAATAACTGCTTATCATTTAAAGCCATTGAGTGATATCATTGTTTGTTACACAGCATCATTGTGGCAAATAGATAGCTGGTACATAATCCTCTAGGGCTTTTTCATATATCTTGCATTTTTCCTTACTCTTGAGATTTCAAGCAGGGGTATCATTTTCTCCTACCACTCCAGCATCTCACCCAAAGGCATTTGGTCCTGGAAGTATTTTGCATGATTTTTATGATTGAAGTCATCATTTCTTCCCTCTCGGTCACACCAGAGCTATTCCTTATGTGTTTCATATCTTGGTAAATATAGTATCAAAACTCTCTCAGGTTTCTCCCAACCAGAAACAATCTTGGACACATCTCTAATACTTCTTTTTCTTCTCCATTGTCTCCTCTCCCCCTTCTCATTGTTGCTGTCTTAGCTTTAGCCTTAGCATCTTGCTTCGGAAAAGTTGCATCAACTTTCTAACTGATTGCTCTTCACATATCAACTCTCTCTTGAGCCAAACCGGGGGAGCCTGGGGCAAACAAGGGCACATGCTGAACTTTCCATAGAAAAATCTATCATTGTTGGAAACCCAATTGAATTCTCAAAAGTACACAAAATCAGCTATATATACAGTACAGGATCCAGGTCAATAGTTTTATTGAATCTGCTATAATAATAATAAAAGAAAAAATCCTTAAAATCTCAGCAGTACAGAAAAGAAAAAACAACCATGGCTGTATCTAAATAATTTGCTTTGCTAAAATATTGTTTCTTTGGGGGAACTTTAATACTTGCTGGAAAATTTAATGAACAAATTCATTAATCATGGCATTGAAATGCTATTTTTTAAAAAATAAAAGTTTTTGTTTATCTTTCCACTGCCTGGCACATACAGACACACTCAGCAAATATTTGTTGTTGTTTTGCTTCATTTTAATCATTAGTGCTTATCTGCTTGAATTTCACAAGGGTGGTAGATTTCACATTGTTGCATTGAATGCCATACTTAGGTTCCGTAAATATTTTCACATACCAATGTGTGCAATCAAGGCAGGAGATATTTAAACTGACACATGGTTTTTCTTCAATCAGGACTAGAAACAGTCACTTTATTTTGTGGCTTTCTGAAAAGTACACTTCTGTGTGTGAACATCAGCCTCTGTTTTCAAAGAGTGGAATAGCTACAAAATGAAAACAGGGTCTGTGGTTGTGAAGACAGATGCTGGGCTTACAGTAAAAGTAAATAGGATTTTGTGGCTGGCACCTGATTTTTGGTGAAGATCAAAAGAATGGAAAGAAAATCTACTCACTGCTGAGAAAAGGAATCTGGGGTCTTTTGAATTGTCATTAAAGCGTTGACCAGATGAAGTAGATTTGCTGGGAAAGAGTCCTCTACTGTAGTGCAGGGGTTCCCAAATCTGCAAAGTCACGAGGCCTACCTGGAGAGTGCTCAATAAAAGCAACAGATTCCTCAGCTTGACCCTTGAGTGTGGCCCAGTCATCTGCATGCTCTGAGAGCCGACCAGGTGATTTCAATAGTCAGGCATATTTGGGCATGAGTGTAGGATCGGTAACTATATCCTATTTTTTGCAGGACAGTGATGTTTTCCCAGTGCTAATTTTCTGAAGTCTCCAGATAATTTTTTTTTGAAGAAAAAAAGACATTATAATACTACTTCTCCCAAAAGCTACGTAAGAAAAAGGATTTTTTTTTTCTCCCCTGAAACTGACTTTTCTAGGGGAAAGGGTTGGGGGTTGTTAAGAAACTATATAGACCTCTGTTGTGAAATCTAAAAATGTCAAAGTCACAGAAACAAAGTGTGGAATGGTGGTCACTATGGTCTGAGAGTGAGGGAAATAGGGAGATGTTAGTCAAGAATACAAGCTTCTAGGTATAAGAAGAGAAAGTTCTGGAGATCTAACGTATAGCATGGTGGCTATAGTTAATAACATCTACTTGAATTTTGCTAAGACAGTAGATTTTAAATGTCCTTACTACATACACACAAAGAGTAATGATGTGAGGTGATGGATATGTTAATTAGCTTGACAATGTATACCTATATTAAATTTTTATTTGTCAATCATACCTCACTAAAGATGGTAAAAACATTTAAAAAAGCTAAGCTAAAAAAAAGGGAAATAATGTAGATCATGTCTGCTTATGACAAGTTTTGATTATAAACTTTTAAAACCGAATTTCTCTATTTAACCAGAGGAAAAAAGTAATTTATTTTGCATGATTATAATTCTTACTTCCTTTTTTATTTTGCCATCTGGGCATCTTATGACAGGGGATATTGTGAAAATACCTTTAAAAAAACATTATGCTTTTTGTCTCATAAGGCTTTTATTTGCAGTGCCATGTTGTCTATTTTGTATTGAAAATTAAAAGCTCCCCTTATAGCCAGTAAGTTATCAACTGTGACAGTTGACTGCAAAAAGAGAGAGTTCTTACAAAAGAAAGGAAGATATGAATCCTTTCTGGGAATGGTTATTCTGAAAACAAGTTCTAAAAACTCAAGAATTTCTCTAGGGACGATGGGTTGGATTTTGTCAAAACATTGGCTGCCTTTGTTAAAAAAAAAAAAAAAATCAACTGCCCAAGGTTTAGCTACAACCACTGAGAACAGTCAAGAATCAACCAAAAGGCAACCTACCTGTCCTGATAAAGCTGAAATGTTAATACGCATGTGACTGGGAGTACACTCAAAAGCCCTCATTCTTCAATATGCCTGTTTCTACTTGGAGCACTTTTTAAAGGAGCAAATATCTCCAGGGCCACAGCCTAGGTTTCATGCATCTTTTGATGATGTTTTGAACCAAGAATAAATTCCCAGAAGACAATTCAGTGGGTAAGTCAAGAATAAAAGAGATTGATGTTGAGTATGAAATAAAGTTAAGTTTACTTATTCAGCAAATGCTTCTCTACTGGCAAGTTACTCTGTACCACACCTGGAGGTGTGAAACGCTATGTATTTGCTATTACGAATGATCCAGAATAGTTTTGTGGTCCTTTGAAATTAATTTTTATTCATTTAGTCGACAGTTTTGAATACCCAGTGTGTGCTGGGGATACAGGAAGAGCTAGTTCCTTGCCCTCATCAACCTTTTGGTTTAGATAAACTCATGGCAAAATCTGACCTGTCACCTGTTTTGTAAATAAAGTTTTATTGGGAGACAGCCACAGTTCATTTGTTTACATATTGATCAGGGTTGCTTTCACAGTTACAATGACAGAGTGAGCAGTAGTAACAGACTGAATGGCTTTTGCCCAAAATGCTTTCTGACCTTTTACAGAAAAAAGATTGCTCACCCTGGCCTAGGTTCTTTCTGAAGCAGTAAATCTAAGACAGAGAAGGTAAAGACACAAATACGTCAATTCCATATATTAAAAAAAAAAAAACCCAACCACAATTTTATACATATAATGGATACTGAAAAATCTTTTAACTGTATAGAAAATATCTTTTGTTGGCTGGCTCAAACGGTTATGACACCACATTAACAACCCAAGACCATGTACTCGATCCTTACATGAGAGATGATTTTCCCTTTAGTTATTACAATCTAGTGTCTAGTCTAAAATATTGATGCCCATGGCAAAATCATGGTGTTGGTTAGAAGGGTAACAGGTTGAAAACGTGTGATTTAACTTTTAACATGGCAAAATAACTTGAAGCATATCCCTTTTTGGTGATGGGCTCAAAGTGCCTTTGTGTGTTAAGCTTAGAAAGAAGTGTTAGGGAGGAGGAATGGGAGATGGGAAAGAGACAGCAACCAAAATGGCAGCACCTTGAGTCTTTCTGTTCAGTGGGAGTGGCTGATGTCACAACCAGATCACTATCCACTTGGGAGATGTTTTAGTCCAAAAAAGTCAAGAGTCTCATCTTGTCAGATAAAACTAAGGGACGGGGCATAGTGCCACCGCCATGCCACTGAACTGCTAGATTATCTCCAGTATTGCCCCCGAGTGAGAAAACGGACAATGCTTAATTTCACTGAATCATCAAATAATGCAGATTCTTTTTTATTTTTATTTATTTAATTTTTAAAAAAGATTTTATTTACTTATTTATTCATGACAGACACAGAGAGAGACAGAGAGAGAGGCAGAGACACAGGTAGAGGGAGAAGCAGGTTCCCTGTGGGGAATCTGATGCAGCACTTGACCCCTGGACCCCGGGATCACGACCTGAGTCGAGGCAGATGCTCAACCACTGAACCACCCAGGTGCTCCTCTTTTTAAAAATTAAATTAGTGTTACTTGTTCATGATTTGATTTATAATATCAAGCTTGTTGAATCATATAAATTGTCTGGTTTTCAACAAATAGGGGTGACCAATTCAAGCAAATGACTTCACTTGATCCAGGAAAAGTTGAGTCAAATCCCAGTAAGAGGTCTAGAGAAGAGAAATACCATCTTAGTAGAGTAAATTTACTTAAAATTATGAAGCTTTGTGAATTAGGCAAACTATCTGGTTTCAGGACTTTGGCCTTCAATCTGGGCATCAGGAGCTCATTGCTGTTTCACTGTAAGTGAGTTTCCTGCCTTTGCTTTGTTTTGAAAGTTTATTTTTTAAAACATAATCAAACTTTTCAGTTGACTAAATATATAGCTCTGTTCATTTTCTTCTACTTAAAAAAGGAACTGTGATTTTAGGAAATTCCTTTTTTTTTCTTAGAAAAATATCTCCATAATAAAATGGTTGTTGAGAAGTGCAAATATATACTGATGTTATAAATACAAAAAGAGGTTTTCTCCCTCTTCTTACAAGCTTATTCTTATTGGTGGTTCTTTCTAGTTCTTAGGTCCTTCAACTCTCTGTCCAAGATGGTTGGGTGGACAGCTAGCGTTGCCCCAACTTCCCATCCCTCCTGGGATTGGGGGAAGGACATTTTCTCCAACGCTCTTTCCCTTCTTTTATAAAGTCTAGATTATTATAATGCATAACTAGGTTTCTCATGAGGAAACAACACAATGCATGTAAAACACCCAAGTGTCTAGCATATAATAAGTGTTAAATAGATATTAATTATTATGATTCAAAGTTCAGACTAAAGCATGGCAAATATTTCCCTACCCAAGCAGTGATTGTAAATTGAAAGCATGTGCCCTTTGCCAGAAGTCAGAGTTTGTGGGTTTAAATCTCAATATGGGATTCTAAATGTTTAATTGAGAGAATCTTTTCTTTTTTTTCTTTCATTTTTTCCCCTCTGGTATAAATTTTACTTTATTTTAATTTAAATTCAATTAATTAACATACAGTGTATTATTAGTTTTACAGGTGGAGTTTAGTGATTCCTTAGTTATATATAACATGTAGTACTCATTACATCATATGCCCTCCTTAATGCCCATCACCTTGTTACCACAAGCCCTCCCCACTTCCCCTCCAGTGACCCTCAGTTTGTTTCCTATAGTTGAGTCTTTTATGATTTGTCTTCCTCTCTGATTTCATTTTATTTTATTTTTCCCTCCCTTCCCCTATGCTCCTCTGTTTTGTTTCTTAAATTCCACATATGAGGGAGATCATATGATAGTTGTCCTTCTCTGATTGACTTGTATCGCTCAGCATAATACCCTCTAGTCCCATCCACATCATTACAAATGGTAATATTTCATTTTCTGATGGCTGAATAATATTCCTTTGTGTGTGTGTGTGTGTGTGTGTGTGTGTGTGACCACATCTTTATCCATTCATCTGTCTATGGACATTTGGGTTTTCCATAGTTTGGCTATTGTGGACATCACTGCTGTAAACACTGGGGTGCAGGTGCCCCTTTGGGTCACTATGTTTGTATCTTTAGGGTAACTACTTCGTAATGCAATCGTGGGGTCATAGGTTAGCTCTATTTTTGACTTTTTGAGGAACCTCCACACCGTTTTCCAGAGTCAGCCTTTTTTTCTGAGCAGGAATAATTTCTTTTGATGTCCCAGGTCCCTTGAGTGTTATGGGATAGGCTTTGTCTTGTCAGGGCTGAGCAGAGAGGAGGTAGACAGGCCTCATCTTCTCCGGAAAGGAGACAGTCATTTAGAGGTTCTAACTATCCAGTAGTTTTACATTATGCCTAGGACCTAGGCAACAGACATGGTAATAAAGACCAGAAGAGGCTAGGGATGGCTATTGCAGGGAGTGGATGTTGTGAATATAGTGTGAATCAGAATGGATATGTCATAAAGGGGATATGACACAGTCTGGGAGGGCAAGCTCTATTCGCTTACTATAATTTGATGTGTTGACGATGGAGTGCGGGTGAGTGGTACACCCAGGACGTATGGATGAAGATGTATGGTTGAAGATGTCGGGAAGCCCTGCTGTGCTGTGTGCTGGAGGTAGGTTATCTCAGTGAGCGTCACAACTGCCATCCCAGGTGGTTATTATTCCTTCAGTTCACAGGTGATTCAATAGAGGCCGTGAGAGGTTAGGCAGTCCTCTTGAGACCTGAGAGCAAGGAAATGGTAGGGCTGGGATGCAAATTCAGTTCTCAGGCTCTACAGTTCATAAACTTGTATTTTATTTTTTAATTAGAAAACACTGCCTTCCTTTAAAATAGCATGTGCAGACAGAAAGAAGTAAACACACAGAGAAAATCCATAGGCTAAATACCTGGGATTATGGGATTGAGAAAGAGCCTCAGAGAAAAACCCTAAAGCTTAGGGTACAAGAAACTGAAAGTGGAGACTGAGCCATATTAACCAAAAATGGGATTTGTGATTGGGAAGTCAGCCAGAGCCACTGTGCTTTCCACCCTTCTCCCTACCACCTCTGACACACCTCTTACTCACAGTGACGTGGTGGGGAGACAACATGATGTCATGGAAAAAGCCCAGATGTCAGGGCTGGATACACTCGGCCTGGAATCTCAGCTAGGCAGTTGATGGCTCTGTCGCATTAGGCAAATCACTTAACCTCTCTTAATCTGTTGAATGGGCTAATCTCCCATGTAATCGAAAAGAAAAACTGCAAGCAGCCTAGTATAATTGATCTAAAACTCCTGCTTCCTCACAATTAAACTAACCCTCCTCCCCTCAGTTATCTTTTGTCCCAGGGAAATAGACCCTGAAATGGAAATTTGTATGTAGATTTATTGGGAAGTGACCTCAGAAACATCACCTGTCAAGGGAAGAGGGAAGCTGGATGGGGCAGGGGGACAAGTTCGTCGGTGATACATCTGCAGTGTGTCTCTGTTGATCCCTTTCCTCTCTCGAAAGCTGAGATGATGCTTCAGAAGTGCTCTGAATGGAGCCTTTGTACCCATGTCCTCCTCCGGTCATGAGGGCAGCTGCCTCCAGGGACAGAGCAGGGCTTTGGGCACACACCCCTCGTCAGCCAGGGGCCATCCTCTGAAAGGGACTCAGCTGTGGGCTGGGGGCTGGCAACCTTGTTGGCCTTCTGGGAAGGGGCCCTCCTGAGCACCCTTTGTGTGGTGTGTCCAGCACCTTGGCAGGCATGTCGCATATATCATCCTATTAAATCTCCCAAAACAATTCTAAGAAGTAGGAGGAAACTAAAGTTTATGGAGTAACTTGGCCAAAGTGGCCAGAGCCAGGTTTCCGATGCGAAGTACTTTATGGCCAAAGGCCATGCTCCTCCTGTAACATTGCTGTTATTCCTTGCCCATCACCCTCCCTTTACCGACAGTTTTCAACATTGGGATTTCTAGTATCCCTTCAGCAGATGTCTCAAAAATATGCCTTACCACATCACTTTTTGGAAATGTGTATAGTTTATTTTATTTTTTTCGTGTATAGTTTATTTAAAAATACCAGCAGCATCCTCCTTTTTAATACCCTGTATTTAATTTGCCAGGAGTTATACAGTTCAAAAGCCAATAATCATCAAAGATCTGTGCATGTCGAGGTGAAGATGAAATAATTTCATTATATTAATCAGGAACTCACTGATTTATTGTTTTGAATTTTTCCATCAAAGATCCTTACAGTATGATAAAAATGTATCTTTTTATTTTATTTTATTTTATTTTATTTTATTATTTTTAAAAATGTATCTTTATTTTATTTTATTTTATTTTATTTTATTTTATTTTATTTTTAAATGTATCTTTAGATTGGAATTCGTTTATTAGACTGGACAGGAATCACTAAATTCTGTCCTTTATTTTTGGTGGAGACTTGGGAAAGCAGTAATGTAATTAAAGAAATTTGTTGGACTATATAGTCAATTGGACAGTTTGTTACTTTTTTATCTCTAATTTTCTTAAGTTTATTATTTCTTGAAAATGAGGATAGTAAAGTGATGTCAACTTAATAACAGATAAAGGGTAATTTTCTCTTCTTGATATCTTTTCCCTGTGAAGTTTTGCAGTAGTTCCTAAAACATATGATAGGTATTTTTTCCCCCCTTTTAGAAGCGAACAAGGCTTCTTGGTCAAATTTATTCCTTCCAGAACTACTGACACTTCAATGAATCTTAAACCAATTTTTGGTTTTTTCCTTACTTTCACTGAAATATTTAAGATATATTTGAAAAGCTTTTGTGTGTTAGTCCTACAAATTATCTGAAATATATTTCTGTGAATCCAATTTTCATACCAGCAGCTTTTCCCCCCCCTACCTTAAAAGGTAAGGTAATTCTTTAGTGTTCTCTGGCCACTAAATTTCCAAGTCCCAGAAGCTACTGATTCTCTACACCCATCCACTGCATCAACAAATCCTGCTTGTTACAGAGATGCCTCCATAGGATGTTGAAAAGATCTTATTGTTTCTTTGCTTCAAAGAGGGAGCTATTTTCTTGATTTAAGAAATAAAACACACGTTTTCAAAGTCAAAGTCATGGTGCTCAACAGAGAAATTTGACAAAATCCTTCTGCAAAGCCCATAGCCAAGATGTCACCTTTCTTTTTTTTTTTTATAATAAATTTATTTTTTATTGGTGTTCAATTTGCCAACTTACAGAATAACACCTAGTGCTCATCCCGTCAAGTGCCCCCCTCAGTGCCCGTCACCCTGTCACCCTCACCCCCGTCCTCCCCCCCTTCCACCACCCCTAGTTCGTTTCCCAGAGTTAGGAGTCTTTATGCTCTGTCTCCCTTTCTGATATTTCCCACACATTTCTTCTCCCTTCCCTTATATTCCCTTTCACTATTACTTATATTCCCCAAATGAATGAGAACATATAATTTTTGTCCTTCTCCAATTGACTTACTTCACTCAGCTTAATACCCTCCAGTTCCATCCACGTTGAAGCAAATGGTGGGTATTTGTCTTGTCGTTTCTTTTTTTTTTTTAATTAATTTTTATTGGTGTTCAATTTACCAACATACAGAAAAACACCCAGTGCTCATCCCGTCAAGTGTCTACCTCAGTGCCCGTCACCCATTCCCCTCCAACACCCGCCCTCCTCCCCTTCCACCAACCCTAGTTCGTTTCCCCGAGTTAGGAGTCTTTATGTTCTGTCTCCCTTCCTGATATTTCCCAACATTTCTTTTCCCTTCCTTTATATTCCCTTTCACTATTATTTATATTCCCCAAATGAATGAGAACATACACTGTTTGTCTTTCTCCTATTGACTTATTTCACTCAGCGTATTTGTCGTTTCTAATGGCTGAGTAATATTCCATTGTATACATAAACCACATCTTCTTTATCTATTCATCTTTCGATGGACACCGAGGCTCCTTCCACAGTTTGGCTATTGTGGATATTGCTGCTAGAAACATCGGGGTGCAGGTGTCCCGACGTTTCATTGCATCTGAATCTTTGGGGTAAATCCCCAACAGTGCAATTGCTGGGTCCTAGGGCAGGTCTATTTTTAACTCTTTGAGGAACCTCCACACATTTTTCCAGAGTGGCTGCACCAGTTCACATTCCCACCAACAGTGCAGGAGGGTTCCCCTTTCTCCACATCCTCTCCAACATTTGTGGTTTCCTGCCTTGTTAATTTTCCCCATTCTCACTGGTGTGAGGTGGTATCTCATTGTGGTTTTGATTTGTATTTCCCTGATGGCAAGTGATGCAGAGCATTTTCTCATGTGCATGTTGGCCTTGTCTACGTCTTCCTCTGTGAGATTTCTGTTCATGTCTTTTGCTCATTTCATGATTGGATGGTTTGTTTCTTTGGTGTTGAGTTTAAGAAGTTCTTTATAGATCTTGGAAACTAGCCCTTCATCTGATATGTCATTTGCAAATATCTTCTCCCATTCTGTAGGTTGTCTTTTAGTTTTGTTGACTGTATCCTTTGCTGTGCAAAAGCTTCTTATCTTGATGAAGTCCCAATAGTTCATTTTTGCTTTTGTTTCTTTTGCCTTCGTGGATGTATCTTGCAAGAAGTTACTGTGGCCGAGTTCAAAAAGGGTGTTGCCTGTGTTCTCCTCTAGGATTTTGATGGAACCTTGTCTCACATTTAGATTCTTCTTGGCTAAGGTTCCCTAAAGGTTTAGTTCATACAGACTGGCTGCCTGGCATTATAGCAATAGAACTTCTGCAAATCTTTCTTTGTTTCTTTGATACCATCTCTTTCTCTGTTCTTTTATGTAATTGAAAGCCAATAGTATTTTTTCAGTACTTTACTGGTTAAGCATTTTCCATCAGTTCCTCAAAAAAAAAAAAAAAAAAAGAGTTTTTTTTTGAGTTTTGACCACCCTGATTAGTAAAAATGTTGAAGCACAAAATGATTTAAAGTTTGTATGCTTTAAAGATCAAGTAATTAAAAAATATCCTTTGTTCTTAGTTTTATGTGTAGGAAAATGTTGAGGTTAATTCGCTGACCATGTGGGATAATTTGATTCTCAATCAGTAAATTTAAAAGATCTTTCATAACATAAAAAAGATCCAGCCCTGCCAAGGACAAATGACTGGCACTGAAATTCCTTTGTTAGCTTAAGTCATTGACATGTAAAACAAAAGAAAAATTCTTTGGCAGAAAACACAGGAATGTCCAGATGGTTTCTATCTATTTTCTCATTGATTGTATAATTAAAATCCCCTTTAATCATCAGAAAAATTGAGATAGAATGTTTGTAATAGAACAGTACTCTGTTTTGAAGAAATCCTTCTTCTGTGGTAGGTTCACTAGTAATGAAGTACTGGCAGCAACTATTTTGTGAATTTGCCCTATGGAGAAAAAAATATCCAGATAGTTCCTGAGGGGATATGATTGCCTATTTGTAGCATTGTTGGTTGTGTCAGGTAAGCTCGAACACTGATCCATCAAAATGAATATGATTTAGTGGTGATCACCTGCTTGTTAGGTGGTATTTCCCTTTACCTGCAGCAGAATTCACACCTTCGATGATTGGAAAGGTGGACTAGTTCATTGGGAGGCTAATTACTAATGCAAGAACCAATAAACTAGTCAGCAAACTATTTATAATTCATGTCATTATGGAATGTAATTTATTTGCCCAGGAAACCCCGACCCGATCTTGCTAAACCATATCCTGTAAAAATTCTGTGCTATTGATCCACCTAAACGATACCAGCCCGCAGAAGTACGTTCCCATGGGTTCCTTCCTTTGACATTTGAGCTACTGATCACTCGGTTATATATTATTACTCTCTACGTATAGAATGTGCATGGATATGCATGTTGTAGACTTGATCTTGGTTTTAGTTGGAGGATGGCTTTATCTTTTTAGGTTGAGCGGCTACTTAGAACTGTATGGTGACCTTACGTGACATTCTATCTCTATGTTCATGTCTGTGTCTATAGCATCCATACCTAAATCTATCTTCTTGGTTCATAAATGGAGTCAGTAATGGTTTTATTTTTTATTTTTTTAAGATATTAGTTATTTATTCATGAGAGACCTAGAGAGAGAGTCAGAGGCACAAGCAGAGGGACAAGCAGGCTCCCTGCAGGGACCCTGATGCGGGACTCAAGCCCAGGACCTCGGGGTCATGATCTGAGCCAAAGGCAGATGTTCAATCACTGAGCCACCAAGGCGTCCCAGTAATGGTTTTAAAATGGAAAACAAAACAAAACAAACAATAAACTGGAAAACAAAAACCAAAAGTACTAGTGACTGGCCAGCAATTTCTGGGATTTTTTTTCTTTTTTTCTTCTCTCTCTCTCTGTCTCTCTCTCTCTCTCTTTGATAACTTGATGGTTATTTTCAAGGATTTTACTTTGGTCTAAGTAATGAGACAGTATTGTCATGCTTTTTAGGATCCCAATGAAATAAAATACAGGAACATAGAATCTCTCTCCCAGCAGTTCTGGGAAAAGGCTACAGAGTAAAGTAACGGTGGACCCAGGAGCACAGAGAAAGCAGTACTACTGTTCTAGTTGCTAGGTTCAGAGAGAAAAGGTGGGGAGAATATGGTGAGGGTTTAGTTTTTCTATGGTCCCGTGCTAGCCTGTATGAATCCTGATGGGTAATGAGTCAACCAAGAAGCCTCAAGATACAGGAGGGTAGGGCAGGAACCATAGGTTCAAATAACTGCTGTGCTTATGAGGTACTTACTATAAACCAAGGATTTATAGATGCTAAGGACTTCACGCAGAATATCTTAATTAACACCACTATCCCCATTCCATGCATGAGGCTGGCAGAGGTTTAGGGAAGTTGGGTAATTTGAAGGATCACGTATTTTGACTTGACAGGCAACTTTCCTGGGCCATTACATTGTTCTCTCTGGAGGTATAAACACCATCCACATTGCATAATCAAGTAAAGGTCTTCATCACCATTTTAGTTACGTCCTTGAGGGGCACCTGGGTGGCTCAGTCGGTTGAACGTCTGCCTTCCGCTTGGGTTATGATCCCAGGGTCCTGGGATGGAGCTCTGCCTTGGGCTCCCTGCTCAGTGGGAACCCTGCTTCTCCCTCTCCCTTCTGCCTCTGCCTGCCACCTCCCTCTGCTTGTGCCCTCTCTGTTAAATACATACATACATACATAAAATATTCAAAAAAATTTAGGACCTTGAAAGATCCATATCAATGTCAGGGAACATTCCTGCAGCAAACATTTCATGAAGAGAAGTTGCTCTGTTTCAGTCTGCTAGTTTCCTTTCCTCTCTCCTGAGCTTTGGTTGTTCAAAGAGGAGTGATGGTTGTAGGAAAGATTGGAAAGGGGTGGGTGGTACTCAAGGTTTAACCTATCCTGATTCTGCGTGACAGTTGCAAGGATGTTTCAATACCTTCTCTGTATTTCCAAACTGAAGTTTGTTTTTGTGTAGGTTTTGTATGCCTTTGGTGGGTATGTGACTTTTTTTGGTTGGCTGATAGAGTCCTGTGGTGACCCTGAAACATGACCTATTATTTACAGCTTTGCTTTTAAAAATTTTCCAGTAATCCAAGGAGGCAGGTATTAATTAGTCTATGTCATGAATTTCGATGTCACACATCTCTGGTTTATAGAGGCAACCATGGAGGTTAAATAACTTCTTCTGAGTTACCCAACTAGGGGTTGGTAGTGACATGTGATGGCTAATTGTTGAGAGAAACAGTTTCTCTCTCTCTCTCTCTCTCTCTCTTTCTTTCTCTCTTCTCTCTCTCTCTCTCTCTCTTTCTTTATTTCTTTAAGACTTTATTTGAGAGAGAAACAGATATATATATAGAGAGAGCAGGATGGGGAGGAGAGGGAGAAATAGTCTTCCCACTGAGAAAAGGGCCTGATGCAGGACTCAATCCCAGGACCCTGACATCATGGCCTGAGCTGAAGGCAGATGCTTAACTGACTGAGTCACCCAGGTAGCCCTAGAATCAACTTCTCTTTCATCCTGTGCACGGTTGGTCTACATTTTTCAACCTCCCTTGCAGTTACATTTGGCAGGAGACACACTTATAGAAGGATAGCTGGAACCACAGAAACCACTTGTTTTTCTCCACTTTTTTTCTTTTCTGAGTTGGCTAGCTGGATATTCATGTCCAGAGCAATCTTGGGAGCCACCTGTAGAAGGTGGCCAATTTGATTCATGAAGGACTAGGTGAAGCACAGCTGCTCCCTTCCCCTCTTTCTCTAATCTACTGATTGACTTTCCATGAGTGAGCAGTAAACTTAAATTGTGTAAGGCCATTGAAATTTTGGGATTAATGTGTTAAAATAGATTCTCTTACCTTAACCAATGAATTGGTAGAGCTGGGACTCAAACCTTGTCATTCTAATTCCAAAACGTGTTTTCCTAACTAGCATTTCTTAAAGTTAAGTGGTATTATATTGGAAAAAGGTTTTCATGGTGAAAGAAGTTTGGAAAATACTTAGAGTAAATTTTGTGATGTAAGACTTCTCGGAGCCATGCAGGTATACATTGTGCATCTCTAAAAAGTGTCATGTGCTTTTTTTTTGGACGCTGACACTGACTGTATGTCAAACTCCCTCTAATGACATTGAATCATGTCTCTGGAAAAATGTGTTACTCTGTATGGGGCCATATTCTTACTGGAGCTGGTAAATACATTTTGAATTATACTTAGAAAGAAATTATTTTTAATGATTTTCTGGTGTTATATTTTTCAGTCTAGTCAGTAAATTTTGCATCCATTTGAAGGACTTAATTACCATATAACTTATTTTGTATGTTATTAAGTGATAATTTTTATTAAAACTGTTTTGAGGACAGGGCCGGAAGTTTTCTTGTTCGTCACTGTACTCACAGTTCCTTGGCACAGTGCCTAATGCGTGCTTAGGCAGGCACTTGGAAAATACATGCTAATGTAGTTAAGGAGGGGGCATGGTATAGTGCAATGAATGTTGAATTAGGTGTTGAAAAGTGTCCTTAGTAGGGGATCTGTGAGCCTCAATTTCCTCACTTATAAAATATGGGTAATGATATTACCCCTTTTGCTTAAAAGGATTCTGTGATGATCAAATGGAATCATGTACGTATGAGTACTTGGTAAAACTTTAATGCAACATATTAGTACTACCATTAGAATTAAATGCTTAGTGCTTGGTAGACTTTATTTAAAACCTATATTCTCCCAGAATTATTAGGCTTTGGTACAGACTTTATATTACATGTAGTTGGTAAAACGGAATCATATGTCTCTTCCTTATAGAACATCAGTAAAACTTATGTGCGCATCCTTGCTCTGTCTTTGGGGCACACCAGGTAGTTACATGGAAATGCATTCAGCAAGGATTTGAAAGAAGGATATAAAGAACTCCAGAAGAACCCCCCCCCAAAAAAAAGTTAGCTAGAAACCATATAATGAGTAATCTTTTAGATTATTTATCTGGGAAAAATAATTCAAGTTTGGAAATCTTTGTTCTTCCTTTGAATTTTGCCATGGCTGTTTGTCCTAGAACGAGCAACACATTAATAATCAAAAACAGATTAGTGTTGGAGCAAGTGTCCTTCGCGTCAACCCCCGATTTCCCTGTGCTTCTATGTAAGAAAGGGTTCATTACTTTCACTGGCAGAAACTTCTCATTTTGAAAAGTACTTGGATGAAATGTGTCCTGTGGTCCTGAGTTTTCTCCCTGTTAATGTACTTCATATATTGGATGTGTTGTCGGGTTTATTTGGATCCTCTTGAAGTGTTAGCAGTGAAATTATCTCAGATTGCTTTCTTTCAAACATTGATCTTTCGTCACCGTTGGATCAGATATTTTTATTGCCAAGTGACAGGGCCACATGTGTGGAGTATTTTCAAGCAGCGATATATGGTACAGCAGCAAGGGAAGGAAATAAAGCTCTTAGATTTTAGTAATGTACTGAATGGCTTACTCCCTTTTCCAAGAAACAATTCCAGAAACAAAATGTTTTCTCCTGAGCCTAAATGAAAAGCAGATACAACAAAGGCTTTAACTGAGAAATAATAGATTCACTGGCATCAGGTACTGAAGGAATTGCACATTATTTAGACTTCTCAAAAAATTGGCTATGCTTGTTAGCTGGGGGTCCAAAAATTTTCTGGAAATTATTGTCTATGTTAACCATAAAACTACTAAACAGTTTATTATTGTCAAATTCACTTAAAATGGATAACCTTGATCTCTGAATAATCCCCTTCAGGGAATCGCCTGTGGTAAGAATATATTTTAGAAGTCCATTGTGAAGCGTTTCAATAAATCAATATGATTGAAGAAAATTTGATATTCCTATGGAAATTTCCATGCTTTCATTGCTTTTTCCCCTCCTCATTATTAAGACTAGTGATTCCTATGCTAAAGAATCTGGGACTAACATTTTCTCAGTTTAAAGTATAGTTTATGAATATGGATGGAAAGAATGTGACTGTGGAAATTCATTTGTTTCCTTTAGTCTGCATTATCTATCTTATTCCTCTTCAAGTTCACCTTAAACTCCTGTCACCCTAAATTAGTTCAGTTATCCAATTCAGATAGTCTACGTGTTTACCAGGAGGGAGATGTAGGCCCTAAATATTTAGTTAACCCAGTTTTCTGATGGAGCCTTATGAAAGTTGTGGTTGAGATCATATAAAGTCTGTGATACAGGTTTTAGCTATAGATAAACAACCATCCTTGTTTGCCCAGGATTGAGGGGTTTCCTGTGACACAGCACAGCTCTCTGCAGACTGGAACAGTTAGCCATCCCAGTGCCTTAATAATATATACATACAACATTATATAAAAATACCTAACCCAACAGTACAACATTAATTGTGAAATATATAAAACCCCAATGGGTCATTTTTCTAGGACTTGCATTGGCATTGAACTCATTCTTTGAAATGTTGTATACTTGATTACTGATCATTTTAACAAAAAGAGATCATTGGATGTTTCTAACTTTTAGATAATATAATTTATTTTTGTTTTTAGATTTATTTTATTATGTTCAAAATACATAATTTTTTGTGACTTTCCTATATTCTTTCCTAGTTTTAATTTAATAAGATATAGGAAATTACAAAAACTTCATTAAGAATTATTTTTTAATAGTTTATTTTCCAGTTGCTTATTTATTTATTTTTTTGCTGAGACATTTACTTTTGGAGGTCATTAAACATATTTCCACTTCTCTGTGAATTTGAGCAGAGTAATTACAAAGTTCCCCATGTATTGTTTTTGCTGAAAATCAGACAGTCAAGTTTTATATGTTTGCAAAATAAATATCTTGTCAACACTCTTTACTTCCTTTTATTTTCTCAGAGCTCTGATTTGTAAAGCAAACCTGATGTGAGTTGGCTTTTTCCTATAAGATGACTTCGCTCCTTTTCATGAAATGTAATCCAAAGCTCCAAAGAGCTCAAACTATCCCAAATATTAGGTATTTTAGGATTTGTTCTAGTGAGACAAAGCATTACAGGACAAAGACTATCTACTAGATTTTTGGAGAATTTGAGCTTGAAGGAACAATCGTAGAAAACCTGTCTCTTTTTTTTCTAAGATTTTATTTATTTATTTACTTATTTATCTGAGAGAGAGAGAGAGAGAGAGAGAGAGAGAGAGAGAGAAAATGAGGGACAGCAGGGGTGAGGAGCAGAGAGGGAGAGACAAGCAGACTCCATGTGGAGTGTGTGGAGCCAGATGCTGGGCTTGATCCCACAACTCTGAGATCATGACCTGAGCCAAAAGCAAGAATTGGATGTTGTAACTGACTGAGCTACCCAGGTGCCCCCAAAGTATCTTCTCTTAAACTTTAATCAGAAGGGCTGTCTTTCAGAGTTGCAAAGAGGCAGTTTTATTCTAGAAGAGCAAAATGGGTCATAATATTGAACAAGGCAACAAAAGCACATTAATTCACTCTGGTGGTAGCTAATAGTTGCATCGTAGACATACCTACCTAGTCTATTTACTCCTGCTGATGGAACATAGAATGACAAATGTGTTGAATGCCCATTTCATTTTTGAAGGAAGTGAGAGGAAAGAGAAGATCAGTTTGATCCCACTGTCTGGGAACTTTTGGAAATGGATGTTCTAATGTTACATGGCAGGAGATGCCAATAGGTAGCCATATTAAGTGATAGAATTTGTTGTACGTATTTTTCCTTTCTTGGTTTACTTCATGGACTGTTTTGCCATATTGCACATTATCAGGGCCTTAGATGCTGTCTATGGTCTTCTACTCATCTTCATTCTTCAACAGTGAACAGACCCTTATATAAAAAAAGGGCCAGGAGTTAAACTGCATGTCATGCTTAGTATGAGGTGAATCCTGCTTCCAGGAGGAACGATTACCATTTCTTTGTAAGTCTTTGGTAATATTTATCTGTATTTAATGGTATTTATATATTATTTAATTATTATTTATTTTAAAATATTTCAGTATTTTTAATATTTAGTATATTTAGTATTTTTAACATTTCATATTATATTTATACATTTTTTCCATTGAGAAAAGACACATTTTAATTATATCACAAATAGCTTTTCATGGTATTAATCTATATTTATAGATCTTCTGGCTATACAGCTATTCCTTGAGTATGAGATATAGATAGATACATAGATACATAGCTAGATACACAGATAATCTTCTATGAGGCAGGAAAGCTGGGTACTAACTCTTAGCAGTATTGCCTACTGTCTTTCTGTACTCAAAATGATTCAGTT
The DNA here is from genome assembly GCF_018345385.1 of Vulpes lagopus. NCBI lineage: Eukaryota > Metazoa > Chordata > Mammalia > Carnivora > Canidae > Vulpes > Vulpes lagopus. The sequence continues at coordinate 56,577,783 of NC_054828.1, forward strand.
GTCTATCCAAGACCCATACCTGATAGCTGCATAAGAAATGCTATTTGTTTGATTTTTGAAGACTAAATTTCTTTTTCTCTTTGAATGGTAATCAGAAAATCTAGGAATGTGAATTTTCATCCCTAATGACCATCCTTAAGATTTCACTTCTAGGCCATTTTTTTCATTGGTTGATGGTCTTCCCTACCACCCTCAACAATGAACAGCAAGTCATGTACACCCTAAGAAATGGAAATCACACATTATGTTTATTCAGAATTAAAACATCTTTGGGATTTTCCCTCTATAGTGAATCATGCCTTAACCATATGTGCTAAATTATTCATTCCCACCCATCAGCAGGTTTGCAAATGGAACTATGAAGGAACCCTGAAGTGGTCCATGGTTAGCTGTTCTCTGGACAGTCATGAATGTCTAGTGTGTGGACCTAAATGTTCATGACCAAATGCACAGTGCCAGAAGAAATTAGGTGTCAGGGGTGCAGAAGTAGGCTGAGGTTCTAAAAAGACAATACATAAACATTGCCTGTCCTTTGGAGGACATCTTTTTTTCCAGCATACCATTTCAAAAGAAGGGTTTGAAGAGTGAGGATAAGACTTTAATACCAAAGCAAATGAACCATCTTTTATTTGTACAGTCCAAAGAAAAGGATTCTGAATCTTTCCACCTAAAATAATTCAGAGCAATGAATTAGACATGAGAGTCCTCTAAGAGTTCGCATTGTTCATAATTTCTGCTGAAGAAAATCTGAGGAGTTTGATATTTGTGAAAGGAAAACTAGCAAAGCACACAAAAGCAAAGCTGCAGAGGGCGGTACAGATAGTGGGCTCTGTGATGGAATACATTCTCAGCCCTTCAAGTCTCTTCTTAACTTGTCTTTGAGGCTGTGGAAGGATTTGCGGTACTTCAGCACTCTCCCCCCAGCTTTATTGGGGTATAAATGACAAATAAAAGCCGGATATATTTAGGTTGCACAAAATGATTTTTCAGAAGGTGTACAATGCGAAGATTTAATTTATGTGTACATCATGAAATGGTTGCCACAATCAAGTTAATGAACACATCTATTACCTCATATAGTTACCCTTCCTTCCTTCCTTCCTTCCTTCCTTCCTTCCTTCCTTCCTTCCTTTCTTTCTCTTTTCTTTTCTTTTCTTTTCTTTTCTTTTCTTTTCTTTTCTTTTCTTTTCTTTTCTTTTCTTTCTTTTCTTTCTTTCTTTCTTTCTTTCTTTCTTTCTTTCTTTCTTTCTTTCTTTCTTTTCTTCCTTCCTTTCTTTTCTTTCCCTTTTGCATGTGTATGGGGCAAGAATACTTAAGATCTACTCTCAGCAAATTTCAGGTATACCAGATGGTGTTATTAAAGACCTATGGAACGAGAGAGAACATTTGCAAAACATATATCTGACAAAATATATAAGGAACTCATACAACTTGATAGTGAAAAACCTCTTAATAACCCAATTAAAAATGGTCAAAGGACCATTTTTGGAATAGATATTTTTCCAAAGAAGACATACAAATGGCCTATAAGTATAAGAAAAGCTACTCAACATCACTAAGTCATCAGGGAAATGCAAATCAAACCCACATCTCACATCCTTTAAGATGGCTATTATCAAAAAGAGCAGAAATGGCAAGTGTTGATGAGGATGTGGAGAAATGGAAACTCTTATACACTGTTGGTGGCAATGTAAATTGTGTAGCTGCTATGGAAAACAATATGGGGGTTCCTCAAAATATTACAAATAGAAATGCCATATGATCCAGCAATTCCATTTCTGGGTATTTATCCACAGGAAATGAACTTGCTATTCTTTGAATGCGCCAAGATCCGACACTAAGCTTCCAGGACTTTGCATTTGCTGTTCTTTCTGCCAGGAATGCTCTTTCCCCAAATCCCGGATTGGGTCTTCATTCCAGTCTCAGCTCAAATGTCTTCTCAAAGAGGCCTTGCCTAGCAGGTCACACTGCTTTAATGTGTTCACTAGAGCATTAGAGACTCCAGAGACTAGGGTCTGAGGTTGCATAATAATTCATTATTTGTCTCTGGCACTAGAATGTGAGTTCCATATAGGCAGGGCCTTTGTCCAGCTATGGCCACACACCCAGCTTTTTCTACATGAGGTGCTTGATAAATGCTTGTTGGGGAAAGAGTGATTGGATTTAGGGTAAAGCCAAAAATGTCATATAGCTCTTTTATTATGAGAAGGAGATATTTATTTTTCAATTTAGAAGCACAAAGAATCTACTTCTGACTTTACCATATACTAAGATCAGGTGAGCAGTACAAATTGTTTATAATAGACACCTCGTGGTGAGTTGTATTGGAATAAAGGCCCAACTGGGGGAAAAAAATGAATCTCTTCCTAAGTTCCTAAAATCTAAATCAGAAGCATATCCTGGACCTACCTGATGCTTCTTAGGCAGGCAGTCAACATCATTATCATCACCACATGAACACATGCTTATTGAACAAAGTGTACCTCTCAACAAGTGGTACCTGGACATGAAAATGAACCTGAGAAATTGCATAAAGATTATGGGGACATCTTGGCTCTACATCTCTTCTCAGTCTAATTTTAGTTAATCTCCTGAAAGCATATGGCACTTATCACTCATTACCTCTTGAAAAAACTCCTCCCTCTTGACTTCTCTTAAAATACTGAAGTTTCCCGTCATTTGTCTACTGACCTCTTTTTTTAAACTAGCTCCTCTTCCTTTGTCTTCTCTGTAAAAATGGATGTTCCCTAGAATTCTAGCCTTTGTCCTCTTTTCATTCAACATCTACCTAGGGGAGGCTACACATGATGCTGCTGCTGATTCCTTAACATGATGCTTGTAACATTGGCCTTTCTTTCAAGTCCCAGGCCCAAATATCCCACTGTTACAAGACATCTTTGTGTGGATTTTCTTTCCTTTAGGCACCTCAAAATTAGTATGTTTCACCCCAAATCTGTTATATCATTTTTTCCTCCTGCTTTTCTTATTTTAGTTTCTAGTCCTCTAAGGAGCTGTCTTATCCCCCATCTTGCTGTCTTCTTGTTATTCTCCTCCTACCGTTTTCCTCAGTCACTGCTCAGTTCAGACTTTCATCATTTCCCACACTGGGTAGTGCAGTAACTAGTGTGACTTCTCTCATCGTGTCTCTGATGCCATCAATTCATGTCCTTCTGTGAAACTCCCCCCAGAAGGAATGCCCAATTTCTTTATAAAGACATAGAAATACTCCCAAATATGGCCGCAAGATATCTTTCTAGCCTCATTTGCCTCTACAGTCTCCATGTACCCAGCCCAATTGGATGGTTTGGGTCCATTGGATTCTCCCCATGTCTATTTGCTCCATGCCTTTAATCATACCCTGCTGTCAGTCTGTGTTCCTTTCCTTCGATTCTTCACCTTAAGAAATCCCATTCACTTTTTGAAACCCCACTTAAAAATTTCCTATGAAGCTTCTCTCTGCCCTTTGAGAGCCCATGCTTCTTTCCCCATTTATTTCATTCTTCCTCTCTTTCTAGACTATAAACCCATTGAGATCAGCTGCCTTATGTGTCTCTCTTTATAGCCCTCCTTAGCATCTCCTAGTGTAGAGTCTTGACTATAGCAGACACTCAATAAATATTTTTAAGTGGCATATGTTGCATGTCTCAGGTTGAGAGTAAAGTGCCTATTCTAAGTGATACATAATGAACAATGGAAGACTCACCCTTCTCATGTTTGTAAAATATCATTTATAAGCTCTTTATATTTAACAAAGTGGTTAAGACATGGGGTATGGAATTTAGCAGATACAGGTTAGGGTCCTGGTTATGAAGGTTAGACAAGTTACTAACCTTATCTAAGCCTCAACTTATTTGCATATAAATTGGGCATAATATTCCTTATCTAACATAAGGTGGCTATGATGATTGAGGTATTATGAACGTAAAGTGCTTAGCACAATGTCTCGTACATAGAAGGTTTTAGGTAAAAGCTACTTATTGTTGTTGTTATTCCAAGCCTCTAAGTAGTCATGTCCAGTCCTAAGATATCTTCATTTTAAATATTATCTGGGGAGCAAGCTTTCCATGTAACTCCTTTATGTCTTTGGAAACAGATTAGACATGTCTTATGATATAAAGTCTTTGGTTATGTAATTCCTAAATATGCCTATTGTCACTCTTGCCTTTTCTTCCATCTTTTGAAAAAGCGAGACGATACATATAAACATTGATCATGGCACAAACAATGCTTGTTAATGATATGAAAACAAAACAATTATAACCCGATGTGGGTTACAAATATAACACACTAAAGTCATCAATATTGTCCTCTTCACTTTCGTTTTGAACAACCATTTAAAGCTAAATTAATCTAGATGGCTGAAATATAACCTTGGCTACAGTTTCTGGCATCTTAAAGCCAAAAGTAAAATCACAGTTTAATTGGCTTCCCTGACTTTGGCAATAAATAGTCTGATAGATTTTACTTAGGAAATTTTGACATTTTCAGAAGAATCATGATTTGTTTTTTTTTTTTAGCAGTCCCTTAAAGAAAAAATTTAAACCTGGGAAAGGGCGAGAGAGAGAGAGAGAGAGAGAGAGAGAATAATGAGAGAAGAGAGAATAATGAGAGAAGTATATATTTTGGTTTAGGACAAGTATGATTTTTGGATAAGAATTTGGAGATTGAGTTGATGTTTGTGAGGCAATTTAAGCTTCATGAAAGAAAACTGGCATGACAAGCACAGTGTTATTATCTGCATATGTGTTTATGTGGCATCTATCAATATGCTGTAAAAAATTAGACAGAGACATTAAATGGGTGTTATTGAACATTAAATGGTGTCAGGTGAACATGCTGAGAACACTGCATCCTGGAGTTTCTAAGGAACTAACAGGGTTGCCTAGCCAGGTCCTCCCCTCTGCCTGGAAATGCACCTAAGGCCTATGAGGAGGTTGCTTAGCTTGTTTTATTTAAAGGCTTTCCACAGGTAAAGCCCATTGGCTGATTTCAACGTATAGTAGTCTTTGCTGGGAAAATTGCTTCCATTTCGTGAAAAGTCTAGCTCTCTTTAAGTCATCATGTGGGCCTAGCTGCTATCTTTGTACCTCTTTCATCAGAGCACCACTGTCTTATTTATGGATGCACTTAACAATTGTTACTAAAAAGTAACTAAAATTACACCATTTATTGTGGTGATCACTTCACAATATATATAAATATTGAATCATCATGTTGTACACCCAAAACTAATGTAATATGTCAATAATATCTCAATAAAAAGTAACGTACACAAATGTGAATATTTAAAACAGTATGGAGATGTGCACATGAGAAAGAGGAGTGTTGCCTTTTCTCATGCTCATCGTACCTCTCAGAAAAAGCTTTTTGGTCTTTAGGACCCGTTTAGACTCTTAAAAGTTGTTGAAGAGCCCAAAGAGTATTTGTTAGTCTGTCAATATTTATCATATTAGAAACTTAAACTAAGAAAATGATAAAATATTCACTTTTCAGTTCATTAAAGACAACAATAATAAGCCCATCGCATACCCACATTTTTAAAAATGCCATTTACCAGCAGATGTGTCCCTAGAGCCTAGCACTGTGCCTACAACGTAGTGATAATTCAATAATTCTTGACCATAAACGTATGACCTTGAAGCTTTTATTCCAAAGCCTGAAAAGGTAATCAAACACAGCTCAGTCCAAGAAGAGCATATTTCAAATGACTGTCAGGTGGACTGTGTCTTCCCACATCTTGATTTTTCCTTCAATGCATAGCTGTAACTCCTCTGGTCTCTATCCAGGCCTTCATTAGTCTCATCCAGTTAAACAGCCTTCAGACTAAAAATATGAATGCTAATTGTGAAAAGCTAATATTCTTTCAGCAAATATGCATAATGTACTTCGTACATGGGGCATGGTGCCAAGCCCTGGAGGTCCCCAACTGGACAAAACTGACACTACTATTCTACTCTTCCTCTCCTAGTGGAAGGAAACCAATGGATAAACACCTAAAATATTTTTTAAAATGCCATTTCATGAAAAATGTCGAAAGAAAATTTCCATGGTAGTGAGAAGAGTGGCGTTGTTCTGTTTTTTGTAAATCTCTTTAATGCTGGGATTGATACACGACGAGAGGATTCTCATCACTCATTCTGTGTTCAAACTGTTGCAGTAGTACACATCATGTAGCCGCCAGAAAACCTCAGTGTACAGTGATGACAAAGTGAGACTGGAAAAGGTCAATAACATTTTGGTATTATTATGAAAAGAGTTTTGACCTTGTGGCTCTCAAAAAGTGTGGACTCACCTGGGTCCTGGGACATATTTGGAGCATCGTTGCCTCAGACAAAATAATTTTGGATCATTTCTGGGTTTGTCTTTTCTGATAATTATAACCACAGTATCATGCTTATGTTTCTTGCTTACTTTCTGCTTAAATTTCTATTTAATCGCTCCCTGCTCCTTAAGTTGCCTCCTAATAAATGCTGGGCACTCCTCTTTCCTTCTAGCTACATGAATGGTGCACTTTGGTGTGCTTCCATGGACTTCACCTCCCTCGCTTCTTCTCCTTTATCTCTTTTTAAAACCTACAAACTGTACCAATGTTTTATATCATTAGGTTTGCCTGTGCTGGATTCTTTGCCATTGCTATAAATAGAGCTTCCATGCTGCAGAGGAAGGCTTTCCATTTCTGTAAATGGGATTTAAAATGGAAAGTAAAATGTGATAATTGTGTAAATATTTCTATGTGTAAAAATCCATATGAAAAGAAATAGAATCTTACATCTCTAAATATGTAATGTTTAGAAGATGATGTTTCAGCATAAAGTCAAATAAGTTCTTTTTCTCAGATGCCTATTGCCCCAAACAATGACACTGTAATATGCTTCCTATTTGGACCATATATTTCTTGTACAGTGTTTTTTAATTCTTCTTAGAGTTTCTAATTATCTTTTGTGGGTCTTTTTTTCTGCAGAAAGAACTTGTGTGCCTTAAAAAAAAAAAAACAACAAAAAACTATATCCCTAAGATAATTCAGCTTCACAATTATGCTACTTGCCAGATGCACCAGTATGTAACCTAGGCCTGCTGCAGAGGCCTAATTCTGGGTTCTCTGGGATCTTATGTCTTTCTTTTTGTTGTTTCCTTTTAAATTTAGCTGCAGTGCATCTTCAAGTAATTATTATTATTATTATTATTATTATTTAAATCTTCAAGTAATTATTATTGTCATTATTTTTACAGAAAAGGAGATAAATAAACATACTGATTATCTGTATTCACAAAAATGTCTTTATAATCTCTTCACATTTTGATTGAAAATTTGGCTAGGTGCAGAATTCTGAGTCGAAGTAATCTCCTGTGCTACCTATGAAGATGTTGTTTCACTAGTATCCAACATTCAGTGTGGCTGGTAGGAAATGTGCTACTAATCTGATTTTTCTTATTTGTGGATAACTTCTTTGTTGCCGTGGATACTTTCTGTTTGTTTTCTTTGTCTTCCATTCTAAAGTTTTGTGAGTGTGTGCTCAGATGTGACTGTGATTTTGTTGATCTTGCTTTGATGTTTTAATTTGAAGGCTTCTGTTTTCGGTTCTGATAAATATTTTTCTGTTTGTATAATAATAATAATAATAATAATATATTATATATTATATATATTATTATATATTATATTATATTATATATTATATATTATATTATGTTATATTATATTATATATTATATTATATAAGAGCCCAATATAATTATATATTATATAATATTATATATTATATTATATATTATATTATTATATTATATATATTATATATTAATAATAATAATAATAATAATTATTATTATTTCCCTTCTCTCAATTTTTTACTTTTTCTCTGTTTCTGGAACTTGTAACAGGAAATTGGATATTCTTGATTGTTTCTTATTTTTTGTCAGTTTTCTCTCATATTTTAAACATTCTACCTTTTTCCTTAACTTGTACATTATGTTAACTTTTCCTTCCAACTTTCTACTGAAAATGTATTTTGGCTTTTGGATTGTATATTTTCCAAGACTCTTTCTTTGTCCTTATTCCTCTTTTAAGATTTTCTTTATGTATTATGAAAATCTTTCTGAGTATCTTTGATGGTATTAATTAAAATTTCTCTTGGATCAGAATTATTTGTGGTTCTTCTGGGGATAGTTCTGTTTGTTCAGCTTGATCCTTCTCTTCGATGTTGCCAGTCTTCAAGCGTCTGATGACCTTGGTTTACTATACATATTTGTGAATGAAGAATGAGGCTGATTCATATACATACATGCTTTGTCGTTCACCTGACTTTACCAGCCTGCGTCCCGATTGAGGGTTGGCCGGGTTCTGTGTGGCTTGGGTAGCTTACTGGCTGCTGTTTCTCACCCTAGGTCGTATAGGCTTGGACAGGAAAGCAGAATTGTTCCCCCCTCCAGCCTCACACAAGACTTGCCAAAGCAATGAGGGCCCTGCGATGCAGCTCTAGTCTCAGAAGCCCTAATTCCTCCAAGGCAGGTAGTGCACATTTTTCACAGCATCATTTCCTGCTTCAGTTTAGGTGTGTATGGCCTTCCAGCACGTGAAGGAATGGGAAAGTCAACCAATCCAAGTATTCGGCCGGCAGATCAACCAATTGCCCTGTTTTCTTTCTTTCTTCTTATTCTCTGTGTTTATTATTATTTCTGCTCTCTCTTTGTCTGCTGCCTGGATGGGGATAGGGCTGTGGGGGCTCAGCAATGATATCCTCTCTCATGGAGCTCTAGGGTGGTATGACTGATGTTCATTAGAAGACTTTTGGTCCCTGTTAAATAAGGTGGTCATCAAGTTATCTTTTAGCCTGGTCCATTCTCATTCTCTACGAATAGCTGGAGAAGACAGCTTTGGGGGCTCATGACACCCAAAGGGGTATGCAGGCAACCACATCTAGCTGACAGATTACTTGGTGAAACCCTTAAATTGTCTGCTTTTTATATTTCAAACATTATCTGAGGAAACCTGACCCATAGACTTTGAAACTTGGCTCCGTTAGAGAGAGTTGTGGAGTCGCCTAGAGGCACAGGGAAGGAACAACTTGATTCAGTGGACGGACGCCTGTGTTACATTTTCCTAACAGCCTTCTGAAATGACCCTCTCAAGGATGTACATGAGCCTTTATGAACAAAATATGAATATTTGCCAAATGATATTTTTAGGAAGCATTTAGTGAGTGCCAGAAAGCCTACAGGACACTGCGGGGAGAATAACAAATGCTGCATTTTATTGATGTCAGCAATAGCTTGTAAACCTCAGACGTGACTTCACACCCAGAGATTGCTTCACTGCCCAGAATGAAAAGCCATTTTCAAGGGAACTCCTGGCATCACTTTCAAGAGTGCTCGGTGCCTGGCCGTCCCACCAGGCTTCGTGTGAAGGGCACGGAGCAGCAGCTGGTGCGGACATAAGGCTCTCACTTCTGGAGGTCTGAGTCCATAACTTAGCCTTGCTTTGGCCACAAGAAAACATTTACTGGGTTCGTTCTCTCCCTGCTCAGCCTCATTAGAAAACCACCACACCATGTGGCTGCACTCACTCCAGCTGGCAGGGTCTGCTGAGGAGGAAGCCAGGGGTTGGGTAAACAGGGCTTGGCGAGGTGTGCTGGCTCTTCTGAAGGGAATTTTGCCTGCCACCTGCCTGGGCTTGAGCTTTCCTCAGGCCAAGTGCTATTAATTCTTCTCTGTCATGAACATTACGTCCATGTCAAACTTCTGTTTTATCTTAAAACTAATTCATTAGGTGCCGGCTCTTCTGAAGCTGGAATCGGTGAGGGTTTCAAATATGAGATGGATTGGTAAGAACTGACTGATAAAACTATCGACTGGGACGGACAAGGTTCTGTTTTTGAAAACATTTGTTTTCATCTCACCAGCGTATTCATGGACTCCCCAGTGTGTTACTGTAATTTTTTTTTCTTTTTTCCTTTTCTTTTCTTTTCTTTCTTTCTTTCTTTTTTTTTTTTTTAATGTGGACTGGAAGTAAGGTGTGGGTGTTGTTGAAGGTTTTCCATCTGAGACTTTAAAAACATTGGGAAAAGGACAAGTGGTTTGCTGGAAGGGAAAACAGGGATTATCAGGTCTACAGGATGGAGAGATAGTGACAAGGTCTGTCCTTTCTGTATCATGAATCCTAAGGAGCTTCTTGATCTAATAACAGTATCAATCTAGGAAAGTTTTAGATTTGAGGAGAAAGTTCCTGAATGGGCTTTTCTGCTGCTCCGTGTCGGAGCCCCTCTCAAGCCCAAACAGGCCTTCACTTTCTGTCCTCCTGTGGCTACCAGTAGCTACACCATCCCTTCTTGCCTCTGCCCAACTTGGCTCCTGCTCCCCAGCATGACCACACTGGCCCTTTCAGTTCTTTTTTTAAAGATTTTATTTATTTATTCATGAGAGACACACAGAGAGGCAGAGACACAGGCAGAGGGAGAAGCAAGCTCCATGCAAGGAGCCCGACTTGGGACTCGATCCCAGGACCCCGAGGTCACACCCTGGGCTGAGGGCAAGTGCTCAATCACGGAGCCCCCAGGCATCCCTGGCCTTTCAGTTTTAAGAGGGCCTCCAAATTAGCCTCAAACTTCCAAATGCTTTACAGGAATTTAGAATCTTTTTCTGAAAATGATGTAGTAAATTATACATTGTCATGAAGTCAGAGCAGAGAGCCAGGGATGATAAAAATCTTTTTAAATCTTGGAAAAAATTAATTTCAGCATTTTAAAGTAATAAGCCCTGATTGTCCCTTGACAGACAGGTTTTTTTTTTTTTTTAAGATTATTTATTTATTTATTCATGAGACACACACACACACACACACACACACAGAGGCAGAGACAGTCAGAAGGAGAAGCAGGCTCCATGCAGGAAGCCCGACGTGGGACTCGATCCTGGGATCAGGCTCTGGGCTGAAGGCGGCGCTAAACCACTGAGCCACCCAGGCTGCCCGACAGACAGGTTTTTAAGGTGAGGTGCAAATGACCTGTCGTTCACTGTGCTGCTCCAATCCTGCCATTTGGAAGGGAGGGTGAAAATATTTAAGAAGCCAAGATTAAAGATGAAAACACACACACACACACACACACATTCTAACTTAAAGAATACAGACTCTCCGAGGCTCCATTCTATGATCCCCTAGGAGCAAAAAAGTAAAGATTTAAGGCGTGTTTCTACTGAAAATCTCAAAGACAAAGCACTTTTGGAGATGCTTGGTCTCTAAATGATCTTTTCAAATTCTCATATCAAAGTAGAGGGGAGACTGGATGAGGGGAGCAATCGAAGTTCACCTTAAATCTCACTTCTTTCCTTGAAACTTTTGTCACCAGGGAGCCCCAGGGATCGCCACCCCTCCTTTTTTGAACTTAGAACTCTACCTCACACTCAAAAAATATTTACTGAGCACCATTTCCTCACCAGCTACTGGTCCAAGTGCTGGGGAGACAGTGATAAATAGAGCAGCTCTGATGGCAGCTTGCAAGGAGAGTCTGTACAAGTGGACTCTGGGTGTACTGGGTGTTCTGAGTGTTACCCGACGTGCCGCAGTTTCACAAATGTTGCTGGAAGAGGTGAGACGCCTGGGTTAGAGACGGAGGACCGTTTATTACTCACAGTACCAGTGATAATGGCAGTTGCCAGAGAGTCAGCATTTATGAGCAAGTTCTCCGAGCCCCAATTCTCACAGGGTGGCTGTGAGGAGAGTCAGATGGCACCTGCCGAGGCAGAAGAGGAATGCTCCTGTTTCGGAGGTGAGGAGCCTGGATCCACAATAATGGGATAATAATGGGCAAATAATTTTATCCAAATAATGGATAAAATCCATAATAATGGGCAGCAGGCCTGCTCGCCCTTTGTTTTGGAGAGAGATCTCATTTTCATTACGCTGGGCAGTAAACACCCCTGCCCTTTCCTGCAGAGGGAGACCCTACCTCTGACTTTCAAGTCTGTTCATTATACAAGCATCCTGGAGAAGGTGGCCTGGAACTGAGAGCTGCCAGCGCCTCATTTGCAAGACAGGCAGAAACAGGAGAGGTCCGTGGAAAATTCTTTTCCAACAGTTCAAAGCAATGGCTTGATTTGTCAGAGTAGAGACAGCTCTGCCTACAAGAGTGAGAAGTAATTTTTTTCACATGCTGCCTTCTGGGGCTTATGGATGTGACCACAATACTAAAAAGGGCAAGTCTTCGGGAAGGATAGAGGAGGAGCAAGGCTGAGCCAAGGAAATCTCTGATGTGACAATTCATTGGCAGCTTCTAGAAACCTGTGCAGTCCTGTGACAACATGAAACATTAGCTACGCATCTCATGGTTAGAAGTGTTGGGCTGCAGGTGTTCGCCAGGCTACCAGGGTGACCAGGCATCCATCTGGGGAGGGGCGGGTAAGGGGTGTGAGCCACTTGGAGGAGAAATGAGAGCCAGTCGTGGAATAATTGTATTTTAAAAAAAACAACAACCCTGTTTTGAAGTGAATTAGCCTAAATAAGTGTCTCATGTTGGCCAGGATTTATTTTATTTAAGCCTGATACACAGGAATTTAGAAACAGCCATATGGATTCTCTTGAAGGTTGGTAAAAACAAAATGTGCTTCTAAGCTGTCTGCCAAGTTTCAGCCTTAGTTAATTTTTATGGATGAGTTTTAAACTCCTAAAAAACAAATGTATAATACAAGTGCTGACGTAGAAACAGATTTAACTATAAAAACATGCAGTGGAAGCTGAAATATATATCACAGAATTTTTGCAGGAAAAATTTGATAAAGGTGTATTTTGTATAATAATAAATTCAAAGCAGTAGCAAGATGTAGTTAAAAATAAGAAACTAGTGATTGTTGGTGTTTAGAATGTATAAAATGAATGAAAATGTCTCTTAATCAGAAACTCAGGAATAAATGGTGTATGTTTCCTGAAATGCTCAGTGCATGTCTGTCTGGAGTAACTAATTGACCTAATGCAAACTATTTTTGAATTCTTGGACCTCCTAGTGTTAATAAAATAGTAGCTGGAAAACTAATTGTCTAGACTACCTAGGAGAAAAGCTGTTATGCATTTAATTAGTCTTATTTAAAATTTAATTTTAATTCCTCTTCTCTACACTCCCTGTGCCAATACTTGCCATATGTATGCTGGAAAAAAAAGTATTGGTGTTAAAAAAAAGTTTACATTGTTCTTTTGTATACATTGCTGTGTTTGACCCTATTTAGTCCTAACAATTACATTTTGCATAGAGGAATTATTACGCTTTTTACAGATGGAGAAAGTGAAAAGTCAGTGATGGTCTAGAGCCAGATAACCGGAGAGAGCACAGAACAATGGATTGTCAAAAAATACTGATTTGGTTCCTCCTGAAACAACGTGGTTATGCAAACAACTTATTTACTTGGTGGGATTGGAATTTCTAGTTTAGATTACGATGATAATGGAACTACCTCCATTAAAAAATAATAAAAATATATAGATCAATAACAACAACAACAACAACACACACACACACACACACACACACACACACACACACACACACACAGTGTTCTCTGTGATTCAGTTTTGAATTAGACCAGTTTTGCCAATGCTTCAGAAATGAAGAAAGAAAGAAAATTAAAGGAAAAGAGGATGCCAGTCAATGCCTTCTTTTTGGACCTTACTTTCCAGCTTATGATGACCTCAGAAGTAGGATCAGAACTGCTGAAAGATTTAAGATCCAGAGTGACTTTATTTTTAAAAAATTGAACATTTTATTTTGTTGAAAAATTATGGGGGAAACTTTGAGAATTCATTTACTTAATAAATATCATTTAAAAAAGCAAATGTTTTTAATAAGGAGATCAATTTTAACTACTCAGGAGGCAGTAAATACATTAAAACAAATTTAATTCTGGCCCATACAATTTTGAATTACTTCCCTTCCCAGTTTAAAATATAAACAAACATTACAGTTGGTGTAGTACTAAACATAATGGCAACTGACATTTTCATGGTGAAGAAAACTTCACCATCAAATGGGTATTAAATTCAGCAATAACCTAACAACTAGAGTTAGAAAACTATGCCTGTATTAACAAAATCATGACGTTTTGGATCTTTATGCAAAGAAAGTTGAAGTCAAAATGGATATGATATAATTGCTATAATTCTTTTTATGCACAGAGAATAATGACAGTCATAAAACAAAAAATAATATGAGATCATGGAGATGCACTCAGCCTATGTTTCTATTTCTGCTAGTGGCCAAGAGATATATTTGCAAAGTCCATTGTTTTATGCAGTGGCTATGGTAAACTTTTATTTTTATTCTATTTTATTTTTTTTATGGTAAACTTTTAAATGAAAGCCCCCACTCCCCACCACTTCCTTAACCCCTCCTTCCATATACAGATGTAGATAGGTAAGTGTAAAAGGGATAATTTGCCTTATCCTGAAAACTTGTTCTGGGAAAAAGTAGAAGGAAGTTGAAATTTAATAAGGCTTATGGGATTTTCCAAAGTTCAAAATACTATTGTGACTATTTTTGTGATTCCCTGACCCCAAATACATGCCCTACCAGATACCTGAGTGCTTAAAATTTCACAATGGATTTTTCACTTTGGGTTTTAAGATGTCTTTGGGTCATTGAGAATCTCTCTGGGAGTGATAACACTCAGTATGACACATAATGAGTGTTCACTAAATGATTTCAAATGGAAACTTCATTGCTTTCTCATGGGGATTAGTTGACAGCCAAGTGAGGTTAAATTAGGTCCTCAGTTAAGACAGAAGAGCAGGGATGCCTTGGTGGCTCAGTGGTTGAGTGTCTGCCTTTGGCTCAGGGCATGATCCCAGGGTCCTAGGATCGAGTCCTGCACTGGGCTCCCTGCATGGAGCCTGCCTCTCCCTGAACCTATGTCTCTGCCTCTCTCTCTGGGTCTCTCATGAATAAATAAAAAAATCTTTAAAAAAAAAGAGAGAGAGAAGGATTGCATATAGAGAGTACTTCAGAGGCTAGGAGTGAGGAAAATGAAAAGGAAAAGAGAGTCCCAAAACACTCTCTTCAGTTTATAAATTCACTGAGGCTTTGTCTTTCCTATAAATAATTTGCCAGAACTTACTTTCTCTTCCTTTTATTCTTCCTCCTTTTTCTGATTTTTATCTTTCAGGTCCTCTTCACTTCCTTTTCTTCCTCATCTGTCTATTCCCAAAATGGATTTAAAGGTGTACTAAAAACATTATTAGAATCATAAGAAATATGAAGAATAATTTGTACAGATGATAAATCAGAATTATTTCATTGGGCTATGCATCAAGTCAAGAATTTTTTCTCCCCATTTATATACTTATGCTTATCTACATTGTTCTTCAGGATATTTAGGGACGTTAAACACATTTGCAAATAGTGTGCATTTTACTCTGAAATTCACAAATGAGCAGCAAACTTGCCTTACTATTTTAAACTAGTAGTTAGCATGAAATAAATATTTATTGTTAGCATGAAGTAAATAGTTAGCATGAAATAAATATTTATTGAGTGTCAAAGGGTGGTGAGATCACTACTTAATATCTGAAATAAAAACACAATACTGAATTTATTTCTTATAATAATGGAGGTCTATACCAATTGCACACAGTCCCTTTGAGAAGAGTAGACTGCTGATCTTATGTAGGGCTTTTGAACATCATGGGGTTCAGGAATTGGCACACTGTGAGAGGCATAAATGAGTTGACATACCTGTTTCAGCATGATTACTCAGGTGAGATGGTTGTTGATTGGTTGACATTCAGAGGCATGTTTCTTGGAGCAAATCTGTTTCTCACTGGCTGCCTTTCAGTAGTGAGGAACTGTTATTGATTGGTTAGCTTGTGAAAGCATGCTAATTGAGGCAAAATTGTCAGTGATGAATTGAGTAGACTTAAAAGTGGTTCTGATGGCTACTTGCTACTATGGCTAAAGAACAATCATTCTTTTCCCTAAGATCGTGTGAATGTTTTCATTTGCACTCCCACATTTTGGTCCTTATCCAGATAAAGCTGTAGGAAGTTTGCCAAGAAACTTGCTACTGTTGTTTATTCTCATGAAGATGAGATTTCATCTTTGATCAGCATGTTTTCATTTTTGAATCATTTGTTAAATCATCTGTTTGGATAGTGGCTGTGCAGAATCATTCGAGACAATGGACAACAAATATTGAATAACTGTGACACAAACTAGTATCAGAAGTGTTATAAAAAAGGCCTAGAAGACACCATGGAACCTATACATATAATTTCTTAGTCAGGAAGACTAATTTCCTGAGTCTAATTTAGAAAGTCAGTATACCTTTTCTTTTCTCCTTTCGTTCTTTTTTCTTTCTTTCTTTCTTTCTTTCTTTCTTTCTTTCTTTCTTTCTTTCTTTCTTTCTTTTCTTTCTTTCTTTCTTTCTTTCCTTTCTTTCTTTCTTTCTTTCTTTCTTTCTTTCTTTCTTTCGTTTTATTTATTTATTTATTCATGAGAGACACACAGAGAAAGGCAGAGACATAGACAGAGGGAGAAACATGCTCCATGCAGGGAGCCTGATGTGGGACTCGATCCCAGGACCCCAGGATCACACCCTGAGCCGCGACAGATGCTGAACCACTGAGCCACTCAGGCATCCCAGTGTATCTTTTCTTTTAGCTTAGATGTAGATTTTTCCATCTCATCTGTAGCATTAATCCAGGTATAACAGGAGGTAGAAACAATGGTTTAGAATCCCCCCCATTGACCAAAATAAATAAGTAAATAAATCAATCATGCTCATTAATAAATAAAATCCAGAGCTATTGTATTGAGTCAAGGAATCAAATTGGCTTATTGTGTCCTCCTTGTCTGGGCTTACTTGTTACTGAGAGAATGAGGAAACAAATATTTTTGGTGACTACACCAAGTTGCCTAGCTGCTATTGGTGGAGTCCTTATCAGGAGAGTTATTATCTATTTTCTCTGTCATTATTTGCTATATGTTTATTAAAAATACCATATAGACCAAATAGATATACTAGTCTATTATATTCTAGTCTATTTTGATTTAAGAACAAAGAGAAAAATTATATAATATTAGGTATGATAAACTGTCTGGTTATAAAGTAGAAAATTTTAAAATTTGGGTATAGTTGATGCACAATGTTACATTAGTTTCAAGTATACAACATAGTGATTCAGGAACTCTATACATTATGCTATGCTTAAATTAGAAACTGTATTATATAATTTGTTAGATAATTTATCAAGCAAAATAAAATACCAGAATTTTCCCCAGAAAAGATAGAAAACCTAAATAGATCAATTGCTGTAGAAGAAATTAGAAATGTTGTTATAAAAGGTTGCTGCAGAACACTCAGTATTTTTAAACTCATGAGAATCAGATGGTTTTACATCTGTATTCTAGGTGACATTTAGAGTCTTTTAGGTATCAGCCAAAAAGAGGTAATTCACATATAATAAAATTATTCAAGATTATGGGAAAAGTGTACATACCATTTACAAAACTAGCATAACCTTAATATCAAACTCAGTACTGAAAGTATAAAAGTTATAGACCTAGACCTATATAGGCAAATCAAATTTATCAGTGTATTAAAAGAATGAAGTAAGTTTTGTTCCAGGAATGCAAGGATAGTTCACCAAAAAAAAAACTAGCAACATAATTCATTTCATTATCAAATGAAAGAAGAAAAAAGCATTATCAGTCTATCAATTCTATCTAAAAAGAGAAAATTGAATCAAACTTAAAGTTAGCTACATTCCTAATAAAAATGCTAAGAAAAAATAGTAGCTAAAGTTAGCTACATTCCTAATAAAAAAATGTAGCTAAAGTTAGCTACATTTCTAATAAAAATGCTAAGAAAAAATAGTGAGAGAGATAGTGACAGACTATCACAACACAATAAAGACTCCTTATCAAAAAGTTCAATAACATGCTTCTTAGTAAAAATATTAGAGTTATTTTCATTAAAAGTAATACTAACACTAGAATACTCACAGCTTTCTCATTATTAAATGCTATTTTGGAGGTTCTAGAGAAAGCCACGAGACTAGAAAACAAATAAATGGCATATATATAAAAAGAGACAAATATCTTTATTTGCCTATAATCCAAATGATTCTACTAAAGGTATTAGGATTTGGTAGAGTAGCTGGATATAAGAGCAGCATAAAAACAGATCAATTGCTCTTTTTTATATTGGTAATCAGAATAAAGGAATGCATTTAAAAGAAATTTTCATACTGTGTGTGGACAAAATGTTATTGAAGTTTCTAAATAAATGAAGAGACATGCTCCATTCTTGTTTTGAAAGAGTTAGTGTTATGGAAATATCAGTCATTCAAAAATGAATATATAAAACCAATTTAGATATATCCAATCCAAATTTCTATGTTTGCTTTTTAAAGTCAGATAAAACAATTTTGAAGTTTATCTGGAAGGCTATATATTGTAGAATTACCAGCAATTCTAGTAACAATGATAGTGACTGGATTCTTGCATTACAGGATATCAAACCTTACCATAAAGTTGCTATGATCAAACCTCTACTGTTTGGCACAGACATAGATGAGCACAAGAGGACCCAACAAAGAGTCCATGTATATAGCAGAGTCTAATATAAAATGAAGATGACATTTCAGTTTGGTGGTAAAAGCTTGTATATTTAATAAATGGTGTTGGCAGAATTGAAAATCTTGTTGGGAAACAGAAATCTAGATTCTCATGCGATGTCATATACAAACATTTTTAGATATATTAAAGGTTTAAGCTATAAATAAGTGAACAAAAAAAAGGAAAAAGAAAAGAAAGAAGGAACACCAGAGGCCTTAAAGAAATAGAATACAGAAAACAATCACATTTCTCTATGTGTTGAGCTATATGGCAAAAGAAGTCAAATGACAAATTCAGAGAAAATTTTTTTGATACTAATGACAAAGGGTTATTATTGCAAACATTTAAAGTATTGCTGAGCATTGATTAACAAAAAGACAAAACCTATAGGAAAAGAAGAGTAAATTTTAAGTGTCCAATAAGTACTTGAAAGTATGATCAACTTCACTAGTACTCAAGGAAATATGTAATAAAGCAATAATAAAATATAATTTTTTACCCGTAATATGGAAAACATTGAAGAGCTTTGTAACATCAACACTCATTTGTTAAATCATTTAACTCTCTGGGAAAGCTATTTGATAGCAAATACCTCTTTTGGAACTATGTCCTAGATAAATACTTGCACGAGTGTATAAGAAAATATGTATATGGATGTTTGTAATGGAAACAGCTGGAAAAAAATCTGAATGCCCATCAATTTCGAGAAGTATTGAAAATGTTTATTTGATAAACCTGTGAAATACTATGCAGGTATCAAAACAGAATAAGATAAATTCATATATCTATATGTTCACCTACAAGCATTTCCAAGATATATTTTTAAGTGAAATAAAACAAGTTGTGAGTAATGTATAATGAATAATCTGAATTTTTTAAAAGATTAAGTGAGCAAAAATCAATATATGGGTATATATATGTTGGTATATACCTTGATGAATATAGAAACAGCTTCGGGAGATTAGATACCACACAGGTTACACTGGCAATTCCTTGAGATGGGATCAGTTGAAGATTAGAGGGGATAATTAACTTTTATTTCTATAGTTTAATTTTTACAATGAGCCCATACTATTTCAAACTTATGATAGTAAAAAATTTCAAATTATGATAGTAAAAAAACAAAATAGATATTGACTCATAGACAAATAGATCATGTAAAGCATTTTGAGATATTAAACCTCTTAGAACGTTAGGAATTCTAGGGAAAAGAATAAATGCTATAAACCAAACAGGCACAGAAAACCAAGGGGACTAAGGGAAGGAAGAGAGATAATAAAAATCCTATGAATTTTTGGAGTTCCTGTAAACCATAGCTCTAAAATTATTGCAACACGATAACTAGTGCGACCAGATGTTAGTTATTATATTCTACATCTATATATTCATGGCCAACTTGAATTAATATTAAAAAAACAAGCAAGCAACAGGCAAACAAGAACCTTGAAGACTGACTCTTTGAGATTTATCTAATGCTAGGGATCTGGAATTATCAGTATTGACTCTTACGTCAAAAACACAACCGCTGGTTCTCTTGATTCTCATCCAGCGTTGCTGTCTGTATACAGATGTGGCATTAAGGTATTCTCTGAATCACCAGAACTTGACCAAAATAATTATTACGAGAAGTTAACAATAGGGAATTTGTGACTCAGAGTTCCTAGCTTGCCAAAGTTCAGGTGAGTCAGTGGTGAAATTGAGATGGACCCTGGACAATCTTTTTTTTTTTTTTTTGACAATCATTTTAAAATAGAATCCTCCCGTCCTTCTAAATTTTAGGCACTAAGGTTAGGTCTTGTAAGATAAGTCCTTTTCCCCCAGCAAACCATAAATAATGCCGTTTAAAATAAAAATGAACACATGTGATACGACCGTACTTGTTGTTTGATTTTTTTTTAAATATCTAAAGACTGTCTTATTATTCATAGTTTTGGTTTTCAGTTTGCTTTCTACAGCCAATGTATAAACCGACTAGATTAGCAGAGATTTAAATCTCACAGATATCCTGTTCCTGTTTTTTCCTGCGTTGACATTTTACAGGAGACAGACCCAGAGATAACAGAAATGCAGTATAAATAACAATGTGGATGCTTATCTGGACTCTGTAAACATATATAGTTAATTCATTTAGATTCTGTACATGCGTTTAAAATGCACACACACACAAATATATCATGAAGTTTAGGCTCCCTCGGGAAGGTCTTGATGGGTACCTGATTACTCTTCTAGTCACAGAATAACCATTGATTTTTTCCAATAAGTGATCATTTGGAAGAAGAAATGTGTATATATGAGGGAATATTTCTCTTAATATATATTTCTACTTATGTTCACAATCAAGACCCTCATGTGTCTATGTCATAATGTAGGGATAATAGGTCCACTAAGGGTTGAAAACTAGAATAAATTTACCATTTGTATGTATTTTGAGTTTGGGCCCATGTAAAAAAAATATTTAGGAGCTTAGAAGAAATCACTTTAGACTCATTCCTACTAGAAATAATTAGAAACAGCTTTGCATGGAGACATTCACTGATGCTTGTTGCCTGGACTAGAGTCTAGGACAGCTCACTTGTTTTTCTATGGTCCATGAACTAAGAGCGATCTTCACATTTTTAAATGGTTGAAAAAAACAGAATTTTTATTTTATTTTATTTTATTTTATTATTTTATTTTATTTTATTTATTTTATATTTTATTTATTTTATTAAAATGTTTACTGTATGGCCCTTTACAGAAAAAGCTTGCTGACCGTTGGATTAGAAAGTCCCTGAGTATATATGCTGTGTGGAGTTTATATGCAATGTTTCTTTTGTGGGCGAGCTGAACAATGTTCAGTAATTCACTTACTCAACCTTTTATTCTTTCACTCAGTAAAAGCTATCTTGAATATTGACCCTGAACCGGCATTAGGAATAGAGAGAAATGTAGGACAGGTTCTTTTGTCCTAGACATTATAATAATGGCACATTAATAAGACAGTTGTACTAAGAATTTCCACAAATAAATGCCTTATTGGGCAGAGGACCGTAGTAATTTTGGGTCTTCCAAATTCTTTCCCAAGAAGAGCTCAATCTCAAGATTTGGAGCAAATCATGCAGATTATGAACTTTTCCTTATATCCTCCACGCCAGCATCTGGAACTTCCTTTTCCCTGCCCGCAGGGCTACACGAGTTCCCTGCTCTCTGGAGATAAGCACTGTGCTTCCCTATCGGGACAGTTTTAGAGGCCCAGATGAGCAACCACGATTACTGAGCTTTTTCCATGTAGCAAGTATGAAGTTAGGAGCTTGACTTGAGATAACGTCACAGAGACCTCACACTTTGCAAGGTAGACATGATCATCCTCTTTTTTGTAAATGTGAAAACAGAATTTCAGAAAAGCCAAATAAACTGCCTCATACAGTGGCAGAGGCGATGCCTCAAACATAAAGTTGCTTGTTTCCAAAGCTAATCCTTTTAATGACAGTTTACTAAGTTGGCCTGTTCTTGAGACTCAAATTCTGTCCACACAGGGCTGTCTTTTGGTTACTCTTGAGATGTCAATTGTTAGCTGAGTCTCTCGGGCTGTGGCTAAGCAATAGAAAATAAATATTTTCTGGTAAATATGCTGTTTCCATGTTTGTGGGTGGCAGTGACTTTACACAAGAACTAGCTCACCCTGAATTCCACTTTTTCCCCTACCTTTGTTTCTAAAACATTTGTGTTTACTTGAATGAGAGGAATTTTCCAGGCAGTTGTGACTCACTCTAGGTTAAAGCCACAGGGTAGGTAGCAGAAGACACATGGGTTCAAATTTACATTTTTTTTCTTGGTGGGAGCCCTTGTCAATATTACTTCATTTTCCGAGTCTCAGTTTCTTCATTTGTGAAACTATTCATGGTGGGATTTGACTTCCCTTTATGCATAGGGCCATCTTTAGATTTCGTTTCCCACTCAGTCCTGTCAATAGTGATGTCGGGCTGGTAGGACCATAGAATCTGAGAGTTGGGATGAGTAGTACAATATATCTTTTTTTTTTTTTTAAGATTTATTTATTTATTTAAGACAGAGAAAGAGAGATAGAGAGAGAGAGGAGGGACAGAGGGAGAGAGAGTGAGAATCTCAAGCGGACTTGGTGCTGAGGGCAGAGCCTAATGTGGGGCTCGATCTCATGACCCTGAGATCATGACCTGAGCTGAAATCAAGAGTCAGACCCTTAGCTGACGGAGCCACCCGGGAGCCTCTACAATGTATAATCTCTGAAGACAGATAGACTGGAGTTATTACTAGTTGAAGGATCTGAGGCAAACTGACTTCTTTGCCTTGAGACTCAATTTCCTTACGTAGAAATAGGGGAGTGATAGGACTACCTCATAGTAATCATAGTCTTGAGTGTTTATTGTGTGCCAGGCACTGTTCTAAGCACTTTATATGAACTGAATGATTTAATCCTCATAACGACCCCATGAGGTTGCGAATATGAACCCCATTTTGCAGAAAAGGAAACTGACACATGGAAAAGTCTAGGGGGTGAGGAAGCCAGGGTTTGAAACTTAGCAGTCTGATTTTGGAGTCCAAGTTCTTTTTTTTTTTAAAAATAAATTAATTTTTTATTGGTGTTCAATTTACCAACATACAGAATAACACCCAGTGCTCATCCCATCAAGTGCCCCCCTCAGTGCCCATCACCCATTCACCCCCACCCCTCGCCCCCCTCCTCTTCCACCACCCCTAGTTCACCACGGAGTCCAAGTTCTTAATGATTATATCACAGCTCCCACAGAACTGTGCTGAGGTTTAATTAAGGAAAAAAAAAAAAAAGGAAAAAATGTATGTATAAAGCCCTCAACATAGGGTGGGTTTTCAGTAAATATGGGTTACTTTCCTTCAAAGAGTGCTTTAAAAAAGTGTGACTCACATTCACCTGCACTGGAATCAAGTGTTGTGAGGGATGCATTTGTCAGAAATGCTGATACTTGGACTGCAACCTGGACCTACTGGATTCTGAGAATCCTGCATTTTTGGCAGGCATCTTTAGACACTTGGGTTTGTCGATATCCCTCTTAAAAAATGGGGTCCTCAGAACTGAATACAGGGTTTTGAGGTGGCGCGACCATACTGAACACTGCAGGTCCTCCACCTCTCTTGTTCTGTGTGTGAATTCACCACCAATGGCCACACCAAACTGCTTCTTAATTAAATAGGTTATATGGATATCGTAAATAACTCACTTCTGCTAAGGCAGCCTAAGATCACACAAGCTTTTCTGGCTGCCAAATCATGCTCTTGGCTCATATTACAACTTCTGTCAGTGAAATCCCTGCAGTTCTTTGTCACATAAAACACTACTAAACTAAAACAAATTTGGTTTGTATTTGTGCAGTTGAGTGTTTGAACCTAAGTTCAGGATTTTACATAGATCTCTGTTAAATTACATCTTGTTAGTTCTGGCCCAATAGTCATGCCCATGGAAATATTTTAAAATTCTACTTCTACCATTCAATATATCTAGCTAATGCTTCCATCCTGTGCCATTTAAAACATTGCCATGCCTTCTATACCCTTGTCTAAGTCACTAATAAAAAGTATTTCACAATAACAGGCTTGCTGTGTTTTCCAAGGATCCTCTTCAGGATCCAGGGATGGATCCACTGTCCAAGGATGACATTATTTCACTTGTTGATATTCTCTTAGGTACCTATTGTGTGCCAAATGTCATGTTACATCCTGGGGGTAAACATATGAACATGTCCCAGACCCTGGTCTCAAGAGATTCACAATCTAATGAAGAAGATTAACAAGTTAGTAGACAAACGCAATACTATGTGATGAGGTATGTAGCGGAGGGATAAAGGTAAAATCAGGCATTTGGTAGAATAATCATAGAATGATGGAAATCCATCTGGGGTCCGAGTAGACCTCCATAACTTAGAAACACTTTTCTCATGTAGTTCTAATCTTATGAACCCTTTTTATCACTCTCTTTTATTTTTCTTTTCTTTTTCTTTCTATCGCTCTTATGCAACACTTTAAATGTTGCCACTACTTTTTCTTTGGGTAATAACCAGTAGTGGAGTTATTGGATCATATGGTAATTCTCTTTTTAAATTTTGTGAGGAGCCTCCCTACTGCCTTCCACAATGGCTGCACCAATTTACATTTCCACCAACAGTACACGAGAGTTCCTTTTTCTCCATATCTTTGCCAACACTTATTATTTATTGTCTTTTTTATTTTAGCCATTCTGACAGGTATAAAGTGACATCTCATTGTGGTTTAGTTTGTATTTCCCTGATGATGAGTTGATATTGAGCATCTTTTCATATGTCTATTGGCCACCTATATGTTTTCTTTGGAAAAAATGTCGATTTAGGTCCTCTGGCCTTTATAAAAATTGATTATTTGGATTTTTGTTGTTGAGTTGTTTAAGTTCTTTATGTATTTTTGATATTAACTATCTTTTGCATCTATCATTTGCAAATATCTTCTCTTATTACATGGGTTCTACTGCTGGGTATATACTCAAAGAACACAAAGACATTAATTCAAAAATATATATGCACCTCTGTGTTTATTGCAGCATTATTTACAATAGCTAAGATATGGAAGGAGCTCAAGTGTCCACTGATAGATAGGTGAGTAAAGAAGATGTGGAATATAGAAACCATGGTATATTATGTAGCTGTAAAAAAGGATGAAATCTTGCCATTTGTCACAACATGAATTGACCTGGAGGGTGTTATGCTAAGTGAAATAAATCAGACAGAGAAAGACAAATACCATTACGATTTCACTTATATGTGGAATCTAAAAAGCAAAGCAAATGAATAAACAAACAAACACACAGCAGAATCAGGCTTATAAATATAGAGACCAAACTGACGATGGTTGGGGAGGAGCCGAGGGAGGTAAGACGGAAGTAGGGGATTGGGAGATATGGGCTTCCAGTTATGGAAAGAATAAGTCATGGGAATCAAAAGTACAGCACAGAGAGTATAGTCAGTGGTATTAAAATCCTGTAGTATGGTGACAGATGGGAGCAACGTTTGTGATGACCATAGCATAATTTATAAAGTCATTGAATTGCCATGCTGTACACCTGGAACAAATGTAACATTGTGTGTCAGCTATACTCGAATTAGAAAATAAACTACCACTACTGGGTTTTGGTTGACCATTAAGTTGAAGGCCCAACTATGGTCCTGTTAACTCTATTCTTTATCTGGATTGGGTGCTCTTACCAGCTAGATAGAACAATCACTTACTGCCCTCTTGTAAAAAAATTTTTTTATCCTTTTCCTTTTACGTAACTTATTTATGCTCCCCCCACCTCCCAAGTTCCACCTCATACCCAAGATTAAGACTTCATTTAGTCACAGATGGCAACAATTAGCTGTGTTTCCATTTCAAATTACAGTGTGTTCGTGTCTGTATTCTTTAATGCAAGTGGCTCTAGGGTCCCACCCTACAGTCTTGTTTAGCTTAAGTTGGGTACAATGCCAAAGCTAGTTTAGAGGAGTTCTCATCAGGTCTCCCACACAAGGCAAAATCATTGGAGGAACAGTTAGCCTGCTGCTCCTCACCCACTTAACATCATTTAGTCCAAGGACTTGGCTTCAAGTTTTCATGGAAATATTAGTTATTTTTATATATACAAGTTTAGAAACTGATTTTTCTTTCTTTTTTTTTTTTTAACCATAAAATGAGGGTAGGGAAATTTGGAGAACCACCAGATGAAAATTGAGCTAATTCTTAAGTATGTAAACTTGGGTCATTTTAGTCATTCTCATTTGTTAAAAAACAAACAAAAAAAAAAGAGGCTGGGCTCCTCAGGACTGAGCATGGTACTGGGAGGTGAGAGCTGATTACGTACAATTGAGTCTCATACAGTAACTTATTAAGTCTTATTCTTACCTTTTTGGGGAATTGCCTTTAAATATCCTCCTCTGGTTCCTAATTCCTTGCTATTGTGGAGGATGCCAGGGGTTAAGGGTTTGCTTTTGGAGTCAGAAGCAACTGGGTTTGTATCCCATTCCTCGGTAGCTATGTGACCTGGGTGGGTCATGACCTCCCTTTGCCTCAAATTTCTTTACTGTAGAATGGTGACAATCTTTGGGCTGCTGGGAGAATTAAACAGTATGTGAAAATGCTTAAGATAGCACACTGTAGAGGGAAATTGCACAATAAATGTGAGTTATTTTGTTGTTGATGTTAAGATAATTCTTTGAGGCTTTGGATGGTGAAGCTGGTAAAAATTGAAGTGAAACCACTGGGTTCCCATAATTGCACTATAGTAGCTTTAGAATATTTCTAAAAAAATGTCTCAAGGAGAACATAAAGACTCCTAACTCGGGGAAACAAACTAGGGGTGGTGGAAGGGGAGGAGGGTGGGTGTTGGAGGGGAATGGGTGACGGGCACTGAGGTGGACACTTGACGGGATGAGCACTGGGTGTTTTTCTGTATGTTGGTAAATTGAACACCAATAAAAATTAATTAAAAAAAAAAGAACAAATGGAACAAATAAAAAAAAATGTCTCAAGGATGTTGTGCTCTGAACTATTAATATATTGGACCAGATAATTTTTGTTTTGTTCTTTTTGTCCCATTTGGTGGGATGTGGTGCTGTGCTGTGCATTGTAGAATGGTCAGCAGCATTCCTGGTCTCTACTCACTAGATGCCAGTTACACCCCCTCTCCTCTCAGTTCCAACCAAAACTGTTCTCAGACATTGCCAAATGTCCCCAGGGGACAAATAACCCCCAGTAGGCCAAGAATAATCCTCAGTCACTTTCTTTAGCCCTAGGGTCACTTGGTTCCCCTTGTCTTTCCTGAAAGCTATGAAACTGAGTTTAAAGGAATCCCATTGGCTTTGATTGAGTGGATGCCTATAACATTTAAGTAGGTGTGTTCTTTAGAACCGAGACAAATGCTTTCTTATGCATTTCAGTGCAACACTCCAGTGGGCTCTCTGGTGTAATTCTGGAGTAGAGAATAATGGCGCATTGTATTTGCATGCTCTTTCACTTGCTACTTTCAATCCAGCATTGAGTTCTGGAGGAAAGAAGGAATTCTCGTTAACAATAAATACCATTTTCAATAAGTATTCTTAGGGCTCACTGAAGACAAAAAAATTGAACTAGGGAAAATAAATGGCAGAAAAGTTTTATTCATATGAAATAAATGTGCTAATTGGCAAGGGTGGTTCAAAAGGACTTCTCCGCTCTCTGGACACTTTGAGCTTTGCCCATTTTCTCCTTGGCAATGCAGTGTAAAATGGAAAGGGATTCTTTGAGCCTCTTGATGACATTTTGTTGGAATATAAGACATATTGCGTTTAGATTTGTGACCTGCAAGAATTCCATCTGCACATTCACTAGGGACAGTGCCACTGATGATGATTCCAAACAGTCTATTCGTATTATTTATTTACTTGCTTAAAAATAGCAAATTAAACTGAAAGGACTATTTGATTTGGAGACCTCAGTCAATTATTTTATTTCCTAGAATGGCTTGCATGGAACAGCATGGTCCACATTTTGGACAGAGGCAGTCAATTTTTTTCTTCCTGAATACACTTAAGGGATTTGTAAAGAAACCACTATCCAAGGACCTCATCTTACCAGGTGAGTGCTAGAGGAAAACAGCATAAAAAAATCCACAATTCTTTAAAAACATTTTTTTTTTTGCCTTCATCCCAACCCAAGTGAATAGAGTCAATGAATTGAATGAGTCGACATTGTACCATTTCCTGGATTCTTTCAGGGACAGCCCTCATGGAAATGAAACATGAGTTGCGGGTTCAACCTTGGGGGACCAATTACGTAGCTTCAGTTGGCAGCTATTGTCATGGCCACTTAAGTGTCAAGGCTTTTGATATCCATTTGTAACCATAACCTTTCATTTAAAAATACTACTACTTTCTTTGGCAGTCATCCTAACTTAATTAGGAACTAACGGAGACTTGTACATTTCTTATAAACACATCAGCCCACCAGAGGATCTGGCCAGGGTTAGAGCATGATTTGAGCTTGATTGAGGGGTTTATCTTTTCCTCCTTCCTATAACACACGTATAGGTCTGGATTATATTCAACAGAGCTGCTTTTCCTTTTACTTCCCGGCTTTGACATTTTGAATTGATTTACTCCTCTTGCTCTCATTCCCCTGCATTTACTCCTTTCTGGCATTGTTTTTTTTTTTTTTTTTTTTCTCTCCTAAAACTTGGTTTTGCACCCTTTCCCTTGTCCTCTTTTTGATTGTTACAACTTTATCATTTAAACATTTACTGAAGAACTAGTCTAACAGTGTCTGGACAGTAAGGAACAAGATTTAATGATGACATCAGACAGGATCATTATTATTTTTTTTTTAGTTAATTTTATCTGAGAAATTTGATTTTTTAAAAACTTCTTTTGAGAGGAGGTCTGCTTTGTTTCTTGCATGGGTCTAGTGGTAGCCTGCCATCAATAAGCCACAGAATAAGACACCAGGCTTGATGGAAGCTGTGGTGAAATGGGTACTTACAAAAGACCAGAGGCATGCCTTAGAGATGAGTTGTGTAGGATCATGTATTTCAGATTTTGCAGATCATCAGTAATAAGGACATGATCATCAACTGGGGCTATAAAAGGTAGTGATTATATGCAAGCTAATTTTAAGTGTCTATTATGTGTTAGGTTCTATGCCAAGTACTTGACCTATCCTTCATATATTCTTCACAACCACACTACAGAGATAAAAATAATTTTCCTCACCATTTTAACCTCAAGGAAGTCAAGTAGCTTTCATACAATCTTGCAGCTACTAAGTCTGATTCTGAAGCCTATATTATCAGCCACCACATTTGATAATCATTTCCTACTAACTTGAAGAGAATTCTTTTTATAATCCTCTAGAATGAGAGTATGAAAAATTGCATTGAATAAGATAAGGAAGAGCAAACACTCCTCATGGCAACTGTTCCCTGGGCCAAGAAAATTCTTGTTGAATTTTGGTATTTTCTGTGTCTCATATTACTGGGTGGGTGTATTAATAGTTTTTAGCAAATACAGGGCTGATATGGCTTTTCTTTTAAGTTTTGGTCCATTTCATCTGTAAAACTTGTTCTTTCAACTAGTTCTTCTACTAACTTTGGAGACAGGAAATTCTGTTCAGCACAGAAATGAGCATAACATGCAAATAAGACCTTTTCTTGTGGCCCCTTGTCTTGAGAGTGAGTTTTCAGCTCATGAGAAATTATAAATAATGAAGCTGGATGAAGAACCTCAGATGGTGGATGAGATGGTATTGATGTTGGACAACACATCCTCTAGGTTTTGGCTTTTAAGGTAAAAGTGTTTCATGACTGAATAATTGTTTAGAAACTTGATGCAAAAATAATAAAGTATAAAGTTAAAACCAGGGTTTTGTTGTTGTTGTGATATTTATGGGGTGATATGCCCTAGTACAGAGATCTAGTCCTCAATGCCACCTTGGGAATGGCATTGGGAATGCCTGTGGGCCCAAGGGGTAAGTGAGGACAAAGGAAAAAGCAAGAGAATAACAAAGGGATTGAGAGAACCGAGCAGAAGAGGGGAGAACGGAAAGAAGAAGAGAAGCCAGAGAAGACATAAGAATACAAGGAGACCGGTAGAAGAAAGCTGTCTCCCTGGTGGGAATAACTAACTGTTGTCTCAGGCAGATTCCAATGCCATAGTTTTAATTCCTCAAAATACAGGTGTAGTAGAATTTATTTGATCACTGGATGATATACATGATGGAATAACAAACCATTTGAGGAACTATTTTAAAATGTTCTTTCTCTTTCATTAAATAAAAATGCACACATAATATACAGTTATCTGCCCCTTTCTTATTACACATCATGATGTCTTGGAGGTCTTCTATGTCAGAACACTGAAGCCATCCTCAGTTTTTTAATAAGTGGCTTAGTATCCCATTGATGATATAGACTGGTACATATAATTGGTCCCCCGTGTTGTTTCTACACCTTATATATTTCAAACAATGCTGCCTTTACCAATATTATACATACCAGGTTGTGCATGAGTAGGTTTTATCTGTGGGACAATTTCCCAAACACAGGATTACTGAATTAACAAGAGAATGCCAAAGTGAACTCCACTGAGTGCTACCATTTCGGGGCTTCCAATTGCAGTGTAGGACTATTCTTTAATCCATTGTATTAACACTGAAGGCAATAGACATTTAATGTTTGCTTTCTATTTGCTATATATTGTTCTAGAGCTTTAAATGCATTATTGTATTTACTCTGTAATATGAGATAGGTAGAATTATCTCTATCGTACACTTAAGGAGGATGAGACTCAGAGAAATAAATCACTTGCACAGTGTAAGATATTGTAAGTAGTAGAGCTAGGATTCAAATTCTGGTGTCCTGACCTCAGAACCTACATTCTTCCTA
This sequence comes from Vulpes lagopus, assembly GCF_018345385.1. Taxonomy (NCBI): domain Eukaryota; kingdom Metazoa; phylum Chordata; class Mammalia; order Carnivora; family Canidae; genus Vulpes; species Vulpes lagopus. Next base: position 56,608,782 of record NC_054828.1, read on the forward strand.
TCAACCTTATGCTCCACCCAAACTGGGAAGGTCAGCAATGGCCTTCTTGTCTCCAAATCTAACAATTCCCAGCCCTTATCCTCATTTTTTTTCAACTTCATGCCTCCTATAGTCAATGCAAGGGAGTACAGGCTTTGAAGAGCCACACCTAAATTACCCCCCCATTACATGTATTTTAGAGTTTTAAATAAAAACAGAAGAGAGAAAAGAAAAATGCATCATTTTAAAAATTATTTAGGAAAAGAAATCATATGTAATACATCAGTTCAGATTTGACAAAAAAGCCCTTGAATAAAGATTAAAGTGTCAGCAAAAGTTCTTGAAAATGTTCTATCATTAAATAATAATGTTAAAAGTTTGAAGAGTCTCTACTAAGGCTAAGGATTTTAAAATTTGGAAATATATTACTTTTAAGATTTATTTAATGAGGAAATTTTAATGACATTTTTAAATATTTATACTTTATTATTCACATAATTACTTAAGCAATGTTTATTTGTAAGAGTAAAATTTTTGACACTGTGCATCAACCTTTTGAGCTGGCCTTGAGATTCAGGTAATAAATAGGAAAATAAATTACACTACTTTTGACTCTGATTTAATTTGAGCAGATGAAATAGAATTAGTGAATAAACATAGCATGTTTCAGTATTTAAAAAATTTCCATTATTAGGTGGAAAATAGAGGAAAGTATAAAGTGTAGTTATCAATGAAACCGTATGTTAACTAGTAATTAAAAATTGCTCAACATCACAAATCATCATGGAAATGCAAATCAAAACCACAATGAGATATAATCTCACACCAGGTAGGATGGCTATCATCAAAAAGACAACAGTGGTAATAAGTGTTGGTGAGGATGTGGAGAAAAGGAAACTTTCATGTACTGTTGGTGGGAATGTAAATTGGTGCAGCCATCTTGGACAACAGTGTGGAGGGTCCTTCAAAAAATTAAAAATAGAACTGCCCTATGATCCAGCAATCCCACTTCTGGGTATATATCTAAAGAAATTGAAATCAATATCTCATGGAGATATCTGCTCTTCCATGTTCCTTGCAGGATTTCTCCCAATAACCAATGTACAGAAACAGCATAGGTGTCCATCAGCAGATGAAGGGTTACATAAACAGTGGAATATATTTCAGCTACGAGAAATAAAGAAAATTTGCCTTTTGTAACAACATAAATGGACTTTGTGACCATTAGACTAAATAAGGTAAGTCAGAGAAAGACAAATACTGTATATATCACTTACAGGTAGAATCTTAAAAAAAAGAAAGCAAACTCAGAGAAACAGAAGAGTGGTAATTACTAGGGCTTAGCATGTAGGAGAAACAGGGAGATACTGATCAAAGGGAAACAAATTTCCAGCTATAAGATTAATGATCTAATGTACAACATTGTGATTATGGCTAATAATACTGTTTACTTACATGTTCTCATGAATGGTAAATATGTGACAGGATGGAAGTGCTCAGTAATACTATGATTGTAATCACGTTGAAATTTATAAATGTATCTAATCAACACACCTTAAGCTTATATAAGTTATGTTATGCACCAGTTATATCCTACAAAGCTGGAAATATATATCTCTATATAGGTATACATGGAATTATACATAGACCTACATGGAAATTCAAAATATCTATATTTCTATAGATTTATAGATATTGATAGATGTATAGATATGTATATCACATATGGATAGATAGATAGATAGATAGATAGATAGATGATAGAAATATAGCTATTTCTAGGAGAAAAGGCCTTAAAAATTGACTACAGTTTTGAAGTAATTATTCTTTTTCTTTGTTTCTAAGAAAGTAAATGGACTTCCCTCGAAAGTATAAAATATTCTTTAGGTAATTGCTGAGAGTATGTGAGAGGACCCCTCTGATTCTCTATACTCCTCTCCACAGTCGGGGCTGAAAGCCCGGAAGCTATTTTCCCCAGGTTCCCTCACCAGTCGCCTTCCTGTTAAGTTCAATCAGTGGGACACACTGGCAGGTAATTGGGAACCAAGAAGAAGGAAGAAACTTTTTTTTTTCTCCCCCTTGGCTTCCAGTAGGTGCTTTTGGTAGTGGAGGCTGCTGGCCAGTGTGAGCTCCGGGTTCTGACTCAGTCGGTGTGGCTCCAGCCGCAGTGGTGGTGGGTGTTGGAGTGGGCCCTGGCAGCAGAGTTCTGGATAATTCCATTTCCCCTCTCACTTCCCTGGTTCTAAGCATGAGAGTGATTCTTTGTAGGTACTAATCTTTGGTTGAACTTACCTGTTCTGGCTCATGTAGCTCTTCCAATATCTCTGTGACTAGTTTCTTGTATTAAATTCTCTATGAACAGAGCGGTTTCTGTAATCCTGGCTGGACATCAACTGATACAGTTTATGGGAGTTTTTCTCTTGTCTATAAACTAGAGCTTATTATCTTTAAGACGGTGGTATCCAGACAGGGTGTGTCACGTTTTTATGGCAATGGAGATATTTATGGTATAACTGACAAGCCAAAGCAAGTGACTGCAAAACTAAAGTGAAAAGAATCACAGCCTTCTTGTGCCACTTCCATATGAATGCCAGTGTCCCACTGTGTCAGCATGTTCTTGGATCCAACCTCCAGCAATTGGTAAAATCTTTGATACTGCACAAATTTGGACTTTTTTCCTTATCTGAAGAGCAATAAAGTTGAGGGGGGAAAGACCATGGAGAACAATACTAAATTTTATCTTTTGTAGCCACCTTTCTTGTTATAAGAGCTCACCAAAATTATTTCGTAAGAGGATTGTCAACTACTTTGTAAAATCCATATATACATAGGAAGTTATTGATAGACTTTTAAGGCACATTTTTCATTTTTGTGGTGTTTTATGAAATAAATGGTTTGTTTCTGGTCTAAAAAGTGTTACAGGTCTAGCAGAGGATAAGACACCTATGTCAGCATGTAAATCAACCACATCGTTAAGCACACAGATTTAGTTCATCAGCTTTATAGCTGAAAGAAAGAAAGAAAGAAAGAAAGAAAGAAAAAGAAAGAAAGGAAGGAAGAAAGAAAGGAAGAGAAAGAGAGAGAAAGAAAGAAAAGGAAGAAAGAAAGAAAGAAAGAAAGAAAGAAAGAAAGAAAGAAAGAAAGAAAGAAAGAAAGAAAGAAAGAAAGAAAGAAACTTTTGGATCGTGATGATGGTTTCATAGGTAAAAGCATATGTCCAAACTCATCAAAATGTGTATTAAATTTTACCTCAATAAAGCTGTTAAAGAAGCTTATATAAATGATTTCACACTTCATGTATCATTCTGCAACTAGATATTTTTCACTCAACATTTTTATTTTTGGGCATATATTCAGGTTGATATATTTAGCACTCTTTTTTTTTTTTAAAGATTTTATTTATTTATTCATGAGAGACACACAGAGAGAGGCAGAGACACAGGCAAAGGGAGGAGCAGGCTCCACACAGGGAGCCCGACGCAGGACTTGATCCCGGATTTCGGGATCTCGACCTGAGCTGAAGGCAGGCGCCCAACCACTGAGCCACCTAGGTGCGTGTCTCTCTCTCTTTCTTTCTTTCTTTCTTTCTTTCTTTCTTTCTTTCTTTCTTTCTTTCTTTCTTTCTTTCTTTTTCGTTTCTTTCTTTCTTCTTTCCTTCTTTCTTTTTTCTTTCTTTTTCTTTCTTCTTCTTTCTTTCTTTCTTTCTTTCTTTCTTTCTTTCTTTCTTTTTTTCTTTTTTTCTGATTTTATTTATTTGAGAGAGAGAGCCCGAGCAAGGAAAGGCAGAGAGAGAGCAGAGAGAGAGAAGCTCAAGCAGACTCTGTGCTGAGCACAAAGCTTGATGTGGGGCTGGATCTCATGACCTGAGATGAAATTAAGAGTCAGATGGTTAACCAACTGCACCACCCAGATGCCCCAGCACTATTTCTTTTTTATTCACTTTCATTGTCCTATACTATTCTATCACTTAGTGATGCATTGTTTTTTCATTAAAATCTTATGATTTTAAAAACCAGGATCTTCATTATAGCTATGTTTTTCTTTATACTAACTTCCTTATCAGATTGCATGCTGCAGTAGTAGAAATAAGTGAATCCTGATTATTTTCTTTTTTAAAAAAAATTACCCCATGACAGAGGAAACCCTAGGTAATGGTATTTTCCTCTCTTTGTACCTGCACTTTCAACAGTTAATGTACTAATCTATGCAAAATACTTGGAAGGGAATCTGGCACAGAGTAAGTGCTAGAGAAGCATCGTCTGAAGGACATGGAGGGGCATGAGGGTAAGGAGCCAGACTATTGGGTTTGAATTTCAACTGTGCTACTTAGTACCTGTGTGACTTTGGGCAAGTTTCTGAGCCTTTCTGCACTTCGGGGTCCCTCATTCTGTAAAATGAAAGTATGACAATAGTTCCTACCTGGTAAGGTTTTTTTTGAGGATTAAATGAGTAAGTGAAAATATGTAAGGAACATCTATTACGCAGCCAAGAGTAAGTTGTTGTGTTTGTTATTTTGGGTTCCTGGTGTCCTTGCTCTAGGCCTCATGCTCTTGGACCCGACATTCCCTGGTGCCTTCGAATTTGGATGCACAGCTCTTGCCAAGGTACTAGTGAGTTGATGAGTCATTCCTTTCCATGATATTTCCCTTTAACCCACTGAGGCTGAAGGAGCCTGAAATATCACGTGCACGTCTTCCTGGCACCGCCTGACTTGAACCTCATATCTACTTCCGGGCTAGGGGAGATCATCGGCATCCCCCCATTCCCTCATAAGTGTTATGACATGGAGGCTTTCAAACATGTTGTTTTCTTTATACAGGAGTATACATGTTTGTTGAAAAAGCTGCTGGCTGCTGAACTGGGACACGACTTGAACCTGTAAAGATTTGTTTCTTTCCTTTCAGCTTAATGCTTGTTCCTGATACATCTTGTATTTTCTCTCCCCGGAGGTGGTGGGGTGGGAGCCAATGTTCTGAGCATTGTTTAGTTGGAAAGCCAGCCTTCCTCACCTCATTGAGTTCTCACCAGGTCGGGGAAGGTTTCACACAGAATTAGAGCTGCTGCCATTCCTCCTTACTCTTTCTCTCTTGTATCTGCTGTTTCATGATTCCTTTGTTCCAGTGAGCAGCACTAACCTGCTGCCACCCTTATTGCCCATTTGCTGGTAGCCCAGGGGTCTCCTGCTCCCCTCCCTGCTGTGGTCACACCAGGCACAAACCCAATAGTCATACCGAGTTCCTGGACTCTGGCTTTCTTGAAGCTCACTCTGTGAGCTTCTTGAAGCGCACTTGGCCAGGCTTTGTCTCCACTTGGGCAGTTTTACTTTTGATGAGCCTTCCTTTCCTCCAGTCTGCTCTTTTAGGGAACCTCAGTCACCTCTAATGGGAGCATCCTCAAGTCTCAACTGTTGGCCAGGTTTAAGTTCTTTCCTACAGAGCTCCTGAACCCCGTCTGGATTAGGGTCCCTGGACATGCCATGTCAGGAAACAGTCCAGACTGTTCAGAGCACCCAGGAGACATCTGGGGTGCAGTGGCTTGACTCCTCAAATCATCCCAATGGGATACTCTTTGTATTTAAGTTAACAGCAGTTCCTTGAGTTCCCATGTGGATGTGGCAATCATTTTGGAAGCAGAAAAGCCCAGAACCTATAAAGCTTAAAAATGACAATTATTTGAGTATTCAAATAAGACTGTTCTTGTGAAACCACATGAATGTAAAATATCAGTGCTGAAAAATTTAGGAATCACTATTATATAAAAATCTTAGACTATGTTTTGTCTCAAAGGCATGAAAGGAATATTGGAGTCTTTCAGTTTACAAATATTTAAAAAGACTGATATAACACTATTCTTTCATATTGTTGCATATTAACAAAGTGTTCTGTGAGGAACAAACATTATTAAGACGAGTACAGACTATTGCCAGGCACTGTTCTAGAAGCTGGGATACTTTGATGAACACAAGGGAACTCCTTGCTGTCATGGAGCTCATGTTCTAGTACTTTTAGGATTTGATTAGACTAGATTCTAGAGCATTTGGGAATCTAGTTATTTCATACTCAGAAAAGATGGATATTCCTAGTGTGAAAGCATATACTGTGAGAGACAACTGTCCAACTGAGGGCAAAAAGCAAAAATACGTTCACAATCTAGAGGGGGAGTCAGATGTGGGTATAGCCAAAATATAACATGAAAAAATGCTGTGTGATAGCATATGAACAAAGTATAACTTAGAACAATGGGTATTAATCAGATTTCACAGAAGAGAAACTTAAGCTTTAATAATAAGCTAATAAATGAATTTCAAACAGCAAAAGACTGGACCAGACTATAGTCTTTTAGGGCTGGGAATCAAAGATACTTCCAGGGGGTAATTACAGGATAGTGTAGGACATCTGAAACATAGGTGAACATTCCCAGGCACCAGATATGGGAGGACCTTCTTCCCTCAGAGTCAGAGATAAAGGTGGGTATTCCAAGTCATAATGTCAAGGGGGAGAGTGGAGTCTCCAATAATGGCCATTATTATTTATCTAAAATAATAAAAATAGCCAGAAACTCAGTTTCATAGGTTGAGAAGCTCTGCTTTCTGGTTAGGCTTTGTGACATCGCAAAACAGAAAGAAAAAGTTAAAATAGTTCAGATTCTTGCTAAAAGTAAGCGTTATCAATAACAGAAAACTCTTGCAATTCAAAATTTATTAAAGGAAAATTACCCAGTAGTTGGTAGGATTTAGAGGGATGATTTTTGTTCCTTTTCCAGTTTGCACTTAAGAAAAATACCTTGTTCAAGTTGGAGGGGGTCAGAATAGGCAGGAAAACTTCATTCAGCTCCAGAACACTCTTGATTTAGTTGTAATAGTAACTCTGTCTTTCACATATGAAGATGAAACTACTGAACCACTCTAAGGAGGGAATAATCTTTTGAGGTTTCCAATAACCATCCCCTCACAGGTGAGGCCATCGGATGGATGCCCTGTCCTCATCTGATGGCTAACACGCTGTCTACCAAACACAAATGTGCAAGTTTCCGGAGGAACATGAAGAGTCTTAAGATGTGGTGTATGGTCCCAAGTTTCATAGAAGTTTAAATCTTGGAAGAAGGACATAAGGAAAGGGAATCCTAGATAGGATAGGGTTAAGGTGCAGACTAAGGTCTTGAATCAGAGACCAGCTATCATGCCGGCTCACAAACCTGGCACTTTGGTAGACGAATGTGTAAGCAATTGAGGCTAGATATTTATCCAAACTAGAATCAGGACAATTCCCTGAAAATCAATTTCCAAAAAGTCAATTTGTCAAAATTGATGAATTATGGAAGATTTTTTTTTGAAGTTTTAGTTTTGCTACCGCCTTAACACCTCAGCTATTTCAGTAAGAGTTTATCTGCTCAAGTTAGCTGGATACTAATTTCATGCATATTTTATAATTCAGGTGCCTGACATTGCTCGATGCTTTATGTTTTATCTGTGAGTGGGGGGTCTTTTTCTTAAACTCAGTTTATAGCCTTCTCTATTTTGGTGGGCTCACGTCCCACCCCTGAAACTGCCCTCAAATGGTTGCAACCAAGTTTCCTGTAACCTCAGGATATCAAGTTGACAGTTTCCTCCAGATGGTCTTTTGGTGAGTGTCCCATGTGCTGAAATGGTTTTGAATTAATTGACTTTCAACAAATTAACCCAAAGTAGTTCAAATGAGTCCAGAGCACTCGAAACTTTCTATCTCTTTAAGTCTTCATGTCGTGAATTATAAAATTGGAAGCCACCTATTTTTTTAGTGACTTAACAACTTTCCCATTATGTTTTCTCCCAGCTCTGATGATAAACAGTAGTAAAAAGAACCCTTAATATATTTTTTAAAGCTTCCCCTTTAGTCCCTTCCAGGAAAAGAATCCTGGATCTAGTATAATCTAAACAAACACTGAGTAGGTATCAGGAGCATAGATTCCAGTCCCAAAACACTTAAACATCTTAAATCCTTAACATCCAGATATTTTTTCTATAAAATAGAGATAAAACATCAGCCTCTACCTTCCTTGTAAATAACATAGTGAAGGGAGTTGCAGTGATAAAATAACTACTGTGATCATTGAGGAGAAGAGTAGACTGAGTCTCACTAATAGTCATCGGTTTAATATGTTCTAATTTAATATTTGCCTAGCATCTCTGCTCAAGAAATGGTGTTATGTACTATTAAAAATAAAAAAAAGGTGACCAAGACGCAGGTCTGACCATCAAGGAGCAATTGTTTTAGTCCGATGAATGAAATAAATACAGAAACCTACAGGGCACGGTACAATAGGGCTGAAAGATAACAGAAATGAAATACACCGTTGATTCCAAGGAGACAAGTTACACTGGACATGTGTCTGGAAGACTGGAAAAGTTTGAGTAGATGAAAAATAAAAAGGACATTTTGAGGAAGGGCATAGAGTTGGGAAACCATAGCACCTACGTGTAAAAGGTGTGTTCATGGGGGAAACAGGAGATGGTGGTGGAGATCCATTTGGTGACGTGCTGTGTGGGGATTTCTGCTGCATCTGCTATGCAATGAAACCCTGGAGGTTTGGGGATATAAGAGATAAAGTACAACAGTACAGGTAACCTGGCAGTGGTGTTTTGGATAATTTGGAGAGGTCGATCACAGGATTGGTAGCACAGCCTGGAATCAAAGGAGCTTCAAGTAGAGAGCAGCAGAAGGCAGATGGCAGACACAACTTCGAGGCTCTTTCCGGGTGCTTGTCAGAAGTCTGGTCCCTACAGTCACACATGAGTAGCGGGGTGGGATACAGGGCGAGCTTTTCAAGGCCAGGCAAGGTCCTTTCTAAGCAGGCTCTTACCACTTTCTTAGCTTCATCTCCCACCGTCTTCCCAAACTTGCCTCTGTAGCTGCGTGGCACCATGCACATCACCCCAACCATTGTACAGAAACCTCAGGACACCACTCGGCTTTGCTTTCTCCCTGCCTGGGACACTCTGTCCTGCTCTCTCCTCTGCCCACAGAACTCCTCTTTCTATTATCTCCTTTCTCCACCATCTTCTTACATTGATTTAGGGCTTTTCTTTGCTAATTCCATATCCTCCTGTTGTAACTATCTATTTTCTTGTTTTTCTTTTTTTCTCTAGACTATGAGCTGTTGGAAGCTGGGACTACTTGATTGAGCAGGTAGCACAGTGAACGACACAGAATAGGTGCTCAATAAATGCTAAATGAATGGGATAATGGCCAATTTAATACAATTCGCCTCAAGCATCGACTCACAGTTGCATTTTCAGTATTAGTATAGACAGAAATCATGATACAAAAGAAGAAAGGGACCTTTGGCTATTGAGTCAAGGCAATGATCTGCACCCATGCATGCATACATGTGCAACCCCCCTCTACCCCCATCTAGCAATATGGTTACAACAGATACACAGTGGTTGATCCCAGTTTTTAGATGTAAATGCCAAGGGACTTCCAAACAGAGGGATGTTTCATGGTGCCATTTAGTTAGAAAAGGCTTCAGGTGCCTGGAACAATCCAGAAGAGGGGGAATTAATGCTTGAGAAAAAAGAGAACAAAGGAAAGCGTAAGGTCAGTGATGTGCAAAGAGGACTATTCAAGGTTCATGTGTTATTGAGACATGAGAGTGTATTTTCCTTCAGATCTCTCCGTTCTCTCTGAGATCGAAGTAAACAAAGGGAAGACCAAGATGAGAGAGGGAAAATCTATTCAAAGCCATGAAACACAGACATCACAGAATTGTTTCAGCAACATTTTATTGTCAGAAAGATTCAAAAGATAAATCAGCTTGGACTGCCTCGGGATTCTGGTAGGGGAGTTTGGACAATCAAATAACTGAGAGTTACTCCAAGAGGCATATTTGTAGTCATTCCTTGCTAGGGATGAAAGAGGATGATGTAAGCTTCAAGAGTAAAGTAACGTGTGATAAATTTTGGAAGAAATAACTGGAAAAAGAATAAGAACTTCTGGCTTGATGCTCCAGGAATACAGCTAAGCAGGCCAAGATTTTATTAGAAGAAAAAAATGCATATTACAGAAATGAGAAGACAATGTCGTGTGGATAAAAGAAGCGCTGTGATATTTTAAGCTGGCTGAATAAAATAGACCATGGCAATGGAAATGTGAATTAAAGGCACAGAAGTGGGGACTAGAAAAAGCCAGATGGAGACATTTTTTCCCCTCTCTGGGAGCAGATAGAAGTTAATGTAGATAAAGGAAACTACTGTGAACCTGCTTTATAAGAAGTGACTTTGTGAATATTGAGGAATTAGTTGGCTTGTACTCACACTGTTGGCTCTCCAATATTGGAAGAATCGCATCTAATGAGGGCTTAGAAATCTTAATCTTGAGCAGGAGCGTATTTATTCTAGGCCTTTCACAGATTCGAATAGAAAACATAAAATAAAGAGAAAATGGAAAAATCAGAGGCAACAAAATTTGATCCTGCCTGTATTTTTTAGAAGTGGATGAAAGAGGGACCCCTGGGTGGCGCAGTGGTTTGGCGTCTGCCTTTGGCCCAGGGCGCGATCCTGGAGACCTGGGATCGAATCCCACGTCGGGCTCCCGGTGCATGGAGCCTGCTTCTCCCTCTGCCTATGTCTCTGCCTCTCTCTCTCTCTCTCTCTCTCTCTCTCTCTCTGTGTGACTATCATAAATAAATTTAAAAAAATTTTAAAAAGAAGTGGATGAAAGAGCTCCTAAAGAGAAAAATAAAAAAATTATTTTTTTTATCAGTTTAAAAAGAGAACATTTATTCAGAGGGGTTGGAGGACCTAATTCTCCAGTATGATACAGCAACCTGATTCTGATTTTGTAAACATGAGCCTGTTGGAAGGTACTACTGTGTTAATATGGTTTTTATTTTTTATTTTACAAGAACCAAAAGGACATTGCTATACCTCTGTTTGGATGGCAATCTATGTCTTGGACATAGCTTCAAAGAGCCGTATTATATATGGCAAGGCCAAGACTCCATAAGAATAAGATACGAAAAGATGAGAGAAATGGTGATAATGGCCACTTTCCCTTCTGGAGGGGAAAGGAAAAGTTAAAATGGAGCACCGGGGGAAGCAGTCTGGCTGAGGCCTAAGTTGCCAGAGGAAGGCTCTAGAGAACTAGAGGATTCAGATAGGATGATGGGCCAAGTCTTATTTCATATCCTGGTAAGTAATGTCCCAGTGGGCAGTGGAAGGTTCAAGTAAAGCATCTTTATATTGAGAGGGACAATCCCACGATGCGGTGTCCACAGGCGAACTGCATCTGCTTTTAAGCGGGTCCCTTTGTACCCTGCAGTGTTACATGGGTGCCGAGCCGGAGGGTCACACCTTCTGTCAGCACTTGGTTGATGATGCTGGCTGAGGTCTTGCAGGACCTTCCCCAGGCCCCTTCCCAGACCTCTTTGCCTTCACTCTTGTATTTATTTATTTTTAAAGATTTTATTTATTTATTCATGAGAACACAGAGAGGCAGAGGGAGAAGCAAGCTCCCTGTGGGGATCCCGAAGTGGGACTCGAACCCAGGACCCCAGGGTCACACCCCGGGCCAGAGGCAGGTGCTCAACCCCTGAGCCCCCCGCCCCAGGGGCCCTCTTTGTCTTTAATCTTATTATTTATTCTTTATTCCGTATCCATTCTTGCCTGAAGCTTCTCTTTCCACACAAAGTGGGTGACCAGCTAGACCATGGGAAGCCCTATTGATTAGGAGGATTCCCTTCCTCACTTCCACTTGGGGGCCACTCTGAGTGGGCTGTGGAGGGGCAGCTGCCTGGTTTTGGCTTCCCCTTGCTGGTGGGGCCGACCAGTTGGTGGGAACAGGGTTGGCCAGTGTCCTCCTCTCCTACTAGATTGTCATGGTGTTCCCTGGCCGCCGCAGGCACGAGCTGGGGGACAGGTGCTGGGGGGACAGAGGCAGGGACACGAGGGCACCTGCTGGGCAGTGCTTGCAGGCCCGGTGGCAGCCCACCCCGAGGTACTCCCACCACCCAGTGGGACACTGCCCATCTGGGCGGCCTCGGGATTTGGTGCATCTGGTAGACCTCAGCTTGCCAGCTTGCGGTGGACACACAAGTCCCTGTACCCTCTCACGTCCTCCCTGTGACAGGACCCCTGCATTCATCTGTACTTGGGTCTCTGTGATTAGCAGCTGGTTGTAATTTCTAACTGACCAAGACTTGACATTTTACAACATGCTGTTCAAACTGCACTGTGTGAGCTCCTGTCAGGCCACAAACTTTGGTATCAGTTGTAATAAAATCGGAAGCTAACACCAGAGTAGAGACCAGTATCTTTACTCCACACATTCTAACTCAACTGACATTTTTCTTCTTTCTGGGGTGTGTGTGTGGGATGGGCTCAGTGAAGGAGCAGTGTACTGATGGCGCTGCCGTATGAGGTCCTTATCTCCTAATGCACAGTCACAGACAGCTTGGACACTGACACCCTAAGCAGTGGCGATCTAAGACTCACATCCCCCCAAAGGGGACTTTTGGGGCAGATGCTGTTGGATATGAACAAAAGGCCCTTCTTTTAATTGTTGGTTGGTTCTGTTTTGAAATTTAAACCTGGGCTTATTGACAGGGGCTACCGCTAAGTCTTTGAAGGAGTCTCTTAACTACTTTCTTATCCTGGTCTTGGATTCAGGATAGTGAAAAATTATGACGCAAGATTTGGTTTCACAGGCTTTTGTAATCACAGCAGTGCCTGACATTTTGTTTACTTCAAAGCAGAATAAAAACCTTTCATTATGTGCTTCTTTGTATGCTGTTTATCAGACTTTGCTGTACCACCAAACAACTGTTTCACACATCGATTCTGCTTCAGATTCAGAGTGGAGGTTGAGTTAGATGGTCTATCGATACATGCAGTCAGTGCTAAATGGATGCTGGCTAGCATTATTAGTTGTACTTGGGTTTGTTCATTCAGTTTCCCCACTGTCCCCCCACCCCACCCGAGGTCCCACATCAGCAGATGTTTCGTATGGTAGCAATAAACAGACAAAGATGAATAAACCCTTATGGACAGTCTTTATCAACACTAGAATTTCTTAGTTAAGCCCCAACCAGATCCCTACAGCTCTATTTTCACCTGTAGGAAATTGTGGAATAAAAACCAATAGCTACTCACTGCCGTAGATCCCATAGCTCTAAACGTCCTTGTGAAGTTAAAAAATGCTCTCCTCCAAGATCATATTATTCCTGGGAAGCGTTTTATTCTGACTGTATGCACAGCTTTTCTTATCATGTAAATTCAGTTCAACACCAGTTAATGCCATTAGAAATTCTGGGGTAGAAACCTTTCCTCTTTGCAAATGATTGAATGGTGCAATTCTCATCATCCTCATAGTCTAAGGAGGACAGCCTGACAGATATGGCAAGGATAATGCTTTTTAACTACAGAACTTGATTTCCTTATCCTGATTTTCAAGGGAATGTACTCTTGGACAGAGCTCTATGACTGGTCAAGTAGAAGACGTTTCTGCTCACTCATCTGTCAATCAGTGGAGGTCGCTAATGTAAGGAGGAACAATAGCTAGAATTTTTCCACTTTTGAACAAAAACCATCTGTGACAACTGGGCATGACTAAGTTAGGAATTACAGGAATTTAGATGAGAAGATACTCTCTTGAAAAATGACCCACCACCACCTTCCTTCCCTCCAAAGCACTAAGAGTCGTAAGTAAAGAGTGAAACGGGCAGGGGCACCTGGGTGGCTCAGTGGTTGAGCATCTGCCTTTGGTTCAGGGAATGACTACGGGGCCCTGGGATCGAGTCCCACATCAGGCTCCCTGCATGGAGCCTGCTTCTCCCTCTGCCTGTGTCTCTGACTCTCTCTGTGTTTCTCATGAATAAATAAATAACATCTTTAAAAAAAAAAGAGTGAAAAGAGCCAAAGAACAAGAATGGCACCCTAAGGAACTGGGTTATTAAGTGGGAGAGACGGCTTCAAAGAGACAAGGAGATTAAGATTTTGGAAGATGAGAGAAAGGACAGGAGGGAAATAGGGGAAAAAGGCAAGACAGCTGGCGAGAAAGTGAGAGGGGGAGGTGACGGAGGGAGAGAGGAGACCCATCCCATCTTCCACGTGTCCTTTGTTTTCTTTGCCCAGTTGTCTTGCCCCTGCAACTATTCACCATATCTTCCTCTTTGCTTCCTTCCTGCCTTTCACATGGTAAATGCAATTACCTCAGTTTACCTGTACTCTTGAAAAGGGAAGCGTGCTGCAGTAGGACACAGTCACACCAGAGAAGTCTCCACTGAGTTGTAGACTGGTTGACAACTTCTTTTCATCTCCTCTCCTCCTGAGCTTTGGCGTCCTGATTGTCTTTGAGAAGGGTGACAGGTGAGACTGAGGGAAGGGGAAGGAAAGATGCATTTCAGTTGGTGAATGTGCAATGACTGATCATTCGTTTAAACCCATTAGCTTCTAACTGAGTCAGTGTCCCATATGTGAACTGATGCACACGGAATCAGGTTGAAACTGTTTTTGCTCTTCACTGTGCTTCCTTCTTGTCATCTAGTTAAATTTTCTGTCACCTGTCAACTACCCAGGCTGTCTTTTTTAGTAGAGGAAGGAAAAGAATCCAATTTTCTTTTTTTAGAGACAACAAACGTTTACCATAGATGCAGTGAAAATGCAATGTTTATATTTACATGGGAGTTAAAGGGGGCCTGGAAGAAGATCAACATCTGAAAAACGTTCACTATATTTAAAGCATCTTGGGTGTGAGCAGTGGGAGCTCAAAAACCATACATAACTCTGTCATTGGGGAGATAAACATCCAGAATCAGGCTTTTACGGCGAGAAAAACTTAGACATTTTTGTTTGCTTGTTCAATAGATAAAAAAGTTGAAGGAAAGAAAATGTAAGGGAATTACTCTGGATCTGAGAAAATTAGTCTTTCAGATGTCCTGGAAAGTGTGAAATTTTATATTATCATACGATGTTTCATACAGTGAGTATTAAGAAAATGGTGTGTTAAAAGGTAACTTTCAGTTAAAAATATGTAACTTGCAAAGGTTGGTTATCTCAAACAAGAGTTTGAATGTTACTGGAATTAGTTTGTAGGGGCAGCCATCAGAAAGTATAGATGAGATGACTCGAACTATAGTAATTTATTTTCTCAAAGTCTTGGAGGCTAAAAGTCCCAGATCAAGGTGCTGGCAGCGTTGGTTTGTTCTGAGGCTTCTCTCCTCGGCCTGTAGAAGGCTACCTTCTGTCTATGTCCTTGCTTGGTCTTCCTTCTGTGTGTATCTGTGTCCTAATTTAGGTTGTATTGGATTAGGATCCCCCATAACGATCTCATTTAACCTTGATTACCTCTTTAAAGACCTTCTATCCAAATACAGTCACATTCTGAGGTACCAGGGGATTAAGACTTCAACATATTAATTTATTTGGTGCGGGAGCCAATTCAGCCCATGAGAATATGCTTGTTGATTTTGTTTTTTGGCCTGGGGACACATTTATAGAAGTATCAGGCGACTCTATAAGAAGACAGAATTTATATATAATAGAAAACAAGATTCATAAATAAGTCACATCAATCTTTTTAGATATGCGGTGACAAAACGAAGCAGGACTGGATAGAATGTTGAGAAAAGTTAAAAGAAGAAACAAGTGAACTGTGATGGAAATAAATAGGAGAGAGAAAGAGAATGAACAGTTCAGAAAAACAGAAGATAAAAAAAGGTAAGACTATAGAAAGTGACCAGGAAATAGAGCAGCTTTGTTTGTACATTTGCGTCTGTGTTTTTCTAACAGTGATGTTGGAAGCGCTCCATGTGGTTCAATTTATTCTATTAATAAAATCTGATGATTTAAAACATTAGAAATAGGGAATGGAAAAATATTGTATTTTCCCAGCCAAACCAAATCCATCCCTTGACTCTTATTTTCTGGGGTTGGCCCCCCATAGACATTACTTTTGCCAACTGCCAGTATCACAGAAACCACCAAAACCTCAGATTAAAAAAAAAAAAAAAAAGAGCTCTAATGATTTTAAATTAGAAAAAAATTCAAGTTTGAAAACTAAATATCTTTTTGAATTACAATGTAAGTATAGATTACTTACATTTCCAGCCTTTTCTTAGGATACATTTAGGATAACATTCACTGGACCAAAAAAGCATTTTAATTTAAGTATTAGGAAGATTGATCAAAGCAAAAGTTCTAGGGTACAAAAGCAGAAAATAAGCACATCCCTTCATCTAGGTTTTAGACTGAAAACCACCCCACCCTAAGGTAGAAATAATATGTGAGGTACTTTTTCATGCTTGACACACACTAAGATTGTAAGATTCTCCTACAAGAAGCTTCTAAAGAATAGAAATATTCATAAAGCATCTTATGTGAGTACCATAGAACTAATCCATGAACAATTTAGTTCCACTCAGGCATTTAGAAGATAAATGTTATCCATTTTCATATATTTAAAAATTTCAGCCAAAACTGTTTTAACCATATAACTTTGCAGCACACAGAAAAAAATACACATAAAAGTGAAAAATGTGTTTTGCAATAAATCTGCCACTGATCTGATATGAGTGTGCAATTAAATGGGCCGTGCTGGAGAGAGGCAAGATTGGCTACTGGGCGAGTGCCAGTGACATCCTCTGACGCTTCCCAGCCTCATGTGTTCCTCATCAGGCAGCCGGGGCTCTGGAAAATCCAGGCCAGGAAGGCAGAAAACAGAACAGACCTTACTTCCAATTATGGGGTTCAGAGAGAATGGAGTATAGGACACACACTTGATCTGCTGTGAAATATTTCATTTCAAAGCCGAACACTAAATTGTAGCATAGAATTAGATTACTCTTAAGGAATTATTTTCCATGTTTTTCCTACTTGCTTATTGCTGACATTCACAGTGGCATTTTATGATGGTGTAGCGTAAGGAGCACTAAACTGAAAGACAAAAAACAAAAAAACAAAAAACAAAAAAACCAAAAAACAAAAAAATCCCCACCGAACCAGGTTTGGCTAGCTGTGAGACCATAGGCTAATCACTTATTCACTCTAGGCCTCTGTTTCCTTGTCTAGAAAATGAAAGGATTGCTCTCGATGAATAGAGATTGTATTGAGTGACCCTTGAGCCAGTCTGGCTTGCAGATGTGTTTTTGGCCTTCACAATATCATTAGATGTGTTCGCTAGTAACCAATATCACAAAAGCAGGAGATTTCACTAAAATATAGATTTCTGGCATCTCTTGAAAAATTGGGATGTGGTAACATAGGGCCCACAGCTTTGCAAAGCAGCAGTACGTTGGCGTGGAGTGCAGCAGACCCTTTTTGATATAATTGGGAGCGTTCTCTTGAGGTGGTTCCACTGCCAACCATAGGTTGCTACATTTACCTACTTTAGCTGCCCCACCTTTTTGGACGTTTTAGGCTTTCCTTCTTTGTCTACAGCAATGGTTTCTAAATGTGTCTTATAAAGCCTCGGTTCTTCAAGGAGACTCATGAGGAATCAAGAGGACATGGATGGAGGTCCAACCTCTCTTCAATCAGAGTTCAGTTTTTATTTGTGTTATATGTTAGGATCTAAAATGACCTCTGGGGCGCAGACTTTTAGTGAATCTTCTGAAATTTCTTCTGTTCTTCCATAATAATTGAAATTCAGCGGTGCACATGAGTTTTTAGAATAAACACTACTCCTAGCCTCCTTTGCATGCAGGTGTGGCTGGTTGCCAGCCTCCTTTGTGTCCAGGTGTGACTGACTTCTGGCCGGAGATAAAGGACCAGAAGTGATGTGTGCAATATTCAGGTAGCACCTGTAGTAAGAATCTGATGGTGACCGATCTTGACCATTTGGGCAAAAAGTATCACACTAATGATGGCAGGGCAATATGATAGACAGATCCTGAGTCCCTAGATGACTTCACAGACCAGAATAATCCTACTAGCAATGTTTGTCTAAGTCTACAGTGTTATATGAGAGAAAAATTAACTTTCATCCTGTGTAAGCCAATGTTAACTTGGGTCTCTGTTACATATTTCTAAAACTGTATCTGAATTAAAACAACCTCTGAAATTCTTTCAAATTCAAAGATTCTCTGATTAATTTACCCCTGGTTGATTTTGCATTTAAATATGTTTGAGTAATTTTGACGGAAAAAAGACAAATCATTGTTTTTTAAACCCTTTGAATTACTTCCTTGAATGTTTTTTTTTTTTTTTTTGCTTTTAACTGAATGGAACTTAAACAAATTTACTTTCAGTCATGCACATGGTTATATTTTTATGAAATCATTATGCAAAAATGCCAGTGACCTAATGTATATTGAATAGGGAGTGTATGTTCTATTTCCTCCTAAATGATCAAGTGTTATGAACACCCTTTGCAGTTCCATTTCATCCAGAAAATGATTTTGTCCCAAAGGAGTGGAGTCAGATGTGCAAAATAAATGATGTGAGTTTGTTCTGTTTAGTTATGAAGATGGCTTGAGTGGAAAAAGATAAGTTACTAAACTGCCCAAGAGAGAGGTCTTTGAGGTAGGCTGTTTCAGGCTCAATTTAAAAGCTGGCGATGATGGTCCCTAAAACTTGTATTGCTATAACTGTTGTTATAAAGAAACAGAGAATTTCATTCTTTGAAGTCTGAGGAAACAGATTTTATGTGGCAATGAATTTTATTTTGTTTTAAGAATAACGTACCTTAATGGAGATGACTAATGTAGCTCATCATTTTGAATACATGTACTGCCTAAGAAAATTCATGCATTTTTCTCAAGATCGGAAAAGAAATCCAAGACCAACCAACCTTGGATATCATTCAAAGGGTGCCTTGGAAATGGTGTTTTTAGTAAGTTTAGCATCTATTCCCCTCCCTACCCCAAGACCTGTTATATAATATTCATAAGATCTTGGAAAATTTTTAAACCCTAAAATTTGAAACTAAGTACCCACCAACAGAGATGGTATAAGGTTAGAGGTGGTTTTGGTGTTGGAACTGACATACGCTTGATCTTTGGAAAATAAAATCCTTCGTGATGTTTATGGGAACTGAAGTGATATAGGTATCCCATGACAATAAACTACTCCTTGAACATAAATTCTTTTAGAGCAATAGGTCATCATAAAGAAAGTTATAGCTATTTTGCCTTGAGGACTTAATTAAGCTTTCAAATGTCCCTAGTTCAGTCACTTTAAAATTTGGCTTAATAAAGTAGAGGAGACCAATCTCAAAATAGTTGGGCAGAGCAAAATCGTCATTTTTAAGATGGGAATTATCTAAAAACACATCATTATATGTATAGAATTAAAGGAAAAACCTATTTTCTATGTGAGTCAGATCAGAATATTTGAAACTAAGAGTTATAGTAAAGGCATTAAATAATTTCTTTGTGCCCAGTGGCCTTTAAAACTTGTACTTTAAAACTGAGTGTGTACTGTCAAGATTTGTTGAAGAAAAATTTAGAAAACTAAATTTTCTAAACTAAATTTAAATTTCTAAACTAAATTTAGGTTTCTAAATCTTCTGTTTAGTCAGAAAATGAAATAATTGATGAAAATCAACGTCTCTTAGGAAAGTTTATGAATAAACACCTAGGTCCTTTGATTTTATTCTGAAATAAATATATCTAACTGCTAACTCTCTTTTCTTATAATATGCAAGAGTGATCTAGAGAACCATGTGGTCTTAGTTGTTTACGTGTTATCTATGCTAGCATCCTGAAATTTCTATTACATTTCTGCATATATGAGTGTAAAGGGGAAGGAACCTTCTTATACTGAAACAACAGTGATCTGGGTTCTAGTTTGGTATTTATTTTTAATTTTGGTAGCTCCATTAGCTTCTCCAAACCTCAGTTTCTCTACCCAAACAATGGAGAAGCATGCTTTCCTAATTATTGCCTGGGGCTGTTGTCATGAGAAACACATGGTCATCTTACATCAAAAAATGCCATCAAATAACTGGGTGGCTCCTTTGAGCTAACATTGGAATAGATGCTCTTCTATACAAGAGGCTCTATTCTGAATGTAATTAAATATCGATGCCCATGACAGCCAGGAGAAAGAGCTTCTCTGAGTTCTTGTTGCAGAGGGCGTAATTAACTGATGGTCCCAGCTGCTGTGCTCCAAATCTACCACTGCATTCATGTGGAAGCCACTCCTATGATGGGCTGCTTCAAGTCTGTGACTGAACATGGTAGAGAAACGAAGGCAGGGCAATTCCTGGAAGAGAAAGGATTCCTCTGGTGGGAGACATTTCTCAAGGACTTCCCAGCAACCTCGCTGCACTCTCTTAGAATCGCGCTTCAGTCTAAGATGCTTCCTATCCAACCGTTAATTCTTCCCACTTCCCTTCATGGGGATCAGACTTGCCTCATGGTCTGACAGGTCACTGAGTCTCCTCTGGCTCCCTTCCTTATCTTTCCTCACAGGTATTTCCTGCAGTAAATCTCTCATGACTAATCCTATCTGGATGTCTGATTTTACACAATCCCTTTTTGAAGAAGGATCCCTTGGAGATTGCAATGTGACATTTTTCTGTGATTTTGTAATTTGGTAGCTAGGTTTCCTATCAATCTGTAGTATCCATTTACATGAGGATAAGCAATAACCTATTTTATACCATGTTACAACACAGACATTTCCAGCTATTAAATATTTTCTTTATGAATATAGGAATGGTTTGTAGGAAACAATCAGGTGCTTTTTTGATAGTATTTCAAAAGAACTTGAGTAACTATCCTCCTAAGAATAATGATAACAGGCAAACAAAGGAAATATGCATACATGACATGGTTTTGAGTCATCGTGATTCTTTCACTTTTCCCCAAATACCTATCAAAACAGCAAAATCAGAGCCAATGGAAAGTATTTTTATTTCTTCATAACAAAGATATAATTATTAGACCAGCTCACATGAACAAAGTAAAGTAGACATTTAAGGATAATTTAGGCACAAGTTCTGTTTTTACTGAATTAACAGAAAAATTGTGACTGCTAAACAAAACTACTTTCAGTCTTTTTCTATTCTTATGTATTTTATATACTTAATCATACTATATTTAAAAATTTGTATTACATTTAAGTATATCATAAGCGTATTTTTCTATTGCTCCTTAATTCTCATAAAAATTCTATAGTAGTCCAACAAGAGGATGCATCATGTCTTACATAGTCTATTCTGTTGAATTTTTGGGTTGCTTCTGGTTTTTTACTGGTAAAAATAGGGCTGTTTTGTGTAGTTTTATAAATCTCTCACATTTAGAATTGCTTGTATAGGATGAATTCCTACAGGTTATGCTCATTAAGACTAATTATATTAATTGTTTCAAAAATATTTGGACCTATTTAAGCAAATCATATTGGCATTATTCCTTTCACTATACCCTTGCTAAACTGCTAGCATTGCCTTCTATTAGAAAACAAAACCCCCGAGTCCTTATACATGGAAAGAGGATATTTCGTTGAAGTGTGGCCAAAGTTGCCTATATGTTTACTAGAGTCCTATTTTTACACTTTTATGAACTATTTTTTCTTGTCCTGTACACATTTATATATCATTTTCCTTTTTTTCGTATCGGTCATTAGTTAAAATAGAAATCAATCTTGGTCTGTTGCATTGGCATCAAGTATTTCTCCTCAAAAGGGCTGTACCCTTCTTTTTATTTCTTTGTGATTTGCCTTGTCAGTTAGAATCTTTTGAGCACTTAAATTTTGTCAGGCTCAGTGCCGGAAGCTGAGAATATAGTTTTGAACAAAGACAGACCAGTCCCTGCTCTCTTGTAGCCTCCAGGGTTTTGGAAAACGTAAAATTAAACAAGCAGTTATCAAAAACATACGTTATGTGCTAGGTTAGGGAACTAGGGACGGGAAGCTATTGGTGTTCTTTGTAAGCCAGCTAACTCCATTTTGAGGGATCAAGGAAATGCAGTTGGGTCAAGAAATGAGAATGGGTGATGGTCGGCAGATGAGACCGGAGAGGGCAGAAGGAGGCAAAGTCAGAGGGACTTTTAGGTCACATCAAGGAGTTTGGCTTTTTTAAGGGCTGTGTGCAGAGGGAGAGAAAGAGAGAGGATCTCTTGAGCGGGCTCCACGCTCAATCCCATGACCCTTGAGATCATGATTAGAGCTGAAATCTCAGGTCAGATGCTTAACCAACTGAGCCACCCAAGTGCCCCGAGGAGTTTGGCTTTTATCACAAGGATTAAGGGAGGTAACTTAATGGTTGTTTAGCAGAAGAAAAAAAAAAGATGATATATATTTTAGATTATTTTGGCAGCTATTTGGAGATTAGTTAAAAGGAGAGCAAGCCTGGAGACAGACCTGGTGGAAGAACCCAGGTGACAGTAAAGGATGTCCTGGATGGAGTCCAAACAACCTGGGGATGGAATGTGGGCAGCAATAGGGGATGGCAGATTCACAGCTTCTAGAAGACTCAACTGGAATGGGGTGCCCTTTTCTTCAGGAACAAGTTGGGCAGAAAGGTGTTAGCTGTGGATTTTTAAAGCCATGTTTGCATATAAATTCTTGGCAATTTGTTATTATATAAATATTAGTGAATTCCTTGTCGTCTTTAAGTAAAGAACATCGAATTTCTTTTGGCCTTAATTAAATAGAGATTTGTAATTTGCTTTAGGAGAGAATTTCCAGTTAATCTAAATGGTATTATTATAATAAATGATAATCTCATTATTCATTGGGATTCTCCAGATTGATGAGAAACTGCTGGTTCTCATCAATCACATTTTTTTGTGAATACAAGTTTAGTAATCCTGAAATGAGGTTTAAGATTTAGTTGATAATAGGGCAGCCTGGGTGGCTCAGTGGTTTAGCACTGCCACCAGCCCAGGGCGTGATCCTGGAGACCTGGGCACGAGTCCCACGTCGGGGTCTCTGCATGGAGCCTGCTTCTCCCTCTGCCTGTGTCTCTGCCTGTCTCTCTCTCTCTGATGAATAAATAAATAAAATCTTTAAAAAAAAGATTTAGTTGATAATAAGCACAGATATAAGCAAAGATATTTTTTTTCCATTTAAAAAACATTTGATTCTAGTGTAGTTCACATACAGTACAATATTGTTTCCGGTGTACAGTATAGTGATTCAACAATTCTACACGTTAGTGCTCATCACGTGTGCTCTTCACCTATTTCACCCATCGCCCACCCACCTACTCTCTGGGAACCATCAGATGGTTCTCTATAGTTAAGAGTCTATTTTTTGGCTAGTCTCTTTTTTTCTTTGTTTATTTGTTTCTTAAATTCCACATATGAGTGAAATTATATGGTATTTGTCTTCCTCTGACTGACTTATGTCACTTAGCATTATACTGTCTAGATCCATTCATGTTGTTGCAAATGGCAAGATTTCATTCTTTTTTATGGCTAAGTAATAGTCCATTGCTATCAGTATCAATATCTATATTTATGTATATTTATATATGTATGTATGTATGTATGTATGTATGTATCTATCTATCTATCTATCTATGTCACATTTACTTTTCCATCCATCTCTCAATGGACACATGGGCTGCTTCCATAATTTGGTTGTTATAAATAATGCTGCAATAAATATGGAGTACATGTATTTTTTTGAATCCGTGTAAGACAAAGATATTTGAAAGGAACAAGCGATTATTTATTATCTGCAAAAAAAATGCACGTAAATAAAGATCCAGAGACAATTTAAAATTTTGCCAGTTTGAAACATCTTCACTACCTTTTACACATAGTGATGCCTAACAGGTAAATGAGTCTATGGCCTATTCTTATACATCTGTAGAATTAGGTGAGAAGTGATATATGGACGTATGAGACATTAGCCTCTTTCTTGGAGGGAAGAAAGCTTCTTTCCCAGCAGGGATGCTTTCCACCATTTCCTGGAGGAGGGAAAGTAAGTGTAAAAAGCAAAGAGCCTGGGTAATCCTCAAAAGTATGGCTAACAAAATAAGATGTAAATGATCTTGGCAAAAGGTCCTGGGACACATAACTTTTATTATAGTTAAACACTAGTGTCTTTTGGGCTCACCTACAAGCACTAAAAAGCTTGTTTGCTAAACAGTAGTTGAGAACATTTCTTGTACTTTATGCCTTTCTTAATGGATCATTTGGAAGCTAAATAAATTCCTGTTGAGAGTATCATGTTCTCAGGTATACTAGACTCTTGAGCATAACGTATGCTTCTGAAACTGGCTATGATAACTTTAAACCCCAACAGTGGTAAAATAGCACACACTCCCTCTTTTTCTCTCTCTGTAATCATGTAGTCTTGAACAATGCTGCTACAGTTTAATTTTGTGTCCTGTAAACTTCCATACCAATTAATAACCTACCATTACTTGGTTTTAATATTCAGTCTGTGCTTTCATAAAATCAAACAAATGGCTTTGAAAAGGACTTAGAGCATGCCTGTGAATGTGGTTGAACGGCAGGGTCCTTACTACCTAAGCAGAGCCCTAAAACATTTCTCAAAATATTATTTGGTCTGTCCCGTCAAAACTAAAGGACACTCGCATACATTTGCTTTCTATCATGTGGACATCCCAAATGGCTGACTGGCTAAAGTCATTATGTGACTCGAACATTCCGTTTGAAGGCTACTTAATCAAACCAGAAATCATGTCTCTAAGATAGGGAATTTAAAGTTTTGTTTATTAATCTGATTTCATACAAAGCATATACATGAAATATGAAATAAACATATGAATAAATATATATATATTACCTTGTTTCTAAACCCTAAGGCTCTTTGAACTAAAGCTCCTACTTGCTTTCTGTTTAATGCTGAAACACAGCAACAATGGATTTTCCCTTTTTTTCCCAACTTATCTCAATTCATTAGGCAATAGGCAACAAGCTATAGGCAGGATATTCTGCAGGGTATAGTGAAGTCTTCCAACATGGCTGAAAATTGGCTTCCAATTTTTAGAACAAAGTTTGTCCCTAGTTGTTCCTTGATGATAAGGTAATTGTGAATAGTATTCCCACTTCTTTAGCCAAATGATTTGTCCAATATGTTTTGGGGATTAGGGTGTGGTGGGGAAGAACTTTGTCTCATGTGCAACTGGCTCTTGTTGAATTAGTTTTCAATTTAGCAATGCAACTGATTTTAATCTTGGAATTTTGCAACTTTATATTCCTTCAGGGCTTAAATTGAAAAAGTGCACTGTTTTGGTGACCTTCTGGGAAGTGAATCTCACCAACTTTGCAGTTAGAATCTCAATAGTATCATTAACATTTTGAAGTTTCTAAATTTAAGTATGTGCATCCAAACAATTATCTTCCCAGCCTCCTGTACATTATTTCATAATACTGTATATTGTAAATCCTATGGAAAAGGAACTTTTTGCATATCAAGTAGTTTAGCTAGGGAATGGGCATGTTGTTGAGAAATACAAGCTTGAAATCATTGTGCATTTAAGAACTTACTAACCTAATCAAGGTAAGACAAAAAATCTCTCCTTTTTTTGTGAATACTAACTAGAATTCTGGAATCCAAGAGAAAGGATATGTGAAGGGGTATGAGGAAGAATGAAAAGAGTTTCTTTTTCTATTTTTGGATTAGCAGAACAAGATTTTGAAATGCATGAAATTTAATTTTGGAGCTGCCTCCCCTTGCTTTCCATACTTCTCTCCTACCATTTAGCCTCAATTTTTAGAAGTGCTGTATTATCCTAAGTGCTCCATAGCAAGCTGTTAATATCTGACTCCCCTCTCCTCCATTGCCATATGCCATGATTACCTGCCTCCTGTAATTCAATCAAAACTCCCAAATTAGGTTTCTATTCACCTCAACCCATCATGACAAGGAAAGCAATTGGATCAAGCAAATCATACTAAAATGTAATTGGAAAATAATCACATAACTTTCAAAATGGATACATTTCTAACCTAAATGAACCTAGGATTAATGTCATTCCAATGAGGAAACCAGTTAGGGACAACTTCCCTAAACTGCTTTTATTTTCCAGGTGTTTTTCCTCCACCTTTTTCCTATAAGGTAGTCAAGAGCTGCAGGCGTTTCCCATCATGGCTCCTAAAGCAAAAGAGTGGGCAATTCTGGTTCAGAAGGAAGACTATCAGTGGGATAGTCGTTTCTATGTATGGGTGGAGTATGTAGTATGTGTTTCTAAATATGAAAACTGATTTCGAGTAAAGAAGAAAGCTGTTTACCAAATTAGAAACCTCTACGAAGGGGTTTAAGCTTAATTGATTTTTTACACAGATTGTTTATAAACTACAGGCTGCTTGTAAATTAATAAAGTATGATACATTTGATTGGAGCTCAGACATAAAAGCTGGCTCTTTGAAACAGTCTGTTGATTCATCCATCCTGTTTCAGTGGGAAGAGAAGGGGCTATGATTCTTTCTTTTCTTTACCCCTTGTCTACTCTGTTAAAAGCTGGATCATACATTTAATAATATTTTTAGTTATTTTGAATGACCCAGATGTACTGTTACATCATATCACAGGATCCCCCAAGTCAGTAAATTTACCTTAACATCAAAGAATGAGTTCAGCAATGGAATATATGGACCCTGACCCTGACTTTAGTTAATTGTAGAAGAATTTTCTTTGTGCATGGTAGCAGTAAAGCAAACTCAACATGGTGTATATAAACTAGGCTCCAAGGAGAAAGACTGGAAATCAAGGGATGTGATGGATGGTTATAGAGGAATTGGCAAGCAACCACATTTCTCTCTTCCCATAATATATAGGTTTTTCTTGGCTTAGAGATAGAGACTTTGCACATAGTAGCACCCAGTGCTTTCCAATAATGATAATAGGAAAATCATAAAGTTCAACTTCATTTTTAAAAAGATTTATTTATTTATTTATTTATTTATTTATTTATTTATTTATAGACCATGCAAGCAGAGGGGAGGAGCAGAGGGCACGCACAAGGTTTGATCCTAGGACCCTGACATCAAGACCTGAGCCAAAATCAAGCGAGAGGCTTAACTGACAGCACCACCCAGGAGACCCATTTGACTTTATTTTATAAACTTTCTGGGAGTGTTTAAGATTGCTAACAGTTTTTCTTATAACAAAACACATGACAAACATTAAAAAAAATAGAATGGTTGTGTGTAGACTAGCCTTATCCATAAGTGATGTAGTAAATTAAATGTTTCTACCAAAGATACTTTTCTTCTGGTTTCCTCAGGACCTAAAAATCCACTATTAAAGATTTGTAGGTTGCATTAAGCCTTTTAGTTATTCCTATCATCTTCTTTAAAAGACTAAATGCATTTAGGTGGGAAAATTGTAAAGGATCATGGTTTTAAGGAGCACATCTAAATTCATTTATTCATTAAGTCAACAAAAACCTGTGGAACATCTGTGTGTCAGGTACACCACTAGCACTGATGATAGAAGAGTGAATAGGGATCCTGTCCTCAAGGTGCATATAGTCTTTTAATTTTTAGCTTTAGCTGCACTAGGATCATACATTTCCAATGTCAATGGTATTAACTTTCTTTGATGATTTATCAACCTCTCTAAGTCAATATATCTGTGATGAAACATCATATCTTACAAATTGGCCATACTTTCCATCCTTCTTAATTTAATTAGTGGTGCCACCATTTTCCCAGGCAATAGAACTTTTCCTGACAACTCAACTCCACACTAATCTTTCCCTCCTCAAAACTACTGCATTAAAGTAAAAAACACCCAGATTGACACTTACTTGTTCTCTACTCAATGTGTGATCAATTTGATCATTTGTGTTATAAAATGCTTAAAGGCAAAGATCAGTCTTGGCTTCTTTTGTATCCTCTAGATCTGAGGTTCCACAAATGTAGACCTTATAACAAACCACCTCGGTGATTCTGATTAAATTAAACCACCACTTTAGACCATTGTATCTGAAATTTTAATGTGTTTATTAATCACTTGAGGATTATGTTAAGATGCAGATTCCAACTTAGTTGGTCTGAGGGTCTGCATTTTTAACAAACTTACATTTAATGCTGATGCTTTGGGAGATGGTTTGAAGGTTAAAGAAAGAAAGTTTATAGTCCCAGATACAGAGTTTGGTCCACGGGGAGATGTTCAGCAAATATTTAGTGATTTTCATCAAGATGACCTTAGTGTGAATTAGTTCTACAATTAGCATAAGTTTATAGAATAAGTGTGTCTACAGCTGAAAGAAAATGTCATTAAGAAGGATGCAGCGAGCAAAGGAAGATAAAATTTACCTATTTTACTTACCTATGTAACAATTTTAACTAAAGGCTTACCCAAACCTCCAATTTGACACATTTGTAGTCTCATTTTGTTTTCTAATTTTTTTATATCTTTCTCCTAAATATCCCTGTATATATAAGCAAATATACTAATCTTATCTTTGAAAAAAGTGTATCTATAGTACATATCACAATGCTAGTCACTAAACTTGATATAAGCTTGTTAAGTGGAGTTCCTCTAAGGAGACTCTCAGATACAGGAAAAAAGTCTCTATCTCTGTACAATTTTTAGAGCATAGCACTAAAAATTACAGAACTCCTACAGCGTATATTCTTGAAACAACTGGAAAATGTTCTGAATACTGACTAGGTGGGATGTAGTAGTTGAATGGCAAGTGGAAGAGAAGAAATCTCTATTCTGAAAGAACCAGCTGGGGCAGAGAAGTACATAATTAATCATTAAGCCTTCTCAGGGATACATGAATGAAATAATAAACATCAGTGTTCTAGATCTAATGAATTTTGTATTCAATTATAACAACATTATCCCTGTTTTTCTGCTATTTCAGAACTACACTCTCTTAACACAAAACACTGTCAGGCCTGTATGTGGTGCACTCACCAAACAGTCAAAAGCAATTAAATGAATGGTCTGGACAAAACCAATTTTTATACGTTCCATGCACATTGAAAAAACAAGTTCAAATAAACCTCAAACAAGACTAAAATTTAATAATGAATGGGTTTTATATTTCATGAGTCTCTTAAGTACAGACAAGTAACACCTACAGCATGTTACTCTACATCTGTCTCAAAGTTGGAATAAGTAGTTACTTAAGTGATGCTTTTGCCAAGATCCATAAATGTTATGACCTTCTTTGAAATTATGGCAAAAACAATGCTTTAATTAAAATTTTTTTAATCATGAAGAGGAGAAAAGGACAAAAGTAACACAATTTCCCTTCAGTGACTCAGATTTGTGGAAGCCTCTCCAATAATTTCACCTCTAACTGCTGTGGAACTTGTTCACAAGGGCACAGATGAACATTCAGTTCAGGAACCAGCTGTATGATCCAGAGGGGGGAAAAAATAAGTGGATTAGCTTATACTTCAGATCAAACCAGAACTGAATGCTTTCCAGGGTTTTAAAGCATCTGGAAAATCTTTCAACATTGTCTCTTCTTTTGGTCCTATCTTTTCCCTTATTACTATCCAAGATTGGGGTGGGGGAGCTGAAATGTCGTGAGAAAGTTATATTCAACTGAAGTTTATGTAAGAAGAACCAATACTTTTTCCTACTTGACTTCCATTCCAACGTCGCATACTTAAGGGCTGGTCTTCTAAGGGTGCCAGCATTCCCCTGAACCAAAATAAGCAAACATCCAAGTACTTTGAATTCTCTTCCTCAAAATTATGCTTCATTATCCTGGGATCTTGACAGAATAAAAGACCACTGCTGAACTGTAAAAGGTTTTCACATTTATCTGGATACGGAGTAATAATGGAGGAATTTATCCATTGGATTTACCTTTTTTCCATTCGAATCCTACCCTGCAGACTTCCTGACAAATTTGAGTTATCATCTGTATAAAGAAGATGCAATCGAGAGAAAAGTTCCTCCTCCTCTCCCAGAATTCCCTCAATCCACAGCCTAGTCCAGCAGTTTAACGAGGCTTAAGGGAGTTCTGCTGCAAGACATTGCTCCCACTGACATGGTCACTGTTAGAAATCACTTTGACTGAAGCCATTGAAGGCCCCTGTGAAAACAAATTTTACTGCTTTTGTGTAAGAGACCCCAAGTGACTTAAGACCGGAGAATTTTCCACTGTGGCTTTCACAAATCCTTGTACCCCCTACTCTCAAATCTCTTGAACCCCCATAGCTCTTCCTTCCCACCTCTCTTGCGTATGACTTTAACCCCTAATTCTTCCTCTTTACCTCTCTCAATGAAACCCAGACTGCCCAAACAATGACTCTTACTCCACAAGAACAATCCCTGTTTTCCCATTTCCGGAGCTAGCTGGACCGCAGCCAAACCGTGTCCTGCTAAGTCTAGCTGAATTTCGGCCAACCCCCTCCTGCTGAAGCCATGGAAAATTTTCCGCTGTCCTTCTCCAAGTTAAAATGCTCCTTTGGAGCCTTCCTTCAGAGCTTTATGCTAATGACTCTCCAGTTGATTTTATGCCTTAGTTTTGCTGCTGAGATTCAGACAGGATTGGCCCCTTTGCTGTTCAGCCCAGGCCACTTGGTTAGAGGACCAGTTCCTTCTATGGACTAGACCAGTGCTTGCTTCTCTTAGTCTTGAAGCACCACCTGAGCTTTTATTCATTTTTACCCTCTTGTATACATCTTGTATATGCCTCTTGGTTTGATTTTTTTCTACTAATAGAGGTTTTCATAGTCATGATGTGATCATAATGCCCCAGAGATTTTGTTAGTTTTTTTCAGGCCCCTTGAATATATGTTTACCATTAGAAAGCCAATAACACTAAATTTTGGAAGCTCTGTTGAGTATTCTAGAACTTTAGTGGCCACCCTGGGGAACTTGAGATATGAATAAGACAGTCCCATTTATATGGCACCTTAACATCAAAGGATGCAAAGATTACAAATATTTAATGGTCAACAAGTTTTTAGCTGACAAGAAGAGGCCTCTTAAAGACAAAGATCCTCTAAAAGACAGCAAAATTATAAAACTACCTCTCTTAAGGACTCCTTAGGAAAAGCTAAAAAAAATGTTAAAAATCTAAACTCAAACTCTCTTTTTTCTCTTCTACCTCATCTTTGTTTTTTTTTTTTAATTAATTTTTATTGGTGTTCAATTTACCAACATACAGAAAAACACCCAGTGCTCATCCCGTCAAGTGTCCACCTCAGTGCCCGTCACCCGTTCCCCTCCAACACCCGCCCTCCTCCCCTTCCACCACCCCTAGTTCGTTTCCCCGAGTTAGGAGTCTTTATGTTCTGTCTCTTCTACCTCATCTTTGGATTGGCTTTCCTCCTGGTGCTCTGTCTCTCAACTTCCTCTTTCCCATGTCTTGTTCCTCCTCCTCATTCTCTGCATATTCTCTCAACCTCCTTTCCTATTCTCCACTGTCTCTTCCTAAATCCAGGCCTCTCACTGAAGACTAGCCCTTCATGATATCTTTTAATGTGGTCGGGAAAGGTCCCACAGCTTTAAACCTTGGTCAAAATCAGATTTCCATAATGTAGCAAAAGACTTTCTAATCTCTTTTAAGGAAAGACAAACGTTAGTTTAAAAATTTAAGCATTGTCTTACAAATTTATAGTCAGGATCTCTCTGATCTCTTTCAATTAGTTCATCTCTTTGTGGTAACCAGAGGTGCTAAGACTGGATTTGAAAAAGAATGATGGATTAATTACTAACATGATAGGGAAAAAAAATGGGATGAAATTTAACTGTGGGTGGGAATAAAAGCGTAAAAATAGGACAAGCTCTCTTAGCAGCTATTCCTGAGGCTTTTGTCAAACTTGGTCAAAAATGCATTTCATCTAAGGAGGAGAAAAACCCAGGTCCATCCCTAAGTTCAGAAACAGCTTAACTACTACCTTCCAGAACATTCTTTTCTCAATAGGAGCAGAGATATCCCACAATCTCTCTAACCACCTCTTGTTGATGGTCTTAAATCTGAAGTGATAGATTTATTTATTATTTTATTTATTTATTTATTCATGAGAGACACAGAGGTAGAGGCAGAGACAGGCAGAGGGAGAAGCAGGCTTCATGTAGGGAGCCTGATGTGGGACTCGATCCCGGGACCCTGGGGTCACGCCCTGAGCCCAAGGCAGACGCTCAACCACTGAGCCCCCAGGTGCCCTGAAGTGACAGATTTAGTCAGGAAAAAACCAACAGAATGTTAGACTGCCTTCTCTCTGGACTACAAGAGCTTGATGAGCACTTTGAATATACTTTGGCTCAGGAAAAAAAAATTATAAACTAATAACTCTTTACAATTAAGCAATTAGAGAAACCCAGAAACAAAACATCTCTGTAGCCAGTCTAAACAAAGATATGTGTGGATATTGTAAGAAATAGGGACACTGGAAAAATGCTTGCTCTGGCTTAAATTTAAAAGACAGAATCTAAAATGATAAAGGACCAACTTTTTGTGACAGAATGACTTCTTTTTGAATAAGGAGCCCCTGTAGTTTGCCCAAAATTGCCGTTAAAACAAAAGGGAGAAATTTCCATGCAACTACAAAAACAAAAGCCAAGGATGTTCCTTTTGTTGTTGAAACCAGACCTACACATTCTACCATAAACCCACCTTCTCATCATCCCTTCCTTGGAGTAACCGAAACATTTCATTGGAAGGAATCTCAAATACCCCTATCACTAAGCAGCATGCTTTCTGCACAATGATTCCGCTCAGGTGGATCCGTTGGAGTGAAATCTACTTCGCAAATGGGGTGCCACTCAAACGTGAGCTGGGCAACCTCTTTCTGACACTCCATGGAAGAGATTATTTTATTTTGGTACAGATTCACTTCTCAGTATTAGAGCCGTTGCCTGGGACAGACTCACCTAGAACCTTCTATAACTTAAAAAATATTCTTCAAAAGTTCCTATGCTTGTACTGTCCAATTATCAGAGACCTTTCCTTCTATTTGTATATGAAGTATCCAAAGACAAGCTTTGAGGATTCTAACTCAGGAGCACAAAGGGCTTCAGACACCCATCACTCATAGTAGCCTCTC
Source organism: Vulpes lagopus (assembly GCF_018345385.1). NCBI lineage: Eukaryota > Metazoa > Chordata > Mammalia > Carnivora > Canidae > Vulpes > Vulpes lagopus. The sequence goes on from NC_054828.1 coordinate 56,641,623, forward strand.
TCTTTACCCTACAGCAAAAGTCTACCGACTTGTTTGCCTTCAGTGGCAACAGCCGCATAGTTAATTGAGGCTTCTACTGACTTAGTTTTAGGATCTCCTCTTAACATTATGATCCCTCATGTCATTCAGACCTTACTCTTGACTGAAAACACTCAACTCTTTTCTGCTTCTAGGCTGACCGCCTGTGAAATCCTTCTCTTCTCACTCATACAAATTTCTATCCATTGCTGTAGCCTCTAGAATCTCCTCCCCCCCAACTTAATTTCTCTCCCAGAGGAGGAAAAAACCTAATGACTGTCATGCACTCATTCAGGAATTTTCTTTACCTCATTCTGATGTCTTTGAAACTCTTTGAAAACCGAGATTTAGAAATGCTTATGGACAGAGCCTATTAGGGAACGGAACAAGAGGCTGTCAAGTTCAGTGTGTGATTGTGACTCACTCAAATATTATCCTTTCCCAGGGGCCAAATCTGTATGAGTTGCTGACATTGTAGCACTTACTACAGCCTGCCAATTAGGTAGAGATAAGAGAGGAAAAGTCTATACAGATAGCAAATATACTTTTGGGATAGTTCATAATTTTGGTATGCTTTGGAAGCAATGTGGCTTAACTGCATCTGGTATTTCAATTAAACATGGTAGTCACATAAAATTCCTATTAGAGGCTTTGTTTTTCCAAAGGAATTGGCTGTGTTAAGGTTGGGGCCCATAGCAAAAAGCAGACTCAAGAAGCAAAAGGTAATGCTTTAGCAGATTACTATACTAAATGACTTGCTTTAACACCTTCAGGCTTTCCAAAAAGTCTAAAAGTCAAAGCCAAAACTAGCTCCTAACTATTGGCATTAGATCTTGAGTTAATTTTAGTATCAAGCATTTGATTATTAAGAAGTGTATTGGAAAAGATTGAATTTTTTCTCCTCCCAGGTAGTTTTGGTGGCACCAAGATAGTCTATTGGTCTGCCCAAAGATATTGAAATGGATTTTCTTAAAGCGTGTTACATACTGTGACCCATGATTGAAGAAAAATTTTAAAAACCATCGTAAATAAGCATTGGTGAGAACACTTCAATGAGATTTTGAAGGATATCTCTGGTGCATTTCCCATCTGTCAAATCTACTATCTTGAGAAAATTGTAAGGCTGGGGCAGAAACATAAGCCAAAACTTTTCAGATTTTTGAAAGTCTATTTACAGATGGATTTCATTCAGTCACTCACCTCATGTGGTTATGAGTATGTACTTACTATTGTGTTTTCTATGTCTCGGTCTTCTAGAAGACTTTCATTGCCATTAAGCAACTGCTTGATAGTAGCAAAGAAACTTTAAGTTTCTTTTTGCTACACAAAACACTTTTGTGTTTTCCACTTGGCAATACTCACCTATTTGGTGATAGAGGTACCAACTGAGACTTGTTAAGACTATCTGAGGAACTTTAGTCCTTTATATATATATATATATATATATAAAGGTTAATGTATGTTAATATATATTAGTATATATATTAAGATTTTTATTTTTTTACTTGACAGAGCACAAGTAGATAGAATGGCAGGTAGAGGGAGAGGAAGAAGCAGAGAGCCTGATGTGGGCTCAATCCCAGGACTCTGGGATCATGACCTGAGCTAAAGGCAGATACTTAACTGACTGAGCCACCAAGGAGCCCCCAGACTGCTGGATATTGATAGCTTCTATCCAAGATCTTCAGCTCAGGACCCTTGAACCCTAAGAGTAATTAATAATATACCTTTTCTTCTCTTTCTCCTATTTTTTTTAAAAGACTTATTTATTTATTCATGAGAGACAGAGAGAGAGAGCAGCAGAGACACAGGTAGAGGGAGAAACAGGCTCCTCGCAGGGACCCCGATGCAGGACTTGATCCCAGGACCCCAGGATCACACCCTGAACCGAAGGCAGATGCTCAACTGCTGAGCCTCCAAGGCATCCCTCTTTCTCCTTGTAGCCATTTTTGAGATTCTTCAATTTTTATTTTATTTTATTTTATTATTTATGATAGAGAGACAGAGAGAGAGAGAGAGAGAGAGAGAGAGGCAGAGACATAGGTAGAGGGAGAAGCAGGCTCCATGCACCGGGAGCCCGACGTGGGATTCCATCCCGGGTCTACAGGATCGCGCCCGGGGCCAAAGGCAGGCGCCAAACCGCTGCGCCACCCAGGGATCCCCCATTTTTGAAATTCTTTTTTTTTTTTTTATTTTTGAAATTCTTAAAGTTTCTTTTTATAGTCTTTTTTATGTCCGTGCTTGTCTCCAGTCATTTGATATATTCTCTTTAGAATTTCAAATGCCTCAGGTACTCACTTGCTAAATGATTGAATTACAAAGCAGAGTTCCTTAGGAGGACAGGGAAAAGAGGTACGATTTTAGGCAAAGCCCTGATGGCAGTCATACCAAAGAACCTGAGACTATAACCGTCTCATGCAGTATAGATCTAGAGAACTGAACAAGTCAAGATTAAGTTAAATGATGAGACTCAGTTGCCCTTCGATCTAGAGAAGGGATTACAGGGATTACAGGCCTTCTTGTAAGAGGAAAAGGTCCCCAGGCAGTCTGAGCTGGAATCTCCACTTTGACTCTTTCCAGAGAGGCAGATGACATCACCTCGGTGCCTCACTTTCCTCACCCGTAAAGTGGGATAATAATAGTAGTACCTGTGTCCTAAGACTGCAGTCAGTGTTAAATGAAATATACATGTGAGTTATACAAGACACATATACAAGACAGTTCTTGAGATTTTATAATTAATCAATAAAAATAGCCATAATAATTATTAAAGACCAAATTTCAGGCAAGATACTGGTTGCTTCAGAGGATTTCTGCATGGACAGGTGAAATCAAAGACAAATGACTGTAATGAAGACTCAGACTCCATATTTTGATATTTGACTGCTGACAGCTGTTAAGTTTCAACTCTCCCTCTTCCCCGTCTGTACCACATCTGGGCAAGCTGATCCCATCTAGGCCTGGGCACTCAGTGTTGTGACACCAGTAAAACCACAAGCTTCTGCTGCATGAGGATTCACATCCTCAGCCTCAATCTCTCAACACAATTAAAAACCTACAACAGTCTCCTCCTTTCCTGGCTTTTTCATTTCAGACTTGCTTGAGAGGCCTTCCCTTCTCTCCAAGACGTCTCAGTGATGTAAATGATAAGCCTTTTCCTACCTGTTTGGTATATGTGTGATGCATCAGTATCAACATCCAAACCAAACTTTGGGTGGGGGTCCATTTGCCTCTGCAGGTGACATAACTGGCTTCTCTTCAAAACACTTTGGCACTAAAGCCACGGTTCCATCATTCTGTTTCTGATCTGCTTTAGGGCAAACTTTGAACTGACTGAACTTATGTTTCTTTCTATAGGGAATGGGCATCTCAAAAATAGAAAATAATTTGAATTGCAAAAAATAAATTTCCTTTTTTCCCCCCAATTTCGAGTGGTAGACTGAGATTTGTATCCTCTGTATCAGGTTGCTCTGATGATCTAGTTGCCAAGCAAAGCACCATCTTGTCCAGCCTTAAAAGTCTGCCTCCAACCAGTGAAAGTAGAACAAGGGCTGTAAAAAAAGAAAGACCCCATAGTGCCTACAGTTTGAGAACATAAGTCCTGAACTGTGCTGCTTTGCTTCCACTTCCTTCTCTTGACCTCCAAATTGACAACCACTGTCTGCTCATCTCTTATCATCTTTGCCAGGCCCTTCTGGTTAGTGAACACATCCATTCTTTCTTAGCCACCAGCAGTCTCCTTTTCCTCCTTCACGTCCGTTTCTCTTTTTTGGTAAGTTTGAGTTATGGAAGTATTGTGACGTATGCATGACCCCTCTAGATAGCCCTTTTATGAATATGGTTTAACCCAGAAGATGTCCAAACTTCTGTGGATAGACATAAGAATCACTAAAGGAACTTTTTAAAAAAAATTGCAGATATTTGGAGCCTATCCCAGATCTGTGAAGTAATAATTTGCTTTGGGGACAGACAGGGATGGGAATATATAGGGTAGGAATCTGTATGTTTAAAGAAGTTCCCTAGCTGATTCCAATGATGAATCAGATACAGAGCATATTGAACAGATTAATTTTGTGACACTGGATATTTTAACCCCTAGAATATCATGACACCAGAACATTTAACCCCAAGGATATTCTGATCCCATCATTTACTCTTTGCTGTGCCATCAGTAGGGGTGGTTGGTACAGAAAACACAGATTGATTGGAAATATGTTGAAGAATTAGCTTATCAATACAGACAAATTCCAGACAGCAGAATAACTTTGACATAGCTGAGGAAACTTTCATACAGCTTTCTCATGTATTGGCTAAAAACAGCAACAACAAACAAACCAAACTATCAACCTTTTATCTAATTCATACTAAGTATTACTGTTAAGAATGATCAGCACAAAAGAGAATGGTTCAAATTGCACATGGTAAAATTTGTTATAGATGAAAATCTGATGACAAATCATGTTTTGATGCTCACATTGAAATGTGTAAATATTGAATAGGGAAAAATTAGACTTGGCAAAAGTAATCAACACTAAATAAAACTGCCAACAGCTGAATTGGCACATGTTGAAACTTATTATTGCCTAAAACTTGAGGTAAGAATCCAATTTTTTTTTTTTTTTACTAAGTTTGGGTGTGAAGAATTTGACCTGAAACAATTGGATTTGGTACAAATAATGACCATAAAAGAACACATGCAATTGCAGAAACTATAATCAAGAAAAATTTGATATGAACAGCAAGGGGAAAAAACACATTGGATAACATTTTCATGTAAACCTTATGTGGAAAATAATTTATTCCAATGAAAAAATTTCAGTAAATTAAAAATGAAAAGGGGAAAAATTAGAAATGTCTTAATTGGAATAAAAATTTATCAAGGAATTAAAGTAGCTTAATAGAAATTAGCCCTAAAAATGTTTTCTTAATGAGAGAATATTCATCCATGTAAGCATAATTTTGATGTACAGTTTCCACTCCTAAACACAAGAGTCAAAAGATTCTCCGATCTGAAAGTGAACAGGATCTAAATAGATTGGTTAAAACAAAAGGCTCAAAATTCCCTGCACCCAATTATTTATTGTAAGTGTCAAGAAAGAAGTGATTAGGAAAAGTCTGGATCAGGGGGTAAACCCAAGGAGGGCAAGCATTCATGGGATCTCGCAATGCAACTTCAGGTTTCTGGGCATCTAGATGGCAGATGAAGGTGTAGCATGTACCTGATAAAAAAAGTACAGAAGATGGATCCTGTAAAATTTTTCCTGTGCTTCTCTGTTCTTACCTAACTACTTGCTAGGGGAATTGAGCCATAAATCATCATTCTTGAAGTTGACAGAAATAGTCATCCTTCAAAATATAAACCCCACTATAAAAACAAAAAGAAGAAAAATAAGTGTTGGGAAGGATGTGGAGAAATTAGAGCACTCTAACTCTACACTGACAAGAAGATTGTAAAATGGCCCAGCCATTTTGGAAACAGCCTGGCAGTTCCTCCAAAAACTATAACACACAGGTTACCATATGACCCAGCAATTTCATGTCTAAGTATATACCCCAGAAAAACAAAAACATCTGTTCACATACAGGCTGGTTCACAAATGTCTATAGCAGCATTATTTATGAGAAGCAAAAATGGAAACAATCCCAGTGTCTGTCACTTGATTAATGGATAAACAAATTTGTGGTATATCCATACAAAGGAATATTGTTAGGCAATAAGATGAAATAAAATACTGATACCTGCTACAATATGGGTGAACCTTGAAAATATTCTGCTAAGTGAAAGAAGCCAGTCACAAAAGGCCAAATACTGTATGATTTCATTTATATTAAATGTCCAGAAAAGGCAAATGTATAGAAACAGGAAGTAGGTTAGTAGTTGCTTAGAGCAGGAAGGGGCTAAAGAGGAAATGAGAAGGAAATGATAATGAGCACATGTTTCTTTTTTTATTTTTACTTTTTTAACAAAAGGATTTATTTATTTGGGAGAGACAGAGAGAGCAGAGGAGAGGGGCAGAGGGAAAGAAAGTTTCAAGCAGGCTCTGCACTGAGCATGGAGCCTGACATAGGGCTCCAAATCATGACCCCAAGATCATGACCTGAGCAGAAACCAAGTGTTGGATGATTAACCAGCTGTGCCATCCAGGTGCCCCTGAGCACATGTTTCTTTTGGGGATGATAAAAATGTTCCAAAATTGACCATGGTGTTGGGTGCACAACTCTGTTAATATACTGAAAATCACTTAAGCATATATTTTAAATTAGTAAAGGGTGTCGTATGTAAATTATATCTCAAAAAAAGACTATTAAAAATGCAAATCTCCATGAATGAAGTCACATCCTAAAGCCTTGGGATATCAATCTTTATCTCTGGGTGTGTCTCCTCCTCTGTATACTGGGAATGATAATAATAGCTGATAAGGATGTTGAGAGAATTAATGAAGCAATGTGTGTGAGAATGCTTACACCTCATATGACATGCGTGGTAGAAACAGCTAAATGTCCAGCAAGAGCTGTGTTTTTCCTTCCATGGCATAGAATCAGCACAGGAAATAGTTGCCCAAGCAAAGATTATAATTTCCATAGTTCCTTGCATCCATTTATACCATGATCTCATTCTGACCAATGGTATGCAGTGATGTGTGTGGTCAAGGTAGTTGACCAGCTGATATCTATTTCACCCTCTGTTCCCTCTCCTGCCTGGTTGCTGAACAATTGATAAGGCATGGGAGGCCATTAATCTAGGAGATGCCTGGGTCCTTAAAAACCCCTCTGTGGGAAACACCCACCCACCAGCTGCATATAACACATTGGACTGATAATCTCAGGGAAGAATATGGTTCTTTTTGGTTAAAATGTTCAGTTATAGCAGCCATTGTTTACCTCCACTAATATAAAACTTTAAATAGGTCCTCAACAAATTTCTGACAAAAATTCAGACATTTTTGTCATCTGTTAGTACCTTTGGAGTTTAAAAACGAAAGCCAGTAGAGCCTGAGGTGAGGAAAATATAGAACTCTGAAAAGTGAATGGATTGGGAGAAGCAGGTCACTGACTCAGTTCCCACCCCAAATCTTACTGTTTATTGCACCATTCATTGCTCAGCCTTCCTTAAGGGATTGGTGCACTTTATTGAATCTTATGGTCATGGAGCAAGGACCACTTTAATTCTGAGTTTCTGCACTATTTGCCAGCCCTAATCTCTACAGTGAGCCTATATCCTAAAGAAAGGAGGCAGACAATAAAAGTAAGTAAATCATATGATATATTGGATGGTGACTATTGCAACAAAGGACTGTGGGAACTCAGAAGAGGTGTTCATTTTAAATAAGATGCTCAAGAGATATATTATATGGAGGGTGACATCAGAGCAAAGTATCAAATACAGTGACATTAGAGCAAACCATGATCCCAGATAGAGGGCCTAGTGGTATAAAGACCCTGAGATAGGAACACACCAGGTGTGTTCAAGGAACAGAGAGAAGTTCCATGTGGTGGGGAAGGGGAGGCAAGGGGAAGAATGATGGAAAAGAAGTCAGAGAAGTTAGGGGCCGGGACCAGATCATATGGAAGCCTGGGGACTGGACAAAGAGCATAATGGGGGATCTGAAAGAGTTCAAGGCCACAGATAATTGGTTACTGTTACCGACTTTGGTAGTGAATGCCCGTACAATGCCCTAGAGACGAACCGGTTGTTTCACCTTAGTATGTATCAGTTCAGGACCCAGACAGCAATCCCACAGGAGGAGCCAGCAAGAACTCAGTTGGTGAATGGGATCCGAGATGCTCCATCCCCCACCCCTGCCACCATGACGTCACATCAGTGCTTGTGTACCACAAATGACATGTTCTGTAGGAGCAGGAGAAAAGGAGAAAGCTTTAAGGATAAGCATTTACCAGACACAATCTGGAAGAGACTGAATTTATAAGGATGAGAATAAAGATGCTATGTTTTCTTTGCACATCTTAGTTCTACTGGTTTAGCTTTGTGGTGTTCCACAGGTCCCTTAAGGTCTGTTTGCTTTCCTTCAGTGTTGTTTCTTTCTGCTTCTCATACTCGTTAATTTTCATTGTTCTATCTTCAGGCTCACTGAGACTTTCTCTTTCCTGTTCAAATCTGCCTTGGAATCCCTCGAGTGACTTTCACTTCAGTTATTATATTTTCAGCTCTAGAATTTTTTTTTGTTTCTTTAAAAATTTTTTAAATTATTTATTTGAGAGCAAGAAGGAGAGAGAGTGAAAGAGCACAAGCAAGGGAAGGAGAAGAGAGAGAGGCAGAAACAGCCTCCTTGCTGAGCAGGGAGCCCTATGACGAACTGGATCCCGGGACCCTGGGGTCATGACCTGAGCTAAAGGCAGACACTTGATGGACTGAGCCACCCACATGCCCCCTTTTTGTTTCTTTTTAGACTTTCTGTCAATTGACATTTCTATTTTGTTCACATATCATTTTCTTGATTTTCTCCACATCTTATTTTAATTCTTTAAAGTCTTTGTCTAGGAGATCTGCTATTGAGTCTATAGGGAGAGTTTCTGCTGATTTATTAATTTACTTTTTCCTTTCAATGAGCCACACTCTCCTATTTTTTGTATGCTTTGTGCTTTTCTTTTTTGTTGTACATTGAACATAACATGGTAACTCTGGAAGTCAGAGCCTCACCTTTCTGCAGGGTTTACTGGTTTTTGTTATTCTCTTTGCTTTTTTCTTCCTGTGTTTGTTTTTGATTGTTGTAGGGCATCTCTATGCTGAGAAGCATCAGCCTAGGATGTAAACCTAAGGTGTTCTAAAGTCTTTTCTGAGCTTTTTCCTGAGCATATACAGTCAGTTTCTAATTTTCTTTAAATATGCGGTTGTTTGTGAATGCCTGTCTTTAATGTCTGGTTTCTGAAAGGGAAAAAAAGTGAAAATTGAAGGCTTGGTTCTTTAAATCCCCCCAAATTCCCTACAGCTGACAGGGGAGAGGCTTGCAACAATGTGGGGGAGGTGCAACAACGATGGCTGCCCACCTCTTTGCACCTCTGTGATCAGAATCAGCAATCCATGAGCAGAGCTCAGATTTTTTAAAAAAAATTTTATTTATTTATTAATGAGAGACACAGAGCACGAGAGAGAGAGAGAGAGAGAGAGAGAGAGAGAGAGGCAGAGACACAGGCAGAGGGAGAAGCAGGCTCCCTGTGGGGAGCCCAACAAGGGCCTCAATCCTGGGTCTCCAGGATCACACCCTGGGCTGAAGGTGGTGCTAAACTGCTCAGCCACCGAGGCTGCCCCAGAGCTCAGATTTCCAGTGTTTAGAAGAAAGCATCCTTTTTGCCTAGCCTGGCTCTCACAAACTATGTGCAGACTGCTTCAGAAACATGGGGCAGAGCTGCCTGCCATAGGACTGAGGGTGGAGGAGGTTAGTTACCACTCTGCTAAGAACTGAGATTTACTAAAATTAACTGCAATCTACCATCCAAGTCTTCCCTTAGAAATTGCAAGCCTTCAACAGACTCCAGAGTTCCAAAATAGTTACATCACAGAGATTCCACCAATGTCATTGTTATCTGGGTGGAGAGGGAGATCCCTGGGGCCTTCCACTCAGCCATCTTTCCAGAGTCCTCTACTAGTGAAGAGAATCTTATGTGTTGAATAATACGTTAAATCTTATGTGTCCTTTTAGTCAGGGTTCTTGAGAGGAGCACAACCAATAGGATGTGTATATGAAGAGATTTATCATAAGGAATAGGCTCCAGGTATTATGGAGGCTGGGAAGTTTCAAGGTCTGTAGGGTGAGCTGGTGAGGGTGGAGACCACGAGAGAAAATGGATGGTATAGCTCCAGGCTGAAGACTGGTTAACTCAAAACTCAGGAAAAGCCAATGTTTCAGTTCAAATTCAAAGGCAGGAAAAAGCCAAGGAACCCGTGTGAAGGCCTCCAGGCAGGAAGAATCCTTTCTTACTTGGTGGAGAGGCAGATATTTTGTTCTATTCAGGCTGTCAACTGATTGGGTGAGGCCCACTCACATTATGTAGAGCAATCTGCTTTATTCGTCTACCAACTTAAATGTTAATCTCATCCCAAACCCCGCCCCCCCGAAACAACAAATAATATTTGACCAAATATCTGGGTATCCTATGACCCAGAGAAGTTGACACATAAAATTAGCCATCATACTTCTAATACAGAAATTATATCCGGAAATAACTAGATATTATGGTCCCTTTAGGGCAGGTTGATAAAAACCTAGGGGCTGCATCTTCTCAGTGTGTTATTCTAATATCTGTTGAATATGCTGAGTGTACTACAATCCCAGTACCGGACAAGAAAAGGCAGTTTATGATTTTGGTGATGATGATGATGAAGTGTAAGTCATTTAAACACTTGACAGTTATATTTATGGAGCGAGACATTTCCTTTAATGCCATTTTATAGGCAAGAGGGAAAAATCTGCAAACATATTTTGGATTACATACAAATTTGTCAGGGTCTTAAGTTACTCCATGTTTAGAGTACAGGAGTACTTTACGTTAACTTGGAACATTCACACTTTATATAAGCAGGGCTTGGGGAAGGTTCAAAATACCTGGAAAACAGACTTTGTATAAAGATGTTCATATTGGAATGATGAGCATTTCACAATTTCTCCAGGGAGGAGTTTAGCAGACAAGGCTGATTCAAAGGCAGCCTTTGACATAATGAAATTTCTTCAGACTCTGGACCTTACTGTTGCATGGGACAGTAAAATCAAGAGTAGATGGCATCTCATACTCTCACTACCTTATTTAAAACTCAAACACTTCTTTCCATGCCAGATTGGGTAACAGAGCCTGGACTTGAGAGGGGAACTGTAGATAGAAACATTAATCAAATTTGCTTTGAGGAGAGCTACTCACATGGAGCACGGAACATCTGGGAACTTTGTCATGGGCCACTCCGGTTGGTAAATTAAGGGCCAAGTGATTGTGACATTAGTATTTTGGCAACTGCTCTGTCTCCCTTTTCTCCTAATCCCAGTCATAGAATCATATCTTGGAGTTGGAAGCATATTTGGATTGAATTGCTTCTCTGTCCCTTCCAATTCATAATCTGAGGGCTCATTAGGTCTGGCTGGGCCACATATCTCACCAGGCAGGAGAGAGCTGATTTCAAAATGCTATGAGTGCATGTTTTTGGAGATCTTCCTAATTGATCTTTAGAGCAGAGCAGTCCTCTTTTATTGGTCACACATATGCCATTGGTGCAAGTGGTTTCATCTTTCTTTTACAAGTGTCATTTAAAAATGCAGATGACTCACTCGTTTCATTTATTTCTTCATTTGAGAAATATTTATTGGTAATTAGGCACTGGGACAGGTATTGGAGATAAAGGTGGTCCAAAACAGGGAAGGGCCCCGTCCTTATGGAGCTTGTACTTTAGTGATTTTATTAGTAATTTTCATAATAGTTTAATTATTATTTAGATCTTTCATACCAATATAATTTATCAACAAAAAGAAAAAAATAAAATAAATAAAGTTTAAAATGCCTCATCTGTTATTCTCTTTTGGCTTCTTGTATTTTAACAAATTCCTTTTATATCATTGTCTTATGCCTATCTTTTTACCTTAATTTTAATCATGATGTATATTTTGCATTAACTTCTCATGTGCGAATGATCTTAGCAGACTCTTCCCCATGTATGCTACATCACAAGCATTTTCCCTATCACTATCTACAAAATTATAATTTCTGTAAATGCAGATAGCTTGCCGTATGATTTGTTTAATTATTCCTTTATTTAGGCTCATTTAGTTGTACATTATTTACTAATATATAACATCGTAGTAGTTTTTTTCTTCTTTGCTTGAACTTTACCTTAGAAACAAAGAGCTGAAATTCTATAAATTGGAGTAATGAGATGCTTTTCTTCTTTATTGAACAAGATGAGAAATAGATGACATACTTTCAGGCTAACTCAGTTATCTTAGAATTCCAGATGACTGGAGGAACCAGTGGAAAGCACAAAACAAACAACATTTTTTCACTAGATGCATGATACAAAGATATCTTAATTTTCTTTTTATTAAAAAGAAAAAAGAAAATAGAGGGACTTACTTCTATGTATACACATTCACAGGATTGTATACACATGAGAAAAGAGACTTTGAAACCACGGACAGGGTTTTAAAATGTATTTTTCTAGGCTTATACTACACTTAAGTTATTACATTTTTATGTTAGCCTACTGAATTCTGAAGTGTGGGATCATAATCAAAATGACCATAATCTCTTGTAATATAGAATGAATTATTTTTGCCCATTCTTATGATGGATCCATCATTGGTAACATTTCTTCCCTCGTCAACCATAGATTGTTTCTTGTCTTTTTGTAAAGATAAGCGTGGGCTTACTGGAGGGAATGTCTGTGCCATCTTACTTTCCTTGGTTTGATTTTCCAAAGGGTCATGGATGGGCAGGAGGGGCCTGATGTTCCTACTGTGAGTCCTCATGTGGCTTTCATGGGAATGTCTCTAAAGAAGGACAAGTCGGATCTAATGAAGAGCAGGATACAGTAAAGCAGTTAAGTCGAGTCTTGCATGCTTCTTCTGAATTTCAATTATTCCGGGCAGTCTAGTAGATTCTGAATTACCAGCAGCTGCGCACTTGCTCACTTTCTTGTCTGCCGCAGCTGCCACCAGCTGTTCTCACTTTCTTACCCCATATCCAGATGCAAACAGCTGTTCTCTCTTTCTTTGCAATTGTCAACAGTGGCTCATTTTGCCCCAAACACATGGACACCTGCAGCAATAGGAATTCTATTTTTCAGTTGTGGCCAAATACTGGACAGCTTTAGGAAGGTTGAATGGAGGAAGGGAAAAAGAAGGAATGAGAAGTGCTTCAATGCAGAAAGAGCCTGTGGTTTGGAGACTTGGAGACTGAAAGGTAGATGGGGTACTTCTGGTTGTTTTCATGGTCTGGGTAAGATAGTGACAACAGATACCCATACTTCTTCCTTACTGTGACATTCATTTTGGAAAGCAAAGAGTTGTCACTAACAAATAAATCCCAAGAAACGAGCACCAACGAAGAAATTATAGTGGTGCTTTAGGGCTTGGTCTTCATTTACTTATTTAAGAAGTATTGATGGACACTTCTGTTGAGCGCTTGTGTAGGCATACAGTAGGTGCCAAATAAATGGGTATGCACTTACGAATACACACATATTTATCAGTCTAGTCTCAATGATATAAAAAGAGAACATTTTATTATATTTTTTTCCAGAAGAGAATATTTTAAATGATTTTTTTTTCTGTTGGATTCGGCCTCTCCTCTACCCATGCCCCACCCCATCATTGGGACTGGGGATTTGGGGATTATCTCTTTGACCAAGAAATACTCCCGGTTCTCACATCTCTCTCTTGTTGCAGGGACTAGAGAGAAGAAAGTGGAAATGGAGAGGAAGGGCATTCACACTGAGCACTTAATGTGTCCCCAGTACTGGGCATCATCCTTTATATAGGTCATTTCATTTTATCTTCATCAAAAACTTAGGAAATTGGCATGATCATCCCCGTAGAGCTGATAAAGAAACTGGAGTTGGAAGCGTGAAGCTTCTAAGGCCACACAGCCAGGGAATGACAGAGCCTGGACAGACCCTTCCACTCCAGGGCACGAGCTCTTTTCACTACAGCCTGCTTCCTTCCATGTTTCTCCTTTCTGCTATCCTGAGAATATTAAGGTGAATAGTAGAGAATACTGATAGTGATAATTGGGTTCGAGGCTGTGATTGCAGAAGTAGGGGCCTAATCCATCCAAAGGCTCCATCTTCAACTGGAAATTGGTCCAAACTTCATTCACCATTTTAAGCTGCAGAGCACTTCCAAAGGCTGGAATAAACGATGAGATACTGAGGAGTCATAGATAAAGTTGTTATCACAAAAATGATCTCTACCTCTCCAGGATATTTTCTGTTAACAGTGGGTTTTGGAACAGCATTTGACCAAAGAGGGAGAGGACCCTCATTTTACATCCTAACTCCATCCATTAGTATCCCAACAACGTGAATGATTACCCTTTGGGATATTGAGTGGGAAAAACTGGCTGCGGTTCTAAGGCAACTTCCTCTGGTTTAGGGAGCCATTAGGAAAAGCTCCTTATTCTTGTAAAAATTTTCCTGAACTTTCAGGGCCAGTTTCTGCAGCTGGCCAAGAGTCAGCCTCAGTTAGAATCCTGCCAAATTGGGCATCAACAGCTCATTTGGCTTGGAAAAAAAAAAAAAAAAGAAATGAGAAACAACTGACGTTTGTATACTTGAAATTATGAGCTGTTTCTCTAACAAAGAGACCAAACACTTTCGGCTTGTTTTACAGTAAACATACACATTGAACAATCTGGTTGGTTAGCAGCTGGCTGTGCATATGTAGGACATATGTGAACACATATGGATGCATAAACTCACATATGTTCACTTAAAAGGACACTGTCAAGCCATTTTATGACTTTTTTTGTTCTCTGGGCTCCGTTGTTTATAAAATCTTCTTAGAAGCTTAAAAATACAATTTCTTTCCCTACTGATTTTTGTTCTTTTTAAAAAAAAAAGGCAAGTATTTTGAATGACACTCAAATAAATGGGACTGGTTCTATTTAATCCCAAGTCCTACTTAAACACATACAAAAATACAGTGTCCAATGAGCAACAGAGCACTAACAGTGAGAGTTCCTGATGAAGAGAAAAATAATGAATCTTCTGTAGACATTTCAGAATTGAATGGAACTCACAAGATTATTTTCTGGCACCCCAGTGCTTTTATGTATGCATGTATGAATGTATTTTCAAAATATGAAACGCTTTACAAATTTGCATATCATCCTTGTGCGGAGGCCGTGCTAATCTTCTCTGTATTGTTCTAATTCTAGTATGTGCTGCTGAACAGAGCACCCAGTGCTTTTAGTGTATGATATCAAATATAAATAATAGTGATCATGATAAAACCTATTTTTCCCTATTATTTTAGCAATATTTTTCTAGCTTCTTTACTAAGCAAAAATCCCTTTAAAATATCCTTGCTTGGGGCAAAGGCTGTGAAGAATCAGATCAAAATGGCTAAAACACCTGGAAAGATGCTCAAAATCACAACTAGTTGGGAAAGCAAAAAGTTAATTAATGTTGTATATCCATCCGGTTGACAGGAGAAAGAAGCAACAATACACATTGCTAGCGGACGTGAGGAAAAGGGTACGGTCGTTCATATTTTGCTGGTGGAAATGGAGATTTTAAAGAGCTTTTGGGGGATGCAAATCTAGCAACATTTTTCTTAAAATTGAAAGTATATACTTACCCTTCAATCTAGCATTGCCCTGTTGGAAATTTAACTCATGGAGACAGGAGCACTACTACATGGGTTATAAACACAGGGTTTCTACAGCAGCATTGTTTGTTGTAGCGAAACAACAACATAAAATTGAAACCAAGTGAATACTCTTTAATAGGAAACTGTTGTTGAATAAATTAATGTATGTCTATACCATGGGATATTACATAACTACCTCTGCAAAAAGTGAATTGGAGCAATACTGGTTGCTTAGAGGGATTGCCACAGATAAAGTGGAGGGAGAATAGCCAGATGTGTAGAGGAGTATAGTTTATGAGTCCATTTTCTAAATCCTTGATCAAGAAAACTTTTATACGTATATGTTTATCTCTCTCTGTATCTCTTTTGTCTATACACACATTTGTATGAGGTTATATGGTGATGGAAACAAATGTGGATGGATACATAACAGGGTTGTTCAGATGGGCTGTCCAGAAGGGGCAGGAGGAATTATGGTGGTGGTAGGTGAGGAAAAGCAACGAAGAAGGAAAAGGCTAACATAAGAAAAGTGTGGTATGAAAGAGGTGGTCACATTTACTCAAATTATATGTTTATGCATATAAAGGAATTTTTGAAATAATAAGATATCATTCAAATAAAGTGTTCTCATCTTCTAGTTTTTAGGATTTCCATAGATTGAGATAAAGGAGGATGTGAAAGTTCTGGAAGAAGTCAGATCATCATGGAAAACATCGAACATGAGGGTTGGCTAATGATCTGTCATGGGTCCAAGGTTTCCAGTTTAACATCAAAATAGCAGGTTGCGTTTCAATCATTTCAGGGTACTGGTGCCACCAAGTGGTGTCTGGAGCAATTGTTGGTGGCATTTTATTACCCTACCAGGGAAGGAAACTCTTGGCCTACCTCTATGCCCTGCGCAGTGGCAAGCGGTCTGGGGAGGGCTCCCGCTCTCTTTGGAATGAAGCGCGCCCCTGGGAGCCTGGCACTGACATGGGTGGGAAGTATGAGAACAGATAGGAAGCAAATAGCTTTTGCCCTTAAATCAGAGCTCTGTTGGGGGTTCCTATTATCAAGTGCTCTCCTATGCCTGATGTTTACCTGTCAAGTCCCTTGGGATGTCTTTAGTATTTTCGAATACTTGGGCTGGTATTACAACCTGTCTGACTTTGTTAGTGGCCTGGTCTCTCATACAGGTCTTCACTTTTTATTGTGACCACCGTAGGCTGGCCTCTGGTTATTTCTTTCCGAGTGCCATAAGAACGTTTTCTTGGGCTGTCCTATTCCCAATCTCTTTGGGGCCCATTCTTAGCATTCTTAGCACACCCACTTGGGTGCTAAGCTTATGGTCCTTTCCAAAGCCTTCGCTCGTTCCTCGCTGCCCACCATCAAATTCTGATATCAGAGCACAAGCTTTTAATAGGGTGACAGTATGTCTCAGTTTGCCTGGGATGGTCCCGGGTTACTTCTGTTGTCCCGATGTAATTATTGTGACTTTATTCACTCTCAGAAGTGCTCTGGCTTGGACAATCCATTATATAGACATTCTAGCTCTTGACCACGTGGTTCTCCTGCCTGCAATACCTACGATAAGTTACCTATGAGAAGGACATGTGAAGTTTGTGGCAGATGGAGGAATTAGATCCGAGAGTGTACCTTTTTTCTTCAAATATCGGAAAGCTAGATATAAATTATTTGGTATTTACTACCTTATTTAAAAATGTATCTTCTCTGTCATTTCAATGACAAGTAGAATTTTTTGTTTGTTTGTTTGCACTCTAGGGAGAAAATCTACCTTCGTAGTCATCATGTAGCTCTTTGGGTTTTTCACAGACGAGAGCGGACCCGTTTGGGGCCTGGTGAGTGCCACGTTCATCGTTTGTTACCCAATGGGAAGGATATTCAGCTGAATAATGATACAGAAATTCTAAAAATTTTGAGGAGGTAGAAGCACCAATTCTGTGAACTCCTTCAGCACAAGAGGTCATAGCTTAGTTATCCACCAGTTAGCAGAGTGCTTGAGCGTTAACGCTCTTAGGACTTGCTCAAAAGTCTGAAATGGGGGCACTGCATCCCAGTTGAGGTATCTTCTACTTCTGCTTTCTGCATTTTGGGTGTAGTAACAGGTTGAATAGGAACTGGTTAAGGAAGTGCTTTGCCCTGAGCTCACCATCACTAGGAACCTGCTGTGAGTTTTTTCTGCAGGAGGACAGATTTTGAGCTCAGCCACCCATTTTCTCTTACCCAGTCCTTTTCACAGCCAGTTGCCTACATTTTTTTTTTTAAGTAAAACAGTTGACAATTTTAGTTTCACATTTTACAATACAAATGAAAATTGCCTTTTTTTTTTTTTTTGGCCCACTACTCCCCTGCAAAAACTATTCTTTCTTTGATAGGAAGGGGAAGCAAGTCTTCCTTGTCATGCTGTTAGAAAACACCCAGAGTCACAGCACCATGATCTCCTGGTGAAGTAGAATAAGTAATATAAAATGAATATAAAGAGGTTCCTGTCTCTCCTTATCTGTCTGGTCGAGTCATTCCTGGACGAGTGGGCACCATCATGGGACAGGCAGGAGATCTCATCATTGGGGGCCCAGGCATCATTGGCATGTGGCCTCCCATAGGTGGCCTCATTTCAGGAGGAGGTCCCACTGGCATCATACCAGGGCGAGGAGGACCCAGGAGACTGGAGGGAGGTGGGATCATTGCCCCTGCAAGAAGGGGAGCAGAGAATGGAGTAAGAGGTACCTTTCCCTGTTGAAATGCTGTGGTTGTTTTGTCGATCCGGCTCTGAGCCTGCTCTTCCATCCATTTCTGATAGTAGTCTTTCACATTCTCTTTGTGTCTTTTCTACACTGCAGTGTCTTTCTCACAGATGGAGAGTCAGGGGTGAGGTATGTGTCGCAGTCGTCACAATAAAACTTAGGCATGTTGCTCTCTGCCTACATTTTTAAGACAACTAGAGTGTGTGGTCTTGAAAAAGATTTTGTGTGGGAACTAGACCCATAACAGGCTTGGAGCAGTGACCTACTTAGCACCAGGGACTCGCCCAATGACTAATTAATAGTCATTTAACGACCATCAACCTCCAGTCATATGTAGCACTTTTTCCTCATGGTTTTGATTTGAGCCAATCTGAAGTCCAGGAAGCTGGAGATCAATTTAAGCTAATTTTTAACGAGCTGAGAGTCATGCATTCATCATCATCATCCCCTTATCTCCCATATGCCCCACCAGGTTCTGAAGATACGAGGAAGGGATGGCATGACTTCCGGGAGGGGAACTTTTCTAGTAGACACACATGTACCCAAATCCTCACATGCTCACACACGCTCACACGCACACACACACACAACATACACACACAGGGTAACTTGAGCTTGTCATGCTAATGGACAATGAGAGACCACCCTCTTCATCTTCTTTTCTAAGGTAGCTTATTTTAGGATACTTTTTTCCTGATTACACCATCAGGAGCACAATCAGGCTTTAGACGTGATGACACATCTACAGATATTTGCCGCTCTGTCATCTGTTGGCTTTCCTTGTGTATTTCTTCTTCCTCCCCAACCCCCCAAGGATGTGTTTAATGGATCTGCATAGTTTAGATACAAGGGCAAAGTTCTACATCTCACGTTTGTAAAGATGCCCCAGACTGAATTCTTCAGGTCAGGGACTGTATATTATTTGATATAGAGACTCTGCACCTGACTGCCTGTGTTTGAATCCCGGCTCTGCCATTTAATAGGTTTGTGACCTTGAACAAATGATGTTAACCTCTCTGTGCCTCAAATGACTTCTCTGTATGATCTACCTCTTGGCTTTTACTTCTCTTTTTTTTTAAGGCAGCTTTATTGAAATCTAATTCACATCATAAAATTCACCCATTTAATGTATACAAGTCAGTATTTGTATACAATACTGTGTGTTTACAGTTGGTGAAACCATTCCCACGATTTAATTTTTGAGCATCTCATTGCCCCCCAAAGAAACACTGCACCCATAAACAATCACTCCCCACTCCAGCCTACCAGTTTTTGTGAGTATTAAGTCAATTATTATGTGAAAAGCACGCAGAATATTGTCTGGCACCTAGTAAGTGCCATGTGAACGAGGGCCGTCATATTCCTATCATTATCAGCAATATCGTTACTACTCTGCACCCTCAGTTAGTACAGTGCCTGAGACTTACTGGTTTCTTACTGAATTAATGAAGCAGTGAGAGATAGTGGGAGACACCATTATTTCTTAAGCATTCTAAATGACGATGAGAAAAATGCCCTATAATTATGTACAGACATAATCAAAGGCACCACAGAATCCGTGTTAGAGCCCAATACTTGCATGAAGAAAGGTATTTTATTTTATTGATTTATTTTAATGATTTTATTTATTTATTTGACAAAGGGAGAGAGAGAGAGAGCACAAGTAGGCAGAGGGGCAGGCAGAGGGAGACAGAGAAGCAGATTGCCCACTGCCCAGGAAGCCTGAGGCAGGGCTCCATCCCAGGACCTCAGGATCATGACCTGAGCTGAAGGCAGACGCTTAACCAACTGAGCCACCCAGGTGCCGCAAGGAAAGATACTTTAAAATGGGCTTTTTTTTTTTTTTTTTTTTAACAATAGCTTGACAGGGTGGTGTTGATGATTAAAGAAACTTAGTCCCAAGTCCTGAATGCTGATAAGTGGACTCATGACCCAAGGAAAGCCACAGATGCTGAGCCTCTTTATAGTTAACCTATAAAATGAAATTGGATTGACTAAATCATTTCTAAATTTACTTCTGTTTCTAACATCCTGTGATATTGTCTGCCAATAAGTGTCATGAGGATTCTATATATCACTTGTAGCCTAGATGCAAAACCATATGACATTCATTTTATGGTCTTATTTGTTACTGCTCCACAGTGTCTTGCATTCTCAAAGAGAACATAAGCATGGATCTTCTCCATCCCGACATCCTCTATTGGCTTCCCTCTGCCTGAAGGATACAGTCCAAACCCCTTGACAGAGCATGCAGGACTCTCACGGGTCTCTTTCTGCCTGTGGAATATCCACCCTCAGTTCTCCTGGAAGCCATACAATTGATATTAGTTTGGGGATCTAATCAGATCCCGGTGCCCACAGGCTTTGTAGGGCTGCTGTTCTCTACTCTCCTGGCCAACAGAGCCAATTTTCTCCTGGAAATTTTCAATAAAGAGAAGGAAGGATCGAAAGTAGTTGGAAGTGGTTTGTTTCGAGCTGTTGCTGATGGGTATCATAGATTGAGGCATGCTAAGAAGACTGTCCTTCTGCAGCTATTACGTGGATTCCTTCGGCTCTCCTGGATTCTTTTGAAGACATGCTTATTCAGTGTTTTCCTTTGCTTGAAAAGGAAATAAATAAATTACATTATAAATAAATTATGTTACCCACATCCCTTTAATTAATTGTCTCCCCCTTGACCCTGCTCTCTTTGGCATAAGCTGGCAAAATTTTGTTTCTCCCGACTGAAGAAAAACTGCTGACCAAACACAACCAACACAAAATTCTTTGATGATCTGGCCTGTCTCGTTTGCTAGATCCCATCTTCTGATTTAAGTTCCCCAAAATGGAGCAGACTTTCTCATGGGCCCCTGTCAGGAAAGCCTTCTCAGCTGCCTAGTGACTTCCTATTGCTTCAGTGGTGGGCTTAGGCACCTCTTTGGCACGGCCTTCATTGGCCTCTTTCCATGTAGCCAGAGGCTCTTCCCTCCCTGGTCTGACCGCATCCTGTATATATACACAGCAATATTAAGAGCCAACTGTTACTCTTGTCTTATTTGTGGAGGGAATACTGAGGGGAATAGGCCACCCCCAAACATGCCACTTTGGCATATTGATTATTTTGAATTAAAGTTACTTAAACAGCTGGTGTGGGAATGACACTGTTTCTTCTTTGTCCCCCGGAAGTAGGAACTCAATCTCTCATGGGAAGATATCCTTCGTATCCCAGCAGGGTAGAAGCCATCCTTATCACCAGAGATAGAGAAATCAAGGCCAAGAAGGCTGTATAGACAAACTTTGTCACTTCTTGATTAGTTTGCTACCCTACACCCAAACTCCTCTGTGTTGTCAAATCTTCAGGAATAATTGTATCTTTGAAAGTCATGAAAGCTGCCTGCTTTGGCCACGTTTTTGACTCACACATCTTTGGGTCTCCAGTGCATACAATATCGAATTTCTTTTTCTCCTGTTGATCTTTATTACGTCAATTTAATTATTAGGCCAGCCCAAGAACCTACAAGGGAAGAAGGAGAAGGCTTTCTTCCCCTACGATGTAGGACTGATGTGATTTTCTTCACCTGCCCGCCCCTTTCTCCTCACCATGGCCTATATTAGGTTGACAACAGTGTAGTGTAGGTTTTGTTACTGAAATGTTTATTGGATTTGCTCTGATTTTTCTGTCCCAGAGAAACAGCCTCTAAATTGCTGACCTTGTTCATTGACTCCTGTTGTTTTTTGTAGTCCTTCCTCTACTGGGATTGACTAGTTACTATAATAAAACCAATTTGGAGACGCCTGGGTGGCTCAGTGGTAGAGCGTCTGCCTTTCAGTTGGGGCTGTGATCCTGGAGTCCCGGGATCAGTCCCACATGGGCTCCCCACAGGGAGCCTGCTTCTCCCTCCATCTCTCTTTGTGTGTCTCTCATAAATAAATACATAAAATCTTAAAAAAAAACCTCAATCTATACACTTGTTTAAAATATATGTATTACCTCTCCCTTCCTTTCTGCATGGAACCCCTTGCATATCAATGGACAGTCACAATCTGGTTTCTGTTGTGACTGTAAAGAAGATTCTGTAGCCATTTTTTTCAATGTTAGGATGTCATGGGTGTTAAGGTACCCTTTTGATTTAATGCAACCTTTTCAAGGAGGAATGATAAAGGAAAAAGCAGGCGTTTTCTGTTTTTGAAAACAAGTATGCTAAAATGTATTCTGAGATCATGGTAGCTAGTATGTGGTTAGAATTTCCCCCAAATTCCACTCTTCCAAGTCAACTGAAGCCCCCCGTTAGCTGTTGTGAGCAAGTGCCT
Source organism: Vulpes lagopus (assembly GCF_018345385.1). Taxonomy (NCBI): domain Eukaryota; kingdom Metazoa; phylum Chordata; class Mammalia; order Carnivora; family Canidae; genus Vulpes; species Vulpes lagopus. Next base: position 56,663,983 of record NC_054828.1, read on the forward strand.
CACCAGCAATCTCCAGAAATGACCCCCCCCCCCTTTCTCTCTCTCAGGGAGTTTGTTATTTGCAGCAAAGAAAATCAGACAAATCTTCCTTATTCTGTGGAAAACACTGAATTGGATTAATTCATTATGTGAGCATAAGAAAATAAAAATCATTTTCCTGATGGAAGGGTGTAACTAGCTCTTTTATATTTTGATGTGTTTAAACCCAAACTTGGAAATCTCCTCCAGCCTAGGAGAGGAAATGGTGTTGGGCAGGGTCCTGGAAGGGGCCGTGCTCTGGGAAGTGACATTGCAGGTCACCAGAAAGTGAGCCGCTGGTCATGTAGGCAGGTGGGACCCATGCTCCTGCTGCTACCACAGGACAGATGAAGATGAAGGGGTCCTTTATCAGCAGAACCTTAAGTACAGTCTCCAGAACCTACATCCAAAGAAGTCGCAAGTCCAGAAAGTTCTGTTATTGGGAAATCAGGACCCATTTTCATATTTTACTTTTTGTTCATCATCTCTAGCAAAAAGAGATGTTTTAAGTCTCAAATACTAATTTCAGTTAATATCATAAGTTCCCTCATCTCTACTTCTCCCCATCCTTAAAACAAAACAAGACAAAACCAAAAACCACTAACCAAAGTGACAACTTCTTTAAGGACTTAACTCTCCTGATGTTAGTATAAGCTGGAGTGGGTGCTCCCAGCATGGTGAGTTGGTCATAGTAAGTTAGGTTTTGGGTTAAAAACTAAGTTTCTTCTTGGCTCATAGCTACCCCTAGCCTTAAATAGGATGGCAGATCCTTCACATGAAGTACATCTGAGCGTAGCTTCCAAGTGTAAGGATTCCTTTGAGGCCTTCATCACATATGACATATGGGACGGTGCAGCCTCCACTCAGAATCTAAGGGGAGAGGTGAGAGGTGGGCGGTCTCCCGCAGAACTAACCAAAGACATACACACCTCAGAGGGAATACAACTGAGAAAAAATATTCCAGCCGACTAAGTTGTTTTTCTTCTACCTTTAGATTTTAGGAGGAAGACGCAAACAGCAAATCTTTCTTTACAACAGAGATTTATTTAAATTTTAAAAACCAAGCAGATAATTCTGCAAGTACAGCTTATATGTGTCTCCCCTCACCCAGAAGGAGAGTAACCAGAAATAGAACAGTGCTTGGAACATGATAATACTTAAATTACAATTTCTTCAGTGAAATGATGGACTCCCCTACAGCTTCTCAATCTTTTAGCTTCACTATTTTTTTTAATGTCCAGAACATTAATGTTAATCCTAATGGCAAATACTTACAAACTCACATAGGATTATCTGTTACTGAGCTCTGTGTGTACACACACACGTGTGTATGTATGTCCACACATATGTATTTCCATACAATAACCCTAAGAGCTAAACAATTAGATACTGTTATATTCAGATTTTATGAATTTGTGTGTCAACTTTGCACAGGGGCCACACCAATCTTCTCTGTATTGATCCAATTTTGGTATATATGCTGCCGAAGCGAGCACTGTTCTGGTTTTAAAGACAGAGAATTGAGGCACAAAAAAAGTTAGAAAAAAAAAAAAAAGAAAGAAAGAACTCACAAGGTCAAATGCCTAGTAGATGACAGGATTTAATTCTAGACATAATTACTGCTGGGTCCTCAGTTAACAACAACAAAGAAAAAATCCCTAAATACGTTGCTCCAGGCTTGCTTACTGAAGCAGGAAAGGGAATCCAGGTCTCTCAGTGATTGAGGAAAGGGGATTGTTGTATGACCTCAGTTTACCAGAAAGCCAATTATGATGAGCTTGATTCTGACTTTGCTTTCAAGTAGAGCATAATCTGACAGAGGCTGGCATTGATTGGAAGCCTGCTCCTGCTGGATGCTGTCCTGAGCCCTCTCACAGACACGAGTCTGGGATGCTTACCACAAACCTACGAGTAGAATTCTTATCCATGTTTTACAGGTAAGGACACTGAGGCTTGGGAAGAGGACATCACTTGCCTGAGGTGACACTGCTGTTAGGCAGCTGAGCTGGAACTCAAATCTGGGCCCATCTGACTCTAATGTTTGTTTTACCCCAGGTGTTATCCCCTATTTTCTAGGCATTTCCAATTGATCTGTCTTTCCGACACTGTTAGCGGCAATATGGTAACTGATGTGTGTTCTAACGAGCTGAAGGTTCCACAGAGAATTTCTGGAGTTTAGTTCTCACCACAAAATATTAGTGAAGCAAATGGTAGAAATTTTCGCCAAACTCAAATAGGGATTATTCTTTTTATGTATTTTTCTTGCACATGGTTGATTAACCATTAAAACCATTATGTTAGTATTGAAGAACCAATGTATTCTGGTTTCAAATGTGGGGGGAAAAATACAATCTGCTAGGCAGGGAGCTCAGTGTATCATTATACTGCAGATTTCACCATGGGTTATTCTGAATGGAAATGAAGATATCTGGAATCCTCAGCAAACTTTGGCTTTCTTACTAGAGCTCAACTGACCTTTTGGCGTAAGGTTAGCTATTATTAACACAGGAAGAATGCCTCCATCGTATTCCTGTGTTTGCGAGCATCATGAAGCTTAAGGTTCTGGTTGCCAAGCACTTTGAATCAAACAGGAGCCCAATAAATGCCAGGGAATGAATGACGAGGACTCACTTAGCCTAAACTATGAAACTGGCAAAGTTTGAGTGCTTCTGCTTGGTGACCTTCTGTCTCTTTCTCGAATGCCTGGTCATCCCTAGTTCCTACCTGCTGTTGCTGTTTGCTTCAAGCCCTGAGTAAAATAACCCGATCAACACCAACATTGGTGACTTATTGAGTTTTTTTTTTGGGGGGGGGGTAAGTATTTACAATTTTCAAAGGAAGTTAAAGATAAGACTGAGGTCCCTGCTAGAGTTTTACTATCCACAATAAGCAGGAGGCCTCCAAGACTAGTTAAACCAGTTTGGGAGCCAGTGAGTATTGATGTGCTAGATGACCTCTTTAAGTTGAGAGAACACTGCGCTTCATTCATAGGTGTGAGCGTGGCCTTGCCTTTACCGCGCCTAAGCCTTTGGCTTTATCTTTCCTCTGGTCTCCTGGTGACTCTCTGCCAAGGGCAGGATCAGAGATCAGAGTACCTGCCATCTGGCTTAGGGCTTGTTTGCACTTCTCTGTTTCTCTTTCTCTCGATGCCATGTGTGAGGTTTATTTCTTTCACTCTCGCTGTATTTACTTGGCGCAGCAAGCCTGATCCGTGGATGCCATCACGTACACTGTGGAGGACCATCAATAATTGCGCGATGCAACCCAAATAGGCATCTCAACAGAGTCCAGGTGAAAAAACCTGTACAATTTCCTAACTAACATTCACTTGGGAATTGGCAAACTAAGGGTCTTGGGCCAAATTGCAGCCTACACTTGCTCTTGTACACTCAAGAGCTAAGATTTTTTTTTTTCATTTTTACACAATTGAGATAAAAATCCAAAGAAGAATCATATTTTGCAATATGTAATAATTATATGAAATTCACATCTCAGCCACCATGAGTAAACTTTCCTTGGGATATGGCCATACTCTACTTACATATTTTCTATACCTACTTTGGTAGAGTGCTGTCAGCTCTGAGTAGCTTCAACAAAGCCCTGCAAATCCTAAAATATTTATTATCTGGCGTTTTACAGGAAAAGCTTGCTGAATCCTGATTTAGCCCCTCATCTGGCAACGACTAAGAGAGCTGCCTGGAAACCATTTTGAAGCAGACCCATACCATTTTCCCCTTCAGCCATTTGTTGTCCCAGGAAGCTTTGCCAGCTTGATTAATTGCATCAGTGGATATTAATATTGGACAATCAAGCCCACATTTGCCTGCCCTGCTGAGCTGTCTAGGTTGTGTAGTAATGGTTGTGTGTTACCAGTGCCCGACATGGATATAATGAGATAGAATTAGAAGGAGATGTAACTGCAAGTTAACCTCATTAGCTTTATAATATAATTTTTCTGCTTTGTATACATTTCTGTAACTGAGTTTTAAAACCATATGGGAACAAACACAAAGCAAGGCAAACAAACATAGTTCATACCTATTTGGAGGCTGGGAACAAATGAAGACCCAGAGATGTTCAACAAGCTTCCTCACATCCCATACCTCCTGGATGGTAAAACCAGGACTAGAAGCCAGGTATCCTGACACCTCATTGCACTCTGCTGTTTCTTGTTAATGAAACTGCCATATGTACAAAATTGTGAAGAACACTGTTATAGATTTCAGATCGGAGTTCTTCTTCTTCCTCATTTCCCTGAAAAAGCAGTGCAAGGGCAGGTAGCTAATTTAAAAGAGGTCTAATCTATCCACTTTTTTCATTAGTAGGTAAAGAAAATTAAGAGGATCCCGAGGGAATTTTTTTCTAACTTTTTCACTTGAGAGGATGGGATTATTGCTAGATGAAGCTTGGAATTAATTTTACATGCATCTATGGCTGTGAGATTCTCAGTCCCAGTCAATGGATCACAGATGCATACGCTTAGGTGGTATACAGACCTTTTGTTTCTCCCCACAGAGAAATAAATATAGGCCTTCTTTGAATATAGGATGTACTTAGGTGATGATACACCTGTGATCAGGGGTGCTATGTACATATACTTTGCTAGCAGTGGTTTGGCAATGTGAGTTGGAATTAATGGCTTTCAACACTGGAGTTTTTGCACTGCTAGATTTTTATAACTATAACCATACCTCCTGGAGGTGATGACTTTCCACCCTTCTGAATATGTTGCCCAACACAGAGGCATGTGTTTGCAAAGTTGTGTCCTAGGCAACTCCAAAGGCGCCATAGTGCTTTAGAGAATAATGCAAAGCTTATGATCTTAGCTAGCATTTCTTTATACATGGAAATCCACAGGAAAAAAGGAGGACCAGATGTGTGAAATTATAGAGAATTAAAGGATTAATGCTGTACATCCAAAATGTGTGTAAATTTAGTGTCAGCATTTCCTTTAATTGATTTCCAGGGCTTAGTCTTGGCAGCTCTGTTTTATTGATGGTGATTCTATGTGCATTGTATGGATGAACATCTGATTAGTTTATTAAAGCAGAGTGTATTTATGTTCATCCTAACAGCTAAAACGTTTAAATTTGCTCTTTGACTTTTGTCCATATGTCTTCATTTGTTGCGGAAAACAGTTTGTTGAATTGTAACCAGTTTGAAACATGGAATAATGATGTCAGATTATTGAAATAATGGGAAATGGAGTGCTCTCTACCCCTGCTAATTTGGGAAATATCTACTTATTGGCCCAATGATGTCATGATAGATAATCGGTGTGAGATTCATCACTATATTTCATTTACTGAAGCCAGTAGGACAAATGGGATATTTCTTGCCTCTGCCTTGACTCCTGTCCCAGGGTAATCGATGAATGCTGATAAAAATACAACTATTATGTTGATTAGCTGTGGAAAAAAAAAAAAAAAGAATGACCAGGGCAAACCCTTATAAACAAAAAACCCTTTTGTTTCCTCCTATTCTCTGTTCCTCCCATCCATTCATCCTCTTTCCCTTCTTCCCTTCTTAACTGTTAATAGTTTGTTTGTTCTTCCTATAAAGAGCACATTAATATTGTTCACTTACTCCTATACTCACCTGGGAGAAACAACAATTAACTTTGAACATGGAGACAGGTGGCTGAGCAGACTTTGTGGAGATCTGGTTAATTAAGTCTAGACTGGAAATGGAACAAAAAGCAATACTCAGTAGTATTAATGTGAGAGGAGAGACCTGCATTGCAGCTGTTCTCACTAAGCTCATTGAAGATATTTTAAATGAAACAAACTGTTGGCTTTGATGAAACTGTAACACATGATGTAGCATGAAATGGGAGAAGAGGGCAAGTCTCCGAAAGTCACACAAGTGATGAGATTTTAAAATTTGTGTGCTTCCCTTGGGTGTGACGGCCCATATTTGGAATGTTTTGCATAATTATGAATGTGGAACTGTTTTGTATTTTAAAGTCTGTTGTGGGTTTGGCTGGTATCTGTGTGCAACTTAATTCTTTTTAATGTTCTAACAAAATAGACTAAGTTTCTAGAATCTTCCTTGTAGAAAGGAAAAGGTCTGTTAAGGTAGACATTACTTTAAAGGTGGTTCACATAGCATAGGTATACATTCTCTGTTTTTTTTGGTGGCCTTGCTATATCTGGATTGGCATCTGCAGCAAGATAGTCTTAGTAAGAAAATAGTTTTGTATGATTTTAAGAGAAATGAATTGTTCTTTTCTAACCCATGAGGGCATGGCTTATTAAAATGGCCCTGTGCTATGCCAGTCCTCTTGCCTGCTCCAAATAAATAAACAAAAGCCCTTTCAACAGTCAAAGAATAAGATGGGAGGAAAGTCAAGACCATAATTGAACAGTTCAGGTAATGGAAATTTCTCACGAACCTTTTTTTTGGGGGGGGAGGGGAAGATGGTGTGCCCAAGGACAGTTTTCACATTGATTCTACTTCAAAAAACATCTCAAGGTCAGGATAATTTTCCAAGGCAAATTTTCCATAGAAAACAGAGTATTGTTTCCTGGTTCACCGTGAGAAAAGGCTGTCCTTTGAATATTGCAAGACAGGGAAACTCATGGTTAGCAGGACTGCTTTTGCAGGAAAGAAATGAAGTTGTTCAGGGAAATGTCTTTGTCTTTTAAAAAGACCAGGCACATCTGTTTGCAGCATCTGCATGGGATTATTATTATTATTTTTAAAGATTTTATTTATTTATTTATGAGAGACAGAGAGAGAGAGAGAGAGAGAGAGAGAGAGAGAAGCAGAGAGAGAAGCAGGGTTCACACAGGGAGCCTGATGTGGGACTTGATCCCGGGACTCCAGGATCATGCCCTGGACCAAAGGCAGGCACCAAACTACTGAGCCACCCAGGGATCCCCCCACAAGGGATTATTAAACCTTGTGTTATTCAACCTAAGTCTTATGAGGGAATAACTGTTGGCTGATCTTATATTCATATGTAATTAGCATCCTTGGTCTGTTCTTATATCATAAAAACCTATCAGCTGGTGTAGCCTACCAATTCCTGCATCTGAATCACATGGAAAATAGCCTGCACTTTGTGTATTTCTGTATATTATACATATATGATTTCCTAGGTGGGTGTATGGTCAAATGGTCTCTTTTTTTAAAAAAATAAAAAATGCTAACACATCACTATCACCTCTGGGCCATGTACAGAAGGGCGACAGGGAGGAGGAATGCAGCCCTGCCCAGCGCTGTTCACAGCTATGGGGTTGGGAGCTTGGCCTGAAAGCTGGCTCTTGGTGCTCTTTCTCCCAAAGCACCTGGCTCCGCAGCCTCACGCACGTCCCTTAGCCACCCAGAATCTTCATTTTTCTTTTCCGTCAACAAGGATCACAATAAATAACTCGCAGTGTTATCATCAGATTTAGTAAAGTGAGATGTCAACAGTTTTTGGTGTACGAACACGAATGTGTGTACACATTAGGCACCTACACAGGGTCATCTGCAAACCGTAAAGGATTCAAGGAAGATATTTATAACAGGAGGGGCTGCTCACATAAGTTCGCAGTGGATCTCAGTTTTATTAGACTTGCAGCCAACATGCTGCCGGGTGGAAGGGTGAAGGTGCGAAGGCATCCCTGCCCTGGCTTCCAGGGGACCCCTGTGCAGGCATACGCCCTTTCTTTGGCTCCTGGGCTGTGGCCACCATGGTAGCCCCTCATACTCCAGGACCCTGGAGGGAGGACGACTCGGGTTTGCATTCTGGTCAATCACTTCAGATCCAGCATCATGCTTCTGTTCTCGGGCGGTGCTTGCAGAAATAGTGGAAGTCAAGGAGTGTAAATGTACATGGGGATGCAAAAACCTTGGCACCATGCCTGACACGTTTATAGTCTGTAACAGGGTCACTTATTTACGTTTGAAGTGCAAATAGGAATGGCTTGTATTATAAGACATACCAGGGTGGAAAGACTGAGATTGAGGAGGGTGGAGGCAATTGGTCATGGCGTGGCATGCTGCTCCAAACATCAGGGCCGTGATTGCCATTTGGAAGAGCTGAACTTCAGGGCATCTGGGTGGTACTGGACATGTCACAGGACGTGTTGGTGGCACCTGGATCACCGCAGCACTAGAAATCTATAGCAAATGTACCCTGCCGGACCTATTGCTGAACTGCAGTCCTTGGGTTGAGGGTAGAGTCCCAAGGGCTGAGCGAGGTGCTACCACAGGAGAGTGCTGCTGACTTAGTGTCCTTGACAGATGCCAATAAGAAACAGAAATCTGATTTATAAGAGAATACCGGAGCCCTGTTTGCTACGCTGTCAGCACAGTCCTGCCTGAAGGGCTGTTCTCAGTGCGCACATGCCTTTCAGTGAGGAAAGGTGTGTGCATGTGTGTGCACATGAGAGTAAGCCCACACTTGCTATTGTTGGTGTGATTCATGAGGAGCAAGAAAATAAACGAGGAATCAGTGAATGCGTCGACCTTGTGACATTTTTATTTATTTATTATTCATTTTTAAAAAAGATTTTATGTATTTATTCATTAGAGACACACAGAGAGAGGCCAAGACACAGGCAGAGGGAGAAACAGGCTCCCTGTCAGGACCCATGCGGGACTCGAACCCAGGACCCCGGGGTCACGCCCTGAGCCCAGGCCTCTGACCCCATGACATTTTTAAAAATACCTACAGCGGAGACGGACTTGGACAGGTGCACAGCGTGTGCGGGGCGCGCAGTGGCTTCATGGCCACTGGGCTCCGACGCATCTGGGTGCCGCCGAGCCTCGCTGCCTGCAGCTCCCGAGGGTGCAGGCCGCCGAGCCTCGCTGCCTGCAGCTCCCGACGGGGGCGCTCTGAGCCTCGGCTCTTCCCCCGCCCGCCCCCTCCAGCCCTCGGGACCACCCGGTGCACCCTCACCCCTCCCGTGGGTCCCTAACGCACAGAACCCACGTCTTGCCTTCTCCACCCCTTCGTCCTTTACGTCTCCTCTCTCGCCAACTTCACCCCAAAATCACGCGTGCCCGTCTCCACCTTCTGGACCCTTGTTCGCTCCTAAAGATGCAGGTCTGACTTCACCAAGATGTGAAACCCCACGGACCTTTCCGTGTAAACGGTCACAGCTCCCCAAGGCCACGCCCGTCTGTGTTCCTCACAGCCTCTGAGCTCCACGGCCTGGTCCCGGGAAGGCCGGCCGCCCCCTGCGAGCAGCAGCCTCTGCACATGGGTCCCAGGAACTCCCTCTCCTGGGTGCTTGTGGGGACTTTGGGGCCACGTCCTGGAGCTGGCAGGTGTCACTCGCAGGTGACTCGCATGAGGGATGCCGCTGGCTTGACCACACACCTTTCCTCTTTGCCGCAGTTAGCCACGCTGCGTTCCCCGTGTGCCTGCTCGTCCGTGCATGTGTTGAACCCTCCGCAGGGGTGTGCACCTGCCCTCCTCGTGTTCCTACACGGCAGGCATTCGCCCCCTTTCACCTTTTGCACACTTCTCTCCCGGAGCCTTCTGACCTGCTGGGGCCGGGGCTGACTGCGGCCCACACCAGGCACCCAGCCCTGCTCCTGGAATCTCTCTTCATCACTCAGGCCTTCCTCTGCCTCGCCCTCCAGGTGGATTCCCTGTCTCCACACCCGCCTTTTGGGAGAAACTCCCAGTCATTTCGGGGGAAGGGATGCAAGGGTGTGTGTGTGTGTGTGTGTGTGTGTGAATATTTGGGGCGGTCGCATGTCTACAGATGTGTTAGTCTATCATCGTGCTCACCTGGTAGTGTGGCTGTGTAGAACTCTGGGTCACAAGTCACTTCCTTTCAGAATTTCGAAGCCAACAAATCCAAAGCCGTGCTACTTGCTGATCTTTTGCCTGTGATTCAATCTTATTTATATTTTAATTAAAAAAATTCTTTTCTCTCTAGTTGTTTTTGAGGAACATAGACTTGTCCACAGAATTCTTTGGTTTCTTAGGATGTGCCTGACACGGATATATTTACACATATGGTATTTTCTTCTGGGCACTGTAGGGATGCTTTCAATGTAGGAAATGTTCTTACATTTATTTGATGATTTTCTTTCCTCCGTTGTCTCTATTCATTCTTTCTGAACATCTTGGGCTTCTTTGACCAATTCTCCAATTTTCTTTCTTTTCTTATTCATCTCTTTATCTTTTGCTCTACTTTATAGGAGATCTCCTGAATATCTTCTTACCCTTTTCATAAATATTTTGTTTCTGCAACGTTTTTGTTTTTTTTTTTTCAAGGGCTCTTTCTTATTCTTTGATTGTTCCCTTTTTTTATAACATTATATTTGTATTTCAAGGGCCATCCACTTTTTAACTATAGTAATGGCAGTTTTGTGTGTGCGTGTGTGTGTTTAAGGTTTATTTATTTATTCGTGAGAGATAAAGAGAGGCAGAGACACAGGCAGAGGGAGAAGTAGGCTCTCTGTGGGGAACCCAACCTGATGTGGGACTCTATCCCAGGACCCTGGGGTCATGCCCTGAGCCGAAGGCAGACCCTCAACCACTGAGCCCCCCAAGAACCCCTAATGGTAGTTTTTTAAGGTTTTCACTTCTGTGCATATTGGTTATTTATTGTTTGTCTTGTTTTCTGCCTTTCGTGTTAGAGTTTTCTTCAGTTGTCTGGGGGTTCTTGACTTTCATATCCAACGTAGCAGCACTAAACAACCGGTGGCAAATTCTCAGAGAGGAGGGTCCATTCTGCATTGTGGGCCCTGGGAGCAGTGGTGTAGATCAGCTTGGCCTGCTCTTTTGGAGAATCCTCCATGACAATTATTTTTAAAGTCTTTTCTCTCAGCCTTGCTAGAGTCTCTGAAGATGATTCTTTTAGTCTGAAGATTACTCATCACTTCTGTCCTCACTGTGCTCTGTATAAATCTTTGTTATACACCACCACCAACCACCACCACCACCACCACCACTACCACCCCTGTGCTTTCATTGCCCTCATTTGTTTGCACATATATTTTAAGCTTTTTGAGGATAGGAACCATGTATGATTCATGTCTTGGTTTCCAGAGATTAGCATTCTGTCTGGCATACAGAAATATTTCAATATACATTTGTGGATGAATAGATATGGGAATAATAGTGGAAAGCATATGTGCCATTTGCACTGTAGGGAAAAATTTTTCCTATAGTGGAAAAACTGTAATGCTTCAGTGGAAAACTCTGCTTTGGTTAGAGCATTCTCTTCTGGGTTATCCAGTTCTGATTTTATGGATGCTCTGGGCCTTTTATTGCCTTTGAGCTACTCTACAATTCTGTAAATTATAGATAATTGATAGCAATGAATAATTATTCTTGTTTTGGGCATGCAAATAAATTCAGCCCAGTAGAGATTCCATTGATTTCTGTCCCTCACTGTGAAAGTAGCTAACTCTGCCTCCCTTTGCACATTTTAATATTCTTGACCTATGGATTGATTGTCTTTGGAGTCTTCTTTCAATCACTTATAATTTCTTATCAACTCCTTCATTAATGATGAATTAAGTAAAATCTTTAACACATATTCATTTGATATCTGTATGGGCATTATGGCTTTATCTTTAAAAAAAAAATCCTGGGATCCCTGGGTGGCGCAGCGGTTTGGCGCCTGCCTTTGGCCCAGGGCGCGATCCTGGAGACCCGGGATCGAATCCCACGTCGGGCTCCGGGTGCATGGAGCCTGCTTCTCCCTCTGCCTGTGTCTCTGCGCCTCTCTCTCTCTCTCTCTCTCTCTCTCTCTGACTATCTTAAATAAATAAAAATTAAAAAAAAAAAAAATCCTTTCACCATGTCCCAAACCTTTCTAATGATAATCTTGGGTTTTTAAAAATATTTTATGAAATGGTCTGAATAAAACACATCCTAGAGATGATCTGAAACCACCCTTCCCATGGGACATCAAGATTATCATTGAAGATGAATAAAACACATTAGTCATACAGGGTCAAGTTTGAAGCCTTTTGTCTAATGGGAGGCCTGACTTCGGTATCTCTGTGCTAAAACTTGCACAACTTTTCTGACAAATTCTCTCATCCCATGAGGCAGAGAACAAAGACTATTTTTGTTTTTAAGTATGTAGAGAATCATATGGGACCCTTATGGGGCTCTGGGCATATGGAATTAGAGATGTGGGAATCAGCTTGAGGATTATAGAAAGGAAAATTTGGCAGAATAATAAAGGAAAATTGCTTCTTGAATACCCTTTCAATCTTTATCAAATTGTAACTATTACAGAGATTATTTACACCTAAAGGAGTACACCTTAATTGGATCCACTGACTTCTGGGAAATGCATAAATGATGAGATACTACTGAAGGAAAGCAGGTCAATGTAGGATTGGCCACACAGAAACTCTAATCTGTACTAATTGACAAAAAGAATCAGAGTTAATGGCATGCCTTATTTATGGCAAACTTTGACAAAAAATGTAAGTTTACAGAGGTCAAGTGCTACAGAGTAAGATCTTAACTTGCCTTGCTCTAATGAGAAAATTTGAGTCATTTGTAATCAGCACATTAATTGTATGCAAATGTATGTGGTTAAAGCTGCTCAGAAACAACGGGTTTCCTTAATTAAATTAGGCATTTTGCCTTTCATTTTGATTACACTATTTATTTGCCTCACAGAACAAATGCAAAATCCCTAATTATCAGCATATGAATTAGTGAGGTTTTGTCATGATAAAGAAATCCAGATGAAGGACTCATCAAGCAAAGGAGAGGAAGAAGATGGTAAATATCTCATTATATTTTTCTCTATGCTTTACAGATTTTTCGATATATTTCCTTCTGGATTAAAGATGTAAGTACTGTTGCTTATTGTTTGAGAGTCTGCTAGGGTTTAAAAGATCTCTCAGTAATCTGTAGGCTTTTCTAGGTGGCTACCGGGCATATACAAACAACAGCCATAGCGATAGCAAGAAGGATCGGTTGCTGAGAATTTACAGAGCCAATTCTGTGCCAAGCAGTTTGTATGTAGACTCTCATAAGATCATCCATCTTGTGAATGAAGCAAAATACCATTTTCCACTCTCTGATTAATTATTTCACCCACACTCTTTGTGTAGCTGACTCCTTATTTTTTTGCATCAATGAACTCATTACCTCCCCAGAGGTTTCTTCATGGTAGGTTCTTAGTGTCATTGATGCTCTTGACACCTCTCTTTTCCCTTCATAGCACTCATCATCATTTGTAACACATATTTATTCATTCATTTATCTGCTTTATGTGTATGCCCTGTTAGATTGTAAACTTTACCAAGGCTGAGACTATAGTTGCTCTATTGACTATCATATACCTAGAATCTAAAACTTTATGGGCACTGAAAAAATATTTGTTGATAGAAGAACAAAGTTCTCTGAGCTGGTAAGAAACAGATTCTTTTCAACTCAAGACTGTGAAGACAAAGCCCTTGTTCTTGCCAAGAGCATTTGGCTTCCACCTCCTTCTCTTTGGATAGCTCATCATCCTGCCAACACCCCCCCCACACTTTTTTTTTTTTTTTTTTTGCCAGTTTACTTCACAGGCTCTCTGATGTAGACTTCTTGTCTTCCTTGCAATCTGAGCTGCCTTGAATGTTACTGTTTCTGGAAAAAAAGTTGTGAACCTTTCATTCTTGAAAACATTGTGTTATCCTCATGTCAGTGGACACTGTTTTCACCCGGCTGTCTGTTAGCTTAATTAGAACCTGCTTTCCTAGTGGGAGGGCCGGGCTGTGCAAGGTGACTTCATGATGAGCAATGCTAACATAAAAGCACTCAAAGATGTCAAGTAGGAAAGTTGGAGAAGGATTTTAGTTAAGAGATAAAAGGGATTAAAAAGACAGATGTTGACAAGCCAGAATGCAGTTTTTGGTTTTGCTTTGCTACTTTCACATTAGGTTAAAATATTATAGCAGGTTTAATAAAAGGAAGCACTGGGTTTTGTGCCAAAACAACTAAAAAGTCCAAAGAATATCTCTAATTATGGTGACGATGAGAAAAAGTTGGTAAGTTGGGCAATAGCTGTTTCATTGATAGAAGACGGTTGTTTTAAAAAATCATACCTTCTTATCTCCTTAGAGATCCTTTAGGAAAAAGCAAAAATCAAAACATTTATTTATTCTTTTGTTTATTCATCATGCCTTAGGCATAGTTCATAGTATGAGAGACACAAAGTTGAAGAAATATAGACCCTGGTTACCGGGATACTAGCAGAGAGAAAATACAAATAGATAACAGAGTCTAGAGAATGCTCACTTTGAGGTATGGGAGAAAAGTGCTCTAAGAGTTCAGGAGAAGGAAGAGATTTAAAAAAACATCTCATGTGAGGGATATTATCTGAATTAAGAATTGATCACTTCTGAATGTATTGTTGAACTTGTTGACATGGGGAGAGCACTTGAGACAAGAAGAATGGGAGGAATAAAAGTATAGCACTGATAAAAACAGAAAAAAGGCAAAAAAAAAATCCATATTGGTTGGCATAAGTGGCACCTGTTGGGAAGTCTTAGGAATATAAGATTAGAAGGGGAGAAAGGGAGTATGGTGTTGAAGGGCCTTGAATACTCTGCTAAGGAGTTTATATTTTGTTTAGGAAATAGAGAGCTATCAAAGCCATTTTTTTTTTTTAGCCATTTTTGTAAACATATGGAACATTATAAAACTGAATTCTAGTTCTGATTGTCCACCATGAGAGATGAGAGAAGATTCTTCTTGGGTCTCATGTTTCTGCATATCTTCTGGGCAAAAACACTAAAAGATTTTGTTTCAAATGGATTTTTAAGAAAGTCCTTGGAAGATAGAGGCAGGGGAAGATTTTAAAGAAGATTGAAATTTAAGAGACTGGAGCTTCTTAAACTCAGAGTTCCTCAATGTGACATAAACTTACTGTGTACTCAGCATCCATCTGGGCTGCTGGACATCTCTACCATGGGACATAGAGAACCAAAAAAACCTGATATAAACATGAAGCTCATAGAGTTTGCTGTGCTGTGAATTATAAAGTCATTTGTCTCTGGCCTGGGAGTCTCATGTCTTTTGACAATAACCATTTAACTGTAACAAGTTAACTTGTTAGTTTGAAAGTGGGAAAATACCTCATAGCCTTCAGAGTTCTTGACAGACTAAAATCTTGAAGCTCCAAGGCAGTTATAATGATTCAAATAAGGCACAAGAAGCATATTGGTAGTGAACACGAATCTAAACTTTTCCAGAGATAGAATTAACAAAATATATCTGTAAGTTGAGAAAATAATTTATCAAGTAAAATGGCTTTTGAGCCTCAGTTTCCCATGAGGTGATACTTATCTTATTAAAAATAAATAAGAGAATGAAAAAGCACACCACAGAATGGGAGAAAATATTTGTGAAACACATATCTGATAAAAGACTGATCTCCAAAAACTTAGCAATAGGAAAATAATCCAGTTAAGAACTGGGCAAAAGATCTGAAAACATCTCACAGGAGAAGATATAACGGATGGTAAATAAACACATGAAAAATACTCAAATTATATGTTATTAGGGAATTGCACATTAAACCAAGAATAAGAGATTACTACACATCTATTAGGATGACCCAAATCCAGAACACCAACATTCCCAATGCTAGTAAGGATATGGAGAATAGGGAACTCTAATTCATTGTTAGTGGGAATGTAAAACGATTCAGGCACCTTGGAAGACAGTTTGGCAGTTTCTTATAAAACTAGCCATAAAACCATACAATCAATGAATAGGCAAAGCAATCTTGAGAAAAAAGAACAAACCTGGAGTTATCACAATCCTAGATTTCAAGATATACTACAAAGCTATAGTAATCAAAACAGGATGGTAGTGGCAAAAAATAGACACATAAATCTGTGACACAGAATGGAGAGCCCCTAAATAAACTCAGACTTGTGTGGCCAATTAGTTTACAACAAAGGGGGCAAGAATATACCATGGGGAGAAGGCAGTCTTTTCAATAAATGGTATTGAGAAAACTGGACGGCTACATGTAAAAGAATGAGATTGGACCACTTTCTTACACCACACATAAAAACAAACTCAAAAAGTATTAAAGGCCTAAATGTAAGACCTGAAACCATAAAAATATTTAAAGACAATATAGGCAGTAGTCTTTGGATATCAACCTTAGCAACATTTTTCTGAACAGTCTCCTCAGGCAAGGGAAACAAAGGCAAAAATAAACTATTGTGACTATAGTAAAAAGTGCACTAAAAAGGGTTTTCACAGAGAAGGAAGTCATCAACAAAATAAAAAGGCTGCCTACTGAAGAAGAGAGGATATTCGCAAATGCTATATCTGATAAGGGGTTAATATCTAAAAAAAATATAAAGAACTCATAAAATTCAACACCAAGAAACAATCCCATTAAAAAATGGGCAGAGAAAAAAAAACAAAACAAAAAAAATGGGCAGAGGGTCTGAATAGACATTTTTCCAGAGAAGACATACAGATGGTCAACAGACACATGAAAAAATGCTCAATATCACTAATCATGAGGGAAATGCAAATTACAAGCACAAGGAGATGTCACCTTATCCAAGACAAATAACAAGTGTTGGTGAGGATGTGGAGAAAAAGGAATGCTTGTGCTCTGTTAGTGGGGATATAAATGGGTGCCAACACTATGGAAAATAGTATGGAGATTCCTCAAAAAAATTAAAAATATAAATACCATATGATCTAGTAATTCCATTACTGAGTATTTACCCAAAGAAAATGATTGGAACACTAATTGGAAAAGATACATGTGCCTCTATGTTTGTTGTAGCATTATTTACAATGGCCAAGATATGGAAGCAACCTAAGTGTTCAGCAGTAGATGAATGGATTGTGAAAATGTGGTGTACATATATATATACACACACGTACAATGTGATAAACACACACATATACACAATTAATATTACTCAGCCATAAAAAAGAATGAGAATCTTGCCATTTGGGATAGACAACATGGGTGGACTAGAGGGCGCTATGCTAAGTAAAATAAGTCAAGCAGAGAAAGACAAATGCCATGTGATTTTACTTATGTGGAATCTAATACAAAACAAAACAAAAACAAAAACAAAAAAATGCGATCATAAATACAGAGAATAAATTGGTGATTGCCAGAGGGAAGAGGGTTTGGGGAGGTGGGTGGAATAGGTGAACTCACAGTTATATATAAGTTGGTGGATACAAATTATGGCATATGGAATATAGTCAATAATATCGTAATGACATCACGCTGTGACAGAGAGTAGCTATACTTCAGCGAGCGTAGCATAATGTGTGGCATTGCTGTATCACTAGCTGGTACACTTGAAACATAAAGCTGTATGTCAACTACACTTCAATTTAAAACAAAATGACAAAAAAAGAAATTGCCACAGGCAGCTCAACCTTCAACAATCAGCATCCTGACCAGTCAGCCGCCACCAACATCAAGGTAAGACTCTCCACTAGCAAAAAGATTTCAACTTGTCAAAAGTTCAGACAATTGCACCTTTTAGCAATGATTTTTAAATTCAGGCATGCACACTGTTGTTTTAGACATAACACTATTACACTTAATAGATGACAGTATAGTGTAGTATAACTTTTATAAGTACTGGGAAACCAAAAATTTCATCTGACTTCCTTTATTACAGTGTTCACTTTATTGCAGTGGTCTGGAACCAAACCCACAACATCTCCAAAGATGCCTGTGTATACATTCTGGCTATAAATTGGGGGGTTTCCACATTCCCTCCTCAGTGATAATTTGCTAGAATGAGCCACACAACTCAGGAAAGTGCTTTACTTATTATTATTATTGGTTTATTATAAAGGGTACAAGTTAGGAACAGCCAAATGGTAGACAGATAGGAGAAGGTTTGATGGGGGAGGTTGCTGTGTGCAGAGCCTTCATGCTTTCCCTAGGTGTGCCACTCTCCTCGCACATCAATGCGTTTGCACATTGTGCCACCTTGGAAGCTCTCTGAACACCAGTTTAGGTATTATTAAGGAGTTTTCAACACTCAGACAAGATTGATTAAATCACTGGCCATTGATGATTAACTTAATCTCCAGCACCTCTCCCCTCCCTGGAGGCCAAGGGGTGGGGCTGAAAATTGTAATTACTGCCTTGGTCTTCCAGGCAATCAGTTGCTTTCCAGAAGTTGTTTAGGGACCCTTAGCTACTAATCACCTCATTAGCATACAAAAGACATTATTGTTCCTCCTGAGATTCCAAGGGTTTTAGGAGCTTGTGTGCTGGGAACCTACCCAGAAGGGACAAAGACCAAATATATATTTCTTTTTTTTTATCTCTCTCTTTAAAAAAAAAATATTTTATTTATTTATTCATGAGAGATACACACAGAGAAGCAGAGGTAGAGACACAGGCAGAGGGAGAAGCAGGCTCCATGTAGGGAGCCCGACGTGGGACTTGATCCCTGGTCTCCAGGATCAGGCCCTGAGCCGAAAGCAATGCTAAACCACTGAGCCACCCAGGCTGCCCTATATTTCTTAGTATGCCACAGGGACACACTGTATGATTCCAAGTATGTGACATTCTGAAGAAGGCAAACTATTGAGACAGTAAAAAAAAAAAAAACAAAAAAAACAAAAAACAAAACAAAACAAAAAACAACCCAACAAACAGCCAGGAGTGGAGGAGAGAGGGATGAGTCTGTGAAGCACGGGAGATTTTTAGTGCAATGGAACTCTTCTGCATGATGCCGTAATGGTGGGTGCATGGCATTATACATTCGTCAATACCCATAGAATGTACACCACCAAGAATGAGCCCTAATGTGAACTATGGACTTTAGTTATTAATAATGTATGAATATTGGCCCATCAATTGTAGCAAATGCACCCCACTAAAGCAAGATGCTGATAAGTAAGAAGCTATGGTAGGGGCAGGGCAGGGAGTTGAGAAGAACTCTACTTTCTGCTCAATTTTTCTGTAAACCTACAAGGGCTCTAAGAAAAAAAAAAGAAATCTATTTATTAAAAAAAATAACAAAGAGGAAGATGGTAGTTGGGAGAAAAAATTAGCTTCATCTGATGTTTTTGAGTTTGAGGTCCTGAGATACATAAAGATATCAGTATGATACATAAAGCAATTAAATAGAGGGAAAAATGACCCACCAGTAAGGCCCAACAAAATGCTGGGTAAAACAGCAACAAAACTGATGACAGTAATTAATCCTGGTGGTGAGAATAGAGGGACCACCACATTCAGAAAACAGCTTGTGTGGGGCTGAAATACTTCGTGAAAGACGAGAGATCTGGGGCTCAAGCCCCCAGCATCCTGGAGATGAAGGAGCCCTCCCCCAGTGCTCAGCATTAACTTCTAGCTTCTGTTAGAATCCACTTTATTTTTCTTCTGGAGAGTAATCTAGAATGTACCAAATTGGTCTTTATTCTTTGAGAAAAGCACTGAAATCAAAGTATGGTGCAAAATAGCCTTGTCCCAGAGTAGATGCTCTTAGAACATTGTGCTTTTGTATATATCTGCCTGCTTGCATCATATCCTGGTGTAATTATGTTCCCTTTCCCTATGCAGAAAGGTTTCCTAAATATTTGGTCTCTGATCACTGACTTCCCGGTTATGTATTTAGAGTCTGTCTCTACCCAGCTGGTGGTTACACCTTTCAGGTTCCCCTCTGATAGGACCCAGAGCAGATCTTCAATACCATTGCCAGCCTATCTGCTAAGATCTGTTCAGTTATGTCTCCTTGACTTTGAATTGAAACTCAAATTTTTAAAAACATTATGAGAAAGAGGGAGAGCAGGGGAGGAGGAGAGGGAGAGGGACAAGCAGACCGTGCTGAGCATGGAGCCTGATACGGGGCTCGACAGGATCTGAACCGAAACCAAGAATTGAGCACTTAACTGACTAAGCCACTCAGGCACCTGGAAACTTAAAGTGAAATTGAAATTGAAAAAAAAAAATTAGCTAATACATTTGCATAGTCCCAAAGCCAAAAGAAAATAAAAAAATATTACCATGAGAAATTTTGCCCCCAGCCATTCCTTGACTTTAAATTTCCTTGCTTATTTAAGTATTTTATAATTATGCATGTGTAACCAAGTCCAAGCTTGGTCTTCTCACCATATGACAGACTGAGAAGTCAAAAGGCAAGATTTAGGGCTAAGGAAAGCGACTTTATTTGGAGAGCCGGCAATCTGAGGAGATAGTGGACTCTTGCCCCAAAGAACTGTCTCCCCTCAGCATGAAATTCGGGCTTCTTCCATTAGTAAAAGGGGAAAGCAGGACAGGGTTGGGGTCAAAAAGTGACTGGCACTTGTAGGCACTGAAGGAGGGTCACATATCTTCTTTGTCGCTGGTCAGTTCATCGTGATCTTTGGGTGCAGGCATGTGGTGAAGACATCGCTGCCAATCTTCAACACAGCATTGTCATTTCCAGATGTGCCTTCTTATCTCCTTGGGTGGGGTAGGCTTTGGGTAAAGAGCCGTATTTGCAGATGTTAGCTTTAAGGTGCCTATGCGCCGGGCTAAACAGAACCAAGCTATCGATCATAACAACAAAGGAAATAGAAGCAATATGGAGTCAGACGGGCTAAGTTTCTCCTTGCATCATGTATTTTTCCATAAGTTCTCTAAGATTCTTTCTGGAACACAACATGATACAGCTATTAAAATTCTGACCATTGGTTTTCCTTAATTTCCCATTTAATGCTGTTAATATTTGATTAAGTTTATTAATTCAGTTGATATGTAAGATTTCTTATTAATATCTACCGTATAAGGTACACTTCTTAGTTCCTGAAGCATCTGAAAGCAAGGTACCTCAGAACATACAAGAATTTATTATTCAAGAGACCCTGTTTTTCTATTTTCTCTGTTTTATATTACAGTTTATTAACCTGTGCTCTGCATTTATGGTTTCCTACAGACTTTTATAGAATCAGTGAAGAGTTTAATTCTACATGATACAACATCATTATTTTAATGGAACATATGGTAAGAAACCCTCCAATTAATTTACATGGGAGTGTATTTTCACTTCCCTTTGAAATTCTCTGAGGACAGTGGAACCATATGAGCCCATATTACTCTGACTTCCATGTTTTAAGTGCTTCCCTTTAGAGTGAAACAAGAAATAATTGTCTAAAAAAATGATTTCACTTTCATACTTCTCATTATTTCTTCAACCCTTCTATTTGGACTCTGTCTTTACTATGTGATGAAGACTGGTCTTCCCTCAAAGACAGCAGTGATCTTCCTGCCACCCACACCTGTAGTGATGGAAGTTCTCATCTTTCCAGACCTCTTACCTGCACTTGACATCTATGGCATGTCTCCGTAAGACACTTCCTTTCTCTTGCTCCCTGGATACCACTTGGCTAGTTTTCCTCTTTTTTTTTTTTTTTTAAATTTTTTATTTATTTATGATAGGCACACAGTGAGAGAGAGAGGCAGAGACACAGGCAGAGGGAGAAGCAGGCTCCATGCACTGGGAGCCCGACGTGGGATTCGATCCCAGGTCTCCAGGATCGCGCCCTGGGCCAAAGGCAGGCGCCAAACCGCTGCGCCACCCAGGGATCCCTTTTTTTTTTTTTTAAAATTTTTTATTTATAGTTTTCCTCTTAAGTCACTTTTCACTGTTTTTTGGTCCTATATACTTACTCCTTTGTTAAACTTTTTTTTTCTTTTAAGATTTTATTTATTTTTTCATGAAAGTCACAGAGAGAGACAGAGACAGAGACACGGGCAAAGGGAGAAGCAGGCTCCCTGGGGGGAGCCCAATATGGGACTCGAGCCCTGGGCTCCATGATCACCACCTGAGCTGAAGGCAGATGCTCAACCGCTGAGCCCCCCAGGGGCCCCCTTTGTTAAACTGTAAATATTGGTATGCTGCAAGAATTGGGCCAAGGTGCCCACATTATCTATGCATGCCCTCTCCTTAGTTATTCTTACCAGTACTTTGGCTTTAAATATCTTCCACGTAGCAAAGATGCTCAGGTTTATATCCAGCTCTGACTCTCCCTCAGAATTCCAGATCCATATAGGCGGCTGCCACCTGACACCCCCGTGAGGATGTCCAATAGGCATCTCAAATCTGAGACTTTCAAATCGGAACTTCTTATCCCTCCGTTTTCTCCATCTAGATGGCATCCTTATCCACCAAGTAATTTGCATTAAAATCTTGGCGGTATCCATGTTCCTCTTTCTCTCCCCTTCAAAGTTCATCTCACCTCTAAAGCATATCTTGAATCCATTCGCTTCTCTTCCTCTGCTACTATCATCCTCAACCAGCCACTGTTATCTTCTGCATGGGTACTGCGTTGTGTCCCTTTAATTGGGAAATTAATCTTCTTGCCATTTTGGAGGTTAGACGTCTGAGATCCAGGTGTCAGCAGTGATGACTTCTGAGGTCCCTCTTCTTGGCTTATAGGAGGCTGTCTTCTCTTTGTGCCTTCCCATGGTCTTTCCTCTGGGTGTGTCTGTGTCCTAATTTCCTCTATTATAAGGACATTAATCATACTGGATGAAAGCTCACCTTAACGACTTCATTTGCCCTTAATTGTCCCTTTAAACACTTCCTGTCCAAATATGGCCACATCTTATTTATTTATTTATTTATTTATTTATTTATTTATTTATTATTTTATTGTGATAAAAAACATTATTGTTGAAGGCAGGCACAGTAATGTAAAGCAGATCTCTAGAGCTTATCTATCTTACTTCACTGAGACTTTATGCCTGTTGATAAATAACTCCCCATTTCCCCCTCCCCTACCAGCCTCGGTAACCATCCTGGTCTCTAATTTACGAATTCAACCATCTTATTTTATTTTTAGTTTTTAAAAGATTTTATCTATTTATTTATTTGACAAAGAAAGAGAGAGAGAGTGAGCATACAAGCAGAGGAAGCAGAAGAGGGAGAAGCAGGCTCCCCACTGAGCAGAGAGCTGGATGTAGGATCATGACCTGAGCTGAAGGCAGATGCTCAACTGACTGAGCCATTCAGGTGCCCTTATTTTATTTTTAAAAAAGGCTTACTTATATATTTGAGAGTAAGGGCCCATGTGGGAAGAGGAGCAGAGGGAGAGGGAGAGAATCCCAAGCAGACTCCTCACTTAGCACCCAGCTGGCACTGCCTGGTCCCACAACCCCAAGGCCATGACCTGAGCCGATATCAAGAGTGCTCAACTAATTAACCCAGGTGTCCTGAATTTGACTATTTTAGACATCTCATCTAAGTGGAGTCCTGCCGTACTTGCTTGTCTTTCTGCGTCTGGCTTATTTCACTTATATAACGTCTTCAAAGTCCATCCATATTGCTACGTATTATGCAATTTCCTCTTTTTTTTAAAGCTGAATAATATTTCATTTTATGTTTATATCACAGTCTGTTTAGTCATCTCCTGATCAAATTTAGGTTGTTTCCTCATCGTAGTTAATGTGAATAGTGCTTCAATGAACATGGGAGTGGAGATAGCTCAGTAAAAGTCTGATTTCAGTTCATTTGGATATATGCCCAGAAGTGGGATGGTTGGATCATATAATAGCTCTTTTTTTTTTTTTTTGAAGAAATCCCATACTGTTTTCCATAGTGGCTGCACCATTTTGCATTTCCACTAACAGTGTATAAGAATTCAAGTTTCTCCGTATCCTACCAAAACTTGCTGTTTTGGTGTTGTTGTTGTTTTTTAAATAATAACTGTCCTGAAAGATATAATGTCATTGTGGTTTTGATTTACATTTCCCTTGTGATCATTGACCATATGCATTTTTTTCATATACCTATTAGCCATTTGTATGTCTTCCCTGGAAAAATGTCTGCTTATGTCCTTAACACATTTTTAAATTGGGTCAAAACTTCAACACGGGTAGGATCAAAGTCAATCATCTGGGGAGGACCTTCAAAAAAGTTGGAGCACTGGAAAGGCAAGCCAACCCTTTCTTTACCCTGGGAGAAGCTGGGAGCCAGAAGGTCTCTTTCTGACCCTGTGGCATAGCACCGAGGGAAGTGACTGCAGGGAGAAAGTGTCCTGAATCACCTTACTGGCTTCAATACATCTGTTTTTGTGATTGCTAGCCTTCAAAAGCCTTTCACTTCATTTCAAGATTTCCCATAAAGGGCATTTGTTCGTGAATTGCTTAACTGGTCTGGCTGTGGGCAGAAGGATGGCCCAGGGCCGCCTACTCCAACATCTTGCTGATGTCACCAACACAGTCTGAGATATTGGAGAAGAAGACCTCAACATGAACTTTAGGGGGCAAGATTCAGGCTGCAACACCTTAGGTCTCCAATGACACTTAAATATATCCATTCTCTTTTCTGTATCTCCCTTGAAGAGCTTCCTCTGATCTCATCTCTAACCATGCTCCCCATAACCCTTTATGCTACATACACACTAGCTTTTTTTTCTCCAGCATGCCACGTCTGTGCCCAGCTTCGGATCTCTGTACTGCCTGTTGTCTTTGGAATTCTCAAACCCTACATCTTAGCATGGCATGTGCCCTCTTCTCACGCAGGACTCTGTTTATAATGTGTTCATTTTAAATAATAAGGTTATCACTCGAGAGCTTACTTTGCATGAGGCATTGCACTTATATGTCTTATTTGATAGGAACAACATGCATAGTGGTTGAAAACACATAGTTTGGAGCTAGACTGCCTGGGTTCACATCCAGGCTTTATTACAAACTACGGGAATTCGGGAAATTTATTTAATTTTTCTGTGCCTCAATTATTTTTCCCTCAAGAGACCATTTATTTTTATTCCAAATAATCTCAAAGCTACAGAAAACTTATGAGAATGATAGAAATCCCATGTATCCTTGCCCAGAGACCCCATTCATGTGATTGATTTCAGCAGTAATGTCTTTTAGACAGCAACAGATCTAATTCAGGATCATATTTCCCCAAGTTGCCATATCTCTCTCCAGCCTCTTTGAATATGGAATAATACCTCATTCTTTCCTAACTTTCATTGTCTTAGCATTTAAATGATTTAGGCCAGTTATTTTGTAAAATACCCTTGATTTGGGCTTGTTTAGTGCTTCCTTGTGATTTGACCTAGGTCAGGACTCAGTTTGAATGTCAAGTCCTTAGGGCTCCATCTAATGTAAGATAGTTTCCTCAGTTACTTTGCTACACACAATCCTGCAGTTTTTCTCTCCCTGGTGTTTTCTTGCTCATATATTTGTATATTTGTGTATTTGTTGTCTCAAGTTAGTGGAATATAAAAATAAAGTTCATAAGAGCAGCATGGACTTTATTTTTCTTTTGCAATGCTGTTTCCTCACATATGTGTTGATTATAATCTACCAGCCACTGTGCTAGGCAGCAGGAATGTTATGGGGAACACAAACAGGCACTTTGTTATTACAAAAAATAAAAAAAAATAGGCAGTGTAGTTAGAAAACTTGCCATTTAGACATTCATTCCACAAATATTTATTGAACACCTACTAGATTCTGAGCCCAAGGGATATGGCAGTGAGCAACACAGAAAATGCTCCCGATCTCCTGAAATTTATGTTCCAGAAAGGAAGCAGACAGTAATACAAATAAAGAAATATGTTAAAAAAAATGGGTAGAGATGATGAACCATCTAGCTCTTGTAGATGAAGAGGATTCCAGAGAAGAAGAGGAAATGTGACGGCCCTGAGTTGGGGATACACTTGGCAAGCCCGAGGATTCAGCAAGGAGTCCACTGTGGCTGGAGCAGCATGAGTGAGGGAGACGGAGGAAATGAGGTCAGTGAGGTAGCCAAGGACCCATCTTGTGTGGCTTTGGATTTCATTCTAATTGTGATGGGAATCCATTAGAGGGTTCAAAGCATGGGAGTGACATAATCTTTTACAGCACAGAGAATTGCTTTATGAACTATTTCCTTCTCAGAAAGCTCCTTAGGGGATTGGCTGAGAATCTGTGATTCTCGAAAAACTTGAAATTTCTGGCTGATACTTCTTATACATCAGGCCCTGAACTGGTAGCTAGAAATCCTGGAATGTGTTCCCAGATTTGCACATTCCTTCTTGAGGGGCCTTGGTCTGGCCAATCTTCCTGGCTTAACAGTACCTCTTCACACTTAAGGATTCAAGAAAGCACGAAGAGTGAAGAGGAAAGAGAGCAGAGCACTTACGGGAATTCTCTGGCTATCTGAAGCTTCAAGTATGAATATCGTATAAATAAATTAGCATGCAGAGAGTCTGGGTCCATTCCACAGTTTAAAAAAAAATCAGTGAGTTCTCCTTCAGAATATTTTTTTAAGGTTTAATGATTAGTGTAGGCTAAATTAGAGGTCAACATGATTGTGTAAAAAGCAAAAACAACCCCTCAGCTTTCTCTTACCCATAAACATTTGAATGACCCCAAGAGTAGCTTATTTAAAATTGTTTTGACTTCCTCACATGATTGGCTTATGGATGGAGCATTTTCTGAATCAATCAATGTGTCAGTAGTAAAATAATTATTGAAAAGTTTAGGGAAGGATACGTTAATACCTGTGAATAAATGAAGAGAGGAACTAGAAGAAAATTCTAGGAGAACTGGTGTATCCCAGTTGTAGAAAGATTGCATTCAGATATTATATTCCTAAAAATGTGTACTTTGATTTGCTATGGATGGAAAATGGGGTGATCCCTTTATCCTGGGTGATAGCAAAGAAAATGCAGCCAGGGCCCCTTATTTCAGGAAGGATGTTGCAGGTGTTCGGCCATTGGTTTTCTGGTTTTTTTTTTTTTTTTTTTTTTTCAGTTTCTCTTGCTTTCTCACAGTAAGGGAAACATCTAGTCTTTCAAGTGCTCAGGGAAAATCTAAATAGGACTCTCTGTGGTTTAAAAAAAGAAATTCAAGACAGAATCTGAGTTGTTTTCTACCTAAGCTTAATTTGGGATACATTTTGTTGCTTCTTATGAAGGTGTGAAATGGAAGTTTGGGGTTTCCTCATACATGACCTTCTACAGTGACTTTCTGTTATTTTCTTTTCTCCTGGGAACCAAAATAGCCATGAAATACATTCCCACTGTGTGAGGTTGAATAAACCTTTCTAATTTAGAATCAGTCGCTTGTGAGATCCTAATTAGCATTATGAGTAAAATGTCTATGTTTGTTCCTGACCGGTCATGGGATATGCCTGTGTTAAATTCCGTGTAACATCCTGTTGACTCCTTCGGTTTGAGAAGCTGGTGTCTGATATAAGCATTACACATCCCCACCCTCTTATTGTTTTCTTTTTCTTTTCAAAATTCTGTGTTGGTGGCCTCTCCTCATTTCCCTGCCTCTTCATCACTGTGACCTCAGAGCCTAATCATGCCTGGCAGCGAATGTGTACCTTGTGAACTGACCAAACAAAGGACTGATTCAGAGAGAACTCAGGGGCAGAGCGGGTTGGCATTTACACTTTAAACTTAAAAAGCAAATAGCCAGGCAAATACACAGCACAGAAACAGAGGATCCAGTGAGCCCGGGCCGGTGATTACAAAACAGAGGATCCAGTGATCCCGGGCCGGTGATTACAAATTTCTCCTAGAATTTGTACTCTTCATTCTCCTGTAGAGTATTCTTGTCTACACATAGGCATGCTCTCCAATTTGGAGAGAAGGAAAATGAGATTGATCTCTGAGAGTAAATCTATAGAGATGGTAAGCCTATAGTAAGTCTATAGGAGTGGACCAAGAGTGCAGTCACTTATAAGTGGAGAATGTGAGAACTATCTAAAATGCAACCAAAATGCCATCTTGGGAGCTGTACTGAATTTTGATTATGGCCAGGTAAGTGGAGACACGATGTTCTCATCCCCTTGCCTGTGATCACAGAGAAAGCATGGACCCAACAGGGCCCAGAGAGGGCTACCTGGAAGCAAAGGACTTTTTGATTTGTCACAGCAAGTCATGGAGAGGCTGCTGCCCCCACTGAAAGTGACATTTGGTGGGTTCGGCTGCTGTATCCTGGATGCGGTGCTAGACCCGCCAGGCTGCCTGGCCCAGCAAGGCACCCACCGACTCCCTTACTGGGCTCACCCCCCATGCAGCCCCTGTGAGCCCTGGCTTCTTTGCTGCCTTCTTACAGGGACAGGATGCTCTGGTTGGCCTCTGTCTTGTGCTGGACGGCTTCATGGGTGCCTTCCTCCTGACAAGCCAAGAAATTGGCCTTCTGGTTCCTGTGACATCATCTAAAGTGAATCAGTCCCAGGAAGTGGATCACTTCAGGAAAGGCTGGCAAAGGTGAGCTCCAGGGGCTGCCCATCCCAGGACCTGACCCTGGAGCCCGCCCAGCAGCTGGCCCCCTTCTCATCTTGCTGCAAGCACAAGGGAAGTATAAACATTGCACTGGGGCCTGAGAATTCATGGGCATGTCTGGTCCATCATGGTCAGAAACTGCGTTGTTAATCCCTGTACCATTTGACCTCAGTCTTCTCTCATAAACACTTAACAAATGGATTTGGGTGGGGCGTCCGGGTGGTTCAGTCAGTTAAGAGACTGACTCTTGATTTCGGCTCAGGTCATGATCTTGGGGTCCTGGGAGGGGCTCCGCATCAGGCTCCGAGCTCGGCAGGCAGTCTGCTTGAGGATTCCCACCCCCTCTCCCTCTGCCTCTCCCCTCGTTCATGTTCTTTTTTTTTTCTCTCTCTCTCAAATAAATAACCTTTTTAAAAATTTGATTTTAGTGATCTAAAGTCTATTTTCTGATGCATATTTTCATATTTTTCCTTTTGTGACCTACATGGTTAGCGACTTCATGCCTAAGAGCAAATCATGACTATTTTAGAGTAAAAATATCTATAAAAGAAGAAGAATATTGGATATCCGTTATTCATGAACACTGTCTTGCTACTTGACAAAGACTATTCCAGGTCACATTTTATTTTTGAGCTGGGATTAATACTACAAATAGATATTATTATTTCAAAATGTCTTGCAAAGGAAGGAGATAGATCATTCTCATACCAGATGCTTCCCATCCCTGGTGGGAATATGCAATAGGTTTTTATGAGCTAGACTCCATAAGCTCACAGGATAGGAAGCATAGAGCATTACGTTCAAGTGAAAGCAGAAGAAAAATGTTGGTCTTGGGAATGCTGGACAAGAGCCAAGGCTCTGCTCCTGTAAAAGGAATCATAAAACTGGTAAGTGAGCAATCTCCATTTTCTGAAAGTAAGAAAAAAGAGTTTTCAAAATGGGAAATGCTAAAGAGTACCAGAACTTTCTCTTCACTCTAATCGTTTAGAATGCATGACCTCGTGTCTTCACTCATTTACACACCCACACCTAAGGAAATGAATATTCACGATGCCATTTAAAAACCCATAGCATGAAAAAAAAAAAACCCATAGCATGTACAGCGACAGTGATAATGGGAGGATATATAAGATAAAATAGAACAGAATATTTTCTCTAAAAGACATGACTTGATTTTTCAATACCTACTCCAATGACAAATATATTGGGTCACTAGATTTTGGAAACAAAAATACAAGAGGAAGTCATCTTCCTTTCTGGAGTACAATCTTTAGGAAATCAGGAGCCTTTCCAGGGCTCAGAATATAGTAGGTGTTCAATACAAATCTGTTGAATGAATGACTAAATGGCAAATTATCTGAATGTGCTATCTAATTTATCGTGAGATAATAATAAAGAGCATCTGTTTATATTCACACTGTAGTGGGAAGATAACTTCCTTTTTATATTTTTGTTTCCAAACTCTAGTGACCCAATATATTTGTATATATATTGTACATAATGTCCCATGAAGGCTGGGGGTTTTATCTTGTTTTGTAAACTGCTGTATCTCCAGCACCTATACCATATAGCACCTGGAGTAGGATATGCATTTAATACATTTGTTGAATGAATTATTGGGTGTATCTTGTAAAGAGAAACATGCTATCATGGTGAAAAATGAATCTCCTTTCTGTGTCTGCTTTCTGGTTCAGGTTCCAAACAAATGCCTGATTTGCTTGACGACCTAGAGAAAATGCTGTATTTTATATACAGGGTATCTGATGGTTTTATTCATGCCCCTTTCTCTACTCTGAACACAAGGGATCTCTCTCTCTCTCCTCCCAGCCAGGGTCCCCATACTGCTATCCAAACCTAGTAAATTACTATGACCACCTTGTGGAGAAATTTCGTAATAAACTGGATTTGAATCCTCATCTTGCGTTGGTTACCCTGTGCACTTATACCTATGACTGATAATAATTGGCACAATGGTAGCATTAGGAAAACTTTATCTAATTTATTGGACTTT
This sequence comes from Vulpes lagopus, assembly GCF_018345385.1. Taxonomy (NCBI): domain Eukaryota; kingdom Metazoa; phylum Chordata; class Mammalia; order Carnivora; family Canidae; genus Vulpes; species Vulpes lagopus. The sequence continues at coordinate 56,694,162 of NC_054828.1, forward strand.
TCTTCAGCACTTTCCTTCAGTTGTCATGTCTTGTGCTATCCTGCCCCCCATTGTCTCTCCTTCCTGGCAGGGCATTTCGCTGGGACCAAGGTATATCACTGACAGCCTCTAGCCCCTCCCTACCTTCAGCCCCACAGCTAAATATCTGTTGTGGAACAACTTCTCAAACTCTAAGGTGGTAACTGACTCATAATTATACTACCTAACTCAAGACAGTTGGTGCAAGTGGACAGAATAGTGGTCTGATCATCATGAGACCCTCCTGCCTGGAGCTAAAGAGCTCAGCCATTAGCCACTTTTGTGAACTTGGGCTGCTCAGTCTCTCCAGGGTTCACTTTTCTTATGTATAAAATGTAGGGGTTTGTCTAGATCAGTATTTCTGTAAGTAAAGGCTGTACCACTGGTTCAAGGATAGGTCTTTCAAAAATATTTTCTGTGGGGGTCATATTCATTTGGGAATTGCTGTAAATTTTGTCACCTGCTGGAATATCAAGTGAGGGTTCTGATAAGTCCCGAAATAAAGAAACTATTTTTCTTTACTTGATAATTGATCTTTTGAAAAGGGCAAGACATAGCATGTTGGTAGTTCCCTAGAACTCAGTGACGTGGCACAGAAGCATAAAATCCTAAGACACATTTTAGTCCTGTGAATTAATTTCATGGATATGGAGTGTAGGGGTAGAGGCTGCCCAGGGAGAGAGGAACAAGAGAAAGTTCTGGGAGGTGGGAGAGGCCTGCTTACCCTGCGCTATCAACGCCATTCTAAGAAGTCTGAAATTTACTCTATAGGTGACAGGAAACCATCCTTAGATTGGTTTTTAATTGGAGGAATTACATAGTCAATAAGTATTTAAAAAGAAAGAAAATTCCAAAGTGCTAAGGCAGATAGGAGGGGGAGGAGACTGGCAGGGAAATAAATTAACATTCTGGTTGAATAAGAGATGATAACAGGTTGAATAATGACAGTAGCTGAAGGAGAGACAGAGGAATCAGATTTGAAGGAAATTTCGGAGCTCAGCAGACTACCCGAAGTGATTGGATACCAGGCAAGAAAGAGAAATACAAAGGGACTCCACAGTATTAACTTGGGTGAATGTTGTATAATTATAAAATTTACTGGGATAGGAGTTCAGAGAAATGAACTGTGTCATATAGATTTCGAATTGGACTGGGGAATATTCTACAAAGAGTAATTTTCCTATGGAACACATCTATTGACTTTGGGTTTCAGAGTTCATTAGCAATGGATCTAAAGAGTATATTCTTTGAAAAAAAAAAAAGTATTCTAAGCTAAAATTTGGTAAGTCCTCAATACATTCTTGTCAACAAAACAGCATTTTTATCTATATATTTCTTTGATCTTTACCTCTAAATGATAAATAATCATTTCTAGGACATAAAATCCATTTGTTTTTTCATCCAGTCAAAACTCTTCTTTCAGCTTTGGGTAATCCTAACCACATTAACATCTCACTAGAAGTTTGTGAAATTATTTCCATTTTCTAGAGGAAATAGAAACAACAACAGAAAGTAAGAAAAAAGGGTTTTCAAAAACTCTTAGAAAAAAAACACCAACAATTTTCATGATTATTTAAATATTAAGCCATTATTTCTGAACTAATCCTAAATTTGGCCTCAACACCAAATATCATTGGTGGTAATACAATAGAAATACATTGTGTGTACAGAACTTAACAAAGATTTTAAAGAATCATTTTCCCCAAAAAACATGTTGAAGTAGAGGGTTCTTTTCTTCAGGGAGCAAGGAGCTCCCTTTTAGATGCAGGATGTGGAAACTAGCATGACCCAAACTGTTTACACAAAAGCAGTCCACACCTCCCTGATTAGGTCAGAGAATTTTGCCTTTACCTGCCACAGCTGCCTTCTATTAGCCCTAGAAACAAATTGTACAATCTATGGTCACTGAACTATGACCACCTTCTCATTTTGATTTTTTTTTTTTGTCCAAGGAGACCAGGAATCCAGAAACTGAGTTGCTGGAGAGGAGTTGTTGCTGGATGTAACATACCCGAGGAAGGGAAGTACGGTGCCGCCTTAACAATAAACCGAGCTATCAGTATGGCTACATGTTATAAAAGGAACACAAGGAGGCTGTCAATTTTTTTTTTCCCTTTACACTGTAAAGAAATAAAGATAAAAGCTGAATGGTCTGGTCATAGGCAGGACAGTCTCTCCCTCCGCACTTCCCCTATCTAGGCTGCCTTCATAGCAGCTCTGTGGACTGGTTTTGAAATAAGTCTAGAAGCTTTGGAAGCAGGTCCTTGTAATGGTTGTTCCCACTACTCTGGAGGTAAGGATGAAAGGTGACTGCAGGGTAAGCCTGCAGATTTTGCACATTTCTAAATGCATTTTATGGCACCCGGGAGAAACTTGGCATTGCTGAGAAAATGCAATGCAAAAATGAGTTGAGACACAAAGTCCCTTTATCTTAGAGCAAAAGTAGTCTTAGTTTCCTATAGTGTTGAAATAGAGGGCAGGGAAGTCAGGTTGTGGTTTCTGAAATCCAGCAACCTAGTATCGCTGTGCCACTCTCTCTCCGATCCAGCGCCACTCCTTAACTTGATATCTGTTTACTTTAGAGGAGGCAGTTTTTGAGAAAGGATCATAAATATCCTGGCCCAGTGCCCCAGGAGCCATGACAAGCAAAAGAACATACTCGCCTAGAGATAGCCCTTGTGATATTTAAATGTGTGGGTTAATTTTTTATCCACTTTAATAACTGGATTATTCCCCTCACCCCTCCTTTGCTTTCTATTTCTGCTTCGAAGCCGTGGGCACAGAAATCTCTCCAGGCAACTTACTCCAGAGCGTGTTGCAGGACAATCCTATAACGAACAGTTACATTTGCCGCATCTGGATTCCTGATCCTGTCTCACCATGGCAGGTGTGAGTGGCTGTATAAAATATTCCATGTTTATCTTCAACTTCTTGTTCTGGGTAAGTGTGTTTTTTTGCTGTTGTTGTTTTTTAATTATCGACTTTAGGCAAGAAAGGGAACCTTGAAATAAATATCATAAATGAGAACAGACTCTGCACTAGAGAAATAGGAAGAGGAAGAAAATGTATTTTCCATTTACTTGTTTGGATTTGTTTGTTCTTTCTTTGGTTATTTCAGTAATTGAAAATGAGCCAATGACTCAAGAAAGTGGACTTCAGGATCTGTGAGGATAAACATTTCATAAATGTTTTGATATTGTTGCAAAACAACCACAGAGGGGAAAAATACCCCTTAATTAAAGGACAGCTATTCTTAGTTGTATATCATGCAGGCCTCCCTGGTTTAAGGACCTTGTGGGAAAAAATGTGGTCTGTTTCCACTGGAGCCCAGCCTCTGAATTCTAACCTTTACATCTGAGTCTGAAACAGGTGAATGGTGGGCTGTCAGATGATAGCCATGAGGAAAGGATTATTTCTAGAGACCTAAAGAAGAAACAGTGGGTCATAAAAAACTTGAGAGGGAAACAATACAATTATTTAATCATGGAAAAATTAAACTTGGATAACTAGGTTAAAAAGTTAGTATTTTGATGTGTCATCAGCCCACCTCTTAATCAACAGGGTTGGTATTTTAGCAGGTTCTTATAGGTTTTTTTTTTGACCTAAGACAGCAAATAAATTGGTAAGTAGCATCAATGTTAGAAAGTGGAAAAATAAGATATAGAAGGCAAAAGGTAAAGGGCAGGATGGGATCTTGGAAAATTGACTTTATCATTTTTATTATATAGGGGACAACTAAAGAGTGTTCAGAAGTAAATCAATAGAAATAGCCCAAAGTCCTTAAATGAAAAAAATAATTTTGTATACTGGATTTTAAAAATGGCTTATGCAGTATCAGCAGGAGAGAGGTCTGGTTTTGGTTTTTACCTTGTTCCCTTTAGTAAACAGGCAGCTGATATCTATATATTGGTAAACGTCTGTCCTGGTAACATAATGATGCACCTAATTAAACTTAACCACAGGAATATAGTCTTCTTGTACAAGATGACTTTCTGTTCAATGTCAGCAGCCCTAATGAGTACAGATGGAATATTGGTGAAGTAAATGAGTATATAAATAAATAAAATAAGATAAAGACAATTTGTCCCTTTACTTTCTCTTTTCCCTAGAAAAACTGGCTGCTTTTGCAAATATTAAGTTTAGGCCATGAATACATGCCAGTTTTTTACAGTTAGTCCTGATAAATTTCTTCCCTTGAAATTTTAAAAATCAGTTAAACCCTGAAAGTGGAATATAATATACATCAAGGATTGTCTATGTACTTTGGTTTTGTTTGTAGCTCTTCGTTCAGGAGAATTTTGAACATTCACAGAGTAGAAAAGTGTAATCGGCCCCATCATCCAGCCCCAAAGTGAGGACACCAGGGCAATCCTTCCCTGCGCATGGTCTCATCCACTTTCTCCACCTTCTATCAATTTGAAGCAAATCCCAGATAGATCCTTTCATCTGTAAATATTTTAGTATCTTGCTCTAAAAGAGAAATCGTTCTTTAAAAAGAAATGTGGGGCAGCCCGGGTGGCTCAGAGGATTAGCGCCTGCCTTCAGCCCAGGGTGTGGTCCTGGACACCCGGGATCCAGTCCCACCCACATTGGGCTCCCTGCGTGGAATGGAGCCTGCCTTTCTCTCTGCCTGTGTCTCTGCCTCTCTCTCTCTCTCTCTCTCTCTCTCATGAATAAATAAATAAAATCTTTTTAAAAATTTTAAAAAATAAAAAGAAATGTGGTCACAATGTCATTATCATGCTAAAACCTTAATAAGAATTTCTGAATAGATTATCCAATATCTACCTAGGGTTTAAATTTTCAATTGCCTCGTAAATGTGCCTCTTTGAATCAGAATCTAAATAAGGTTCACAGGTTGTGACTGGTTGATATTTCCTTTATGTCAACTTTCATCTTAGGTTCTTCTATTTTCATCTTTTTTTCCTCCTTGAAATTTTACGTATTGACGTGTGTTGTCTATCTTATCACATTTCCCAGAGTCTGTGCTATTTGCACGCCCATGGTATAGGTTAACATGTTTCCCTGTCCTCTGTATTATCTCTAATCTACTGATTGCATTTGTCAGCTTAAAAAGACTCAGGTTGTCATTATGAAGTCTAACTACTTTATAGGGGTTTTTGTGTTCCTTCTTCAGGAGGCACATACTGTCTGACCTCGTCACTTTTTGTGATGTTAGTCATCACTGATGCCCAAGAATAAGAAACAGTCCACTAAGAGTTCCAAATTGGTAATATTCTATTTCTATCACCTTTTCTTCATGTATTACCTGGAATACTTTTGATAAAAAAAATCCAGCATTTATTGACTGGTTACCAGTAGTACCCAGTTTTTATTTAAAAAAGGAGGGGCAGCATAAGTGCTTCTTACTCTTAACAGATTTCAAAATGATGAGTTAATTTTCTGGTATCATATAACAGTAATATGCAAGCATTTCTGTAAGTATTCTTATGAAATAAATAGATTTAAGGTCCATCACCATCCTTTTCTTTGTTGATATGCAATTATTTTATCTTTGACCATTGGGGAGTATCTTCAGGTTGGCTCCTGAGTTCCTTTGACATACTCTTAATAACATAACTTCTTCCCTATTGGTATGACAAAATAACCTAGGCTTACTTCCCTAGTTCCCACCCTAGACCTGGAATCAGATTTTTCTTCAAGAAATCCTGAGATCTGGGGCACTTAGGTGGCTCAATAGATTAAGCCTTTGGCTCAGGTCATGATCCCAGAGTCTTGGGACCCAGTCCTGAGTCTGGCTCCCTGCTCAGTGGGGAGTCTCCTTCTCTGCCCTGGCTTGTGCTCGCTCTCTCTCACTCTCAAATAAATAAATAAAATCTTAAAAAAAATCCTGAGATTTGTTTTTAAAAAACTACCACCATTGTCTTTCTATGGCACAAAATGTATATGGGCCATTTAAATAAACCAAAATATGAATATGCTAGTAAATGCATGGCTCTTATGTTAACAACATGTTCCAAAGTACCTAAACTAGCAGCAAATTATTAAATTGTTAAAGTATATCTGTTGTATTAAAACAGCATACGAAGTGCTGATGGCTATTGTGAATACAGCAGCGGTCAGTGTTTCATTAAAGAGCTAATTATGAATTTGAAATCTGAATTTTAAGCTGAAATAAAGAGATTAGGCAAGGACCATGTTATAGGTTCAGGATGATATATTTAAGATTAGAGATCTGTACCATGCTACCCAGATACTGACACTGTTTTTCTGGGATCCTCTGAACCATTTTATGGCTGCCATTATCTCTGTTTCGATAATGAAGACAAAGTCTTTCAGATGCATTAGATTTCAGTTAGATATTTCTAACTTTCCTAGGGTAAAAGGCCTTTTTCTTTCCACCAACATGTTTGTGTGACCTACAGTCTCTATATGACACATCTCAAAATGGAGTCTTTGAGTAAGAGCCATGGTGGTAAAGACTGGTGATAACATCTCGGCCAACGGGGGACATCAATATTTTCATTCAAAATTTAGATAGCAGAAGTCCCTGAGGTTAGGGAACCGTGGCTATTTCTACTCTTCCCTCCATCCCCAATCCAGAGTTCTCCGTTGGAATTTTATGATCCTTCATAGGAAATTAGCAATTTGTCACATTCCTGATGTTTACTTAAGCAAAGAGTTTAACGGCCCCACTGATGTGGTTTTCTTACAGATATCCACGGCCTTATGTTTTCAAATGCATTCTCTCTGGTGCAACTTGCAAAACTAAGCCTTTGAAAAATAGGGCCAGATGTTGAAATATCTCTGAGATATGCATATGGTCATGTAAGCTAAACATACCAGTTTCGTTTGTGAGAGAACTTGAGATATGCCATATAAATATGCGGCAATTTCCATTTGTCAGAACTAACGACCGAAGAAAAACACACAAAAGTGGAAATCATTCTTGATCACGGAAGCTCGCGTTGGAACCGAGTCACAGTGAGTTGGAGGTGCCGTAGAGAATGGGTACAAAGTCTACTTCTTTAAGTCTTGTGTCAGAGCAGAGGAGCTGCCCAGGTCTCCTTATCCTCTTGTCAGATAAGTCAGGTGGGGGAGCAGTGTAGATGCTGGAGGATGGAAGTTGTTCAGGTGAGCATGAGACTCAGAGCCAGGGACGCCTTCAAAGCATCTCCAGAGGTGGAGAGCCAGCTCTTGGGAGGCCAGGCCTGCCAAAGTCACATCACCAATCCCAACAAGGGGAGGCAAGAAGGAGGAGCCCAGTTGGAAAAGCCAAAAAGTATGCACAACTGCAGGAAGCCGGTGCATGAGGCCATTTGAAGAGACCAGGACGAAGTCAGAGCTTGGAGAGTCCAGGAAGCAGGACTGTGATGTTCCTCGTTGTATTTGAAGTGGTGCTTGGGCCTCCTGGTCGCCTGTGCTGAGAGCAATGAGGAGAGTCCAGGCAGACATACCTGGGAGATGGGAACCTTAACAAAAATCAGGCCCAATTATATTTCATTCTGTCAGTTGATGAAATCAGCCAGGATAAAGCCTTGAGCACATGGTTGGAGTGTGTGAACTTTGTAAATACGGTGGCTTCGTGCCTCCGTGCAGTCGGTGTGGAACCGGAGCGATGACAAAAGGCACCAGAGCCCAGGGGTTGAGAGTTCAGGCTCACCCTTGGCTCCTTCATGGCTCAGCCAAGTGACCTTGGGGACGTTGTCCATCTCTCTGTGCTTTAGAGTTCCTCATCTTCAAAACTGGGGATGGTAACATTATCTGGAGTCATGGAGTCGTTGGGAAGGTTAAACGAGTCCATGTGTAGAAAAGAACCCAGAGTAACGCTAAAGGAATGTTTAAGAAACAGACATTTCCACCAACATTGTAGGGACATTTGTATGAGACAAAACCATGAGACTACTCTGCGTGGTGGTAAACCAGCCTCAGTGCTGGATTCTGAAACAGAGGAGGAAATAAGATGGCAAGAAATATGATGAAGGTGGGAATTCTTCGAGCACAGATTAGGGGAAGGAAAGAGCATATTTTGAAGGCTGACAGACTTGAGATTCACATCCTGAATCCACTCCACGTTGCTCTGTGGCCTGGAACATGTTCCTTGCCTTTTCTGTGCCCCAGTCCCTGTATTTGTAAGATGAGGATGATGATTTTAACCAGCACAGTTAATTGTGAAGATTAAATAAGATGCTTTCTGAAAGCCTATCACCAAGGACTTTCATGCAGTAATAGTGCAATTAATGCAGTTTTCCCTAATTCCAACCACCGTGTTGCTTTTCAATTTAAAAAGTATTAGAGTCTGGTGTGGTAATATTTTATAGGTAATTGGCTTTTAAAACATAAATATATTTTGAGCCCTCCTCCGGCCCTCCTCCAACCCCGTGGGGTAAGGAATCTGTGGGCTGGAGAACAGTGTTCACCTTGAGCCTGGCCTCCACGCTGGGGACCCGAGGCTCCACATTTCGCTGCCCAGGTAGTTCCAAATCTGCTTCTAGGGTCTGCACATGCCTTTCTCCAGGAGTGACCAAGGGGGAGCTGTGTGCCAGAGTGGGGGCAGCTTGCAACAGGGCTGGCTTAGGGGCTGACGCATCCGCAGCCCTTTGTGTTTTGTCCCCCAGAGTTCAGGACAGGACCTGGAGTGAGGGCTGGGGGCTGGGTTGGTCTCAGACTCCCAGGAGTCAGAGAATTCTAAATCAAATATTGTCTTCGGGGTCATTAAGTGGGCACATTTGTCAAGGTCAGATGATAAGAAATGTTTTATATATATTTATTATCATGAATTATAACTTCTTAATATAGAGACCGGAGGTCTGTGGACTGTTGGTTGTTTATGTCCTCGCCCTAGACCCTGCAAATGTATGAACAAGTCTGCAAGCTGTACTTTTGACACAAAGTGATGAAAACATCCCTGAATTTGCATCATTTTTTAAAAATTTGAGAGTGGAAATGAGCAGCAAGGGGCTGGGCAGAGGGAGAAGGAGAAGCAAACTCCCTGGTGAACAAGGACCTGGATGCAGGGCTCAATCCAGGACCCTGAGATCATGACCTGAGCTGAAGGCAGATGCTGAACTGACTGAGTCACCCAGGCGCCCTCTGAATTTGCCTTAATTTTATGATTCAGAAACACTAGGATGCTAATCAAATGCTGAACATCCATCTCTCTATTTTGGAATTATGTACATTTTAGTGATTTTATACTTTGGTGCAGCATAGATAACCTGAAGCACGTTTACCCAGGCCCTATTTATGTCAGAAAGAAACGTGGTTGATTTCTTTCTTCTAAATTTAGAGCTACTTAAAATTAGAATTTGCAGCAGTTGTACTGGGTGTTTGGCTTACTTAGTGGGTTCAAAAGAAATACACAAATGCGACTATGGAGACACTGCTGCATGCTTAACACCATTGATACAACAAATAATCAGTATTTGGGGGCTGAAAAACCTTGAGGGCAGAACCTGTGAAAGACTGAAAATTTTAATTGACACCACTAGTTTAGAGCATCAGAAAGGCAGATAGTGTGTGTGTGCTAGGAGGCCGGGTCCGTAGATCAGAGCTGCAGTAGGCCATGCCTGTAGGGAGAAGGCATCAAAGCTCTCCTCCAACAGAAGGCCTGAAAATTACCACGACCCATGTCGTTAGAGAGTGAGGCAAAGTGCAGGCCCTCCTCGCAAAGAGTAATACGTCAAAATGGGTCTTGTCTTACTCAAGGATGAATAAGGAAAATCCAGTCCTAATAAAAGGACCGCCGAGTAAGGGACAGGAAATGTCCACTCTGAAACAAGCACACATCCCTGAAAGAAAGGCTCCAACATCATGGAAAAAGGATCAGGAAATTGGCATCCACAATGCAGTGCCAGGAAACAACACCCTGTGAAACGGAGGATGGAGGCCACAAGACAAAAAAAAGTTGACTGGAAAAGCACAGAATGAGGTGAAAAGAAAAATGGATAAACTAAAGAAGTGCCTCATGTGAACCAGAAACACAAGGATAGAGTTAAAATCCCCTCCAGAAACTTCATTAAATGGAGACAGTGAGCAAGAATCCCAAGAATCCCAAATGGAGAAACCCTCCCAGAGGAAAAATCAAGACAAGATGAATGAGAGGGAAGAAGGAAGAACAGAGAATGGGAAACCAGAACGATTTGTATTCCTGAAGAGGAGGACACAGTCAGTGAAAAAACCAATAATTTAATATAAAAACAACTCTCCCAAGCATTATCTAACCACAATGCCATGAAACTAGGTTTTTAAATAAATGTTTATTGAAAAAAGAAACTTGAAAATCAAAAACAGTAGCTCCTTCCTAAAATGTTAGGGCCCTTGGAATCCTTATCTCCTATATTCACGGCCTCCTGTGTTGTGGGAGCACCACAAAAACAAGTCTTGTAGTTATCCACGTCATCCATTAGGATAATTTCTTATTTTATAACCTTTTGGGGGAAGAACAATAGGAAGCTTTCCCTTAAGCTTATCTAAAAAGTGTCCATTCTGGGCCAATAATGAGAGAGCTCACAAGCCGCGCTTCCTCCTAGCAGAGTGCTATGCACTTTCTTCCATTTTCAGCGCTCTTCCAATAAACTGTGATGAAATCCAAAGAGAAGTGAGAGGGAGGGAGTAGGGATGATTGGTGGACACGGTATCTGAGAAGAGGATGAACCAGCTTGTTCTATCAACTTAACTTTGCCCTAGATGGTGTTTCCCTTTTTCTTCCTGGCACTTTGTAGTTTTCAGCTCATGCCCTGTCTTAGTCTGCTTGGGCTGCCATCACAAAATACCAGGGACTTGGGGGATTAAACCACAGAAATTTATTTTCTCCTAGTGTTGGAGGCTAGAGGTCCAAGATCAAGGTTCTGGCAAGAGCTCTTTTCCTGGCGTGCAGATGGCTGCCTTCTTGCTGTGTCCTCACGTGGTTTTTCCTCCATACGTTGTGCATAGTGAGAGACAGAGACAAAGAGATCTCTTCCTCTTGTTATAAGGTCACCAATCATCTTGGATTAAGACCCCAAAGACCCCATCTTGTTGATTTCCTTTAACCGTCATTACTTTCTTAAAGCCCTATCTCGAAATACAGTCAGATTGTAGTTTGAGGCTTTAACATGTAAATTTAGAGAGGGATATAATTTAGTCCATTGCATGCTCACAAGCAAACATCAAAATTATTACCTAATTTCTTAGAATGTTGGCCCAGACGAGCTGCATCCTAATTCCATAAAAAGAAAGTTGTCTTATAGGAGCTGACTGATGACCCCATTGACTGCCTTCAAAGAGACACCAGAGGGTGGGCTTTGGGGGCAGTGGGCCTGGTCAGTTCTGCAGTGTCCACTGTCAGGCTGAGTTGGGAGCCCAAAATATCAACTTCCTTTTACAACTTGATTAACAGAAAGTAGGACAGAGTTAGATACTTATTTCTTAATTTATACTTTCAATTCTTTAAACAGTATAAAAAGCTGGGATACAAACACTACAGCCAAACTGGACAGGGCCTAGGAGAACCATCATGATAGCCAGTCTTGTAACAAGTAGGATAGAATAGGTTAATCTCAAACATGACTCTAGAATTATTATGCTTGATAGAAAATCAATTTACTTTTAAAGTCAGTCAGTATAAAATTTAATAATTATATATTATTAAGGCTGATGTTTTTTTTTTTTTTAAATCTTTAATCTTTTTTTTATTTTTATTTTTATTTATTTATGATAGTCACAGAGAGAGAGAGAGAGGCAGAGACACAGGCAGAGGGAGAAGCAGGCTCCATGCACCGGGAGCCCGATGTGGGATTCGATCCCGGGTCTCCAGGATCGCGCCCTGGGCCAAAGGCAGGCGCCAAACCGCTGCGCCACCCAGGGATCCCCAAGGCTGATGTTTTTAATGTAACATCTTCAATAAATGAGAATGGCATGTTCTAAACATGCATTTCTTTTGTTTTTAAGGTGAAATTGGAAGAAAAGATAGAGATAGGGATGGAAAGGATATTTGTCCAACTTCAAAATTTCTAAGAAAATGTATACAGTTGTAAAAACTGAAATCAGGCAAAATATTGACTTCTGAAATAATTGCATATTCTTTCCTTTTCCATCCTTCCTCCCTCCCTTCCTTCCTCCCTTCTTTCTTTCTCTTTCTTTCTTTCTTTCTTTCTTTCTTTCTTTCTTTCTTTTCTTTTTCTTTCCTCCTTTCTTTCTCTTTCTTTTTCAGAGAGAGAGAAAGAGATCATGTAGTGTGGTGGGGAGGGGGCAGAGGGAGAGGGGGATAGAGAATCTTAAGCAAGCTCCATATTTGGTGTGGAGACCAGCTGGTTCTCATGACCCTAGATCATGACCTGAGCTGAAATCAAGAGTCAAGTCAAACGCTTAACCAATGGAGCCACCTAGGCGCCCTTCTTCCTTTTTCTTCTTAAGAATACCTAATTTTTTTTAAAGAACAGTTTTACAGTTATAGCCAAATGGAGAGGAAGGTACAGAGGAGGGTTATATTTCCCATATACCCTACCCCCACACAGGCATAGCCCATCCTGTTATCAAGATCACTCACCAGAGCCATACGTACATGTGTTACAATCGATGAACCTCCATTGACACATCACAACCACCTAAAGACCATAGTTTTCATTAGGTTTCACTCCTGGTTTTGCACATTCTATGGGTTTGGACAAATGTATGTAATGACATTGACATGTACCCATAATTATTATATAGAGTATTTTCACTGCCTTAAAAATCATCTGCACTCTATCTATTCATTCCGTATCCCCTCTGGTGGCCCCTGATCTTTAAGTGTCTCCATAGTCATGCCTTTTCCAGATTGTCATAGTCAGAATCATTCCATATGTAGCCTTTTCAGCTCGGCTTCTTTTACCTAGTAATCTGTGTTTAAGGTTCTTTCATGTCTTCATGGTGGGATAGCTCATTATATTTTTTTAATAAAAAAAATTGTGCTGAATAATGTTCCCTTGTCTAGATGTGCCACAGTTTATCCATCCATTTGTTCACTTACTAGAGGACATCTTGGCTGTTTCCAAGTTTTAGCAATTGTGAATAAAGCTGCTATAAATATCCTTGTGGAGGTTTAGTGTGGACATAAATCTAGATAAATACCAAGGAGCATGATTGCTGGATGATACAGTAAGAGTGTGTTTGGTTTTGTAAGAAACTACCAAACGGTCTTTGAAGGTGGCTGTACATTTTGCATTTCTATCAGCACTGAACAGGAGTACCTATTGCTACACATCCTCGTTAGCATTTGGGTTGTCAGGGTTTCAGACTTTGGCCATTTCAACTGGTGTGTAATAGTCTCCTTGTTTTGATAATCCTTCTTTTAAAGTTAATGTTACAGATAACACTTGGTGGCTGACAAGACTGAAAGTGGTCATTTAAAGGGAGAATATGGTTGATTTTATAAGATTTCTCAATGGTTTGGTATCTAAAGTCACTGAAAAAGTAAACTAAAAAGTCACACAGAGACAAATAAAAAAGTTAAGGGTTTAAAAAACCACAGTCGGGGCACCTAGGTCACTCAGTCAGTTAAGTGTTTGCCTTTAGTTCAAGTCAAGATCCCAGGGTCCTGGGATAGAGCATCACATTGGGCTCCCTGTGCAGTGAGGAGCCTGCTTCTCCCTCTGCTTCTGCTGCTTCCCCTATTTGTGCCCTCTCTCTCTCTCTCTTTCTGTCAAATAAATAAATACAATCTTAAAATATATATATATATATATTAAATAATTAAGTAATTAAAAAAACGCAGTCTTAGTCTCTAGGAATTCTTAGAGTTTTCTCATTGATAATCTCATAAATAAGTATCACATAAGGATAATAACCATAAGAACTATTCGGGTAATTTATGCTATGTTCAGTTAAAGCTAAAGCCAGAGCAACTATTAAGACAACCAACATAAATCCACTTGGGAAGAAAAAGAAAGAAAATATCAGTGAACAAATCAAATAACAAACAAAAATCCAACTACTGTGACTTACTCAAAATCTCAGGGGGGCTCATTATCAATTCGACACAAATCTTGATAGACTTAGTTATTAACACAGAGCTGCTAAAATGAGCATTTATCTCCATCTGCAAGTGAAGTTAGGATTTATTGGGAAGGAGGAGAAAAACCTGAGGGTTTTCAGGCTCTGAAGCTCTCTTTTCAATGGTGTATTGTGTGGCGTGTGTGAGTGTGTGCCTATAAGATAATAAAATTGTGTAGGTTATTGGGTGGTTTGAGAGCAAGCTTTGGTTTCCCACTGCCTTCATTATTTTGTAAGAGTTGAAGCATGTCGAGGGGGCAGGATTGGATTAGGAGTGGTGCTGGACTTTCCTGACGTGAAAGGGTTCTTGGGGTTCTAGCTCTTTTACTTAAAATGAAGGGTTTGAACCTACATGACTTTTTTTTTTTTTTGAGATCTTTTAGAGAATATGAATATTCTCTGATTATTCAGGTGCTCACAGTGCTCACCAAACCTTAACAAAGCCTGACTCTCTTTTTAGGGCAGACTTAACGAGAAGCCATTTAAAAGCAAAAGGAGTTTCTCATGTTCTGTCTCCCTCTCTGATATTTTCCACTCATTTTTTCTCCTAACTCTGGGAAACGAACAAGGGGTGGTGGAAAGGGAGGTGGGCGGGGGGATGGGGTGACTGGGTGATGGGCACTGAGGGGGACACTTGATGGGATGAGCACTGGGTGTTATGCTATATGTTGGCAATTGAACTCCAATAAAAATAAATAAATAAATAAATAAATAAATAAATAAATAAATAAATATAAATTTAAAAAATAAAAATAAATAAAAGCAAAAGGGCTGTTTTGAACTCGCAGGCATGTGGCTCAACCGTGCACAAAAGCAATGATACTTCAAGGTCACCGGGCTTCAGAGGACTCAGGCATTTCTCTGTCAGAGCACCACATGGCCAGAATAGTCTAGAAAATCTTGCAAAGGCTGCTGTGTCTGCTATGTGACCAAACTTGTTCACAACATCTCTATTTAATGATAGATTTTAGCTTTTTTATTTTATTTAAGGCTATAACGTATATATCTGAAATGAAACAAAACCAAATCAAACCCTGAAAGACAAAGCTTTTCCTTACACAAAAGTAAAATGTGTTTCGCATTTTATGTGTTGGCTTCGGTCCAAATTAAATAATCTGGGAAACTCATTAAATGCATTTAAGAGTTTAAGTACTGTTGCTCATTGTTCTTCCTTTCTGGGTTAGCTTTACGACCTAAAAGACTTTATTTTTAAAAGAGTTTATTTGGGTACAAAAAGTGTTGTAAACCCTTGCTGCCTACCTGCAGGTTTTGTCCGATGTCCTACTGTTTCCCCGTCTATCTCAGCTTCATGCTTCTAGAATCTTGAAGGAATGTCTGATAATCAGTTTTTTCTTCCTTATTGTCCAAGACAGCTTCTCAGAGACAAACCCAGGGGCCCAGTAAGGATTATTTTGTCTTTAAACTGTCATGACTTATCTTTCAGATATTATAATCTGGCAAAAACACAGAGTTAGCGTTGACACATGAAAAATCATTGCTCCCCTACCCGGTAGCGGTGATGACTTCTTGTCTGTAGACCCCTGAATGGACTGTGGACGGGAAACGGAATTATTCTTATCAAATTTACCAATTACACTGGAATGTTTTAGCAATTACCTGCCAGTGAATCTGCCAGAGTCACGTCTTTTAGGTGGTAATGTAGAGTTAATGATAGGCCACTGGAAGCAGCCACTAGCGGTGCGTTGGGCCAGTTGTCCTCTAACATTTTTTTTTCTTTTTCTTTTTCTTCCTGCAGCTCTGTGGCATCTTGATCCTGGCGGTAGCAATTTGGGTACGATTAAGCAAAGATGGGCAAGAGGTAAATAAAGAGATACAAGCTTCTCTGCTCCCAAAGTAGTTTATTTCTCTTATAATGATGACAGTAATGACAATAATAATGTAAATATTTCTAGAGCATTTTTCTTACCTGCCTTAGGTAGTCATTCATGCTGGTGCATGATTGTATGATTAACTTCAGTTGAATGAATCCCAATTACTCACTGCGTAGGCCCATGCCCAGCACACTCCTTCTGGAGAATGGAGAGGTGTTCTTTGAAAGAAGAACAGTGGCCGTGGAAGTGGAGGTGGGAAGGAGCTGAAAGTGGTGGTCTGGCCCCTTCACTGTTTGCAGGAGGCCGGCCTCAAGTGCAACTGGAGGACACAGGCTACCGTCCCTCCGCACCCACAAGTTTTGTACCGTGAGGTACCGATGGGTGTTTGGCTAATCCCAGGGTGGGAGGTTGGTTCCAGAGTAAAGCAGTTGAGAAGTTCTCCTGGAGAAGAAGAATTTGGGTCTGTGTCTTAAAGGCAACGAGGGACGAAGGTGATTGATAAGAGCCTGGGCCAGCTGGCGGGCCTCCTGTCACAGCAAGAGGACGCTTGCACTAGGCCAACTCAGCAGTTGGCAAGGGAGCCTGGCCTCTTGCTCTCTGGAGAAGCTTAGCACCAGCCCCCTTCCCTCACCAGGCCCTCCACCAGGCCCCCTCACCAGGCCCCCCACCAGGCCCCTCACCAGATTCCCCCACCAGATCCCCCACCAGGCCCCTCACCAGATCCCCCACCAGGCCCCTCACCAGGCCCTCCACCAGGCCCCTCACCAGGTCCTCCACCAAGCCCCCCACCAGGCCCCCTTCCATGCCCTGTGGCAAAGCCCTTAGCAAGCAGGCCAGGGGTCTGGAGGCAGGTGAGTTGGGGGTTCTTGGGTGGCCCATGTGCTGTCCGTGACCCTCACCGTGAACCTCACTGTGACCCTCATCATGACCCTCACCACGGGCACATGTGGCTGTGAACACAATGTAGGACATGCAGGGCTGTTGTTTTGGTTCCATTCAACATGTACCTGGCACCTTTTCCTGCTCCCCGGTTTCCATTCTTCTCCCTCCCTTCTTCTCAGCCCCCCCCTCACCCCGCCCCCATATTATCCCTACTCCTAAGCTCAGTCCTTCCCTTCCTCCTCATGGTCTGGGCTCTTGCCTCTATTCAGGATCACATCCCCCACTGCTGGAGCCTTCTAACGTATTTATTTGCCCAAATACAGGCTCTCGGTGTCAGAGGAATTATGATTCTCATTTGATAATTATTAAGATATCTTAAGCCAGCAATTAAAGTAATGTCTTTTCTACAAAAGCTTATTATACCGTGATGAGGCTAAATGCCTTGGGGGCAGCCTTGTAAGGAAGATTAGAAGAAAATCAACATCTGTTCTGATGCTTTTCCTCAACTGGGTGGCTTCTCTTCCTCTTCCTCCCTCTCTCCCTCCCTCCCTCTTTCCTCCCAACCTCACTCCATCCTCCTTTCATCCTTCCTTCCCTCTCTCCCTCCTTCTTCCCTCTTCCTCCCTTCCTCCCTTCCTTCCTTCCTTCCTTCCTTCCTTCCTTCCTTCCTTCCTTCCTTCCTTCCTTCTTCCTTCCTTCTTCCTTCCTCCATTCCTTCCTTCCTCCCTCCTTCCCTTCCTTCCTCCCTCCATTCCTTCCTCTCCTTCCTCTCCTTCCTGTCACTCCTCCCTTCCTCCCTCCCTTCTCTGTCTCCTCTTCTCTTTTTAAAACTTGCTTTCTACCCTTGGACAACTCAAGGAATTGCAGTGGCAGCGGTTTCCTCACTCAGGGCCTATCCATGCTGAAGGAATTGGGTGGGGGACAGGTGAGGCAACTAGTTGGTGACATCCTAGCCCATCTGAATCTCATTTACAGTTTCACACTGATAAATGTTAACTGTGACTCCCTGGTGGCCCTTGGGCTCTGGGCTTGAACTCAAGAAGGGTATGTGAAGATGCGCTGAATTTTGTTGCCTAGAAGCTGATGTCTGACTTCTGGACGCATAATTAAGCCCAGAGATTAAACAGCCTCCTATTCGGAGGCCGCTGTGGCCTTCTGCGGATGTGTGTGCAGCCCATCTTTTATTTTATTTTATTTCTGGTTGACATGGGAACATTTTCTTTCCCCCAAGGGCTTCTGGTAAACAACTTTGGTGTTTAGTCTGTTAAGAAATTCCACACACCGAACGTATTAAAGGCAAACTGCTGTCCTTGCGAGGGTGGGCCCCCATCTCTGGGGAACAAATGAACTTCTTGAGCGAAGCTGCATCCTTGGTGACATGTGGATGCTTGAGCTCTGGATGGAAGTCCACATCCGCTAGGACGGTAGGCAGCTTGGTTTCTGTGAAAGTGGCTTGATTTAGCTTTCTGGGAGGCCGGTGACAAAGACTCAAGAGGGCAAAGACCTGGATTTTAGTAGGTGGAGAAGCAGAGGCAACAGTCCCAGGAGGAAAAGGCCGAGCATCCAGGCAGAGGGGAAGAGGGCTGTGCATGACGTGTAGCCCATCTCTTAGGGCTCAGAGGGTCTCTCCTCAGAAGGCTTTGCTTTCCCTCACAGAGACTCAGTGCCCAGGTGCAGCCTTGGGCAGCCCCTCAGTCTCAGGAGAGCTCTGAGAGTCCAAAGCGCACCTGTAGCCTCCCCTCCAATGTCCTGCCATGGGGGTTCTACGTCTTGACCCACACAGACACCGGTCACCCGAGACAGCCTGGAAAACCCGCTGCTCCTTTCCCTGGGCAAACACCTGGCCCCAGATTTCCATTTCCAGCCTGAACAAGGCCGCACTTGCTGGGCTGGACTTGCGACAGCCACCCCCTACCCCTGGTCACACTGGTCTCAGCCCAGGGCTTCCAGAACCGCCCAGAGAATGCTGGCTGCACTCCTCTGGGCGCCTCTGGGTGTTGCACCCATCACTCCACGTCTGGCCTGTCTACACCGACTTCTGGTCACTCTGACAGCGAGTCAGGCCTCTCGAGGCCTTCAGGGGCCTGCCCTGGCCACACATTCTAGGGAAGGGCAGTGGGGAGCTGGGGTTTCCGGCTGCTGCTTCTTATCTTTGGTCATTATGGACTTTGACCAGATGCCAGGCATGTTTATTAACAAAACTGATTTCTTAGCTCCAATATGAACAAGCAAACAACAACCAAATAAACGAAAGACCTGAAAAACAAACAAAATATCTTTCGGACGTTAACCAAACTTTCTAAATACGTAGGTTGAAACCCCGTTGGTGAGCCTAGACTCTCAGAGACAAAGGAGGCCTCAGATACCACAGAGGCTGACCCAATTTCCTTTATAAAGGGGAAACTGGGGCCCTGCAGGGTTGGGCAACTATTCCAGGGTTAGAAACTTAGACCCTTACCAGAATATAAATCTTTGTTTTCATGCTTTTATAGTTTCAGCACATCCCTTCCTATTGATTATTATTTTTTAAAGAGTATTTATTTATTTATTTGAGAGAGAGAGAGAGAGAGACGAGGGAGAGGACAAGCAGGGGGAAGCAGCAGCAGAGGGAGAGGGAGAAGCCTGGGAGGATGATGGGGGGCTCGATCCCAGAACCCTAGGATCATGGCCTGAGCCAAAGGCAGATGCTTAACTCACAGAGCCACTCAGGGGCCATTTCCTATAGATTATTGAATGAAGTTTTCCTCTAGGCCACCAGCTGGTTTTTAAAGTCTTTAAAAATGTACACATTATTATTACTAGGTTATTGTTATTATTATTATTTTTAATGTATTTCCTGTTAAGGGAGCTGCCGCACATACTGTGCAACAGGTTCTAGGAGGCAGCGTCTCTGGGTTAGGGTAACAACTAGTGCTCGTCCGGGAGGTAGCCCAGGAGATAGGGATCATACAGGATGGGCGATGTCCCAGGAGCACCTGTGAACGGCACCGGCACCAGGCTTCACTTTTGACTGGTGATTTATCTGGAGGACAAGTGGTAGACTGAGGTTAGGTACCCCGAAGGTAATGAAGGAGGGTAAGTGTGTTGCTGGAGAACAGAACTGAGCCATGCAGGGTGGGTAGCCAAGCCAACATCAGGAGCCTTAGGACGTTTTCCTCAATATCCCATTACTTAATAGTCAAAATAAGGGATTTCTGGAAGCCTCTGTAGCCTATACGTCCTGGGAACACAGAGATAGAATTATATGGAATATCAAGAACTAGATTTATTTTCTTAGTTTAAATATTTTTTGTGTTTTGGCAAATGTATGGACCTGTGTGATCACTATGGCAATCAACATGCAAAGCATTTTTCTAAACCCATAGGTGTTCACTTGTACCCTCAGCTGTCGGTTGCTCTTTCCTTCCTGCCTTCCTCAAGGTCAAGCACTGCTCTGATTTCTGAGTTACCTATTCTTGAAGGTCTTATAAATGGAATTGTACAGCAGTCACTCTTTGCAATATAGCTTTTATGAGATTCATTCATATTGATGGGTCTCTTCGTACTTTGAGGAGCTTGCCTTTCTAATTTAAATAATTAAATTGCCATAAAATGCTGCTCCAGTGTATAAAATATGTACAAAATATGCAAACCAAAGGTCACAATCATGGATGAAAGCACCTCTCCTTCTGAGCTTTTAAAAATAATTGACATTTGAAAGGCGTCTTGCATCTCTTGCATCCAGCATTCAATATATCATCTTAGAAGAAATGTAAATTGGAAATGTTATTCAGACGAGTCACATCTCAATGGAATATAAGCTCCTTGAAGGCAGGGGTATTGTACCTCTTTACGTCACTGAAGTATCTCCAGGTCCTAGAATAGGGCCTGGCACATACCAAGTACCCAATGGTTATTTGTTGAACAACAACCATCAGAGAAAGGGATTTTCTGTCATTGATCTCTTTTTTATTTTCAGATTCTCAGCCCTGGTGATTCTGGTACTAGCCCCTATATTGCTGTGAATATCTTGATTGCTGTGGGTTCTATCATCATGATTCTGGGTTTCCTGGGGTGCTGTGGTGCCGTGAGAGAAAGCCGCTGCATGCTTCTTTTGGTGAGTCCTTCACACAAACCATGACACCCACCCTTCAGGCTTCTGAGCGCCATCTCCCATTCCCATTGTCTGTCAAGAGGACTTGCCAAGATTGATTAAGCTCTAACTTATGTTTAAAGGGTTTGATTATAGAAGCTAACATTTTTTAGCGTAGAGGATGCCCTAAGAAACTTTAGTCCCTGCCTTCCTTCCTTCCGTCTTGTTGAGCAGTTGCTGTGTGACGGATACTGTACTCAAAGATTCATAGACGTGAAGACAGTCGGAAGCCAGGAGGGGAAACTGGCAAGCAGACTCTTAGCTACCGAGTGAAAGGCCCAAGAAGGGGAGGGCAAGGATAGGGAAGAGAACTTCCAACCTGGAAGTAGAAGTACAAAGGGTGTTTGTGTGGGTGAGAATGTGATGGGCTCTCCTGGGAGAGAGGCTGCCAGTAGGACACTGGCCTGTTCAGGGCACGACAAGGCTTCAGGTGTGGCTGGAGTGGGGGCAGAGGCTGTTTTCACCCAATGCTGGGAGATGGGTCTGAGAATGGAGAGCCCCACCTCATATTCCATGCTAACAAAATTGTTAGGGACTGAGGTAATCAGATTTGTGCCTTAGAAAGCTTCAAGGAGGATGGATGGGGTTGGGATAACCCACCGACATTTAACGGGTACAGTAGAAAATAATAAATGGATGTAGAAAAAGTATTAGAAAAAGATCTTGACATATTTATTAGATAAAGTCTAACCTTAGCATTTACAGAGCTCATTTAAGCTTGTTTCTCTAATAAAATAAGTACTGTGTTTGTCCCCGAAAAAATTTTTTAGCTGTTTGTTTATTACCAGGGAAGGTAGAGACGGAGCTTAATAGGATTTTAATAGCATCCCTTGTGGTTGCTTTTTGATCAATAAGGCCTCATTTGCAATTTGGGAGATTTAATTACTTTAGGAGCTTGTTTTAAAAAGAGAAAAACTAATTTGTGGGCTGCATTCTTTAAGGCTATGATTCAGTAGCTCTGAGACAGGTTTTGGGAGTCGACATTTATAATGAGACCCTGGGTGATCCTGCTAGAGGTAGAAATGGAGCTTTGAAGTCACTTGTGAAGTCTGTTTTCAAGTTTGTGTGAGTTTGCTTTGATGAAGAAAGAGAAAGAAAAAGATAATATTCAAATAATTGCATCTAAGTGTTCACACTTCCTCCATTCAACATCACCTCGATGTCTACAATCCTACCAGTAAATGTTTGTTTTAACCCTTTGCCTGGTCAGTGTTTGAAATAAATGTTTTTGGCCACTCATGGCCTCCAAACTGGATTTTTGAGGCAAAGGGTAGAGTAAATGAAGAATGCTGTTAGTATTCCAGCCGTTAAATGATCTCAACTGCCCGAAGATGCACCAAGCCCAAGGGTCCCAAGAGATGATGACTGACTGCACCTCTGGATAATACATATTCCATTTCTTTCTTTCTTTCTTTTTTTTGTTTTTCAGTTTTTCATAGGCTTGCTTCTGATCCTGCTCCTGCAGGTGGCGGCAGGTATCTTAGGAGCTACTTTCAAATCTGAGGTGTGTACACATGATATTCGATAATTTTGGAAAAGCCGGAAAAAAAAATCAAAATACTGCCCTCTGGCATGAATAATTTAACAATGCTTTTCAATTTTCAGTCTGAGCGCATTCTGAATGAGACTCTCCATGAAAACATAAAGCTTTTGAGCGCAGCAGATGAGAATGCAAAAGCATTCCAGAAAGCCCTGACTGAATTTCAAAACGAGGTAATTAGAATGTATAGGCCCTTTGGGGAGTTGGGCGTTGGTTGTATGTTGACTTTGTAAACAGAATGGCCCAAACAAAATGGTCCATGAGTCCATTTTGCAGTTTTGGACTGATTATCCTGTCACTATGCAGTAAGAAAAATCCGAGAGTATTTCTAACTTTATTCCCAGCTTCTTAGGAAGTTCTGGAGCAGTTTAGAAGGACAGAGATCAAGAAGTACGTTTATGACCAATTAAGCCTCCTTTGTGCCAAACCAATTGTTGCCTCATATTTACCATCTAGCAGGACAGTGTTTAGGGGCATGTGGACTATTCTCTCTCTCTCTCTCTCCCTCCATGGCTGCCCCCTCTGTCATACAAAGAATTATAGGAATCATTTATTGCTTTTCCGTATGTACCTGCCCTGACATTCAGTAGCTCATTTAATCCTTTTGACAGTTCTGTGACATGGATCGCATTATTTTTATTATCCCTATTTTACAGATAAGGAGGTTAGGTCCTCAAGAGGTCTGCTGGCTAATGAGTAATGAGTTTGGAATTTGAACCCAGCTGTCTGACTAGTTATTATTTTAAATTGATCTACTAGTCTCTCCCTTATTTACTTATTAAAACCTTCTCTGTCTTTAGGGTAAAGTCAAAACTTGGGCAAGGCGTTGAGGGTGTTCTACTCTCTGGCTCTTACCTGATATTTTAACACTAGCAAGCACTACTTCATAAAAATAAAACAAACACAAAACAAACACACAAACCCCCCCGCCCCGCTCTGGTCCAGTCAGGTTCATCTACTCAGGATCCCTTAAACAAATTCTACCTTCTTGTCCCGGCATCATTCCCTATCTTGGGAAATACTTACGACTTTCCTCTTCCTTCCCAGATACTACGTGTACTTCAAGTCCTGACTAAAATATTACTTACTCTGTGAAACTCCTAATCACTCCTTTATTCAGAATTCCCATCGTATTGACTACATGTAGCATTCGGTTCACACGTTAGGGAAGTTCTCAGAGTCTTAGAGGAGGAGAGTTGGACTTTGTAGGGCATTTAACTTGACTTCTCATTGCTTGATGTATTTTATATTTATGTTCATCCACTCTCTAAACATTGACGAGTTGAAAGTTTGTCCATTTTTGCCCATCCCATCCCATTTATATCTCTGTCTGATGATTAGTCTGTTCTTTCTTAGTTTGAAAGAAAACCTGCCTCCCTAGGATTTACATCATTTAGTCCATGTTCTTCCTTCTGGAGTTCCGGAGGAAAAAGAAAATCTACTGATGCTTCTGCGCATTGCAACTTTTACTTTGACAATGGCTATCATATGATTTCTAAAAGCTTTGCTTCTTAAGTTGAAACATCCTTAGTTTCTTGAACTATTTATCAGATGGCTTTTTTTTTTTCCCAGAGCATTCCCCAGTTCCTGTTTGAATAGACTCCAGCTTGTAAAAATTCTGCTTAAAGCATCATTTCCAAGAGCTGAAACCTGATAGGAACCCGTCTCTGTTTCACTTCCTCTGTGTGGTGCTTTTCCCAGCTTCCCCATAGCTGCATTTCTTGATCCTCTCCCTTGCAGCATCCTACTCTGGAGCCCAGGTCAACCCAGGTTTAAAGCAGGAAGAATTTAAACAACTCAGTTCTTCCCCTGGGTGGGATTGAGCATCATTCATCCTCCCTGGTGGTTGACCTAAGACGAAAGGTACTATAGGTAACCACTGGGTCTCAGGATTGGGTTCCGAATCACACTTGTTGCATGCCATCCCTGATGGCCAAGGTCTAGTCTAAGCATGGATGATTATATGTTCTGTTTGCTGTAGCACAGTTCTGAATTACTTCTGTTCTGGTGCACTGATTCTATGCCTGAAGCTTCCTATGTTCATAGAACTATAGTTCTTTAATGTCCATTTTTATTCCTTCCTTCCTCCTTCCCTCTCTCCTTTCTTTGGGTTAAGAGTGGGATTGATGGTGGGGGCGGGGGGCGGCACAGTGCGGCACTGGGCTCAGCTGGGCAGAGCTGAACTGTGTGCAGTGGGAGAGCATCCTGTATTACATTCTGCTCCTGATGATCTGCTTTGTCCATCTTCTTCCCTCCCTCCCTCTTTCTCTAGTTGTCTCTTCCTCCCTTTCTCCACCAGGGCTTTTCCTTTTTAGGAATGCTTTTTTGGAAAAAGAATCCTATACCGAACTCTGGCTGGATGACTTGGGGCCTTACCACGCGTGACAGAAGTTGTAGATACAAAGTGGTTTTCTCTTTTGATTTCAGAGAATTCCCAGGTGAATTTTCTGCTAACATACTAATGGAATATGCCCCTCTTGGATTCTCGGTAATGGCTATTTTTCTAGAGGTCGTTGAGTTATTCACTGCACAGAGCCTTGTTCATCCAGCTGTTATAACACTTGCAACAAATCCTGACCAGCTTCTTCCTTGACTTCTCTCAGGTCTGATCTGGTGACCAGATATCTTACCAAGTTTAGCCTTTCTACCTTCTCCTCTGTCTTCTGTTTCTAGGCCTCCCCAAGGAATCCTGAGGTATATTGTATTCCAAATATGGACTGACCTGTGAGTACATATATTGGGACTTAAAAAAAAAAAGATCTGGGTGTTTCTATCAATTACTAGTGTTCAAGACTATTTAATCAAAAGGCATAAGCAATTAATCATGTCTACCATGGAAACAGGAAAGAAGGTTATTTCAAGATTGCCTTCTCTGCTAATACTGATTGACCTTGCGACCAACTGAAATCTTTCACTGTTTGTCATATGAATGTCTGCTGAGTCAGATATTTGTGCATCTAAGGCTTTGAGCCCAAGTGCAAGACTTTGTATCTGCTTCCACCGAACTAGTTGGTTTGAGTCCATTCTTTGAAATCACTTTGGAGCTTGATTCTGCTCCCCAATGTGTTAATCATCATGCCAGCTCTCTATCAGCTACAGAGCTGAAAAGGTACTTTCCAAATATTTATCTAAATTATTCATATCAGCATTGAACAGAGAATAATGGAAATGGCAACAACTGCCATAAAACAACGTAGCCAACGCATGCTGAGTAATTTCTACAAGCCAGGCACTGAGCTAAGCACTTCATATCTTCATGTGAATTTTCCCATTTTTTTTTCTTTACAACAAGTCTACGACTTACATATTACTGTGAGGAACTACGACTATCTGTATTCTACAGATAAAGAACAGAGGCACAGAGAGGTTAAGCAACGTGGGTAACATGATCACCCAGCCTGTAAGTGAGTTTTCTCAATATCTGGGCCTTACAATACATCTGAGCCTAGAAAACTGTGCAATCTTGGTTCTATTTCCTTCAAACTTTTTTCCTCTACCTTTTCTTCATGAAGTATTGTCTCTCTACTAGAGCAAGTAGGACCAGATGAGGGACAGTTACTTCTCTCTTTCACCTAATAATATGGCGTGCCGTAAACCCTGAGTCATTGGGCTTATCGCTTCCTTGTTTTTCTTCCTAAAACATGACCACAAACTCCTTTCGTGTTTCCCCACTTTCCAGTGTATTCTGGGCCTTAACCTTCCTTGACATTATTCTGAGAGCTTCCTCCTTCATTTGCATCCCTCCCTCATTTTGTGGCTTTCCATGTAAAATTCAGTCTTATGAGAGGCCCCACTAAGCATCTTCTTTGGCCTTTGAGAGGCCTCTCTCTCTTTTCCTCCTCTCCTCCCAAAATGATCAAAGATCATGAGATGGAAATTTCATTTTTTAAAACTCTCTCATCTCTTTTGAGCAAAAGTTTTTTAAAGAGACCTTGATTTTCTCATGGACTAACTCCTTGGAAGCTTCTTTCCTGAAGTCTAGGGTACTAGATCTGTTTCTGCCCCTCTCTTTTGTCATTTAAAACTAGGTGAGTTTTTTCCTCTTTTTGCCAACTTCCTCAGACTTGTGCATCTGCAACCCTATTTTTTTTAAATTACTATTAAGGCCCAAATGGAAGATTCCTTCATTTTTCTTCTGCACCTAGAGAAGTTGTTGAGATGATTTACATGACATTTTAGTATAAGAAACATCACATTAATAGTTTCAGAAGAATAGGATTCAATGTATTGACAATGTTTTTTTCTTCTTTAGTGATTGCTCTTTATATCTACTTTTCATTAAACAGTTTAAATGCTGTGGTTTGGTCAATGGAGCTGCTGACTGGGGAAATAATTTTCAAGAGAATTACAAGTCATGTGAATGTTCAAGTTTGTCAGATTCTTGTGTGATGTATGATGGCAAAAATGTTTACAAACAGGTGAGGACAAATGAAATTTGACACAGTAAGTGGTTCTGTTGATTTTTTTTTTCCAGTGAAAGTCTCTACAAAAAAATTAAATTGCAAGCAATTACAATGGGAATCATGATATAAAAGTCCCAGGAATTTCCCAATAAAAAGTAAATCCTGTTTAAAGATAAAAGTAGGTATAAAGAAGTGAAAGTATTTCTTTTTTTTTTTTTGAGTCTGATATCACTTAAAGTCAACTTTAATAGATCAAAGAAACATTCCAAGGAAAGTACAAGCTAACCGATGAAAGTTATCTCATCCTCATTAATAATGATTGATGACTTTAAACATTATTCTTAACTATTTTTTCTATTTTCACATAAATCCTAGAAATATATAGTTTCACTTCAGTTTATAAAGTTAAGATTTCTTGTTCTTATCAAAGGTTCCTTTTTTAAAGTAATTATGTGGGTATAAAGACTTGGTCTTCAGTAGCTTGGCTCTGGATGTTAGTGTATCAATCAATTTGCCTAATTATTGCTCTATTTGAGAAGTGGCCTCGGACATCTAAAGCCAATCAAAAAAGCTGGGTTCATCTTTTATGTGTTAACAGATATCATATTTATGTCTCTTGTAGATATCAATATGTGAATGTCGCATTTCTTATTATTGCTTAGTTCATCAAAGATGATTGACCACTTCCAATGGGCCAGGCCATTTACCAGCCACGGGATATCCATTCCGGACAGCCATAATGATTGCACTCATGGGGGTTATACTCAAATAATGAAGAAAGAAAGCTAGGCAACTTCATTTCAATAATTATTGGTATTTCTTAGATAGGGGCAGGCACAAGGTATTATGGGACCCTAGGTAACTCAGTCTTCAGGGTTCAAGGTCTCCTAGAGGATATGCTATCTGTCCCTTACCACAGGTCTTTACATAAATTGTTCCTTCTGCCTGGGAGGAATGCCTACAAAAATAATTATCAACATTAATGTTTAATTTATTTGTTGTTATTCTTCAGTGCCCACTATGTGAAAAACAGACCCTTGTTAAAATCACACATACTTCTGGAACCTCGAGGAGGTTATAATCTAGTTGGGAGAAAGATATATAAAAGCTCTTATAATTCAAAGAATTAATTTCTATAATACCTGATGATTATTTTCATTTTGGCATTGATGTAGTGATGGCTACTGAGGTTAATTATATAGTAGGAAATAGAAAGTATCTCAGGGGAAATTTCTCTGTCGGATCTCTTTTACTAATCTCATCAAAAATCAGGAGACTCTGCTCTAAAGGGGAATTGCTGTTACTAGTACTTAACATAATTCATGAGGAGAAGTTATCCACCAGACTACAGAGCAATCAGATTTTTTTTTATTGTCAAAGTAGTATCACTAAACAGTTTTATTCTTACTTTTTATATTCCTGCCGACCTAATTTAGTGATGTGATATCTGCAAAGAAGAGACGAAATAAATATGGTGTCAATGAATGCAGTTGCCACTTAGGATGATGAGAACATTAGTAAATTCAGTTGCAAACTGTTATCTGATTCAACAATGCAATTGTTAAAGATTCAACTCGAAGATGTTTTTCCTCAGGATAGATTTTTTTTTTTTATCCTAAAAAGTAATAGACATTCCCTCCAAATTCACACATAATTCAGCTGAAGATAGGCTGATAGCTGCACCAGTTTCCCAAAAGGAGGGTCATAAATTCATAAAATACTTCCATCTGCCTTGTGTCATTTGCAAGAAGTCTGGAAAAATAAGAAATCTGGAATGGCCATAACTCACATTTCTTTTTATTCCCCCCTACCTTTTGCCAAGATAACCTGGTTATCTGGAGGGGAAAGGGGGAAAACTCCTCAAATATAATGAATGTGACTCTGTAGATAAGATCATTAATCTTATAGTTAATCCTAAATGACATAATAATTTACTCTAATGTTTACCACTTTGGATCAGATGTGAGTGGAGAAACCCATTACATTTAAGAATGAGAGGGAAAAGACTATTTTACTCAGCCTTATGGAGAACTTTTATTTTATTAACCATAGCAATATTTTGTTAGCCCTCTGTGCATATAAGACTATCATAGGAATGATATATTTTCTGGCAATACAGATAATACCACTATTACATTGTGTCGTGTTTTTCCATTTTGAAAATTATCCATATAATTTACAATTGCTGGAATTTTTAGGTCTGGCCTAAAATGTCATAAGCTGAAATTGCATGCTAGCTTGAATATATTTCAACAAATGTGGCAGAGAGGCTACTTTCTAAATTCTTGTTTTTTACCAAGGTCAAGACAAAATAGTGGACACAGTAATTTTTTTTCCTTTTTCCAGTAAAAATAACTCTGATATAAATTATTTAGCGATTTTTTTAAACCTAGTTTTAAAAATGAAAGTTTATGCTACAGTTAGCTGAAACCCCAACCAGGGAACTCTTTGCTGCAGATTACAAACCTAAATAATACACAAAGTGATAACAGCTCTAAAATGAATAACTGAAAGTTAGGATAAAAGAATTATTTATACCTAAAGATTCCTAGATTTAGCAATGAGATAGCTAAAGCAAGATTTTCCTTCTTGGTACTTTCCAATGTATGAACAAACCACAGTTAACAAGCTTTGGGGGTGGGTAGAAGGGTGGATTGACGGAATGGAAGAGTGGAATAATCAATCCAATTCCTTTTTGTTGACTGTGTTCTTCCGTAGCAATGGTCAACCCAATGGGAGGGGGAACTTAATTAAAATAAGGTCAAAATTTTGATTAAAGGTAACTTTTTATGTTTTGTTTTTTAACAGCCGTGTATTTCTTTGATAAAAGAAGTAGTTGCAAAACATATTCTGATAGTAATTGGAATAGCATTTGGACTGGCGGTTATTGAGGTACAGTATAACCTTGCATTGTTGACTCTTCATTCATTGTTTATTCATTAATTCTTCTAACAAATATTTATAGTAAGCCAAGTATAAACCAGGTGCTTGAGAAAAACATTGGTGCCAACTGTTCAAGGTTTAGCATCTTTTCTGGTAGTCTTTGGTCTTGGAAGAGGATTACAATCTTGTCAATCAAGCACAGCTGAGACCATTATTTATGAATGATCTCTCCACTGGGACAAAAATTGAGTTAATCTCCACACAGTTCTTAATCCCAGATTTCCTTTTTATGTTGAAAAACCAGCATAAGAGTTAAGGTTTCCTGAAGTTAGAAGAGAAAGCACCAAACAAAACCAAAATACGACCTTTACAATTTCTTACCTCTCTTCCTGATTTTGAAACAAAATAAAAACTCACCTCAAGAGTGTGGGGAGCTCTTTTCCTGCTGTTCCATCTACAGAAATCTAACAATTTTTAAAAACTAGGGACAGGTGTCTTAAGGACTATGGGCTCACTTGAGGAAATTTTAAAGGAAATTTAAGGTTTATGTATTTATTTATCAATTTGATTATTGGTGTTGAAAAAAAAAAACAAACCTGTATTGGATTTTTATCTTGATGGACTTTCTTGGTATGACTTTTTTAAGAACCTGAGGATACTTTCTACATGGCCTAAATTTCTTTGCTAGAAAGATGAAATAGAACTATTTCAGAGAAGCGTTTTCGGAGTCCTTCCAGATCTTGGTTAATTTAGATATCAAGTGAGTCAACTCACTCTTGATCCTCTGTCAGGACATTGGCAAGGATCCTAATGACATGTGAGGTGTCCTCCTGGTTATTGCCTCTGGGGGCTGGTTAGGTCAGATGAGTGACTTCCGCTTCACTTTTGTAGAACACTATACAATGTCCTCCCCTGGATTTCTGGTAGCTTTCTATCTCTTACTTGTGCCACTTTACTGACAGAGAGGAATTTTAGCTGGGATTGAAGCAATTTAGTGTTCTAAGTGCTCTTTTAGGTTAACTGTAGAGTTTGAGCAGCAGGTTGGGCTGTTGAGTAGTACTTCCTTGTAGTCCAAATTAACAGGTCTAAGTATGGCACATTCTCTCAGTAGACATGGCTAACTTTCTTTTTGTCTGATATATAATGGACGTCAAATGGTGCTATATGCTAGGTCTATCTCTCTGGATTCAGCCTTTTGTATAATGTCTTTTTTCTCTCTCCTTTGTACTTGGGGTTTGTGCAAAGAATAGAAATACGAGCTAATGGTTGTAGAGATGAGTAAGGAATCACACACAAATGTACTCATATATTTATAAGCATGAAACACACATACATATATGTTGGGGGAGTAGACTTTAAATGAATGATTGAAAAGATCAGGCTTTAAATGAGGTATTCAGTGTAAGTGTCATTATAAGTGTCAAATCCATATTAGACTCGAATTCAGACAATTGACTATGACTGGCTACAAACCACTGATGCTTTTAAGAAACTTCTCGGAAGCAAAGCCAGAGAAAATAAGGACACAATCAACTAGGAAGATCGATGTCTCTCATATCATAGCCAAAGGCATTGCCAAGAATCTAAGTACATTTAATGGAAAATAAGATTACAGGAGGAATAGCATTTCAGTATTTTATGAAATTGGTATATTCCATGTGTTTGTTACACGTCTAGTATTTTACTGCTTGTTCTAAAGACATGTATAAGAAAAAGACCTTCCAAAGAATAATTTATAGATATGGAATTTGTACAGTAGTATCACAAAGTATCACCATTTTTCTGATTTAATGCTAGTTAAGTGTGATTTCTAGACTACATGTATATATAGCAAATGGTTGATTCAAAAAACTCTTGGCCATTTTTTATTGTTCACTCCCTCAGTCTAAAAGCCTGCCCTCCCTCTAGGATTTGAAGAGAAAAAAAAAATCATTTTATATTCCTCCTCTTTTTATTCAAAAAGGAGCTTTGGGGCAGCCCCGGTGGCCCAGCGGTTTAGCGCCGCCTTTGGCCCAGGGTGTGATCCTGGAGACCCAGGATCGAGTCTAACGTCAGGCTCCCTGTATGGAGCCTGCTTCTCCCTCTGCCTGTGTCTCTGTCTCTCTCTCTCTCTCTCTGTGTGTCTGTCATGAATAAATAAACAAATAAATCTTTTTTTTTAAACAAATAAATCTTAAAAAAAAGGAGCTTTGAAAATATCCAGTCTACAAAACTGTATCCAAAAAATGTACATTAGTCTGTCTTACAGGAGTTAATATTAGTTGCTTAACACTGAGGCCTGTCTCCATTCTGTTTCCCAAATTCAAATTCAAGAAAACATAAATATACATAGAAAAAAATCTCTCTAATTACTATTTTTAAGAAGGAAATAGAAACAAATATCTTCCTGCGGAAAGTATATTCAAACTATTTCCATAGACAAATATCACACGAAAAAAATCACCCTCTGACATTTAGACCTTTGATGTTAATCTGCTTAGGCACAGGCTGTGACAGACTGAGCAATAGGTATTTTCAATCTGTTAAGACCACATCCCTGAGGGATTTTTCTCAGATAAGATGTCAGGGATCTATGCAAAATGCTTTATTTTGTAAGGAAATTTTATCTATAGACATTGGAATTCTCATTACAGAATTAAATAACCAGGCTATCATATCTCTCCTTATTTGACTACACAACTTACTAGCACAGAAAATCAGTAGAACTCTTACTCCTCATTCTAATTAGTGGGGGAGGGAAAAAGCCATTGACAATGATAGTCATCACTTCGTAGGATAAACATTATCTTGACAGGAGGTCATAGGAACAAAGCAGTTAGAAGATAGGGAAATGAGAATTTTATAACGTTTTTTTGGACTGCCTCAGAATATGAGAACTCATGCACACAGCCTACAAGGTTATCCTGCGTCCTAGCATATATTACTGTATGATGAATCTCTTTTAATTATTCCCACTTTTATGAACAATGATAAATTATCTTTTCTGATGCAAGAAAATGTGATATTAATCATCTAGTATGCTGATGAATGCTGGACTTCTATTACAAGGATGTGACAGTGAATGGCAATAGAGAGTTGCCTTATCCCAATATTTTGTCCATTTTCTTTACTCTTTCCTAATACTTGTTCCCAGACTGAAGGGCTTGAGACCAAGGCAAAAAGATGAAACTTCAGGGCTTTTCCAGGTCATTCTAAAAGAACATTCTAAAAGAATATTATGGATGAAAATCATTATTTTTGCAGAGAATTGGTGTCTACTGTTTTGTTTTTAAGAAGGAAGAAATACTGGGCAGCAGTTCTCATCTGAAATGCATTTCCAGGAAAGAATTAGTAAGCAGGATGCCTCAGTACAGGAGGAACACTTAGGATGACTCAGCATAAATGGCCCCTGGCTCTCCTCCTGCCTCGGGTGGGGAGGAAACTTTCCATCTATAATACACAGGGGTCCTTTCCATCATTTCTGCATCGAAGCCACAGCAGGCCAGGCACTGACTGCGGAGTCAACGAGGGCAAGTTTTAGGGTCCCTCATTCTTGGGAGAGCCATTTAATGAGATGGAAATTATGCCCCAGATTTTCAGCTGTGCTTTTTCACTTCAAAGGAAATTCCTGAATTAAGCTATTCCCTGTAGATTTAGAAGCTTTTTAAGAAAAAAAAAAAAGTTACTGTCTTCATTCCTCTTGGCAATGCCTAAAAATATGGCAAGAGAAATTCTAGACGCCTTGATTTTATGCAGATGATCTAAACCAGATGATCGCATAACCTATTCATGGAAGCAGTAGGTACATTTAGCCCCCCAGAGGCCTGAGTTCTTCAGGGCTCCAGGGTAGATGCCCCACAGAAGGGTGTGTGTGTTTGAGAAAGATAGGGTGCTCTGAAGGCAGCCAATCCTGCACAATCAGACAGAGCCAGTTACAAGCGGATTGGCCAGCTAAAAACTGATTAAAAACACAGAATACTCCAAGAGCTTTCTCAATGCTCTTTTTGTCTCACTGGTCATCCAAGCAGAGCGATGACTTAGGAAAATAAGATGAGAACTGTCAGTAGCCAGGATCTTTTCATATGTAATAGTCTTTCTGTCTATTTGTAATGTCTCCAGCATTTTAAATTCCATGTTAATCTTGTTATTTTATTTTCTAGATACTTGGTCTGGTATTTTCTATGGTCCTGTACTGCCAGATTGGGAACAAATGAATCTGTGGATGTGTCGAGCTCTCATCCATCAAGCCCCTTTAACATTTTGCTTTCGTTTTGTAACTTTAAATAAACAAATACTGTACATGTTAGGAGCAGCTGTCTTATTAAAATGTCTCATTTAGCTAGATCACAGATATCTTCCAGACATATTGAACATATATAAGATTTGAGTGACACAGGGAAAATGATATGAATGCGATTTTTACTTAAAATAAAAGTAACATTGTTTATGCTGGTGTATTTTCCTGTCTGATCATTGTGTTCA
Organism: Vulpes lagopus; assembly: GCF_018345385.1. Classification (NCBI taxonomy): domain Eukaryota; kingdom Metazoa; phylum Chordata; class Mammalia; order Carnivora; family Canidae; genus Vulpes; species Vulpes lagopus. Next base: position 56,728,287 of record NC_054828.1, read on the forward strand.
GGGGGTCCTGTGCTTAAGACATTCAACTGGAGCCACCCAGTGGAGTAATCTTCATTGCTAAGTGACGGATGGGGCCATAGTTAGTTAAAGCAGTGAATCTGGAAGCAACGCTCTCTTTCATGTGACATTATCAGCTGTTGGTGATGAGGTTGAGTTGAGTCTCAAGTTGAAGAACTTGAGAGCGGCCTAGCTGAAAGTCAACATCTCTCTTCTGTTTGTGCTAATGTTGACTAATGGGATCTCTTTTTTTCTCCTCGCTGTTGGTGGTGGTGGTGGTGGGTTGGTGAGCAAGAGGATCTGAGCATTGCCTTTTAGTCTCTGAATCTCTAGTACCTCTTTGGATCTTTCTCTGAGACGTGGATATAAGTGCTTTTGTCCTTCGAGTTCCTACAGGCATTGTTATGTTTTACTATTTATTTAGGTATAATATACACACCATCAAGTGAACAAATCTTAAGACTCCACCTGTGTAAGTACCATCCGGATCACGATCCAGAATATTTTCAGCACACCAGGATGCCCCTTCACTATGGCTGGAGCTGGCTCACACCAACTCCCAAGGGCAGACTGTATATATAACATGTGCACAGTGACATCACATTGGTAGCTTGAAATCCACCACGGTGGGAGTATTAATATTACGGGAATGGCCAATGCTGGAAAATCAGGATTTTCTTTTCTTTTCTTTTTTTTTTCTTTTGAGAACTGATTGTTAGACATTCACCAGTATACCACTGCTCTCAGCAAATGCTTCCCCAAAGGTAACCGCTCTTCTGATTTCTAGGACCATAGATTTATTTTGCTTATTCTTGAACTTTCTATAAATGGAATAGTAAAGCATGTACTCTGGCTTCTTTTGCTCTCAACACTGTTTGTGAGACGTGTCTATATTATTGTATGCAACTCTAGCCCATTCTTGTTGCTCTGTAATATTCCATTGTATATGACTATATCACAATGTATTCTCCTGTTGATGGGCATTGAGTTTGCTTCCAGTTTGGTGCTAGTATGAATAAAGCTGCTGTAAACATTCTTTTACATCTTTTGGTGCTTATAGGTACTGATTTCTGGATAGATACGCAGGGGTGGAATAGCTTTGTATTCATACATTTAGATTTAATAGATTCTCTTCAAGAAATCTTCTAAAGTGGTTATGCTTATCTATACTCATACTAGAAAAGTAGGAAAGACCTAATTTTCTCTTCTGAGAAGGAAAAAGGGAGAGAAAGGCAGTCATTATCAAATGGATCAGAGTACGGAAGGAATGGGAAACTGGGAGGGTGGGTGCATACTGGGCTGGGTTGGGCAACCTAATTCTGTGCTCCCCTATTGCTGACAAAGATAACTATCCTTTTCTGAGCACCTGTCATCCCCTGGGAACTATCCCAGAAACTGTACTTTTATGTCTTGTTTCTTCTTACCATATCCTTATAAGCTAGATACTATTATCCTCCTATTGCAGGTGATAAAATAGGGACTTACGTGAAATTAGGGAACATGATTAGAGTAAAACCATTAGTGATCGACATAACTGGGATCCATACCTTGACGATTACTTTCCAACCCTCCCAAACAATTGCCTCCCTAATGGATCATGCATATTTGGCTTTCTCATGTCTACTAATGTACTTGCCATATATTATGTTAATCACCTGTTCATGTGTTTGTCTCTGTTAGTATCCTGCAACTTTTTGAGGGTGTTGTTTCTTATTTATCTTTATGTCCCCTATATCTATCACAGTGCTTAACAGCCAATAGATGCTCAATAAATTATAGCTAAAAATAATCCTTAGATTTATCGAGAGCTTGCTACGTGCCTAAAAATAATCTAAGCACTTTGCACAGAGTAATTTATTTAGTCCAGAACAATCCTCTTAGGTTAGTACTATTGTTAGGCTACTTCCCAGAAAAGGAAACCAGAGATGAATGAGATTAACTAACTTTTCTTAGGTCATGCAGCCAGCAAGTGGAGGAGTTATGATGACTGTCTTGGGCGATAATACACGCCTTTCTCAAACACCTTTCCATAAGAGCTAGCTCTATACTAGACAGACACGGCCAGCTGGCAAAGGTGGGATATTATTCTGAATTGTCTCAAGGTCTGTTTCTGGATTGTTTTGTTCTCCTTGGACTGATACCATACTATTAAATGTTATAAGGCTGGATATAAAGCAGAATAAGCTAAGAAAGATCACATATTAGGATATTTTATGGTAAATATTTTATGGTATCAATGATATAAAGAATGTGTCAGTCAAGGTAAGCATGAGATTGAAAACTCTCTTAGCTATTTCAAACAGTGGAAGTACAATGCAAGGAAATGCTGAATTAGTCAGCCAGGGCTGCCATAGCAAAATACAACACTCAGTGGCTTAAACAATGTATGTTACAGAGAGAGAGTGAGAGAGCGAGAGCGAGAGAGAGAGAGAGAACTCTCTAATGTCTTCTCTCGTAAGGACACTAATGCCATCTGATTAGGGCTCTACCCTTATAACCTAATTTAACCTTATTTACTACTCCAAATACAGCTACACTGAGGGTTAGGCCCCGTACATGAATTGTGGGTGTGGGAAGGTGTACAAAATTCAGTCCATACCAATTGCTTACACAGGTGAAGGAAGAAATAAGAAGCCAGTTGGGAAGGCAAAGTAAACCAGAGATTAGCAGCAGTGGGGAATTGCTACCACCCTTAGAACTGGAGGGACTGAGATGGTAGTACCAAGCTCCCAGGATCCAGAAACACTGGTGGAAGATGGAACCATGGCAGGGACCGCAGAGGAAGGGCTGGCTAGTAGGAGTAGGAGCCATGGCAGTGACTCAGCAGCTACTGTCACAACAGAGAAAGGGAGACATGCCCTGGTTGCTTCTCTCTGGCCCACTCCAATCTTTTGCCAGTATCTTCCATGGGCTGAACTCGTCTAGAAGCCCGAGAACAAGGGAGCCTAGGAAATGTACTTTCCTCTAATACAAAGCCCTGCTGAGAATGACAAGGATTGGATTGAGTAGACGAAGACTGTCATAGCAACTGGGCATTTAGAGAGCAAGCACAAGGGGCTGGACTTTTTGATTAAAGGGTAGTACAACTGTGGAAAGTATAACTGACATTTAAAATTTTCATGAGAAATTATATAGAATTTCCTGGATTGTTTCCATTTTGATCAGATTGATAATTCCATGTACATGTCCAATTAAGAGAAATGTAGGAATTATGTTCATTATGTTTATTTTTTTATTTTTTTATTTTTTAATTAATTTTTATTGGTGTTCAATTTACCAACATACAGAAAAACACCCAGTGCTCATCCCGTCAAGTGTCCACCTCAGTGCCCGTCACCCATTCCCCTCCAACACCCGCCCTCCTCCCCTTCCACCACCCCTAGTTCGTTTCCCCGAGTTAGGAGTCTTTATGTTCTGTCTCCCTTCCTGATATTTCCCACACATTTCTTTTCCCTTCCTTTATATTCCCTTTCACTATTATTTATATTCCCCAAATGAATGAGAACATACACTGTTTGTCCTTCTCCGATTGACTTAGACAAATACCCACCATTTGCTTCAACGTGGATGGAACTGGAGGGTATTATGCTGAGTGAAATAAGTCAATCGGAGAAGGACAAACAGTGTATGTTCATTATGTTTAATACTACACTGATGCACTAATTTAGATATAGGTAATTAGATTAGATTTTGGCGAATGCTTCTCAAATCTGTCCGTTTCTCTGCTTTCCTGTTGCCACCATCTTATGTGATATTTCTCAGTCCTTCCTGAGGTAGAAACATTAGAAATTAATGGTCTATTCAACATCCTTCTTTCTTTGTCTACCTTACTGGTATATCCTGATTTTGTTGGAGTGTAATGAGCCCAACTAAAATATTTTGTTTCCCATCATCTACTCTAGTGAAAGTCCTCTTTAACACACCTAGCAATCACTTGTAGTTAGTGTTTCTTATTTTCCACGGTAGCAGACTGATCCCGTTTTTAATCAATCTTACAATAATGTAAGCACATCTTTTAAGAGACTGAATTTACTGGACCCAACTTAGAGCATTAAAGTAGGATTTTATCCTGTTGATGAAAGAGACACTGTCTGATGTCTATAATCTAAATTGACCAAGATTCACATAATTTGAACTGTGAACAGTTGAAAAGTGTAACTTTTGTACCCTTAGAAAGGATGACTGTCTTGGGTGATAATACACACCTTTCCCAAACACCTCTCCATAAGAGCTAACTCTATACTAGACAGACACGGCCAGCTGGCAAAGGTGGGATATATTCCGAATTGTCTCAAGGTCTGTTTCTGGACTCTTTGTTTTGTTCTCCTTGGACTGATAACATACTGTTAAATGTTATAAGCCTTGATATAAAGCAGAATTAGCTCTCTTACTTTGTTGTTCTTCTTAAATGTTGTGGTTATTCTTTGCCCTTCCATTTGTATAGAAATCTTAGGATCAGCTTGCCAATTTATATACACACACTCAACACAGTGTCCTACTAGAATTTTTACTGAGACTGTTTTGAATTTATAGCTTAGTTTGGGGAGAATAGACATATTTATAAACTAAGTCTCCCTCTCCTTGGTATTGCTATCCACTTATTTAGATTCTCTTTAATTTCTCTTAATAATGTTTTAGAACTTTTCTGTTAGAAATCATTCAATCATTTAAATTAATAAGTAACTGTGGCAAAGTTGTTGGATTCAAGGTCAACACACAAAAAGTTATATTTCTGTATAACAATGGTAAAAAATACACATTTGGGTAATTTTAAAAAGATATCATTTATAAAAGAATCATAAAATATCAAATACCTAGAAATAAATCTAATAGATAATTGGAAGACTTCTAACAGAAAATTCATAAACATTAAAATAAATTAATGTATAGATATATACAATCTTTGTGTTGATCTTGAATCCAGTAACCTTGCTAAACTTACTAAATTAATTTTAATAATTTACCTGTAGATTATTTTATTTAAGGATTTTCTGTGTCTACCACTGTGTCATTGGCTCATAATACACAACTTTATTTCCTTCTTTCCAATACTTATACGTTTTTATTCCTTTTTTATTTATTATATTGACTAAAACGTCCAGTGGAGCATTAAATAGAAGTGGTGTCTTCCATGCGTGTGTAGGGTAGATATTTTTTTTTTAATAAATTCTAGAACTAAGGTATACGTTTGGTTACGTTTTGTACGTAACCACAGTTATGCCAAGATTCAGCATAGCCCTATGGACTTATGTAAAGAAAAAAACATTTTAAGTAACATTCTTGACTAGATGGTCCATAAGTCTGAAAGAACAGAGATTTGGAGGAAGAACTTGGATGGAGAAAAAGAGGAAGTAACGGCATTGAAGTTGTGACAGAGGCCAGCTCCCCAGATGTCTATTTTTCCCAAGGAGGATGGTAATGGGCATTTGACTAGATAGAAACAGATGGTCCTAAACATATTTATATTTTATATTAGCAACATCCACACTTATCATTACGTGAGCATTCAGCCACTTGGAAAGCAGTTTGAATAGGAATATGAATTCTAGTAAGAATAATCTGCTTTTAAATTCCAGCTCTACATTTGTGTAATCACAGGCAAATTGCTTTCTCCCCTTGAAGCTCAGGTTCTCACCTGTAAACTGGGGACAATGATTCATATTTATCAGAATCATTATGAAGATGAAATGAGGTAATAACGTGTGTGTAATTGGTTACATCAAAAGTGTACAATAGGGATCCCTGGGTGGCGCAGCGGTTTAGCGCCTGCCTTTGGCTCAGGGCGCGATCCTGGAGACCCGGGATCGAATCCCACGTCGGGCTCCCGGTGCATGGAGCCTGCTTCTCCCTCTGCCTGTGTCTCTGCCTCTCTCTCTCTGTCTGTGACTATCATAAATAAATAAAAATTAAAAAAAAAGTGTACAATAGATCTTAGTTTTCTGCCCTTCTTTTGGTTTAGATTCTTTATCTTGTGCTGCATAATATTTTCTACATATATATTCTTGAATCTTGGTCTTTCTTTCCTGTCTCACCACCGACCCCACATGTCCACATGGTTCAGGCACAGGGGACACTTGGGGGGAAGTGACAAAGTGGAAAGCAGAATAATCTGCCATGCTTCTAGTTTTTGGATTCAAAAGCTGAAAACTTTAAGGCAGATGTGTCACATTCATGAGTTCTGGGCCCCTTTGCCTTCAGATATGTTTTGCATTTCTTCTCAGTGTTTAAAGGTTTTTTAATAGCTGCTAGCAGTTAAAAGTTGGGACACTTACTATAAAAGTCTGGAAGATCTGTCACAGATGGATCTGTAATTTCTCAAGGAGGAGTTAGCTATAACCCTACAGTGACTGCTCAGTGAGATGGACTACTTGAGCTCCAGTTCGACATAGTCACCATGGGTCTGCTTCACTCGTCTACATAACCCATCAGCCGTTGTAAGCAGCCAAGTTTGTGTGTGTGTCCTACCTGGGGGTATTTTATGTATTTGGAGTACAGGCAGGTATTTGGGAGAAGCAAGAGGGAGAGACTGGGGCAGTGTTAACCCTTCACCATCCTAGAAGAGGTATCTCCCAGACCCAAACTGTGGGCAAGAGAGAACGAGAGGAGAAAGGTGTGAGTGTGACTGTGTGTGACTGTGTGCGTATGAACCCAAGTAAGACTTAGCTAAGCACCTGGGGAGGCAGTGAGCCCTCAGCAAAGGAATGGCATCATGGTGTACAGAGTAGGCATATGAATGTTCCAAACAGTTTCATGCCCAGTTTTGGCATCAAAGTGATGGAAAAAAATCTTGGTATGGATTTGTCCCTGAAGTGGCCATGAGAACTGTTTCAGTTCAGACCTTGTTTCAAGGTGTTTCTCATGGTTCTCTGTGTGTAGTTCTGGGGCCTTGAGCAATAATCAGATGGGCTACTCCAACAACCCCATGGTTTCCTGGCACTGAGGCTTCCAGAAACATGCTTAGATTACGTTCCTACCTCTATACACTGTAACGTCCTCCTGCACTCCTCCCCATACTGGGCACTTAAATAGAATTTGGTTACATTTCTTTCTATTCATTTCTATGAATTGAGAGTACTGACTTCTACTCTTCTTGACCTCTTTGACCCCAGGTCACCACAACTTTCTTCAAATCTTGTCTTGTAACTTCCACAATTTTACTGCCTGCTGTTTTGCCCTCTCTTTATCCTTCTGCTTCCAACTCCCTCATCGTCCCTCCAACCGACACAGCCGGATACTCATTGCATTGGCTGCTTTCTCTCTAATGTTCTACATTCTTCTAGTTATTTTCTTTCTTCTTGACACCCCTTTCATTTGGGAGTTTCTCAGGCTTGTGATTTTAGTCTTCTTCTCCTTCCACTTCCTCTTCCTTGCTGATGGTAACTATTTCCAAATTCCTAGCAGATTCCCAGGACTTTGAGATCCATAGTCCTCATCAGGACTGCTCTCCTAAGCCCCTAGGGCTAGAATGCTAGAGAGCTAGGGGCTAGAAAGCTCTTGGGGCTGTTTGGAACATTCATATGCCTACCCTGTACACCGTGATGCCATTCCTTTGCTGAGGGCTCACTGCCTCCCCAGGTGCTTAGCTAAGTCTTACTTGGGTTCATATGCACACAGTCACACACAGTCACACTCACACCTTTCTCCTCTCGTTCTCTCTTGCCCACAGTTTGGGTCTGGGAGATACCTCTTCTAGGATGGTGAAGGGTTAACACTGCCCCAGTCTCTCCCTCTTGCTTCTCCCAAATACCTGCCTGTACTCCAAATACATAAAATACCCCCAGGTAGGACACACACACAAACTTGGCTGCTTACAACGGCTGATGGGTTATGTAGACGAGTGAAGCGGACCCATGATTGAATTTTTTAGCTGCTAAAAAGAGATAGTTTAGACAAATCTGCTTCTCCTTCTGCCTTTTTGATCTTGGTTATCAGGATTAACAAGTACTTAGTCATCCAAGCCAGATACCTCAGAGTCATCTTCAACACCTTCTCTTTATCTACTGTGTCACTCCTTTTTGTTGATCTCTCCACTGTATTTTCTCTCTTCCTCATCCCCAGTCATGGCCCAGGCTCAGGCCATCTGCATTTCTCTTTAGGATCGTTGCAATAATCTGTTGATGTTTTTTTTCTACCTTTATTTTCTCTTCAAATCTATTCCCCATGGTGCCACAGGAGTATTTCTAAAATGCAGATGTTACCATGTTGCATTGCCTTTTCCTGAGTTTAGAATTAACTAGAAAGCTCTTGGTAAGAAATAACTCGGCTTTTCCCTGCTCATCTCCACTCTTGCATAAGCACCTCACAAACCTTCAACTTTCTGTTTTTCTGTTATCCCTTTATATCTTTGCCATATTGCTCCTTATGACTGGAATGGCCTTGATACTTATTTGGTTGGATTCCTTCAAAGTCTGGCTCAAATGTGACCTCTTCAATAAAGTTTTTATGGGTCCATGGGGACTGAATTAATTTTTCCATTCATCTGCATTTTTCCATAGTACATTGTACTTAAATATCACTCATTTTAATGTATTGTGGCTAGTCTTTTGCTGCTGCCATTTCATTACAAGCTCCTTGACTATTCCTGAGCTCTTGAATTGCATTTGTTCCCGAGGCCGTGGCATGGTACCTAGAATATATTAGAAGTTCAAATGTATGTGTTGTCATTAATATCACCTAGTTTATTTGAAGAAAGATATCCATCCTTGCTTTATAAACATCTTTCATTGAATGTCAATATTTTTATTAACATTAGAATAACAATAGCTAATGCATATAGTGCTTATTATTTATCAGGTGTTGCTGTAAGGAGTTTACATATACTAACTCATTCAAATCTCACAACGATTCTATTATTAAAATTATTATCCTTGTTTTACAAATAAGGAAACTGAGCCACAGAGAGGTGAGGTAAGTTGCCAAAACTTAATGGAGCCAGGCTTCAAACCCAGCCACCCTGGCTCCACAGCTTACATTCCTAAATCACAACACTATGGTACATCTCTTGGGGGAAAAGCTGATTTATTTAAGAAACAGAGTTTTAGGGTTTTTTTTCCAGAGTAGCTGAATTGCTGAGGGTAATACTTGAACATCGGAGTATGTTGACATATTACCATAAATCCAAATGGATTGGTCTCCTCTTTCCCACTCTCATACTTTGTGTACACCTCCATCAGAACCTTTATCACACTATATTTCAAGGCTTTATTTCCACGTCTGTTTCTTTAATCTGATTGGGAATGATTTGAGGCAAGAAATGTGTCTTTTTAAACTTAATGTCCTAACCACACATAGCACAGCACCTGGCAAATACTTGTTCAACCAATGTTTATTGAATCAAAGAATAAGAAATAGTGCCTGCATTTTTAAAGACATTAAAATTGCCACATCCATAAATGAAAGTTGACAAGTCCTATGACTTACAGCCAATTAACTTGACTCCAAGAAATATCTGTAGATTAGAATATCCTGTCCTTTTTAATGAGAGGAGTTTGTTGGTTATGGCTTTGAATTCCTCTATCTATGGGTGATGATTAAGATCTATAGACTCTTGAGTTAGATTTGTCCAGGTTTCTTTATAGGACTGCTATGAAATTAAATGAAACAATACATGCAAAACACTTTGAGCATATAGTAGTACAGTTAGTACTCAATAGGTGTTAGAAGCTATAATATCATCATTATTATAAGAATAAATAGACTTAGCATTAACATTTAAATATTCCCTTATCAAGTTTTGGTTTTGATCATGAAGCTTCTTCACACTTCAAAGCAAGTTTAAAACTATCAAAGACTTCACTTTTAAAGATCTGAGTTTTTGAAATGGATTTTGACACCAGCTCCGCCACAGTATGATAAATCTTCTCAGAATCTCTTTCCAAGACTGCTATCCAGCAATCATGTTGAGCAGTGAAGCCAAAAAGAAGGGAAGGGACAATGGGCCAGGAACTGAGCCTCATGGAATGACAGACAGTAAATGTAAAGGGATGTAATCTGGGAATCATCGTGATGTTAAACAGCATGCATCAAGCCGAGTGGAGAGAGCTCTGTCGGCATTACCGGCAAGGTGAGACCCAAATAAGTCATGTCTATTTAATACAATCTGAGCATCAATTGTGGCAAAGCCAAGAGCAATAACTAACCAAGGCGAACATGACATTGCACCTGGATCATGCTATCTCCAAGAGTCATTTGTGACACTATTTCAAGTGATTCCAATAGAACATGTTGTTCTCTGCAGAAATTATGATTTTGAAAAACAGGTTAGGGTTCATGGCAAATTTTGAGATGGAAATACTCAGAGGAATGTCATAAACAAGCAAGAAATCATTAATAAGTTCATAACGGGAAGCCATAATAACTAGCAATTGGACTTCTTTTTTTTAATAACCCCAAAAATGCTTAATATAGAAACAGACAAGTCAAGAAAACTAGCCCAATAAGTACTCAGAAATAAGATGAGAATCAAATGTGTATAATGAGCACTAGGATGTGGTGAGTACTTGTTGACTTGGGAAAAGCACAGTCTCATGGGTCTGGAAGCTGGAGACATGGGTTGTAAGTCAGGCTGTGGGCCTGGCTCTGTGTGATGCTGGCTAAACTCCCAATACCTTTTTTATCCTTGTTAATTATCCCTCAGTGGCTTAAAATTCTGGGCCTTGGAAAACACTTTACAAAGATCTAAAGATCTAAAAATCCTTAGATAGAAAGAGCAAATTTCTGATGGAAGAACCAACTTTCTTTCCTGGGAAGTATCCAGCCATAAAAAGTCTAAAAATATCTTGGACAGCATATATTTGAGAAATATAAAGCAGAAATTCTATTTTTCCTATTACCCAGATTATTCTCATATGTAATTATCCTGTATCTTCATGGTTAAATGGTAGTAATTTGTGTCTGGTGAGAGAACTGAGAAACTTACATTTTTCACTTCAGGAGAGCAAGAACAAAAGGAATGGTGCTGGGATTGTGAGACCTTTTGGTCTCCAAAGAAAAATGACTATTCAACTGAGCTTTTCTGAGATGGCTGGATTAAATTGCAATGTTGGATTATCTGCTGTGAAAAATATGTTGATAACATAACTAAAATTTCTTAGGTGACTTACCTAGGAAAGTGAAAGGCCATGTCATGTATGAGAGGAAATTGGGCAAGGCACCAACATTTATTTGGTAGATCCCAGCTATTTGTCAGCCTTGAGACTAGACATCCCTATTCAGTATCTCAGTACCAATGCCTGGATCTCATTTCTAGAGGTATGTATGTATGTATGTATGCATGTGTTTTATTAGAGATTTCGAATTAATTGGTTATTACAATATGCACCTGCAGCTGAGAACCATACCCTCAGAGGAGTCCAGAGAAAACTGGTTCTTGCTCCACAGTAGTTTTTTCTCTGGTGCTATTGAATTCCATAAATTTTCTCAGGCAAGTTCCCTCAGAGTATCTGCATGCCACCTACAGTAACAGAATCACCTTGAAACACATCAAGTAATTAAATATTTTCCACCCTCGAGGCTGTGTATAAACATAAATTCAACATTGGGCCTTCCTTGGGTTCCATTTTGGCCCTAAATTCAGAGTGGAATTTGAGGCAGCAGATGGATGCAGTATAGCCTTTCTTGACACTGGCTCTAATGATTTATAGCCATTATCTCCCCAGGGTTCCATAGCATGCAAATATTCAGCAGTCTTGCATTGAAAGCAGCCAACGTTGTTCTCTTTTTTCCATTGTGTAGGTGGAATGGTTGTCTTTTCTTTAGACTTGTATCTTTGCTTCAGATGTGCCTGGGGAGTAGGATGCAGTGGCCAGCATTATAAAGCCTCTGCCATTTGGCTTCAGATGGTGTAGAAGCACCACCTTTCCTGAGATTTGGACTGTTTCTCTGCACCCTGCCTCAGGTCTTACAACCCCCCTGCCTTTGAGGGGCCTGAGTGGTCCGAAGCGCTCTGTGAAGTTGCCCAGGTGTACACTCTTGCCTCTGCGAAACACCTAATGACCAGTGGACAGAACGGCCAGAAGCATCAATCCCCTGCCAAGATCAGGCCACAGCGTTACATTCCAATCACATGACAGTGAAAACCCTCTTGGCTTGCTATGCTCTAAGTGAGACTCTATGAACTTCCAATGGGGAGTCTCCCTCCCCACACATTCAAGTCCGTGGTCCACAAATCCAAGCCCTGTGAGGATCTTCTCAACATGTTATTTTGATCTATCGTTCTACTCCTAATTTTATTTTTCAGTGTTCAAAGCACATACACTAAGTGTTGGATTTGAGGTAATACCCCTAAACTATAAAATCCTACCAGAGAGTTAGCTATCCAAGAGATATATTAACTTCCCAAGAAGAAAAAGGAGGACTTAGCCAGGCAGGCCCAGTTTATGGCAGGTTCCCGCTTACCATCAGATGAATCATTCTACCCTCTGCAGGGAGGAGAAGACCATGGGATAACAAAACCTGGGGGAGTTTTTTTTTGGGGGGGAGGGGAAGGGGGATTTTAAAAAAATTAATTAATTGAGAGAGCAAGAGTATGAGTGGGGAGAGGGGCAGAGGGAGAGAGAGAATTTCAAGCTTACTCCCTGCTGAGCATGGAGCCCAGGGTGGGGCTTGATCACACCACCCGAGATCATGACTTGAGCTAAAATCAAGAGTTGGACACTTAACTGACTGAGTCACCCAGGCACCCCTGGGGTAAATATCTTTAAAAAGATAATAATACCGATCCTGGAGACCCAGGATCGAATCCCACGTCGGGCTCCCGGTGCATGGAGCCTGCTTCTCCCTCTGCCTGTGTCTCTGCCTCTCTCTCTCTCTCTGTGACTATCATAAATAAATAAAAATTAAAAAAAAATTAAAAAGATAATAATACTAGTTTCTAGACTGATACAAAGTTGACTGAAATATGGTTGTAAATGAGATATTTATTGGATAGCAGATTTCAGGTTTTCTGCATCATATCACACCCAATTAAGATTTTTCATTGAGACTTATTTTCAAAGAATTATTTGGCATTAATTATATACCTGGAGTAAAACTGAGTAACGCAACTAATTATGGATATTTTTTACCAACATGAGTTTGGTTTTGAGTCTCTACCATTTTTGCTTTGTTTCAAATTTTATAATTTAAAGCATTTAAAACATATAGACAAGAAAAAAACAAAATAGTCTTGTATGACTAAAATGCATTACTTGATTTAGATTTGTCTCACACAAAAAAGAAAAGATATAAATCTTACAGGCACAGCTTAAGTCTTATTTTCCTCTGCCTCACACAACTTCTCTGACTTACCGCCCCAGAAAAAATACATTTTTCAGAGGTTAATGTTTAAAATTCTCATGTATTTTTTATGCTTTAAACAACCATGTAACTTCAGTTTTACAATTTTATTTATTTGTTATTTTTATTTATTTTTAAGAGATTTTATTTATTTATTTGGCAGAGAGAGAGTGAGCAAGAAAGAGCAAGCACAAGCAGGGGAGCAGTAGGCAGAGGGAGAGGGAGAAGCAGACTCAGTGATGAGCAGGGAGCCCGATGTGGAACTTGATCCCAGGACTCTGGGATCATGATCTGAGCCAAAGGCAGATAAGATAATTAACCAACTAAGCTACCCAAACGCCCCTTGAGTTCTAAAATTTTAGATGAATGGTGTCAATTCGCCCACATCTCTTTGTAATTGACTTAAAAAAAATTGAACACAGTGATACTGAGACTTGTTCAAAGGGAATGAATTCATTCTATGAGATGTGGCATTTTATGACCCCAATTTATTCACCTGTTGAGAAACAGCTCATTCATTTCTACTGCTTTTGAATTATCAATAGGCTCTACTGAGTCAGCATCCATGTGTATACTCATTTCTCCTTGCACACGTACTACAGTTTCTCCAGGGATGATGCCCAGGAATGGTGCTGCAGGAACACACAGGAACGTACATCTTCCAACTGACAAATTGTCTCAATAATTGTCATACCAGCCAATATTGACTGTGCATTTTGACTGTTGGATTATTTGTTCTTTGGAATTTTATTATTTCATTTGTTTGAGTTTTCTGAGGTCTCAAATGCAAGTGTGTCTCTCCATGATGGTTTGTGTTTGCTTCTACTAGTTGTCTGGAGATACATCCAATCTGAGTGGTTTGAGGTTTATTAGACCTTCTTGGTCACAGGAATTCAGACCATAAGCCACGGTGAGTAATGACTTGTTACAAATCCTCAGGGGAGATTTTGGTTCTTACTCTCACTCAACGAAAAGTTTCACCACACAGGTGTAAACTTACTGTATAACAGGTTTATTTTCTCTTCATTTTGATACAGAGGGTAAAGAGCCATTGGGGTAACCAGCTTTATGCAGAGGGTTTTTGTTGGGTATCCCACATTAGCGAGGCCCAAAACTTGTCCTCTGTCCTTGCCCCATGCAACCTTCAAAGCAGAAGCTCAAGGTCTCCAGGACTTAGCCACATTCCTGCGGATGAAACCTGGCTGTATCACAGAATTCTAGCATTCCATCATTTTGGCCCTTATTTGCTTTTTTTCTTTGCTAGCTTAGCAAAACATTCAAAACGATTTTTAATATTTATTTTCTTAGAAATGTAATAATTTAATTCTAAGTATCTACTCTGTAATGTACCCAAAACAGAGATCACAGTTGGGTCTTTAATGTACCTCTAATTCATTTTTTGTGTGTAGAAAGCAGAGATACACATTTTTCCTTCCCAAATGAATAACTATTTGTACTAATACCATTTAACAATTAAACTCTTCTTTCTCCATTGACTTGTAAAGTAACTCTGTCACATGCCACACTCTTATAGAGACATAGATATAGATATGTTCCTAAGCATTCTTTTCTTATCTAACTCAATAGACTCTCATTCTGTTTTAATTTCTGAATGTTTGTAATTGTAAGAATAGTAAAATGTGAATTCTCCTTTTTAAAATTCTTTCATTGAAATTGTTTTGTCTATTTTGAGGTTTTAATTCTTCTGTATGATTTATGGAATGAATTTAACAATTATAACAGAAAATTGTTAAGCTATTGATTGATCTTGCATTTAACTTACAGATTATTTTGGAAAGACTTGCTATCTTGATGATATGGAATCTTTCCATTTCTCTCTCTCTCTCTCTCAATCTGTTTTATGTCTTTTAATAAAATTCACCAATAAGACATGATGGTTCAAAATGTGTTATCACCTAAATAACAGTGAAAAATTCAGCAGAACTTTAAAAAGAGATAGACAAACCCATTCAAGAACTGCATATTTTAACAAATCTCTTTCAGTAATTAACAGAAGCTACTACAAAAGTTTATAGAAAACTCAGTTAATAACTTATCTTGCTTTAATTGACATTTATAGAACATCACACCCAACAACTGCAGGATACACAGCCTTTTCCAGCACACATGGAACATTTGCCAAAATTGACCATATGATACAGTGTAAATAGTAATAAATTTTAAAAGTCTAGATTCATACTGTAAGTTCTCTCACCACAGTAAAAATCAACTAGAAATCAATAATAAGAGCAAAAGCCCTAGAAAATTTCCAAATGTTTGGAAATTAAGCAACATATTCTAAGTGATCCATAAGTTCTTAAAAGCAAGATAAAATTAACAAATGTTTTGAATTAAATGAAAATAAAAATATGACATATCAAAATTGGAAGAGTGCAGCCATAGCACTCCTTTGAGGAATTTTTCATCTTCAAGAAGCAGTAGCAAGAGAGCAAATTAAATTCAAAATGTAGAAAGAAAACAAAAGATAAAGGAAAGAACAACAAAATAAAGATAAAAGAACAAGATAATGAAAATCAACAAAGTGAGAAGTTGGTTCTTTGAAAAAATTAATAAAATTGATAAACCCCTAGAAGTATTGATCAAGATAAAGTAGAGACAAAAATTTTTTTTTCCAATATGAAGAATGATAAAAAAGATAGTATTACGGATCCTTCAGTCATTAAAAGGATAATAAGAGATACTATGGGCAACCTCATGTGGATACATTTGACAACTTTGTTTAAGGTGACAAAATCCTTGGGAATGACAGCTAATCAAAACTACACAAAAAGAAATAAAACTTATAAATTATTAGAACTAATAAGTAAATTTAGCAAGGTTGATGGATACTATATCAATGAAAAATTGTTTTTCTTCTATATACTAGCAACAAGCAAGTGGAAAATGAAATGATAATGATACCTTTCACAGTAGTATCAAAAAACCTTAAATATATAAGGTTAAATCTAATGAAAGATGTGTAAAAACACTATGAGGAAAGTTACAAAGCAGTTTTGTGAGAAATTAAGCAAGTCTTAAATACATAGCAGGATATATCATGTTCAGGAGGATGTTCCTTTGTTTACCATGAAAAAAATCAGCATTGTAAAAAGTCCACTCTTTCCAAATTGATCTACAGATACAGAGCAATCCCAGTCAAAATCTCAGCCTTTTTTTTTTATTTTTTAAGATTTTATTTATTTATTCATGAGGGACACACAGAGAGAGGCAGAGACACAGGCAGAGGGAGAAGCAGGCTCCCTGCAGGGAGCCCGAGGCAGGACTTGATCCAGGAACCCCAGGATCACGACCTGAGCCAAAGGCAGACGCTCAAACACTGAGCCACCCAGGGGTCCCTCATCCTCTTTTGGAATGACTGACCAATGGAAATTGGTGTCTTGATTCTAAATTCTGGTGAAAATGTAGTATCTAGAAAAGCCAAGATGACGCTTGTAGAAAAACAAAATTGCATGACTATTAGATATGAAGATTTACTCTAATAATACAGTAATTAATACAGTGTGGTACTGGCACAGGACACACAAATAAACTCATGACATAGCATAGAGGCCAAGAACTCCTTGAAGTCTCCCTTTTGCGGTGACACTCGACCTCAATTCAGTGAGTGAACAGATGGTGCATCAGTCAAGGGTCTGTCAGGAGATAGAAACCACACTACTAATGTGAATAAAGAGAATATAATGTAAAGCGTTGTTCACAGAGTGAAATGTTATGAACTACTAAAAGGGCAGCAGAGAGTAAGTATACAACTGCCGAAAGCAAACGCAGCTACATCCCTCTAGTTGAAGGATCAAAGGGAAAGCTGGAAAAGTGAGAGAAAGGGTTTGTGGGGTGACTCTCAGCTCTGAGGAGGGCTGCTCTCAGCTGCTGCTTATGTTTACCAGCTTTGGAGGCTAGGGGACGGACCTGTGTGCTGGGGCCCAGGCCTCTGAAAAGGGATTGTCACTGCTGCCAAAGGACACAATGTTCTTCTGCTCTACAGGGATGAAAGCTTGGTGGGTGCTGCTCACAGACGCCCTTGGGAAAACCCCAACAAACTAACAAACAGGCAAAATGTTTTCTTCTCCTCCAGCTTTGGAGCCTCTTTCTAGCACCTTCCATTGATAGAGTCTAACAGCAAGCCAACTGGCAAAACAGAAATGTGCTTTGCAAAGTCTCAGCACCAGCATCACAAAACAGCACACAGCTAGGTGGATTTGGAGCTGAAAGACAGTAACTAATGAAAAAACTGGCGCACGTAATGCTTGCAATAAATGGTATGGGAACAACTATATTTCCATGTGATAAAAAAATTAACTTCAACCACTATTTTGAACCATAAAGGAAATTAATTCAAGATGGACCATAGACCTAAATATGAGGAAAGAATAAAACTTTGAGAAGACACCAAGCTATCTGACAGCCCTGAGATAGGCAAAGATTTCTTAAATGCTCACAAAAGTCATTAGCCTCAAAGGAAATAATTGATAAAACATACTTCAATAAATTACAAACTTCTATTTATAAAAAAAATCATTAAAGGGGTGAAAAGGTAAACCACAGACTGGGAAGAAATACTCAAGATACACATAAATGATGGAACAAAAACAATGCAGAACGAGAGAGATAAAACAGTCACTGGCCTGTATACATCTAGAAATTTCACCAACCAGATATTGCCAGTTCCTACATTTCTGGGAATGGGAACAGCCTTTGATTAGACTTCAATTCAAAGGATTTATATCTAATATATATAAAGAAGACCCTCAAATCATTAAGAAGATAGATAATTTAATTTAAAAATAGACAAAGACTTGAAGATGCAATTCACAAGAAAGATCATCAAAATGTCCTATCAATATATGCATCCTTAATTATCAAGGAAATTCAGTGAAAATCCCAATAGGGGACCACAATTTACCCACCAGAATTGCTAAAATTAAAGACTGACTTTAATAAGCTTTGATAAGGATGTGAAGCTCTTACATTGATGGAAAGTAAAAATTGGAACAACCATTTAGAAAAACTGGCAGTTTTGAGAAAAGCTAAACATGAGAATTCTCCATTATGCCAAGATTTCACCCTTGAATATATACCTAACAGATACAAATCTTATGTGCACCAAAAGACTTATGCAAAAACGCTCCTGGTAACTTTATTATAACAGTAAAAAACTGAAAAGGGGGCAGGGGTTGTATTTTATTTGTCTCAGTGTTCAAAACATCTTGTACAGTCGGTAACAAATCATTGGTATTCAATAAATTCAGTATTTTGGAATATGAGAACAGAAGGGAGACATTAGGGAGGCCATGCTTCTTTTTTTAATTTTAAAGATTTTATTTATTTATTTATTCATGAGAGACAGAGAGAGGCAGAGACACAGGCAGAGAGAGAGGCAGGCTCTTTGCAGGATGTGGGGCTCGATGAAGATAGTTCACTTCATTTTTTTTTCTTAACAATTAGTGTATAGTACACTAGCTCAGCTCCAACATACCACCTGTTCATTCTTTTTTATTTGACATTGTTCACAGACTAGTACATATTACAAGAAGAGTGCTGGATATAAACATGAGGTACGAAAGTGGTTCAAAGATTATAGGTCATGCAGATCATGCTAGACAGCAAAGAAAATTGTGACCGAGAAAACACTAAATAAAAATACATAAAGAATGTGCATTATAAAAAAAACCTCCATTACACAGCTTTGCTTCTTTGGTTACAAAGTAGGTTGATCAATTTCACAGCTTTTTATTCCCACCCCAAAAAAAGAAAGTCCTACAAAATGTCAAAAAGCAGAATAATCGTGGCAATTTCTCTATTAGAAAGTAGAAAACAAATGAACCAAGTTTTCTTCATCAAAATAGCCCAGTTACATATTATATCACAATAACCGGTGAGTACTGGTACAGTTGCACTATGTTCTTCATACTTACACTATACAAAATTTACATTCAAGCTGGGTCTTTACTACTGAAAATAAATACCGAAGGTAAATTGCCATTGGTGTTAGAAATATGCCAGGATTCTTTTGTTCAATTGTTGCCTAAACATTTTATCTATTAAATGCAGTCCTGTCTTTCAAGTCCTTTACTGATACTTTTATAAGTATTCAAAAAAAATTTAAAAAGTTCTGTGACATTGTTCATGTACATTATGAAAATAGCAGCCCTGTAATAAATAAAACACAAGTAAGTGAAAACTTACATAGGTAAATGTTACCGATACTGAAAGAAAAGTGGCTCTTTAAGTGAACTGTTATTTATAATGTGATAGGAAGGCTCAGGGTAAATCCATGGGTAATAGGAAAAATGGGAGAGCCACCAAAGCTCTTAAAAGACCCCACTCACACGCACCAGGTAAAATGCAGACTTTGTTTGCTTAAAAAAAAACCATTTATTATTTTCCTTGTGTACTGATGACATGAAACTGGACATCAACAGTGCTGCATGACATCTCAAAGGGAGGAGAAGCTCCTGTAGAATGATGGCCTAATACTGAAAAGGCCAAACACACAACCGAAGCATGACTACGTGCTTTCATATAAAGGGGAAAGATTACCAGTGGCACACAAGGATAGATTGCTTTCAGTTTTTTTCTTAATGAGGCAAGAAAGCTTTATGCTGAGGAGACATTCGGCTGCTGTGGAGGTTGCGTGGGCTGTGGAGGCTGTGCTATCACTGCTTGCTGTTGAGAAGTGCTACCAGTATTGGCCTGTTGGGCTGGGGGTTGGGATAATTGATCATTGTCTGAAAGAGGTTTTAACAGTTCATTTTCTCATTCAAGTGAAGAGTTTCTTTCAACTAATTCTTTTAGTTGTTCCTTTAGAACTTCCACTTCTTCTCTTACTGCATACATCAAATGGCTTTTCACCAGATCCTTTGCTTGGTCTATGGGGATTGGGATCACGCCCTGAGCCCAAAGGCAGATGCTCAACCATTGAGCCACCCAGGCATCCCAAGGGAGGCCATGTTTTTGAGAACCAAAGACAAAGCCCTCTGTTTGCTAGAGCATATTGTGCTTTTTATTCCTTCCCTTTGCTACCATACGTCAAAGCATTATTCAGCTACCTTGGGGTTGCAGCACTTGTGTCTTTCTCCCCTCTGAGTTGTTCTGCGTTTACATTACTTGTGTCTCCTCCAGCCCTGCCTCCCCCCTGTGCCCTCTCCCGGGGTTCCCTTGTAAAACAGATAACAAAACAAGGCAAATCCTGAAACACTAAAGTATTGATTTCCTCTTTTAAGTATACAAAATGTATATTTCCTAAAATACTAAGTGATTATTAGCCAAGTATATGAACAATGATACCTAGAAATCACAATTTTAAATGAAAGTCTTTTTTGGATATGATATTCCTGCTGAATGGCAAAGATAGAATTTATCTGCTACCATGATATGAGCAATTATTTTTCAAGCAGAGTCATTTTATAACTGCTTAAAATTACCTATAAAACTAAGTTACAGGTCAAATAAAAATTTCCACAAACTGCTCTGCATGGTTCATTTATTACCATCCTCTAGGAACTTGACCTTTTGAGAAGCGATAAAAGGCTCAGGAAATAAGAATAATTTCATTTATTCCCTTAGTAAGCTTACCAATGGTTTAGCGTCAGATGGAAAGAAAAGCTAGTGTTTTTAAGAATGGAAATATTATGCTCTGATTCACAGAGGAAATCCAGGACTATGGGCACCATCTTGGACATAATTGTGAAATTATGAAGGAATATGTTTCTTTTTTTCTCTTCTACCTTCTCTCTCTCTCTCTCTCTCTCTCTCTCTCTCTTTAAGGTTTTATTTATTTATTCACGAGAGACACACAGAGAGGCAGAGACACAGGCAGACGGAGAAACAGGTTCCCCGCAGGGAGCCCATGTGGGGCTTGGGACTCGATCCTGGGACCCTGAGATCAGGCCATGAGCAGAAGACAGATGCTCAACCACGGAGCCACCCAGGGGCCCCTCTTCTCCGTCTCTTTCAGGGCTCTTTCCCTGGTGCCCACTACTCCTCCCACCCTCTGCTTACCCTCTAGCCACACCCTTGGAGCCTACATCTGGTGTTTAAACTTTATGTGCTTTTTTTTTTTTTTTTTTTTTTGCTTTTAATTGACTGCTACTTAAAAAAAAAATCTTTTAAAGGGTTAGAAAATAAAGCTGAAAGTCCTACAAAATGGAATGGATACTTGGTTGAGACCCAAACAGAGGAATACCTAGTATTTTTGGCACCATGCTAGAATAAAGGGAGGCAAGAGGATATGTTTTGAGGGCAAGAGGACATGCCCCCATAGTTAAATGTTGGTCTTCTACGTACTTACTCACGAATCAAATCATATGTTGATGACTAGTAATGTAAGTAAATGTATACTTACCGGGCAGCTATAAATTAATGGACATCTTGCTTGATTATCATTCTAAAACATGATTAAAATAAAAATAGAATCAAGCTAGACTGGGGGCTTGCTCTTCTTATGATCACAATAATAAATGTTTTTACTTATTTATTTTCAATAAATACAGTTTAAAGTGCTTTTAAAGGATATAGTGGAGTATACGTTTAACTCAGTTTTGCAAAGCCAGAGGATAATGTGATGATATCATTTCATAAATATATATTCTGAACAAAATTTGGCAAAGGGAAGTTGTTAGGCTAGGACCACATAATGGGCATTCAATACACTTGTGGATGATGTTCACGTGAGCAAAATCAGTTTCTTCAGATTTACAGTAGAGCATCGGCAACTACAACCTGCAGGGCAAATCCAACCCACTATCATCCCCATTTTTGTGTGGCCTGTGAGCTAAGAATGGGTTTTACATTTTAGTTGGTTAGTAGAAGAACAAAGAAGACTAGTATTTTGTGATATGTGAAATTATATAAAATTTAAATTTCAGTGTTCATGAATAAAACTTTATTGGAACACAACCACATCCATTTATGAATTGTCTATGGCTGCCTTTTGGCAAAATGGCGGAGTTGAGTAGGCCTAATAGGGACCATTTGACACACAAAGGCTAAAATGATTACCCCTTGATCTTTTAGGGAAAAAATTGCCAATTCCTCGTGTGGAACATGAAATGATGAAGATAAACCAGAGCATGGGCTACCAAATCTACAATACTCTTTCTAGACCAAAGAAAACTTTTCAATCCAGCAAAAAAAAAAAAAAAAAAAAAAAAAAAAAATTTTGTGTAAGGCTTAGGTTCAGTACATTTTATTTTTTTTTTATTTTTTATTTTTTTGGTTCAGTACATTTTAATGTCTGAAAACTAATCTAAGATTACTATTGTCATGGCTTTTTTGGGGGGGAGGGAAGCATGGAATTTGCAGTAATCTCTTCTTTCACATCAGATTTATGTGGAAAACTTACGGTCATTTCATTGAAGAGTAATTTCCTTTTATTTTAATGAGTTTCACTAAAGATTTACAGTGACAGGGATCCCTGGGTGGCGCAGCGGTTTGGCGCCTTCCTTTGGCCCAGGGCGCGATCCTGGAGACCCGGGATCGAATCCCACGTCGGGCTCCCGGTGCATGGAGCCTGCTTCTCCCTCCGCCTGTGTCTCTGCCTCTCTCTCTCTCTCTGTATGACTATCATAAATAAATAATAAAGAAATTAAAAAAAAAAAAAAGGATTTACAGTGACAGATTAGGGCTATAAAGATGAATAAAAAATTGACCCTGCCCTAGAGGAGCTGAGATGTAAGTAGACAAGGTAAGAAAGCACATAAATACTGGCTTGCAATTTTTTTCCAGTTTTACTGAGAAATAATGACATACATTACTGTGTAAGTTTAAGGTGTACAGCATGATGACTTAATTTACATATATTGTGAAATGATTGTCATAAGAGGTTTAGTTAACATTCATCATCTCACATGGATATAATAAAAAGATAGGAAAAAATATCACTCTTTGGGATGTAAGCTCTTAGGACCCAATACTTGCATAAAAATTTTCCTTACACCGTACAGCAGTGTTAGCTGTAGTCATCATGTGATACATGACATCCTAGTACTTATTTTCTTATAAGTGGAAGTTTGTACCTTTTGACACCTTCTTATAATTCCCCCTTCCCCTATCTTGTATCTCTGGTAACCACAAATCTGATATTTTTTGCTATGATTTCTTTTTGATATTCCATATATAAGTGAGATCAAATAGTATTTGTCTTTCTCTGCCTGAATTACTTTGCTTAGCATAGTGACTTCAAGATCAATCCATATCATCACAAATGATAGAATTTCCTTATTTTTTCATGCCTGAATAATAATCCATTATATATATATATACATATATATATATATTGTTATATGTATCACAACTTTTTTGTCCATTCATCCATCAAAGGATCTTTAAACTGTTTCCATGTGTTGGCTACTATAAATAATGCTACTATAAGCATGGGACTGCAGGTATTTTTTTGAGTTAATATTTTCACTTAATGGTATAATCTTACAAGTGGAATTGCTGGATCTATATGATAGTTCTATTTTTCCTTCCTTCCTTCCTCCTTCCTTCCTTCCTTCCTTCCTTCCTTCCTTCCTTCCTTCCTTCTTCTTCTTCTTTCTTTCTTTCTTCTTTCTTTCTTTCTTAGAGGGGGAAGGATAGAGGGAGCGAGAATCCTAAGCAGGCTCCATGCCCAGTGCAGAGCCCAACATGGGGCCCAGTCTCACAACCCTGAGATCATGACCTGAGCCAAATTCAAGAGTTGGACACTTAATCAACTGAGCCTCCCGGGTGCCCTTCTATTTCTTATTTTTTGAGGAAACTCAATCCTGTTTTCTGCATAGTGGCTTATACCAGCTGGCTTATGATTCAATAGTATGAGTGTTCTAATATAGATTAAAAAAAATGTAGAATTTTCTCCTTCCAATTCATCTTTCAGAATGAGCTAACTAATGAGCTAGAAATGATCATACTCTTTTGCTTTAAATTCTTCAATTGCTACCCTCCTGGTTTCAGGATGAACTCCAAACCCTACGTATGACATTCCAGGTCCTTCATTATTCAGTCTTTGCTTAACTCTGCCACTCTGTCCCTGATGTTTTCCTCCTTTCCAAATATTTTGCCTCGATGTCATGCTTTGTAATTCCCCAGAAAAACTCCACATTCCCTTGATTGTAAGCCTTTGCCCTTCTTTCCTGTTATTTTCTCTGCCTAGTGCAGATCTTCCACCTGCCTGCCAAGAGCAGATTATCTCTGACCAGTTAGAGCAGTCCCTGTCCCAGTCTCAGTGATGGGTTCAGAGGGGGCACAGTACCCAAGCCAGTCCCACGGAAGACAAACCTAGGTTCCTGATGGAGCTGGTAGGTAGAAGTTTCACTTGTTCTGTGGGCATTGCTAAGCTTTGTAGAATGTAAGTCAAAACTCCTTCTAACTTCTTAATTATACAAACTGGGTTTTTTTTCTTCAGCCAGTTTGAGTTGGCGTATATATGTGTTTCCTTTTAAGAGTGAAAAAAACCTTAGAGCTATTTTCATGAGGTTTCTGAATCCCTGTTTAGAAAAGATAATTATTAAATACTGGGAGTTAAAAATTCCTATGGATGTTTATCTCTGCAAAAAAAAAAAATTGATTAATCAGTCTGATGACTTTGTAGGGATCTATTTTAACAGGAGTACGTCTACTAATTTTGCCTCTTGTGATATCTTTGGTTTTGGCTTCCAGATACAGTGGTAGGAAGCCAAAAAGTTCATACCAAAAAAAAATATATAAAAATTTTAAAAAACAAAGCGAAAAAAAAATGGAAAATGCCCAGGACTAAAAATCTAACAAACCAAATTTTCACAAGAATACTCAATACTCAACAGTAAGTATATTCCCATATTATATCCCAATTCCGTAGGCTAAATTCATTTCACAAGGAATTAATAGAAATAGAGAAAACTAATGCCTGATTGAACCTCTAAATTGAAAATAAAATCTCCCAAAAAAAAAAAAAAAAGAAAGAAAAGAAAATCTTTTGTTTGCTGTACTTTTAAGATGTTCGGTCTTCTGAAAGGTGTTGGCCCAAGGGACACTGTCATGTTTGCAGCGGCAAAATTTGTAAACAAAGCGCTTTTTGGCAAGTAAATGTGTTCTCATGTGAATCTTTAAGATATAATTATAGACTGTTAAAGCTGAAGACATGTCCACAAGGAGGAATAATGCATGTAGGGGTTAATTGCTGTTCCAGTTGTGCTACTTTTCTCGTAATTACTCAGGCTTTGAGCATTCAATAGCACTTTTCGGTCAATTCAAATACTCTCCATGGCTCCCTATTACTTGGAGATGAAGTCCAAACTCAGCTTGACCTATTTTCTATAACCAAGTTCCAAAATTCCTTTGGAAAGAGTCCCCCTACCATTTCCTTATACAATGAGTCAGGACCAGCTAAACTTTTCTGGAAATCCCTTCCTCTGTCTCTTTGCTACTGAACTTCTCCCAATCTAGTACACTGTTATGCTCCTATATTCCACTAAAAAATCTACAGAAGTATCAAAATTATCTTTTTAGGGTTATATAAGTGATTAAGTGTCCTTACTAGAACATTTGGAAAATGGAGAAAAGTAAAAAAGAGGAAGCAAAAGTTACCACAATCCCATTATCCAGAGTGAACTAGTCCAAACATTTTCTTGCATTTGCCTCCAGTCCTTGCTTTTACATCTATCTCGCAGTAATTTTTCTCATGCTATATACATATATGTAAAATTTTATTTCCTGAGGGTTTTTTTTCCTTCTAAAAATTAAGTTATCAGCAATTGCCAGTATCATTTAAGGTAATTTGAAAACTTTATTTCATTGCTATTATCATTCCATTAAATGGGTACCCCTGGGATGCCTGGGTAGCTCAATGGTTAAGCATCTGCCTTCGGCTTAGGGTGTGACCCAGGCTCCAGGGATTGAGTCCCACATTGTGCTCCCTGTGTGGAGCCTGCTTCTACCTCTGCCTGTGTCTCTGCTTCTCTGTGTGTCTCTCATGAATAAATAAATAAAATATTTTTTTTAAAGGGGCACTCTTATTATGGAAAATGCATGCTGTTCCTAGGGCCATCCTAATTAAAGAATTCATGAACATTTTGGAAAAGTATTTTGGAAGGTCATGAGCTCTGCAGTCAGATGGGTCTGGGCTTGAACTTGAGGCCTGCCTTTTATAAGTTATGTGATTCTGAGTTTATTGACTTATTCAATAGTTAGCAGATATTTATGGAAAGGCAATTAGTAGCTGGATACCTGTAAATGGTGAAAGAGCATAAATAAGTCAGTTCCTCCCTGAGCAGTATGACAGAGCAGTATGACAATAAACAGATAAATGCACAATATTGGTTGGTGACGAGGGCCATGATACAGCAGCAACAGAGAGTGAGGCAGGCACCCCCTGCTCGACGAGCTCTAGATGCACAGAAATACTTGGATCTTACTCATTTTATATCGCCGGTGCCTAGAACAGGAGCTAGGGAACCATTGTTAAATAACTGATTAGCTTACATTACCAACTAGGACTATTGTTTTAAATATAAATAGATTACTAACAGAAGTTATTATTATCTGTCAGTAGATGGCAATGTATGAATTTTCTAGAAGAAATGGGCTTAAATTTAATATAACTGTGCAGTGGAATTTGCCTCACCTGAAGTGATTTTTCATTTTCTTTATACTCTGTTTTAAGAGAAAATGAATTGCCTTTCCCAGAAAATGTATGCCATCCAAACTTGCATTGTAAAAAACAATTGACTCCGTGGGAAAAGGGGTTTAGCAGTTACTGTTTCTGATGCACAATAAAATTATTTTGTGCCTATCTGTCAGTGACATCAGCTTACAAAAATCTCCTTGCCTGTTTTACAAATTCTGGCTAAAATATATGAATTGATGGAGCTAAACGGTGAAAACCAAACCTAAACGTGGTGCTGCTTGCCTTTGTACCCATCTATGCAGGAGCCTTTTAGAGTCTTCCATTTGCTTCCAGCCCTGATTTCGCTATTTAGCTTGAAGCACACTTTAGAACAGTCTCAACTAAAGAGAATGGAGTGCAGTGGTAAATAAAAGATGTTAAGAGAGTAGGTTGTGTTTTCTAGGTTTTGTCGTCTCTACTTTTTTCCTATCCTCTAAGTGACGCTCTGACTCTCAGTCGTGATCTGCTTAGCACAACATGAATTGCGTTCTTTAGTTCATCAATCTTGACCTATCCTGTTTGTATGACTCACAAATCCACATCCCAGGGAAAATGCTTGCATTATAATTTATGAGAAGGATACAGAGCCTTATTTCAATAACCATCTCAACAGGAGCGCGAGTCCATAGCCTTAGTTAGAGACCATAGCTTTCTCCCTGGTTGTGGGTGTTAACACCTGTTTGATGGCACATAGTAAAATTGCTATTTCTACATGGTCCATATGTGTCTCATCTGGGAAGAGCCATTGCTTGTATTCTTTTTATCCTTCTGTTACTGAGTGAACATCTAAGCTGGGAAGCAGTCAGTCATGCAAAATCAAGCTGGAAAATGTGTGTTGTGCTCTGAAAGTGAGTCCTGTCTAGTAGCAGAGGAAGTCATATGCAGTCTCCTCCAGACATTGGGAGGTCACTAAGTGGGCCGATGCTGGAGTAATTCATCCAAATACAGCCCAGAAGAATGATGGCTTTTAAAAACACCAGGCATACCACTCAGTTGGTCTGAGACAAAGGCTGTAATAAAAGCAAATATCCAACAGTTTCCATTGTTCTGCTCCCTAAATTTGTGGTTTGTTCTGTCCTTGGACTTGATTTAATTTAATGATATTCTCCAAGGGGCAGCCAAATGTTATTTTACAAATATAAATCAGATCATGTCACTTCTCTGCTTAACACCACCCACTCCACCACCCATGGCTCTTCATCGCTTACAATGAAATCCAAAGTCCTGCAAGGTTATGCATGACCTAGCTTCTGCACTCTGTCCTACATCAGCTAGGTGACCCTTGGTGACTACCTTCCAGCTACCCTGGCCATTTTTATTCTGAATCCCCAGTGCTTAGAGTAGTCCCAGTAGTCCCAGTAGCTAGTACTCACTATATATTTGTTGAATGATTTACTAAGTGAATGAATGAATGAATGAATGAATGGCTCAGAGTATCTGTTATCAACTTTGGCTGCACATTTGAATCATCTAGAGAGCTACTAAAGATAAAGGTGTCTGAGATGCACTCCTAAATTTTCTGGTTTTATGTCTGTTATGAAGTAGAGCATTAGTATGTTTATAAAAAATAAGTAAATAGCATCTCAGTTGATTCTAATGTTCAGGTAGTGTTGAGAAGCCATGACTTGGGGGAATGGTTAATCATAATAAACTACTAAAGTGCCTTGCTCAGACCCCTGAGCTCTCACCATCGTGTGCTGTCATTACCACACAATCCTATATAGTCTCAAAAAGTCAATCTTTTCCTATTTATTGCTACAAGATCCTGTTAGATTTCAAATTACTGGTACATATTGGCTGTTATGATGCAATAAAGCTTGGTTCTGTTTTCCTTGCCCTGTGCTAGAACCACTAAGTGAGGTTTCTGGAAATCTCTGACATGGAAAAAGAAGGACCATTCGAAGCTGTTTCACATATTACAGTTTTGCTGATTAAAAATATCTGGGTCTCAGCCAGAGGTGTCATCATGTTGGCTGCATGACTGTTGCAAACAAACCCCAGCTCCCAGGCAGATATGAAGTTCAAAGCTTATTTAGACTGGGAACACTTATTAAAGAAAATGTCATTTGTGCTCAGAATAATGGCTTGTAACTCTTCCAGCATTATTTTTCACCTAATCGGATTCGTCTTCTACAGAGCAAATTCCAAGGAGGAAATCTGGAAATTTTGGCCTGGTGTACACAAAGAGACCAGATGGCTGACAGGTACCGAGCTGGTTTTTGTAGTGGGGTATGCTGAATGAAAAAGACAAGTCTTTTTAAGATGACAATAAATTTCCCAAATGGTCTGTGTGAAATGTTTAAAGGTTGAAGATAAAGGTTTTGGGTTACATTGCCCTTAATATGAAAGGGGGATAAATGGAGCCAGGTGGGCTGCTATTTCAGACTCCAGCAGACCTGGGTTCTGAAACTGTGAACATCATAAAAGGAACTGAATGGAGTTTGGAAGCAGTAAATTACTGTAGAGTCTACACTGGAAGCACATACACATGCTATCTACTTAAAATGATCCTTTTGATGGTAAGACAGTGAGGTCTCAATTAGAAAGGATCAGCCCTCAAAAGATTCTATTTACTATTAGAAATGCAAAAATAGTTTCTTTTCTAGAGAGTAGAGTATTAACGTAGCATGAATTTTCTTTCCCTGTTTCCCCTCTCACACTCAAATACTAGCTCCACCACAGGTCTATCCTCCATCAGCCTCCATTCCCAAATATCAAAAAGTTTTTTGAATGTGAATTTTTTTCTTAATTCATCTGAGTACAAAATTTCTCCTAAATTGATGTGAGGCTCTTAATAATCTTTATTTATTCATATGTTTCACTGACATGATCACATGTTTGGGTGCTTCCTCAGGTTTCCCCGGGGGTGCTACACGGTACTCAGTATATGAGCCTTATTATCTTTTCAGAATTTGAAAAATTTGAATTGCAAAATACTTCTGGCTTAGGTTACGAATCTACCTACCCTAACGTGTCAATTTGCAAGAAATAAAACACTCATTAGGGTTGGTGGACCAGTGACGCCATGCTCAGTAGTTTTATTTATATAATGCCAAAATGTGGCGGTGGCTATGTCTGTTTTCAGGAGCACACACCTCTGAGATAGTAGGAAGAGAGGGTAGGAAGGCTCTTTCACACGTTAACTGGTTCTTAATTCAAAAAGTAGAAGTCAACATCTAGTAACATACTGAAGGTTCTTTTTAGCACCCTAGAGCTGGTAAAGGTGGGATTTATCATGAAGATTTTACTTTTTAAAAATTATTATCATTCTTTTGGCAGCCCTTAAGCCAAGTCCTTAGGCATGATTTTGATCAAATTTATGTAAATATCACGTAGAAAGAGAATTGGTCAATTGAACTGGGTTTGAGTGGAGCTTGAATAATTACTCTGGATTGGCCCATGACAGATTTATTTGTACTAGATTTGTAAGCTCCTTTTCTATAAAGTGCTTCGAGTTGGGAAAAATGAGTTGGCTGCTTTGACCTTGACTATTATGATGTCAGACTCCTGTTCATCTCAAATCGGGAGGCCTCAACCTTGGTATGACTGAGGCAGAGCCCTAGTCCTGCGGTTCTGCATTGCTACTGCTCCATTGCCCACGGCTGAGACATTTCACAGAGCATAGTTTCCCAGAAAACTTAAACCTAGCCTCGCTGTCTTTACATTTTAGATAGTTTTGATGAAAATGCTTCTAAAATATATTGTGGACATAATAGATCTTCTGTTGATGTCTCAAGGTAGTAGCATCAGGAACATTTTCTTTAAAATTTCATTTGTATGAAGTAATGGCCTCAGGAGCTTTTGATAAGCATAGAACTGTTTGCACTTACAACCTGAGCAGCCTCTGTATCCCACGAGTTAGAGGGTCCTCAATAAGAACATCCGAACCATTTTTGTCTAACTCTGCTGAGTCAACAGCCCCCACTTG
This sequence comes from Vulpes lagopus, assembly GCF_018345385.1. Lineage (NCBI taxonomy): Eukaryota > Metazoa > Chordata > Mammalia > Carnivora > Canidae > Vulpes > Vulpes lagopus. The sequence continues at coordinate 56,759,129 of NC_054828.1, forward strand.
TCAAGTGACGGGATCTCAGTTCTCCCCTTGGGAGAGTTGTCTTCTCATTCACACCCTTCTGAGCTCCCATCATTCCTTTGTTCCGGCTGTTCTCGCTTTCTCTGCTCCTGATTGCTGGGTCTGTTGTCCCACAGGTCTGTTGATTGATTGTCCCATCAAAATCACCAATATTTTTTAAGTACCTCCTATTTTCCAGGCATTCTTCTATGACTTCAGGCTATATCAGTAAGCAAAAAAGATAAAAGTTCCTTCTCTCATAGAATATTCTCCTGGAGAGAGGCAGATAAAATAAATAAATCTTTTGGGGATGCTTTTCCAATACAACTGCTTGAGTACCTTGCAGGTCCCTGGGTCCCTGGGCCTCTGGGTCTCAGGCTCTTAACTTTCTTTCTTTGGTCAGCATCCATCTCTTGGTGTTCCTTAGAGCCGAGTTGCTAAGACTCCTCAATTTATAATCTTCCAGTGATGGGACGGGAGGATGTAAGCCCAGCCCTCATGCTCTACCCCAGGACAACTGCTTCTCTTCTACACATCCGGTCCCGTTTCTGAACTTCCTTTTAAGATGATGGTGATTTTTCATCCGAGGGCCCCATGTAACTTGAGCACAGTGGCCATCCCTGTCTCATTCTGTCTAACATGGTTGGCTGGATATTCCAGTCCTAAATTAGGTAGAGTCCTTGTTCTGCCCATGACATATTTTTGCCCAATGGAAATCTTGGGATTCTGCTAGATTCTGGTGGGAACATCACCTAAATTCGTACGAGGCATGCCTGAGCCTCAACTTTGTCCCTAGCATCAATGTTATGTGTTCAACAACAAATGTCTCTTATAGCTGTTGTGTCCAATGGGCCCTTTCTCCTTTTCTAATTGGTTACAGGTTGGCAATCATATTAATGTTGCTAGACTACTGTGTAAAGTAAGGGTAAATGATCTTAGGGAAGGCTTAAGGGATTCTCTTTTAAGAAAAATACATGAGGCTAGAGTCCTTGTTTTGGATTGTTCAGAGATTTTGTTTTGTTTTTAACCTCCATTTTATTATTTTGCTATTGTTTTTATATTTAATTGAAGTATAGTTGACATACAATACTATATGAATTTCAGGTGTACGACACAGTGGTTTTTGTTTTTCATTCTCCTTTCCCCTTTCTCCTTTCCTGTTTTAACTTCCAGGGCATCAGATGGTTAATATTCTTCCAAAGTACTGAAAGGAACAATTTGCTATAAAGAGACAGAGTGGCAAATCTGGAATCTCAGGGGAGGCCTACTGATTTCAAATTTTCTGTCTTTTGCAATATTCTCAATAGGAACAAAAATATGTAGTCTTATATACATTGTTGAAGTACTAGAACAATAAAATAATTAAACTTTAAACAACTTGAAAGAGAAGTACCATTATATCCAAGATGGTGATGTAGTTTTTCATTATTTGTCAAGTATTCTTTGAAGGGAATGGGGATTTTTTTTTTTGGCATGTTGGTTTGCCATCCCTTGTGGCATGAGGAGAAACAGGTTTGGATAGTGTGGGGAAAGTAAGTGAACAACAAAGTTCCAAGCTAGCCTAACAGACAAAACCATATTTTTAAATTTTGCAAGATTTGCTTTCGTATTTGTGTAGTCCTTGGCTTTTACATTCCAGATTCTATGCAAAGAAACAAAGGGAGGGAAGGGGCAAAGTATGAGACAGGCGGGGGCAGGGACAAATGCTGTGAGGAAAACTGCTCAGGAAAAAAATTTTAAGCTCAATTATGTAGGCTCACGAGGTTTGTATCATTTCGACATGCTTGGAATAAGTATCTAAGTTGAAACAGAGCTAGAAATCGTTTGATGTTCATCCATCGCTAAATTTAACCTGTTTTTTGCATTATGCATGTTGCCATGTTGCTTTACCAGTATTTTGTGTCCCTGGGAACATTTTTTTGTCTTTAGAATTTCTTCTCCTGTGGTTAGGAAAACAAATGTCACAAAAAAATATATGAAGAGTTTGGTGGAATGTGAAGCCCATGAATGTGGCAGACCAGGGCAATGAGAGCCTTTGAAAGAGCATCTTACCCTTCTCATCTGTGCTACCAAAACATTTCATTCCATTCATTCAGATGAGGTTCTTTCAAAAATCAGTTTCTCAATATGTGACACCTTAGATTGCATGCAGGATGGTGGAAGATAGAGCATTAAACACAGAAATGGGTATTTGTGGGAAAAACAGAGTAACTGTGAACTAGCTCCAATAATTTCGGTTAAGTGTACTGACCAGTGAACTGTCTACACCACAACTTCAGCAGAAACTGCATTGCTCTAGCCATCCTCAAAATGCTTCTTGTTCAGGAGGCATTTGGGCATGGATTTGAAGACAGAATCCAGTGGGATATGTCTACTATAACCTCCCCAAACCAGACCTCAGGCAGATGTTACATCCTATCCTCTGGAATTTTTTTGCTGTCTGTGGTTTGCCCTCGAACCTTGACCTTCAGGCTATCCTATGAGATCTCTTCCATCTGACCTGTTATTCCTGTGCAGGTGGAATGATGGAGGGTGGGGAGGCCTTGGTTTGAATAATTGAGTGGTGTTTCATGTGGTTAATTATTGTTGTCCCTGACTGTTTCTTCTAATATATTTTCATTAACATTTTATTGTAGCCTGAGGCTAGTTAAAACCCAGGAGACACTTTTATAAGCCCACACCCCTTCTCTCCCAGTTCTCCATCTGTACTCACTAACTGGTTCACTGGGGGTCACTTGCAGAACTGCAGATGATAAAAACTTTAAGGACAGCTGGCTTTATTTTTAGTGGAATAGGAACTAAACTTTGATCAATGAAGCAACCATAAAAGAAAAAAAAACCCATAGGAGTTTCTTTTGTTAACTAGCTGTTTCAGTGAAGAAATACAAGCAAAATTACGTTGAAATTCTCTCGCTTTTCTAACATAGGAAAGTGCAAGGAGGGTGACCTTGACCCATGAAAATTAGAACATCTTTTCTCTCTATCTCTTAGATTTCCCACACTGGTGCGGTTCATCCCACACATACAAATTGATAGTCTTAGTAGTAAAGGGACGTAGGGAACTTGAAAGAAATAGAGCAGGTGAGCTGAAACCTGGGTCAGATAGAAAAGATACTGAAAGAGTCTTGCATTTAAGGCTCAGAAACTTTCTGACCTGATGGCCTTATGTTGCACCTCTTTCCAAACTCCCGACTCCTTTTCTATCTCTGTCCCAGGCCCTCTTCTCCAAGAGCCCCATTTCAGCATGGGAACTTGATGTGATGTCTCCACTATATATGTGGTTGTCCCGACCACTGAGCCCCTGATCTGAGGTCTTTTCTTAAAATTCCAGCCCTGAAATTCACTTGTCAAAGAGATTTTAGTAGTGGTTTGGATCTTTTTTCCTTTCTCTGTTAATCATAATGTTCAGAGTTTTTAATACTAGGAACTTCACACAGACTTTGATACCTGTATACGTGCTTCACTTGAGAATTTAGCTTTGATCTTCTTTAGGACTGTCACTCATGATTAATCTGGCTGGAGTGGCTCAGAAAAAAAAAAACAAAACCCAGTTGCCAGGGATGGACACTCTCCATCGGAAGCCTCTCTCTTCCACCTGCTAGCTGGGGGCGGGGTTGCTGGAGCCCCCCACGCAGTCCTAGAAACTTTTCAAGACCTTTCCCCAATATTTGGTCCTCCTTGCCCCTGGGAAGAAAGGGACTCTCTATGAAATGGTTTAATTAAGTGAGTGACCTGTAATCTTGGTCCTACTATTCATTTTAGACCTTGTGAGAACTGATCCCGGTCATCTCTTTACACCCATTTCTTCCTGTGGCCTTCACGATCTCCTCCTTAACCACTGAGAGTTAATGGAAGCCTTCACTGTGATTCATCAATGAGCTATGTATTTATTGAGCACTAATAAATATTTTGCTCATAATACAGAGAATTATAAGAGGTGCAGTGAGGAAGGGAAGAAGTTACTCAGAAGTCGAGGTGTACCTTGGCCCTTCCTGATCTCACAAAGTTTACCATCTGATTGGGAAGACAGCTACATAGAATTTGCTAAAAACTGAACAAGTTGGAGAAGGAAGGGCAGTTTGTTTGGGCTGGCAAGACTCGGAAGTTCTTCATGGAGGAGTTTGGAACTGAAACCAGGCATTGAAGAATGTGGAGGGTTCCACCAAGAGGAGAGAGGTTTGTAAAAGTGTATTTGTCCGGCATGGCTTCTCTGCCCAACGCCCACTTTCCTGCATGTTTCTACTTTTTAATCTCTTTATAGAGAACCACAAAAATGTTTTTGGTAGGTGGCTATGAGGGTGGCCATGCACAATTAGGCTGGTTACACATTTCTGGGATGCAAGAATTGCCTTTTACGTAGGATACAAATGTCAACAGTGTTCCTGGAGCATGCGAGGTAGTGGCCCTGATGCCCATCATTGGGATACATCCTGCAAACTCATAGAGCCTCTTTTCACTTATTAACGTCAAAGTAATTTATGTATAATAAATATTTATCTCAAATATATTTCTAAATAGCTAACAGTATTTTATTTTTTTTAACATATTCCAATTTTAAACAAAGTTCCTACCATTTGACATTTGTTTTTTTTTTTCAATTTAAATTAATGGCATAATGACTATCCTTGCAGTGTATATCTCCAAATTTTATTGTAATTTGTTGTTTCCTAGGTTAAATTCCTAGAATGAGACTTGATGGGAAAAATAGTCTGAACACTGAAAAAAGGTTTTATTGGAGAGTAACATACAAAAAGCACACAAATCATAAATGTACAGCTCCTTGAAGCAGCACCTAGAACAAGAGGCACGGTATTCCTGGAAACCCACAACTTCCCTTTGTGCTTCTCTTTAGTCCTGACCATCCAAGGGCAACCACTACATGGACTACTAGTACCTTAGACTGTTTGGCCAACTTGTGTACTTCACATAAGTGAGATCAAGGGTATGCGTCATTTATGAGGCTCAATCATACTGTGGCATAGAGTTGAGGACTGCTTGTTCCATTACTGATAGAATTCCATTACAGAACTACACCACAATTTATCCATCCTATTTATTGGAAACCATTTGGATGGTTTCTGGATTTTGACCTCTGCAAATAGCACCACTGGGAACATTTTAGGGCCTGACTTTTGGTGAGCATAAGTAGGAATTTCTGTTGAGCATATGCCCAGGTAGGAAGTGGTGGGGTTGTAGGGAAGGCAGTATTTAGCTCTAGGAAATTGCCAAACCTTTCTTAAAGTGGTTTCACTTATTTCCCTTCCCACGGGCAATGTGAGAGTTCTGGTTGCTCCACATCATCGCGATACTTGTATTGTCCATCTTAGCCATACTTTGTTGTAGTTTAAATTCACATTTTTTTCTTTTCTGGTGGCTAATGTAAGCACTTTTCCATACGTTTACAGTTATTGGCTATTTGGAAGTCCTCTTTTGTGAACCTGTCTACTCAAGTCCTTTGCCCTTTTTTTTTTTTAAAGGCGTTGTCTTTTTCCTATTGGCTTTTAGGAGGGAACTAAATCTTTTGTTTAAGAATCCTCTAAAACTTTAGGGACATGTACAAATACTTAACCGGTTGAGCACTAAGGAGAAGAGATAGTCCCTGGAATTCACATAAGCATAAAGAATATCTGTTGTGTGAAGAGAACCAAAAGGATTTATTTTAGATTTGGGGGCATATTTTAATTCTAATGTGAAAACTTAAAAATAATGCTTTCTATAAAATTCCCAAAGTCTCAGAGTGCATGAACCAAAGTGCAAAAATATCTATGCTTATCCGGACAACTTATTTAGAAGTACTTCTAAAAAATCAAATTGTGTGAATGCTTCAGTCTGGCAATATGAAAATAAGATGACAAGGAAACCATTTTAAATTCTCTAAAGAAGAAATGAAGAAAAATTATTCTAAAAATGTTCAAGTTTCAAAATGTATCTCTATTTAGATGGTGATGATATATCCAGGGATATATAGCAGATGTGCTGGCCTGTGTCCAAGCCCCGCTTGGAGGTTTTGAATCAAGGAAGACTGTTACATTATGTGTGAAATGCCACTTCAGTTCAGAGTCCTCTAGTAAATGGGTAACACCAACTTCATAGTCTTTTCGAGCTGATTAGTGGGAAAAGCATTCCCAGGTGCAAATATCCACACTTTTAAATCATTTCTAAGAAAAAAAAAAAAAAGAAGGCATCATATGATCCATCTTGTGGTCTCTTCTAGACACTGTAGGATGAATGATTTTATATTTCTAAAATTAGTGGGTTTCAGGGCCATAATATTCCTCTTTCTCAAAAAAGATAGTAATTTTATGTCATTTTTACTGACACTACATTAAAATCTGTGGGTAAAAAAAAAAAAAAGTTGAAGTCAAAAGTTAAGTGGAGTGAAATCTCCCTAATCCATTCGGGCATTCTTCCAAAAATCTTTACAAATTGTACAACTTTCATCAATTTCGGGCTGAACAAACTACTGTCGAAGGTTCTGTCCATTACTTTCTTAGCCGGGAAAGGAACATCACCCTGAAATATTCAGCACAATGGATGTGTAAGATTGTAAGACTCTGTGTCTTTGAGACATTTAGAAAAGTATATTTTGTAGAGATAAGACCGAAGAGGGCTTCATGAGTTGTGTGCTCAATCTTTGTGCATCTGGCTTTACTCTCCATCCCTTTTTCTTTCTTGTATAGCAGAGAAGGTTTTACTGGTTTGTGAGAAAGGTCAAGAAAAGAAAGATATTTTAACTTGATAATAAAAGGCAAATAAAAGGACATATAAACAGGCAATGAAGGGATACAGGTTTTCCTTTCCACCAAGAATTTCCTGAAGAAGTCATAGATTTCACCTAGGTGATCAATACCTTATTTAGTTAATTTATCTGAAATCTTGCCTGAGTTCACACAGAAAACTTTTTAAACACACACCAAAGCACAAAACTTGGGCCACTATCAATCCTATAGGATTAAAAAAACTGGAGGGAGGGGACTCTTAAGGAAATTTTGGTGAACTTGAATAGAACAGCTGCTCTTTATGGATTTTATCAACCCATGTGATTTCATCAGCAAACGTTGCCTTCTTTCTTCTGTGGACTTTTGACCTATGATGATCATCAATTTAAGATCAAGGCTCATGACCCAGCATCATTGTTCTGGGACTTATTATAGAAAGCAAATAAATCAAGAAATGAGGAGTGAGGTCCAAATTAACAAACAGCATCATATAGAAGAGATCAGTGGGGCTTTTGTGTGATTTAACTAGGGCTAGAATGACTTCTATGTGATATGAGTAAATCAGTTGTCCTTTATTTTAGGTTCTTGTGTCAGAACTGAGGTACCATCACTTTTAAGTTTTATAAACAAAGAAGAAAAATATTATAGTATTACATCTTATTTTTCTGTGAGTCCTCAGTAAACATATTTTCCATAATATATTTTTTCATTACATTCTATAAGACAATTAATTTAGGTCATGAGACTGGTTCATAAATGGCTTGTGGAAACACTATCATTACTTCTAATCATGCCTCATGCTTTTCTTGTGCATGAATTTCAATCTCTGCACATAATGGCTATATGAACAAGAAGGATCAAAAGACCATACTGAATATACTTGAAAGAGAACTCTTCAAATTAGAAAAAAATAAAATAAAATAAAATAAAACAAAAGAAATACAAAATTATGAGGGAATAGTTTACTTGAAACTTACAGTTTTAATCATGTCTTCTGTATACTGGGCTCACAGCATGGAGATCTACTCAATTTTTAATCAGGTTTTAGGCACTTTATAAATGTAAACTTTAAGGCAATCACAGAATTAGAGAAGCTAGATTTGATCATAAATCTGAGAAAATACTGACTTCAGATCTTCTCTTTGTGCTCAGAAGTTTCCAGGCAACATTGCATCTAAAGCATAGATGTGCCACACTAGAGTTATTCCTGTGTAAAAATGAATATCTGATTCATGTCGTTTTTCCGCTCAACAATATTTACCTGATTTCTCTTTATCTTCAGAATTAGGCCCGAACTCCTTAGCCTGACTGACTTTCAAGAACCTCCGTAAATCTGTACCTCCATTCTTATTTCCTATTATTATTCATTCTTAAAGTATGGTCCTTAGATCACCTATACCAAGATAAAACCACATGCTTATTAAAATTAAGACTCAAGCCCCCCTTAATTCATATACACAGTAAAGGCTGAAATCCCCATATTCTACATGAGCCCTCTGCACCAACAAACACGATTTGATGTCTCCAACATACTTTCTTGGGTTTTATCTCTGGGTGTTGGCTCATAACACTCTTGGCAAGTCTTTTCTACATTTTTCATCAGTCAAGACTCAATTCTGTTCTAACCTCCTCCATGACACCATCCCTGGGAGGTTTCTTTTGAGCCTTATTTTATTTTTCATCCACAAAAGTAGATAATAATAAAATGAAGATTGTTGTGATGTACTCCTATTACTACAACTAAAGCTCCTATGGAGGTCAGAGATGGTACTACCCATGTGATATGGAATTAGGATCCAGGCTTGGGTGATTTCAAAGAAATCTATTCTTTTGCTTGCTGTCCCGCCTGGAAGTACAAATGTGTTGAATGATCCAGTTTGTGAATGATACCGTTTCCATCCATTTTACTCCATCCAGAGAAGCTTCAGCCATACAGACTTGAAGATAGTCAGTGAATGCTTCATTTTTTGCCAGCTAGGAGTCAAATAGGGACTTTTTCAATAAAAATTTTCCCCAGGTTAGTATATTAAAAAATATTATAGAGAATACTGGTTTTCCAGATTTTTCAGAAGCGCATCTCCCTTTTGCATTGTAAGCTCTAGGATAACTCTGGAGCCATTTCTCCTACCTCTCTTCCCCCCATATATTTCAATGCTTGTGAGTGCATGAAGATTTACATAGACCTGGGCCAGCACCTGGTCTAGGGGAGAGACATGTGGAATTCAGATCTCCTCAATGCTTCCAGAAGAATGAGGAAGTAAGGGGAAAGCTTTGAAATAAAGCTTGCTCTAGAGAGGGTCTACAATAAATCAGAGTCTTATCCCAGCAAGCAATGACCAACAATTAACAAGCTCATGTGTGTCTGCTCAGAAAGGGCTGAGGACACAGGCTTTGTTAGCAATGGGCCTGTTTAGACTGTGGGAAACTCCCTCGTCCCAAGTTTCTAACTCATTTCATTTACTCCCATAACAGCTCTTTGTTAACGAATGTAAGGTTCCACACCGTTATCTCTGCATCGCCTGCTGGCTTACTCCTGCCTCAGACAAAGGACATTTCTGAAGGGCTTTTAAAATTTCTTCCAACTGGTTCTTTTCAGTGTGCTTCTTTAATAGCTTCACTTTACTGTTGCTTTAATTTGAAAATGCAAATACAAAACCATTTGGATGAGGAAATTTACACGTAGAATCCTTTGAGTGAAAGCTTTCTTTCATGCAGAATAAGAAAGACAGGAATCAAGCCTTTACTTAGCAGTAAATTCAGTTTCAAAAATGGGGAAAGGCTACTTGAAGAAGCCACAGAGAACACCTGAGCTCAACCCCCTGGAGTCTGAGACTAGTTACCCTGGATGGTAAATGAATGTCGGAAAATATTCTTGCCAGGGAAAACTTTGCAGTCACTCTTGCAAGGGGACAGAGCCTTTCTGACAAAAGGCCACTGCACACCCAGAAGCATGAGCAGTTTTCAAATTCTGAGTCTACCTGAGGAGAGAAAGGAGATAATCAAGAGAATGGGGCAATATTGAGTGGCCATATTGGGTGGGGAATCATGTCAACCGATGATCATATCCATTCATTTGACACCAACATCTTGGTGTCAGTTGATGACATTGGATTTCTCTATTATAAAGTAGAACCTTCAAGTTTATATGAACCATTCCACCTCCCCTTCCTTTTCTACCTTAAAATTTTCAACTAGTGTGTTGTATTTTTTTAATTTCTCGAATTTCTACTGAAGTTTTTCTTCAAATCATCTCTTCTCCTTTGGTTTCAGAATCGGATAGATTTGGGTTTAATCTTTATGGATTGAATGCTTGTGTCTTCCCCACCCCAAATTCATATGTTAAAGTTCTAACCCTCCAGTGTGGCTATATTTAGAGATGAGACCTTTCAAGGAAGAAATTAAGGTTAAATGAAATCATAAGAATGGGGCTCTGATACAATGGGATTAGTGTTCTGGTAAGACGAGATACCAGAAATCTTGTGTGAGAAAAGACATTGTGAGGACATAGCAACAAGGCAGCCATCTGCAAGCCAGGAAGAGAGCTCTCACCAGAAAGACAATAGGCTGGAACCTTCATGTTGGACTTCTAGCTTCCACACTGTGACAAAATAAATTTCTGTTATGTAAGTCACTCAGCCTGTGGTGGTTTTGTCATGGCAACCTGAGCTAACGAATACAAGCTTGCCTTCTGTTATCATTGTGAGGTCTAAAGACTCAAGTTCTTTGAGCCACATTTTGTCAACTGTGAAAATAGTTTAATGACTTCCAACTTCAAGGGAAGTTTAAGGATGAAATGGAAAAAATGCATGTATAAGTTATTCATATGTGATATCATTGTAACAAATTTTATCTCACCCTTCCCTCCCTATGGTTGGACATCTCCAGAAATGAGGACCCACTACAATCTCACGTGCTAGTTGGAACACTTCTGAGTTTTTTTTCTAATCTCTTCTTCTGATTATGTCATTTGTATTCTTAATACTTCTTGGTACTATGGGAAGAAGTGTTTGGTGGTCAAAAGATAAACCCTCTCTTAACCACCCTATTTCTTAACCAACTGAAAAATAAAGTACAGGTGCCAGATGGGCATCAAAACATCAGATACAGGGCACCTGGGTGGCTCAGTGGTTGAGGGTCTGCCTTTGGCTCAGGTCATGATCTGGGAGCCCTGGGATCGAGTCCCGCATTGGCTCCTTGTATGGAGCCTGCTTCTCCCACTGCCTGGGTCTCTGTCTCTATCTCTGTGTCTCTGATGGATAAATAAAATCTTTTAAAAGAAATCAGCTACATTGGTGAAGCTTGAGGTAGCACCTACGTGGGTAGCACCCACATTCAGTTGGGCCTACCTAACAGGGTCACATGTGCAGTAGGAATCCTTTCCCCACACAGGGGGCAGAGGCTACCCCAGAAACAGACCAGAGGTACCCCTTCTGCAGAGATATACAGATACAGGGACACAGCTGAGCATGCTGGGTTCTCTGTCCTAGACTTGTAGGTCAGATCAATCATTTCTTCTCTCCTGGTGAGGAGGGAGCGGGGCGGGGGAAGGAGGGCTGATGTGTTAACTTCAGTACCATTCACGCCTGGGAGTAGAGGTTTCCATGTGGAAACGTTAGGAGAAGGGAAGAAGATTCTCCCTCATCATAGCTTCAGTTGCCAAAAATAAAATGTGACTTACACATTGAGGGGAGATGGGAAGGCCCAGCATGTGCTGACATGTCTTAGCATAAGTCATAAAGAGAAACGTGAAACTGTTGGGGAGTATACAGAGGCATCCGGGCAACACAGGGTCGGTGTCAGACCTCAGGAAACACAGGTAGCAGGGAGGGAAAGCACAGAGCAGGGAGGAATTAAAAGCAGATTGAGAAGACAGACAGGTAACAAGATCTGGACACAGGACAGGTATTCAGGAAAATCTGGAAGAAGCAACCTCTACCTAACACAAGTGAGGGAAAAGACAAAAAGCGGGATGGAGATTATTTGCAAAAAGGAAAGCAGAAGATGAAAGAGGACTTTTTAAGATGAAAAGCAAAAATGTAAGGGAAGACAATTATCAAGCTGGAGCAGCTGTTTTTACGTATGTGGAGGAGAGAATGTAGACATTTCAAGGAAAAATTGAAGGGAAATTTAGCACAAGCTAGAAAGAAGCACATCAATGAGTAAAAAGATGTTAGGTTAAAAGGAGGTAAACATGTGTGTAAAAATTTGAAAATGTTTCCCTTTCATCCTCCTCATGCTATGCTTCTTCACTGTCGAGGTCACCTGATACACCTCGGCCACTTAGTGTTGGAAATCGGCACGTTGTGCACCTGCCACGTGATTGTGGGCGTCAGAACGGATCTGCAAAGGTGTCGGTGGCTGCCACATTTCCGCTCACTTCTGTGTGTCTCAAGTTGTCATTAGTTGTAAGATGCATCATTATTCTACGTACACCAAGAAAGAAAAGAGAAGTGCTGCTGATTAGACTCAGACACACCAGCAGATCGGACAACGTTTCGAGATCTCAGATATGGGGAAACACAAAAAAAGAAATTGCCTTTCAAAATTTATCAAATACAGTCCTTTAGGTTGATCTCATTTATTTATTGCATCTCATTTCTGTCTCTTTCCACAGAATTTAACTCTGAATGCAGGCAGCTCCTTCACCTGCCGCGTTCATGACCGTTCCCATCTGGGACAGTGTGTGCACGTAACAGGGAACGTGGTTCAACGACGGGTAAGGTAATCACTGTTTATAACCCAAATACCCCAAGGACGCCCAGGGAGGTGCCACATTGGAGAATAACAACATCCCTCAGTAACTCAAGCAATTACCAAGCTTTCCATTAGAGTAGGAGCAGGGCATGGTTTCTTTCGATGGGCACCAGATGAAAGAACGGGCATATATTGAGGGGCATGCATATGAAAAGGATAAATCTCTAAATCTTGAAGTCACACAGTGTGGTGAGATGGCCTCACCAGGAGTGAGTGGGGGGCAGGCACGGCAACTGACTTGGGTCTCCCATGACAAGGGGGTGTGCTCACTGAGCGCAAGATCTTTGTTTCCTTTTGTCTGTCTTTCTCTGCGCGGGTAGGGAAACCAGAGCAGGTCCTAAGCTCACAGGACACCATTCCACAGGTCATGCCCGTCTTACTCTGAGTGCATCCTGGTAGGACGTTCTCTTACCAGATGAAGAAAGAGTTAATTTCTATTTCTGCTATTATTAATTATTTATATGTAAAATCTGTTATTTCTAATAATCGTACTTCACATTTCCTGACTCCTTTAAAATCACGCTCCCAGCGCTACGTTGCTTCACTGTACCATGCTGCTGGGTTAGGGAATAAATCATAGGAAGGCCTCTAGATTCAAAACCCCAGCCTCAATAACGAGCGCACCCCCTCCAGGCTGTGAAACTTTGGAAAAAGTATTCATCTCCTCTGTGTTTCAGTTTTTTGTCATCTCTAAAGTGGGAACAAAACAATAATTTCCTGGGTTGTTATAAAGAGGAAGTCAGGTGGTTCCCATAGGCCTTTCACCAATAGCGCCTGGTGCATGTTGACTATGCAATAAAATGTGAGCTTCCAGGTGCCACTCTTGTCCTTCCGTGTCTACGATCTTATTTGATTCTCACCCAACCCTGTAAACGAGGAAGAACAGATTATTCACACTCCATATGAATGAAACAGGTTTTAAAAAGTCAGCAGCACTCCCCAAGTTTGCAGGTCCTGCCTGGTGAACGTCAGAACCAGGAATGGAACCCATCTATGGTGGTGGAGCATCCCTGAGGCCTTCTTGCGTTTATGAACAGCATAGTCTGTTTGGATCTCACAGTCCTCACCAGGAAAATAGTATCCCTAAGGTTCCTTGCAGCTGTTTTGTCATTGTGATCACCTGTTAGTTTCTGGGACCCCAAAGAGCCAGGTGTTACTTCTGACAGTTGGGAAGCCACTGCTATGAAGGATGAGAGATACTCTCAGCCCGAAGTCCATGGCGACCAGATGAGCTTAGTCCCCGGACCAAAGGCTAGGTCCAGCAGTCGTCCCTCCTTGTGAATTATTTCCAAAGTGCATGTTCGTGGTATTGTTATCATCACAATATATTATTTATTGAGTGCCATCTCTTGATGCGGGCTGTGTGGAACACACACCAGACAGGGCTTTCCCCCGGGGAAATGGAAATGGAATTCAGGTGGTCATGATTCATGAGATAACAATAAAGCTACTCCGGATGTGCAAACATGGTTTGCAGTGAGATCAACCTTGGAAGGCACAGCTAGAGGAAGTGTTCGATAGGAGAGGAAGGCGGGAAAGTTGCTTGGTACTAAAAGGAACAAGACGTGATTCCAGATAGAAAAAGCATCACGAAGGTCAGCAGATAAAGGAATAAGCACGTGGGATGTAGAGAGAAAACCAGGATCACATCAGTCATCAGAAGGGAATGGGGGGGGGTAAGGGGGGGGCAGAATGAGAACAAACGACCCAGTCCAGAGTTGGGGTATTTGTGGCTGTTTCCTAGTGCCACATGCTGTTTGTCCTGGGACAGCCCGAGAGAACACGTCCTGCCTGGTTAAGGGCAGTGGCTCCGTACGGCTGTCTAGACCGGGCGAGAGAGGAAAGTTATATCACATCTGTACTGGTTCCTAATCTCCGTTTGGTTTTGTTTGTTCAAGTTAATGAAAATGATGTGCTATTGTTATATAGTGATGCCAGAAAAAGTTTCACCAGAGACTTCAAAAATGTGTTTGGTAGTGTGCCCATTTCATGTGGTTTCACTTTCCCCCCATCTTTTCCCCTCCCTCCCCTTTTCCCTTCTTTCCCCTGAAGCCCTGCTCTGATACTGATGGATTAATATCATGTGACTGGAAGGATATTTGGAGAGAATTCAGCTAAGCTGGCAAGCCGGCCCCTAAAAGATAAAGTGATGGAAAAATCTAAAGGCGAGCGGAGTTAGTTATCATTTATAGAAGACATATTTGTAGAATCATCCAATAGAAACACATAATTAATAGCTCTTCAAATTCGTAGCTGGAGCTGGTGAATTAGGATGAATACACCTCCATCTGGGAATAATTAATAGTAATTTATAAACTCCTTAAGGAAAGGAACTATGTCTTCACCTTCCTCGGCCAGTCCTCCGGGTGCCATAGAATCTGTTTTGTCCATTCAGCCTTTCAAAATTTATTAAGTACTAGGTATTGTGCAAAGGCATTGGGAGACACCAAAGAAAAATAAGGCATCCTTACTCACCCTCACGAAATCTAAAACTTTGAGGAAGAAAGTAAAACGAGGGGGTTCAGTTCCCAGTACCAAGTGGCCGACGTCCTCCTTAACCTGGCTGAAAACTCAAGTGGGAATTCATTGGCTCCATTAACTGCAAAGTGAAGAGAATGACTAGACTTAGGCTGGTCAAAGGCTGAAGTAGCCCACCAGGAATCTGTCTGTCTCCACTGGTTGGGCACCACCACTTCTGAGTTGGGATAATCATAAGAGAGTTTCCATCCATGTTGAAGCAAAGATAGCCATTGGCAGCTCCATATTTACGCTAAACCACCTGAATAACAGTAGTAGCAAAAGCATACCTCTTCCCAGGAATTCCAGCAAAATCTCTTGGGGCTTCCACTTATTGGAGCAATTTTGGTTAAGTTGTCTATCATGAACTAATTATTGTTGCCAGAGAGATGGTGCAGACTTATTGGTGAGGTTTGCACCATGTGCTGCTTCTCTGGGGTCCAAAAGGCAGTGTCAGGTCCCTCCAAATCACAGGACTCCTGGTAAGGGGGGTGGTGTTTCTCCAAACGGAAGTCATGGCTCTCAGAGTAAGAGGTCATGAATGCCGGTCATGAGCGTAAAAGCAAGGACGCTGTCAAGTGTTGGTGGCACTCTGATGGTGAGCACCTCCCCTTCCCCCGCCAAGGCTGGGTGGGCTTGAAGGATGCGGGTGAGGACTGGAGGTGGAATGGACATTTCCTTCACAATCCTTCCATTTGTATATGAAAAAGTTGAGTCACATGGGCAGACTGGGCAGGTCTTTTCCTAGCTGTGCTGTTATCATACCTCCCCAGAGGGAGAGAAGAGCTTTGATAAGAGCTATCCACTCCCCAGACAAGGAGAAAGCTGGTCATGGAGGTACCATGGAGGTACCAAAGGGGTGCACGGGGGAGGTGCTGATTTGGGTGGCGTCTGAAGGAAGAGGGGGCATTAACGCAGGAGAAGGGTGGTGAGGGATCTCTGTGTTTCAGCTCTGTGTTTCGGCTGGGGAGGCAGGGACCCAGAGAGAAGGCTGTTCCACCCCAGGCAGGTGTGCAAGGGCTTACCCCAAAGCCCGTCACGTCAGGGGTTAGAGCAGGAAGGAGAAAAGAGGGGGGATCATCCTCCCCCCCCCCCCACGCAACAGTATCCTTTAACTGGACACAGCGAACTTGCATTACTTTTGTTATATTTTAGTCCCACGGAATAAAGGAAGCCTTTTGCAGAAAGTAGCATCCGATCAAATGTTAGATCCATACGAGAAGCTGGTCATTTATAGAAGCCGAGAGAAGCAAAGTAACTTTCTTAAATCTCATCCAAAACCAACAAACAAATCTGGGATTAGAATCCAAGTTACTTGGTGCAAAAGAATGTATGAGGTTTTAAAACCACCCCCAACCATTGCTTATATTTTCTCCAGCTTTTCTTTGTGTGAATAATTGCTGTTCACTGAGCACGTACTGAATGCCTGGCACCGCACGGGGCCTCAAACATAGAGCAAGAGCACGGCGTTTGTGGGTTCCAGGCTGCAGCCCGCTTTGACTTGTTCAATTGTGCACATCAACTACAGAAGGCAACGTAAATAGTATGTTTTCAGGTACACGATTATGAGAAAAAGTTCAAGTTCAAACCATGCAATTCTGGTTTACTGGGTACCAGTGTCTGGGCAGCAACCTTGCTGTCGTCTGAATCTCTGTGATGCTCCGTGGTGTGTAGCACCCGGTCTACTGAGATGCAATATCTCACCTAGCAACAAGCACCTCCCCTTCAGTTCTCTGTCTTTCAGTCCCGGTAGGTGATAATCCTGTCCAGACCCTAAATTAGCAGAAAGGGGAATAGGAAGTTTGGGAGTCGCCAGTCAAGTCCTGATGGAGACGTCCTCCCCAAGAGACAAATGTCTGCTGTCATCGCCCATGGGGGTGTTTTAACTATTGATTATCGTGGAACAACCACTGTGGGAGAGATTTAAACCTGATGATGGCCCATGATGTCGTAAGATCCTTATCAAATCTCCCCAGTGTTTTATTTGAAATTCCAAGGAAATAAAAGGCTTATTCAGAGAAAGAATGGAGAAGGTGAAGCGGAGTGACAGGGGAAGTTATCCAAACACTCTCACCTGAAAGAGTGAGGTGAGTTGGGTGGAAAAGGTTAGTTTTTTTTTTTTTTTCTTTTTCCTCTGGATCCATTCCTAATTTGATGCTGGGAAAAGGTAGATTTAAAAAGAGACTTTAAAGAGCCAATTTGACTTTAAAATGCTTTAGTTTTCCACTTGAACATTTCTCCTCCAACATGAGCTAAGGCCAGGTAGTAAATTACACATTACTTGATAGGCCTTTGAACTTTCTAGCTGTAATTTACTGTGATGAAGCAGAAAAGAACAAATCTGTATTTCATTGGTCAGAAGGCTTTTGTATGTTTATCGGTCCAATTTCATAATTTACTTTTATGGTACAAAAGACACACCATGATAATCTGGCTCTCTGATTATTTCTTGGCATCAGTGGGGACTTTTGTTTTCTCAAAAACAATCCTATTGGTCATTTAAAAAAAATTTGGCCCTAAATGCAGTCCTGGACCTAAGCACAATTCTGCACATCTGGCTTCCCTTCTCCCAATGAATTACATCTTCATAGGATTTTATTTTATTTTATTTTATTAATATTTGAGAGTAAGCTTCAGGTGTGGTTGGCAGTAAGCACATATGTCTTCATGATGTTGGAGAAACCAGAGGCGGTAGGGGGGCAATGAAGTGGTAATGAGGTAGGTCTGCCTGGAACCAACCAACCAGTCCATCCATCAATCAATTTCACAAACTTTTGTTGAGTGCTTGCTCATAACAAACACTGCACTAGGTGCTGGTATTTTTAAAGTGAATAAAATAGATTTTTTTTTTTTTTCTGAATCGAACTGAAACTCAGGCAAAACCATTATTAGTCTCACAAATATGGATTTGCCAATCATTATGATCCACACTATAGGGAAAAGTTTCAAGGCGTGAGGAGATCACATAAGGGAAAAACCTAATCTTTCTGAGCAGATAATTCTCGGATTTAGGATTCCAGATTTAAGATTCAGATTCCCCAGGAAATCCATTCTCATCCATCCGGTTGTCAATTCACCATCTTCACGTGGATATCTGACAAGAGAGCTCAGACTCACCCAGGACAAAATGGAGCCCTCTCTCCTCTTCTCCTAAAACCTGCTCTCCCCCCAGTGTTGGCCATGTCAGTGCTGCCATTTTCTTTTTTCCTTTTTTAAGATTTATTTCTTTATTGTATGGAGAGAGGTGCGGGAAGTGGCGGAGGGAGAGAGAGCCTTAAGCAGACTCCCTGTTGAGCAAGGAGCCCCAGGCGGGGTTGGATCTGAAGACCCTGAGATCACCACCTGGATCAACCAAGAGTTGGTTTAACCACCCGAGCCACGCAGGCTCAGCATTGCCATTTTCTCATTTGCTCAAAATGTCAAACTCTAGATAACTGGCTCTTCTGTTGCTCTCCCATCCACACTCATTCCTATAGTAGATCCTCGTGGGTGTGCACTTGGAGTAGGTGTGAATAGAGCTGATCCTTCCGGGTCTTCCTTCCACGGCCGCCTAGGCCTCCATCACCACCACCTCTCACTCAAGCCTCTGAAGAGCTCTCCTCTTCCTCTCCGCCTCCACCCTTGTGCTGCCTCAGTCTCCTCTCTAGGAGGAGCCCACGGTGGCTCTCCAACTTTGGTCAGATTCCAGGGCCCCCCTGTTTAAAACCCTGCAAGGGCTTCCCAATGCTTGTTGAATTCCAACCACCTCCCGCCATCCTACCTGATGTGGCCCCTGCCTGCCTTCCTCCACCCGGCCCCCAGTGTCCCCTTGTTCCTCACAAAGTGTGGTTCACACTGCAAGCTCTTCCCTTCATGCTCTTCCCCTGGGTCTGGGCCTGGCTTGCTCCTTCATGTCACTTAGGTGTCTGTCTGTCCAAAAGTTTTCCTTCTCAGAGAAGCCAGTCCTGAGCACCCTCACTAAAACAGTGTCCCCTCTGCCACTGTGACCCCTGGCCTGTTTGACTTCTCTTTCTAGCACTTCCCTGTACTAGACATCGTGTCGTAGGTCCATATTCATTTGTTCTATTGAGGGCACTGTCCTTATCTCTTTCGCATATTTTTTTTCCATTTGTTGAATATACGATAAAGGAGGAAGGAGAGCAAAGTACAAAATGAACGAGGGACGTAGGTGTTTTTAAAACACGCAGAGCCTTGCTGGCCAGCTTAAGAAGTCTGGACTTTTTTCTGGAAGGAGGAAGAAGCCATTAAGTAGACAGTGATACAACCTGACTCGCATTTGAAACATTTTCCAATGACATTGGGAGCTTGAATGTTTTCTTGACCTCAGGAATAGGGTTGATGGACCTGCCACTTATGAAGGCCTTTTTAGTTGTTTTGTGAAGTGTGTTCAGCAAAAATCACTTGCATGAGATTAAAAATAACCCCCTTACAGAGAAGAGTAAACTGGCATTATATAATTTTTAGTCTAGGGGGGCAATACCTGCTAACGACTTTTAGGCTAGAAGGTTATTTAGGGCACCTGGGTGGCTCAGTCAATAAAGTGTCTGCTTTGAGCTCAGGTCATGATCCCAGGGTCCTGGGGTTGAGTCCCACATCCTGCTCATTTGGGAGCCTGCTTCTCCCTCTGCCTCTGTCTCTCATGAACAAATAAATAAAATCTTTAAAAAATTATTTAAAAACAATTAAAATGTTATTATTGCCAAACAAAATGTATCTTTTATTCTTTTATATGTTATGTCAAGCCTCTATAGACTTAGATCCCTTTTGTCCTTCTGAGAGATGGTCATTGAAATAGAAGGCCTATTCCGAGGTAGAGCCTAAAGACAAAACTGTTAGGCATTTTTTGAACGGAGTCTGGACTGGAGGCTCACACAACATTTAAAAAATTTTATTCTATGAACTATTCATGTTTCCCAAGCTATTCAAAGGTATTTTATGTCAGTGGGATTCTGGTGCCCAAGAAGTTTCAGAAAGGATGGAATAAATGAAATTATGGATCTTTGATTCAAGATCTCCAGAGCCTGTAGTTTGCTAATGTGGACACTGAGTCCCCTGGCTGGGACACCGAATAAGCCTGTCCCGTCCTCCCCGAGCCACGGGACATCTTTTCTGCGGAACCCGGTTTGGGAATCGCTGGTGGATGGAGGCTCTGGTGTGCCTGCTTCCCCTGACACAGGCAGGGCGCTCTCAGGACCCCTGCAGCTGATGTAATGCTGTCTGCACCCTGAACCTTCTCGGAGGGGCCTTCCCTCCCCAAACTTGGATTTCGTGGGTGACACTTGAAGGGATGTGGAGCCTGCACAGCACGTGCAAATGGTTGTTGCACTGAGCAGCCGTGTGCACTGACCCTGGCCTGGGCGGCCCAACTTGCACACGCCCTGGGGGTTCCAGGGACAGTGGGCTGGGACTCGGGCTCCAACGAGGGACACTTCAATGCATCAGCAGCAGTGGCCACAGCTCCAGGAGAGACAAGGGGCCGCAGGGGCCCAGGTGGAAGGCCGGCCAGCCTGTCATTCCCGTGCCCAGGGTCCTTCCAAAATGTTAAAAGGATTTCTTTTACCTAAAACTTAAGAACAGGTAAAGTGAGATTTTTTTTTTTTTTGGTGTGTTTTTGTGAAAGAAGCATGTGTGTGATGTCCTCCATCTGGCCATGTCTGCATAGACGCCAATGTCGAGGCCTGAAGGTGCGGTGGGCCCGGCGGGTGCCCGCAGGGTGCCCTCAGACTGTAGGCCTGCACCAGGCCAGCCATGCCGAGCACCTGGGCCGCTGCATAGTCCAGCTGTCGCCTGAGCTCGAGTGCAGTGTTTTAATACATAAGGTAATACATAACAAGCCTACCTGGGAGTTGCCAGCATTCCTCAGATTTTTCAAGTCTCTGATTTTGAAAATCTCTGCAGTGTTGCAAAGCAAATAACGTGTCCACAGACTTAGAGACAGCAATTAAACTGAGAAATTATCATAGTTGTTGGGAAACAACACCTTTCAGATACAACTTCAGATGGATCAGTTATTAAGAGGAAGACATCGGGGAAAAAAAATCTTTGTAATTGAAGATGCAAGGATGGAACACAGAAAGGGGTTATCTGAACGACATACCAGTCATGAGGCCACTGTTGGTTTCTGGTGCAAACCCCTCCAGTTCCAGGAAATGTCACATGAAACATTAAAATGCCATCATATGAATTTACATTTACAATTACACTTGGGCTTAGGCAAAGCTGATTTGTGCGAAGAATTATACCTTTTCGGAAGATCACTCCACAAGTCATTAGCTGTACATGTACTCAGATTCGTATTTGGAATCATGTATCCGAAATCCATCCCAAAGGTGTCACAGTCCGCGAATTATTCTGAACAGCTCTGGTAGCCATGGCATCGGCAAAAAGATCTTTCTCAAAATTAAAAAATCACCAAATTATTTGTGACATTCCATTTGCCAAGAGTAACTGACATCATTTTCAATTATGTCAATGAAAATGAAGTCACTAAAAGTAAAATGTTAATGACCTAATGAATTTTCAGCAGTGTCCAAGCCAGAACACTTTTAAGGTCAATTAGGACATAAAATATTATGCTTTATTTTATTTTAAAATTATGACGCCAAGATGATTTTTTTGCGATTTTTAAGTTTATGCTGGTACTCATGTATTACTATTAGCCTTATTATGTTTATAAGCATTAACATTTTTTTGAGGAAAGACTTCATAGTTCTGTTCTTTTAATTGTACTTTGTTCCTGCTTTTTTACCGAGGGGTCTCTCATTTTCCTTTTTCACTAGGCCTGGCACATATGTAACCAGGCCTGGATACGAGGCATGAAATGATGAAACAGAGTTGTCTAAGCTACTCATCCCCAAGAGGTGTTCAGGATGTTTCCTAAGAAAAAGTGCTGGACAAGTACATGATTTGTTTTATGTTTGGATTCTAGAGCAAAAGATACACTTTCAATGAAACAAGCTTTAAAATCCTTCTTCTTCTTCTTTCTTCTTCTTCTTCTTCTTCTTCTTCTTCTTCTTCTTCTTCTTCTTCCTCTTCTTTCTTCTTCTTCTTCTTTTCTTCTTCCTCCTCCTCCTCCTCCTTCTTCTTCTTCTTCTTATTCTCACCATGGGCTAATAACCTATCAGACAATGTAGGCAGCAAGAGAACATAGAAGATACAAAGAGAGATTTACACATGCAGTGCTGTCAATTTCCTTTAGAAATGAGAAAAGTCAACATTAGTTGGTGACGGGGAAGGGCTCCAATCCTTCAAAAGAAGTTCCCTAAATGGGAAGAGGTGTCCTTAAGACTGGTTACTTCCAAAATGTTAAACGGATTTCTTTTACCTAAAACCTGAGAACAGGTAAAGTGGGATTTTTGTGTGTGTGTGTGTGTGTTTGTGAAAGAAGTGTGTGTGTGGTGTCCTCCATCTGGCTACAGTGGTGGCAGCGGTGATGGTGGTGGTGGCAATGTGACAGCATTGTTGGAAGGCATGACCTGCCTGGGATGCCAAGAGGGTATGATAGCATGAAGAACTGAGACTGTATCATGAACATTGGGCTTTATTCTAGGGAATTGATGGTCCTATAATTCTGGCAGCTAAATGCGCTACTTTTTTCAATAATCTTTCTGTCGATAATGCGACATGGAATAGTTTCCCACAGCATATTTCAACAACACTTTACTAAAGAGAACTGTTGATTGATGGTGTCCTTTTGGTGAATTGGGAGGTGTGATGGAAATTATAGCTTCCTTACTTTGTGAAGAATTTTCACAGGTCGTTTCCCATAGGAAAAGTTATCCCATGTTTTTGTTTTAAGAAAGCCCCACGGCTACACGGGATGCTTTACGGCTAGTTTCACTGCCTTTGATGAATTGACCAAGTGCTTTGAGCAGGCAACCAGAGCAAGAACACAGTGTAACAATGAGCTTGGGTAGATAAGAGGAAATTTTAGTATTATGATTTTATGTTAAGGAATGTTTTCCTAGACACGGTATAATATGATAGGTCATACAACCTCAGTGACTACTGATAAACATTGTTTTGAATTTGACCAAACACTGAATTTAAAAATCCAGGCATAAGGAATAGGACCTATGCAATTAAAAGGATTTAAGCAAATTTAGGAACATGTTCTAAGAATTTAAAAACACTCAAAAATTACTGGATTACTTCATTTTTCACACACTTCAATAAAGTATAACTTAAACCTCTAATTTGATCTGTTCAGAGCTTAATTAAACACTCTATTCTTAACTTTTATATAATTCTTGGCTAAGAACCACTCCTTTTTTTTTTTTTTACCAGCTTTAGCAATTGACTTTCTTTTCAAGACCATGTTCTACCAAGAAACAAAACCTTATTACTTCTCAAGAAAGACTAAATAAATCATAATGAAATGAGTAATACAGGAGAGACAGATTTAAATGCTTGTAAAACTCAGGTAGTTGACATAAATGAATAAAAGAGAACCGTTTTCAAAAACATTGCAGGTTTATTTTTTTTTAATTTTTATTTATTTATGATAGTCACAGAGAGAGAGAGAGAGAGAGAGAGAGAGAGGCAGAGACACAGGCAGAGGGAGAAGCAGGCTCCAAGCACCAGGAGCCCGACGTGGGATTCAATCCCGGGTCTCCAGGATCGTGCCCTGGGCCAAAGGCCAGCGCCAAACCGCTGCACCACCCAGGGATCCCAACATTGCAGGTTTAGATAACTGTTCTTTTACTATAAGAAACATGATGATTCAAGTGTGAAATAAAAAAAAAAAACCTCCTCTTGATCTCATCTGGAAAATAATAGGGAGTGCTAAGGAATGTAGCCAACAGAAGACTATGGGTCCTGCTAATTCTTGCTACATAGGAATTTTTAAAAGAGGAACTTTAAATAGTTTTTCTTTTACTTTCTTTTTTAAAAAATACATAACTTCTCTCAGTTCTTAAGTATTGGCTAGATTTTTACATGCTGTGTAGACCAAACAAAATATGTCAACAGGCTGATTAACTCCAGAGGCAGCCAATTTGTAAACTCTTGAGGACAGCATAATCAAGCCCCATTGAGATGCTATGCTAGACAGTTTGCTTGACCAGCATTCTCCAAAGAGGGAGAGAAAAGGAGGAATGGGGACAGAGAGAGGGAAAGAGTTTTATTAATAGGTGTGAACAATCACAGAAATTTCAAGAACTTGGCTGTGTTAAATTCACCAGTTACAGCACATTGCCCTTATAATCCAGGGGACTCATATTAGTGTCTCAGCAAAATTTTAAAAATCATGGCAGATCTTCAGGGTAGCTAAAGGCTAGCTGAAGCTGCACTTATAAGATGCCATCTATCTATTGTATCTTGATTCTATTACTGATCAATTATATTACGAAAAGCCAGGACAAAATTGCACATTGTTTCTTAGTTTAAGGGCTGGGAGATGCAACTGATGTCAGTGTCAAACCAGAACATTTCCTCAATGGAACAATATTTGTTTTAATTTTTACATGAATTATTTGGGTTATAGGATAGAGAACACATGAATTGTTTTAGTGACCTTTGGAAATGTGGAGAAAACTCATGCACAATGAGCTTTGACACAAGCAGTTTTCCTTATTAACTGCTTAGAGCCCTAGAGAATTATTTATCCAGTGCCTACTCTGTTATGCACTTACTTTATGGAGCTCAGGGGAGGGGACTCACGGTGGGCAGAAGTATCCCATGGCTTTTCCATATTTCATTCCTTTTTCTTCCCATGGAAGGAGTAAATCTCACTGTGATCCCTCTAATGAATGGACAGTTTGCAGTCTGGTAATTAGGCAAGCAGCCGTCCATTCTGATGACTTTATCATGGCTCATTTCATTTCAATTTATTAATATATTAAATAGTTAAAATGTATTGAGCCCATACTATGTTACTAGATGCTTAAATATATCATGTGGAACTTGCATTAAAAACACAAAAGATTTATGCTATAATTTCCATTTTCTACTAGAGGGAACTGAGACCCAGATTTTAAAAAATTCATAAAAGCCAGGGAGCTCATTAGTGTCTGAGTAATGATTTGAACCCAGGCTTCCTTGATTCCAAAATCTGAGTTCTTTTTATTATACAGCCTCATCTCTCAGTTTATTCAATGCTTTTATCAGGCTCAGTTGTCTGGAAAGTTGGCAGTAAGACACACTCAATCATAGTCTGCTTTTTGGTTTGCTTGTTTTTAAGTTAATTCAGCTCTTAGAATGCTGACTTGTATTCATCCTTTGTTTTTGTTTTTTTTTTTAATAAAGAATCTGAGGCCCAGAAATATTTTGCAAACAGGCAACATCACTAGAGAAAAGTGTGCTGTGAAGCTTCTCAAGGAAAGAAAGCATCCTGAAGGAGGTCCCATTCATTTAGATGTATGAATCCTGAGAAGGTTCCATGCTTTAACTACCATCTATTTGCTGACTACGCTTGATTTTTCTCTCCAGCTCTTGACATCTCTAGTGAGCTGTAGAGTCCTAAACCCATTTGTCTGTCTGACATATGCATTCGGATGTATAATAAGGCATTTGAAACATCACAAATCCAAAGCAGATTTTTCTTTCCCAAATTTGATCCTCAATTATTCTTGCCTTTCCTAGGAAATGGCACAACCATCTGCCAAACATCAAGACATGATCCTTGAGTCCTTTTTTCCCTCGGGTCCCAGCCCCAATACATGAGAACTCTTGTGACTTTACCTCCAAAATATCTCCTGAGTCTGTCCATCTCTCTCCATCTTCATCAAATCAGCAGAATCCCAACCACCATTACCTCTTGGCAAGACTGTCACCTTAGCTTGCTAACTGTTCCCTGCTTTCACTTTTGTAACTTTATTATGTGTTCTTCATAAGCAGCTTGAGTGATTTGCTTACAATGTAGATCAGATCTTATGATATCCTTATTGAAAACCTCACAATGCCTACTCCTTTGATGTCTCTTTCTACTCTCCTCAAGGCTTCTTATTTTCCAGCTCTATTTAGCTATATTTCAGTTATTTAAAAATGTCATGCATGTTCTTGCTAACTGTACGTACATTAACTTAGCTGTTACCTAGCTATGCACTCAGAAGAAAGGCTTGCCTATCCCTCTCTTCTTGCTCTGATTCCTTTAGTTATGACTAAATTTATAATGATGATTTTAAACAAACATATCGTTCATTCCAGTTCACAAAAAATATTTATTCTCAGATACAGCGAAGTCTTACATAGACCCTCTTTGAGAAAGGACTCATACCCAACTGCAAGGAGTCTGGTCAGCTAACCATCTTCAGATGTCATCTCAATTATCAGCAACTGCCTCCACCTTCTAGCTGAAGTTGTGCTATTCTTGGGGTATTCCAGTCAAAAGTGAGGAAGATGATTGTAGTTGAGGTCATGCTTTTCTGGGGACAATGACTAAATAAATTAATGACTAAATAAAGCAATGGGACAGAGACTAGTCATTTATGTCCAATGTGGAACTCCTCTAAATGGAGATCTTTGCTCTAAATAGACATGCTAGGTTTTCATATGGCCACCAGTATTGTCAGAAATGGGGCATAAAATATACTTCCATATCTATTCAAATAATTGTTCTGAAAATCAGGGTGCTGATTTACCAGGTATTTGGTTCTTGGGGAAAAAATGTACTCTTCATAAGTGATAGCACTGTCCCTGACATTGTCCATAAATGGACATAGGGACAATATTTTGAAGACTGTTTCTCAGTCGCTGTATTATCTGTTGCCCTACCCTATGTTATCCCAAAACTTACTGGCTGAAATAATAATAAACATTATGTCATACATGTTATGTGATTCAGAACTTTGGGAGCAGCTTAGCTGGGTGGTTCTGGCTCAGGATGTCTCTTGATGTTGCAGTCAAGATGTTGGCCAGTGTTACGGTCATGAAAAAATTTGAGGCTGGAGGATCCACCTCCAGGTTGGTTCACTCACATGGCCAGGATACTGGTGCTGGCTGTTAGCAGGAGGTTTCTTGTCCCCACGGACAGACCTTTCTCTAAGGCTGTCTGAGTGTCTTCAGTATAGGGCAACTGGATTTCCCCAGAGATCACAGTAAAAGATCCAAGAAATCAAGATGGAATCTATGATGTCTTTTATGATCCCACCTTGAGAATCTCATACCATCATTTCTACAATATCTTATTGGTTGCTCAGCTCAGCCCTACTTACTGTGGGAGGGGGCTGTATAAGTGCATACACTGGGAGTCATCTTGGAAGTTGACTACCACAATGACTCATTCATTCATTGATTAATATATTGATCAAATCTCCCTGAGGATCTAATGTAAAAGTATCTGGGCTAAGCTCTAGCAATAGTTGCAAAAGAACCAAACAGATCGAGTCTTACTTTCCTACGGCCTGTATTTTGGTTGGGGTGGGGAAGCACAGAGCATAAACCCAAGTATATCAGGAAGTTACACATCTATAAGCAAAAAGCTGCTTAGGAGAGAGATAGTGATAGCAGGGCAGGCCCGACTTTGCATGGCTTGTTCAGGAAGGTTTCTGTGATAAGTTACCATTTGTGCAAGAACCTAGCTATAAAGTTGGAGGTGGGAAAATGCAGCCCAGGTGGCTGGGGTGGGAGCAGAATGTTTTGGGCAGAGGGAACATTCGGTGCAAATGTTGGTGGAAAAAACGCATGGAAAAGCAAAACAGCCTACAGTTGGTAGCTCATAAAGATTTCCTCAACTGTAAGCAAGGCTACTATTAGACTTAAAGTCACCTGTCACCTTTGATTCTTTTCTGTTTTACTCTTTTTAAATCTAAGTTCAACATTTAAAGCCCATCTAATACAGAGGAATTTTCTTACCATAAAACTCACAGCTTATAAATACTATTTTTCATTCAACTCGTATTGGCTTAATTGGTCCTTAGGGCAGTCTTTCCAGTGACTGTTCCAAATCTCTCCACAGTCCTAAGCGCCAGGCTCCACTGAGCCACTCTTCTCCTTGGTAGATTATCACTGACTCTCCTCAAAAAGATCAAGACCATCTACCAGACACTATTTCTTTGCCGCAAAACTGTGGCAGAAACTTTGCTCATAAGTTCCTCATTTTATGCCCTTAAAGGGACATCAACCATCGTTTCCAGATGTTACCTCTTTCACCTGCACTTCAGATGTTACCCTTTTGCATGTCTTCCAAGAGATTGGCCTTAGGCCACCATCTCCTGCCTACTTCTTTCAAGTTTTATTTTCTTTCTCATTACTCTCTGCTTCTTGCCCTCTATTGAAAACGTTCTACTGACTTTACTATCCTTAGCAAATAACTCTTCCTTCTCCCTTGTTACTCTGAGGTCACAGTTTTTAGAATGGCCAACAGAATCAGCTAATGTGTTAGGTAAAAAGGCAAATTCCTAGTTTTTTTCCCAGATCTACTTGATTGGGTTTTCCAGGGGGTGGGGCCAGGAGATTGTATTTGGAATGTCTCTCTGATGTGCACCTGTGCTGAGACCTGTGGGTATACACTCTGATTTTTCTTCTGATCATACCTGAATTCATTTTCGTATGGCATTCACATTCTCAATCTCTTTCCTCCCTTAAAACTAATATATCAAAGCATTCAGTGGTATCTCAATAGTTAAAGCCAAAGGTTCTTCTCGATCTGTATCATGTTTGCATTTACTGTATCATCTGGTCTTATCGACAGCCATAACCTTCTCGAAATTTTCTCTTCTCTGTCAAGCTCTGTCATACTGAAATCACAAGGTTAACACCTTAGAAATTTTTTCTTTATGTAGTGATTAATATTATCATTTTATAGCTATAAAACTTAGGGATAAAAATTAAAAAATAAATCATTGCCAGAACTGAAGTTAATTATTCTTGAATCTCATTATTCTAAATGTCCTGAAGAACATTTGGGGCACTGCAATTACCTTCATCTTCATTTCATTATTTTTCTGTCTTAATTGCTTTCTAGAATCCATGTTTAAAAAAAAAACCCAAAACCTTAACAAAAGCAATATTCCCTTTAGCTCTGACATTGGGAGAATATTGTGCCTAAGATCAAGGATACATCCTTTTGGAGCACTTGATGGGATGAGCACTGGGTGTTATACTATATGTTGGCAAATTGAATTTAAATTTTTTAAAAAAGATACCTCCTTTTACATGGCAGGTCCTAGAATAATTAGTTGATTCTTTGTAAGAGGCCCTAACTGAAAAGTTTAGAAGTCTAAAGCATAGTCATTAATTAGAAGCTTTTCTATTTGAAGACTGGTCACCTTCTGCTTTCTTGAGATAATGTTTACTAATAGGGGCAGAGATGACCCTTTGTCTACCAAAACCACAGGCTCCCTTTCCATTGCAGGGTGTCACCCCAGGAGAGGGATGCCCCATCTTTGGCAACATCTCCCAGCCTCCTCCCAGTTCACACTCTGCACACATCCGGGTGTGGCCTCGGGACATCCTCACCAATGGGATGGAGCAGGAGAGAGTCCTAAAGAATCCTCAAAGACCCTGAGGATGACTACCCCACATGATAGAAGGAGCCTGGTTCCCTAACCATCATCCACAATAAGGAACCTTCTTGTGGGACTGGTACATGAGCAAGAAATGAACTTTTGTCATGTTAGAATATTGAAATATGAATATTTGTTTATTTTAGCAATAAGCAATATCATCCCATCGTCATGACTTATTGCTTGTGCTAGTCTCTTAGCTATTTGCTGGTGATCCTGTTCTCGATTTTTCAGATGTCCGAACAGAACTATTGATGGTTTCCTCTTCCCCACCCCTCCACCTCCATCTTAGGAAGCACAGACTAAAATTAAAAATGGTAAGACAGTGAAAGCCCAAGATCCATGGCCTATTCCCCCAGATTGTCCAGGGCACCCCTGGCCAATTTCCCTACATCCTATCTCTCCCTCTGAAGGAAGGCCGTGTGAAACAATCAAAATTATAACTGATGGGGGCCAGCCAAATAAGTGGGACTTTAGAATTGACTCAGTTCTACCACAGATTGTGCTGTGTGACCTTACACAGGTGTAACCTCTCTGGGTCTAACCTCTCTGGGTCTCCGTTTCCACCATGTGAAGTGAGAAGGTTACACTGAAAACCTCCAGATTCCTCCACAAATTTAAAATGAAGGTAATTTGCAATGCTTTTTAAAATTTCTTTATTTTTATTTTTTGCAATGCTTTTAAAAGAAGACTAGACAAATGTAATATATCTTAATCCACTCTTTAAGAGTCCCTCAGCTAACCCTTTCCAATAGCACATTTTAAGAAAAGCAGTGCATTTGAAATTGTGAGGAAGGAAATAAACTGTGCTGGGCTCCAGGAAAGCGTATGTCACAAATGGAAAACTGAAACAATTTATACAACAACTATTTAGCCTCTTAGTTGATTATTAAAAAGGGGAGGTGGGGGGTCGTGGGCAGAGGCTCTGGCAAGAAGTATTAGTTACACCCTAAGAAACCAGGTTGGTTCTGACCCAGAACTTGAAACGTTCAAGTCAAATGATTACTCCAGGTGGAATAAGGTGGATGGGCTGGCCTGGTGCAACCAGCTGTTGGAGCATTACTCGCCTGGCCCATCCTGGAGTGTCGCTTAGCCTGGGATTGTCCATGGGCCTTATATTTTTGGCAAAGTAGTTTGGATTTCAGATCAGGTGAAAATCCCTGCAGTGGCTTAAAACCACACAGGCTTCTGTGAATTCTCCGGATGAACCAAGAACTAAGGCATGACCCTGTGCCGCAGATGAAAGTATGAGTCGCCTACTGCAATTTGGCCCCAAGTGGACCTGGGGTTGCCCTTAGACCCAGGCAGAAGGGGCAAAGGAGCCAAACTCCCTCTTTTGAGGACCCTTTCCCCACATGAGAGGGTCACACGTTGGTCTTCCCCTGGCTGTGTCCCCTACTCAAAGCAAAGAGTATACCCCCAGAGTACTCTCCAGCCTTTTCAGGCTGTGCTCTGTAAGGACAGACCCCAGAATCCCCTGCCCAATCCCAGCGTCGAAGCCTGCGAGGGCCTCTTGCCTGGTCTGTCCTCCCACAGACAGCCAGTGCGGCCATCATGTGCTCCCCTGGGCTGAGATGTGGCCAATGGGGGTTGTTTTCATGCTGCTGTGGAGTCTGCACATCCTGACTGAGGTACCCATAGGCATGCAGGTCTGGCCTCTCCTGGTGTAAGGAATGGGGTGAGCCACTGTAGGCTGGAGACCAGCCTCTAACGTGGAACTCTGAGGAATCTGGGAACTCAAATTTTAAACCTTACCTTCCAGATCATTTTGAAGGTTTATTTGTCAGAGTAGCAAAACAAACAAACCAAAACCCATGTTTCATCTAACAGACTGTTACCACATTGGTGCCTGTTAAAAGTTTGAACAGGAGCTCTGGATCTTCATTTGCATTCTTGTCCTGGGGTCTGCAAATATCAATGGAACTGAGTGATCAAATTTGCATGAAAGCACAGAGAAAGTTGGGTGGTATCTTTGCCCAAAGCATTGACCTTGACCTCCTTACCTGCACTAAAGCCCCTTAACTTCCTCTGACAAACTGGGACCAACCCAGCCAGATACGTAGGACTCCTTTACACTTAAAACGCTTTGTTGGTGTTTTTGGCTTCCTATAGTCAAATGCTTTGCTAATGGTGTTCAGCAAGCGACAGTTTGCACACGTGCGATGACCCATACCTGCTGAGTCCCTTCTACTGCAGTGCCTTAGACGCTGGCCCTCCGAATAGTGACTCTGGCTGGTGTGCCAGAGATGCCCTTGGCTAGGCATGTTGGCATCCTAGCTTCAGTCCTCCAATTCCTGCCTCTCAGTTCCGTCTTACACTAGTCAGCTCTGGGGCAGCTGTTGGAGCATGTACTGCTGCGGGGATCCATGTGTGAGGTTCTTTGTGCACAGCCCTTGGACACCAAGAGAGGTTTAAATGGAGAGAACAGTCATCTGGACTCTCTCACGAGGATAAACCCGTTGCTGTAGTTTCCTTTGCAGGTGGGTCTGCTGCATAGGTGCTTTACTTACGTCCCGGTGACATACGGTTACCCTATATATCGGGGCTATGGAGCACGTCTAAGTGCTTCAGAAAGGTTTGGGGTGGGCTAAAACCGAATGTTAAGATCCAAAAGGGCTTGTTTTTTATTTTATTTTATTTTATTTTATTTTATTATTTTTTTATTACTTTATTATTATTATTTTATTTTTATTTTTTATTTTGTTATTTTTCCCCTTGACAGTAAATTCACCACAGCAGGTGGTGTTCAATCCTTTGTGGCTCATCCAAGCCACTGAAACTTTCCCCAAAGCTCTAGCAAAATGCAAATCTGTAGGAATGGCACACTCACCTGTCATTGGGGCCAGACTGAAGGCATTTAAGGGGAGCCTATTTGAGCTCCTATTTTACCCCTAATCATTTATATTGGCTTTATAAAACAAAACACCAGGTGGCAAGCAATACCAGTGAGGCCAGTTTGCACCCCGTGCTTTGGGGGTGATCTACACGGTATATTTTATGATTTCTAGAACGCTGAGAAAATTCTTTTGGCCTTAACTAGCTCACTTGTGTGAGTGGAACAGTGCTTGACATTCCAGGGTCACTATTTTAGATTAACCAATCTCTCTCTTCACACACTTCAAAAAAGAATAAAACAATGTGTCTGTAAAAAACAAAACAACAAAACAAAACAAAAACAGTGTATTTACACCAATAATTTTTCCTCGATGAGTGTTTTAGGGCCCTGATATGGGAGAAAGTAGAGTGTACTTGCTGCAAAAGAGTGTGAAAGGAGACTGGGAAATAGAAATACTGTTCTTCTAAAGAAAACTCCCATATTTATTCAGCTATGACCTGCCAGGCATTCTTTAAGAGAGTATCTTACTTGTTTCTCAAACAAAACTGTGATTTGGGGACGAGTATTCTTGTCCACATGAGCAAACAGCATAGGAGCAATCAAGTGGCTTACCCAAGATCAGGTACTGATAAGATGCAACCAGGATTCAAATATAAATTCTTTTGTTTTTGTTTTTTAAAGGTTTTATTTATTTATTCATAAGAGACACAGGGAGAGGCAGAGACACACAGGCAGAGGGAAAAGCAGGCTCCCTGTAGGGAGCCTGATGTAGGACTCGATTCCCAGACCTGGGATCTCACCCTGAGCTGAAGGCAGATGCTCAACCACTGAGCCACCCAGATGCCCCAAATCTAAATTTTTTCTGTTCTGAGTTTTATGCTCCTGTTACTGAACCTAGTATTTCCCAAGTCATGTTGTCCGTCAGTGAATCTGAGATATTCTCTGCCGTGGATGATTATAGCTTCGGTTAACCAGGCACCTTGGAAGTCTGATAAGCTCGTGGGCTCAGGAGCCAAGTGGTTTGGGGGTAAGTCTCAATCTCAGCAATTTACTGATTATAGAATTTTGGGCAAAATACTTAAGCCCCTTGGATTGTATCTACAGATAGGACTAGTAATCTTACTTACCTCACTGGGTTATTGTGAACAGTGAGTGAGTACTTGTAAAGTGCTTAGAACAATTCCTGACACACAATAACTTCGCAATAATTCTTATTTGTAGATTAGTTAACTGGAAAGAAAAGTTAGGTGACTGGCCTTAGATCAAGACAAATAAACCACTTTGCTGCATGGTTCCAATGGCACCTGCAAATCTTTACAAATATTTAGTGCCCAGGATGGGTCCACACGTGGTGGGTAGAGCTGAAATAAGTCTTCATACACACAAAATAATTTCGAGGTTTTGGAAACCACTGCCAGTCCCAAAGAGAGTCTGTGGACAATGGTCATGGGCGCAAGCATCTACCTTGGAAGTCTGTTTCTAAAAGATAGCAGTTTGGGGGACAAACACTTAACTGGAGCATTGGTTGAGTGAAAGGCATCAAGGGAACAGATGAGTTAGTCTGGGCAGACACTGGCACGAGGATGTGGTTGGCCAGAGGGAGCAGGCCTCAGTCAGAGGGGACCACCCTTCACCTACTTAGTAATGATTGTCGTAGGCCCAGCGCCTAATCCGTGGGAACAACCACCCAGAATCACTGCTGCAAAAAGATGCCTTCACAACGTGCGGTGAGGATGATTCCGATTTTCACTGTCTAATTTCCATTTCCCAGATGTTGAAATTGAAATCTAGAAGGAGCAAATTTGCAACCCGGGGTCACAAGGGATAAGTGGCTAAGACCGCTCTTGACTCTGGAACCTGGAGTCTTGTGACGGCCACTCCCTCGGCTCCTTTCATTCCAGGAGGCTGCCTCTCAAAGGGCAGTTGCTGAGTGTGTCCTGGGACTGGAAAGGAAATGGAATGTGGGATTGGAGTAGTGGACTCTACCCGACCCCTGGACTTTGCTACTTTAGAAATCCATTACAGAAGTGGCCTCCGGAACCCCCCAGTATGAGCTTAGCTTGTGAGTAAATACTACACCTCAAAAATATGCTTCCTCGTACTTATCTCATACTGATTAATTTGATACATTGGCTCTGGAGGTTTAAATATATCTCAGGAGCCTGAAACTTGACCAAAGTTTCCCAAGATCTTTGTTGCGGGTTCATAACATTTTATAAGCCCTGCAATCGTGGCTTCTGACTGAGTCTCTCTGCGAAGGACAGTCAATTAATTAGAGACACTGAGAAGTCTCTTGCTCACAAACTATTGTAATTTTGTGTGCTGTTCTAAGAAATTGCAATCCCAGAGAAATCCAAAGTTCGAAT
The DNA here is from genome assembly GCF_018345385.1 of Vulpes lagopus. NCBI lineage: Eukaryota > Metazoa > Chordata > Mammalia > Carnivora > Canidae > Vulpes > Vulpes lagopus. The sequence goes on from NC_054828.1 coordinate 56,793,762, forward strand.
AAGCCAAGCACAAGCCGCATACTCAACTACGGCGCTAGTCCAAGTGAGGGCCAGGGCACAGCAAGGATGAAGAATTTTGGCCTGTTATGGAAACAATCAGATTCCTCTCTTCCCTTGAGAGTGGATGCATAATTAAAAATAGGACATAATTACTGTTCTTTTGTATTTGAAAGAAAATTCCACAAGCGACAGGCAGCTGGAAGAACTAAACCACAGGTGAAGGCAACTTGCAATGTGGGAGGTCACTGCCGCATGAGTCCAGTGCCTTGAGAATTAGGCGCCAGATGACGAGCACATTGGTGCACATAATATGCAGCAGGGCCTTCCTGTAATGAGCAGCAGAGGATGTTTCCACTCTTCAAATTCTCATTATGTTAGTGAAAGGCAAAGATGAGTTTAGCAAAAACATTGACTGAATTGTAAACCCCAAACTGAAATGAAGCTTACAAACCTGCCAACCCCTCCCCCAATGGAAAACAACTTTTATTTAAGCATATACATTTTTTTTATATATAACTTACAGTCTGCCTACTTCTGGAAAGAACTTGAAGCAACCTAACTCCACTCTAAAGAGGAAGCAAACCAGAATGCAAGGCGAACTAAAGTGTGTGTGTGTGTGTGTGCGTGTGTACAAACTAACAAGTGTATCCAGAAGAACCCTTGATCTTTATTTTTTCACTTATTTAGTTCTTTTTTAGAGAGGGAGGGAGGCAGAAAGAGAGAGAGGGAAAGCATCTTTTTTTTTTTTTTTGAAGATTTACTTATTTGAGAGAGAGAGAGAGCAAGCATGAGTGGGGAGAGGGGCAGAGGGTGAGAGAGAATTTCAAGCAGGCTCCTTACTGAGCATGGATCCCGACACAGGGCTTGATCTCACCATACTGAGATCATGAGCTGAGCTGAAACCAAGAGTCAGGCATTCAACTGACTGAGCCACCCAGGAGAGAGATTATCTTAAGCAAGCTTCACACCCAACAGAGTCCACTGCGGGGCTCAGCCTCACAACCCTGAGATCATGACCTGAGCCAAAATCAAGAGTCAACCCTTAACCTACTGAGCTACCCAGGTGCCCCCTAAATCTTTATTTTTTTAAATGAAAGAATAAAAGAGCTGAACAATAATATCAAGATATTTTCTGAATCTAATTATCTAAAACTAATGTTTCTTTGTTTGTTTGTTTTTCAATCGGTCATAATCCAGGGGTCAAATCATCACTTTTTGTCCTTAGGAGGTCCTTTCATATCTTATTTGAAGCTTTTCATTCAGTTATGCCCTGTGACACTGTTAGTGCCCACCAAATTGTGTTTTCCACCTTTTTCTGACACATTGCTAGACTGCATTTCTCAGAATTCCTGTATCTGGGTAGGTCTGAGGGACTAGTTCTTAACAACAGAGTGTGAACAGAAGTGATGTTTGCCACCTTCAAACTGAGGTATTTGGTATTTGAGGCATTTGAGAGCAGTTGCGCCTTCCCTAAGCGTCATCGTCCCCGTCCACCGGCTGAATGCTGAAGGCAGTTCCTAGATGCTCTGTAACAGCGCTTCTCAAAACTGGGTCCTTGGACCACTAACATGCACATCCCCGGGGACTTGTGAAAAACTCATTCTGGGTGTGGAGACACCCATGACCTACTAAATCTGAAACTCTGGAGGTGGGGCCCAGCAATCCACGGATTAACAAGCCTTCTGGATTCTGATGCACGCTAGGGTTGGGGACCACTGTGCTCAGTAATAACAGCACCACAGGTTGAAAGAATCCTTGGTCCCTGGATGACTGTGTGGAGCAGAGACTCCTCTCCCACCGCCCCTTCCCACCTCATTGGACTGTATCGTAAGACACATTTTGTATTGCCTTAAGCCCCTGCACCTTTAAGTTGCTTTCTACAGCAGTTAGCCTATCCTGACAAGTGCTGCTTCTTGTTCCTTCTTCTGTTATTGCTCTAGTGATTCTCTGCCTGTGTCTTGGCCACCACAAGTTCTGTCTGGAATGGTGAGGAAGGAATAAGCCAACCAGCTGATGAGTATTGTTTTCCCTCAGGTTGAGTAATTTTATCCCTCCTTGAATTTTCCTATACTCTTCTTTCTGCCTAGATTGTTACCTACCACTCACCCAGCAATCTATTATTCATCCTTCAAGCATCTCCACATTTATAAATCTCCTAGGAGCGCTTTGTAGGATATGGGAACAGCCTTTCCACATACTCTTATAGGACTTCTTACCCTTTAAGGGCCTGAGGCTCCTTAATATGAGGCAAGCATATCAAACACTCAAATTTTGGCATGAAATCACAAAGGACACTCTTTATTCCATAGAGTTGAAATTTTTAAATTTTACCCCATAGTTTTCTGGTAAAGTTTTCTTTCTTTTGGAAAAATGCTTTTTTTCCACACTAACCATGTATTGGTATTCAATATGTGATTTAGTTCTGTCCAGGCATAGTCTTTCCTTAATGTTTTTCTAAGTGGGAATATTAGAAAATTTTTAATTGGACTCAATATTGTAAGGTTGTGAACCTGGAGCTGTGTGTTGCCACGTTGACTGTCATAGGCAAAAAATCTATCTGCTGTAGGACAGAGAGAGGCAAACACTCTGAAAGAAAGTGTCAGTTCTAAAAATATCTTAGCCCCTGGATCCAGTCATACATGAAGTTGGACCCACATCTCTGTGGTTTGGATACTTAGGTCAATAAATTTTCTTATTTTCCTTCAGATAGTTTGAGTTTTTATTACTGGCTTTCAAAGGTTGCCAGTTGCTATGAATATGGAAATCAATTAGTTCATTCCTGAAAATAAGGAATTACAATAACCCTTGGCTGAAGAAAGGGGAAAAGAGAACTAGAAATGTAGGATGAAGTGAAAAAATAGATTTTTTTTTTTAAGTTTGTCAGGGAGAGTTGGTATAGAAAGATGTCAGTGAAGGTAGAAAGTCATCTCAGGAAAGATAGGGCAACACTTTCCAGACCCAATCATTTGTTTAATAGCTTCATTTTTGCCTTTCTCTTATTCATCTAAGGTATTTTAAAAACTCTAAAAAATGTAGTCTCTTTCTAAGTAATAATGTCTGCTAAATCATGGATTGATTTGCAAGTTTTATATACACAGTTGTTAGAATTCTCCAAAGCTCATTTGTGTATCTGAAGTCATTGTGTGTGCTACAAATGGTGTGAATATCACACTTTCGCAAATACGTAGATAGCGGGTCAAGTCTACTGCAGGCTGGAGGAGAAGCAGGACAAGGTGGAGGAGAGAGAAAGATCAACTTCCACATTCCATATCTTGAATTCAGCCAACTTGCCACCTTCAGTCATCAGCCCCTGTGAGGGTACAATGAATGCAATAGACAGGCGCCCCCAAGACATGTACAGACTTAATATGGCTGCCATGCTCCATGTCAATTATGTAAACATCGAAATGCTTCTGTGATAGCTGGAAAACAGCCATTGCTCTGGGCCCACACAGTGTTCCAACACCCTGGTTATCTTGGCCTCACCTTAGGACTCTCTGGACCACCTCATGATTTGGCAAGGAAAGGAGGCACGCCAGTAGCGCAGGGAGCCTTTGGGACTTTGCAGAGGCCCTATGGTTAGCTTCCATTCTGATTGGTTGGTCGCTTTGCCAACTGATTGTGAAATAATTAAAAACACCTGAAGATATGCTTCTGTTGCTGTATGGACCACAACGGGTTGCACTTACTGGTTTATTTGTCTGTTTTTCTTTCCTGATCATCATTCATGTAAGGATTAGGGCTATATTATATTTGTCATTTTTTTCCAGTGTCTAATATGAATGGTGACTTCAAGCTGGAAAGAGGTGGGGAGGTGGCCAGGAGCTGGAACCTACATTACTGGCCATTTGACTGCCCATTACCTGTGCCACAGAAAGATATTCAGACCTTGGCTGGAGGTGATCAAGTGCGATGCTGAGAGCCTAGATTCTGGACTTAGTCTGTTTGAGTTTAAATCCTGGTGTTGTTCCTTACAAACCAAGTGCTCTTGGGTAAGTTATTTAATCTCTCTGAACCTTAGTTCCTTCATTTGTTAAATAGGAATAATAACAGAGCTTACCCCATGGTGATAGTATATGCGGATGTGAGAACAGCTTTCAGGTAAAAGTCACTCTATTACTCTAAAGCAGTGTTATGTAAACAATCCTACTGCTCCCAGTATAGGTAGACATTCCACATAAAGAAGTTCTGTGCTCCATTTTGGCTTGGAAATGCTGAATTAACCAAGATTGAATAAAGTTTGCTGCTAGATACATTGATAAACTAGCATATTCCATAAAACTTTTTAATGGAAAAGTTTTTTTAAGATTTTTTTAATCAGTTGAAAAAACTGATTTTTACTATCAAACTTTAGTTATTATTGAGCATACTTTTATGGACACACCACACTGAGGATTTTGACCTCAATCCTAAAGTAAAAATCCTTGGCCCTCTTAACTGGACTGACTCAAAGGAACCATAATATGCTTTTTAAAAAAAGTACTCAGTGGAGAAGTATGTGGGGTTATGAGTGAAATAAAGGAAATTGAGAGTACACTTATTGTGCCGAGCACTGAAAAATGTATAGATTACTGAATCATGCTATTATAGACCCGAAACTAATATAACACTGTATGTTAACTATACTTGAATAAAGAAAGAAAGGTCCATCTGATGCAGTTTAAAATAAATTAATAAATTAACTAATTTGAAAAAATAAAATAAAATAGTACTCCGTCCTAGGTGGCCTAGATGGAAACAGACATGTGGTTTCCTTGGCCTCTTTCCCCTTGACTCATCTTCCTATTCTGACCGGAGGAGAGGCAAGGAAACACCAACCCTTCTTAACGAATCCAAAATGCAAGAACCTTTTTCCTTTATGCTCAGAATAGCTCACCAAAGCCTCCTTCTCCTGCTCCCTGACTCCACCCTGGTCCTGCTGGTTCTTCCCATGCCAGTCTTCCTCTCACGTTTTACCTACCAATGGATTTTCGTTTCAATAAACAGAAACAGCCTTTCAAAGAAAGGCTCAGTTTTTTTTTTAATTTAATTTTATTTATTTATGATAGGCACACAGTGAGAGAGAGAGAGAGGCAGAGACATAGGCAGAGGGAGAAGCAGGCTCCATGCACCGGGAGCCTGACGTGGGATTTGATCCCGAGTCTTTAGGATCCTGCCCTGGGCCAAAGGCAGGCGCCAAACTGCTGCGCCACCAAGGGATCCCAAAAGGCTCAGTTTAAAAACAGTTACATCACATAGACACGAGAATGTTGACCACCTTGGCTCATCACACCAAATGCTTCACCTAACTCACTCTGGGAAGCAATGATGTGCTTGACCTTGACCCAACAATTCAGTACCGATCCTCATGTCTGGAGTGAGGAGGAGAGGTAAAAGCTTAAGTGTGCCCTCTTGAGCTAGAGAAGGGTCTGACACAGCCAACATTCACTGTATGTGTGTTGAATTAATGAAAGGATTAAAGATGAATATTGAGGTAAGATATGGGAGACAAATGTCACTTTTCTTAGTGATCCTAACAGAACCGACCTCTTACAAATCCTAGCAATATTAAAATTGTGAATTAAAAGTTACATAATCAAATATTATAATGTTTTACTTCAGCTTACAGAGGAATTGTAACCATTTTTGCTTTCTCCCTTTTGTCAGTTTTCAGTAGTTCCATATAGGGTCTGACTCTCTCATTTTGTATGTGTGCGTGTACATACTAATGTGGTTATGAGATCTGATTGTGTTCGCTTATTAGCGTCATCCTTCTCCCTTCAGTGAATTTGCGTCCCATTTCTCTCATTTGCTTATCCCTAAAGTTAATGTTACTGATGATCATTTTGTCTCTTAATCCAGAATTTTTTTTCAGGGCCAGTGGCATTTGGATAATAATACCCATGGTGATCCCTGGGGCAGAGTGCTCAGGTGCACAGAACAGAGCGTGTCTCTACTTACCGTCACATGTGAATGACCGCACGGCTGATAAAGCATTCCTGACTAAGCCCTTCCCGGTCAGTGCTGTGAAGGAAACTGCCCCCACCCCTCCCCATCTTCTGGCATCATGTGTCACAGTAAAAGAAGTCTGAGCATTTCCTGACTTGGGCTTCTTTTAATGTAATGTAATTTTTATACTTTCAAGCTTGACAACTTCTTTCGTTTTTCTTGAAACACTTAAAGATTTTACCAGATTTTGGTTACTTTACTGTTATTGACTTTGATCAATAAATAAAAAAGCCTTTTTAATATCCAATTTCAGTTTTGTTTTGTTTTTTAATTCTGAAATTTTTTTTCAAGTATACCCTTAAATATCTGTCCTGATGTTTTATCCTACCTTTTCCTTCAGAAATAGATATTAATTTTCAGTTAGAGTGCTATACTACTTTCCACATCTGTCATCTTCTCTTATATTATTGTTTCTTGTTATGTGTCCTGCGTACATTCATGGAATCTATGGTTTTGCTGATATGACTCCCCATAAGGATGCCTGCACTTTTTACTGCCAGTGTACCCAACCTGAATACTTCTAGAATTTAGCGTAGTCTATGCTTACTGTTGTTCTTTTCATCTTGTTAAGAATATTGAAAATGGTTCTTACTCAAGCATTTCCTTAGAGAGTTCACCTTCTACATTCTTTCTTTTATTGTGGGGTAGTTTCATAGTATGGTTGCATTACTCATAATTTCATGTATCTAGTATGCTGGCCTTGGGCAGAGGTTCCAGGAAGAACACGAAGGTGGGTCAAGATTGACCTGTGGGTGAAAGACTAGGGAAAAAGGCAAAATCTGAAAGGCAGCATTGTGGGAGAGAGACTGAGTGAAGATCCAAGGGCAAAATCCAAACAGAGCAGTGATGTCAAGAAGGAAGTCAGGAAGTCAGGAAGTCAGGAAGTCAGGAAGTCAAGAAGGACCTGGTATAAAACACTGGGATAGAACACAAGGCAAATGGATCTGGAACGGAGGGAAGAGGGTTGAGTCTTGAATCTCTGAGACCCTATAGGGAGCTACTAAATGCACTGGGCTATTTAGACAAAAGTGGAGTTGGGGCAGACAAGAAATCTTGTCTCACACTTCTTGTTAAAGCTTATGCTGGAGAGGACTGGGAGGGGACCCTGTGGCTTCTAGCACAAGTCATTTCTGAGATAATATTTGTAGCTCAGGTTGGCTTCCAGGGATCCTGTTGATCACAAATAGGGATGTTCTCATTTCTATTTGTTTTGGCAATTGCTAAGGTTGCTTCTCTCTTGGCTGATTCTACGGGTATTTTAATGAAAAGAAGGGTAGAGTTCTCAGGAGCTTGGATTCATTTCACCATTTCCGGTCAATTCCCAAATTTTATCCAAAGATGTATATCTTTGTAAGACACAGAAGAAATATGAGTATAAATTATAAGTTCCAATTGCTGTGTATAATATCCTACAAATATACTTCCCCCACACCCACTTCCAGAACGACAAGAATTAGCTTTAGACACCTAGCCTTCATGGATGCAGACTGCTTGCGTAAGATGGCAAACAGAAGTGTTAGTTGCCCAAGCTTATGTGATATGGCAATGTTCCCAGAAGAAAGTAGAAGAGAATTATTAGGTCACTTTAGACTTTCCAAAGCCTTAACACGATAATCTTTTTGAGACATGACTGGCAAGTTTTCGTATTAAGTTTCCAACATTGATGCCCTTAGAACACTGGACATTTCAATGCAGCTTATCTTGTCAGGGAGCTTTAGAAAAGCAAATGTGTTAAGGTAGAGGTATTAGGAGAAGAGTCAAAGAAGCCTTCAACAAAAATGTGCTTTACTGGGCCAAAAAATTGCCCAGACAACCCCAGCACCTCGTGAGACACACAAGCAGAACCTCGAACCACAGCACCTCCCGGATGTCAGAAACAAACCTTCCAAAGCCAGTGTGTGTTTTCATTCCACAGTGCTCCCTTAAAGTTCCATTTTATGCTGCATTTAAAAACACATGAGCAGAGGGGTACAGTCAGTTCAGCATCTGACTCTTGGTTTCCACTCAGGTGATGATCTCCAGGTCGTGAGATAGAGCCCTGTGTTGGGCTCCACGCTCAGTGAGAAGTCTGCTTGGGATTCTCTCTCCCTCTCCTTCTGCCCCTCCTATTCGTGTTCACTCTCTCACACACACAAATAAATCAATACATCTTTTAAAAAAAAGCCACATGAGCATAGTTGGTGCACAGCACGTGATGGGCAGCTGCTGAGGACACACACACACAAGTCAAGCCACTGAGACATTCGGTTGAGACTTTTGTCATCAATATAGAGTAACTGGTCTTCCCAAGCATGGAGGAATGTTTCTTTCATTTCTTTTGTAAATTTTGCCTTTAAATCTTGCTCTCACTTAGAGACTACATTTCCCAGCACTCATTTATCCATCCATGCAGTATCTTTTGAGTACTTTACTATGTGCCAGTCTCCATGTGGGCGGCTGGGAATGCCATGAAAAATAAGAATAAGGCAGGCTCTGTTCTTGACTCTGGCTTACAAAGTGTAGCTGCCTCCACCTTCCCAGACTCAGCTCCTCGACCCTGGGAGTTCACTGAGCTCTCCTGGCTTCCCCCTCCCTGAGCCGCAGACTGGAAACTCTCTCAAGGCACTAAGCTGCTTGTGCGACTCCTTGCTCTTAGGATCACAGCCCTTTAATGCCTGGTGTCCAGTATCTCAACAACTAATGTGTCGTTTCCTTGGTCCTTTCCATCTGGGTTGTTTTGGCCGGGACCACGAGTCCAGATCCTGTTAGTTCATCTTGGGTGGAAGCAGATGTCTACTGTTGATTTTTGAGAGTTCTTTATATACTTTGGACACAAGTCCTTTGTCAAATATGTGATTTGCAAATATTTTCTCCCGTTCTGTGGTGGGTCTCTTTATTCTCTTACCAGTTTCTTTTGCAGAGAAAAAGGTTTAAAGTTCTAATGTTCAATTTGGTGTCGTATCGAAGAACTCTTTTCCTAACCCCAGGTCATGAAAGTTTTCTCCTATGCACCTGCCGCTATTAAAGTTGTTGTTCCTTTTGTTCTGCTTCAATTGCATGCATGGCAAAACTCATTTTTGCTGTTGAATTGTGTGCCATGTTTCTCAAACCAGACATCCATTCTGGGCTATGGTCCTCAGGGATTTTGACACACCTGTAATTATTGTGAGTCTCCACTGGATGTCAATACTGCTCAAGGAAAAGCAGTTCAGACAGCATTTTGGGTGCATAAAAACAATCCACGCTTTGAAGAAGCATTACAGTGGAATCGTTTAAAAATTTTTTTAAATAAAAAAAATAAGTAAGAAGCTAGTAGAAGTGAAATCCACCAAGAGTAATATCCCACCTCAACCCTGTAATAAACGTCAGGCAGGCTGATGGAATGCAGTGCTGGAAATTGTGGCCCCATTGAACCTCAAACTTGAAAAACTAAATTCTATTTTCCACTCTGGTTCTTTGGTTGCTGACTTATGTAAAACCAAAACCACATATTTGCTTGAATTACCTGCCTAATTCTCACAAGGTCCTTTGTTGAACTGGAATTACAAGTTCGGTCTTTACTAGATTTCTTTTGTTCACTTCTCAGACATGCACAGTTTGCAGCAGTGATCAGGTCAACTTTGACTTTGGTAAGAAAATGACCTGGGCCATTTGGGTTCCTCTCTCAGGATACAGAGAGCGCAGGGATAGAAAACAGGACCCAAAGAATTAAGTGACTTTTGATCATGCTTTGGAACAGGCTTTGCTTCCTAGTCTGTTTGAGGTCGGAGGCAAGATAAGAAAAAATTGGATTTAGATTGCTATTCCTTCCTAATATCAGCCACAAAAATAAAATTTGAGTCTTAAATGCTTTAAGAATTCAATTCTGAAGTCTCCTCACTCTGAGGCAGGTAACTGTGTATTACATCATTGTCTTATATTTTTTATAACATTTTTTCTTCGTATAAGTTGGTCAGTCTGGAAAATTAGGAGGAGTAGAACATATACTGTTTTGACTACATGTCCTGCAGATGAGATACGAGATTACACACAGGACTGATTAAGTTATTTTAGCCAAGAATTATGCCAGGGCAAATCGCATGAAATATCTTAAATGTATTATATGAACACATTCAACAAAGCCGTTGGTTGACAGACGTAGAAGTGAGCTCATACTCATTGTCTGGCCAGCATTGTTCTAAGATGATTAGCAATAATAAAAATGCTGAACAACCATATCTATAGCAGGTGAAATTTTTAAAAATATTTTATTTAAATTCAATTTGCCAACATATAGTATAACACCCAGTGCTCATCCCAGCAGATGGAATTTTTTAGTGAACAATTTAAGAATTTTCTGACATTTGGGAAAAGATACCCCAAATATAACTCAAGATATGGAGATAGTCTGATTCAAGCAGAATTCTCTCCTAAAGTAGGGTGCTGTTTTATTTATTTATTTATTTTAAAATATTTTATTTATTTATTCATGAGAGACACAGAGAGAGAGGCAGAGACACAGGCAGAAGGAGAAGCGGGCTCCCTGCAGGGAATCCAATGGGGGACTTGATCCTGGGATCCCGGAGTCACGACCTGGGCCAAAGGCAGACGCTCAACTGCTGAGCTGGAAGTGGAGGTGCTGTTTTAATAAATATTCCATATTCAGATGTGAGTGATAGAGCAGACCTAAGGTTTTTAGCTTTTTCTAGAGACTGTGAGGTTTTTGTTGTGATCTATTTCCTGTGGGATCTTCGCTTCTCTGTGTAGTTAAATATCCAACAAACGTAATATTTGCATTGTGGCAAATGGGCTGCCCTCCAAATGTGTGCCACTAACATCCTGTGATCTTGCAACCAGTCGTAGGTAGCCGGTACAGTTTAACTGCATTCAGCTTCAATTTTCATATGCTGATAAGATTCTATCCTAGCATACATAATTTTTGGCTTATTTCTCCACAGTGTACAACATGTCAGATTGTTATAATCATACACATGCTTTGACAACTGGCTGAAAGCTTTTTGCACTATTATTTATTCACTGGGTCAGTAATGTTTGTAAGAAAGGTAAAAATCAGCAGCATTTTTGTTTATCAAAGTTGCTCATGTTAAATGGGAGACATAGATTGTCTGCTTGTAATTCACAGGGTAGATTGTCCTATAGGCATCTGGCATGAGACACAGAAAATTATGAAGGTGTAAATCATACTCCAACATGGCTAAAAGCTTTGTTTCTGATAGGGTATTGGCACAAAACTAAAAATATTGGATTTATTTTCTGTAAGTGCAGAGCCATGGTTTTCATATCCTTTATCTTAATGCCAAATTATATCACTCGTGTAATTTTTTTCCTGTTTTGACATGGTCTTGTGTTATGGTCCCATCTTTCAAATTTCCTATTCAAATTATTTTCTGGCTTGTCTTTATCAAACCAGAAGAATTCTGAATCTGGAAGACTGCTGAAAATCTTCTGGATGACCACTTTAATATTTGAATGTGAAATAAAGCCATTTTATAAGAGTGGAGTATTGGAAGCAATGCATTGGCATAAAGACCAAAAAATTCAAACAGATTCTTAAATAGCAACCATTAGTCTCAGTGTCAAATTAAATCTGTGCCTCACGAGGTAGTAATTTTGCCATTTTCGGTTAATTAAACCAAGTTTTAACCTGGGTGGCATAATAAATATTTTGCTGTATTTGTCCTCGTTTTGGACAATGAATAACTTTTGGATTATTTGGATTAATATTTCAGTGTTTTACGATACCACGTTTTCCCGGAGGAAAAGTGAGCAGTGAGGAGAGAATCAATCTCTCCATAAGAATAATTAAATGAATTTAAAAACCCGGATAATTCAAGAACAGGCTTTTCCTCAAATATTACTTGCCACTCAATATTAATTTCATATAACCTCATTCAACAGTGGTGTTTTCTTGGATGACTCAAAGAAGCCAATTTAAGAAGAGTTCACCATCGAAATCCTCTGAGTAGAAGAGATAAAGACGAATATTACCTTTTTTAGTTTTCATAGCCTTAGTAAACTATGAAGTCTAGAGTTTAAGAATCCGTGGCGTTAGGCCTTAAAGAATCACTTAATAGAATAGCTGGGTCACTATTCCTACGGTATTCCTAGTGCGACTCAAGCCTGTGGTCGGAGTTTTTTTATTTAAAAAAAGTCGGTGGGTCAGTCCGAATGAGTGAATGAATTCTTAAATCCTGTGCGTTAATATACTGCGCACCCCGGGGCTCTCCCTGGATGGCAGAGTAAGGTTTGAAGCAAATCGTGGAAATGAAGCAGGAATATAAGTGCCAGACGTAGCAAATCTGCTGCCTCTTTATCCTCAAACTAGTAATTTATACTAAAGGAAAGAATACATGCCCACCATCTCTCATGTCCATTTCCAGAATCCATGAAGCTCAAAAACTAACTCTTTTCCCTAACTCACTTGAAGGTAAATCCAGACCTAATTTGACAGAGGCTATTGAATGTTGTTTATTTATCCCAGTTAGTATAAATATCCACGTATTTTGCTGCAGAAATGCTGGTGGTTTTGATTAGAATCTTGCTTCTTACTGTGGTGGGAGGCTATATAATATACAATCTATGATCTTTAATACTTCTCTAAAATAGATCCAGTTCTGAGTTCTAAAACATTTTAATGCCAAGGTTTGGGACAAGGGCTTGGGACCCTGTTTACAGTTTGCGGATTATTGGGATGCTTCCTGTTTATTTTCCTACTTGTCAATCATCCTCTCATTTCTGATGCTCCACTTGAAACAACTGCCATGCGTAGGAGCGTCCCTATGAAATGCCACCCTTTCTGTTTCGTGATTTACAATGTGAATCACTGCCTCATGATCAGCGATCAACCCTCAGTGACTTGGTTCTCTGGGAGTGGTGCTGTCTGTGCTTGGTTAACGTGGGAATGCCCTGGTGCCACATGTGGCACAGAGGAGCACTCAACGTGTAGGCTGGCTCACTGTGACCTCAGGGACATCACAGCATGGATATGGTGACCACTGAGGGGTCAGTCTGTGGATTGTGCACAGTCTTCTCCATGGAGCTCTCACAGAATAGAACCTATCATTTGGACCTGACTGGTTTCAGGCATTACCATCTGGAGTTCCAGAAAGAGCATCCAGCTACGTATTTAACCTTGACCAAAGGACGATCCTCCTGTGCCACCGAAGAAAGATGATCTGGGTAAGTTGACCTGTTCCATGAAATCCAGGTCTGATAGAACCACTCCATGGTTCGAATCTCAAGCCAGAATGCCTTCGCAACTGGCTTTCTTTTTTAAAAAAAATATTTTATTCACCCATTCATGAGAGACGTGGAGAGAGAGACAGAGACACAGGTAGAGGGAGAAGCAGGCTTCATGCAGGGAGCCCGATGAGGGACTCGATCCCGGGGCTCCAGGATCATGCCCTGAGCCAAAGGCAGACGCTCAACCGCTGAGCCACCCAGGTGCCCCCACAACTGGCTTTAAGTACCTGACCTAATTGGCCCAGGTTAAGACTTAATCACCACAGACTAGGAGAAAACTAAAATTAGTTAATTCTGTTCCTCACTAATAGATCTGGCTGTGGAAAGGATGGTGAGATTAGGGATGTTTGATGCTCTAAATTTATCCAGGCAATCACTCTGCTTGGCTCATATGGTAGAGTTGCGTTAAGACTTGGCAACCCAGGGCACTAAGACTGACGACTGCTATGATAACCTGAAGGTGGAAGGAAGGGCGATTGTTGGTTTGCCCTTGTTTCATTTTGATCCTGGATATTGGAATGTCCAGAAAACACTGGTTGTGTCTGGTTCCTCTGATGACACCTCCCTCCCTCCCTCCCCTACCTGCCTCCATCACCCCCTCCACCCGTCTCTCTCTCTAGGTCTATCTAGTCATCTTTCACTCGTTGTCACTCTTTCTTTGACTGACTGTGTGTCTTTCAGTTTGTCTGCTTTTCCCCGCACACTGAGAGGGTTGGAACAAGGATAGGAAGGGAAAGAAATGGGCATTTGCCGTTCTCTAGTGAGATTAGGGATATGGCTGAGATTATTATTCATGCCATCTGTGTCCTTATAAAAATAGTCTTCATATAGCAGAGATGATGGTTCTTAGCTTCACCTTGAGGACCCCTGAAACTAGAGATTACTCAGTCTGTATGCTGGGAAATGGGCTGTAAACTCATAAAGTGCTTTGAATTCCTCAGGAGATTTCACTTGGAGGTGCCAATCCTCAATATTAAAATAAAATTACTTGTCTGTTGACCCTCAGATACACCTTCCTAACTCACCTGATGTTACATTTATTGAGCTATCACGTCAGAGAATGTTCTGAAAGTCTCATTTTGGAGGGGCTCCCGTGGGAAATTTTCTCATCAGAATTCTTGTTTTGATATGCTAACTCATGCGGCTATTTTGCCTACCCAGAAAACAACTGAACACATAACCAAGAGTCCCAGGCCTGCAGAAGGCGAATAAACACGTCTGTCCTGATGTTCCTGAACTTTCTCAGCCTGAAGCACACCACGGACTGTGCTACCGAGATCTTGCTGCCTCTGAGCAGGAGTCAGCGAGAAACTGCAGGGTGAGACGGGAGGAGGAGGAAGGGAGCTCCCAGGCCTTCACCTCAACACAAGCAGGAATAGTGAGCAGCACACATTTGGGGGGCCCAGGGCCTTGGGAGCCCTATTCTGGTTCAGGCTGTCTGCAGCGTCCCCATGGTCTTCCATGCATCACCCCAAGGCACCCCATGCTGTGACCAAGGCTTCCTGTCCCCTGATGGCTGCAGAGACCCTGCTGGTCCCAGGGCCCGAGCAGCGATGTCTGTGAGCAAGGTGCACCTGCAGGCCTGCAGCTCTCCGCCAGGACACGGGCAGCATCCACGTCATTAGAGAGTCCTTTTTATTTTTTCCTTTTCAAAAGACACACAAAAACAGGATATTTCTTGGATTCAGTTTTGTACTTTTAAGATGTTCTATTATCATCCTTGAGGTTTTTTGGAGAACAGAAACAACATTGCGGCAGCCTGGGTCTGGCCATAAGCTGTCTGGTGTGACTTCTGCATTACTTGAAGCACAACCAGGAAGAGACATCTTAACAGTTCACCTTGAACTCAGGGATTAATACATTCCACATTTTAAGGCTTTGGCCATCTTTCTAGTTTATTAAGAACCACACCAAAAGCCCAGAGACTATTCCAAAGACACGTGCAGAATGCACACAGTTCGGCACCGTAGGCTTGGGTCCTGACCACTCAGTGGCCAAGAGGAAAGAGATGTTGATCAGTTAATGTGATTTCCTGTTCGCCAGTTAGGAGGTTCCCGCAGATGCTATTCACATTGACCCTGTAACACACACTCCGCTTAGTGAGGAGGCATCGGAGCTGACAAACCAGCCAGGAGGTCCCCCCCCCCTCCAGGAGACCACCCACAGAGCAGCCGAATTAAAGTCCCCAGAATACAAACCATTACTTGTGGGAAATGCAAAGTACTTAAGAGATGACTAAAACTGACAATGGTTTCAAAATAAATAAAAATAAAGTTCACATGTGATTTCAGACCCACTTGGGTCTCTTCCCCCAAAACAAAGTAATCTCAGTTCAAGTGATTGTCTATACCTGGTGACTGTAGCAGAGCCCAGAGCCATCCACTTAGAACCCGGACACAATTATTTCGGAGTACAACCACTCTCAACCCGTAGTGAGCAGGATCCCCTGAATTTTATGGTTGTGCATCTGGCTTCCCTAGATCTTACAGACATTAATTGTGTCTACATGATGCAAAGTAAGGGATTCATCTATTTTTTTTTTTTTACTTCAACGGATGATTACTGAGTTTTGTGCTAGATGTTAGAAATTCAAAGATTACTCTGACTATACCCGCCATCAAAACCATGAAGTCTCAGAGGGAAGAACGAAACAAACTAAATATAAGTGACAAACTAAATATAAGACTTTAAGGGCTGGAGCAATGGTAGGCATCATTCCGTCAGCAATTCCTGCTGCTTCTACTTTAATGTACATCTAGAACCTATCGACATCTCTCCCTTGCCACTGTCCTGGTCTAGGACACTGTTATCCCTCCTGGATTACTGCCACAACCTCCCAGCTACTCCTTGCATTTTCTTCCTGGCACCACCATCCTCATCCAATTCAGAGCAATTAGAAAATAGTCACAGAGCCCTGCAGGCCCTGGTCATCATCTGTCTCTCATCTCACTGCCCCTCCCAGTTGGGCTCTGTCAGCTTCCACAAGGAGCTGAATGCTTTCCTCACTCAGAACCACTGCTGCTTGCTGTTGACTCTACAGAGAAACTCTCCTCTGGCTTAAAAGTCACCTCCTTGGAAAGATTGTGGTTGCCTTAAATTCTTCATTTTAAACTCCATCTCTGTTTTGCTTTTTAATTTTTATTGTAATGTGCATTTATTTTTCTCTGCTTCCTGGAATTTCTTGTCTGTCTCTTCCATTAGGATTCGTGAAATCAGCATCTTTGTCTTGGTCTCTGTTGTACTCTCAATATCCATCAGGGTTCTTTGTGTATACAATAGTCCCTCAAGATGTATTCTAAAAATGAATGAGGGAATCATAAAGCCCTATAGGACAAATATAGGGAGCAATAAATTCTGTCAAGATCAGGGAAAAAGGAAAGATGGTCCATCATTGTATTAGTTTCCTAGGGCTGCCATAAATAAAGTACCACAAACTGGGTGACTTAGAACAATAGAAATTTATTCGCTTGGGGCAACTGGCTGGCTCAGTCAGTAGAGCATGCGACTCTTGATCTTGGGGTCAAGTCCCACGTTGGATATGGAGCCTACAAGAAAGAAAGAAAGAAAGAAAGAAAGAAAGAAAGAAAGAAAGAAAGAAAGAAAGAAAGAAAGGAGAAAGATCTCTTGCTGTTCTGGAAGCTGGAACTCTGAAAGCAAGGTGTCTACAGGATTGGTTCTTCTTAGAGACTGAGAAGAAAAATCTGTCCCATGCCCCTCTCCTAGCTCCTGGTATTTGTTGGCAATTCTCACTATTCCTTGGCTTGTAGATGCATAATTCCAATTTGTACTCCCATCATCACCTGTCATTTTTTCTGTGTGTCTATGTCCAAATTTTCCTCTTCTTTTTTTTTAAAGATTTTATTGTATTTTTTTATGAGAGACACACACAGAGAGGCAGAGACATAGGCAGGGGGAGAAGCAGGCTCCCTGCGGGGAGCCAGATATGGGACTCAATCCGAGGACCCCAGGGTCCAGACCTGAACTGAAGGCAGATGCTCAACCCTGAGCCACCAGGCATCCCCAGATCTTTCTCTTCTTACAGGGGCAGTAGTCATTGGGTCATGGCTGTCCCTAACATGGTAATAGCTGCAAATACTCTATTTCCAAAATAAGGTCATGTTTACAGCTACCAGGGAGTTAGGACTTGAACATATCCTTTGGTGAAACACAATTCAATCCATGATAGTCATCTGTCTCTCAGAGAGTGAAGTCTTAAAAGATGAATAAAAGTTGGAGTGTGAGGAGGCATGTAGAGAAATAAGCAAAATAGTACACTCTAGGAATGCCTAGGTGGCTCAGTGGTTGAGTGTCGGCCTTTGGCTCCAGGCATGATCCTGGGGTCCCAGGATCAAATCCCACATCGGGCTCCCTGCATGGAGCCTACTTCTCCCTCTGCCTGTGTCTCTCTGCCTCTCTCTGTGTCTCTCATGAATAAATAAATAAAATCTTTTAAGAAAAAACGATAGTACACTCTACATAAGAAAGACATCAAAGAAAAAAAAGAAAGACATCAAAGTTGGGGAGGAGTTGACTGGGGACAGACTGGAATATCACATGAAAGACTTTTGATTTTATCCTACTGTCTTAGCTCAGACTGCCATAACAAAATGCCACAGACTCAGTGACTTAAACTATAGAAATTTATTCTCTCACAGTTCCAGAGACTGCAAGTCCAAGATCAAGGTACCAATAGGGCTGGTGTCTGGTGAGAGCTCTTTCCTGGTGTTGCAGATGGCTGCTTTCTCTCTGTTTCCTACATGGTGGGGAGACAGAGCTCTAATGTCTCTTCCTCTTCTTGGGAGGGCAACAGCCCTATCAGATTAGGGTCCTACCCTATAGCTTTAACCTTTTCATCTTCTCTCATGTTTTCCAAGGATACTCACAGTGGGGGGTTAAGGCTTTAACATAAGAATTTTGGTGGGACATAAACTTCATAGCACCTATAGACCAAGGATCAGTATACTATGGTCCCTGGGATAAAATCGAAGCTGTGAAATGAACCAAACCTGTCCCTGAGAAGTTATCCGTATGCCCTCAGCCAACCAGCCTTTGGTCAAGTGGGATTCTAGAAGCTTCTTACTATCTTAGATTGTTAAATGACACGGAGAGAGATATTCAGCTATATTCCTTCTTATGCATGGTGTCCATGAGCCCATTAATAAAACGTTTGAGCTCACTTTGGAGTTCACATACATACACACATTTGCCTTATGGATTAGAGGTAAGGATCTCCTAGGGAAGCTGGGCTAGAGGAAGAGAGACCTTGAGGTCTTATTTATTTATTTTTTTTATGATAGTCACAGAGAGAGAGAGAGAGAGAGAGAGAGAGAGAGAAGGCAGAGACACAAGCAGGCTCCATGCACCAGGAGCCCTAACGTGGGATTCAATCCCAGGTCTCCAGGATTGCGCCCTGGGCCAAAGGCAGGCGCTAAACCACTGTGCCACCCAGGGATCCCAGACCTTGATGGTCTTTAAGGGACTATCATCATAAGGGAGGATGGAGTCTGTCAGAGTAGACCTGACTGAGCCCTGGGACTTCCAGGCGTGCTGTGAGGCAGGTGACTCATTCTCTTTCATGCCACTCCCCTCACACCTGGAGTTTCCCTGTGTTCTAAGAAGAGGCTGTGGTTAAGAGGATTAACTAGTCCCCTGGGGCTCAGGCTCTGCTGGGGGCAAACCTCGGTGAAAAAGTCATGCGAAGTGGCAACCTTCCTACTGCCAGGGGAGGAGGAAGAAGGGCATGTTGAGTGTTTTTGTCCAGAGGAAGTGGTCGGCAGCTGTCACATCAACTTGTGGAAAGAAGACCAGCTGCAGTGCCTTGAACAGAACGATGGCGGCGATCGTAATGATAGTAGGAAGACCCAGGTCTCATCCCCTAGAGTTTGCAGGTGAAGTGACTCACAAAGAGGTTAAGTGTAGCATCCTTAGGAATTTGGTGGAATATTCAAAGAGGGAGATCCTGAGGATATTGAACTTCCTGTTGAAAGAGCAGGAAGGGATTCAAAACATGTGTTGTGGTCAATGTGGTTTACTTCTGCTCCTTCAAGGACAGTAATATTACATGAGGAGGCAAAGCACGAGGAAAAAATCAGGAATAAGGTTCAGTGATCAAGTCCAAATATTCAAAGTTAAATCAGCTACATTTCTTTTTTCCTTATAAAATGACAGATGTCACGGGACATGTCATCATACAGTCACTACCACTGGTCTCAACTGGGCCTTCAATATTTCCCAGCTTCCTCCCTGCATTTCTACATTTTACTCCCTGACCATTTCAGACTATCTCTCATCTCCTCAAGCCACTGACCACCTTTGTACACTTTCCTTCTCTTTTCCTTTCCTTCAGGTAACCCTGCCCCATGTTTATGTCATTGACCAAGGCCATCAGAGGGAACTCATTCAAATTCCTGCCACAGTATCTGCAACTCCGAGAGCTTCTGTAGCTTGTCTTCCTCCTCTCTGACTGCAGGTATCAAACAGAAATTGCACTGGACACTTGTTCAAAACAGCAGGGAAGATTTTATTCAAGGTTATTGCAACATGAGGGAGAGACTGTACTCAACTCCACAGACACAGAAATAGGACAGTTTTTCAGCACCAGGCTGGGCTGTGATGAAAGTCCTGGGGGTCCTTAGGGAAGAGGAGGGTCAATATGATTAGACCATCTGTGTCTTCTGATTGTCTAACTTAAAACTGAAGTTAGGCTTCCACCCTGTATGGAGATGGGGAGACAGGGGCCCTGTCTTTCTTGGTAATTACTTTTCAGAAGGATGCCTCCTGGAGATTCCTGGGGTGTAGAAAATTTACATCTCAAGAGGTCACAGAAATTATCAGTGCAAGTTTTCTAAAGTAAATATGCTAAAGAAAAGGAGGCCAGGAGCCTACAGTCCGGAGCAAACTTGTCTAAGGTTTGTTCAAGCTAAAGGGAACTCGAAGACCCTCTTGTCAGAGGGAAAGACTTCTCCCTCCTTGAGTGCTGCCTCCCACTGCTCTGGCCTCACCGAGTGGTGTCAATTCTTTGCTAAAGCTTTTTCCTATCCCTTCAGCTTCTGCGCCACTTCTGGATCCTTCCTAATAGTATTCAAACATTTCAAACAAGTCCAATAGCAGCCATCTTAAATCAAACCAAACCAAACCAACAAAAATCTCCTAACCTTCCTCCTCACTTCCACATCTCCCTCTGGTTATGGCCCTGTCTTTCTGTCGCCATCACAGCCAGAACTTTAGATATATTGCTTACACACACTTTCTCTATGTTGTTATTTCTTTCCCACCTTTTCCTCTCTCTCTCCTTTTCTTCCATTTATATGTACAGACTCAGAAGAAAAAATGTGGAAACTGCTCAACCAGGTAAGGGCAATGCCCCCAACTGGCACAGCGTTGCTTCCACACAGTCCATTGATCACAGCAGTGACAGGGCCTACCCAGACTCAAGCAGGTGAAGAAATGGGTTCCACCTCTCGACGTGGGACAGTTCAATTGTTGCATCCATCTCAGGAAAATGCTACTGCCACATGCCCTATACTCACATGTTTTAAAATTTCTTTTTATGTCTTGTTAATTTTCATCATGCATTTTGAGTCTACAGCATGCAGATTTAAAGTGATCTTATCTCCCTAATGAATCACACCACTTATTATGAAGACGTCCTCCGTGTCTTATGATGCCTTTTGTGTTTATCTTTTCTTTGGTAAATATCAATGTAAAAAATATGTTCGCCTGGTATATTTCACTATTTCCTTACTTTCAACTTTTCTATATCTGTATGTTGAGATGTCCTCTTTTTATCTGACAATCTTCTTAAATTATATCATTGAGTCAATTTCACTGACTCTTTGGTTGTTTAATGCTATATCTGGGTTTACGTCCACTATCTTATTATATACTCTATTTGCCCATAGTTTTTCTGTTTTTTTCTCATTGCTTGTCTTCTTTACAACGAAGATTTTTTTCCCAGTGTGTTTTCCTCTTAATTAGTTTAGAAGTTATGTGTCATTTCTATTATTTAGTGATTACCTTTGAAACTGAAGAAAAGTAAAGTCTACATTTATTCAATAACTTTACCTTTCCCTGGGGTAATAATATTTTTAAAAGGCTTTGGACAGTTCAACTTACCCTACATTCTTATATGTAGCTGTTTTTGTGTAATTTAAGTCTTGCGTTTAACCTTGTAAGATTGTATTATTCCAAACAGTTGATATTCATTTAGGTTTACTCATAAATGTATAGTCTTATGTATTTTTCACTCCTTCTTATACCCCAAGCTTTCTGTCTGGGGTCACCTTCTTTGTAAAATTCTTGCTTTAGAATTTCCTCTAGTAACATGGTCCTTTAGTGGCAAGCTGTCTCTTCTTGTTTGTCTAGAAGTATCTTGATTTCATTTTAGTCTCTGAGCACATTTATTTTGGCAGTTGTGTTCTCTCAGTGTATCGATGATATTATTACATGATTCTCTGGCTTCCCCTGTTGCAGTGGAAAATTTCAGGCCATGTTTATCTTTTGAAGATAATCAGGTGGCTTTTAACATCCTCTGCCTAGCTTTTCTCTATGTTGTTATCTCTATGTTTCTCTATGTTGTTATACTCTAAATGTCCATTAGGTTGTTTCTACATGTGGATTTTCTTTCACTTATTCTGCTTGAGATTCTTAAATGTGGGAACTCTTGTCTTTTATCCATTTTGGAAAATAATCAGGCATCATCTCTTCAAACATTGCATGTTTCTTATTATCTCTGTTCTCTCCTTCCAGAATTATCATTGTACTTATGTCAAATTTCTCAAAATTTTTCATTTTTAGCCTCTTTTTAAAACATTTCTTTGTCTTTCTCTATGGCAAGCTGAACCACCTCCAGCTTGCCAAATTTTTCTTCGGCTATATCTCATCTACTGTTAATCACTTCCATAATTTAAAAAAAAAAAAAAAAACCTTTGGGACGCCTGGGTGGCTCAGCTTGGTTGGTTGAGCATCTGCCGTTGGCTCAGGGCATGATCCCGGACTCTCGGGATCAAGTCCCACATCGGGCTCCCTGCATGGAGCCTGCTTTTCCCTCTGCCTGTGTCTCTGCCCCTTTCTGTGTCTCTCATGAATAAATAAATAAAATCTTTAAAAACAACAACAAAAAACCCCAAAACCTTCAAGTATGGTGTTTTCCATCCTACAAACTCTTTTGTTCTTTTCAAATTTACAATGGCATCTTATTTGCTTTATCTGTCCCTTGAAGCTACTTTTGGTCCTAGTTGATCAAAAAAAAAAAAAAAAAATCCCACAAAAACCCAAAGCAAAAAACCTCAAGTCATACTTTAATTTTAAAATTGTAGTGCTCAAGGCCTTAGTCTGAAGCAAGGGCAAACTCTTTCTAGAGCAAATCACCTTTATATTAGGCCTCACAGAATCACATAAATAATTTTTTAAAAGATTTTATTTATTTATTCATGAGAGACACAGAGAGAGAGGCAGAGAAGCAGGCAGAGGGAGAAGCAGGCTCCATGCAGGGAGCCCGATGTGGGACTCAATCCCGGGATTCCAGGACCACGCCCTGGGCCGAAGGCAGGCGCTAAACCACTGAGCCACCCAGGGATCCCCCACATAAATAATCTTTATAGTCAACTGTATGAAGAAATTTCAGGGGGCAAGGGGAGGGTGTAGCTTACCTGGAAACTCTTAACCTAGTTTCTTTTCTCTTCTGGGACTGACTTCTACACATGCTTCAAATCGCAGTTAAAATATCACTTCATCAAGTGAGTTTCTCCCAACCTCCCTCCTTAGATAAAGAGAGTGGGGGAGTTTGCTTTTTATGTGGTGTTGTCCTAACATGACATGCTTCCCCTTAGCAGCACCTTTAACAACTATAACATAAATAATTGTACTTATTTTTAATAAA
Source organism: Vulpes lagopus (assembly GCF_018345385.1). Classification (NCBI taxonomy): domain Eukaryota; kingdom Metazoa; phylum Chordata; class Mammalia; order Carnivora; family Canidae; genus Vulpes; species Vulpes lagopus. The sequence continues at coordinate 56,816,851 of NC_054828.1, forward strand.
GTAATTATCTCTTCAATGTATCAGCATGTCCCTCCTCCACTAGACTATGAGCTTCCTGGGTGTGAGGCTTGTGTGCTTGGTTCATCACGGCACCACCAGAATGGCATGTGGCATGTAGGCATTTATAGGCATTTGTTGGATGATGACATGGATGGATTATTCATGGCCCCTTTTATTACTCAGACACTTGCAAAATGTTTCTGTGAATGCTTAAGTGTCCTACACCTAACTAAACAGAATTTGCTATAAAATTGGTTTCACCTCCCTAAAAAATATTTTTGGATTTTTCAAAATCATGTTCTATCCTCAGAATCTTGTCATGCATTTCAACTTCATCTATCATGTCAGTTGGCTGGAAAATAATGTTGGAAATTACCAATGGGGAATCATTGATGGGGTGTGCAGATATATGATTTAGAAAAGGAACTTTAGGATCAGTGTAGAAATTGGACTGAATGGGTAAGAATCTAAGGCAATTAAAAGATTATGAAAGGCAACTAGAAGAGTAGTAGTGAGGCTTGCTTGGGAAGTAGAAGATTTATTGAGACATTGCAGAGGAAGTATCTATGGGGCGTGGCAGTGTCATGGAGGGTATGATGGAGAGGCAGGGATTCAGGCTAGATGAGAGAATCTGGTGAGAGTTTGGATTAATTTTGTTTTCAATCACCTGTGTTGCTTGTGGCATGCTTACTTAGTTAAGGGATGCATTTTTACACATATCAGAATTTTTCCTTTTTCTGTTTTACAGAACTGAGACTGTACCCCAATTTTCCTGACTCCTGTTTTTGATTTCCCATCCTAATATCCTCTGTTATGAAAATTCTTTCCAGAACCCTGGTCTGTTTGGCTGGTTCTCTGATACCCCAGGCAAGTCCTTCTCAGTCACGTCTGCCCGACAACTGCCAATCCCAGTTCAGAACTATCGTGATTTGATTATCCCCTGCGGAATTTTCTTCTACAATATATGGATCCCTACTGCTTACATTACATTAGTATTTCTTGGTCCTCAGCGTTCTTTTCAATGCCTGCAGCATAATAAATATCCGTTCCTTCAAAGCAATGTAATTTTTATTACCTTCAAATTCTTGTTGCCTTCTTCTATTGAATACATTCTTCTAAATACGAAAAGCCAAAATTCAGTGTTTGGCCCTTTAGGATCTCTACCTGACTACCCCAGATGGGCCAGTGATTGCCGTTAAAACTCATTTAGCATCAGGCAGCAACCTCCCCACTGCCCTGGAGAGCATTTCTAGCCTCCAAGAATAGAGGGAGGGGCTCATTTCCCTCCATACAGCTCATAATCAGCTCCTTTTATCCCTCACTATGTGCTCAGGGTCTTCTCTGAAGGTGCTTTTATTTCTAAGCATCATTTCAGGGCTTTAGAGAAGTAAGAATTTTGTACACAGAAAGCTTATGGAGTCTTTCTTTTAAAGTTTCAATTGGTTACCCTTAACCTAAAGATGATATAAAAAATCATAATTTATAAAATAATGACCTCACTTATGAAACATGTAAACATGGTTAACTTATTAGACTTCATCCGAATATGAGTAAGTTGGAGAGTTTCACCAAAATTTATAGTGAATTTGTATGTATATCCTATAGATGCTAGCCTGTAAACAGTTCTGTGTATACTTAATGTGGAAAATACTTTGGATTTTAATACATATATCAAACTGTTTGAATATGAATTTTATGTATTGATCTTAACGAGTAGAAAGTGAATATCTATTTTGGAAGGGTAAAATTCAAGAGGGAAGAAAATATTTTACAGAAGGATGGATTGAATTACAAGCCAAAAGTACTCAGAGAACGAATTTAGTTGTTACAAGTATATCAAGTATCAAAATGTAATTTTCAAATTAAAAAAATACTATTAACATTAGCTTCTCAATTTTTATGTGGCTTGTTAATATTAGTGAGCAGTGCCAAATGGCTCCTACAAGTTTTTCTTTTCCATTTAAATTGTGCTTTCCAACATCTGTGAGGTTATTCCACTCTAAGATTCTTATTTTTTCTTAAAGATTACCTATTTATTTATTTGAGACAAAGAGTGAGAGCATGTGTAGGGGGAAGGCACAGAGGGAGAAGCAGACACCCTTTTGAGGAGGGAGCCTGACTTGGGGCTCCATCCTAGGACCCTGAGCCGAAGCCAGAAGCTTAACTGGCTGAGCCACCCAGGGGCCCCCACACTAAGATTCCTAAAGATGTATTTATATAGAAAGAATAAAGTCAACATATTTGAATGTGATCTTGAATATCGGATCGAATGCAATATTTTGTTATGAGGGATAATTGATAGAGATATTTTAGATATTTTATAGATACTTTACAGCATACAATATTCAATTCTACAATGAGAAAAGACTCTTGGAATTCTTATTTTACAAAAATAATGGAAAATCATAATCCCAGATTGGACATGTTGACTGGATATTGCCTACGGTGAGTATGCTTCTAGTAAATTGGCAATTTCCAAGATGATTGCTTCACATTTGCTATTCATAAGATATACTGGGGCCTATGAAGACATTGGTACTGGAGTAGACAAGCAGTCCTTTCCTCTTAGACTCTGCTACATCCGGTTTGTACCACCTGCCATTATTAGGTTTTTGAAGCTTAATCTGATGTATAGTCCTTGAAATATAAAAATAGTCTTCATATTACAAAATCATGCTCCATAGAGGGCCTTTTAAATGGGAAACTTTTCATGTTGCTTCATCTGCAGCCGGGCCAGGATCTTGTCTGCCTTTGGGAGGACTGTGTTTGTGATTGCTCCTTTGTCAGTCATCCCTCAGAGCTTATTATCACAGATCAGAGCAGACAAGCCCTAACTTTCCTCTGATGTTCCCTCACTCTCAGAGCAGCTGTATTCAAAGAGCCAAGAGTCCTCAGAGACTTTGTCTTTACACAGTGGGTTGACTCACACAGGTCCCTGGGATATGGAGCAAAGATGAGTCTGTCCCTATTTACAGAAAAAATGCTGGAACCTTAGTCCTTTACCCAACTCCAGATCCCAAGAGCTCTCTGAATTGTGCATCCAATCATTGAACACATCCTCCAATTCCACTTGTGGAATTCAGAACCCCTTCCCTTTTCTCCACACCCACTACCGCCATCCTATTCTGGTCACTTGACAGGGCTTCTGTTGGAGATGTTGACTTTTGCCACCAGGATAAAGTGGAAACACCTCTACGTGGTATAACTTCTACCCTCTGGACCTTCAGCTCCACCTAGAGGCTTCCAGCTTCTTGTTTTTCTTTGTATTGCTTCTTGATCCTATGCTACTGTTTACACTGGAACTCCACTCTCTTTCTGCTCCCTCCATTGCCTTTCCTCCCCCCTCTCTGATGAGCCACCTTGCCTACCCAACATAACTCATCATTTAGATATAAATCTTAATGTTAGACACTCTGGAAATCTCCAACTCCCAAAACTGAGTTAGGTGCCATGTTTGCACACTCCCATCAGACACATCCCTCTGTGCTTAATGGTTTATTTATCTGTCGCCTTCCTGACCAGGCCTAAGTTTCTTAAAGGCAAGCACCATGAATTGCTTATTATGGCATTTTGCCTGTGATTTTTGCCTGGCACATAGCAGGTTTTACATATTAAATATATCTTATATATTTATATTTTTGCTTTATATTTGTCAAATGGATATTACCTCCTGCCCACTTACCCCTTAGTTCTGATTTTGTTCTTCTATCTCATTGGCTCCTGGGCATTTGGGCTTCTCTCCCGCAGGCTACCTGGGATTGCCCCCATTGAATCTGACAACCAATTTGGCTTTTCTTATTTTGATCTTGGGGGCTATTTTCTCTTGGATGTGTTTTCTAACCAGCCCTCTGGCCCCCTCTGTTTTGACTGCTCTGGAAAACTACCCTCAACCTAACACTGCCTGCCCAGATAATGTCCTTTCTGTGCCTGTGTCTGTATGGAGGGTGGGAGGGACAGGGATTAGATCTTTGGTCCTTGATTACCTGTTACTAGAGTATGAAACTGTCTTCCTGAGAGATAGAGCCTATAACTGTCATCCGAATTCATCACAGTGCAGTCACATTTTCCTTACTGGGAGAACTGGGAGACTGTGAGTGGTTGCTCTGCCAAGTTAGTCTTGCCTCTCTGCCTCTGTCTGTCCATTGGCCGTGAGCAGTGAACCTGTTCTTAGCAGCTTACCCTACCACCTCCGCTAGCCCTTCTCCTAGCTTTCTGCAAGCCATGGCGAGACTCAGGGAGAGACCCTTCCTCATTGCTTCCTTAACAGCTTCCATCTTGCTTTCTCTATTTCCAAGTTCTAACTCAAAGAATAGAAACAAAACTGTTCCTGAAATCTTTTCTGAACCTGCAGTGTTTTCCTCCTAGAAAAGAGAGCAACTAAATTACTCACTTGAGTCTGGTTACTCCCTTTCTTTCTCTCCTGTTCCCTGGGGATGTTTTGCCCTCCCCAAGAGTGATTTGGTTGTCTTTTAATGGACTTGTGGGCCATTTGCATGTCTTCTTTGGAGAACTATTTGGGTCCTTTGCTAATTTTTTAATTTGTGTGTGTGGGGGGTTGGCTTTGTGTTGGTTTGGAGGATTTTTTGCATTTTTGTTTGTTTGTTTGTTTGTTTGTTTTTGCCATTGAATTGAAGGAGTTGCTTATATATTTCCTTATACATTTTGGATATTAACCCTTTATCAGGTACATGGTTTGCAATTATTTTCTCCCATTTTGTGGGCTACCTTTTCACTCTGCTGTTTTCCTTTGCTCTACAGAAACTTTTTATTTTGATGTTGTCTCACTTATCTAGTTTTTTGCTTTTGTTATCTGTGCTTCTGGTATGGAGGAAACCATCCCAAGACTGATGTCACAAAGTTTCTCCTACATTTTCTTTCAGGAGCTTTCAATTTTAGGTCCTACATTTAAGTCTTAAATCCACTTTGTGAACTTTAGAAAAATTAAAAATAGAAATACTGTATGATTCAGCAATCCCGCTTGTGGGTATTTATTCAAAATAATTGAAATGAGATTCTTGAAGAGATGATTGTACTCCCATGTTCCTTGGACCATTGTTCACAATGGCCAAGATGTGTAAACAACCTGAAAGTCCACTGGTGGGTGAATGGATAAAGAAAATGTGGTATGCACATACAATGGAATGCTATTCAGCCTTACAGAAGGAAATCCTTCTATATACAACAACTTGGATAAACTTTGTTATACTAAGTGAAATATGCTAGTCGTGGAAGGACAAATACTGCATGGTTCCACATATCTGAGGTACCGGAAATACTCAAACTCATAGAAACAGTAGAATGGGGTTGCCAGGCCTGAAAGGAGGGGGGAATTAGGAAGTTGCTATTCAATAGGTAAAAAGTTTCAGTTATGCAAAATGAATAAGCTCTAGAAATCAACTAGACTTAACAAATTCTGTATTATACATCTAAAAATTGGTCAAAAGAGTAGATCTTATTTTAAGGGTTCTCACCACAATAATAAAAAAAATAATGACTTTTAATTGCAATTTTGGCTTCTTGTTCAGTCGGGTACTCCCAACAATTGAAAGCATTTTATAAACTTCTACAAACCCCTATTTAAAGGACTTCAAATGATTATTTTCTTTTAAAAGCTAATTATCTCAATAGCAACAAATCTTGTAACAGCATTACCTCTGCACATTCCTCAGAGAGACCCCATTATTTTTTTTTAATTCATGGGAAGTCCTTGTTAGTTTGTGACATTTGTGACACAAATTGATGTTTTCCTAGCAGTCAGGAATAGAGCGTGGATTTTCATTTCTAAATATCCAAAGAATGAGCCCGTCAGAGCCTTCCAGAAAAAAATCTTTATAGATGTTCCTAGAATGAAAATGGTGATTTTAATTTCTGGAGAAAATGAAATAGGCTTATATATAACTTTTGTATCTCAGAAAATCTAAGCAATAGTGTGTGACTTGGGTCAGAGTAAGCTCAGTTAACTTTTTCAAAACAATAAATCCACTGGTTTGCAAAGTCATGGTTGTGACAACAGTAGAGATGACTTTGCTTAACCAAAGCCTCAAAGTCTTGTAGCAGCATTGTCCTATAGAAATAATGCAGTCCATGTATATAATTTTAAAGTTTCTGGTAGCTACATGTAAAGAGTAAAAACAAATAAGTGAAATTAATATTAATATATTTTCTTTAGCCAAATATATTCAAAGTTTGGTCAACATGTTGTCAATTAAATGACAGACTTGATTTGGTACTGTATTTTTGACATTCTGTATTTCACACAGACCATTTTAAATCTGACTAGATGTATTTCAAGTGGTCAGTAGCCACTTGCGGCTACTGGCCAACATATTGGATAACACAGATCTAAAACCTGAAGAAAGTGGCTGCCTCAGGTAATATCAGAGTGGGTATAAGATGAAAACCGAGAATCAGATGCCCCCCGCCCGCCCCCCGTCCCTTACCATGACGTTTATGAAGTCTTCCAGACTTCAGTGCCAGCTCTGGGAAAAATTAAGGTTAGCATCCTTAATGTGGGTGAGAAAAAGTCGCTTTTATTTCACAGAATGGGAACTCGAATTACAAATTAAGATTAGTTATGAATGAATTAGAAATTTTTGTTTCTTGGGGTACCTGGGTGGCTCAGTAGTTTAAGTATCTGACTCTTGATTTCAACTCAGGGTCATGAGATCAAACCCCGTGTTGTGCTCCACACTGAGAGGGAGGCTGCTTGAGGATTCTCTCTCCCTCTCTCTCTCTACCCCTCCCCCTGATTGTGCTCTCTCTCTAATAAATACATTTTTAAAAGAAAAAAGAAAAATAAATTTGTATTTCTTGCACTCTCAAGTTTGTGGTCCGATTTTCCTACCTGCTACACTTACATCACAAAGTAGTTTAGAATTTTAAATGGGAAAATTTATACAAAATTTGTACAAATATATAGGATACCATGCAGGATCCTCAGAAGCAGCTCAATATCCTCCCCTTTTCTCAGTTAGTTCCAATCTAGAGAAGCCAAGGCCATTGATTTTTATCTCTTTTAGGTCTAATAAACTTTTGAAAATCGATGTCTGAAGATGTGGTCATTGTGGTCATTAGGTGAGAAAGTATAAATAAATAAGTACCATTTATTTTCACTAAAGAATGACTAACTGAAACCATAGGACATTCTGAGAGACTATAATCTCCACCCTGTCTATGAAGATCAGCATTTGGAATTGGAAACACATGCATACTAAGGAGTATGTTCAGTATAGGTATATACATTCGTCTATTCATTCATAAATAGACTAAACAAAATACTGAAAAAATATATTTAGAGAAAAGTGTTTAAATTGTTTTAAAAGTGAGAAAAGCATCCTAAACCACAGGAAATATCCAGGATTATAGGGTGTTTTTTCAGTATGATTTTTTGAGATACTGTTGATTTTGTTCTTGTTGTTTAGATCAAGCTTGAATGGAATCCTGCCATTTGGTCAGCAGGGTTCAGTTCTACCCAGTAGAAAATGACAGTAGAGGCAGAGACTAAAAGGAAAGTTCATGTGGTTGACCTTAACCATACGTGTAAGAAGCTGGCTGAAAGAACACAATTATTCATGATTATGGCGTAAAGTGTCAGGAAGACATTTTATGAAGAAGAGAATTAGGATTTTGGAGAAAAAATGCAGATCCTTCTTTGTGCAATGTTGTATGGCAATGAAGACAGTATAGTTAGAGTATAGTTAGGATAGAGGTATAACTATAATAACAAAGACTTGAAATACCAGTGGTAGAAACAATATAAAAATGTATTTCTCTTTCATGGGATTTTTGAGGGTAGGCAGTCCAGGGCAGACATGATGGACTGTCGGTGTCAGAGATCTCTACCCCAGCTTATGGCCAGTATGGCCCTCCTGCCAGGGCAAGAATAGACCTTGCCCATGGCCCTGTCGTAGAGGGTCCTTCACCTACACTAAATAAAAGTGGTAGAGGAGCGACAGTATATGCATAGTAAAAAAGCTTGGTCAAAGTAGGAAAGAAATAGGAAACTCTAGAGCAATCCCTGGATTTCAGCAATCACCTAATCTTACGGGGGAGGACGTTGTGTAGCCTCCCTGTCTGGCAGTTTGGTTAGTCTTGGGTTGTTAGTTCATTTGAAAGCCTTTGGTTCTACTCTCTGAGGAAAGTCTCCATTCTGCTCTGTGATCCCTGCATTTGCCTTTCTGGGACATTCTTTCTTGCTGATTATCCTCCCTGGTGACTTTAGGTGAGCATCAGAGAATATGTTCCTCTTGGGAGATACAGACTCAGGGGTTGCTGTATGGGTGGAGCTGACACAGGCTTTTTTCATGCTCTCTGTATGGTCTCTTTAGCAATGCATAACATCTTAGTAGGCATATGGTCTGTTGGCTTCGACCTGGCTTCATGAACAGGTAGCCAAAGATATTCTCTAGTCCCACTTCTTGTACCTGGAGACCTTTTATTTTCTTTCCTGGAGCCGTGCCTTTGCCCATTCTCCCCAGGTTATTAGTAGCCTACTAGAGGCCATCCAAAATACCAGGGTTGATTGGGAAGGCCACAAAATTAATCTGCTTATTGCTTATTTACTGGGCTCACTGATTTACAGGGAGATGTTTGAGAGAGGCCTGGGGCCACAGTCTCAGATTCACTTCTCTAAAGCCACTCCTTAGCCTCGTTTCAGTTTTGGGTAAAGGTGTAATTAACCATTCTCAGTGATGCATACTTTTAAATTAGATTGAAATTAGCCTTTAGATTGAAGGCTACCTGCAGAAAAAAAGCTTCCCTCAATGTATTCCCTTCCATCTATGCTCACAAGTGTTCTAGCCCCAGCTTGAGACCCTCTTTTTTTTTTTTAGATCTTTGCATAAAGAAAAAAAAAAAAAAAGACCTCAAAAGGCAGCCAATATACCCAGCATTCTGAATTTTTTTCAAGTTCCTAGTCTCATAGGGCATGTTCACAGGTGCTCTGCCTTTCAATGCATCTTAAGTAACAGTTTTCATAAACATATTTCCAAAAAAATGACAAGAATCATCAACTTTCCAGCTTCTCCTATGTGTGCCTTTCCACCTGCTGCCCAGCCCTTAAGCCAATGCCACATATATCAGATTCTACTGCGGCAGCGCCAGTTCCAGTCTTAAATTCTAAATCAGTTAGCCTGCAGCTACATGTGTGGTTGCAAAGTTCCAAAATAACAGTAGCTTAAAGGAAAGCTGTTTATTTCTGTGTCCCATAGCGGCCCAGGTGAGAGCCACCCGGGCCAGGGAGGTGGCTCTGTGACAATGTCCAGTTCAAGATAACTGCTTCAGCTCAAGTCCTCAGATGCACATTACAGCTGCTGGGGAGGGGGGAGGCAGATGGAGAAAGATACATTCTTTCTTCTTAAAAGTGAGACTTGGGAGTTGTGCATCACTGAGGCTCACATCATATATTTTCGTTAGCCAGAACCTCATCGTAGGACCACACCTCACTCCACGGCAGGCTGGAAAGTGAGGTCTTCAGTTGGGCAGCCACGACCCTGGATGAAAATGTTAGCACAATGGAGACAAAGGGTAGACAGATATTGGGAGGTTACGAGCCGTATTTTGCCAGAGTGAGCACTCGTAGGTGTAGACGGGGAGCAGTAAGAAAGCAAGCATGGCTGTTCATTTGCCTTCCAGACATGGGGTGACTTGCATATTCACTCAACAACTATCCCCTCCTTTCCTTCTGAAGACCTGAATAGCCAAGCCTGAAGTTAAATGGTACTCGAGGACTCCAAAGTGGCAGACCGTTTTCGAAGAACGTCTGTTTTGTTTGGCAAAGCAATTGGCTGACTGGGAAAATCAGCATGTATTTTTGGGTCCTGAAGATTTTATAATATTTCCCTAGACCACAAAACTAGTAGGACAACTGTGAACAGAATATTGGAAACTACAGAAACCCAAAGAGCGTCTCCCAAATAGGCATCTATTTTTACATCTTCCTTTCCGGACTCGCTTTCTAGAAACAGCCCTCTCCTTGTCTTTGCTTTCTACGATGGTGTCTCACAGAATCCACACTGATAGAAAGAGCAGAGCATCCAAATCTAGATGCAAAGGTTCTCGACCGCAGTTGAGGCCACCGTGGCTATTCCTCCCAGCATGTACGACCAGGCCTACCAAGGACACAAAGTAGGAGTTCCTGCTCTTCCGCAGGTTGTATCTGATGTTTCATGTGGCAGGTGAAGAGGTCGTGTGCAAACAGTGGAGCTTGTTGACTTCACTGCCGACGGGAACAGGTCTAACAGCTGACTCAGGTTTGGTACAAAGTGGTGGTAAGCGCACAGTCGTTGGATCAGACAGACTGTGGTTCCAGGGGGGCTGTGGGAGAGATGCCTTTGCCTTCAATGTGGGGGAAGAGATATCAGTTTTCTTATCTTGAAGTTTTATATTCATGATTTCTCCCACTCTCTGTTCTTAATATACGTCACTGGCTCCACACTTTTTCCAAAGCCTCTTCTGCCTGTATTTTCAACCACGTGGGCAGGTGGGGATAACAACTCAACTTGCCAGGCCTAGAGGTGGTTAAATGAGATGATGCAAAATCTCATAGAACAGTGCCTAGTAGTCACAGGTAACTATCCTTATGATGCTTATGTGGAAGGAGCAAATCAATAAAATATCACCTATAATATACTTCATAAGAAATGGTACAGGTATGTGTGTGTATGTGATGTTATAATAAAAATTGTTCAAATTAACACAGAGGCACACCAGAATCTTTTTCTTTAAAAAGGACCCATGACTGAGAACTACTGCTCCGTCCGGCCTAGAATTTTGTCTTCTTACATGATACTTTGCAAATATTTGGTAGGTAGTCACTAAATGTTTGATATTTCTTAAAATGAACTCACTAATGTGCAGACTTTTAACAAGTTGACCTTGAGGTTTTGCTATGATCCGCTATTCTTTGCCACGTTAATCCATGGTTTTTAATAAGATCAGTAGCCATATTGCACCATTATTAAATGCATGTCATACACGCTCGTTTAATCTTCACAGTTCCTCTTGATGGTAGTCCTTATCTCTATTTTACAGAAAAATACATCAGTGCTCAGAGAGGTTAGCTGACTTCTGTAGAAGCACATGACAAGTAACTGAGAGATTCAGGGATGGGTCGATTGGCTCTAAAATCTCTTCTTTTAACCAAAATAGGGCACACACACAAAATTAAAAGGTGTCTGCAAAAATAACAGAATGGCTACGTAGCAGCGTGTTTAGACCGATTGCACGATCTTGGAACACTATCCTCCGGGCCAGCCTAGGAGCAGGGGTCCACGGCTCTGCTCTCTCAGGCAAAACAGGCAGGCAAAATTATAGATCCACCTGCAGTGGGAAATGTCAATCAAAACTGTCAAGTACATCCTGCTGAGGTTTTTGGCTTCACATTGTGTGTTCAGTCTCATTTGGATCTCAGAGAGGGGCAACCAAAGAGGAGGAGGAGGTGCAAAGCAAGAGAGAGCTCTGATCCCCATCGTTCTCTTGCTCCCGGTGCCAGGCTTCACAGGAAGATGCTTTCGGGTTGGTCTTGCTGCAGCCGCTGGACGTAGGGATGTGATGGGCCATCGGAAGGACCAGAGAGGGTGGCTGAGCAATCCACAGGCCTGCGCTGGCCTAAGAGAAAAGGGCGCTTAGCCCTCTGGCTACAGTTTGGGAAGGCTGGCGGCAAGGTGCATCCTCCTTGAATGCCCCCCTCCTTTGGGGAGAGGTAACAGGAGAGCCCCAGATCTGCAGAAACAGCAGCCTGGAGGGGCTCACGTGGGGCAGTTTCCTGTCGCCCTAGAACAAGGGACCAGAAACGAAGCGGCCTAAGTCACAGGAGGTCCTTGTTGCCAGGTCCTGCAGGCCGGGTCTGGGCCTCCTCAGCATCCCCCCAACCTGTGCTGCGCTATGTCCCAGGGCCTGGCCTCCAGGCCCCTGTGATTGCTGCTGAATCCAGGGCCCCCCACTTGGCGCCTCTCCTGTCCCACAGGCCGCTCATGGGAAGGTTGGGCGGCCTGAGCCACCTCTCAGTGGCAGGAAGCCCATCAGCGATTCCCTGGGAGAAGCAGGCAGCCTGAGAAAGGTTGGATCACGAAGACATAAAGTGCCAGTTTGGGGATAAGGCTTTGTTCACCAGCTTGACCATGGGGTCGGTTCCACAGGAGTGAGTTCGTGTGTTAAAGTTCAGCAGGCTGCGCCCCTGAAGTGTGTGCCCATCAGCTGCATTGCAAGGGCCTCTGAACACCACGTAAATGGAAGGGGGGGCCAATGTGCAACGTGTCCTGGCCTTCCTGGGATAAAGATCAAAGATGCCCTGAATCTGGCGCGGTGGAAGCAGAATCGCCCTGAGCCCGATGTCGGCCTGGCCCAGGCAGGAGCCTTCGTTATTCTGCAGCTGCTTAGCGAGCACCTGCTGTTCTTTTTTTCTTTTTTTTTTAAAATTTATTTATTAATGAGAGATACAGAGAGAGGCAGAGACACAGGCAGAGGGAGAAGCAGGCTCCATGCAGGGAGCCCGACGTGGGACTCGATCCTGGGACCCCGGGGTCACGCCCTGGGCTGAAGGCAGGTGCCAAACCGCTGAGCCACCCAGGCGTCCCCGAGCACCTGCTGTTCTGTGCCCTGTGCCACGTTAGGCACCTGTATGTACTACAAGCTTGTCACGGAAACCCTGTGATACAATAACTTTGAGTGGTTCGGGTCACTGGCTTGTAAAATAAGTGCTTTGAGACACTACACAGAAAAGCATGAACAACATTTTTTGTCCCAAATAGAGAACAACAGTGTTCTGAGAGATGCCACAGACAGCAGAGGCCTCTGATTCCTACAATACTATTAGATAAGACCAGCTGCTTTGGTGGTGCAAGTCTTCCTTCATGACATATATCTAGGAGTTTCTCTGGTGTGGAAAGCACAAAATCTGTAGAAGAGGGAAAAATTGCTCTTTCCTCTGATTTTTAAGTTCACCAATCTAAAGCCAGCAGAGAGCACTTTATGAAACTTAGCCTAACATGGCACCACCACTTTTTAGCCCCAAGGGCGGCAAGGTACTGCTCTCACCGGAAAGGGAAACAGTCTTGAGGTTGAGGTATGGAAAGATGTCAAAACCTGAGATACTGTTGACCCTATCAGTGAATTTCCACATGGGTATTAAGTGGGGGGCCACCACCAGACTCAGAGCTGCACTTTCAAAATGCTGCCTTAATATGAGAATAGAATGGTTAGGAGGCGAAAGTAGTGTCATAATTTTGTCTTAGTCAAGCCAGGGAACTTGGCAGAATTAAATCAGACTGGGAAGGTAAGACTTCACTCTGGAAACCATGATCGTGTGGTTCCTGGGCATCTCTGAGTCCTGCGCTGGAATTGCTGATCTCAGCCCCACGCAAATATATCTGAACCAGTGTGGGGTATGGGATTTCTCCGACAGATTATGTAGTCGATCTCCTACACTGGGAAGGTTCCAGGAACTGCCTTGTTGACCACATGTACCAGTCTAACCTACCCACGGAGTAGGGCATATGGCATAAGTGAAGCTACTTCGAGGGCTTAAGGAAGACTGACTTCTTAAAAATTTTTCATGCCTCACATTACATATTTCTTGACTTCATTTTGAAGCTCTGATCACTATTAAATGAAAACAATCTCCGAAAAAGTTTAACATGCATAAGTTCAAAATATTTTGAGAGTCGGGGGGAAAGTTAGTAATTAGGAGAATTAGTTGGTTTTACAAATACGTGAGGGTGAGATTTTATCTTTTTTTTTTTTTTTTTCTTTTTTTATTTAATTTTTTTTTTTTTAAATTTATTTATGATAGTCACAGAGAGAGAGAGAGAGAGAGAGGCAGAGACACAGGCGGAGGGAGAAGCAGGCTCCATGCACCGGGAGCCTGATGTGGGATTCGATCCCGGGTCTCCAGGATCGCGCCCTGAGCCAAAGACAGGCGCCAAACTGCTGCGCCACCCAGGGATCCCCGAGGGTGAGATTTTAAATTAAGTTTTAGAAATGATAATTATAACTTGTAATTTTAATTATGTAACTATATTATCTGATTATAATTATAGTTTATTTCATTTATAATTATGTAATATAGAGCTAGTTATGTAATTCCGTATTATATAATCTATTTGCTGAGCACCGGTTACAAGGCTTGCACTCTGTATGCACTCTGCTAGGCACTTTGTATATAATATAAGTTTGTCATAACTGTGTGACATATATAGGTATTATCTATTATATATTTATATATAATAACATAAATTATACATAATTTGTTATTGTGTCTGATTATAATTTAAATAAATGTATATAGATTGCAATTTATATATATTATAATTTATTTTTATCATATATAATTATATAATTATAATGTTTTAAAAATGATAAATCAAATATCTAAAATGAGGTCTTCACATTGCTTTTTGGTCTTCAGTTCCAATGAAGTCGAATATACTTATACAACAGGAAAATTGCTAATATGGAATTATATGCAATATGAGATTATTTCCCTGGCTGAAATAATATCCACTACAAGTAAAGAAGGGGGTTTAGAAGTAAAGCAGAAGAACTTTAGAATTCTTTAATTGTTGCATCATTGGAAAAAATCATGCTGTTATAAAGCACTTGCATCTAGAAAGTAAAAATTGAATCTGATGCAAAACTATCAGTGATAATAATAATGTTGCTGTAATATCAGGCTTATAAAACAAACAGCAGTGCATGTGAATGATAGAAATATACCTTCAAATGGTCCAGCAGTGCAGTCTGGGGTTCTGCAAGCATGTTCCAAAACAAAGCACGTTTCAATAGACTGAATCCAACCTCTCCTGTTTCCAATTCCTTTATTTTCTACAGGATAAATTTGTATCAAATCAACAAATAAAATAAATGAAGATATGAAAATATAAAGAATTGTTATTCAAGTTGGGCACAAGCCCAGTTTTCAAAATTAATGAAATTAAAATTAAACTAATCAGAATGATACATCAAAAGGAGTTTCTACTGGTTCAAACGTGGTTCCATTGAGCAAAATTTGTACTAAGAGAATTGCTTATTTTTCCCCTTTTGCTTTTCTAGGTGATATTTCTCTTTTACCTGGGTGATACTTCTCATTCTAAATTAGGAAACCTTGCTTAATAAATCTTTTGTTTGGCTGTCATCTCAGGGTTTTATTATTTTTACGTATTATGATCTTTCTCCCAAAGCAGTCCTAGTAAAAGATGCTGGAATGCCCTACACATACCCTATGAGGTAATCATATCAATCTATTCACTGGACCAGACAATATATTCCATTACCTCTTTTCATGCTTGGACACTCTTCTCTTATGAACCTGGTTATGGATTTGTTAGAAAATGTGAGAAAGTAAGGGATTCTTTTCTCATAAATAAATCCACGTGCATGGAACTTTGCATACATTAATGACCTGGCTTAGACGTAGTTCTCTGCAAAGTAATCCTTCTACTACAGACATTGATAGCGTGCCCACTCTTTGTCACTGCATTTTGAATATTTATTTATTTATCATTTTGAATATTTATTTTGAATATTTATTTATGTGTTTGGCCATCTCTCGTATGCTGTGAACTCCAGAAGCTGAGGACTATCCTTTACTCAGATTTTATCTCTAAGTTGCTCGATAAATATTGATTGAATGAATTGGTTCCTTGAGATTCAGTTACCTGAGTCTCAGTTTGTCACCAATTATGGATATTTAAGAGCAAATTCAAACCTTGGCACAGAGGCGCCTCTCAACAATTGTTGAATATATATTACATTTTAATTGCCTGACTGCATAGTACTCTGGAATGTAAAAGATGTTTTTCCATGTATTAATTTTGTGATTAAGTCAAGTTTCTCACACATGAGTGCGTGCACACATGCACACATACCTTAAGTGAATTGAACACTATAAGAAAGCTACTAAAATAGCCAATAATGCATTTATATCAAGACATTGGTATATAGTTAATATGTTGATGCACTGGATTTGTGAGTTAGACTCCTACCTGAGGATAAAAAAAGTGCTTATCATCCTGCATCTCTGCCATTCTGAAGAGAGTCATCAAGAAATGAAGTCAGACATTCTTAGGCTTGCGGTGAGATTGCTGAACCGGCTCTGCTATCTCCTAGATATAATGCCAGCACTGAGCCCCTCCCCCCAACCCCATTCAGGATGATGTAAGAGAAACAGAAAGAGGAAAGAAGGTGTACATTAGTTTTCTATTTCTGCATAACAAGTGACTTACTAGCCACAAACTTAATGACTTAAAACAACATAAATTTATTATCTTACTATCTATTACCTGGGTACCTGTTAGCTGAGTCCTCTGCTCTATCTCACAAGACTGAAATCAAGGTGCAAGCCGGCCTGTGTTCCCATCTGGAGTCTCAACTAGGGAAGGATTTGCTTTCAAGCTTCCTTAGGAAGTTTGCAGAGTTCATTTCTGTACGCTTGGAGGATTGAGATCCTTGTTACCTTGCTGTCTTATCTGCTGTCTTCCTGGAACTACTACTTTCTTCCTCTGGCCCATTCTGGTCCCATGTGGTCCCCACCACTGGCCCTTTCACACTTCTGCTATCTCTGCCTTTAAGAAGGGAAAGGCTAGTTCTTTTTAGGTGCTAATCTGATGAGATCAGGCCCATCCAGTTACCTCCCTTTTGATGATCTTGAGATCACCTGACTAATAACCTACCCAAAGAGTAATGCCTCATTACCCTAACTGGTTCTGTGCACTCAATGAGGGGGCATTAGGCAGGGCATGTGCATAAGAGGCAGGAATCCTGGGGACCTCCTGAGAATTCTGCTCACCACAAAGTGTGCTATGGGAAGTGTCTCTGAAGCTCCGTAAATACAGTCAGAAGTTGTCTGAGATGGGAAGACAAGAATCTCATTTCTCTCTACAGTCCCACCCTGGGGGTGCCATTGGACAACAGCAGAGCATGATGGGGAAGCTTCCTGGAAGGGTCTGATGCACCTTCCCTGAAGTTTGTGGGTATATGTAAAAATAACTATTGGTGCCAGCATATTTTCTGCAAAGGCAGAAGACTTGAAAGAATATTTGGCAGCTGAGAAGCACTAACAGATGGTGGTGTGGTGTGCCTTAGAAGAGGATAGAGTCAATCCATCCCGGTTCTCCATGGCCCTCGGGGGGGAGTGGGGCAGTATACCACCCAAGGGGCACTGGGACAGGAGCTACCTGGGAGAGACTAGAAGGAGCCGGGGCTGTTTCTCTAGGAGGGTCCCAGTGGCTGAGGAGGCGGAGAGAAAATGAAATGCTTCCCAGGAGAGCCATGAGTGGAATCTCCATGGAGACAGTTATACCAGAGGAGCACACAGCATTGACCTGGGCCTGACTGAGGCCTTGGCTGCCTCTCCACCACCAGCAGGTGACCAATTACTCCAAAGATCTTTGCCTCCCTTATTTTTCCTTCCAATCTCCCAATTCAGGAGAAATTGGGAAGGGAAGGAATTAACCAGGATCAGACCATTCTTTCACCCCATTCCAAATCTTTCAGCCCCAAGCCTGGTCTACGGGGTAGATGGAGGAGGTGAGGGTAGGAGGAGTAGCAAATGTGATTTAAGCCCATACGAGATGAACGTCTTAAACAGACCTAGACTTTTAGTGAAAGGTCTGGCACATTTCCAAGATGTCCTTAAGGAATAGGGAAGTGACATTTGGCAGAGCATGATTGAAAACAGAGCCCAGAGAAAAAGAAAAACATTTCATGTTATAAACCCATGTTGGAGCTACTCAATAAAACAATTACACATATATTTAAAATTCGCTGCAAGCTTCTAATTTTTTCATGTTCAAAATAGAATTTTTTTTTCCTTCTGGCTCTCAATTTTCCAAAAAACAAAGGATAACACTACCGTTATATAGTAGAATGAATTAGATGCAGATGCATTTCCCAAAAGCAGGTTTTGATAAGGAAGGTGGGATGAAATCAGTGCACAGAATATATTAGCGGGAAGGTGAAGAAGGGATGCCACTAAAATTGCTAATTAGGGAAACATAACCAAAAAGCATTTCTGCATGGAAAATAATCCATGGTTTGAGATATTTGCCTGTAATAGGCAGGACCCTAAAATGAGGTCCTAATATTTGTTTCTGAATGCAGCTATTATGTTATGCTTGGCATTTTAAAATGATGGGAAGAAACCCCTCTGAAAATACCAAAGTATTTTGTAAGAACCTCAAACAAGCCAAAAAAATCATGATCACATAGCTAGCTGATTTGGTATATCTCTCTCTAAAATAAGCTGACTCATCCCAAGGTGAAAGAGTGGTTTCTATAGTACTCAGTCATCTGAATATAATTGTACCGAATGCAAATAGTGTCTATAAAACTGAAGGATAAAAGATAAATCCACTAGTTGCTATTTTTGCATTGCTGGTTCAACTGAGACCCATTCCATTTTTAATTCCCATGGAATTTGGGGGGGGGGAGGCAGTATTTGTAAGTCACCACAGAATATTAGTCATAGTATAAGCCTTTAGAAAGATTTATTTTCAATTCTAGGCAAGCACTAACAGGTCAAATTAGCATCAGAAAAGACCAATCTCTTCCAATTCAACAGTAAGAAGTATTAAGTGTAATAGTTGATATCACATCCATATGTTGGAGAAAACCACATGTCCCAACAGAAGGAAATGTAAGTTACCAAGAACTAACTTAATTTTGCTGGTTTGGCACGTAAGTAGCCAGCACAACAAATAGAACGTTTGAATGCTGAAACAATTTTTTAAAACAAAGCGAAGTTTTGTGAAGCCAAATTTTGTGAAGTGTTAGACCTTATGTTAATTTTTAGTTTTTTACGGTAAATACTTTAAAAATTTGAAATTATTACCTCAGTAATAAGAACTATTTTCCTGAGAGCTCTCGCATCTTGTGTACGTGCAACAAAATATGAATCTGATGGATGGCAAGCCACTAATGAACGGTGAGGCCTTGAGTGGTCCTTGGCCACGCAACTCAGACTAAAGGGCATACATTATGCATACTTTTTAAATGTGATTAATGATGTTACAGGATCTTTTCTTTTTTAAGTACAGATGTAACTTTTTATCAAAGAGACTTGAAAAAAATTAAAAAATAAAAGCGGCTTGGATGTCTCAAACTGCTGTCTAGGATATGGAATATACACACGTACACATACGTGTAAATGCTTTCGCCTGAGCAAAAAGATGCTTTTGGAAGGAAAGAAACAGGTAGCAGTGGTTGTGTCTGGAAGTAGCAGGTACAGCTGGGAACAAAGGTGGGAAGATATCTAACTTTGATTGTTCCCCCAAAGCAGAGACTGAGTTAAGAATTCAAGGGCAGGTAATTCATAACCGGTGATGGCAGGAAGCACAATAGAGAAATGGGTAAAGTGCGGGAAGAAAAGAGAGCCAAGGAGTATGAGAAGGAGCATATAACCTCTGTGGGCCCAACGGGCTCAGTCCCACTGGGGACTCATTCAGAAACTACGTGAAACACACTTCAAAATTTTCTCTCCAGAGGAGACAAAGGAAGATTGAGGCATTTATCCGCACCCTTCTTCCCTGATGGTTGAGTTGCCCTGAGAGCGGTAGCTCCTTCACACTTGCTGTGCAGGAAAGACAGCCTGGGATGCTTGAGGTGGACACTGTCATGGCCCAGAGATTCTTTGTGGGGGCTGGAAGTCTGGGGAGAATGCTCTTACATCTCACCCCGGCCTCCTGGCTCTGAGGTCCTGCTTTCACTGTTCTGCACCTGCTCTACTCCCTGCTGGACCCCACTTCCCACTCTGGGTCCAGGATCTTCCCCCTAGCATACACATACCTCCTCCACAAAGAATTTAGCAGACTTTATTAGGATCACAGAGCCTGGAGAGCCTTAAACAACTTCAAATCCATTGTTAGCATCTCTGTTCTCCAAAGGTCTTTGGAAATCTCCCGGGTCACTGCCCGGGTTCTCGTTGGGTCCTTCTCACCCTAGGCTCCTACCCTGGGGTTTGGTCTTCCCAGGCTCTTCTCTAAACACCTTTTCTTTACCTGCTTACTCATCCTAGGATCACAGACCCCTAAAGCTTCTCAGGCAGAGTGGTTGACTGTGCTCTGCTGTCTCCTTCCAGCTGTTGGCAGGGCTTCACCTTCCCCCTTCGGAGTCAGTTACCACGTTATTTTCTTAACAAAGGCAGTTCTCTCCCTAAGAGTAACTTCAGTTCTTTTCTTTTTTGTTAGTTCTTACTCTTAAGATAACAATTTAAAAGAAATTATTTTTATCCTCCTACATATGTAATGTTGATGCGCAATAAGCCAACTTAAGAATGCAGTGGGTTCCGACAGCACTGTTCATCAATGGTCTTGATTCAGTCTTCTTAGGTCCTCGTTTTGCTCTTTTCTCCCTACTTACTCTGTGTGAGAATGTCCACTCCTGCTTCAAAGCCCTGTCAGTGATGTTTCTTAGGCCTTTCTTGTTTACCCCAGGAATCGCTCTGGATCACTTTGTGCTACCATGGAACTGGTTGTTCAGTCTTCTCCTTTCCCATGCCTTTGTGAAGGACTGAAGTTCTTAACAGCAAAAAGAGATTTTTCTCGCTTGTGGTTCCAACGGAAAACAACTCCCCTCCCCAACTCAGCGATTTAATCTCCCTTCCCCCATTTGGGCTGGACTAGGGCGCTTGCTGTTGTAATGCCATTAAAAGCTCTCCAGGCCACAGGAGCTCTGAATATTACTGTTTAATCATGTGCCTTCCAGCATACCAATTGATTTCCTTTTATAATTATCAGAGGGCACATGAGAAATTCTCAAACTGACTTTGAAAAAATACTTACATTTCAAGCTGCAAACCCTCTATCTCGAGCTGAGATGAGCGGTTAATTTTAGGAAAACTTCAGGGAAATAAATATGTTGTTTATTTGCTCTGGAGCTTTTCATGTTGACATTATCCCTCTTGTGCCATGAGGGAGTTTGACTAATGGCTTAGCCAAAGCTATAATGGCTAGAAATCAGAGAAGAAAAAAAGCAAAGGCAAAATTTTCTCCATTCCCCACTCCACCCCCAATCCGCAGGCCAAGATGCACTGTTTATCCAATTATCCTCTTAGGAGAAAGATGAGAGCTGATGAAAATACGACTCAGGCAAGCGCTAGCCTCGCCTTCCTTCTTAATAATCTAGTTCATAACTGGTCACGATGATTTCCCGAAAGGTTCTTGCAAATTAACATTCAATTTAAACAAGCAACTTCCAATATGCCAGGGAGCCAGGTCATATGATTTTAACACAGCCCGAACTCATCTACTAAGATTTTTTAGGTGCCTGCACAGCTAGGTTTGCCCATGTTCAGGCATCTTCCAAATTATCATTCGATTACTCTTTCCCAGAGATCTGGCATTCTGCAAACAGCCTGGGAGGTCTAGTTCTTGCTCTACCTCTGTCTCAGCCCCTTGGTTTCTCTCACGGTCAGATGCAAGTAATGCCGCCAGGCTGTGTAACATCATGGCAGTGACTCATAACTAGCAATTCTTATTTTAAAGCACTTTCCAATTATACAAATGACAGCTTATTTTAGAAAAGAAAAGAAATAAGCTGGTGTATGGAAAATATTGGATACAACCGTAAAATACATGCCATACCACCTGCTTTGTTTAAAAATGTCTCGAAACAAGAAATGAGAATTTAAAGTGACTATTTGCTTCACCTACACACACAAAAGACCTGACTATCCGTCTATGAGGAAGCAGCTATGTCTTAATGCCTGGGGGGAAACAGTGTTTCGATTATATCACAGACATACACGCTCAGAGAAAATAGGAAAGCAAACCTCCCCCCTCCTCTTTCTTCTTCCTCTTTTCCCAGCATGCCCACCCTGGGTGATTGATTGGTCACAGCTGAAATGTACAGGCCACTTCCACCAAGTCTCTGAGCTCAAGTAAAGAAGAGGATGATGATGTTAAATAATAGTTTACATTTGCAAAGCATCTTATGGTTTCCAAAATGCTTTCACGTAAATTGTTTCATTTAGGGAGAAGCATTGCACAGATGTTTTGTGGATTTGCAATCATTAAAATCACAAATTCTGATTAAACTAGTTTAATATTTCAGGTTCTGTGTTCCACTCACTTATTTTATCCTGCCTTCTGGTTCACAAAGAGACTTTATTATGCTGATGTAAAGTGTAGGTTATTATCCAATTACTAAGTCTTTTCCTCAAGTGAAATCATAGAAAGTTTGAGTTGGAAAGAACTTCGGAGAAACTTTTATTCTAACCCTTTTATTTTGTAGATGAAACACTCAGGTTCAGAGAGACTTTGTGAATTTCCCAAGGCCAGGCTTGCTTTTCTGCTCTGAAATCTGGAAGTTTTGCCGATATAAAGGTTTTGATCTTTTTTGTTAGCATTATTATTCTTGTATTTTAGAAGAGACTTTTCAGAAGGAGATTCGTTGTCTATTTAAAGTGAGTTCCCCCTTTTTTCCTCTTGTCCAATATTACCAAATACCATTTATTCTTTTAATTAAAGCAAATGACTTTAGATTCCTAATCCGGTGTTGTTTTTACTCTCCTCTCTTTTGGTCCTCATAAGAATCTTGTGAAAGAGACAGGGCAGGTATTAGTGCCATCTTATGCTCAAAGAAAACACACGATCTGTACAAGGCCACATAGCTAGTTAGTGGAATTATTCGATTAGAAACTATCTTGGATTTGTGGGAGTTTTTGGAGTTGTTTTTTTGTTTGTTTATTCAATGTATCACTGTTGGTCCTAGAGTTGAAGCTAATCAGATTTTTCTCAAGATAGATTTTTGCCTTTTTCCTAAATGTCTTAAGAAAAGAACATGGTAATCAAAATATGCCACTGTATTTGTAAAAATACCTGACTGTAACATTATGCGTTCTTTTCAATATGTTATTCCTTATTTATAATATGTCCAAAACAAGCTTGGGTGAAAGATTTTTATATAATACGAATATACTAAATCTTAAATAGATTTTACATTTAAATTAGGTATAGAGTCATAGGTTTGGAAAAGATCTTAACTGGAAAGTGGGTCCCTGATGTTTATTGTGTGTCCTCCATATGTCATAATTTTTTTTCAGCATAAATACCCACAGCAAACCTGGAAGATTCTTAATGTTATTCCCTTTTTCATAGATAAGGAAACTGAGGTTCAGAAAAAATGATGTAACTTGCCCAGACTAAATTCTACTGATTCCAAAGTTCATACTTTTATCTGCAGTATTTCTCATCTTTCCCCAAAAGCATATTGCACCAGAAAGAAACACATCTCAATACATATAGATCACTAATCATTTCAGTCAGTTCTGAGGGGGAATTAAACCTTGTTTTTGACTGAATAGAACTATAAAAATGTCTCTATTTGCATTCCTACTCATCTAATGCCAACGAAACACAAAATATTCTAGAATATATGACTAATATTACATAGTGGCCTCTCTCAGACTAATGAGATTAATCTGTCCATTTTTTATTGAGTTATAGGAAACATCCTTTCCCTAATGGTTAATTTATCCCTATTAACTTATATTTATGAAATAATAATGAGTATTTCTCTTGTAATAGATGAGCTAAATCAATTGTAATTGAGATGACAATGATATCACAAACTATTATTCATACATTTGGAGTTTTACCAAGTCTATTGGCTTAGACTTTTAAATGTGCAAATCTTTTAAAGAACTTTAGCTCATATTTTGTTTTAAGTTCACAGTCACTTAAATTAAGATAATTACAAATAGCTGAAGACCCCAGTTATCAGACACAAATATATTTGTTATGAAATCTTGGAATTTAAGAATGTTATTGTCAGTATGGGCTTTCCTAAAAACATGCGGGAATTGCGTTCACCTCAAAATTTAAAAACATTTGAAATATAGCACACATGAAAAAAATACATCAAAATGTACAGTGTAATGAATAATCATAAGGTGAGCATTTATAAAATGATCAAACAAGTTTGGAAATAAACCGTAACAGCATTCTTGAAGTCTCACCTTCACATATCTCACTCTTTTTGAGAGTCTCTTCTTTGATTTAACATTATAATGGTTAATTTCATCTCCATTATTATATATTGCACTAGCTTATTGATTTTTATTGCTTCGTAGTATTCATTTGTTTGGCATTTTACCACAGGTTTATTTATTCATTCTACTACTCAAAGATATTTGTATTATTTTCAGTTTTTTACTATTAAAATCAATGCTGATATAAATATTCTTAAACCTATCTTCTGGCACACATATGATGATATTTCTCTATGCTTTATACTCAGGATTAGAATTTCTGAGTTGTGAAGCGTGTGGATGTTTACATTTAATAGGCGATGTTGCCATTTTTTTAAAAAAATTCTCCAACCAGAGGAATATTTGCAGTAGTTGGTATCTTACTTTAGTTTCAACTCCGTGTTTTCCAGAAAGTTAATGAGAGGTTCACTATTTTATTATGTGTTTATTGGTCATTGGATTTTCTGTTTTGTGAGATGCTTACAATCCCCCCTCCCCCATCATCCTGTTTAGTTTTGTTTTTCTTATTTACCTGCAGAAGTTCTCTATTCAGGATTTAAATCATTTATTAGTTATATATGTTGAATGTGTTCTCTCCCATCCTGTGACTTTTCTTTTCATTCTCTTTCTGATGTCTTTTGAAAAAATATCAGTTCTTAATTTCAGTGTAGCTGAACTCTTTTAATGAGCCCAGCATAACCTAAATACCAAAACTTGACAAGAATATTACAAAAGACAAAAGTATGAACCGATCTCTTTCAAGAATATAGATGCAAAAACTTCTAAACAAAACACTTGTAGATAAAATCCTTCACTAGGGGATAGGAGTGGATTTACTGCAAAGGGGCACAAGCAAACTTTTGGAACCATAGAAATGTTCTGTATTTTGATTGTGATGGTTATTAAATGACTACTATATGCATTTGTCAAAACACAGATTTGTACAGTTAAGTTTGGTGAATTTTTATTTACCTCATTAAAGCGGATTAAAGATAATTTCAAAATATTTGTGAAAACACATATTCCTTCCATAACTTAGAAAATAGCATAATTAAACAACATATTAAAGCTACATAGGGAGTCCTTGGTAGAGTAGTACCAGAATTGGCAAGTGTCTGGATCTCCAACGTGGTACTATTTTCACTACATTTCAATTACTTGTTAAAAAATACCTTATTTTGTCATTTACAAAATTATTGTTGATGATTTCAGATAAGCGATACACACATAAAACTAAATCGGAGAATAAGATAATCCTGCACATTTGTTACTTAATTATAGTTGGCCAAGATGGAAATTATTGTCTGTTTTAAATGGCCCACATACGATTTCACTGGTAACAGAGATGAGGAAATCATCTTAGATTTCATACTGTGTTTGAATTTAGGGCCAAAGAGAAGGGTGCCAGACTTAGTGCTATTACTTGCTTTGGCAGTGTGGAACCCAGTCTCAGTCTAGCTAAGTGTTTGTACAAATCCCATGGAAAGATTTTTACAGACTCAGCCCTTGTTGCGACACCTCAATATTTTTTTCATTTTTTTTTTACTGGAGTTCATACTCATTGTCAAAGCAATTTGTACAAGAAAGAGAAGAAAGAAAGAAAGAAAGAAAGAAAGAAAGAAAGAAAGAAAGAAAGAGAGAGAAAGAAAGAGAGAAAGAAAGGGAAAGAAAGAAAGGAAGAATCCAATATACCTAGCATTGCATTATTGAGACTTCAGTGTACCAAGAATTGTGTCTCTACAGTTTGAGTAAATTATCACCAGATGTCACTTTTGCACATCTGGTAATGTAGGACATGCCATAAATTTTCAACCAGAGCTATGAATTGAGATACAAGTCTTCTTAAATAAGCTTGTTATTGGCAGGATACAATTATATAACTTAGTAATTTGTTTATCTGTACCAGAATCAATATATTATTTGAACATGCAAGCTTATGCTCAAAACCAAGAATTTTGTTCAATTTTTAATTTCTTTCAAGCCATCCCCAACTATACTCAAGATGCTGTAGGCAACATGAAAATGAATACAGCTTTATTTCTTTTTGGCTCTGATAGAGATCAAGCTATATAATAAATGTTAAATTTAAAAACACTGTAATTATGGTGGCACAAATAAAGTGCTATAAAGTCTTTAAAATATGTTATCTTCCATATTTTGGTTATTTTAAATAATGCTGCAACAAACATAGGGGAAAATACTTCTTTTCCAATGAATGTTTTCATTTTCTTTGGATAAACACCCACTAGTGGAAATCCTGGCTCATTTGGTAGTTTTTATGTTTTGAGGAACCTCCATACTGTTTTCTACAGTGGTTGCACCAATTTACATTCCCACCAACAGTGCAAGAGGGTTCCTTTTTCTCCACATCCTCGTCAGGACTTACTGTATCTTGTCTTCTACTAGCCATGCTGACTAGTGTGAGGTGACAGTTCATCATGGTTTTGACTTGCGTTTCCCTGGTGAGTAGTGATGTTGAGCATCTTTTCACGCATCTGCTGGCCATCTATAAGTGTTCTTTGAAAAAAATCTACTCAGGTTCTCCATTTTTATTTGGATTATTTGTCTTTGGGTGTTGAGTTGTATAAGTTCTTTTTTTTTTTTGTATAAGTTCTTTATACATTTGGATATTAACCCCTTATTGGATATGTCCATCAATAGATGAATGGATAAAGATAATGTGATGTAGATGTAGACATATAAAAATTATACATATACACATACACACACACACAATGGAATATCACTCTGCCATAAAAAAGAATAAGATCTTGCCATTTGCAACAACATGGATGGACCCAGAGGATATTATATTAAGTGAAATAAATCAGAAGCAGACAGAGAAGACAAACTTACCTTATGATTTCAGTTATATGTGAAATTAAAAAAAAAAAGCAAAACCAGAAACAGACTTATAGATACAGAGAGCAAGCTGGTGGCTGCCAGAAGGGAAGGAGAGTGGAGACAGAAGGAGAAAATCAGTGAGGATGATGAAGAGGAACAAACTAGTTACAAAACAAGCCACTGAGATGAAAAATACAGCACGGGGAAGGTAGTCATTAATATTGTAATAATGTTGTACAGTGACAGACAGCGACTATATATGTTGCGGTGAGCATTGAGTGATGTACAGAGTTGTCAAATCACCATGTTGCACACCTGTAACTAATAGTGCGTTGTATGTCAACTATACTTCAATAAAAAAATAAAAATAATTTTTTAAAGATGTCAATTCTTGCTTGGTAGGATCCAGAAAAGTTTTATTGATAAAATATGAAATGCCCTGATTTTCTTTTTCTGAAGTTAAATTATGAATCCGCTATCAGGATGTCTTCCAGTTGGAAGCCTTGCACTTCACCTTTTGATTGAGATAATGAATGTTCTGCAGCTACCTCACTGCCTGACACAACATGAGTGTTTCAGAAATGTCCATGTCCTCTTCTCTGGCTAGTATACCCAAAGTTGGTTCTGGCTGTACTACAGAGAGTTTCAGCCTCCTGAAAACTTGCATAAAGGAATCAAAACTCATCTATGCTTGAAACCAATTTAATACCATTCTTCTTTACTTGGAACATCCCTTCTGCCTCTTCACGCCCCTCCTGCCTCCCATATATCCTATGTCTAGCAAAAATCTCCATTTTCCAGCTAGGAAGTAACTAGTATTCATTAAAAACTATATGTTGACCATGGCCAGTCATAAAGGTTTTATATACATTATCTCAGGATATTAAATATGATAAACTAAGTCATCTCAAAAACACAGACAAGAATGTACTTTTATTAGAGAGAAGCAGCATGGCATAGAATAAAGGTCAAGAATTTATGTCCCGGAATCAGACTGCCTGGATTCAGGTCTTCACTCTAATGCATGCTAGGTGTGTATGTGTGTGTGTCAGCAAACAACTTAACTTCATTTTTTTGTGCCTCAGTTTTCTTATTTGGAAAATGTGGATGGTAATAGCACTGTTGTGGACTGTGGCAGATTGTATTCTCCAAAGATAACTAGAATAACACCTCCCATTTCACATGCTCCTACAGTGCAATTTTGCCCCTTCCTCTCTGAGTTGGAATCTATAGCTCTTCTCCTTGACCTTGAGAAGAATTATGTGACGGCCTCAAGTGTGGCATAAGTGGAGCTATGTGGCTTCCAAGAATGAGTCATAAGTAGCTATACAACTTTTTTTTCTTAAAGATTTTACTTATTTATTCATGAGAGACACACACGCAGAGAGAGAGAGAGAGAGAGAGGCAGAGACACAGGCAGGGGGAACAGCAGGCTCCATGCAGGGAGCCCGATGTGGGACTCGATCCCGGGCCTCCAGGATCGTACCCTGGGCCAAAGGCAGGTGCTAAACCGCTGAGCCAGCCAGGGATCTCATTAGCTATACAACTTCTACCTGGCTTTCCTACAGGATGCTTACTCTTAGAACCTTGTCACCGTGAGGAAGACTGGACGTGTGGGTGTTCTAGAAGATGGCCTTAAATAAGCCACTATTAAGTACCAGACATAAAAGAGAGGACATCTTTGAGATGTCTTCAGCCTAGGCACTGTCTGGCTGCAACTCCATGAGAGGTCCTGAGTAAAAGCCACATAGTAATCCACGTCAATGCCCCAAACCATGAGGATTATAGTAAAATACTTGTGGCTGCTCTAACCCACTAAATTTTGGTGTGATCTTCATGAAACAGTGCATAATGGATACAGGTCAGGGGAGTTTTATCTAGAACAGCTGGATGTACCCTCTTCATGAACCCTGGGCTTCTTCCCAAGGTGGTAGCTGGATTTCAAGAGCACATAGCCCACGAGTACCAGGCAAAATCTGAATCACCTTTGAACTCTGACTTAGTCCTGGAGGCCGCATTGTGTCTCTGCCACTGTAGTCACAGATTCACTCAAATTCAAGGGAAAGGAATATAGATCCCTCTTCTCACTGGGATGGATGTAATGTTACATTTTAAGAGTATATGGAATAAGTTATCTGATTGTAACCATCTTGGATAACAACCTCCATAAAGAACATCCATAAATTAATCTGGAAAACATTTTAGAATAATGGCTCGTGCAATTTAATGAACGTTATTTATTATTGTTTTTGTTCCAAAAGTGTAATCTGGGACGGATGGTATGAAAGGAAAAGCAATTTGAGTATAAGTAAGTCAACCAGTGATTAAAACAAGAAAATTGTCAACTGTCCCAGACATCCCAGGATATAGTCTGTCCATATCCTGCCCTCTCCCATGTCCTGGTCCCCTCCGCCCCTCCATAGAAGTAACATTGTCATGAAGTTCATGGGCATCCATCTAGAGCTTTTCCTCTGTATTTACGTTTGGAAAATCATGCAGTTTTGTTTCTTATTGGATTTTTCCCAAAATAACACATTGTAATGTACTAATTTGCTATCTCTTTTTGTTGTTTTGATTTTTTGTCTTTTTTATTTACCTAATCATGACTTAAGACATTTGTCATGCTGGTATATAAAAATCTGCTTAATTCCATCATTCCTCTGCTCGCTGTAGTGGCCATTCACCTTGTTTCCCATTGTTCATTTTATACACAAAGCGAGGTTTTGCATATTTTCAATTTTAAAAGGGTCGCCCAAGTTGTCTGCTAAAAGGGCTAGGCCAATTCACATTCAACTGCAATGCAAAGAGCACATATTGATTTACACTCTTGTTGACAGTTGTTATTATTAAACTTTCACGTTTTGCCTGTCTCAGAAATAAAAAACTGATAAGTCATTTTATTTTAATCCATTTTTCTGACTGTTAGCAAAGTAGAACATATTTTTAGGTTTATTGGTCAGTTAAGTCTCCTCTTATTTTCTGTTTATATTCCTCACCTACTTTTCTGCTGGATTGTTTTGTCTTTACTAATTTTGAAGGGTATATATGTTATGCAAATTATACAACACAGTCACACATTCCTGCATATTAACCGATTATGTTACACAGGTGGTAAATATTAGCTCCCAGGGTAAAGATCATTTTTTCACATTACTCTTAATTTCAATTTAGACAGGCTTGTCAGTCTTTTCCTTTGGCATTTGCTTTTTGTGTTTTTCTAGTCAAGGCCTTCTTCTCCCTAAAGCCATAAACACATCCCACCATATTCATTACTAATACTTTAGTCTTTTTATTTAAGTTTATAGACCAGCTGAAATTTAATGATTTCAGGTAGGACTCTACTTCTATACCTTCTCATTTTCCCAAAATATTGATTGAGCTCATCCTTTCCCACTGATTTGAAATGTTGGCCTATATATCACACATTTTCCACATTTCAGAACTTCACTCAGCTACATATGATTAATCTATTTTGTCTTGTACTATCCAGCTCTATAATTATTAATTATTCAAAATTATGAGATGTTGAATATTACCATAATTAATATTAATTACTAAATTACTTAATTAATTTTAGCTGTATACTTTATTTTGATGTTAAGGTGAGTGCATCATTCAATCGATTTCTTCCTTTTTAAGATTTTCCTGATTGTTCCTTTTTTAAAAAATATTTATTTATTTGAGAGAGAAAGAGAGAGTGCAGAGAAGGTGGAGGGGCAGAGAGAGAAGGCAGAGAGGAACTTAGACTTAGCACTGAGCACACAGTCTGACGTGTGGCTCGATCATACAATCCTGGGATCATGACCTGAGCAGAAACCAAGAGTAGGAGGCTTAACCAACTAAGCCACCTATGGGCTATTCTTAAGCCTTTGTTCCTCTATATGAATTTTAAAATCACTGTATCAAGTTCCATGAAATATCTTGTGGAGATTTTGATTGGAATTTCATTTAATTTATAGACCTCTTTGGATTACAAACACTGAGCATTTCCACCGATAAATATGGTTTGTTTTCCACTTAGTTTTTGTTTTAGAAACTTCAGTAAAGTTTTATAGGTTATGTCATAACTTGTTAATTATTTACTTATAACTTGACAAAATCATTACTGCTTTTTAAATTCTTTTTTATTGTTTTACTTTTTAAATGGAATCTTTTAAAACACTTACCTAATTTTTTTGGTTTGTGTGGTGGAAAGCTATTAATTTTGTATGCTTATTTTCTTCTGGTTACCTTGCTGAACTTTTGCATTAGTTTACATAATTCTAGGTAAATGACTTTATCTGTTCCTTTTTACGCTACATACTTATATACTTATTTTTATTCCAACTTATGTACAATTTATTTATTGCTTTGGATGTTTCCACTTACAGAGGAATTAATTGAGATTTCATTTCTTTCTATTTATCTAAATTTTGTGCAATAAAGAATCCAGTATTGTTTTTAAGGAGGTAAACTCTTTGATGATTTTTAAAATTTTTCTTAAATATCCCCAAAATGTATATTGGGGATGCCTGGGTGGCTCAGCGGTTGAGCGTCTGCCTTTGGCTCAGGTCGTGACCCCTGGGTCCTGGGATCGAGTTCCGTGTCGGGCTCCCCCCAGGGAGCCTGCTTCTCCCTCTGCCTGTGTCTCTGCCTCTCTCTCTGTGTCTCTCATGGATAAATAAATAAAACCTTTAAAAAAAATAAAATAAAAATGTATGTTGGACAGGATAATCACTTAATTTAAAATGTTTAATTCACTATCTTCAAATATTTTATTCAGATAATCATTGACATATTTTATTTCTTCTGTCAATTCCTTTAGAAAAATGTCAAAGTTTAATATTTGTTCTAATGGTCTACTTAAGGCTACTTTAAGGGGAAAAAAATCTACTTTGTAAAGTTCTACCTTCATACCATTTACTTTTGGTTTTGGAACACAAAAGCGGAGCTTGTAGCTCCATCTGGATGCTGAAGATGGTCATAATACTTCTCCTTCCTGAGATTTAACTAGTCAAGTTAACTTTTCTTGAAACTTATCAGCAGCGCTGAAGAAGCATTATATTTGCATGAAGTTTGGTCTTATTTATTTGCCTTTACTCTACCTAATTGCTCCCTTGTGTTTCATTTCAACCATTAAGTTCAGTGATTTACTTTAGCAAATTGTTTATGGAGAGTTATCAATTTCTTTCCCAAAATTTCCACATTTACTCTGGTTTATTTTCTTGTCATCATGTATAAGTGTGTATGTGTGTGTCTGTCTGTATAAGATATAAGTGAATGTGTGTATACACGTAGATTTAACTTACACCCACACATACATTACTGTAGATCAGAATTTTTCAAATGGGCTTTCATGACTTCTCAGAGAACATCTGGGATCACTTTCCTGTAACATTGTTTCCAAATACGTTGTGATACTTTTTTTTTAAGTGGAGAGCCAATATTTCAACTTTAATTAAAAAGAATATTCTCGGGAGAGAGGGGCAAGATGGCGGAGGAGCAGGGTCTCCAGGTCCCCTGTCCTCAGCAAATTACCTAGAAAACCATCCAATCATCCTGAAAACCTACGAATTCGGCCTGAGATTTAAAGAGAGACCAGCTGGAACGCTACAGTGAGAAGAGTTCGCGCTTCTATCAAGGTAGGAAGACGGGGAAAAAGAAATAAAGACACAAAAGGCCTCCAAGGGGGAGGGGCCCCGCGAGGAGCCGGGCTGAGGCCGGGGCGAGTGTCCCCAGGACAGGAGAGCCCCGTCCCGGAGGAGCAGGAGCTGCACCGACCTTCCCGCGGAAAGGGGCTCCCGGGGAATTGGGGCAGGATCCCCAGAAAGGCGGGGACGCCCTCGGGCTCCCTGGGACAGTAACAGAGGAACTGCGCCCCGGGAGATGCGCCGAGCTCCCTAAGGGCTGCAGCCTCGGCGGGACCCGGAGCAGCTCGGAGGGGCTCGGGCGGCGGCTCCGCGGAGGGGGCTGCGGGGCTGCGGGGCTGCGGGGCTCCGGGAACAGCTCAGCGGCGGCGGCTCGGGCGGAGGAAGAAGCTCCGCGCGGAGGGGGCTGCGCGGCTCCGGGAACAGCTCGGAGGGGCTCGGGCGGCGGCTCCGCGGAGGGGGCTGCACCGCCGGGAGCGCGAATCCAACAGCGCAGGCCCCGGAGCACAGGGCGCCGGGACACAGCCCAGGATCCGGCCTCCCCCGGGACAGGCAGAGGCCGGGAGGGCCCAGGACAGCAAGGACGCTCCTGCCTGGAACTGAGCAGATCAGCGGCCCCGCCCCGGAGCCCCCAGGCCCTGCAGAAGGAGAGCCCCGGAGCTACTGCGGGGGCTGACTCCAGGGTCCCAGAGCTGCCCCCGCCACTGTGGCTTCCTCCCGGGGCCTCACGGGGTGAACAACCCCCACCGAGCCCTGCACCAGGCAGGGGCAGAGCAGCTCCCCCAAGTGCTAACACCTGAGAATCAGCACAGCAGGCCCCTCCCTCAGAAGACCAGCGAGACGGACCAGTTCCAAGGGAAGTCAAGGGACTTAAACTACACAGAATCGGAAGATACTCCCCCGTGGTTTTTTTTTGTTTTTTGTTTTTTGTTTTTTTGTTTTTGTTTTTGTTTTTTTTTGTTTTTTTTTTTTTTGTTTTGTTTTGTGCTTTTTTTTTCTCTCTTTCTTCTTGATTTCTGATTGCTTCCCCCACCCCCCCCCTTTTTTCTTTTTTCTCCTTTCTTTCTTTTTCTTTCTTTTTCTTCTCTTTTCCCCTATTTTTTTCTTCTTTCTCTTTTTTCTTTTTCTCTTTTCTTTCCTTCTCTCTCTTTTTCTCCTTTTCCCAATACAACTTGTTTTTGGCCACTCTGCACTGAGCAAAATGACTAGAAGGAAAACCCCTCAAAAAAAGGAATCAGAAACAGCCCACTCTCCCACAGAGTTACAAAATATGGATTACAATTCAATGTCAGAAAGCCAATTCAGAAGCACTATTTTACAGCTACTGGTGGCTCTAGAAAAAACCATAAAGGACTCAAGAGACTTCATGACTGCAGAATTTAGATCTAATCAGGCAGAAATTAAAAATCAATTAAATGAGATGCAATCCAAGCTAGAAGTCCTAACGACGAGGCTTGACGAGGTGGAAGAACGAGTGAGTGACATAGAAGACAAGTTGATGGCAAAGAGGGAAACTGAGGAAAAAAGAGACAGGCAATTAAAAGACCATGAGGATAGATTAAGGGAAATAAATGATAGCCTGAGGAAGAAAAACCTACGTTTAATTGGGGTTCCCGAGGGCGCGGAAAGGGACAGAGGGCCAGAATATGTATTTGAACAAATCCTAGCTGAAAACTTTCCGAATCTGGGAAGGGAAACAGGCATTCAGATCCAGGAAATAGAGAGATCCCCCCCTAAAATCAACAAAAACCGTTCAACACCTCGACATTTAATAGTGAAGCTTGCAAATTCCAAAGATAAGGAGAAGATCCTTAAAGCAGCAAGAGAAAAAAAGTCCCTGACTTTTATGGGGAGGAATATTAGGGTAACAGCAGACCTCTCCACAGAGACCTGGCAGGCCAGAAAGGGCTGGCAGGATATATTCAGGGTCCTAAATGAAAAGAACATGCAACCAAGAATACTTTACCCCGCAAGGCTTTCATTCAAAATGGAAGGAGAGATAAAGAGCTTCCAAGACAGGCAGGAACTGAAAGAATATGTAACCTCCAAACCAGCTCTGCAAGAAATTTTAAGGGGGACTCTTAAAATTCCCCTTTAAGAAGAAGTTCAGTGGAACAATCCACAAAAACAAGGACTGAATAGATATGATGACACTAAACTCATATCTATCAATAGTAACTCTGAATGTGAACGGGCTTAATGACCCCATCAAAAGGCGCAGGGTTTCAGACTGGATAAAAAAGCAGGACCCATCTATTTGCTGTCTACAAGAGACTCATTTTAGACAGAAGGACACCTACAACCTGAAAATAAAAGGTTGGAGAACCATTTACCATTCAAATGGTCCTCAAAAGAAAGCAGGGGTTGCCATCCTTATATCAGATAAATTAAAATTTACCCCGAAGACTATAGTGAGAGATGAAGAGGGACACTATCTCATACTCAAAGGATCTATCCAACAAGAGGACTTAACACTCCTCAATATATATGCCCCGAATGTGGCAGCTGCCAAATATTTAAACCAATTAATAACCAAACTCAAGAAATACCTTGATAATAATACACTTATACTTGGTGACTTCAATCTAGCTCTTTCTACCCTGGATAGGTCTTCTAAGCACAATATCTCCAAAGAAACGAGAGCTTTAAATGATACACTGGACCAGATGGATTTCACAGATATCTACAGAACTTTACATCCAAACTCAACTGAATACACATTCTTCTCAAGTGCACATGGAACTTTCTCCAGAATAGACCACATACTGGGTCACAAATCGGGTCTGAACCGATACCAAAAGATCGGGATAGTCCCCTGTATATTCTCAGACCATAATGCCTTGAAATTAGAACTTAATCACAACAAGAAATATGGAAGGACCACAAACACGTGGAGGTTAAGGACCATCCTGCTAAAAGATGAAAAGGTCAACCAGGAAATTAAGGAAGAATTAAAAAGATTCATGGAAACTAATGAAAATGAAGATACAACCGTTCAAAATCTTTGGGATGCAGCAAAAGCAGTCCTGAGGGGGAAATACATCGCAATACAAGCATACATTCAAAAACTGGAAAGATCTCAAATTCAAAAGCTCACCTTACACATAAAGGAACTAGAGAAAAAGCAACAAATAGACCCCACCCCCAGCAGAAGAAGAGAGTTAATTAAAATTCGAGCAGAACTCAATGATATCGAGACCAAAAGAACTGTGGAACAGATCAACAGAACCAGGAGTTGGTTCTTTGAAAGAATTAATAAGATAGATAAACCATTAGCCAACCTTATTAAAAAGAAGAGAGAGAAGACTCAAATTAATAAAATCATGAATGAGAAAGGGGACATCACTACCAACACCAAGGAAATACAAACGATTTTAAAAACATATTATGAACAGCTGTATGCCAATAAATTAGGAAATCTAGAAGAAATGGACGCATTCCTGGAAAGCCACAAACTACCAAAACTGGAGCAGGAAGAAATAGAAAACCTGAACAGGCCAATAACCAGGGAGGAAATTGAAGCAGTCATCAAAAACCTCCCAAGACACAAGAGTCCAGGGCCAGATGGCTTCCCAGGGGAATTCTATCAAACGTTTAAAGAAGAAATCATACCTATTCTACTAAAGCTGTTTGGAAAGATAGAAAGAGATGGAGTACTTCCAAATTCGTTCTATGAGGCCAGCATCACCTTAATTCCGAAACCAGACAAAGACCCCACCAAAAAGGAGAATTACAGACCAATATCCCTGATGAACATGGATGCAAAAATTCTCAACAAGATACTAGCCAATAGGATCCAACAACACATTAAGAAAATTATTCACCATGACCAAGTAGGATTTATCCCTGGGACACAAGGCTGGTTCAACACTCGTAAAACCATCAATGTGATTCATCATATCAGCAAGAGAAAAACCAAGAACCATATGATACTCTCATTAGATGCAGAGAAAGCATTTGACAAAATACAGCATCCATTCCTGATCAAAACCCTTCAGAGTGTTGGGATAGAGGGAACTTTCCTCGACATCTTAAAAGCCATCTACGAAAAGCCCACAGCAAATATCATTCTCAATGGGGAAGCACTGGGAGCCTTTCCCCTAAGATCAGGAACAAGACAGGGATGTCCACTCTCACCACTGCTGTTCAACATAGTTCTGGAAGTCCTCGCCTCAGCAATCAGACAACAAAAAGACATTAAAGGCATTCAAATTGGCAAAGAAGAAGTCAAACTCTCCCTCTTCGCCGATGACATGATACTCTACATAGAAAACCCAAAAGCCTCCACCCCCAGATTGCTAGAACTCATACAGCAATTTGGTAGCGTGGCAGGATACAAAATCAATGCCCAGAAATCAATGGCATTTCTATACACTAACAATGAGACTGAAGAAAGAGAAATTAAGGAGTCAATCCCATTTACAATTGCACCCAAAAGCATAAGATACCTAGGAATAAACCTAACCAAAGAGGTAAAAGATCTATACCCTAAAAACTATAGAACAATTCTGAAAGAAATTGAGGAAGACACAAAGAGATGGAAAAATATTCCATGCTCATGGATTGGCAGAATTAATATTGTAAAAATGTCAATGTTACCCAGGGCAATTTATACGTTTAATGCAATCCCTATCAAAATACCATGGACTTTCTTCAGAGAGTTAGAACAAATTATTTTTAGATTTGTGTGGAATCAGAAAAGACCCCGAATAGCCAGGGGAATTTTAAAAAAGAAAACCTTAGCTGGGGGCATCACAATGCCAGATTTCAGGTTGTATTACAAAGCTGTGGTCATCAAGACAGTGTGGTACTGGCACAAAAACAGACACATAGATCAATGGAACAGAATAGAGAACCCAGAAGTGGACCCTGAAATGTACGGCCATCTAATATTCGATAAAGGAGGAAAGACTATCCATTGGAAGAAAGACAGTCTCTTCAATAAATGGTGCTGGGAAAATTGGACATCCACATGCAGAAGAATGAAACTGGACCACTCTCTTTCACCATACACAAAGATAAACTCAAAATGGATGAGAGATCTAAATGTGAGACAAGATTCCATCAAAATCCTAGAGGAGAACACAGGCAACACCCTTTTTGAACTTGGCCACAGTAACTTCTTGCAAGATACATCCACGAAGGCAAAAGAAACAAAAGCAAAAATGAACTATTGGGACTTCATCAAGATAAGAAGCTTTTGCACAGCAAAGGATACAGTCAACAAAACTAAAAGACAACCTACAGAATGGGAGAAGATATTTGCAAATGACATATCAGATAAAGGGCTAGTTTCCAAAATCTATAAAGAACTTATTAAACTCAACACCAAAGAAACAAACAATCCAATCATGAAATGGGCAAAAGACATGAAGAGAAATCTCACAGAGGAAGACATGGACATGGCCAACATGCACATGAGAAAATGCTCTGCATCACTTGCCATCAGGGAAATACAGATCAAAACCACAATGAGATACCACCTCACACCAGTGAGAATGGGGAAAATTAACAAGGCAGGAAACAACAAATGTTGGAGAGGATGCGGAGAAAAGGGAACCCTCTTACACTGTTGGTGGGAATGTGAACTGGTGCAGCCACTCTGGAAAACTGTGTGGAGGTTCCTCAAAGAGTTAAAAATAGACCTGCCCTACGACCCAGCAATTGCACTGTTGGGGATTTACCCCAAAGATTCAGATGCAATGAAACGTCGGGACACCTGCACCCCGATGTTTCTATCAGCAATGGCCACAATAGCCAAACTGTGGAAGGAGCCTCGGTGTCCATCGAAAGATGAATGGATAAAGAAGATGTGGTTTATGTATACAATGGAATATTACTCAGCAATTAGAAACGACAAATACCCACCATTTGCTTCAACGTGGATGGAACTGGAGGGTATTATGCTGAGTGAAATAAGTCAATCGGAGAAGGACAAACAGTGTATGTTCTCATTCATTTGGGGAATATGAATAATAGTGAAAGGGAATATAAAGGAAGGGAAAAGAAATGTTGGGAAATATCAGGAAGGGAGACAGAACATAAAGACTCCTAACTCTGGGAAACGAACTAGGGGTGGTGGAAGGGGAGGAGGGCGGGTGTTGGAGGGGAATGGGTGACGGGCACTGAGGTGGACACTTGACGGGATGAGCACTGGGTGTTTTTCTGTATGTTGGTAAATTAAACACCAATAAAAGTTAAAAAAAAAAAAAAAGAATATTCTCAAAATATTACAATAATCCAATAATGCTTTTGGATATTTCAGTAGGCCTAAACTTATTGCTGACAATCCATGCTTCCTTCATTACTGGCAATACATTGTTCTATGACACAAAGTCATTTGATAATTGTTTTGCTGAGAATGAGGTCCATGGACATATTTTACTTGCAGTGAATATCCTATCTGATCTACGATTTGGGGCATTAATAAAAGGAAAGGCAATACAATATGACTGGACCATTAACCTGTCGGAATTCTTTGTCTTTCTCTTGCGTCCTGCTTGTGTCACCCTTAGTTTATAAATTCATGCAGTGGTGAGATGTTTGCTGTACAGATGGTAGTCAGAGCTACAAAGTCCAGGCCTAATAGAATAATGGTTTCCTACTGGTAATTACGACTGTGACTTTGAGAGCTGCTTTTAGGTACAAGTGGTACTTTGGCTTACAGAGGCTAGGCCAGGTCGGATGACGTCCCTTGGAGATATTAACCCTGAAAATCAAAATCGGTGTAAAGCCTCCACTAAACAGACTATTCAATAATTATTTGTTATAATTAAGATCCATTGCAGTTTGCTTTCCCTGAATAAGTTATTTAACCTTATATATTGTCCAAGTAACCTTCAAATATTTGAGATCATTTCAAATTACCTTCTATCATTTCTTAACATTACTCAGCTACTTCTATATTTCTGATGATCCTCCTCGAGAGCACATTTCTATGGTTTTTTTCCCCCAAAAGGTTAATTCTCTAATAATAACAAAATATCCAGACTTGAATTGGTTTTTCCTCAGTCTCTTTCAGCACAGAGAGATTAATAAACTTGCCTCAATGGAGTGGATTGGATATCATGAGTATTGATGCAAACTATCAACATGGGTTGTCCCTGGTTGAATAGAAGATTACGCATACACTTTTCAGCAAAATTCATGTTCTACTTTTACATATTGTATTGCAGACATTGACGTTTGTTCATGTGATTAACACACAGATTAAAAACTGAAGTCACTGTTTGTACAACTTTCTTTTCAAATAACAAAAGAGCAATGATTTTTTTTCTGCAACCTTCTAGTCTAGATTCACATTGGTTATAATGCACCCACAGACTTCTCCACTGGGGAACTGCCCTTAGGGCCTGGTGCCTTTCTGAACAGGTAAAAGGAGCTTAAACAGAGGGGCAGCTTCTCCCTTTTAACCCTCTTCTGGTTTTCTGGTTTTCTTCTTTTCTTTGTCCACATATTTATGTTTTGCAGTCTCTTCTCAGACCTCTCAGCATCTGTATTTCATTCTAGTCTATTGCTTGTCCTATAGGACTGCTGGCGTGGCTAATGGGAAAGAGTTGACATTAGGGACTTGCTTCTGGCACCATGCCTGTTCCCAAAGTTCACCAAAATGTGGCCATAGTAGGATAAGATCTGAATTATTACATGGCTCATATATGAACCATTTTTATCAGGGCTTTTTTCCCCTTTTATGTTTTGTACTTTTTACCTTTTTAAAAAGAAATCTTCCATATCTCAAAATCAAGAATATTCTCCTATGTTAAATTTTATACTTTTGTTTTCCCATTTAGGTCATTAATCAAAATGGAATTGTGTTTTGTCTACACTACAAGGTAGGAATTCAATTTCTTTTTTTTTTCTCCTATGTGGGTAACCAATTGCCCTAGTACCAATTATTGATCATCTTCAGATCTGTAGTACCACCTCTGTCATTTATCACGTTTATCTAGAAATAATAGATTCTGTTCTACTAGTTTATTTACCTATCCATGCTCCATTCCACCCTGCTTTAATATATCATGATACATTATATAATATATCTTGATATCTGAAAAGTAAGTGGTCACACTGTCTTCTCTTTCAAGGTCATCTTAGTTACTATACACTGCTTTCACATAAATGTTGGGATCATACACTACCACTTGTTCAAAAAATATATATATGAGGTTTTGATTTAAATTTCATTAAACTTATAGATCTATTTGGAAATAATTGAAATCCTTATTTAATTGAGTCTCCCAACCAATTAACATGGGGTATCCATTTACTTAGCTTAGGCCCTACTTTAATATCTTTTAATAAAATCATAAATTTTGCTTCAGGAGATTTCTGTATATCTATATTAAGTTTATTTGTAGCTATTTTATATTTTCATGGCTGATATACTTTGAAAATTTCATTATCTACTTCTTTCATTGTTACTAATATATGAAAACAATAATTTTCTATCTTTATGTTTCATTCCAGAAACTTAGTAAAATATCCTATTAATTCTAATAATTTATTGCTTAGATTTTTCCATATTAAAAAAAAAAATCTCACCTAATTCTGGTACTGATGCTCCTTCCTGGTTTTCAGACTTTCAGATTTGGACTGAATTACACCACCAGCCTTCCTGGTTCTCTAGCTTACAAACAGCAGGTTGTGGACTTTTCAGCCTCCATAACCATGTGAGCTAATTCCTATAATAAATCTATCTATCTATCTATCTATCTATCTATCTATCTATCTATCTATCCATCCATCCAATTAGTTCAGTTTCTCTGGAGAATCCTTACTAATACACAGGCAAGTTCTTTCTCAGATTCTCCAGATCAGATCCCAGCCTAGCCAACATCTTGATTACTATTTTGGGAGATCCTAAGCAGAGAAACCAGACAAGCCTCACTAGACTTCTGACATACTGACCTGTGAGATAATTCATGAGTATTGTGTTGAGCAGCTAAGTTGTGGTAATTTGTTACACAGCACTGGAAAGCTAATACACTTACTTATTTTTCTGATTTCCATTTAAATCACATCGTAGTCACATACTATGACTGTTATAAACTTTTTGACACTTATGGCCCAGTGCATGGTCCATTTCAGTAAATTCATGGTATGTCTTTGAAAAAATACGTGCTCTGAGAATGTTGTGTGCAGATACACACACACATACACATTCATCACATAAACTTATTCACATTCACACTTTCTCTTCTATATTTTTGAAGTCTGATTGTTTTCTTCTGCCTGCTTAATGTATCAACCCCATAAAATATTCAATATTCTTCCATTATATTGATAAATTTTTATGTTATTAAAGTTATCATTATTAACTGTGGTCCATGAATCAGCTTCGGAGTGTCTGTGAACCAACTGAAGTTATATGTGTGGTATTTGTACATGTGCATATATCTTTTTGTATAAGGCTGTAGTCCTCATCAGACCAAGCTAGAGAAAAGACCCAAACCTAGTACTAAAGAAAAATAGCTCTTATAATATTAAATTAAACAAAGGAAAAAATCAATCAATAAATATCAGTAGC
Source organism: Vulpes lagopus (assembly GCF_018345385.1). Taxonomy (NCBI): domain Eukaryota; kingdom Metazoa; phylum Chordata; class Mammalia; order Carnivora; family Canidae; genus Vulpes; species Vulpes lagopus. The sequence continues at coordinate 56,858,810 of NC_054828.1, forward strand.
ATTTTATTCAGTTTAGAAATGAACTAGCCATAAACTATGCTTAATATTAAGCACAACTAAAAGATAAGTAGAAAAAATGCCTAGGGGCCTAGAGAGCTCAGTGGTTGACTGTTTGCCTTTGGCTCAGGTCTTGATCCTGGAGTTCCCAGATCGAGTCCCATATCAGGCTCCTTGCAGGAAGCCTGCCTCTCCCTCTGCCTATGTCTCTGCCTCTCTCTCTCTCTGTATCTCTCATGAATAAAATCTTTTTTAAAAAAAAGGAAAAAAGAAAAATGCCTAATATTATTATGTGTAAAAGGAAAGCATTGAAAATTTGAAATGATTTAACCTGGAAATGAGACATGTCCTGGAATCTGTCATTCTCAAATTTTACTGCATTTAAGTATACTTCTTTAATATTCTGATTTAATAAGACAGGATGAAGCCAAATAATATAAATTCTTAATAAGCATCTCAAATGTTTTTGAGACAGCTGGCTCAAGAGCAACAGTTTGAAATGGCTGAAAATTAAAAGAGCTAACAGTAAGACTTACACAGCTTTGTTTGTATAGAAAGAGGTATTGGCACATAAATGGTTCTAAAACTTCACTTAGAAGGCAAATTTAACATCAGTGGCCCCATTTTCTGATGATTTCCAAGTCTGAGTAAATAGAAACATATATAGTACTTTGCTGACTGCACTAATTCTATGGCAACCATAAACTATCTCCCTAAATCAAAAGTCTGGTAGGGACCCTAAATATTTTTACTTCATGTCCAATTTATTTTCATTAAACTAAACTAATTTTTTAAATTTTTTAAATTTATTTATGATAGTCACAGAGAGAGAGAGAGAGAGAGGCAGAGACACAGGCAGAGGGAGAAGCAGGCTCCATGCACCGGGAGCCCGACGTGGGACTCGATCCGGGGTCTCCCGGATCGCACCCTGGGCCAAAGGCAGGCGCCAAAACACTGCGCCACCCAGGGATCCCAAAATAAACTAATTTTTTAAATAAATACTTATTAATACATTATTTTTAACCAAATACAGCTAATATTTAGAGTCTATCATATGTATAAACTACACATCAAGGTAGGTAAAATTCAATTCCTATCTAATAATTTATTTGGTAAATAAGTAAACATTGTTCCTGTTTATTAGACCTGTCAATCAAAAACATTATGGTCTGGGGCACCTGGCTAGCTCAATCAATGGAGCATGTGACTTTTGATCTTGGGATCAAAAGTTCAAGTGCCACATTGGAGGTAGAGATTATTTAAAAATAAAATCTTAAAATGTATTTTATATATATATATATATATATATATATATATATATATATATATAGTTTATTATCCAAGGTACAACTTTACAATTACAACATTATATGATAGAAATGCTCACCATTTTTCATGTTTGTGTATTTATCTTTGAATACCGGTGGAGTTAGATTTGCTCTTTCTATCCTTGCATTGCTTAAATTAATCTGGGTCTAATTTTTTTGGATACCATATTTATCACCAGCCTTACATTGCTTTCATTTTCACTATTTCTCAGTGACAGCTCAAAGCAAAAATGCTTTTCAGAAATTACTATGTGCTGATATAGACTAAGAGCCTTTGTATTATATATTCCTGAGATCTCCAGAGTTAATTTGGACAGAAAGTTGTTGGCAGCAATCAAATGCCACATGAATTTTGCGGAATGACTATGTGCATATTAAGACTGTGACCAATTAAATACACTGAAATAGCAAACTGAAAGTAAAAAATTGAGTCAATCAAAGAATTTGAGTTCACTTTCCAGTTAACTGACTGGTTGTTGTCATGTCATATAAACACAGTCTTGGTTTACTCTTTTGTGCTGATGGGGTTGACATGAGTAAAACTTAATTTAAAAACTTAAGAAAGACTAGAAGTTCCTTTGACAGTTATTGGAAGTTTCTCAACTCCCTTTCTCTTTCTGGGCTGTTGCACCCGTGACTGTGGTTTTGACTCACTGACAATTGGAAGAAACTTGAGAAGAAATTCTGCAGGCTGTCATTTCTTCTCTATTAGAGCTAATCTTTGTCGAACTGTTGGCAACATCATTTGGCTTAAGACTATGGTGAAGGCTTAAAATGAGTATCATTTATTCCCAGACTGCCTAACACTATTGCTTTGATATAGTTGTTGGGACAAATATGCAGAAAATATGCAAGTTTTATTGGAGTTTGAGTTATGCCACTTGAACAGAAATATTTTATGATTTTTTTAAGCGATAAGAAACATTAGAAGCTTCATGGGGGAATTGGATTTTAATCAAAGAATCTGACTCAAAATCTTCTGCTATTGTTAAAAAACAGATTTTTCTCTGCCATTTAAAAATATATTGTGTTTATGTGCACTGTAGACTGCTTTATTGCTAAGAATCTTTCAAAGTTTGAACTCTAAAAATACAGACAATACATATAACCCACGCACTGGCCCAAATGATGTCTTGGAGGCAGTAACTTTCCTTTCTTGACTGAAGAAATAAGATAACTTATAAAAGGTAATAATTATTTGGCCATGGTTATTAGGAGACTTGAAGTTGACTGCTGAGTTCATGAGAACATACTGTGGTATGTCTCTGGACTGAGTGTTGGTAGAACAGCACTGGTTGGTGAGTTCTTAGGAGGGTTGCCTGAAGGTTCATTTAACCCTAGTGCTGGCCCGCCTCATTCAGACTGAGTCTTCCACTTAATACCAATCCAACTCATGTTGTGTGACTGCTTCACAGAATGCACAATGAAGTAAAATGGATTCATTACCTTTGAACTGAGGAGTCCTTTTAGTTTTGTATTAGTTCTAGACTTTGTAAGCTGAAAGGCTTATGAAAATCCAATTTAGGGCAGCCCTGGTAGTGCAGTGGTTTAGTGCTGCCTGCAGCCCAGGGTGTGATCCTGGAGACCCGGGATCGAGTCCCACATCGTGCTCCCTACATGGAGCCTGCTTCTCCCTCTGCCTGTGTCTCTGCCTCTCTCTCTGTATGTGTCTCTCATGAATAAATAAATAAAATCTTAAAAAGAAAAGAAAAGAAAATCCAATTTACTCATATAGTGTTAAGAAACAGAGATGAGGTTGTGACTTGCTCAAGGTCATACAACTAGAGGCAGAGTCAGGACTAAAATCCAAATCTGCAAAAGGGCTCTTTTTTTCCCAAGCAACAGAGCCAGTATCAAGTGCTTTTCATCATCAGAGAATGGGGCAGAAAAGTGAAGTCTCTTTCCAAAGTAAACCTTTCTTTCCTTACTATGGTCTGGGATACCAGAAATAGCACATGTTTGATTATAGATCCTGAATCATCCATGCACATTTGTTTTAAAAATGGTAGCCCTTGTTGTGTTGGAACGTGCAAGCCTACATGGTCACACTATAACTCATTGGGAATTTAGGACACATACGGTATTTCCTGGAAAGTCATCTTTTGCTCAGCTCTTAAATGAATCCATTTATCTGTAGCACTAAATTTCATATCTGTCAAAATCTTCACTTTATGTTAGTTAAAACTAAAGCTAAACAAGATCTGAAAGCTTCAAAGTAGCACCAGCTAAACTGATAAGACTAAAGGGCTAACATAAGTAGCCAAATGGCATGGTTGAATGGTCATGATGTAAACCATACATAGAAAAAAATCCCTGGTGCCACTTTTTTTGAGTGCTCCAGTTCCAAAGAAGGGAGTTTTGAAAGGATATAGAGCTAAAAATAATGGTTATGAGAGTATTTAAAAGAAAATAAATTTTTACTGTCTATCCTAGAAAGCAGAATACAAAGACAGGTAACATCAAGAAAAGAATCAAGTATTTGACTGGGAATCTGCATATTGTGCTTTGATGGAGTTGGAAGGGTGGTGTCCAGGAAGCCCTGACTAGTAGAGGGACTTGAGGGAGCTTTCATCATCCTGTTTGAGGAGTTCTCCAACCCTATGTGAGTTCCCGGAGGCAGCCCTAAGGCCAGCATGGAAGTAGTTCCATTCTAAATGCAGTAAGAACAGCAAAAAGAAAACATCCGAAGCTGAAAACAATTTTAAGAATGGAGAGAGAGGAAGAAGGAGGAGAAGACAAGAAAGAGGAGGAGGAGTAAAGGAAAGGAAGGAGGGGAAGAGAGGAAGAAAGAGACACAGAGAGAATATCAATCTGTGCTATTTATGAACCTTAAACATTAAAGCCCAAACCCAGATGACCTTGACTCTTAAAATATTGTGACCTTGGTTTGAAACTGGTTTATAAAACATAGAAGTAATGTGCTCTTTAGAAAACAGAAGAACACATAGTTGGGTAATTTCTATCTAGGAATTATACATGGTTAGGTATTCCAGACTGAAGCAAGCTACAAAACTCTTGCTTGAGAGCTAAGAACATAATGCCTTTATCAAAACAAAGTCAGGAACTATCACCCAACCTCTCAGCTCTTTGCATTAGGACAGGTTAGAATAAAGTTCATTTTAAAAACCGTTGCATTATACCCTCTAGTGTATACATAAACTACATCTTCTTTATCCATTCATCTTCTGATGGACACGGTGGGCACTGAGGTGGGCACTTGACGGGATGGGCACTGGGTGTTATTCTGTATGTTGACAAATTGAACACCAATAAAAAATAAATTTATTAAAAAAAACGTTGCATTAGCTTTGCTAAATTGTTCAGCCATGTGGTCAATAACAAAGGAAGTGGAAAGAAGCGACATTGCCTAGGAGAGACTCTTAGTTCTTCCCTGTTCTACAGAAATAAGATTGAGTAACCACTTCCAGCTTGGCCATTCTCTCTATTTAAAAGGATACCATGTAACAGAAAACTGCCTTGGCAAACTCAACAGGAGGGTGTTCTGGGTTCAATCATTTTGTAGGTCAGTTAGCTTTGTTGTGCTCAAAATTCTGGCTAACCGTTTCCCCCATGTATACTGTTGGTTGGAGACAAAGTGGAATAATGTGTAAAAAATCAAATCCATCCCTCCTACTAGAAAAGCAAATAAATGCCCTCAAAAATATGTACTCTACATTGGTTTATGGTTGGCTGGTAGCATTGTCTTCTTGTAGGAACCTTCGCAAAACTAAAATGACCTCTGGGGGAAAAAAAAAAAAAACCTTAGAAATTGAAATCAAATGTATCTAGATCATTGTTTTCTTAAATAGAATACATATCCAGACAATGCATATCATAGCTCATGGAAGAACTCACAGGAAGATACATTTGATCCAGTTCCACACATTTTTTAATGTTTCCACATGAGCAACAGGAGACAATATTTATAGCTTCTCTACTGGTAGTGGAGCCTCATAAGTTGGCTTCAATCAAGCATCGCCTCCACCCCTAAAATTCCTTTTTTTAACTCTAAGACTCCATAAATGCATACATGCACAGTTTTAATTTGAATTCAAAATAGGTTCTTGGATGAAAAATGTCATACTTTTTTTTGTGCAAATGTAGAAGTAACATTTAGCTAAAGATAGAATGTAAAACTTCTTGTAAGTGGAGCAAACAGATCCCCAGGTATAGTTTTACATTCAGAGCCACAGTTGAACTGCCACGTTTGCTTCCCTAAGGGGTGACCAGTCTATGAAGCATTTGCCCACAATTGTCAAAGTGTGTGGAGCCTCTTAGATCTGTGTTGAAATATGTATGAAATTACGGTACTTTGAAAACGTGATTGATCCTGTTGAGCTCGATGGTCTGAGAGGAAGAGTCACAATCAGCATGCTTAATGAAGGGCAAGTTAAAAACCTCAGAGAGCTCCACAAAGGACAGAAACTGCTTGATCCTCTAGGGCAGCCATCTTCTCTGGTTCTCCTAGAAAACTGAGCAAAGAGAATCAAATTCCCTCATTTCCCAAAGGCCCAGATCTAATGAGTGATGCTTCATTTTATCCAGCCGTGCAGCTGCGCACACCCTTTAAGATCCCTGACTTGAGTTGACACGAACATCCAGAGAGAAGAGCAGGATCCCTTTTCTGGGGCCTTTGGAAATGGGGGCTTGCATTTCCCACTCAAAATACTGAGCCCTGAAAATTGTCAGAGGGACGTTGGCATAAGGCTCATAGAGGAGAGAGAGACAGCCTTCCATCCCAACAGAATGTACTGTCGTGGGTCAATTGCTGAACCATTGATTGAATAATGGAATGTTAAATTAAGTTTTGTTGCTATAACAACCAAACAACTGGCCCATTAAGGGTTGATTCTGGTCAGTAATCCAATCTGCTGCTTAGAGTATGACTGTGTTGGCTGTCCCCAAAACTAATTCCACCAGGAGACTATTGGATTGGTGCCGTCAGGCCTTGGAATGTTGAGAGAGGACGCGTCAGAGGCCCTCCATTGCTGTGCTGAGTGTGAAATGGCACAAAAGCAAAACTTATATATAAAAAAAATTATATATTTGCCTCCTATTTCTGATCTCCAGTGACGGCACTTGGCCGTCACTTCAGGGGACACTTCAAAAGTAGAATGAATACTTTTCATTAGGTTTAAATCAAGTAGAGAAAGGCCAACAGCGAAGGGACTTTCTTTGCCCCCATCCCACGTGGAAAGGTTGCCTTTATTTACAAACACCGGAGCTGCAAGAGGAGACATGACAAATGCACATGCTTAAACCTGCTAGGAATCAGAGAGATGCAAGTTAAAATGATAATAAATGATAATAGTGAGATGGGGCCAGGAGATCCAGCAGCTGTGCAAATGGCCGGGCGAGGGGCATCGTAAATCTGTAGAGTCATTTTGCAAAGCGATCGGACAGTAAGTTTTAAGAACCAGAAAATATGACCCTGTCTCTGAACGCACTTCTCCTACAGAAAGAGTTCACAAGAGGAAAAAAGGTCGCATTTACAAAGACGTTTATGGCAGTGGTGTTGGCTGTGCTTGTAAAAATGTGGGAGGATCTCGGGGCACCCGGGGGCTCCGTCAGTGAAGTGTCTGCCTTCGTCTCAGGTCATGGTCCCAGGGTCCTGGGATCGAGCCCCACGTCGGGCTCCCCGCTCAGCAGACTCCTTCCCCCTCCCTGGCCTGCTGTTCCCCCTGCTTGTGCTCGCTTTCAGTGTCAAATGAAAAAATAAAACCTTTAAAGAAAAAATATGGGAGGATCTGACATGCTAAACCTTAGAGACCTTGACAAGTAAGGTCATAGTGCTCAACAGACTATTACTTAGCAGACACGAAAGTCATAAACTTGGATACAATGGAGGGATGTGAAAAATGGGAGGTGAAGAAAGAGGCGCACAGAGCTCGATGGTCTCTCCCATTACAATACCTGGTGTATGTTTACATATGGACAAGAAATGAAGTAGAACAGAGAAAATCAAACCAGTTGTGTTTGAATAGAGAAAATTGGGGGTCATAAATGTATCTCTTCTGAATTTGCCAGGTATGATATTGTACTGTAGTTATCACACTAAATGGACTAAAAATGTTCTTTTGTAAACCTTGGAGCATTTTGACATTAGAGAATCGTGGGAAACGTAAACTCAAAAATATTCTGAATAGCTACACTTTTGCTTTCCGTATAACCCCTCCAATCAGATTCTTTTTAACTCACTATTTTTTTTGAAGATTTTATTTATTATTTGAAAGAGAGAGTGTGTGAAAGGGAGAGAGTGCACAGGAGCAGGGGGCAGGGGTAGAGGGAGAAGCAGACACCCCGCTGAGCAGGGAGCCCAATGTGGGGCTCGATCCCGGGACCCCGGGATCATGACCTGAGACGACGGCAGACACTTAACCGACTGAACCACCCAGATGCCCCTTATTTTTTTTTTTTATTACAAAAGCAACATGTACTACTTAGGAAAGATGCACACCAAAAGGACAATCAATAATTCATTCCCCCACTGTCCCCCCTTTTATTCCAACCCTCCTTTTCTTTTTCTTTCACAAAAATGAGATTTCACCATGAACACGATTCAGTGATTTTTATGCAAAATGGTCTGAAATTCTTTTTCCAAATGGCCTGAATTTTAAAAGCAAACTTATATTGTTAAGCAGTTAGTTTCTTTGCTCTTTTTCCGTGACCTCGTATCGGCTAGTGGCGGGTACCATTTATTAATTCAGGCCATGTGGCAAGAGGTGACCATGCTATCAGTTGTAGGGCAAATAGGGAGCAGCTAACCTGATAGATACCTTAGTTCCAGCGAGTCAATTTGCTCAAACTCCAGAGCCAGTAGGTGACAGAGGTGGGAATCCAAAGCAGTTGATGCTGACGGGGAACAGGTGCTCCAACACACGGAGGCATCCAGATGAGCCACATGGCTCGCACAGCAGGGCAATGGTGAAGGTGGGCAGGGGACCCAGCCTCAGTTCTCCTTCCAGGCTCCCTGCCTCTTGCTTTGGAAATCCCTCTCCAGTGGCTGAGATTGGCCACGTAGGCAGTGTCCCCGCCTAGACCCGGTCTGCATTGCTTCAGGCCCCCTGTCTCCTGGCTTCAACATTCTCTCCCACCTTCAGCCTCAAACGCCCTGAGGTGCTCCAGAGCTCACAGCTTAAGGTGATCTCTTGGATGGGCCCTGCCTGCAGCAGAGTGACCCAGATTGTCCATCCCTCCTTCTGGCCATGTTCATATTTCTTTTTTAGGATCGAGAGGGACTCCAGCCATTAGCTCATGTCCCTCCTGAAAGCCACTCTGATACTAAGTTTTACTATTTTTATTTTGCTTAGGTATTTATTGTTATTATGCTATTGTTGTTTTATTCCGGGGCTGAGCCATCTTACCATATTAGAGTGATTCTGGAGAATCCCATTATCTTACCATCTTAGATAGAAAATGAAGATCAAAAAAAAATTAAAAAAAAAAAAAGAAAATGAAGATCAAGACAATAACAGTTGGCCTGCATTGCAGCATCCTCCTTTTGCTCCCAACAGCCCCCTGACATGCCTTGACCCAGGCTTCTCCACAGAGGCCTCTCCTTTCATTCCCTTTTACCCTGCTATTCACCCATAAGGCAACTGCCAACCACTGTCTTCTGTCTCCGTTAGGCAGATCTGGATTGCATCCTAATTCTATTTCATACCAGTCACACCAGTCCCTCCACAGCTCTCCATTTCCTTAACCGTAAAATGAATACCTCCACATTTAATTCCTGGAGTTTGGTAATATTTTTTAGAGCCTCCCTGGCACACATAGGTGCTTGGAAATGATAGATATAATTATATGCTTTATTTATCTTTCCACCTGAACAGCCATTCTAGGAGGAGGGGGCAAGATGGCGGAAGAGTAGGGTCCTCAAGTCACCTGTCCCCACCAACTTACCTAGATAACTATCCAGCCATTCTAGAAACTGCCCTCTCTGTACTGAAGAATTCCCAGCCTTCTCTACTCTGAGTCCCACTCACAATGCACATTCCCAGCCTTTAGTGGCTGTCACCATCTGCTTTCCATACTTTCCAACACTGTTAATTAACGGCGTTATGCTGGCAGTTCCTAACTCATGATCCATAATCTGTGCTCTCTGACCTCGGCCTGTTGGTCCTCACCACAATGTTTTATTTTTCTCCTACAATTGAAATTCCTATAGTAACTTCCCCAAATGTCCATGCTTCTAAAGATCTCAATTACGTGCATACCTTCCTTACTTTCAACAAATGACCTGGCCTCCCGGTATAAAGATCCCCACTGTACATGCTCCCCATGGCAGCATAATAAATATCTCAATAATCTTTCTAAAGCATTCCTTTTAAGACTATCATTTCCTTCCCCAAAGCTATTTGGTGTCTATCCGCACATGCAAAGCAGGATTATGATCATGATTTTAGATTTAGCTTTGCTTCCTCTTTATGAACTCTGCATTTCAGCCAGTCTGGACAAGACCCTCAAATCCCTTCTTATTCCATCTTTGCATCTATACTATGGTCATTCTTTTTTTCAGAATGTCATTTCCCTGCATTTTCTGCATATCCTTCAACATCCTAATTAAAATTTCATATGCTCCCCAAAACCTTCTGTGATTACTCCAACTTGCTTTCCCATTTTAGAACATATGGCCCTTTGTTCTAATTTTAGGGTGCATTCCACCTTTTATTATGTCATTTGTCTATATCTCATCCTTCCTCTGAGAATATAAGCTCCTCAAAAGAATGCAACCAGGAATTATACACGTTTATAGATTCTTGGGAAGCCATTGTTGAAAGTAGTTCACAGCCAACGAAAAGGGCAGGTTTAGAGAACCCCATCTGCTCTCTTCCCTCTCTCTGTCTTTGAAGTCTCTTTGAAGTGAAAGAAACCTCTTCCCAGAGAAAAGCTCCCCAGAGAGACAGGTCAAATGAGGATCAGGTCCTGTGTGCTCCAGTAGGGATCATTGGAACTGACAAGACAAAGCGGAGGGAAGAGGATGCGCTTGAAATGTGGTCCAGAGGGCTTTGCTGTGTCCTATTGCTAAACAGTGTCAATGACCCTGTAACTTTCTCTGAGGCTGAGAAGTCCCTGCATTCCCAACCTTGGGTTTTGCAAATTATCAAGAAAAGCTCCCTCTGCCTGGGACTTGATTTTTACACTGATCTCAGCTTCAATGTCTTACAACCTAAGAAATACAAGTTATCAGTCAATATGTACCAGGCCACGCATATTTTCTTAAGGAATGTGAGTTAAGCATAGAAATGATAGAGGGCCAGAAAGGGGGACAAAATAAATATTCGTTCCAAATGTATGTGTTGGGGGGCATACATTTGTGTATATCGTCCTCTATCTCAACAGCAGCAGCAGCATCTAGGGAACAAGAATTTTTCTTTTTTTAGATCTCATCTTATACATGGAAACCCTTTGGAACTAGTATAGTCTTCCACCATAATGTCGGACTAAACCTTCCAATAAAAATAAAGCCTGAGTTCTTAAGCAAAATACTATAAAATATTGGATTTCTCACTGCATATTTCTTATATAAATAGTTTTTAGAAACTCTTCTCCCTGTAAAATGAAAGGAGATCTGAATACATATTTTCGGAGTATCCCATTTACAGTCAGAAAGGTGCCTCTTTACTGCTCTTTCTATGAAACAGTGACATCTACTGCTCAGTGGGGCTAATCCTGGGGGAAGTTCTAGGACTAGATCAACCCATCTTTCAGCCAGTTAGCTTTTCAGAGCCAGAGGCAGGGCCACAGTCACAATCTCTTCTTCCTCCCCCATCCCGCAGAGGCCCTTCCACAAACACTACCATGTATGAACTTCTCCACAAACTGGACTCCCTTCCTCCTGAGTAAGTTCATTTCTTCTATAACCATTCTATCAGAAAATATTTCTTGCTATGAGGCCAAACGTGTCTGTTTTTAACCTTGTACTTTTCTCTTGGCTGTATCCTTAGAGTAGTGCTCAAGAAGTGATGTTTCCTTTCCACACCACAGCCCTAGAGACAGGGAGATGTCATATCCCCTAAGAGTTTCCTTTCTTCGTCTAAACAGTCTGACTTCCTTCAGCCTTCCTGACTATTAGTTCAAGCGCCTCTCTACAACTTTCCTATTCTCTACACCTTCTCCTACTGCTGCACGTACATCAGAAAAATAAAAGTGTGCGTGCCACAAAAGGTCTGTCATTATGTAAATGATTAACTTCATCCTTAGTTAAATTGCACAATGATGTAGTGGGTAAGTGAGTGGAGTCTGAAGAAGGACGATCTGGATCATTCTTGGCTCACCTACATGAGCCATCGGTCCCATGCAACCACTCTGGACCTTTGTTTTCTCAGCTATCACACGCACAGGACGATAACAACCCCCTTGTAGGTTTGCTCGAAGGCTCAAACATGATCAACAAAGCATCATTGTGTGAAGAGCACTTAGCACAGTTCCTCATAGCTATTCAGTGAGTACTCACTAAATGGAAGCCCTCTTGTTACTAACCAGCTGCTGCCGGGCTAGATAAACAAATATGAGAAAAGTTAAGGAGAAATGTGGAGTAAGGAGCAATAGAGGAAATAGAAAAAAATAGAGGAATGTACAACATGGTTTAAATTAACTATAAATGTAAAGTTTCTTAAAGTCTGGGCCAATTTTATGCATATCCTATGTGCCAAGCTCATATCCAGTGTCTGGCATATAAAAGGAGATTAGTAAGTGTTTTCTGGATGAATGAACTTCATATAGATCAAAATATACTCTACACCAATAGAGGAAAACATCATAAAGTTAGTATTATAGTGACATTTCCTATATGAAATGTGATACAATATAAAAAGCCCAAATATAGCAGATGCCTAGGTTGCATGGTACATTTAATAACCTGAAAGGAGTTACTCACTCAGCAATTTTTATTCATTTGGAAACTGTTGGATCCATACTGTATGCATATATTAAACCCTTTTCTACATAAACATCATCAGCAAAAATCCATTTTTAATGACCACCTATGTGTGAGCAAAGGTGCTAAGAATATAAAATATAAACGATCATTTCTTCCCTAGAAGAGTTTACAATATAGCTAAGAAAATAATTAAGTCACATAAAATGATCGCTTAAAACACAAAGGATAAAGGTATTGTACAATCAGTAGTAGTCAAACCAACCTAGCAGATGTTTCCCATTATACCTGATAACCAATGAAATGATTTTCCATTTTATGTGAGTCAAGTCTACAGATCTTAGAGGTTTATTATTTCTACCATAAGTCATGTAAAATGCCCAAAGAAAGAAAGGAAAATTAGGGAATTTGCATCTATTTGAATGAACTTTGAAACTGTTCATAGTACAGATGCTAAATACATGGCGCTCAGAGAATTAAAGTTCTTCAGTGCTCTTAAGGAAAGCATGCTGGGATCCAAGGTGAAGAAATCGTGTTTTCTTGTTCACTATGTTTTTAGTGTACCCATCATTTTTATAATGAAGAGAGGAATCATTGTGCTGTCCAAATAACAGGATTGTCATGAGAATAATATAAAATAGTAAAAGAAAAAGACCTGAAAATCTTGTTATGCAAACACAGGTTAATACTGTCCCTTGTTACTATTCTCTTACTAGGAGAAGCACATTTTCCTGCCTATCCAAAGAGGTCATGCGTGAGCGGGTCTAATCTCAGAGCTCTTCCAGGAGTCATCTTAATGAAATGTCCCATAGCCTACTGAAAAAAACAAATGTTAGGGCACCTGGGTGGCTCAGTTGGTTAAGAGTCTGCCTTCAGCCCAGGTCCTGACCCCAGGGTCCTGGGATGGAGCCCCATATCAGGCTCCTTGCTCAGAGGGGAGCCTGCTTCTCCCCCTCCCTTTGCTGCTCCTCCTGCTTGTTCTTGCTCTCTCTCTCTGTCAAATAAATAAATAAAATCTTAAAAAAAAAAAAAAAAGAAAAAAACAAATGTTAAGTAAAGACATTGGGTGGATCTATATACTATACACTATATACTGAAAATAATTGTTTGGTCAGCCTTAATAGTTGATGTGAATTCTAATATAATCAATTTGCTGCAGTAGTCAATATTGATCATGAAAGTTGCTAAAATGACGATTGTGGACAGATATGTAGTGGTTTCATTGTGTGGTGTTATACATGGTGGATTTTAAATGATTAACACACTTACACACACAGGAAAGCTTGCTATTGACCCTAAAAATTCCCCAAATTCCATGTCGAGCATTTCCTTATCTGTAATAAAAATGGGCCTTTGTGAAATGGGAATGACTCTGGTTGTTGAGGACCAATCAACCTGTGAAAACAAATAATCAATATTAAAATTTTGTTGGCTTCTTACTCCCATCTACTGACAGACAAATCCAGCCCCTTCTTTTCCTTTCACCTTTCTAGTTTTTAATCAGTTTCAGGAATGCCTGACATGAAGCCAACTCATGTTCCTCCACTCTGACATCTTTGTGGTTTGTTACCTGCAAACTAGCTGAGGGAGGTCTCTAGTCACTGCCAAAGCTGCACTGCACAAGTATAGGTCAGCTGGGGCTGCCTCCTTGATATCTTCTGGGCACCAATGATGCACTGAGAGTTGAGAATGGCTAGATCTTTACTGAGGAAGCCATAGCAGGGCTGCGTGTGCCAGAGTCTTTCGTGAAGGAGATTCGCTTCTGTCTCCAGCCATTTGTAGGAACACTACATCCTAGGACACCCTAGAATAGAAGCCATTCCCTTCCTGCTATTGCTATAACCTTTCATCCTTAGCCAATGAAAAATATTAAACTCCACTTTCTTCCAGCCCTAAAGAAAAGCTTCTAGACATACAAGTTCATGCAACCTGATGTCCAGCTGAGTTTCCATTTTGAAAAAGAACTAGACTTTAAATCTCAGTTTAGAATCATCAAGAAAATCCTGTTAAAGGTATTACTTGTGAAATACGTAGAATCTTACCAAGATCATTGAAAGTACATATTTATAAAGTGGATTTTATTTTCTAACTATTTTAATATAAAATCTGAATTGCCCTAGAATTTTAAAAAATAGCATTAAAGCTTTTTTACAAAGGGATCATACATGTTAAAATTTCGGATTTTCTACATAGACTCTCATGTCATTTGTGAGTAAAGACAGCTTTATTTCTTCCTTCTCGGTCTGTATATCTTCTGTTTCCTTTTCTTGTCATACTCCATTAGCTAGGACTTCCCGTGCAATGTTGAAAAACAGTGGTGGGGCGGCCCGGTTGGCTCAGTGGTTCAGCGCTGCCTTCAGTCCAGGGCTGATCCCGGAGACCGAGGATTGAGTCCCATGTCGGGCTCCCTGCAGGGAGCCTGCTTCTCCCTCTGCCTGTGTCTCTGCCTCTCTCTCTCTGTGTCTCTCATGAATAAATAAATAAATAGTCTTAAAAAAAGAAGAAGAAAAAGAAAAAGAAAAACAGTGGTGATAGGAAACATCCTTTATTTGTTCCTAGTTTTGATGGGAAAGAGAGATTTCAAGACTTACTGTAAGTAGCGGTAATCAAGACAGTGTGGCAAAAGAAAAGACAAGTAGATCAATGGAATGGAATGCAGAGCCCGGAAACTGACACACAAAAATATAGTCAACTGATTTTTAATAAAAAAGTAAAAGCAATACAACAAGACAAAAGATAGTATCTTCAATAAATGGTGCTATAACAACTGGACATCCACATAGAAGAAGAGGAAGAGGAGGAGGAGGAAGAAAAAGAAGATCCTGTACAAAAATTAACTCAAAACAGATCATAAATCTAAACGTAAGATGCAAAACTATAAAACCCCCCAGAAGATAATACAGGAAAGAACCTAGATGATGTTGGGCATGGCAATGACTTTTTAGATACAATGCCAAAGGCAGAATCCATAAAGGGAAGCCCTGATAAGCTGGACTCTGTTAAAGCTAAAAAAGTTCTGCTCTGTATAAGACTTTGTCAAGAAAATGAAAAGACCAGCCACAGGCTGGGAGAAAACTTTGGCAAATGACATATCTGGTAAAGGACTGTTACCCAAAATATATGAAGAACTCTTAAAATTCAACTATAAGAATACAAACAACCTGTTGGGAGAGACATTCTCATGCATAGTAGTCTACGTAGTTCCTCTACTTGCACTTGGCTGCATATGGATGGGCCTTGGGCCTGGAATATTTCCTTACCGGGAATAAAAAGCCCTCAGATCCTGTGCTGGGCTTATCACCTTGTGTGAAGGTATCTTTCCTTGTTTCAGGCTCTGTCTCTACTTAGAGAGTATGTGTCAGAAGTACGCAGCCAACTCCACTGCGTTGTCTGTCCTCCAGGGGGAGAGGATGGGGTTCCTTCCACTGCGGCAAGAGTGGGGATAGGACACTCTGACCACAGGGGACTGACACCCTCTATTAAAGCTGATCTTGCTCTGTCTCTTCTCTATGTAAGTGAAGGGTGGTTCCATGCAGTGCTTGACTGTGTTATGATTTCCTTGGTGACTCTGAAGCCAAGAAGCAATAAGAATTGTGTGTACTTTTATTCCTGGTGGTTGGCATGGTGATGCTCTTTCCTATCCACCATATAGATGGAGTCTTCCCCTGAGATTGGTAACTGGTACACCGTACTCAACTTGACATAATGCAATTGAAAAGTGAACCAAAGACCTTAACAGACACCTCACAAGGAAGACATAAATGGCAAAAGCCTGTGAACAGAGGTTTCACATCTTAAGACATCAGGGAAGTGCAAATTAAAACAATGACATAGCACTACACATCTGTTTGAACAGCCAAAATCTAGAGCACTGACAGCCCCAAATGCTAGTGAGGATGCGGAACAGCGAGGACCCAGTCCTTGTTGCCGTTGCTGGAATGCAAAATGGTGCAGCCACTTTGGAAAACAGTTTGGCAGGTTCCTACAAAACTAAACATACTCTTGCCATACGATCCATCATTCATACTGCTTGGGATCTGCCCAAATAAGATGAAAACTTATACTTACACAAAAAAACTGCACATGGATGTTTATAGCAGCTTATCTATCAAAACTTGGAAGCAACCAAAACATCCCTCAGGAGGTCAATGGGTAAATAAACTGTGGTATACTCCAGCAATGGGATATTAGCCAGCACTAAAAGAAAAAAAATATAAAAAAAGAGCTACCAATCCATGAAGAGACATGGAGGCAACTTAAATGTGTATTACTAAGTGAAAGAAGCCAATCTGAAAAAGCTGCATACTATATGGTTACAATTGTATGGTATTCTGAAAAAAAGCAAGACTCTGGAGACAATGAGCAGGTCAGTGGGTCCTAGGGGTTAGGGCTGAGAGAGAGATGCATAGGTGGAACACAGAAAACTCAGAGCACTGAAACCACCCCAGGATACTGCAATGGTGGATATGTGTTTAGACAAATGTATAAACTCATAGAAGCTCAGCACCAAGACTGAAACCTATTGTAAGCCATAGTTTCTAGGTGATAATGATGTGGCAATGTAGGTTCAGTGATTGTAACGAATGTCCCACTCTGGTGGGAGATGTCAATAATGGGGAGTCTATGACTACATCAGGAGAGAGGATGTATAAGAAATCTCTGTATTATCTATTTAGTTTTGCTGTAAACCTAAAACTGCTCTAAAAATAGTTTATTTTTAAAAAGACAATGACCTGTTTCTCTTTCCCCATCTGCTTTTTCAGTATCTTCCACAGGGTAAACTGTATACACACCCATCACGTTTAAAATCATGGAATTTAAAAAATGTCTGTTATGTTCTACACAGTAAAGAAAACCATCAACAAAACTAAAAGGCAACCTACCACATGGGAGAAGATATTTGCAAATGATGTATCTGATAAAGGGTCAGAGTTCAAAATGTATAAAGAACTGATACAGCTCAATACCCAAAAAACAAATAATCCAAATAAAAAAATGGGCAGACGTGAACAGCATTCAGACACCCAGGTGGCCAACAGACACAGGAAAAGATGCTCAACATCACTCATCATCAGGGAAATGCAAATCAGAACCACAATGAGATACCACCTCATACCTATCAGAGAGGCTAAAATAAAAAAAAACACAAGAAACAAGTGTTGGCTAAGATGTGGAGAGAAAGGAACCCTTGCGCACTGTTGGTGGAAATGCAAACTGGTGCAGCCACTGTAGAAAACAGTTGGGAGGTTCCTCAAAGAATAAAAAATAGAACTATGTTATGATCCAGTAATCGCCCTACTGGATATTTACCCCCAAACTGCAAAAACATTAATTCAGAGGGATACATGCAGGTCTATGTTTACAATAGCCAAACTAGAGAAGCGGCCCAGTGTCCATTGATAAGTTAATGGATAAAGGAGAGGTGGTATATATATATATATATATACACACACACACACAATATTATACAGTAATTATACAGTAATACAATATTACTCAGTCCCAAAAATAATAAAATCTTGCCATTTACAGTGACATGGACAGAACTGGAGAGTATAATGCTATGTGAAGTAAGGCAGTCAGAGAAAGACAAATACCATAGGATTTCACTCATATGTGGAATTTAGGAAACAAAAAAATGAGCAAAGGAAAAAAAGACAGGGAGAGACAAACCAAAAAAGAAACTCTTAACTACAGAAAACAAACTGAAGTTCACCAGAGGGGAGGTGGGGGAGGGGGTGCGGGGAAATAGGTGATGGGAATTCAAGAGTACACTTATCACAATGAAAAATAAAACAAAATGATTTTCAAAATGTCTATTACAAATTATTTCAGTTTATCTTTGCTTGAAGGACAATTATTCTGATGGAGGATAGAAAGTGAAATAGAGATTAATCAGTCAAATCCCTGAAGATTCCATTTTAATCAAATGATCTGGATAATTGATTGGCTAAGTGTGCAGCGGCACTAGACTTTTAGGTAAATCTTAGATGAATTAGATCTTGAATTTGAGGCCTTATTTTCCTAGGTTATAGCAACAATTAGGTTTGTTTGCCCTAAAAAATCGGGTTGCCAAGGTCAGCTGAGCTTTGCACGACCATCTGGGCATCAGTTGAAAGGATCTCATTTCTCATAGCTCATATCTGTGAGTTATTTTGGTTGAGGTGAACATAAACACTTTCATATTTGCTGAGATTCTTTAAATGCTTTGGGGGAATTAAGTCCAAGTCATCTAACATCAAGTATGGTTCAAAGAAAATGATTTAATGCTAAGGAGACTTAGAAAGGCTTACAAAAGTATGTTAAAGTAGAAAAACACAAAAACAAAAGAAGCTGTATTATCAAAAGAAGAGAAAGAATAAATCCTGAGAATTTTGGAAGGGAGAAGATGCGGAGCCTCTTCTAAGTCTTCAAAAAGGAACATGTCGGATCGTTGTAGTTGTTCCTACCAACCAGCTAAGGGAGGACCTGGGGAAAATGGAAAATATACGTATCAGCAATTCCTGGTTACATGGGTTTAAAGATCAAATATCAGCCAAGAGACTAAAAACGTTCAGGCAAACAGCCAACTCTGTGAATGCCTGACAGTTGCTACGCTTTGAAGTCAAGCAGAAATCCTAGGAAGTGGAGAACATCGGTACAAGGGAAAGAATCAAGGTGGCAAAATGGGGAACATACTACTGGCACTATGATTAAGCCAAGACTGCCACCCCCTTTCTGATTGAACGAGGAAAGAAGCAATAAAGGCCCAAGAGTGTTCATGACGTTCGGCTACGTAACTGGTAAGTGAGGGAACGTGATTGCATGGCTCCCACTGTCCCCACACTCAGTGGTGACATTGACAGCATCGCCGGTCCCTTGATGGGTACACTGGGGAGGTGTTAGAAATCAGTCACATCAAGAGTCCACGAAGAAAACTGCAAAAGGACAATTTTTTCTTAAGGGAGAAAACAGATATAAAGTTTTTAAGCAGTGGAGCCTTCATGAGAAACAGCAAGATGTAGTTTAAAGAATGTCATTGCAGGAGTGCCTGGGGGGCTCAGGGGGTTAAGCCTCAGGTTGGGATCCCAGGGTCCCCGGACGGAGCCCCAGTCACTCTCAGTGCTCAGAGGGAGTCTGCTTCTCCCTCTGCTCCACCCCCTTGTGCTCACTCTCAAATAAAATAAATTAAATCTTAGATAAATAAATAAATAAATAAATAAAAAGTGGCCTACCTGTCATACCAATGGCAATAATAACATTTTCTTTAATAGTGTTTACTGTATTCTACTGGGAATAGCTCAGAATGTAAGATTAGGAAGCTGAGATCATCTGCTGTTTATCATTATGCAAATTGTACAAGCAATTTACCTTCTACGAACCTCAAGTTCCTCATCTGTAAAATGTGGATGTAAAAGTATTTACCTTATGGTGTTGTATCAGGGAGTAATGTATGCACAGTGCCTAGCTTGGGTCTACTTAGCATTGAGCGCTGCAGGAGATGAGTAAGTTTTTTTATAAAGAGTTTGGTGTTGTGGTTTTAAGACAAACACTTTGGAGCCTCAAACGCTAAAATGGGACTGTCCTAGTGACAAGAATCTGGAAAGTGGTGAAATTCACCCAAGATGTCGCAAAGAGACCTTTTACCCAACGAGAAGGTTAGATTCAACATAGTGTTACTAGAACCGATAAATCTAATTCATCATAACTTTCCAACGAATTCAAATTCTTTCATCAACCCGTTACAAATACAAGTTTATGTCATATGTGCTCTAAGTAATAGCAACTTCACAATTTATTCAATAGCCCCAAGAATAAGACTTTCGAAATGTGAATACAATCTCAGAGGAGAACAAAAGAGGTGCCTAAGAAGAAACACAAGCCATTCTTATGCAGGACCCCTTCCTAATATATTTCAAATGTTTCAGCTATTAAAAGAGAGATGCTTAGTTTTTTTGTCTAGAGTACTGCATTAATGACAGGTGGGCATTTTTTTTTCGATCATTCTGGTACAATACGAATAACAGGTAGACGAAGTAGATTCACAGAAAGCAAAGGAATCTAAATTGTGAGATGTAGGACGTTACTACTGCAATCTTTATTTTCTAGTGAATATAAGAACACAAATACAACATCAAAAAACTGTCTTTGTGTCTTCTGCCACAGAGAAAATTCTTTGAAAATTCTGTCTTTATGTCATTTGTTCCACAATGTTGTCAGAGCCTTGTGGAGTGAGTTCTGTGGAATCCAGAACTAAGGGAATGGCAATGACTTGCTGTCCCATAATTTAAGATTCCCACGGTGACCAGCCATTGCTGCTTCCTTTCTTAGTAGCAGGAGGTTTTAT
Source organism: Vulpes lagopus (assembly GCF_018345385.1). Classification (NCBI taxonomy): domain Eukaryota; kingdom Metazoa; phylum Chordata; class Mammalia; order Carnivora; family Canidae; genus Vulpes; species Vulpes lagopus. Next base: position 56,879,340 of record NC_054828.1, read on the forward strand.
CTCAAGCAGAGATCCCACCAGAAATCACAATCCCAATAATACTTAGCCCACATGGCACTACTTATTTGTAAGCTCTGAGGAATAAGTACCCTATTGAACCCTCACATAAAGGATCTTCTGTAAGAAAATCTAATGAAAAAGCAAAGTATTGATTATTCTTTTAGCATTAAGCCAGTATCACTGGTCATCTGTTTATAAAGAACATTGGCTAGTGGGCTATGACTTTTTGATAAGGAGTTATTCTGAATGAAAGCACTAGCTTGTATCATTTCATGTGCCTTAATGGTTCAACTTGGCCTCTTCTTGTTGGACTCAATAAAAAAAAAAAAAAAAAAGTTAATCTAGTTTACCATCTTGATCAGTTTCACGTCCCCTGGAAAGAGACTTTGTTTAGGTTAGTGTCCATACCCTGGCTCATCCAAACTCTTAATCTGTGCCATAAAATCATGAAAGGATCATATATAAAACAATTTAGCCTTCCTTGAGAACACAAAGATTATGAGATTAACCCATGATCAACCTATACTCAAAGGTGATCTGGACAATGTAAGATCCCCAGGGTGGATAATTGTGTTAAGCTTTCAGGAGTAAATGACGGGAAAACCTTTGATATCACTCGAACTCACAAGTCTTAAAAATCCTACATTTCACCAACATGGGACAAAATCAGGTACATGGTATCCGCCACTAAGTCAAGAGTTCCAGAATGAAGTCTAGTAGAGACAATGAACAGAACGGATGTACATTAGCAACTGTGCATGTGATACTTATTTCCCTACATAGACAGACCACATACGTGGTGTAACATTCATTCCTTCATTCGTTCATGCATCCAACAAATGTTCATTCGCTTCCTATTGAAACTGCCTTGCTCTGTGCCGCAGAATAGAGACGCAAAGACATTCACCCCTGTACGATGCCCACACTGAGGAATTCACAGTAGGGAAAACAAAGACCTGTTTTTTGTGTATCATCCATCTAAGCACCGAAAAGAATTGTACAAAAAGAACTTTGGATTAAATCACTTGTTTGGTCTCAATTTATCCAGAATAGGAAGGGAGTAAGTAAATCAGGTCATCTACTTCTTCCATTTCCGCTCTTGAAATTTCATGATGAAACGATAATTTCATGATGAAATTTCATGTGAAACTATAAACTGATTTTCAATTATAAAATTTATTTGTTCCAGTTTGATGATCATAAAAAAAAAAAACTTCTCTTGGGGCACCTGGGGGCCTCAGGTGGTTAAGCCTCTGACTCTCGGTTTGAGCTCAGGTCAAGATCTCAGGGTCTTGAGATCGAACCCTGCCTCCACCTCTGGCTCCCCACTCAGCACAGAGACTGCTTGTCCCTCTCCCTCCCCCTCTGTTCCCACCTCCACCTCGTATGCACCCTCTGTCTCTCCCCCCCAAAATAAAAATCTTTAGAATTAAAAAATAAAATAAAACTCAATTCAATTAAAAAATACCTTTTTTCAATGTCGTGGAAATAATGCTTTGTAAAGCATTCCCCAATATATTGTGAGGCCTGATGTTTGTATCCTTATTATTTTAAATTTTAGCTTAGTGTTTGGTATGTAATTGTTTTAATTTTGATATAAAATTGATGTTAGTATTATCACTTTTTAGAAAAGATTCTATTTAATTAATTAACTATTATTATTATTTTTTGGATTATCACTTTTAAAACTGATCAATTTAAAAAAATAATAAATAAAAAAATATAAATAAAACTGATCAATTTTAAAATTAAAGCTGAGGAAGGTGTAGAGAAACCCCCATCTGCCACAATCTGAATCTGGCCTCCAACGGTAGGGGGGGGGCTACATTGGGGGGCTCTCTCATTTCATGTCAGTTGAGGTAACATCTGCTCTGGGGGCTCTAATAGGCCTTGGTGTTTGGTGGTGAATAAGCAGGTAACTCTTTGGCGAAGATAAGTTACCTGTGGCTAGTCAGTGTTCCTAAAAGACCTTCTGCATGGGAGAGTTTCTGGGTTCTAGGGTGAATCGTTGCCTAGAGGCACATGGATAAATAGGCAAATGGTGGAACGCAGTGGCTTGGCTCACGGTGCTCAGCTGCTCTTAGATTAAGTTTCCTGGTCATTCCCTCTCAGAGAGGACTCTCAGATTTGCCCTTGTGACCCAAGGAAAGCAAGCCACTGGTAGGTGACCCTACAAACATGCTGTCACCTCAGAAACACACGGAACCAAAACTCCAGAAGAAGCTAGACACCAGATATATTTGAATCATACACACACACACACACACACACACACACACACACACACACACAAGGCTTCATGACTGGCTCCTCGTCAGCTTCCTACACACATTCTCTGACCCAACACTGTGTGGCCCACGGTGACACGCTCCTTGCCATTCCCCTAATACCTCTTGTGCTCTTGTTCTGAGCTTTTGTATGTCAGAATGTTTTTACACTTTCTCCTTATTTTAGGGATTCCTGCATGTCCTTCGAAATCAGCTCAAGTGTCATTTCCTTTTGGAAGCTGTTCCGACATCCTCAAACCAAGTGAAGTAGGTGATTCTTGTCTGTGACCCTATGTCAGTTAACTTGCTGTTCAGTCATTGTTTCCCTTTCTCATCTGTTGTTTAAACATACCAAGAGCTCTAGAGTCCTAGGCAGCGTCTTGTCCACCTCTAAACCTCTGGTGCCCAGGACAGAGCCTGGAATGAAGTACACGCTTCATTTGTGTGGGTTGAGTGTGTGGACACGTGTGTAACAAAGGCTCCGTGACTCCTAAATGTCATGTTCTTGGAACAAATATTGAATATTTGAATTTTTTTCCCCATGGTACTTGGGGATGTGTCTTTGTCACAAACACCAGTCATGACATTTCTCTCTTCTGGTGTTCATCCAGGCGACACGTTTTTATACGATGGAAGTCATTTACAAAGTACCACAGGTCCTGCAGCACCACTATTTAACTTCCCATTTATTATGACCATACCTTCTCTCCACCGCCCTGCTTCATCATACCTTCCATCGGACACCTTCCAACTCAGCGTAATCCTTCATTGCTGGAGATTTAGAGCCTACTCCTGAAATGAGCCAATTCTTATACATTAGCTCGGGGCAGCTCAAGTTTGTTCAGGTGGCAAAAAGCCTGGAAGAATGATGCATGCTGATGTGTTGAATTCTCATTTCAAGGAGAAGTAATTTGAATTCCAGAAAACATGGCTATAGTATATGTGTCCAGTATATGAAAAAAATCACAGCACTGAATGCAAGTATCTTTGGAAAAGAAGCAAGTTGGTGAACTAGACATAATTATTGTAGTCATTTATTTTTTTATTTCTATTTGTTGTGGAAAAGAATTGAATAGAGATATTCTACTATGGGGGCGCCCAGGTGGCTCAGTTGGGTAAGCATCTGCCCTCAGCTCAGGTCATGACCCCAGGGTCCTGGGATCAATCCCCACGTCAGGCTCTTTGCTCACTGGGGAGTCTGCTTCTCCCTCTTCCTCTGCTTGCAGCTCCCCTTGCTTGTGCTCTCTCTCTCTCTCTCTCTGTCAAATGAATGAATAAAATCTTTAAAACAAATTTTACAATAAAAAAAAATCCTATGGAAAAAAAATCCTATGTAAAGACTTGATTCTTACCCTGAGCCAGAATTCCTTCCTGGACAAGAGGGAATGTGTACATTTCAGAGTGTGTAATTATGTCACTTCCTTTGAAGTGGTTTGTCAAACTACGTTTCTGTAGGACACACATATTTCTTTAGAGCACGTGTACACACCTATTCACACAAGCAAAGAACAGAAATTTTTTTTCCAATTTACAGGTAAAGTTAATGAGTATTATTTGGTCCATTTTTTGTTTTTCTCTCATGATTTTTCTTCAGTTTTTTATTCTTCCCATGTCGCCCGTAGTAGAGGACAGGTGAATTTGTGGGTAGTGAATGATTGTTCCTGCAAACTCCACATGATGGTAATAATAATGACCACCCTTCATCATCTGTATTATATGTACTAAGCACTATGTGAAAAGGTTCTTTTAATATACATTATATAATGTACTCTCACACTAGAGGATTTTATTTTCACTTTACAGATGAGGAAATGGGTTACACTGGTTAAATAACTTGTCTAATGTCTCTTAAATCTATGCTGCTTCTTCATCATTGCCTTTCCCAGAAATTCTCCGGGAAATTGTATTGAAGTGGACAGGGGAAATTTCTCATTAAATCTCTTTGTGCTATTGTGTGATAAAAAAGATTGACCCAGAACTTTTCAGGGGTGTTCCATAAACCTTTTATTTTATTTCTAGTTTTGGTGGGGAGGGTCATTCTTTCCATTTTGCAAGGTAGCCAGACATGCATTGAACCTGAATGCCTTTGACAAGGGTCTGTTGCAACAAGGCTTCTGTAGTATTAGCAAGGTTATCTCAGCTAATTCTCAGTTTAGCTGCCCTCTTTCAAGCTCTATATTCATCCCTGGTGGGATGCTGACTTGAGTGGTCTTGTCCTAACACGCAAGGCCTGAGTTAAAAGCAGGTGCAGTGGGGAATGTATGAATGGGGACCCAATTCACAGGATAATGCATTTCTCCCCTTACAAAAAGAAATAGAGCTCTCTGGATGTATAGTCACCAAGAAGGTTTATTGACACATGAAATTCTGAATATAATTTAGATAAATCATTGAGTTTCCCCAGTCCTACCCCATGATTTGTGATGCTTTCCAGTGCCTCTGGGTTCAGAAATCAATGAATGGCTTGTGCTTATCAACATTTGCCATTCTTCATCTGTGACAGACAGAGTACGCGAAATAGATTCTTGTTAATTTTTAATAAGATTCACAAATAATAGCTCTTTGGGGGCATGGAAAAGAATATAGCTGCACAGAGTTTATTCTAAGATATATTAAAAACCCACATCAAATATACATCAAAACACATAGTATAGTGCTCACAGGTATAGTCCAAATAGCTGAATAGCTGTCCACAAGAGCATCCATTTGCTTAAAACGTGTCTCAGGGTGGGTGCACCCATCACGTACAGCGAACCATCTGTGGCTTTCCATTAATACTGAGCTGGGGTAAGCCCTTTGGTAAGGGTACCTCCCCAGGCCTGCTCTCTGCTTTCCCAGCATGACTGAGAAGGTCACCATTGTGAACAAACACTCCTACCCCTTCTTCATGTTGTGAGGCATTATGATTCAGTTCACCCTTGGTGGCTTATGGGCAGTCTCACGTCACTTTTTTAAAAGCTGCTCATGAGGAACAGGTACGGTGTGATGACAGGGAATAACACAAGAGCACTGCTACAATGCTTATCCTGAGGGAGAAAGTAGGTCTCCCTGGTGGTGGATATTGTTGATCCTTGATGCCTTCTGATGTTACCGAAGACTTGACGCCCTTGTTACCTTTAGTGACAAGTCAAGTCTCCGTCATCGGCTCCCTGTCTTTGACATGGAAGTTAATCAGACTTCAGTATCTTCCCGTTGCTCTTTTCTCTTCACACACTGCTGGTGAGCTATCTGATTTAGTCTGATGTCTTCATCTTCCACGTACATGCTTTTGTTTTCAGTTCTAGCCTCTATCCTGCCATTCAGTCATAGAAATCTAAATATAGGCTGTGCACCTGCACATGGCACTACCTCAAAGTCAGAATTTCAAAAACAGTACCCGTTATCCCCGCATTCTCTACTCTGATTCTCCTAGCTAGTGGTCCAATCTTCTCCAGGAACAGGGAAGTCATCCTTGACTCAACTCTCTCCTGCGTATCCCTCATCCAATCAACCCCCAAGCCATGCCAATCACTTCTTCAGAATGTTTCTAGAATGTACTCCCTTTCTGTTCTTCTGTCTACCCACTTCTACTGGCCAAGTAGAGGCCCTCGCCATCTCTTGCTTATGCAGTTTCATTAGCTCCCTGTTTTCTTTTACTCCTGTCTTGCTCCAACTCTTTCATCTGTCCTCTGCAGAAAACCAAAGTGGTCTTTACAATGTATACTTGAACATATCTCTCTTATGCTTAAGACGCTTAATTCTTCATTGACTGTATGATGAAGTTTAAGTTCCTTAGAGTGACACATAAATATACCTTTATGTCCTGATACGGTCTTCCCCCACATTTAATTTCTCCTCACTCTCAACCTCATATTTTACACTCCAATAAATACACATCATGTTCCTTTAGGACTCTGTGCCTTCATTCACCTTGATCCCTCCAAGAAAGACACACATTTTCTCATCTTGGCTAACACTTATTCATCCTTCAAGGTATTATTTCCTCCTGGGAGTCATTCACTAACTCAAAGTTGGATTAAGTATTCCTTTATGCTTGCAAAATACCCAGTGGATAGCCATTTTTTTCCTGACTACTTGGGTAATATATTATGTATCAGTCTTACCTACAATAAAAGCTCCTTAGGAGCTGCTTTCATATTTTATTCTTTTATTTCATTCTTATATGCCTAGTGCCTAGTATAATGCCTGACATGCCCCGTGATGTCCTGATGTGAACTGAGAGGTGTTTTGAACATTACATGGGGCATGACTTAAAATATGAGGTCCCTCATAATTATATCTTTTTATTCTATGTTAAACGTGTTTAATGAATGCATTTCTGATTTTTGGATGGTAGGGATATAGGAGGAAGATAGGGTATGGTTTATTCTGAAGGAACTTACCAATGTAATCAGGGATATAAGATATTTGAAAGTCACTATTGAATTATACATATTATGTGTTTCCTAATATATACATACATAATTGATAAGTTTATATGCATTACTACTACAGATACATTCAGAGGATATTTACGGTTAGCAGTAGTATAACAGGCATTATGACAGGCCCTGAGGATTTGACAGCTTATAAAACATGATTCTTACCTCCAAGGATTTTACAGTTTAGTTTGGGAGTACACTGAGAAACAATCTGGAGGTCCTAATACAGTGTGATGGGTGTGTTTCTGCCCAGCACTGTCCTAGACACTAGGAATATACAGGAATAAGAGAACGCACCTTTCCTTGAGGAGCTCACACAAGAACTATTGCAGTGGATGTTACATGCAGTTCAGGCCAAAATAATCAGGGAAGGGAGAGATGACTATAAGTTTATTTACCTGAGTTTCAGGAAGGCAATGCCTTTACATCCCTCAGACAATAACTTGGATAAAATTGGGTGAGAAAGAGAACCAACATATTAATGGTAGATTATCAACATCCATTTGTATTTCTACTTCTTAGACTTTTACTGGATGGTGGCTTCCTAGAACTTCATAAAACTTTATAGCAGAAAACCTCAAAGGATCATAGGATGTTCGCTCATCTTCCATCCAATCAGTCAGCAGAGCAATGTGACAGCTGTGAAACTAACAAAGTAGAGAGGACCTCCAGTTTCAAGGACTTCAAAAATTGGACCAAAAAGCATTAACCCAAATATCAAAATGGAAAATGATCCTTTTAATCATTTGGCAGGTTACTTAACCAAAACTCAAGAAAAAACGTTCAGCAGAAATCTTCCTCAAGCAATGTATGCCATAACGGTGAGTAACTGCTTGCTTGTGCAGCATTCCAAAGGCCCTGCAGATTACGGTGTGACACGCATCAGATCACCAGGGGCTCCCAGTGCTCAGGTCCAAGAACCTGCGGTGCTAATGCTACTTTAATTAGTGCTTTAAATATTTTATTTATTAGACAGGTAGAGAGAGAGAGATAGCACAAGCAAGGGGAGCAGGAGAGGGAGAAGCAGGCTCCCCACTGAGCAGAAAGCCAAACACAGGGCTCGATCCCATGACCCTGGGATCATGACCTGAGCTAAAGGCAGACACTTCACCTACAGAGCCACCCAGGCACCCCTAATACTACTTTTGATGTAGAATAATTATGCTGCTTTAAAAAGTCCTTTTCTTCTGAGAACAGAGTGACATTTTTTTGTTGTTCCATGTCTTCTTGCTTATTTGGTCTTTGAGTGACAAGCAGCACACATATTTATGAAATAGCTGATCCAGGTAAAGGTAGGTTTCTGGTGATAAAACAGAAAGAAACGAGCTGGGACAGACATTGAGCAGAGAGCATCAGTGAATCACGTTCTGATCTATCAAAAGAGTGAGCAACATTTTGACACACTTTCTAGGCAAGGAATCTTATTCTACTTTTTAAAAATAAAGCAGAAATGGCAAAATTATTGAGGAAATACTGTTTATTGTTGACCTTTTCAACAATATGCTCCCAAATAAACATTCATAGTTATATGCTCTAGATTTTGGAAAAGGCCTTTGTCCTTTTTCAGTCAAGCAGACATAACTATGATTGCAGTTATAACAAATTTTTAGAAGCCATTTTAGGCCTATTAAGCAAGCAAAAGGCAATGATCACATGGATTGACTTTCATATATCTGTTCAATATATTTAAAGAGCTCTTGAGGACAATTAAAGAAGAAAAACATGTTCCCAATTCAGCTTCCCAACACTGAATAAACTGTACCTGATATCATGCTGGTGCTTATGTAACAATGCCCTGCTGATAATATGAGCTAGTGGTAAGCCATGGTGATCTCACTGAGTTGCATGTTATACATTCATTGCATTTTTTGTAGAACAAAATGTGAAAGAGAAAAAGAAACACTTCCATTTTTGTGATTATAGGGATTACTTTTAGTAAAAATTACCATCACTAAAATTATTATTACCTTTTCTATCAAGTGACAATGGCCAATATACATATAATGGTACTACTTCAGAATGTTCCAAAATGAAGAACCAAATAATAAAGCAGGCAAAATAGTGCTCTCATCCTAATAAAATGGTGGACTAATTTCTTCTTAAACCTTGTGTTAGAGGGGCACCTGGGTAGCTCAGTCAGTTGAGCATCTGCCTTTGGCTCAGCTCATGATCTCAGGGTCCTAGGATCAAGCCCTGCATCAGGCTCTCTGCTCACTGGGGAGTCTGCTTCTTCCCCCTGCTCGTGATCTCTCTCTCATAAATAAATAAAACATTAAAAAAAAAACAAACCTCTTGTGCTAGAAAATATCTGGAAGTGATGAATAAATTATGACCATTAAATTTAAAGTATAGCCAAATTCAACAAAAGAAAGGATATCCCCAAGTGACAAAAATTACCTGGAAGTCAGGATCTTAAACACACAACTTGACATTGAAACAAGGGGAAGAGGTTAAAGTGGTGATGGATGTGGTGGCACAGAGAAGGGGAAAATTAGGAAGGTTATCATATTTTGTAATATCTCGGACGTTAGGTTTTAATTTCCAATACAGACAAATCGTAAATCTTAAGGAAGACAGACAGTTAGAAAATAAGAGACCTCTCCATAGACGTGGAGCCATTAAAGAACTGTCGTAAATAAGGAGTAAAAACATTCTGAGTTATGACTCTGGTTTAGACCAATGCTCTCACAGATGATGAACACTGACCCAAAAGATACAGAAAAGATAGACTTAAGGCACTGAAGAGAAGATAAAATGAGGAAGATTATAGAAGACAGGCAAATTTTGGAAGGGAATGGCGTAGAGTCAGTCACTCATTCTCGTGGCATTTACCTAGAAGGCGTGCATCACGTGGGGTAGCTAGAAATCCATGAAGAAACTCGGGACAAAGAACTAGGGGATGGAGTTTGTGGCCACTTCTGCTGCTGCTGGAAAAGTAGTAAAGGACCCCATAAAAGAGAGAACAAAAAAGAGGGAGCTCCAAATCACATATGTAAGTTCTGACCCCAAGTCTGGCCAATCTTCAAATCGTGGATGGTAAGAACAGATGTCAGCTAAGGAAAATGGACCTCTCTTGTCCTATGATATGAACCTGCAAATGGCCCACACTGATCCCTGACTTATACATGCATTAGACTCAACACAGCATAGCAAAGGCTTAGAGAACTGCACCAACCATCCCAATTTCTTGATCCATGAATGCACAAGACAGACCCAAAGAAGCTGAACAAAGACTTCAACAACTGAACTGACATTGGAATTACTAAGAGCACCAGAAAGCAACGCAGAACCTGTGGCCTTAACCAAACCTCCCAAAACCTTACATTGTCCAGAGGATTTTTGACATGACCCAGAGCCTTAGGAGCACAACATTCAAAATATCGAGGATGAAATCTGAAATTATTTTGATATACCAAGAACCAGGAAAATGTGACCACTACTCAAACCCCAAGATGACTCATATGTTGGAGTTAACAGCCGACTTTAAGGCAGCTAATATTTCCTCTACAGTTAAGCATTTCAGAAATGAGTGGAAAGATAGGGGTTCTTAGGTAAGAAAAAGAAACTATAAAAAATTAATCAAATGGAGATTTGAGAACTGGATAGCATGATGTTTGTAATAATTCACTGGATAGGCTGGGCACCTGGGTGGCTCAGTGCTTGAGCGTCTGCCTTAGGTTCAAGGTGTGATCCCAGGTCCTGGGATCAAGTCCTGCATTAGGCTCCCCACAGGGAGTCTGCTTCTCCCTTTGCCTGTGTCTCTGCCTCTCTCTCTGGGTCTCTCATGAGTAAGTAAATAAAATCTTTAAAAAAATTCACTGGATAGGCTTAATTGTATGGATGGCAAAAGAGTCAGTGAAATTAACAATAAAATGATAGATACACAACCTGAAGAACAAAGAGAAAAAAGAGAAAAATATCAGTAGAGCCTCAGAAAAATGTGGGTTAATATCAAAAGGACTAACAGTTATATCACTGGAGTCACAAAAGCAGAGGAGATAGATACTGGTACAGAAAGGGTACCTTAAGAGATAGTGGCTAAAATTTACTCAAATTTAGGCAAAACTGTAAATTTATATAGTCAAGAAGCTCACTATGCCAAACAGAGTAAACTAAAACAAAACCAAATACCCATTGCAAGACACATCACTGTTTAAACTCAAAAATAAGGAAAAAAGTCTTGAAAACTGGAAAATGCAGACACTTCACATAGAAGATGGACTATGTGCAGTTTTCTGGTATACCAATTACACTTCCACTGGGGGAAAAAAAGATTGAGGAAAGAGCAAGAGACATGGCATATATCTGTAAAAGACTATTATATTTTTAAGAGCTTCAAAATATGTACGACTGTTTAAAAGCAAAAATTATCATGTTGTCTGATGGGTTTTTAATGTATGTAAAGTAAGTATGATTGAGCAGAAGAGGCAGGCTCAAGGAAATGATATGGTTGTAAATCATCTATGTTTTACTTAAAATGGCAGAGTAAGTAGACTGTGAAAGGGAATTTAAGTACATTTCTCCTCCCCAGAGCAACCGCTAAAGAAATGATTTAAAGAGGGATGCCTGAGTGGCTTGGTTACACACCCCAAATTTGATTTCGGCTCAGGTCATGATCTCAGGGTGATGAGATCAAGCCCCACATGGGACTCTGCTAGGTGTGGAGCCAGCTTAAGATTCTCTCTCTCTTCCTTTGCCCTGCCCCCTCCTCCCCATGCATCTCTTTCTCTCTAAAAAAGAAAGAAAGAAAGAAAGAAAGAAAGAAAGAAAGAAAGAAAGAAAGAAAAGAAAGAAAGAAATGATACAAAGAAAATTCATCAAAAATGCAATAGATAAATTTAAATGGAATATTAAAAATATTCCAATAATCCAAAAGAAAGAAGGGAAAGAGGCACAGAGGAACATAAAAAGAGGGGACACAAAGGAAACAAATAACCAAACCGTAGTGCTAAGTCTAGTCATATCAATAATTATATTAAATAAAAGTGCTTTATATTTAATAAAAGTGCTTTTATATTAAATAAAAGGGAGCACAAATCAAACAAAACAGAAATTGTTAGCTTATATTTAAACAAAACAAAAAGACCTGACTATATACTGTCTACAAGAAACCCACATTAAAAATAAAGACATAAAAAGGTCAAAAGATAAAACTATATAAATGCTAATCAAAAAAGAGTTGGAGCAGCTTTACTATCAGTAAAGTAGACTTCAAAACAAGAAATTTTTCAAGGATAAAACGGTTTCTTGAAAGTATTGCATAATGATAAAATATCAGTTCACCAAGACATAACAATCCTACATGCATCTAACAAGAGCTCTTGTCAATACATGAAACAAAAATTGACTGAACTCAGAGGAGAAATACAAAAATCCACACACATGCTTGGAGAATTCTATACTCATCCCTCAGTAATCAATACAACAAGGAGACAAAAAAAGAAAATCAATAAGGATACAGAAGACCTGAGCAACCAACTTAACCTGATTAACATTTCTAGAATGCTGTACAACGCAGAATGCGCATTTTTTTTCAAGTACTTATGGAACATTCTCCATGATAAACTATATTCTTGGTATAAAAAGTCTTTGACAAAGTCAAAATATTTCAAATCATGTAGCATATACTCTCAGACCATAATGGAATTCACTCAGATAATAGTAAAAATATCTGGAAAATCCCGCAAACATTTACAAATTAAACAACACACTTCTAAATAATGTAATGGGTTGAAAAGAAAATTATGTAAGAAATTTGAGATTAGGGATGCCTGGCTGGCTCAGTGGTTGAGCCTCTGCCTTTGGCTCAGGTTGTGATCCCGGGATCCTGGGATCAAGTTCCACGTCGGGCTCCCTGCATGAAGTCTGCTTCTCCCTCTGCCTGTGTCTCTGCCTCTCTCTGTGTGTCTCTCATGAATAAATAAATAAAATCTTAAAAAAAAAAAAAGAAATTTGAGATTAATTTGAATTGAGTGAAAACAAAAATACAAATAAGAAAACGGGTGAAAAACACTAAAAGAGTGATCAATGAGAGCATTACATGCTTATACTAAAAAAAGTTTTCACAAAGAAAGTAGCAAAAAGGGAATAAATTAAATCCAAAGCAAGCAGGAAAGAGGATAAAGACAAGAGCAGAAATCTTTGAAATTAAAAACAAAGAAAGAAAAATCAATGAAACAAAAATTCTGTTTTGTGAAAAGGATTAATAAAATTGATAAACCTCTAACCTGATTGACTGATTATTAAGTATGACTACATTAAAGTGAAGAGCTACCTATCAGAGCATACCATGAAAATGAAAAGGAAAACCATACGATGACAGAAGATTTTTGCAGCACAATAAAACCCAAATGCTTATTATCTAAACTCTAGGATATACGGAGAACTTCTAAATATCAATTTGTAAAAGAGAAATAGGCAAAGGCTATAAAAAGGCCACATACAGAATAGGGAGCACTGTTGTCCATTCAACATTTTTACACATGCTCTTCGTTGTAGTCAGGCAAAGACAAGTTTTAAGAATGAGATGCCATTTCATAGGCGTTGATTTGGAAAAATAATAAGTCTGAAACTTATGTGTGGATCTGTAAGAAAACTGGTATTTTTATCCATTGCTAGTAAGAATGTAAATTGGTACCAGTCCCATGAGGAGCGATGCAGTGGCCTGAAGTTGAGGTAAAGATGGTCATGGCCTATGAGTGAGCAATACAACTTTGATGCGGATGCCTCGGAGAAACGAAGGTAAACGTGCTTGGAAAACATGCACAAGGATGTATTAATTTTTTTAAAAACTGTAATGGAGGAAAAAGTGGAGACAATTTAGTTCTATGGGATATAATGCAGTTAATACATTTTGAAATTAAAAAAAAATACTGCATGTTGTTTATGGACACCTGCAATCAAGTTTGAAAACACGGTGAGGAATGATAGACCATAAACATCGTAATGCTCATTACACCCGAGGAGGGACAGGAGAGGACAGCTGTATCGTTAAGGCTTTTGGTTTGTTCTTAATAAAAAGAGATCGGAGGCAAAGAAAAGTAATTTTTAAAAAGAAAGGAGATACCACAATTACCTATAACTCTTATGTATACAGTTCACTTTACAGTCTTTTTTTCTTGCCCACTGGTATTTCTTGTGATGATAATTTCAGAGTTGGTCAACTGAGGGATCCAGGGATGGTGAAAAAAGGGAACAAAGTCTTCTCATTTGCCTTCTACTTTTAGACACCATTCTTAGGAAAGGCAGGAGCTCTAACTGGAATGTACACATTTAAGTTCTTCCTAATTGGCTACAGGTTGAGGTGTGATTCAGAATCCCTGATGTCCCATTTCTGACACCTGGTTTTGACACTTTGAAATTTCTTCTTTTTATGGGTCAATGACTTCGTCCGTACCAGAACAGGCATGTGAGAGATAGATCTTTCCATTCTCCCGGACGTGTTTTCAGATGTTTTAGAGGGTAGCTGAACATCATTCGAATGTCTTTTCTTGTTCCCCAATAGCAGTCTACTTTAATTGAGGAAGAGCCCCAGAAACTAAGTCAAAAATAGAATGCTGGAATGCAATGCTACGTCACATTGACAATACTGACATAGAAATAAGTTGCCACTGTCATATTAGGTGAAGAAAACCTTCCAGATCCACAGTATGCTCCCAGGGATGTAAAAAAATTATGTTAAAATGAACAACGGTGATAAATACATGCATTCCCAAGGTGAGGGTAGAGTACACACTCTACAAAATGTTGACCATGGTTACCACCAGTTAATAGGATCTGTGGGCACGTTTTGTTGCCTTTCCTGTTTTGTCTGCTGTGCAATGGATGTTAGCCCTTTTGTAATTTAACAGGTTCAGCCTCAGCCAGAGGACAATTAATTTGGATGAAGGAAGACTTCAGAACTATCATGCCTGTTTTTGCTCACTTCCTAGAAGAAGCGAGGGGACGTTGGACTGCTGCCGAATTATGTCTATGGCTGATTCAAAGGTGGTTAAAGTTTATTTTGTTTCCAAATTTGTAAACGAATTTGGTTTGAAAGGTGTAGGTTTTCCAATCTTTGTGATCTTCACTTCTGGCATAGGCCTAATACAAAATATGATTTTAATTTAAGGCCTGCAGCCAAAATCTAGACTAGTTGCTTACCTTTTTTTCCTAAAGTAGAGTATTTCTGAGATGCAAAATCTAGATGACTCTTGCAAGAGGGATGGTTTATATTTTCCTCTCCATTTGTATTAGTAACAACGTAGTATTTTGGTGGGTATTTATCACATAGAATTGAATGAAAAATGAGTTTTACTAAAATGCAAAATGAGGTCACTTTCTATACCATCCTCAAGTAATAAAAAGGCAAAATTATGGCTTAAGCTATTCTAAGAAATAGAGAATTTGTGAAATCTTTACTCTCCAGCATTTGGACAATACCTAACCTGAATATTTTGATGCCATTTGCCAAGCAGGCAGCTGAGAACACAAAAATGCTTGCTAGGGTATTTTTTTCCCTTCTTTTCCTGCTTGAATTTCTCATCCATAATACATTGGATTGACTTTATTTTTATTTTTCTTTAGTAGTTTAGTATAAAGGCAGTTCACAATGCTTTCCTCTAAGTTCCTAAGATGACTAAAGTATCAAACTATGCACCCACATTTCTAAATTAACAAGGTGTTTATTTGACCTAATTAACAAGATATTTACCAAAAAAACATGAAAAAAAAAAGAGTAGAATTCTTAGTTGCTCTATCAGTCAGCCTCAGGCAGTTAAAATCTCTGAGCCAAATAGCTCTGTTATTTGCACAGTTGTATTATTGTAATTTAAAATCAGTGCAACTCGAATTAATAAAAAGCTCTGGTAGAGAATTATTTATTCAGTCTAATTTGGCATTTTTTTCTGACTGTATTTCTCCTTACACACTTAATATATTTAAAGATATGCTGCAAATTATCCCTGACACAGTACAGCTTTTCAGATTGGTTAAGATTTCTACCGTGAAAGCCTTTGCTGTAGCTACTCCCCCCTCCTGGAAATTTTTTTATGCAGGTATCTGCTTTGATAACTCCTTTACCAATCCCTGGTTTCTGCTCAGTGCTCACATTGTCCACATGGCTTTTCTTAAAGAACCTATTTTATTCGGTAAACTTCTTGCACTCACATCCTCTCCTTGACCCCTACTCCCCAAACTCTCCGTACTTTGGCCTACTTTTACATTTTCCCATAGCAGTTATCACCTTCCACCATACTACGTAATTTACTTATTATATTTATTGCTAGACGTATATTTCTTCCTCCTAGAATGTAAGCTCTTCAAGGGCAGGAATTTGTATCTATTTTGTTCAGCGATGTATATATACCAAGTATTAAAAATACTTCCTGGCTCATCATGGGCACTCAATATATATTTGTTTAATTAAGTGAAATTAAAGGCTGTGTCAGTGAAAGGTCAGCAGATTATGTCAGTGTTTTTGGAATATATATGACATAGCGTGTCACATTGTAACTGGGTTTCAGATGATTTTTCCTGGTATACTCAACGAATAAAGACACTAGTGTTGCCCCAGCATACATGGATTCTGATGAATGAGGCAAAATTATGGCCACAGACAGATGACTGCTTAGTTATCAGGAAACACTAATGGCCGTGTTACAGTCTGAACATTTTTAATAAGATTTCATCTAACTGTCCCTTCCTGTTGTAAAGGTCTTTCACAAAGGAATATTTTAATCTAAAAATGTTTCTCAAAAATCAAGCCATGGACTGATAAATCAGCCCCTTTCCAACACTTTAGACATGCAGCAGCGAGAATGAGAAGAAGAATGAAGTATAAGATAGAGAGAGGCACTGGAGCATGGTTCTGGGTTTCAGAGTGAGGTTTCAGTGGTATAGGCACTGGAGATGTTCTGGGAGATGTTCTTTTACATCATCATCTTATAGTTATGTGAGAAAACAATGGATCAGAGTGAACTGGGATTGAATGATCTAATCAAGCCAGGATACTCTTAGGATTTGGGGCCATTGGGTAAATGAGTTGTTCCAAAGTGGCCGCCTCCTTCAAGGAAACCCAAAACAATGACCAAGCACTACAGAAAATGTGTTTGACTGGCCCCAAGTAGCTAGGGTAAGCCATAATAGAGGACTCACATCTGGGCGCTGCTCAGGATGATGGATGGTGTAAGTGCAGCCTAATTAGTGTCTTGGGATGGACAAAAGAGCTAATGTGGGAGAGTCAGCAGTTTGTAAATCTATTGCCAACATCCTGGATGAATCTGACCTTTGCAGTGCCAGAGGGAAAGAAGGGAAAGATGACAATTCGACACATTGGTACCAAGGGCTAGCTCCAAGGAAAGTTCATACTTCATTTTGAATAAAATTTTAATGATGAACCCATAGCAGAATCCATAGGTACCCATATGCTAGAAAGATCTCTGTTATTTTATATTTTACTAGGCTAGCATAGTTCACACATGTATCAAAAAATACATATCTCATTTTGGGTACCTAATTTTCTTTTCTAGAATACACGTCTCTGTGTGTGTGTCCATGTGTGTATCAAACACGTCAAATAGATATATCCTAAAGCCGTGTTAGGTTGTAAATTTTAATTGTCATCAATCAATCTGGAAGTCTGTTTCTTGGGTTGAAAATACTATGCTTTTCCACTTAGGCCATGAAGTAAGTGTTTTCATTAATTAGGGAGGCAGGGCAGCATAGTTGTCAGCCCCCCATTGCTAGGACTCTAGAGTTCTAATCCCAGCTTCACCACTTACCAACAAAGTGGCCATGGGCAAATTACTAGCCTGAGTTTCAGTTTCTTCCTTCATCACAAAAGGGGAATAATACCCCCCAGAGCTCTTGGAAGAGTTCAATATGATAATGTACAGTTTGCAAATTTTAGTACTTTTCCTTCCCATTCTCAGTGCCCTTCCATTATTTCACTGCTTTCCTCACTGACTGTTCATATAGAAGGGTCTACTGTTTCACTCTGTTATGGTGGAGAGAATATTTTTAAAAATTTATGACAAACCCAGACACTTGAACATGGTACCTTCACCTATGAATTTCCAATTTCATGCTGAATATAGCTTAATTCACATCAATTCTTTACTGTGCAGAAACAAACTCTTCTTTTTTCTCTCTGATACATAGACATCTCTCAGACAAAAGGAAGAAAGACTCTGGGATTGATAAAGTGACTGTAAATGATGGGGTGGGGTAAACACATCCCAAATCTCAATAGCTTGTTGATCCCTATCCCCTGTTGTTCCTGTACACGTTCAGAAGTTCCTCGAACCCATTTCACTAGGTCTTGTCTCTTCCACGGGCTCACACGATCCCCAGGCCTCTCTCTACCTGTACAGTAGCTGGAACCTACCTACCTAGGTAGACTCAGCCCGTTCACTACCCTTCCCTCAGTGTCTTACCTGCTACACACCCCGACCTCTGCTGTCACCCTCTCTGGAAGAGATCATTTCCCCTATTCTGATCTATTTAAGAATCTATCATGGTTCTCCTAAGCATGATTTCTCTTGCCATTTATCTTTGTTCTTGCCACTTGTCTTTGTTCACTAGAGCCTAGATCCTAGAGTCTACTGCCACGAGCAAGGTTCCACCCTCTTGGGGACAGTCTCCTAGGGCTGTTTCTCACCACAAGCTTTACAGGCCAGATCTAGAGTCAGGAGCTCCTGTCCCGGCCCTGATCTAATTCTACTGAGCCACCTACGACTGACACAATATATACTTGTTATATACAAAGCAATACATCATAGTGGTTTGGGATCCAGTTATCTGATCCTTTACCAACTCACCTTCTGGTTGCTCACTTACTGCTTGGTTTTGAGCAAGTTCCTTCCCTTTGCCTCAAACTGTCTCATCTCTAAAGTGAGGTGATGGCAATGCCTCCTTGTAGGGATAGTCTAAAGTTGAAATGGGGCATCCAATATGCTTAGAATAGAGCTTGTCGCGTAGGAAACATTCAGTTGATGTTTGATATCATTACATTTCATAAGAATAGCAATCTGAATAACTTAAGTAGGAAACCAACAGCCAGTAGACCTAATTTCTCTATATTAATAACAGGTTCTAAGGAAAGATGGCCAGCAGGAATGATCATCATCCATTTATAGACAAGTCAATGTGGAAGCTCAAAACAGTTCCATTTGTTTTGAGGAAAAGCTTCGAGAAGCCTTTCTCTTCTGTATAAATTCTCCCCAAATCTCAGGTCTTCAGAAACCGAGATTATACATCTACCAAGGAAGAAAAGTCCGTGTGTTACTAATTTCCCATTTATTTTTCAAAATGTGAATTATTTCCTTTAGGACACAGCTCTATGGGCCTGAACTAATTTCGATGGCACTCCCATATTAATTTACATCCCTCTCTGAATTGGAGCTAATTTTTAAGACTTCGGTGCAGTGTTTTAACTGAACTTCTCTAGAACACCAAAATCGCCTGCACTAGTGTTAGATCACAGAGTCAAAGGAGAGCAGCATCTATGGACTCCCAGGGAATATTTCTCAGAGTTAAGGGTTGACTTTTTAACTAATTGGCTAATTCACTTATTGTCCTTTGACTTCACATGTCATGGGATCAAATCCATTAGGAGTAGATTAGATCGACTCATCAAGAAATAGGAATTTTTCTTACTCGTTCATCCTTCTCAATTAATAATGAATGTCCAGTCACCAAAATTATAGCTCACTTGAGGTTATTTTTACTGTGCTGAACTATTTTCATAGTATATTTAGTCAAATTGGAAATTGGAAAATTTTGCTGTTAAGGGGATTTTCACAGCACAGTTTTAATAATTCAACTACCTGTACCCCTGGGCAAAATGACTGCTTGTTGGCAAAGTCACAGCCAATTGTATTATTTGAAACTTTAAATGCTCTTCCCCCTCCCCCGCCCCCAAATGTTGGAATTATCTGTAAGAGAGTGAGGGACTCAGGACATAATTGCAGCATTATTTCATTACCATAGTTGCACTTTCTTCTTGGAGATCTGTGCAAATTTGGAAACTCATTTTTTGTTTTGGGTTTGTTTTTTTGTTTTGTTTTGTTTTGTTTTTTGGAAGGAAGAAAATAAAAGAAGCACACTCTCATTGTAAGTGGGCTACCATCACCTTCTCTAACTCTTTACAGCGACTCTAGTATCACATGTTAGAGGAGAAGGGTTACTACTGTAAGCTGTTAGCACAGCTAAATAAATTATCTCAAATATCTATTTGGTATGAATTCCAAAGAGCCGGGCTAATGGTCAGTATTGAACTTTATCAACCAGTTGCTTTTAATTAATTAGTGACCTAATTAACTTTTGAGCACCTATTTTGTGAGAGGCATTCTCATCAGTCGTGATACATCAGTGGATGAAATCGCCAAAGATTTCTGCCATTTTCGGTCAGATTCCACTGCAGGGAGTGGGAACAGGGTAGAGAAACAGCCACTATATGACAGATTTAAGTAATTGTTTGGACATGTTAGAAAGTGATATACACTATGGGAAAAGGAGACCAGGGCAAAGTGAATCCCAAGTAGGGGAAGAGGTTGCAGCTTAGGGTGGTTTGGGGGTGACACCCTAGGGCCACAAAACTGGTTGCACACCCACGTCAAGGGGTGGGGAAATGAAGCCGCATATATTTCTATTTTCGGCATCAGAGGCCTATCTAATATTAAAAATATATATCATCCTTCCCTTCTCCGACCTGTTTCAATGCAGTTCCTGGCTTTGTCTCTCAGCGCTGGAGATGAAATAAATTATAAAGGAAATGATACGGCTGGGCCCGTCAGATCTTATGAGATCTTGCCTAATTTAAGCTCTATGGGTACCTATTTCCCATCAATTGTCCCAACTCCGGATGGAGGAAGAAAGCACTGAGGAAGGGACGCAGTTCAATTCACTCGGCCTAGGAGCCCTTATCCCAGTGAAGTGCTGCAAAGGGGCAGAAGGGCCTCTGGAGCCCCCCAGGCTGCAGCACTACCCGGGGCCAAGTGATGCGTGCTCAGCGAGAGCATCGTGCACATATTCGTGTGTGGAAGGAGAATCATCATAATCTGAGGTTGGGTCAGGGCTTTCCGGGAAGGTGAGAACAAGGTTGGACCTTTGTCAGCCTGAGGGTGCTGTGATGCACGTGCAGGGGCGAAGGCACCCCAAGAAGTCACAGCAGCAAGGGCCGTGCCCCTGGGACTGTGCCGAGCAGCAGGCCTTAGCCGGGGCCTAGAGAAAGATGCCCACACCTCAGAGCTCCACACGGGCTGGGCCCTGTCACACGCTGCCCGCCCTGCTCTACCTACAGACCCAGAGCTGCCCCCAGGGGCCCGGGCCCAGGGCCGACTCTTGCACCTCGCACCCCCGGGAAGGTGAAATGGAGACTGAGCGCATCTCCCCCATGACGCGGACGAACCCCGCTGGCCTCACCTGGTCCGTCCTAGGCTCCCCGCCTTTGGGCCCGAGTCCGGGACAGTGGAGCCCTGGGCTGAGCCGGGGGAGAGGCCGAGGAAGCTAGAGGGGGGAGTTGGTAGGAAGAAGCCCCCCCCTCCCGCCGGGGGGGGGGGGGGGATGCTGAGCAGGTGCGGGGGGAGGGGCAGCCAGGCCGAGGAAGCTAAAGGGGGAAGTTGGTAGGAAGAAGCCCCCCCCCCCCGCCCACCCGCCGGGAGGATGCTGAGCAGGTGCCCAGGGGGGCGCGGCCAGGCCAGGGACGGTGCAGCAGGCTGGGCCCCCGGGGTGGGGGGGGCGCCGACACCCGCCCTGCAGGCGGCCCGGGCATGCGGAGGTCCTCAGCCCCGCATCCGCGCCTCCCCTCGCGGCCTGGGTCGCCGACCAACCGCCGCTGACCCGCACCCGCTGGACAGACGGCCCCGCCCGCGGCCGCCGGGACCCGGGAGGCCGACCCGCTCCTCGAAGCTCCGGGCGGCGCGGGGGCCGGCGCCGGGCATGCTCAGTAGGCGCGGCGGGCGGCGGGGGCGGCGGGGGCTCCGGGAGCGGGGGGCGAGGGCTCCGGGGGCGGGGGCTCCAGGGGGGGTGCTGCGGGGGGCCTCCGGGGGCGGGGGGCTCCAGGGGGGTGCTGCGGGGGGGCCTCCGGGGCGGGGGGCTCCAGGGGGGGTGCTGGCTGGCGGGGGGGCCTCCGGGGGCGGGGGGCTCTCAGGGGTGGGTGCTGCGGGGGGCCTCCGGGGCTGGGGGGCTCCGAGGGGGGTGCCTGGGCGGGGGCCTCCGGGGGCGGGGCGCCCAGGGGGGGTGCCTTGGCGGGGGGCCTCCGGGGGCGGGGGGCTCCAGGGGGGGTGGCTCTGCGGGGGCCTCCGGGGGCGGGGGGCGGGGGACGACCAGGGGGGTGTGGGCTGGCGGGGGGGGCCCTCCGGGGGGGCGGGGGGCGGGGGGCTCCAGGGGGGGGTGCTGCGGTGGGGCCATCCGGGCGGGGGGGCTCGCAGGGGTGGTGCTGCGGGGGCGCCTCCGGGGGGGCGGGGGGCGGGGGCCTCCAGGGGGGTGCTGCGGGGCGGGGGGGCCCTCCGGGAGGGGGGTCGGTGGCGCTGTGAACGGGGCGGGGGTGGAGCTCAGGGCGGGGGGGGCCTCCAGGGGCGGGGGGGGGAGCTCCGGGAGCGGGGGTGGGGTGCGGGAGCTCCGGGAAGGCGGGGCTCCGAGGGGGGGGTTCCAGGAGCGGGGGGCTGCGGGGGCTCCGGGAAGGGGGGTCTCCAGGGCCTTCGAGGGCGGGGAGAGCTCTAGAGGCGGCGAGAGGGTCCGGGGGCGGGGTCTCCGGGGATGGCCTGGGGGGGGGCTCCGCGGGCGGCGGGGGGGGCTCGGGGATGGCGGGGGGGCTCCGGGGGCCGGCGCGCGAGTGCCCCCCGCCCCCCCGCCCTCTCTCCCCCCTCCCGGATCTCCCCCCGCCCTCCCTCCCCTCCCCCTCCCCGCTCTCCTCGCCCCCCTACCCCTCGCCCACCCTCCCCTCCCCCCCCTCCCCCCCCTCCCCGTTCCCCCATCCCTCCTCTCCCCTCCCCGCTCTCTCCGCCCCCCTCTCCCGCCCCGCTGCGGGCGTGCCTGAGGCCGGGCAGCCGCCGCCTCCGAGCGCCCGGCCCCCGCCCGGCTCCGCCCCCGCCGCCGCCGCCGCCGCCGCCGCCGCCGCCTCCCGGTCCCGCGTCCCCGCGCGCGTCCTGCCGCCGCCCCGAGCGCCCCCACGGCCAGCGGGCCCGGGCTGCAGCCCCTCGGCGAGGCGGCCGGGCGGGCGCGATGCGGCCGGCGGTCGGCGTCCCCGCGCTGTGCCTGCTGCTCCGGCTGCACGCCGCAGGTAAGGGCGGGCGGGGCGCCCCGGGCAGGCCGGCGGGGGGCGGGCGGGGGCGCTCGGGGCGGCGGGCCGTGCCCGGGGCCGCGGCGGGCGGGGGGCGCCGGTGCACCTGTTGGAAGACAGGCCGAAAACTTGAGCTGGACGCGGCGTTCGAGGCTCCGCGCCTGCGACGGGGATCGCGGACGCCGCCGGGTGCACGCGGGGCGCTTGCCGGTCCTCGCCGTCCACGCACAGCCCCTCCGGGTGCACCCCGGGACCTGCGGCCGGAGCCACCTGCCACCCAGGTGGCGCCCCACCCCCACCCCCACCCCCGGGGGCTGCCACCTGCAGGACCTCGTCCCCGCCCAGGAGGGCCAAATCCCGGGTTCGCCCTAACGGTGCGGCTCGGGGCTCCTCTGGCCCCTGCTCCTGCCCTCGGGTTCTCGAAGCCAATGAAAGGAAGGCAGGCTTGGAATCCGGACCCCCTCCTCTCTCCCAGCATCGCGGCCGGCGACCCGGGCAGGGGCCTGGCGGCCGACAGCGCAGGGCTCTGGGGCCGGGCTGGGGAGCCCGGGCCGAGGCGGACGGGGACCCTGCGCCCCGACAGAAACCGGCTCGATACGAACGGAGCCAGCAGCCCTAGCGAGGACCTGGGGCATCTCCCACGCAGCCTCCCTACACATCCTGCCTTTGGGATACAGGCAGCGCCTGAGCGATGCAAGGGCTCGGACTGAGCCCTTTCTCCTTTTTAGACACGCGTGCACCAACGTAGGGTATGGCAGGGAGGTTCGAGGCGCCCTACTGCGACAGCCCTTGTCCGCTCAGGGGTCCTGCAGCCTCCGAGACTTTACCCCCGTGCGCTTGTCACCCGATCACACACAGTCACAGTCATTCATTCCTTCGGCTATTACATTTACCGAGCGTGTGTTATGTCCCAGGGATGATAACTAAAAATAATGGCTGCAACATAACCATTCCTGTGGTCTCTCTGCAAAAGGAGTGGGTGAGTTCCTTTCCTATGTGTGCAATAGTGAGAGTGAAATATGGTACTTTTTTTTTTCCCAGCCCGTGCTATTTTAATGTTATGGTGAACCTAGAACAAGTAACGCATGGGAACATTAAGGCTGTGATTAAGTGCACATGTTAATTGTTATAATTATGATGTTTCATTGTGAAATTTTTAATGGTTCTTTGGCACCTTTTGAAAACTAGCAAATAGCTATGACTTGGCCATTAAATTGTTTGCAAACAGCTGTAATGCATCATTTTATGACCCCATAGTTTTTTAAATGTTGAAATTTGAGATGAAAAAAAATACACATTGGGTTGAGTTTTATTTATGTTATTATGTATAACACTAGCACTGATGCAAACATCCATTGCCCCCCCCCAAAAAAGAAATTTTTTTTAAAGCCCCGATTCTTAACCAAGTTTAGGGACGATTTAGCTGATCTATCAAAAATGTCAGTGTAGTTATTTTTTAAAGCTAGCATATAAGAGATTCTAAAGATTCCATTTAATATACCTTAATTATAGCTTAAAAGTTATAAATAAACTTAAAATTAAGCAGGTGGAAACCATTTCTAAATTTATTGTAGGTGAACATTTGGGATGAAGAAAATAGAGGACTTTTGTTCATCAAAGAAGAAAGCCAGAAGTCTGTAGCCCTAGATTATACCTGGAGCTCTGCCGAAGGGTATATTACTAAAGACAAACCAATCCGTCTCTACTCTGACTTCCTAATTTGAAAAAATATATATATTCAATTTTAAATTAATAGGGCAATGCATTCATGGGCCATCATTTTCAGATTTCAATTGCAAGAGGCTATATGGAAATTAATTATCTTTATATTTAATATAGTGCTTTTGATAGGTGTTTTTTCACAGCAGATTGCAAGTTTAATATTGTGGTTGTCTTGCCAGTTTCATTTTGAATGCATTTTAATTTTAAACAGCAATTTTTGGGTCACAAGCTGTCATCAAATTAAAATTCATCCCAGTTATTTAATAACATTGTTAGGACTTCTCATTGGAACTGAAATAAACACGGACTTTTTGATCTAAGCTGCTGTAGGTTTGGGTAGGAAGAAAGTGAGTGTGTGGGAGTACACAGATCAAGAAGTCATGGATTTCAACACTTGTTGCCTGTCTGAGTTTTTCTTTTACAGAAGGCTCTCCTCTTAGGATGGAAGTGGGCTTAATAAGGAAGGGAAATGAATTCTGTTTTTTCTCACCCTCTTTAACTGAAAAGCTAATTGATCCATTTTGGTTATGCCCAGGGTGCCAGCAACTATTTTACGCTGGTGGAACTGAGGACAGGTTAGAACCCTTTAGGGGTGGGAGAGATTGGCGGATGGGGTGTGAGAGCTCTTCTCAGGGATACTAGGGACTGTTGCCTTCCAGATAATCGTTGCCCTAATGATAAGATACAGATTGTTTTCAACTTCAACGCCAGCTCCAATTATTTGATCATGATGGCCTGAGGCACGATGCAAAATAATAAACAAGCAAATAAATAAATTGATTAATTAATTAATTAATTCAGACCATTCCTGGGGCTCAATGGGAAAAAGTACTGTGGTCAGGCTGTAGTGTCTATGGGAACAAAAAGCGGCAGAGGGGTACAATACCGTGTAATGAACATCTCCAGGGCGTCCAGGTGGCTCAGTCACTTAAGCGTTTGCCTTCTGCTCAGGTCCTGATTGGGGGAGTGGGGGGGGTCCTGGGATCAAGCCAGAGCCTGAGGGCCCCCCCCTCCCTGCCCAGCCAGGAATCTGCTTCTCCCTCTGCCCCTCCCCCTGCTCCAGGCTGGAGCACTCTCTCTTTCCCTCTCTCAAATAAATAAATAAAATCTTAAAAAAAAAAAATCTCTAGGGAAAATAATCCTAATAAATTACTGAGTAAAGAACTTGTTAGATAACCTGGACTCAGCTCTTTCCATGGCAGTTCATTTTTGTTGTTGTTGTCCGTCCGACTGCTTACAGTTTGGGTAAGAAAACAAAGTTCCAGTAAATGGTAGACTGTATTTACTTTAAGTAGTAAAGAGCCAGTTAACAGCATAGTCAGGATGAAAGCCCGTGTTTTCAGACCTGTGGCCACATACTGTGGAAATCATACAACGGTTCCAATAGGAAAGGCTACCATTGAGTTAGTGGTGAGAAATCCTTTTTACCTACCCGTCCTCATTTCTTTTCTTTTCTTTTCTTTTCTTTTCTTTTCTTTTCTTTTCTTTTCTTTTCTTTTCTTTTCTTTTTTCTTTTCTTTTCTTTTCTTTTCTTTTTCTTTTCTTTTCTTTCTTTTCTTTTTCTTTTCTTTTTTCTTTTCTTTCTTTTTTTTTCTTTTTCTTTTCTTTTTTTTTAAAAGATGTATTTATTTGAGAGAGGGGAGGAGAGAGAGGAGGAGAAGTGAAAAAGAGAGAGAGAGAATTTCCAGTAGACTCCCCCATGAACACAGAGCCCCATGTGGGGTTCAATCCCATTACCCCAAGATCTTGATTTGAGCCAAAATCATGAGTTGGGCACTTAACCCACTGAGCCACCCTGGTGTCCCTAGCTGTCCTCATTCTTTATTCCTTCTGTGAACTAGAGTAATACATAAACCCCAGTTGAAAAGACTGCTTCAGGAATATCCAAGAAAGTGTGCCCCCATGATGTGGATAGTACCACAAGATCCACAGGTGGCTTATTTCCTTTGGTGTTTTTTCGTCTTTCTTTATCCAAAGAACTATATTCTGTTTTAGGAGATGATATTTATTGGGTCATATTTAAGTTGCAAGGAAGTGAAGGTCTTGAAATATCTTAAAAACTCTCAGGGGAAAGCTTTATCTTTTTCTAGTGACGTTTTGTTACCAACACAGAATGTGATTTCAGTGCATTATTCTCTCCCTGAGCTCTGGGAAAGGTCCTTTCAAATTTTCATGTTGTTCTTACTACTGAGCATTCTGGAAGGCACAGACACTGCCTTCAGTGGATCTTCTGAAGATGCGACATCTCAGAGAAATGCAGTCAAGTTCTCTAGTCTTTGAGAAGGAAGGATTCCTATGGTGAAACCCAGAGGATCAGGGAAGTCACTGGCAGAAGCACCACCTTCAAAAAGAAAGGGTTGACTGATAGGAAAATAATATGTTATTCTTGAAAATTTTAAGGTACCTTCTTTCCATGAACTCCAGAATCCACTTTTCCTTTTCAAAATCACTCAACACAATCCTTGCATCAGCCCAGGTTCTACTGTGTCCTCCTCCTCCATTACCTCTCTGATACCATTTCTCACCACTTTCCTCTTGTTTGTCTCCAGCCACATTGGTCTTCTTGCTGTTCCAAGAGGATGCCAGGGGCTTGCCTCCCTCATATATTTTGCTTTTTCCTTTGCCTGAAACACTCTTTACTCAGTATCTCCATGGCCTAATCTCTTAATTTTAGGCCTCAATTCGAATGCTACTTTCTCAGGGAGGCCCCCACTGACTAGCCTAATTAATATGATATCTTCTCCCCCCAAAGAACTTTGATACCCCTTCCCTACTTTATTTTTTTTCCAGACGCTTTTCACCAACTCCATATCATATATTTAACTTATTTGCTTTGTTTATTGTGGTTTCTCCCCTTTCCCCATTGGAAAGAAAGCTCCTTGAAGGCACAAATATTTGTCTGTTCTATTTACTGCTGTATCTGTTGCAGATCTTGCCCAGCCTTCCACCAGGGCCTGGCATAAAAGCTACTAAAGATTAAAAACAAATATATTGAATAAATAGAAACAACACAGTGATATTTCTGTTCTCTCCCTTTTGCATTTAATTTCTTCTTGGCACCCATGCAAGACACACTTAGTCAGCTTAGCCATTTCTAGAATGGACTTCAACAGAGCTCATTCATCCAAAATTCCAGTTTCTTCCTTGGAGCTCACATGCTCCGGAAACATACTATCTCAAATAGACTTTTCTACCATTGTGAACTTGAGGGCGACATGGGATGGGCTCACGGGAGACCAGAACTACAGATTGAAACAGTGGCAAAGTCCTTCAAATTGGTTGCAAGGTGCTGTACGGCTCAAATGCTTTGCTGTGTTTTCAGGTCTTAGTGAAATGCCTTGTATGTACATGTAGGAATGGCTGTGGTGACATAAAAGGATTCATACAGCCAATTTACAAGCAAGATTTAAAGCCCTTGGACGAACCTGTCTACTTCTTTGGCACATAAGTAGCACACGTGTATGTATACCCAACATCACTCGCTCCTGACACCTTGGACATTACATGTTCTCTTGGAGATTGTACCCTGAGTGGTGCTTTGTAAAAATTCTGAAATGTGTTATCCACATTTGGCCTTCTCTTTGTTCCTCATCTACTTCTCCACCAACTCCAATCCTCACCTGTGGTCCTACTTAGGGTGTAGTATTTCGTGGTTAGTGCTTTCTAGAATTTATGTGCCCCCTTTTATTTCCCTCTCTGTGCAATCTCCCTGGGTAGTTATATTCAGACCTACATGTCAAAGATTCCTAAGCCTGTATTTTAATCTTCGATAGTTCTCCTGAACCCCAGGCATATAGTTCTAATGACCTAGGAGTCACTGGGTATCCAACAAGCATCTTATCTGTTAGTACTCAGCATTCCCTGGGGCTCCTGGGTGGCTCAGTCAGTTAAGTGTCTGCCTTCAGCTCAGGTCATGATCTCAGGGTCCTGGGATCCAGCACCATGTCCAGCTCTCTGCTCAGCGGGGAGCCTACTTCTCCCTCACCCTCTGCACCTCCCCTCTCCCCCTGTCACTCATGCTCTCTCTCTCTCAAATAAATAAATAAAAACCAAGATCCCCCACAGTCACCCAAGCCTGCAGCTGTTAGCTCATCCTGTACCCTTCCTTTGCTTTGTCTTCTCCACTCTCTGTTCACATCACTGTCCTTATTTCTCATGTAGTTTTTTTTTTATGATAGTCACACACACACACACACAGAGAGGCAGAGACACAGGCAGAGGGAGAAGCAGGCTCCATGCACCGGGAGCCCGACATGGGATTCGATCACGGATCTCCAGGATCGCGCCCTGGGCCAAAGGCAGACGCCAAACCGCTGCGCCACC
Source organism: Vulpes lagopus (assembly GCF_018345385.1). NCBI lineage: Eukaryota > Metazoa > Chordata > Mammalia > Carnivora > Canidae > Vulpes > Vulpes lagopus. The sequence continues at coordinate 56,908,334 of NC_054828.1, forward strand.
CAGGGATCCCTCTCATGTAGTATTTTAAGTTACCATCCTCTTATCAAATCCATCCTTCATAAAAATAAATGCCAGAGGTAAAACTCTGAAAAAAAGCATACCTAATCATGTTCTCCCCTTGTAAAATTCTTTACTTTGGCTATTTCCTTCTTTCTTAAAATAAAACCCAAACTCATTAGCAGGGCAAAGTCTTCCACTCTCAGGTCTTTCCTAACTCCGTTTCCTAGAACTGTACTTGCTGCCTAGTATGCCATCAATACATGTTCGATGAGTGAATAAATGTATTCCGGGTGTATCAGGCAAAATAAATGATAATAAATTACGTTGATGAAGAGATTACATCTTATCTTCATAACTGTAAAGACTAGAATTGATTTTACTACTGCTCCCTCAATACTATTTACATTTACTGGTTACAAAGAAATGAAAGTCGCACAGAAGAGCTTTCATTTAAGCATAGTCTGTAGGATGCATTTGTGTGCCCTGGGCATCATGATAGTTGTGCTAGAGTTGTGTATTGAACTCCGTCTAGTTAGACATTGCTATGGGAGTTTCTAGATGGATGGAGATAAGGTGAGTGTCTTTATTTTAAATAGATCAAGGGATTAGATAATAGCACATTAGTTGTGCATTAAGACTACACTCGGAACTCAACTCCTGATTACTGAAGGGTCATCATCTATCTTGTAGTAGCAAATATGAGCCACCTGCCCATTCAAAATCAGGTGGGAGTGTGATTTAGTGGATTCAATTTATCAAGACCCCAAATAATTCAATCCTCCTTCCTTCCCCCAAACAAAAAGCAAACCATCGCAGAAAATTTGGGAGTATTTGGATGGTTGTATACATTTTCTTTCTCTCCTTTCAATGAATAGACAATGTTTATAGAACCATAAGGTTTCCCCGAGTTAGGAGAAACCTTATGGTTCTATAAACATTGTCTATTCATTGAAAGGAGAGAAAGAAAATGTATACAACCATCCAAATACTCGGGGAAATGAACTAGGGGTGGTGGAAGGGGAGGAGGGCGGGTGTTGGAGGGGAATGGGTGACGGGCACTGAGGTGGACACTTGACGGGATGAGCACTGGGTGTTTTTCTGTATGTTGGTAAATTGAACACCAATAAAAGTTAATTAAAAAAAAAAAAAAGAACCATAAGGTTTTGGGATACTACACATATTTTTCTCTTACGGAAAAATGCTGCACCTCAAGGGAGACATACTTCCATCTGAAGAATGGAGACTAGTTTATGAATTATAAAAAGTCACTTTTTATGAAATGATGGGATCACACACACAAAAAAACCATTTATTGCCATTAGTACTAATGATAACATGGATGTCATATTTTATGGTAAGTTTATTGTTAAATCTTTTAAAAGCTGTTTACAAAGTCAAATTGAAAAGGTAAAGAAAGCCATTTATCCCTGTAAAAGGGGATTTTGAAAAATCCTACTTGGCCCGTAAGTGCATCCTTCATTTTCAGAGCACTTACAAGTGCTGACATATTCAGAGTTACACTGCATATTTCCCAGCATAAAGGATTTTAATAGCTTTGAAAAAAATTAATGGTAAATTATTATTTTAAGATTAAATTTCCTAATGTTTTTTCCCTAAATAACATTACTGTAGTGTCTGTTATTGCGATGGTATTTGCCACGGAGTGTCAATTAGCAAGTTTATGATGTGAACATTATTAGCACTTGCCATTTAAATAATTTTTCACTCTTAAGGCTATTGAGACTTTCCTCATAATCAGATTTCATTTGATTTCAATTTGTTAAGATGTTGGTGTCCGTTAAAATTGCAGCCACGTGGACCAAAAACAAAGCAAAACTAATTGTTCACATGACGCAGCAATCAAGATCAATATGTTTAATTGCGCTGAAGTAAATGCCAAGTTCAGTGAGGACGTGGATTATTTTTTTCCTAGTTCAGACCCAAAGCAATGTCCATGTTCTGACTTAAATGTGCAGAATGGATTAAGGAAAAATGGATCCTTGGAAAAGAGCACAAAATGAACACAGAGGAAGAGTGTCTCCCTTGGGACACCTGGGTGGCTCAGTGGTTGAGCATGTGCCTTTAGCTCATGGCGTGATCCTGGGTCGGGGATCAAGTCCCATATCAGGCTCCTTGCAGGGAGCCTGCTTCTCCCTCTGCCTGTGTCTCTGCCTCTCTCTCTGTGTATCTCTCATGAATTAAAAAAACAAACAAAACAAAACAAAACAAAAAAAACAGTGTCTCCCTGGCCCCTACAGCAGCGTGTACAGAGCAAGACTCTCCTGCTCTCCCACCATAGTAGCGCCCCAAGTCCTGAGGGACCCTGGAGGGGAAACAAAACACTGTGCATCACTCCAATCACTGGGTTACTGGGAAAGATGCTCAATACAAAGAGTGTTCAACATACTACAGTGAGTTAGTTTGAAAGGCCATCCATCCATTAATATGAACGTGTGGTTTTAAGTTATAAGCAATTTACTTTCTTGGCCTCATTGATTCAAGACAGTGTCTTTATTCTCCCCGGAAGAAAATGAAATACTTTAAAGAGAAAAGTAAAGAGAAAAATCAGAATAAAGGGGAAAATGCCATATTTTTGGGTAACCTTTAGCATAATACCATAGAGGCTAAGAGCATGGATATTGTGATGGGACTCCAGTACGCACACAATCATTTTCCAGCTCTGTAACTTAGGGCAAGTTACTTAATCTCTTTAAGCCTCAATTTTCTCTTTATCTTTTTTCTTTACTTTTTAAACTTCCTCTTTTTAACGTAGAGGTTACATACTATACAACTGTAAAGTTGTTTTGTGTATGGAATAGGGCAATGTATGTAAACTGCACCGTATTAGTAAGTGCCATGTAAGTGCTAGGTATTGTTTGATTGGGAGAGGGAGAGGTCGGGTGGCAAAGGGTTAACTGATATCTGGGAACACTTTCAACTCCAGTTAAGAATAGCTATTAATTGCATGGTCCTTTCCTACAAGATGTTCATTTTTCAAAGAAGTATGTGTGCCTTAGACCAGTGATAATAATTTCAAATGATGAAGGAAAGGACTTATGGGCCTACCAGGTACCCTCCAAATCCCTAAATGCAGGCAAAGGAGACCAGGGCAGGGATGTCTTCGAGTGGCCACTGGGGACCCCCTTCCTCACCCTCCTCCTGCCCCAATACCCAGGCATTCACATCTCTGTAGTATCATTACTATGGTAATATTTTAATTTTTGTATTTTCTAATGTTGGCTTTGCTACGTTTTAACATAGTTCTCGATCTGTTAGAATTATTCTTGAAACACTTATTTTTTTCTTTGTCTTGCTGTTGGAACCTAGCTTTCGAGTCATCTGGAGAGCTCTACTATAAAAATGATGGACATGGGATGCCTGGGTGGCTACGTTGGTTAGGAATCCCCTCTTGGTTTCTGCTCTGGTCATGATCTCTTGATATTGAGCCCTGTGGCTCCCTGCTCCACGGGAAGTCTGCTTGAGATTCTCTCTTCCTCTTCTCCCCGCCCCCCCTACTCATGAGCACACTCTCCCTCTCTCTCTCTCTCAAATAAATAAATAAATAAATAAATAAATAAATAAATAATAAAATCTTTTAAAAAGATGATGGAAATAGTTTATAATCTCTATAAGTAATAACATTTTAGCTGTTTGCATAACAATAACCGAAGTATAAAAGGTTTTACAAATGTACTGCTTCATTACTCAGTGCATGTGGAACTCAATTCCTATGACTTCTGCAAAGAGTAGTATTTCTCAGCTTTCCAGCCATGTGATCATTTTTCTCTACTTCTGCATTTCCCCAGAGGGCATATCTTTATGAAGTTCTCTTAATGGTTGTGCGAATGTCCTTCAACTCAGTTCTTCAGGAACTGGGCAGGGGGCATTACTGCATCTTCTCAACCAACGTAAATCTCACCTCCTCCAGCAGAGTCTGAGGCCAGTGGTCTTAACCCCACTCCCTCCTTATGACGAAAGTCTAGTCACATTGTCCCAAAGGGTCTGTCCTAATTGCATTATGTTCCACTCTGTAACATATATTTATCAGATGAAAAATAATTCTATTAAAGCTGGGCAGAAATCAAGAAACATGAAACTCACTCCTTATAATTTTGCACACAGTGGATTTTTCCTGAAATGACAATCACTTCTGCGACTCGCAAATAAGAGTTTGCCATTGTGCAGCTCAACTTTGGGTGGGTAAGATAAATAGGAAGAAGTAACTAGGTACAGTGGTTTGGAAGTGGGAGTAGGAAATACATTTTTTAATGGAATATTTGAAGGAATGTGAAGGAGTGTTAATATATCAAAGAATATGCAGAAAAAGTTTACAAGTTGCCTTAATCAAAATCATTCCTTATTCTTGTAAAATTCAGATCCTCTCCGACATAGAGAAGAATAGAGCCAGCTCTATAAAAATAATCACTTTGATTTTTTTTAAAAAATTAAATTATAGATATACTAGACACATCACTAGCCAAACATGTGAAACATTTAAATACTCCTAGAGAATGACACAGCACCTCCTCATGGGATTATGCTTCACATCCTAGAAACCAGTGGACAGACTAGATTTTAGGAAAGCCATTCCTGGAAGGAGGTGATCCTTCCATAACAAGCTCATCCAAGTCTTCTGGGGGCAGGGGGCTGTAATGGTTTCCAGTTTTTATAAATTCAATTATGATCTTACAGAATCTCTCATTTTGTTATTTTTATTTTTTTACTTTTTATGATATAATCGTTCATTTGAAGATGATTCCCCCTGCCCTTTTTTTTTTTTTTTGGTCAAATTGGTCATTTGCTGTCAAGATAAAAAACAAAACCAGTGTGAATACCTCTACATACATACGTACTTACCTTTATGTATGTTGTCAGAATCCAACTAAGACACACAAACTGAATTTTATAAAACTGGCTTTATAGGTAGAGCCGTAACATAATGGACTCTTTCCAACACTGATAAATTCTCTATGAACAGACTGGTGGGAGTGATCGTATGTTACAAGTGGGAGGCTATCCTAACAGACCTCCATTGTCACATCTAGGCAAGACTGCCATGTTCCTCAGGGGGCTTCAGGGTTGGTACGGTGGGCCCTCATAACTGGAGATTAGTACCACGATGACATCCTGTGTTGACCATCACTAGGAGAATTACAGAACAACTGCAAGAATAGTTTTAATATTAGCCCCTTTAAATCCAAGGTTATTTATTGCTCCTGGAAATCCATGCCCCTTTAAGTTCCCAAAAGGTGACACCTGCACCCCAGTGTTTCTAGCAGCAATGTCCACAATAGCCAAACTGTGGAAGGAGCCTTGGTGTCCATCGAAAGATGAATGGATAAAGAAGATGTGGTTTATGTATACAATGGAATATTACTCAGCCATTAGAAACGACAAATACCCACCATTTGCTTCAACGTGGATGGAACTGGAGGGTATTATGCTGAGTGAAGTAAGTCAATCGGAGAAGGACAGTGTATGTTCTCATTCATTTGGGGAATATAAATAATAGTGAAAGGGAATATTAGGGAAGGGAGAAGAAATATGTGGGAAATATCAGAAAGAGAGACAGAACATAAAGACTCCTAACTCTGGGAAATGAACTAGGGGTGGTGGAAGGGGAGGGGGGCCAGGGGTGGGAGTGAATGGGTGACGGGCACTGAGGGGGACACTTGACGGGATGAGCACTGGGTGTTATTCTGTATGTTGGTAAATTGAACACCAATAAAAATTAATTTATTTTAAAAAAGTTCCCAAAAGGTCTATTATTGTACGTGGCCTATGGGTCAGATGGACTAGACCCAGAGAAAAGCAGGTGTCTATCATAGTACACATCGGACATTTGGAAAGAACAGTGGCAAGAGCTGTACGGCACACAATGCCTGGAAACACAACTTGAACAAAGTAGAAAACAGCCTTTGAGTCTTCCTGATACATGAATGTTCACACTATGTATATAATTTTGTTCTTTTCAGAGAAATTCTAAATCATAATAAAGCATTATAAGCTGAGGACGCCTGGGTGGCTCAGTTGGTTAAGTGTCTGCCTTGGGCTCAGGTCGTGATCTCAGGGTCCTGGGATCGAGCCCCACGTTGGGCTACCTGCTCAGTGGAGGGTCTGCTTCTCCCTCTCCCGCTGTCCTTCTCCCCTGCTCCAGCTCTCTCTCTCATGCTGACTCTCTGCCGAATAGATAAATAAAATCTTTAAAAAAAATTATAAACTGAAACTTGATTATGGTCTGGACATTTATCGTCTTAAATTTAAAAGAAATGTAAAAAACATGAATTTCAGAGGATACAAAGTAATAAATCACAAAGGGTGACTATGTCTGTATAATACGTACGTTGTGCTCTGTGAGGAAGGATTTTGAAGATGCAACAAGAACTTTGATAAAAGACTATCTGGAGGAGAGCAAATTTAATTAAGGGGAGCTGGATGCTAATAGCAATCTTAGCCATCTTACATGAAGCGAAAACATAATAATAAAATTTCATTAGATCAGGAGAAATTGGAAAGGTGAGTTTAAGTGTAAAGCTTTAGGTGTAAATTTCTGAATTTTATTTATGAAAAATAGGTGTACGTGTTTGTTGGGCTTAGGGAAGAATGCATCTCTTTAGAAAAAAAAATCAGCATCAAGCAAACTCTCATTGAATTGGGGCTTCTCCTTTACTGATGCACGTTGTGATCTAGCTGTAGATCCACAAGAACCACTTTCATCCTGTGATGAGAAACTGAGGCTCAGCTGTGAGGAGACTGACTCAAGTTCACGTAGATGGTGGTGGTGGTGGTGGCGGTGGTGGTCGTGGTGATGGTGGTGGGAGTGTTGCAGCCCGAATCCACGGTCCTTATCTCCTAGTCCATTGCTTTCTTAAAAAGTCTGTTTCTTTCCTTTCTGACTACTATTCCTAGGCATCTGCTCTGTAAGCTTTCCCTAGTACTCCGTGTATTTTTAACTTTTTCTGAGAGGCATTTACAAATCAAAGGAGAGCCTCCCCATTTCGCTTGTAGAAATTCCCAAGGGACTTCCCTGATGCTACCCATTTATATCCACTTTCTAGAGAAGAAAGTGTTGGCAATGCTTTAAAAACAATGATTATCCTTTCACAAAACGATCAGAGAACAAAGTTGCCTTTTCCGGGGGGCGGGGGAGAGGGGGATTGTTCACCTTTTCAGGTGCACGCGAGGCCTCTCTACGGCGTGCATCCAAGAATTACTGACACTGAGGCTGAAATAATGAATCATGACCTGCTCTAATGTTATAATCTCATCCATTTCTCTCTGTCAAAGATTCCTCAGCGATTACCAAGGTCTGTCCAAAATGAAATTTAAATCTTGGAGCTTTATGACCATCAGGACTGGCTCTGCGCAAGTGAATGTTGCTTCTGTGATCAAAGTCCTTGTATTTTAAATGCAGATGAGGATCTTTGACAAGCTGTTTGCTAAACACTGAGAGGCTCTATCCCTTCTGGGCTGAGAGGGCTGAGTTCTGGGTGCCCAGGAGGCATCCTCCCACGCTTATGGACTTTATCCCTCCTTCTTTACAACAACTGTTTTAGTCTTTCTCCATTTTCCTGACACTTACAGTCTTTCCTCCTTTGTCCTCTTCTTACGAGATGACTTCACTTTTACGCGGAGAAAATAGAAACCATCAGCAGATAATTTGCTCAACTTCTACCCCCTTCACATCCCATCATCCCCTCCCCTTCATGTCATAACAGAAGAAATACCTCCCACCCGCCTTGGTCATCTCCTTGCCTGGACTGTGGACCCCAGTCCATACAGTCTTGCAGGACAGCTCAGTCTACTCATCATGTCCTTGACTTCCCCCTGATGGCCTTGACTTTCCTCAACATTTTCAACCACTCCTTCTCAGCAGGCTCCTCCCTTTAAGGAATAAAAGTGGTCAGATCTCTCCTATCGTGGAAAAAAAAAAAATCCCTCAACCCTACCCTCCCTTCCTGTTAACACACTATCATTCTCTTATCCCATATACACTTGCTGAAATGCTGTCCATATATGTTGTTTCCACTTTATCTCCCACTTTTCAATCCAATTAAGTCCAGCTGTCTCCCACATGTACACTGAAAGTACCTTCTACAAGTTTATCAATCATTTTTTTAACTGTGTAGATTTACAGTTAGAGAAAAGATGCTTTCATAAAGTATTGAGTTAAAAAGCAGCTTACAAAACATCATATAGCATAATCCGCTGACTTCTTTGAGTGTATAGTTCTATGAATTTCAGCCCATGTATCGATTCCTGCCACAAGACGTAAAAGATCTCCTTCATGCTATCTACTCCATCCTCCGCCCCTAAGTTCTGATAACCATTGATTTGTCTTCCATCATTATAGTTTTTACCTTTTCAAGAAGGTCATATAATGGAATCACACAGTACGTGATGCTTTGTACTGTCTTCTTTCACTCAGCCTAATGCCCTTGACATTCATCCAAGTTGTATGGATCTATGATTCATTACTTTTCGTTGATGAGTAATATTCCAATGGATAGATGTACCAACATTTATCCACTCGCCCATCCATTGAAGGGCATCTGAGTTGTTTCCATTGGGGCCAATTATGACTAGAGCTGGCACGAAAATTTGCTTGCAGATTTTTGTGTGGATGGAAGTTTTTATTTTGTAGGTAAATCGCAGAAGTGGGATTGCTGGCAAATCCCACTTTTTGAGAAAGTGCCAAACCATTTTCCATAGTGCCTATTGTCATTTTGCATTGCCACCAAGGTCTGAGACTTCGAGTTCCTTCAAAGACTCTCAAGCACTGAGAATTGTTGGTATTTTTCATTTTAGCAATTGTAAGAGGCATGTGGTGGTATCATATCCCAGTTTTAATATATTTTTTTTCTATTGGCTTGGGCACATTTTCATGTACCTGTTTGTCATTTATGCATTCTCTTTGACAAAGTGTCTGTTCAACATCAGTCCATTTTTAAATTGGTTTATTTTCTTACTATTGAGTTTTGAGAGTTCTTCGTTTTCTGATTACAAGTCTTTGCTGGACCTGTGATTTACAGTTATTTTTCTCCCACTCTGTAGCTTGCCTTTTCATGCTCTTTACAGTTGTCTTTCACAGAACAAAATTTTTAAAATTTTCATCCAGTCCAGTTTATCCATTTTTTTCATGTATGGATTATGATTTTGCTGTCCTAAGAACATTTTGCCTAACCCTAGGTAATGAAGATTTTCTCCTATCTTTAAAAAGTTTTAAAGTTGTTAATTATACATTAATCTATGATCTTTTTTGAGTTAAGTTTTATACAAGGTGTGAAGTTTAGATAAAAGTTCACTATGTTGCATACGGATGTACAACAGTTCCAATGTCATTTTGAGAAGAAAATTCTTTCTCTATTGTTTTTGCATTTGTCAAAAATCAAATGGTGATGTTTTCTGTGGATATGTTTTGAACTGTCTGTTTTGTTCCATTGATCTCTGTATCTCTTCCTTGCTAATACACACTACCTTGATTGCTATGGCTTTATAGTGAGTCTTAGGATTGGGCAGTATTATTCTTCCTTTCATTATCAAAATTATTTTAGCTATTCTCTTTATTTTGACTTTCTATATAAATTTTAGAATGGGAATAACTATGTCTATTTAAAAATTCTGTTGGTATTTTTTCTTTAATTGGGGATAATTGACATCTTCATTATGTAGTCTTACAATTCATGAGCAAGGTATGTCATTTTATTTATTTAGAGCTTCTTTGATTTGTTTTCCAGGATTTCATAATTTTTAGTATAAATATCTTATACATATTCTGTTAGATTTATACCTACATATTTTATTTTAGAGCAGTTATACTTTTTTTTTTAATTTTCGGTTTTCTGTTACACATTGCTTGTTTATAGAAATGCCATTGGTTTTTGCAGAGTGACTTTCTGTTCTCCAACCTTACTAAATTCACCTGTTAATTCTAAGAAGATTTTGGTGGATTCTTTGGGATTTTCTACATAGACAGTCATGCCATCTGCAACTAGAACAGTTTTCTTTTTTCTCAATATGTATGCCTTTTACTTCTTGTCTTTGTCTTATTGCACCAACTAGGACTTTTAATACAATGTCATATAGAAGTGATAAGATGTCATAGTTGCCTTGTGCTCTATCTTGGGATGGCAAACAAGCATCCAGTCTTTTGCTATTAAGCATAATGTTAGCTGAGGGGTTTAATGTAGGTGCCTTTTTATTTCTTTTATTTTTTAAGAATTTTATTAATACATTTCACAATTTCATTAAACTTTTTTTTTTAAAGTAATCCCTACCCCCAACGTGAAGCTCCTACTCATGACCCTGCAATTAAGAGTCACATGCTCTACTGACCAAGCCAGCCAGGCACCCAAGTTAGATGCCTTCTTAAAGGAAATTCTCTTCTATTTCTAGTTTGCTTAGTTTTTTTTTTTTTAGCCTATGAATAGATGTAAATTTTGTCAAATGCTTTTTCTGCATCAATTGATATGACAATGTTGTTTTTCTTCTTTAGACTGTCAACATGGTAGATTATGTTGATAGCTTTTCAAATATTGAAGAACCCTTTCATTCCCAGGATAAGTAAGCCCCATTTGGTTATGGTATATTATTCATTGTATTATATCTGCATTCAATTTGCTGATATATTGTTGAGGATTTTTGCACTGTCTTCCTGAATATCGGTCCATGGTTTTCTTTTTAGTACTGCCTTTCTCTGATTTTGTTATTAGTGTAACTTTGGCCTTGTAAAATAATCTGTAGTGTTCCTTCTTTTCTATTTTCTGGCAGAGGTCACGTGAAGTTGATGTTATATTTTTCATTAGATGTCTGGTGGAACTTGCTAGTAAAACCATTTGATCCTGAAGATTTTTTTTAAAACAATTTTAAGTGGAGATTTATTTTTTTATAATGTTAGTACAGTTTGAGATCGACATTTCATCTCGGGTTTGAATTTCATTAGTTTGTGGTTTTTCAGGATTTGGTCATTTCACCTAAGTTGTTGAACTTATATGCAGAGGATGATCCATAGTATTTCTTTATCCTTTTCATGTCTGCATGGTCTGTCATGACAGCCTTCCTTTTATCTGATATTAGTAATTTGTGTTTTCTCTATTTCTCTATTTCCTTGTGAGTCTTGCTAGAGTTTTATCAATTTTACTGTTCTCAGAGAATCAGCTTTTGTTTTGTTGATTTTTCTTAATTGTTTTCCTATTTTCAATGTAATTATTTCTGCTTTAAATTTTTAAGTTTCATTCTACATGTTTAGCATTTATTTTGCTTTTTTTTTTTTTACTTTCTTAAAGTGGAAACTTAAATTAATTGATTCGAGACCTTTCTTCTTTTTCTATTAAACTATTAAAGACATTTAATGCTATAAATTTTCCTTTAAATAGTGCTGCTTCAACTGCATCCTATGTTATATTTTCATTTTATTTCAGTTCAAAACATGTTCTAATTTAGTAATTATTTTTTGGCCCAAGGATATTTAGAAGTATGCTGTTTAATTTCCAAGTGCGTGGAGTTATTCTTGTTTTTTCTCTTATTGATTCTTAGTTTAATTCTATTATGGTCAGAGAATATATTTTGTATAATTTCAGTTTTTTAAGTGTCTAAGTTTGTTTTATGACCCGGGAGATGGTCTATTTTGGTGAATGTCCCAAGTGCACTGGAAAAGAATGTGTATTCCGAGTTCTTGGTTGGAACATTCTATAAATACTGTTAGATCCAGTTAGTTGATGATGTTGTTCTTTCCTTTATAACATTACCCTTGCTGATTTTCTGTCTACTAGTTCTATTATTGAGAAAGGAATGTTAGAATCTCCAACTATAATTATGGATTTGCTCATTTCTTTCATTTTGGTTAGTTTTTGCTTCATGTGTTTTTATGCTTTTAAGGGGGAGGATATATACACTTTTAGGACTATTATATATTCTTATATATATCATATCAGTATGTACATTTCATTATTATGTGATGTATCTCTTTATCCTTGGTAATTTTCTTTGCTCTGAAGTCTATGTTGTCCGAGAGTGGCTTTCTTTTGACAAGTATTTACATGACGTATTTTTTCCACCCTTTCACATTAAACCTATCTGTAATCTTTTTTTTTTTTTTTCCTATCTGTAATCTTTATAGTTGAAGTATGCTTCTTGTACTTCTACAACTGCATCTGAGTCCAGGGTCAAGAGGTGGGAGAACGAGAAAAGAAAAAGCTGTGACAGTTGGTTCCAGTCCATAGAATGGTAGTTTCCTTGAAAGAAAGTGCCTGTCTTGCAGAGTTTTGAGTCCTGTTAAGTTCTCATTAACGCCCAAGGCCACTGCTGCTGTGACATTGCTTGGGCTGGAGCCTGGAGAAAGGAGAAAAGAGAGAGAGGAGCAATGGGGAAAGATTTCTGTAGTCTCTTTTAGCATTATGAGTTCTCTTTTTCAGAACTAGTATTTTATAGTGTTTTTCCCTGAAGCTGTCTTTGTCTGTACCTGGCATCCACTAGGGTTGGCTAGAGAATACTGGGGGGGGGGGGGGGGGGGAGGTAGGGGGAAAGATGGTAAACTCCCCTGCTGATGCTGTGGAACTTTGAATTTTATTCGTTATCTCCAGTAACCCTGCTACAATTTATTTTCCAGATTCCTCAAATAGCGGTTTCATGCATTCTGTACTAGGTTTTACGCAGTGTAAGCAACAAGGTTGGGCATATTTGCCCCATCTTATCCAGACTCAGAATCTTCCATAGACTTTTAAATCCTTTCAAATTATTTTATTTTTGTTCAAGGACTCAACAGTGGGAGATGGTTAGCTTAGTGTTTCTAGAAGGCTATCCCCAAGCCTTTTCCATGTTAAATCTGGTCCTCTGAATATCCAGGCTCAGTTGTCCATTGATGAATTTTAAGTTAGTAAATCCGATGCAAATGTTTAGGGTTGTCTTGTTTGAACTCACAGACTTAGTGACACTGGACACTGCCTCTCAGAGACTCCTTTTTATTGCACTCTTTCCATGCCTTCCATACTTGCGCAGTCTCCAAATGCTCCTTAAATATGGTCTTCCCTGGGTCTAAGTTGCTAACTTCTTGTTCTTCTCCACCCACAGCTCTTCTTAGGCAATCTCATCACTTAGTTCTCCATTAGTTTGCTTATGGTTTTAAGCACCTATCTCTAGTCCAGAGCTTCCTCTAGAGTTCACATACATAGAATTGCTCTCTTGACATTTCTGTTTCTATATATTGTAGGCACACACATTACTCTATCTCAGTAAAGGCACCCCCATATAGTCAATCACCCAGTAGAAACAAAATTACCCTTGAAACCCCACTGTTGGTTCCCTCCTAGAACATTAACTCAATCATTGAATTAATACTTCTCCTCCTTCTTCTGTCAATTCCAGTCTCTCTCTCTCTCTCTCTCTCCTTTTTTTTCCAGTGCAAAAAAGGTGCTTTTATTAAAGCACAGGGACAGGACCCTTGGGCAGAAAGAGCTACACTGTGATTGTGAGGAGTGATTGATTATAAACTTTTAAGGTGAAGGGAGGAGATAAAGGAAGTCTCTAAAGGGATTTTCATGTGTTCAAGAAGACTTACAGGATCCTGGAGGTTTGGCTATTGTCAGGCTAAGCTTCCTTTTTTGCCTCTAGCAAAGTATTAACCTTAAGGCAGCCAGGAGTTCCTTGAGGGATGTCACACCCTGCACTTCTCAGATAATTATCAGGAGTCTGCTAATTTTATCTACATTTCTTTTGCCTTTGTTCTCATTATACCACAGCCTCTGAACAATTTTGACCCTTAAATCTTTTAAGTTTGTTGAGGGTGGAAGGTCTTATTTTCTGTAACTCCTTCCTGCTGAATAGGGATGCAGACATGTCCATGCCTATGGGTCAACATTGGTCAGTTGGAGAATTTATATATAGGAGTCACAAAAGGCAGAGGCACCTGAATCCAAGATAGACAGCATATATGAATCTCCTTGAGTAGAAAGGATCATCTGTCAACTAGATTCGCCTCTGCTCCATCCCTCTACTGCCTCCTGGTGTTGGGTTACTCTCCCGTTACCTAAAATATTTTACCTGGTACCTTTGCACTTACTCTTGCTTCCTTCCAATCTATTTTCTTGTATAGCTGGGGCATCTTTCAGAAATACATGTTTTATCTTGTCATTTCCCTCCTTAAATTTTGTAAAATGTCTGATTTCTCTAATGTTTCATTTCTTAGGTAAAAGTATTTAACAGTTTAGTCTCTGTCAACCTCTCTGCATTAGTTTCCTGTTGCTGCATAACAAATTTTTTATTTTTTTGCTGCATAACAAATTACCCCAAAATTTAGTTGATTAAAACGATATACATTTACTCTTTCTCAATTTCTGTGAGTCAGAAACTGGGCATGGCTCAGCTGGGACTTCTGCTTCAAGGTCTCTCATAAGGCTTCAATTAGAGTGTTGGCCTGGGCTGGGCTCTTGGAGGAAGGCTCATCTGAGGAGGAATTTGCTTCCAGACTCATTTACATGATTGTTGGCAGGATTCGGGTTGTTCTGAGGGCCTCAGTTCTTTCCTGGCTTTTGGCTAGCAGCCTCATCCTTCACATGGACTTCTCCAGCATGGCAACTTGCTTCATCAAAGTCACCAGGAAAGCAACACAGAAGTCACATCTTTTTTACCTAATCAAGGAAGTAACATCCTATCACTTTTGCAATTATCAGTTGGTTAAAAGTACGTCACAAGTGAGATCCAGCTCACTCTCCATGGGAGGATGTTATACAAGGATGTGAATGCCAGTAAGTGTGGATCACCTTTTCAGATGGCACTCACCTTCTTTTTCACTTCTCTCTTAATTTCTCTGTACTGCTTTCTGAAGTGTTACCTAAACTTTTCCAATTTACTAAATCTCTGTTCAATGGTATCTAGGCTACTGTATAAGCCATATCTTGAGTTTCACCAATTACTCTATTTTTTGCTTCTATGATTTCCACCTGGATTGAAACATGCGTATTCCTGGATAAAGAAGATGTGGTCTATATACACAATGGAATACTACTCAGCCAGCAGAAAGGATGAATACCCACCATTTACATTGACATGGATGGAACTGGAGAGTATTATGCTGAGTGAAAATAAGTCAGTCAGAGAAAGACAATTATCATATGGTTTCACTCATATGTGGATTATAAGAAATATTGAAAGGGACCATAAGGGAAAGGAGGGGAACTGAGTGGGAAAAATTAGAGAGGGAGACAAACCATGAGAGACTCCTAACTCAGGGAAACAAAGGGTTGCAGAAGGGGAAAAGGGTGGGAGGATGGGGTACTGGTGATGGACATTAAGGAGGGAATGTGATGTGATTAGCATGGGTGTTATATATTGGCAAGTTAAATTTAAATTAAAAAATAAAAACAACAACAAAATACCTATTCCTTTTTCCTTATATGCCTTATTCCTATTTTCTTCTTTCATCTCTTTGGGTATTTTAAATCAACTTATTTTAAAGCCTCCTTTATTTACTCTCTCTTAGGTGAGAATCTTCCCACTTACTCCATCTTGACTGTCTCTCATGGCAGTAGTCTCAGTGTGCTTTGTGATTTAAAAATCTATGAGTGTGTCTTCAGTGGGACTTATCTTCCATAGCAACACATGGAAGTTGCATTTATATACTTGTTTCTAGAGACATCAGTATGAGAGCGATTTTTCAATTGCCTCTGTCTAAAACCCTAAAATACATACAGGTTCTAAAACATTTTCTTTCTTAAGTTTTCCTGTCTTTCTTGGTTTTTCTCCTGTTCTATTGCCATCCCTCTCATTTGCCTTTGCTCGCTCCTTCAGTTCCCTGACTCAAAATGTTTGAATTCTACAGTGCCCTGTCCTGTATAGTCAGGACTTCCTCATCATCAGCATCCAGTCACTTGGCTTTTTAAATTTTATCTGTATTGGATGATTCACAAATCAATCTTTCTCTCTCCAACTATGTGCTACACACTTAGCTATTAAATTTCCAATTCAGAAGTCTGATATTTAATAGGCATCTCAATCTTAACATTACTGAATCATTTACTTGAGTATATTCATAATGCTGAAGTGAGGGAGGCCATAGAGAAGTGGCATTTGAAGACAGAAGACAAAACGAATTCCAGATACTAGCTCAGTGGTCCTCAGCTTCAGTTTGAATGTGAATATAATTCAGGAATAAATCCAGATTCCCAGGCTACATCTCCAGGGACTCTGCTATGGTAGTTCTAGGCTGGGATCTAGGAATCTGCATCTTAATATCCAGGTGATTCTGATGCAGGGATCTAAGCCCAACACTTTGAAAAACTTTTTTCTTGCCTAATGGTTATAGTGGGATTCCTAATATTATGCTGCCAGCGAGGTTCCCATTACTTAAGGACAGGGCAGGAATAAGACTTTTCCCGTACACAAGTGGATAAGATTGGGAAATTTTAACTGTATTAAAATTGCACTTAAAAAATTAGATTTTTTTTACCTTTCCTTGTAGGCCAATTTTAGCACAAGAGACATTTGTTAGTTGGACTCACCTATCTTATTTAAATAAAGTGGCCTTGGGGTGCCTGGGTGACTCCGTCAGTTAAGCATCTGCCTTTGGCTCAGGTCATGATCTCTGTGTCCTGGGATTGAGCCCTGCATCAGGCTCCCTGCTCAGCAGAGAGTCTTCTCCTGACTCTCCCCCCTTGCTCATGCTCGCTCTCTTTCAAATAAATAAATAAAATACTTAAAAAAAAAAAGTGGCTCTAACAAGGTTTGCTGTGATTGATAGCAGAGAAAAAGAGAGTGGAGATGATTATGTATGGTTCCCAGTTCTTTATTCATCTCTCTGCGTACATCTGCATTCTCTGATTTAAACCCTGAGCACTTTCATCTTTCTTATTGAAATTACCCATTCCCCACACTATTTTATCTTTTACTTCCTAAATCTTGCTAGGGCCCATCTTTTTTGCATGTTAATCTCTATTAACACAGCCATTTCAATGGCACTATCTTGGCTGATATAGTTTTTTTTGATGCTGAACATTATAGATTCCTCTTTGGTAGGAAGGCCAGTCCCTCAGGTGAGAACCCAAATTCATTCAAGCATACATTATGCCTTTCCCAAAACAACAGACCATGTTTAAATGAGGAGTTTTTAAAAAGCCAACTAAGATAAGGGTCTATTTCTTTTTTTTTTTTTTTTAATTTTTATTTATTTATGATAGTCACACAGAGAGTGAGAGAGAGGCAGAGACACAGGCAGAGGGAGAAGCAGGCTCCATGCACCGGGAGCCCGATGTGGGATTCAATCCCGGGTCTCCAGGATCGCGCCCTGGGCCAAAGACAGGCGCCAAACCGCTGCGCCACCCAGGGATCCCTAAAGGTCTATTTCTTAACTGCAAGTTGATCATTTCGTTGTTGCTCTTTGCAATATCAGATCCAGTTCTCTAAGAGGAGGGAAGAAAGTGCTCTCTTTTCAGAAATATAGAAACTCTTCCAGGACACTGTAATACTAGTGAGTAAATCCTTTTAGTAAATTCTAATTGAACATATCGTGGCCAGAAAGTCAATAGACACCTAAAACCATTTTAGCACCATTCTCTATTAATAAAACACTACAAAAATAATAACATTGATGTACTCTGTTCTGAATTTCATAACATGATATTTGTTCCTAATGATGGTTTTATTTTGAAATCTTTTTTTTTTTTTTTTTTAGAAATTTTTTTTTTTTAATCTTTATTTATGATAGTCACAGAGAGAGAGAGAGAGAGGCAGAGACATAGGCAGAGGGAGAAGCAGGCTCCATGCACCGGGAGCCCGATGTGGGATTCGATCCCGGGTCTCCAGGATCGCGCCCTGGGCCAAAGGCAGGCGCCAAACCGCTGCGCCACCCAGGGATCCCCTATTTTGAAATCTGAGGCACTATTATCAGAAAAATTATAGGTATTTGAAGGTCATCACTGTCAAGTCATCATCTTTGGCCAATTGTGGCAGCTTGATTGCTTTTTAAAAAGTTATAGTCTATTTAGCAAACTCAGGATTGAAGATAGGATGATTATTTCTATTACTGTTTCAGAATTCACATGAAATATAATTGTGACTTGAATGATCTGAAAAGCTAAAGTCACTGGTACCCAAAGATGATTCCCAAACTGTCTTTTCCATCATGGAAGAGAGCACTGAAGCTGGCTAAAAAATCACCTTTATATCCCTAAGGGAAAGTTGAAAGCATATTTTAGACAGAATTACTGAAAATGCTAGAAATATATGCTGGTCACAAAAGGCTTGATGGAGGGCAGAAGCTGTAAAAACTAGCAATTCCTCTACTGTAAATATTCAATAAGAATTCTAGTAAAAAGAGGTAAGTAATTTTCTAAGGCAGTATTTGTACAGCTCATTGCTACCATCGACCTAAGGGAAAATCTGGGGTGCCCAAGGTTGCTAGGCACTGCGTGGGTGGCATCACTGTGTTGTGATCTGCTTACTCTGCTGACCTTCTTACACAGAAGATCTTAACTTTGCTTTGCTAACTGTTGCTTGACCTAGTGAAATTCTTTGGGCTCCTACGTGCATGTTATCTGTTTTCTCCTATGGCCGATGACAACTAGGAGAAAGCGCTATTCAAGTCCATGGGTATTTACCTCACTGAAGAAATAAAGGTGAATGTATTTTGTTATCTGGATGGCCATCATACTAAATAAGAAGGAAAGAATGGATATCATTACAGAATTGGAAGTTGCTACCACACAGAGTATCCTCAGATTTCTGCCCTCAGCTAAAAAGATCCTACAAGCATTTAAGAAAAAATTATACTATTGCTAACTATAAGCAAGATAAAATATATATAAAATAAGAATTGTATGAAAGGCTATGGATTAAAGGGAGGAAAGCTTAAATATTTGAAGAATAGATAGGACATCTAGGATTAGAAGCTCAACTGGTTGTTAGAACTGGGAGTGTAGGTAAAGGAAGAAATTCTGGACTAAAAGAGGTAAATAGGTGATAAATAGGACATTTGATAAATAGGACTTTTTCAAACTACACCCACTTCTGTCCACCCAAAATCTCTGAGGTGCCTCTGTACAGCCAAGTGTGGAATTTGTGGGAAAATGAAGTAGGGGAAAAGGTGGAGACCAGTTAATCTAAATTCATGAGTCTTAAAGCTGACTTGAGGATAGATAATTCTCCTTATCAGATATTTCTACTCATCTCAGTGAAGAAGGTCTTTGATGTTTGTTTTTGCTTTCTCCTCTTTTCAGGGTGCTTTTCAGCAAATAATGATCAATTCTTGGAAATTCATCAGAAGAGCGGGAAGCCAGCATTCATTTATCACCATTCACAAGACATTGAGAAGAGCCTGGATATAGCCCCACAAAAGATATATAAACATAGCTACCATGCCTCTTCTAAAGCTCAAATAAACAAACGCCACCAAATACTTAATTCAGCATTTCCTAGACCTGCAGATGACCCTTCGCTCAATCTGCTGGCCATGGCTGGTCAGGATCTTGAAGTGGAAAACCTTCCAATCCCTGCAGCAAATGTCATTGTGGTGGTAAGTATTGGGTTATGCTGATGCTGACACTTTCCTCTGTGGTGGCTGCTTGAAAAAAAAAAAAAAAAAAGGAACAAACTAATAAGAAACCATGTCTGTGTGCTTGTGTGCACAGCACAGTGCATGGCACATGTAGGTACTTAATAAATCTTTAAATAAAAAATGGCTTTAGGAAGGCCTTGCAGTTATAGTAGATCATATTATGCACTGAGCCTCTGTCTTCTGTGATAATCTGTTCTGAGTGGGGCTCAGTCTCAGTGTATATAAATAAATCATACTTAACTAAGGATCTCTGGTCACAAATGAAGAGAGACCACTGAAAGGACAAGGTGTTATGGAGGAGAGATCATTTTCTGTCACTGGAATAAAAAAGTGGTTTGGGAGTAATTGATAATATTCCTAATATCGCTGATATATTCCTAATATCCTAACCACCAATGCAGTGGTTCCATTGCTTGTATTCTTAGGGTATGTAACCCAGGCCAGAGTTTCTTGATTTATGGAGGTGTCATAGTTTAAGTACAGCCTGAGGTTGATGCCCTGTTTAGACTATAGTCTCTCTTAAGTTTAAAATCACAACAGGAGGATTCACATTAAAACTATAAATCAGTAACCAAATGGTTGTTATTGCATTTCTGTCCCCAAATATAATCAAATATGTTGACTTTTAAGGCCAAGTCATTCAATTAAACCATGTTTGCATTTTGATAACCTCTCTATGAACCAAATGTAATTAGATTTAATAAGGGTTTTTTTTTTTTTTTTTTTTTTTGCTTTTCCTAATCTTTTTTTCTTTTTTTAACCTACTGCCTATAGGACATGTTACTTGGTATTGACAATCAAAGATCTATTCATTGATGTTTTCAACTAGCATACACAGGAGTATTTATTATGATCCAGTTGTCATTTGGGGGATCCAGAAATAGAGACAAATGAAATGGAATCTCTGGCTTTCTTTGGGAAATGTCTGAGAGGAAATGTCAGTAATTCAATAAAAAAATTATAAATTGAGAACATGAGATGAGCTCTTGTTACAAAACTATGTGGGTCACTTGGCCTCCTAAAATACTTGAACAAATTTTGTGCATTTACATGAATAACAGATGTTCTGAAGGTGAAAGCCATGTACTCTGTCTCTTTGGTGAAGATAAATGATGTTAATGAAGTGGCTCTATCTGGATGTGCCTGTGTCCATGTGAGGGCTCGGGGAGATATTCCCCTGGTGACCATCATATTCCCATAGTTATCACCTCTTAAAGTCACCGTGAATTACTGTCCGGGAGGTTTGTTCTATCTTGTAAGGCAATGGACTGTCTAGTTAATTTAATATTACACAGGATAAAAGGCATCAATAAGGAATTCTAGCAAGACATTCCACTTTTAGCTTATTTGTGGTTTGGAAACTCATGAAGAAGCTGTGCTTTTTCCAACGAGTGATGATTGCATGAAGGCAACGGGAGATGTTGCTGTGTTAGCCTTCCCTAACCTCTCTTGATCTAGCCTCTAACCATGCTGTGGCTGTGGTAGCTTGCAACAGTGGCTGGTGTTAATGTTTTCTGTACTCTATTGATGTTACTTATGCCTGTGTGATTTAGTAGGAAAACCAGGGAAATAGGGTTATTTTTAAATAAATCAATAATGTTCCGCTGACTCATACAGCAGACGGTCAACATTCAATCAAGTATCAGCTGGTTTGAAGGTTCATTCTATCCAGGAAAGAGGTTTGGAAATGAAGTATAGATGGTGAAAGAGAGAGAACTGGGGGCTAAATGACTTTGATAGAGTAATTGATGACTGTGTAGCAAGGTATACATGTGTTTAGGTATATATATATACATATATGTATATATATATATCACTCATATATATTTATGATATATATATATATATCAAGAGAGACTGTGTCACTTGAGGAATATCCCAGGGGTACCAAAGAATTATTTTATGGCTTAATTTATACCAAGATGAGCAGTATTTATGAGTATTAGTTTCCCAAGTTAGGGAAATTACTAGGATTTTTTTTTTCAGCCAGAGTAAAAATACCGGTGACAACTTCTAAAAAATATATATGTAACTTTTAAGGCTTCCATGGACAGAGGGAGAGAAGACTCCCCCCCCCCCCTAATTTTTTTCTCTCCCTCTTGTTTCTGACATCATTAAGACAATGAATTTTAGAATGAGAAATTGAGCAGGGACGTGAGAGATGTATGTGTCACTCCTCCTTTCCTGATTCCCAGTTGTCTCCACAAAGCATTTCATTAGAGCATTTGTCCACAAATGAATTTTTTTTCCTTTTTCTTCTTTCTTTTATGACCAGGAAAATCTGTAGTTCGTTTATTCCGAGGAGAGAACAGCATAATTAGAATGTTTATCCCAGTGAATGCTAATTACATTTCAGAAGCTCAATTAAGAAGCTGTTATTAGGATTTCTGCACAAATCCAATATGGACAGAATATGAATGTCCTCAAGGTCAGTGCTGTAGTAGGAGTCAAAAAAATGGCTTTAAACAAACGTGTGCTGGAGATGCCATAGTTATAAGTCCCCAACATCGGAGAGGAGAGGTATGGATGAAAGTGGTAGAGTGGAAGCAGCTGCAGGCTTTTCCAGTTCAGCAAGTTCAGCCTAGGTTGCTGAGTGAAGAATGTTCTAGCCTGGGAAAAATCTATGAAAACTGGGACTAGGAGGGCTTTGGAATCTAAAACGTGGGGGGGATTATGGCTGACTTCAATGGATGGTCTTCATAGGAAGGAAAATAAAAGGAAGAAAAAGAAGAAGGAGGGGGATAAGAGAAAGAGGAGGAAGAGGAGGATGATGAGAAGAGGGGGAGAACATGGATGGGAGGAAGGAAGGAGGAGAAAAGAGAGGATACAGTGGCAGTGGCAGGTCTTAGGGCAGAAGGAAGACTTCTCTAAGCACCTAAGAAGATGATGGGGAATGTCCCGGAGTCCTAGATGGACTCTGTGAGTTTCCTAGATGCCTAAGGCTTCCCGTCTTGCTCACCATTCACCCAGACCAGCAGACAGACATTCTCTGTGTTTTTTGGACACAACTTTCTCTGAAAATATTTTTATCAGGCAGTTGATTTAGAGGACCAGTAAAACCAAATGCTTTGCCTGGCTGGGTTTCAGTTACACCCTGAGCTCTGCTCTGCCTCACCTGAGCTTGGCTCTGCTGGTGACCAGTTTATGAGTTTCACCTTGCAGGGAAAGAGACAATTTCTAGATGTGATCTGAAGGGCTTAGAGGGTCCAGCCTTCTCACTGCCTGGACACAGTAAATAAACTTTGTAGCATTTAGTGTGTTATGTGATATGGATGAGTAATTGGTGGACACTTTTTCAAAAGACATATTATTTCGTTTTTTTAAAAAAAGAATTTATTTATTTGAGAGAGAGAGAGAGTCAGAAGGGGGAAGAGCAGGGGGGGAGAGGGAGAGAGGGAGAGAATCTCCAGCAGACTGCACTGAAGGCTCAATCCCATGACCCTGAGATCACGACCTGAGCGGAAACCAAGAGTTGGACGCTCAATGGACTGAACTACCCAGGTGCCTCAGAAGACGTTGTTTTAATCATAATTTTGTATTTGTATAGGGAATATCCCAAAAGGTGATTTAACCTACATACCTACCAGTGAAATTCTACTATGTCAGGAATTCCAGTTAGGAATATTTTGTGGCTGGTGACAAGAATTCAGTCCAAACTGGAGAAAATCCCGTAGTTCAGGTAACATTTCTGTAGTACGTCTAGCTTTAGGTATGGTTTGATCGAAGACAAATAATTGGCCAGGATCAGTCTCCTCACTCTGCTTTCACTGGGGTGACCTCCTTCTCTGAGTCTCTGTTCTTCATCTCAACATAGTTTCTTTTTCCTCCTGGAGTTTTATCCTTGCAGGTTCATATTTATTGGAAAAGAATGATCCTTTTAACAGCCGTCAGTAATATCCCGGGCATCTCCATGACTAGTCCAATTTAAGTTAATTACTCACTTCATCCCTGAACAATTTGCAGCCTGGTGGTAAAATTAGACTAATTATCCCAAGCCTAAACTACATGCTCCACCCCTAGAGCATCCCTAAAAACCCACAAGCTGTTTATGGGAGGGGAGGTTACTTGAATAAAAATTGGGACACTATTAACAAGCAAAGATAGAATAGATGTCAGAGAGTAGTTAAATGTGTGTTAAAGCAGAGTATCTGGACTTCAGCTTTTAAGACACAATAGCCCCTTCAAGAAATAATAAGGATATGAGGACCTACAACGTGGCCTCAGTAATGGTGATTCTTGTACTCAGGAATGAGTGACGAAGGCTATACTTTCAACTTTCTGACAGTGGCCCTGGTGGGCAGCAGATTTACTCTGAGAGAGGAGAAAATTCATGCCTCAACACCCAGAACGTTTGCCAGTTAGGACTGTGATTTAGTGCAATCTGTTAGACGCGTGATATTATGTCTCAAATTTGTGAAAACTACTGTTCCCTTTGTCATAGGCAGCTTATATGGGCGGGGGGGTGGGGGACAAGAATGCTGTGTTGAGCTATAGTGGAGGCAGGTGCATGGGCTCATTCCTGAGCTAAGTGACTAGCTCGTGGTGGGCAACTCACAGAAAGTGTGGTTCTAATGCCGGCTTTGGGAAAATTAGGACTTATTTTGTGTGAAGGGGTATTGGAGTCAAATACTAAATACCGAGTACAAAACGCTAAATGGATGTAAGAAAAAGAAGAAGGAGGGGGATATGTAATGTACTGTAGAATGTAGAATGTAGAATGTAGAATGTGACTGTAATGTAGAATGTGACTCAGATGTCTTCCAATACAGTCTTGGGACACTGGTCCTAAGTTCCCAGAGGGAATAAATATAAAAGCCTGCAAGAAAAATGTACTATGGTGGTACATTTGTGAAATAATCAAATATGCAATCCTTTTTCTTGATTTTCAGATAAGTGTATACATTTTAGAAGCATTTCCGTCCTCCTTGAGAAATGGTATTTTGTCTGTAGACCCCACCAACTTTGTCATCTTGGATTTGATCTGTGTATTAGTTGCTTATTGTTGCATAACATGTTGCCTCAATATTTAGCAGCTTAAAATGAGAGATAGTTATGATTTCACAGTTTCTGAAGGTCGGGGATCTGGGAGCCCATTAGCTGTATAGTCCTTTTGCCTCAGGGGTTACTGTTGTCAAGCTGTCAGCAGGGCTGTGTCTGCATACTTGACCGAGCTGAAGGCTCCGCTTGCAAGCTCTCCCACGAGACTCCAGTTCCTCACACATGGACATCTCCACAGGGCTGCTCACAACACGGCTTCCCCAGATCATGTGAAGAGAGAGAGAGAGACACCACACTGCCATGCTGACCTAGTCTCCAAATCACACACCATCGTTTCCACTTTTTCTATTCATTAGGCATGAGTCGCTGGGTCTAGCCCATATTCAGGAGGGGACTACAGAGGGCATGAATACTAGGAGGCCAGGAGCACCGGGGACTAGTTTGGAGTGTGGGTACCACAATCTTCAAAGCAAAATTGGGGCATCTTTGTATTATTCCATTGCTTGTTACGTACCCTTACCTATGAACGTCAGGAAGGGGAACTGTATGCTGAAAGCAAAGGACGGCATGCTCACATTTACAGAAATTTCATCATATGGAGTAATGATGGAAGAAACTATGTCTGTGAAGAGCCTTCAGGCATCAAAAGACCCTCGTGATTAGTTTCCAGTTTACAGATAAAGAAAAGAAGGCCCCATGTCTTTAACTTTCTCCAGGCTATACAGTTAATAGTAAGGGCCAGGCACAATACAAATCCAAATTTGTCTGACATCAAAACTCAAACATTTATAATTTTACCATAAATCATTTGGTTTTCCTTGGGAAAGTATTATAAATGTTCTCAGAAGAAAATTTAACTTTATGGATTCCATTTTACTCAAGCTAATGATAATGTTAATTTTCATCCTCTGAAAATACACTCATGGATAGCTACATCTCAATGTTGAAGCCAGAGAGTAAAAGGTAAAAGATCCATGTTGGCCAGTCAGCGATGATAAGAAGAAGAAAGGAAATGTTGTGTCAAATTAGGTTTTATTTTTGAGAAAGTCTAGAAGAAGAAATTCTGTAATCTACTTCAGAAATTTGGTTAAATTTTTGCTCTTTTCTTAATCTAAATCCTTTATATCAAACTATCAGATCTTCCTACATGATCACCTTTCTTTTTATCCCAAACATTTGCATTTTGGAAATCTTTATGCTTAAAATCCCCAGATATTACTGTACCCCTTCAAATTGTCTTGAAGTAGAAATTTCATTCTGGAGCTTGGCATCCTGACAGTCACAATTGTCGCCATCTGTTGCTTTTCTCCATTTCTCACTACTAAAGCAGCAAGGAAGATGCTGGAACACATTCTGGAAATGCTAGAGGTCAAGCTGAGGCAAAATCTATGTGAAGTTTTGACACTGGACTACTCAGTGCATTTGCTTGTTTTGGATCACTTAGACTCAATATTAGAATGACTAGAGTCTTAGGAGAACTGGTTTAATTGATTATCATACTAATTGGACATTGGATATTTAGTAATATTTTTGTTTTGTCTCCAAAAGTAATGTACTTTCATAGACTTTCAGAATATTTAGGAACATAGGGAAGGAAAAATAGGTATAAAAATAATCCTTAACTGTTAGGTAATAATGTCATATTGATATATATATCTATATAGTTTCATATATAGGTATAGACTTACAGATATATGGAATCTGCATACATAAAGCTTGTAGGTTTTTTTACTTAGTGTGTATTTTTGACATTTCCTGGTGTCCAGGAGACTATCTATTATTATAGATCTATAATATATATTGATATATTATAGATCTATATATAATAGATAATCCAGGAGATTATGTATTATTAACTATAAAGCATCATTTTTAATAACTGCTAAAAACTCCATTGTATAACAGATTTTACCATTTTATGTATTGACTTATATTCCCAATACCTTCAGTGGTTTAAGATAGCTAATTCTGAAAAGAAGTAAGTGTTGACTGTGACAAACATAGTGTTCTTTTCATTGTAGCTGCCTGATTAATATTATTGAGAAATTTAGGGAGTTTGTCTTAAGGAAACTACTCTCTTTATGAACTCTATATGTAACTGTAATATGGGTTCTGTTATTTCTTTCACTTGGCCAAAGTATTTACGTTGCATAAATCTTAAGTCAAAAGCAAGGGAAATATTGAAAGCAGTCAAAGAAGTTAGTAGGACAAAAAAAAAGGGGGGGGGATGTTCTGCTTAAAAACACATAAAATGTTGTATTTCAGGATTTGTCATTGAGAAAGTTGGAAAGTGCTGTGTCTTTCTGTTGGAGGCTAACAACTTTTTTGTAATCTAAAATTTCTATGGTACTGTAGAAACAAATGGTGTCTGCAGATGAACAAAGGGGGTAACTTTTCTTTGGAGCAAATATTTTCTCCCCAGGTCTCTCTCTAAAAATTGTGCTTTGGGTTTTCCAGTTGTTAAGAACTGTTCTCTTGTACCTTCTGTGAATGACTTTGTCCCCCTTCCTTTCTTTTCTTCCTTCTTTCTTCCTCTATTTCTTTCTAATCATAAACACTATGAATCATGCTTAGTTTTGTTTGTTTGTTTTGTTATTGTTACTATAAGATGCTTCACTTTAAACTCTGATTGCTAGTGGATAAGCATATTGGGCTTTCCGGGCTTCTGACCCTGCCTGTGCATGATGGGTTTGATACTATTGCTAAATATTATATTTAGCAAATATAAACATTTAGCAAATATAAACCTTTGCTAAAATGCCTTCATTCCCTCAACTTGATCTCCATAGCTCCGGTAGCAGAAACGATTTGTTCCTTTCTCTTAAGGAAAAGACAGGAGCTAAACATCTTTGGGAGGTTGTCTCCCTGGGCAAAGTTACAGAGCTTCCTCATCGGCAACTTTTACCCTTAGTAACTGCGGGCAGCACGCATGAAGCATCACACCATGAGTGACCACAGGGCCACCCAGGAATCAGAGGTCCTTTACCCTTTGTCCTGTCATCATTTCTCTTTCAAACCACAGATTTCCATGGGCCAAGACTGTTCTAGCAAACCCCACTTCTCACACCAAAACATAAAGGGAAAAATTCCTCCTACATCTCTCTTTTACTCTTTACGTTACTCTCAATGCTTCCTTTATGACATGTCTGGCCACCAAGTGTGAAGAGGTGGCAAGTTTCCCACACCAAGCAATTCTGTGACACCAGCTATGTGTTCTTTGATTTAA
Source organism: Vulpes lagopus (assembly GCF_018345385.1). Taxonomy (NCBI): domain Eukaryota; kingdom Metazoa; phylum Chordata; class Mammalia; order Carnivora; family Canidae; genus Vulpes; species Vulpes lagopus. The sequence continues at coordinate 56,936,101 of NC_054828.1, forward strand.
CTCAATTGTGACTATCCAGTTGGAGATAGCATCAGGTCCTTTTACTTACTAGAATGCCAGTTAATAAGAAAAGCTATTGTGATCCAGGGATAGGGAAATGGAAAAGATGCAGAGGACAAACATGAAGGGCATAAGACAGAGGGAAGGAGTGCAGAGCCTTCATGTGTTGTCTGGCGTCACCACAGGTTCACCAACCTTGAAGCTCTCTGGACCCCATTCTTTTGTGTTTTTATGGAGGCTTCATTATGTAGACACGATTGACTAAATCATTGTTCATTGGTGATTATTCAACTTCCAGCTCCCCTCCTTTTCCCAGAGGTTGAAGGGTGGGACTGAAAACTATCCCTCTAATCACTTGGTTGGTTCTTTGGCCACCTGACTGCCCATCTTTAGGGTGTTTCCAAAAGTCACCTTATTGACATAAAACTGATTGGAAGGGCTTGTTATGAATAATGAAAGACACCTGTTTCACCTTTATGGCTCTGGAGTTAATTCAGGAACCAAACCATAGAGTATGACAAAAGATGCCCCTATTGCTGTTAGATGTGAAACTACAAGAATTTTAGGAGTTTTGTGCCAGGAACTGTGGATGAAGACCAAAATGTTGGGTTTTTTTGTTTTGTTTTGTTTTTAACTGACCCATATACCTAATTTTATTTGTTTGTTTGTTTGTTTATTTATTTATTATTTTTTAATTATTTTTTATTGGAGTTCAATTTGCCAACATATAGCATAACACCCAGTGCTCATCCTGCCAAGTGCCTCCCTCAGTGCCCGTCACCCAGTCACCCCAACCCCCCGCCCACCTCCCTTTCCACCACCCATTGTTCGTTTCCCAGAGTTAGGAGTCTCTCATGGTCTGTCTCCCTCTCTGATATTTCCTACTCATTTTCTCTCCTTTACCCTTTATTCCCTTTCACTATTTTTTATATTCCCCAAATGAATGAGACCATATAATGTTTGTCCTTCTCCGATTGACTTACTTCACTCACCATAATACTCTCCAGTTCCATCCACGTTGAAGCAAATCGCGGGTATTTGTCATTTCTAATGGCTGAGGAATATTCCATTGTATATATAGACCACATCTTCTTTATCCATTCATCTTTCTTTTTTTTAAATATTCTATTTATTTATTCATGAGAGACACAGACACACAGAGAGAGAGAGAGAGAGAGGCAGAGACACAGGCAGAGGGAGAAGCAGGCTCCAAGCAGGGAGCCTGATGTGGGGATTCGATCTCGGGTCTCCAGGATCACGCCCTGGGCTGAAGGTGGCGCTAAACCACTGAGCCACCCAGACTGCCATCTTTCGATGGACACCCAAATTGTTTTTTTTTAAAAAAAAATTATAATCACAGTATCACATCAGTGTAGCCACTTATCATTGCCTTTTCATAAGGAGATTTGTCATAATGTACTTTAAGTATTTCCAAATTTTGTTTTTAAGGTATGAAAGTATAATCCAGCCATTATTCTTATCCTAAATTGGTTATTTCAGTACCTGTGTGCCATATTTGGATCATTTGAATTCAGAAAAATAAGAGGACATCATCAGCTTTACATATCTATCCATTTAGCCTACATTTTCATATGATTTCACCTTTTCACTAAAACGAGTTAGCAACTTAGATAACTTCGAAGAAAAAGGAAGAGAAAGACCCTCTTTTGAGGTATAGGCCCCATGTTCACAGACAATTTCTAAGATTGCAGGAGGAGATGTGTTTATGAGATTTGTTTGCCCTCTTCTCTGGAAATGTGACACGAATTCCAAGAAGTCCTGAAAGATTTAGAGAATGCTGAGAATATGCATCAAGGCAATCAGGGCTAAAAATCTGTCTTATTCTAGGATTTCCTGAATTGCTTTTATGAATGTCATCCAATCAATTATTCTGAATATCTTGGGGTTTATATATGTTTGTGTGTCTGTAGTTCCCCTTAATTATTTCATGCTCCCAGTATGGACCTAGTGAAGCTGCATTGTTTAAGAATTTGATTATTTTTCTGGCCTGAAAACATGGCAACTGAAAGTGGGTGTTTAACCAGAACAAGTTCATGTTGGTTCTTTGTGCTTTAAGCACATGTTGCTTTCTCTCTCTTCCTTAGAACTGGTCTGTTTTTCAATAGGACATATTGGGCAACAAATAGCAAAATTATGTTGAATAGGCCATGAGGCAAATTCTTTGAATGTAGGCTTTTAAAAATCATTAATCATTTTTTATGGACAAATGAATTTTAAAAATCTCCTCGTGTGTGACAAGTGATGGTGACATCTATATTCTTAAGTATAATTTTTTCAATAATAAAATCAAGTCTACACCAAGCCAGATTATGAAAACAGCCAAGTCATAGGACACAATGCATTTTTTTTTTATACAATGCATTTTTGGTAGAAGTCATGGAGACTGGGGAAGAATATATGAGTAACATCTGTAAGGAGCTGAGAACAAGTAGGAGCAACTGAATTTTCAGACATGCAAACATGTTGAACGGACACCTACTCTTTGCTCCTTGCAGCATTCATTTATTCAAATATATCATTGCATGCCTCACATGTCTTAGGCAGTTAAACAGACTTGAGTAGAAGATTAAAAAGATAAGATCATTGCCGCTATGTGGCTCACATACTAATAGGAGAAAGACAATAAAATAAGTAAACAGCTGAACATGATCATTTCAGGTGGTGCTGAGAGCACTGAAGAAAACAAAACCGAGGGCAGCCCAGGTGGCTCAGCAGTTTGGTGCCGCCTTCAGCCCAGGGTGTGATCCTGGAGTCCCAGGATTGAGTCCCACGTCGGGCTCCCTGCATGGAGCCTGCTTCTCCCTCCGCCTGTGTCTCGGCCTCTCTCTCTCTCTCTCTCTCTGTATGTCTCTCATGAATAAATAAATAAGTTTTTTTTTTTTTAAATGAGTTCTGGTGGCAGAGAGAACACAGTGGGGACTATATAATGTTGGATCTTGAGGGATTCTGTTGGGTATTCAAGGATACTTAGAGACTGCATCAAGGTATAGCTCCTAAATGGAAGTCATGTGAAAGAATAATAATTCTGGAATCAGCAGAACTGTGTTGGAATCCCAAATCAGGCACTTATGACTTGTGTTTTTTTCCCCAGGGCCTGACTTACCATCTCTGCATTTCAGTTTCCTCAGTTGTAAAAAAGAAATACTAACAAGACCCATCCTGCGGAATTTTTGTAGGAATTGTATGAGATAAAGCATTCAAAGCACTTAGCATCAGGCCTGACACATAGTAAGATCCTTATAAAAATTGGCTGCTATTATTAGCATTATATGGAACAACGGAAAATAAAACTTCTCAGTCTTAGTACCAAGAATACTTGTATTTCTCCTGAGCCACTGGTTGGCTTGTAATTATATCTTTTAAATGCTGTGAATCATGTTTCCTTCTTTCTTTCCCTGCTAAAAAGCTATGAGCCAAATTTGTGGTCTACCTCTAGCAAATATAGAGAACTTTATTGAGTGCCTTATTTATTTTGTGAACTAGCTTCATTCTTGGCTGGATGTTTGCTTTTCTTCACTCATTTTCCTTCTAATTCAATTTCCTCATTTCCTTAATTTTTATTCAGTTTTATTTTGTAGTATAGGTGTTTTCATAAGCTGCTATAATCCCTTTTTGTGACACATTCTGTCTAAAAAAATAGTCACTACAACGAAATAGCCATCAGCACGAACAGGTTGTCTGAATGTTACACAGCAGGAAATTCCCTCAAGGGGAAATTTGTTTACCTATTAGGTTTGAAAAAAAAAAAAACAAGAAAATACAGTTCATATGAAAGGAATACAAGGTGTACAATGATCTGTTGGCTCTTTGCTCAGCAGGCCACTCTGAATGTCAGGGAACAGTCTTCATTCTCATTGTGAACACAGTGGGAACAGATGGTTCCAGAAGGAGACATCCTGGGTTCATATGCCTGTTTGGCCATTGACTACGTTTGAGATCTTGGGCAAGTCAATGAACATTTCTGAGTCTTTGTTGTTAATGATGATTGTATATCTGACCTGGCTACCTGCTTTGATTTTTTATAGGACAGTGAATTTTTCCTGTAAAGCATAACACATTTTCACCATGTCAGTTGTCACCATCATGGTGGTGGTGGTGATGGTGAGGATAATCAGCAGAGTTGTCCATTTTAATCTCCTCTGATCTTGGGGTAAAAAATCTCTGCACTGTAACAGCTTCCTCCCTTGTTGTATAAATCTAGGAGGTACCCTTTGGGTGGTAGTTGAAGCCCACAGCATCCCCTGGAGCTGCATGTGGCGGCCCTTGCCAAAACCCTGCTAGTGTGCCATTGCTAATTACCGGGGCCGTTGACATCTTCTTCCCTTCCTGAGTGTCTGCTTTGTTCCACCAACTAGCACTTCAGTTCTTCTGAGGCTGGACACCTGCCTTCTTACTTGCTTTGTCTTTGACCTCGGATCTCACAGCCAGCCCTCACCTCTCCCTGTTGGTGGCTTTTCATGCTGTCATGAGCCACCTTGTTGTGCAACTCCCACCAGCTACTCTTACCTGCTGAAAGCCTAATCATCTTTTCCATCAGCCAGAATGTGCCAACACCTGCTCCAAGATGCGTCTCTTTCTTTTCACCTAAGATTTTCTGAGGTATGGGGCGCCTGGGTGTGCCAGTCATTTGAGCATCTGACTCTTGATTTTGGCTCAGGTCGTGATCTCAGGGTCCTGAGATAGAGCCCTGTGTTGGGCTCCGTGCTTGGTAGGGAGTCTGCTTGAGGATTTCTCTCCTTCTCCCTCTGCCCCTCGCCCTGCTCTCTCTCTCTCTGTCAGATAAATAAATACACCTAAATTTTTCTGAAGTAGAATAATGTGTTGATGGCCTTTAGGATCGTTACATGAGCTGTATTGTCAAGAACCTCTGTTAGGAAGATTTTTTATTTTTTTAAAAGATGTTATTAATCCAAATGCGGAATAACTTAATTGATAACCTAATAACTTAATCCCAATTTTTAGGGAAGATCAGGTAATAAGGATTCCACATACTCCAGTAACGGAAGCTTACCTTTATAATTACGTAGGAATGTAAATCTTTTTAATTTATATACATATTTCTCTCTTTTAAATGCATATATATTTTATTATTGTTTTAAAACATGGTCATACTTAGTCTCCAGCTGGCTTTTCTTAAAAATAATAAGTCATTGGGCTTCCTGCTCAGTGGGGAGCCTGCTTCTCCCTCTCCCTCTCCCTACTTGTGTGCTTTCTCTCTCTTTCTCTCAAACAAATAAATAAAATCTTTAAAAAAATAATGATAATGTCATAGATATACCTCAGAGTCTTTAGATGTAAATTTGGTTTATTTCTTCTAAATAGCTGCCTAATTTTCAAGTTTATATATACTACTTTCTTAAACTATCCTCAGACTCAGTGCACATTGAGGTTATTTGCAGTTTTCTTGCTTTGTGTGTATGTTTCATATCTGCCACAGCAAAACTGCCATGATAAATATCTCATATGTAGACCCCTGGAGAAAGAGGAGCATGTATATGTATGCACAACATGTGTGTATGTATATAAATGTATATATTTTATATATATATGAATAAGAGATTTTCAAAAGAGAGATTAAAGTATTTTAATTAATATGTTACCAAATTGTTCTTTTCTGAATAGTTGTAGCAATTTGTCCTCCTACCAATAATGCATAAGGGGGCCTGACTGATTGAGAATCTCTCCAGCAGTGGTTAGTTGTTCTTCATATCCATTGACCAAGGTAGTACAAGTCATACTTCCTTATTGCTTCCATTTGCATTTCCACTGAGCATCTCACCTGTGTTGGGTATTTGGATTTCCTCTCATTCAGTTGCTCGTTCATAACATGCGTATCAGGTCAATTATCTTTTCTCTTAACAATTTGTAGAAGCTCTTTGCTTATTGGGACATCTGTCTACCATGTGGATTGCATTTATTTCTTCCCAGGCTCTCATTTCCCTTTTTTTTTTTTTTTAAGATTTTATTTATTCATGATAGTCACACAGAGAGAGACAGAGAGGCAGAGACACAGGCAGAGGGAGAAGCAGGCTCCATGCAGGGAGCTCGACATGGGAGCTCCAGGGTCTCCAGGATCATGCCCCGGGCCAAAGGCAGGCGCCAAACCGCTGCGCCACCCAGGGATCCCTCCCCCCCCCTTTTTTTTTTTGGTGACTTTCACTCTCCCAGTCTTTAGTTGCTTTGTGTTCATAATTTATCTTTGCCTCCTTTTAAAAACCAACTTTGGGACTCTCTTTTTTTTTTTTTTTTAATGATATGTCATGGTCGTTCTCACAAGGTAGAATTAACTCTCTCACTTGTCTTTCCCTCTTTTCTTTATACGAGCATGAACTTACGCGTGTGTAGTTCTACGTAAGTGAGCAGTCACTCATTCGTTTCATTTTTTATTGCAGTCATTTTTGTTTAATGTTGCTTTGTGGCTTTCCCTCTCCTTCCCTTCATCTGCTCCATCTTCTTCTATTGAAGCCTCATATCCTTTTGATCATTCACACGGGAAGAATCTAAGAATTTGGTTGATTTTCTTTACGCTCGTATAATCACACAGACATATGCACAGGCACGCTCTCTCACACACAGATATGTGCATATATTTGCACATGTACCCGTAGTATGATTTTATCATTTTGTGTTCCACAAAAATAATATAATATTCTAGACATGTCTCTGCTTTTCTTCCCGTATCTTTCCCAGTGATAGCTCATGGAAAACTTCTTTTTTTTAATTAAAGATTTTATTTATTTATTCAGGAGAGACACACAGAGAGAGGCAGGGACACAGGCAGAGAGAGAGAAGCAGGCTCATGCAGGGAGCCCAATATGGGACTCAATCCTAGGACCCCAGGATCACACCCTGGGCTGAAGGCGGTGCTACACCGCTGGGCCACCCAGGCTGCCCTCATGGAAAACTTCCAATCAATGGTCATGGTGGTCATGACTGATTCTTTTTTAACGGTACATATAGCTGCTACCTGGTGTGGTCATGCCATAATTTATTCAACCACTCCTCCATTAATAATAATTCACACATTGTTTCTACCCTTGTTTTCAGTCCTGTGAATAATATAAAAACATTTTTGAACATACACTGCTACGTGCTGTTGCTTTTATTTCTGGGGAATGGATTCCCAAAAGTGAGATTGCGGCATTGATATAATATATAACTGGATTTACTTCCCAAGAATAGTAGTATCTTTCATTTGTACCAATAAATGCTACAGTAGCCACATCTTCTATCTCTATCAGCAATGATGTTATTCTTTCTTGGTGTGATGATAGGTGTAAATATATGCATTTAGACATCATTGTTACTTCTAGTTTCCTTAAATTTATATATCATTATTCAAATATTTACATTTAAATTTATATGTAAAAAAATTATATGTGATTATTACTTCTAATTTCTTTAAAAAGAATAACTTGCCTCTTCTGAATATTTCATATCGGTCATCTTCTTTGATTGCATTGTGCAGTCTGTCTTCTTTGTGAGTTTCTGACTCCTTTCTGAGTGTCTCCCTGTCACTGTGCCTGACTGCAGTAGCCCCCCAGGTGACGCCTCCATCCTACCTACTTGATTGTCTATGCTATGTTTGTAAAGTTTGGATGTGAAAACCAGAAGACTGTGTTTGTTCAAAACATTTGATCATCAGTCAATAGAACTCCCAGTGGAGGCCCAAGGAGTACTGCTTATTATTTTAGCCTATTTTAGGAATCATTCAGTTCTTAAGAAAAATTTGCTTTCCAAAAGGTGACTTTGCTAATAAGGGGCAGTTAAAAGGATTCTGTTCTGTAAAACCATTGACCATCAATGTCAGTCTATTTGGGGGTATTAATAGCCTCAGAACTTGCTTATCACATAACAAGGAAAATTTATAACCTCAGATCGCCACCAGCTTAGCAAAGGATGATCATTTCCATTGGGACATACTGACAGATGCTTTAGTTTGTCACTTGCTCTCCCTACATCCTGCTACCATATCACTAAAATTTACAAAGACTCTGGTCTTGATGGTGTCATAAATGTTGGTATATGGGAACATTTATTTTCTCTCCTACTTCCTCCTGACTATATCCCTAGCCTGGACAAATGACTCCAGTTGAAGACGGTGGAGATAGCCCACAGAAGGAGGGAGGCATATGATGAATATGGTCCTGTCCTTCCAACATTCTCCCAGGAATCAAATCCTTTTCAAAGGAACCCAAGTATTTTGGTTCTATAGGTTCAAGCATAGTGAGAAAATCAGTCAGCTCTCTTAAAGACTTCTCATCAGTCATTTAAATTCCTTGTGCTTTGATTCTAGAGTCAACAAAACTGACTTATTTTCATGACTGGGTCACCCAGGTTAACTTCAGGGTGAAAATAGTCTCTAAAATGGGTTTTAAGAATCTTGGTTCCTCTGTGATTATTTCTAGCCACCCAGATTTTCCAGGCATTTTGACTGGCATGAGTTACCGTCTCAGGGTTTCATTACTCCTGGGCACTGATGAGAGGGAGTGAGTCTCAAAGCTCAGCTCCAAATCCTGGAAAGTTGGCAACATGATCAGTTCACCACACAATGAAGCCTGGCTGATCCTAACCCCTTGATTTCCAGAGTTATACAAATGCTAGTGGAGGAAGTGGTCTGACACACCACCTGTCTAACTCACTCATTTTGCACATTGGCTCAGAAATACGGCCTGCTTGAGACTGAGAGCTCATCAGGGATCAGAGGATCTTGAATTAGGTACTAATCCGGATATCAATTATTCTCAAGAAAAAATAGGATATTAACATCTGCTCCATTTCACTCACAAGGATTTTAGTGATGAAATGAACTGATGTATGTGAAAAACACTTTGAAATATTTACATCATGCATAAATGCAGGAATCATAAAATTGTTTTGATGTTTAGTGTTATCTTTCTTCCAGTAGACACATCAGAAATCTCTGGATGGATTATAATAGCTCCCATTTATTGAGTTATTATCTATGAACAGGTCCTCTACCAAACTAATTTCATTTAGAGATTTTCATTTAGCACATCTCTACCCTGGCCCTAAAAAGACTGGAATAGTTGGCTTGGTAGACATCAGGATGTTTCTCCCATTGTTTCTTTGAAAGACGTTTAAGATGGGCAGTACGTCATGGGCCAGGCTCTGGAGCCAGGCTTTGAACTCAAGCAGACCCTTTGCAGTGTCTACGCACTGAACTTGCCTGCCTCTATGAAGCCTATTTTATGATCTTCTGTAGAAAAAAGAGTAACTAATTTTACAAACATGAAACAAAATTTATATCTGAACCTAAATTCTATTAAATCGATATTTTAAATAACCTTTAAAAAGTAAAATGAACTTCAGAAAAAATTAAATATCACTCCAATTCTGTTCATAGTCTTATGAAAATTCTACATGAGTGCAACATTAAAAAATAAGATTCTCAAATTTATTTTCATGATTTTCTGTTCAGGAAAATTAAGTCTGTCTTTTTAAAAACAGGTTCAAAAGAGGCACTCTTAATAGACAATATTGTTTCCTCTCTAGACTCTTCCAGACTTCCCCACTGTGGAAAGGAGGCCTTATGGAAATGAGGCCAACGTATGATTTGAGGTGACAAGAGATCCCCTGCTCAGAAATACTCTAACAGCTTGTCACAGTCTAAAGTTCCATCAGCACAGAATAATTTACTCTAATAAGGCCACCAAATTTCCACAGTATCTAGGATGAATAAAGTCTTGATATCCAGCAACACTCAGGTACTGAGAGATTCTCTGTATAATTTTCCTGATATTGCCAACAAAGGATTTACTCGTACAGCACACCTTCATGCTACCGGTATGATCATGTATCTTGCTGTACGTGATGGGCTGAATAGATCCCTGGCCTTGTCCTAGGGGAATGAATGAGTCTTCATTCATAATCCCTACATAATTTTGCCCTCAAGAAGGAGGAATATCCTAGACTTGGAATATTCTCTAGGCAGAGCCAAGTCAGGTCAGGGGCTGGGAGAGATCTGAGCAAGCAGAGTACAATGTACAGAGTGTAGGCACCTAAGAAGTAGGAGTGGGATTTAGAGCGATTTGATGTAGGGATGGTTCTGCCGACAAACAGCTCCCATAGCCAGCCTTCTCTCAGGTTGGCTTTGCCACTATTGAATTTTTTGGCAAAGTATCCCATTAGCCAGAGGAATCATAAGCTCTTAGACTGAACTGAAGTCATGCACAGATGGGTCTGTTGGCCACTGGGAGTGAGAAAGGAATTGTAGGGGAACGCCACCAAGAAGCCCCCCCCTCCGCCCCCACTCTGCACTGGCCCCACCACTGGTAGATTCCTTTCTTTTCACTCCTTGGGTTTCCTGTCTGCCTCCTGAGATCTTTTGAGTTGGTGACATTGGTTTTGGATTTTGGAGTCCCCTGACCCTGTATATCCCAAGTGTTGGTGGTATTTTTAATCTGTTCTAAAATTTGTTCATGTCCTTTGCCTGTTTTTCAAGATTTTGCTTTACATATATCCTCTGCTCAGTGAATGCTAATACTGTGAAAATTGTGGTGGAAATGTTGCTGTGCATCTTTGCAGAGCCTGAAGACAGCTGAATGCCATAAGCGCACATCCTGAAGCTGCAATCATTAAGGCCTTCTTTACCAAGCATTAGTAACACAGTGTGTGTATTGGACATGATGGTTGTCAGGATGGCTTAAGGACAGTGGGCTTTTCTAGAAGCCTCTCACAGTTCTGACATTCTGGTGACAGGAGGTTGTATTATAAATGTGACATTTTTCACAATGTTGGAAGCATCTGTTCCCCCACTGTCTTTGAGGCAATAGGGCATGAAGATTATACTTAATGATGTTCATTGTTCCCTCTGAGCTGCTAATTTACTGGGGATGTGTAGAAAACTTAATCTTGTGATAATTGCAAATCTAGAGAATATAGGGTAACAATAAAAGAAGAACAGAAACAATAATTTCTACCATTTATCAGGCTCCCACTATTCATAAGGCATGATGGCACAGATTTTCATTCCTCTATCTCATAACACTATGTGACATAATCACTCTCACTTTACAGCTAATGACATGGAGGCTTCTGGAGGTTGTCACACAGAAAAGTATCTTGTTTGATCTTAAAGACAGTACTCTTCCCACCATATGGCTCTGCATCCCCTCTCATACCCTGCGCCCCTACAGTCCCCTGGGGGCCCTCGTGGTCACTACGCCCCAGGCGGTGTCCGTGGGGAACGTGAGGCGGGAGCTGACTTTCTGTCGGAAGACAGGGCTGCAGGTGCTCGGGGTCGTGGAGAATATGAGTGGCTTCGTCTGCCCACACTGCGCAGAGTGCACCAACGTTTTCTCTTGAGGAGGCGGGGAGGAGCTGGCCACGCTCGCCGGAGTCCCGTTCCTGGGCTCCGTGCCTCTGGACCCTGAGCTCTGTGGGAGTCTGGAGGAAGGGCGAGACTTCATCAGGGACTTCCCCAAGAGTTCTGCCTTCCCCGCGCTCTTCTCCATAGCCCAGAAGGTTCTGAGCCAGGCACCCGCTCGGCTCTCCTAACCAAGGCAGCCCCTCCGCCGTGTCTCCCCGCATCTGGGGGCGGTGGGTGGTTCTACCTGGGGGGGTGGCCTGAGCCCTCAGAGAACAGCATGCCCCAGGGCATGGCCGGCTGCCTCCGGGGCCCCGTGGGTCACAGGGTCCAGGAGATCCCCGGCGTCTGCTGCCCAAAGGAAAAAAAAAAAAAAAAGGCTTTGGGAAGGGTCTGGTCAGGACTGGAGATGATTGGCAACCCTCCTCCTGGGCTCCTAGCAAGAAGAGAATTATTCATGCCGGGAAGGTCCAAGGTTTTCTCATAGGCAGTAGGTTCCCTTGGTTCCAGGGAGCTCTGAGGTTCATGGCCTGGGTCTGGAGGTAAAGTCTGTTCTAACGTTTCCATGGTCTTCTCTCAATCATAGCAAACCAGAAGAGGTTGCTCGACTCTTTGGAGAGTTCTGTGTTGCTCTATTAGTTTCCTCCGGCTGCTACAACAAATTTCCATAAACATGATGTCTCAGAACAACACATATTTATTATCATATAATTCTGGAGGTTAGAAGTTCAAAATCTCAAGATGTCCACATAGGTGGTTTCTTCTGGAGGTTTTGGGGTAGAAATTTGTTCCTTGCTTTTTATCCAGCTTTGAGAGGCCACCCGCATTCCTTGGCCAATGGCCCCCTTCTAGCAATGGCATCCTTCTGACCTGCCATCATATCTTCTTGTCTCTCTCTCTCTCTCTCTGACCCTCCTACCTCTCTCTTGGAAGAACTCTTGTGATTACATTGAGCCCACCTGGAAAATCCAGGATAATTTTCCCTCAAGATAATCAATCACATCTCTAAAGTACCTTTTGCCATGTAAAGTAGCATTCATAGGATTAAGATATTGACACTTTTGGGTGCCCATTGTTCAACCCACCATAGCCGCTGACCTTCGTGATTTCTTCATGGGGAATAACATGACCTCGGACAGCTCAGGAGTGCCCCAGCATCTCCTGGGACACTGCATTCAGAGGTCCCCTCATGTGTATCTCTTCAAGGCAAGAGTATGACTGGCCAGGCCAATTGGTGTTCCTTGCTGTCAAACGGTGCTTGTGCTTTGGTGGAACCAAGCTGGATGCAGCCCCCAGATATATTTTGGGGACTATATATAGTCCTCAGTGCATTTTTTTCTTAAGTCAGGAATTTTACACACAAAAAAATGTGCATTTCCAGAATTAGGAGATCTAGCATCACAGTGCCATGTTTCCAAATGGCTGCATAATTGCTCCTGCCTTCAGACAGAGTATGTGCTTTCCCATTCACCTTCATCTTTGCCACTGTCTTATGATGAATTATACCTGGCCTAGTTCCCTGGCTTATTTTAACTGCTTGGATTCTGTAGTTTAAGTATCTGAGTTTATGGTCATGATTCTAAAACCACAGTGTTACTATGCATATTAGAGACCATTTGTTCAGGTAATTTGGGCAGGGACGGTAACTTTCCCTATACATGTAGAAAACTTTGTGTTAATCCCTAAGTATCTAGGCAAAGCACTCTGGATGCTATGTCCCAGGAGATGCTGGAGCAGTCCTTCCATTTGACTATAGACAAAATTTTCTTCTTCTTTTTTTTTAAAGATTATTTATTTATTCACAAGAGACATGGAGAGACCGGCAGAGAGAGAAGCAGGCTGCATGCAGGGAGTCTGATATGGGACTTGATCCCAGGATTCCAGGATCACGCCCCGGGCCAGGGGCAGGCTCTAAACCGCTGAGCCACCCAGGAATCCCCCAAATTTTCCACCTGACATTGAGAAATTCAGCATCTTTTCCCTCTTTCTAGGCCTGTTTCATAAGTATATGGTTCCTTAAAATATTTTTTATTATTTATTTTTTAACGTTGTATTTATTTATTCATGAAATGCACAGAGAGGGTTCCTTAAAATTTAGAATCTACTTTATTCTACTTTTTATTATTTATTTATTTATTTATTTATTTATTTATTTATTTATGACGGTAGGCAGGGAGAGGGAGAGAGAGGATCCCAAGCAGGCTGCACACCGAGTATGTGAGCCTGATGCAGGGCTCAACCTCACAACCTTAGGATCATGACCTGAGCCAAAAGCAAGAGTTGGACGCTTAACCTACGGAGCCACCCAGGCACCCCTAGAATTTACTTTATTCTAAATAAAGATTTTCATCATCTTTATGACCACAGTCTCAGAGTGGCTGGCACACAGTGGGTAATTAATCAATATTTGCTCAATGAATGAATATTTGTTGAATGAATAAATGATAATGACGATAAGCCACTGACATCCTACGTTTAGCTGAACAGCCTATGACATGACTTGTCATGAAGGGTACTCACAAGAAACAATCCTAGCCCTTTAGGATTTTTTTCCTTTTGAGAATTCAAACCAAGAGAAATGGTTTGTCCAAAGTTGGTAGTGGATGTCTGAGCACATGGGTTTTCCTAGGGATTAGGGACTGGCTTCCAGCACACCACATGTAGAGGATTATGCAGAAATGATGCAGCCAGGGAGAGAGGAAGGAGAATCTCAGTTCCTGATTTTCTAGTGCCCACTTACAATTTACATGAGGCTTGCCTATTTTTGGTTGTCTCTGAAATTATCTTTTATATCCTTATGACTTTTCTCCTCTGCCTTTGACTAAGAGAAGACACCAGCTCCTTATCATTAAAACGTTTGCCTGGAATGTTGCTTCACTCAGGATCCTAGCATGACAGTGGAATTTAATGAAGGTGGGATTGTGGAATCGCAGTGTGGCCAAAATGAAGATCAAAGGAAAGCAAGCGTTCTGATGGCTTTGGGCACTACAAACTCCCAGCAGGTTGTTCTGAACATAACTGGGACTCGGCAGTTTGAAGCTTTGAATGTTTTCTAACATGTGAATGTTTTCTAACATGTGAATGTTCCTGAGTCCTTCAATTCTGAATGGAAAAAAATAATAATAGCATTACTTGGGAAATATTTCACCCTGTTATGAAGGAAGAAGAAATGATAGCTATTGGTTCATTAAAATTACTGGACTGAAAAGTTTGTCAATTAAACAAAAATAAACTCTGAAATTTTAATTGGGCATTTTAGGAATCAGCTTGCTAAATTTGAAGAGATTGCATTCTCAGTTTTAGAATATGCTTCCTGGAATAGCTGCCTTCCAAGTGGGTATAATCTTCATAAAATAACCTCAGCATTAATTTTTCACGAATTAAAAAGCGTGCTGGAGGATTAAAGCAGAATAATAGATGTAACATTACATAAAAGTAGGACACTCATAAATCATTTACGACTTCCTTGCTCATCAGGACTTGGCTTTTTGAATCTTAATTGAAAACTAATGTGGCTATATTGTTGAAAAAAGTAAATTGGTTATTCTGATAGCAGACAACTTTCATTAGAGACTTAATTAATTTGGGAAAGCTGAGAGTCTGGTATATTGAACATACTTACACAGTCATGTCCAGTCATGGGATTTTATTTAATTACAGTCATCTGCTTAGTGCACATTGTTTATCTTTTATTTTCATTTTGATTGGTGAAAGTTAGATACTGTGTAAGTTATTGCAGGCTATAATTTTACATAAGAGCAAAACATAGGGTTAGACCCCATGCACCTAAGAAGACATTCTGCAGCAACTTTGACACTAGACTGATCCTCACGCCATTCTCTTTCCATCTTCCTTTTGTGTTTACTTTCTCATCAGTCACTATGATAGGCTTGAACTTTTTTTTAGATACTAAATAAGATGCTACTTAAATGAATTGGTCCTTTTTTTTTTTGATAAACTAAGCTATGGATGGAATGGCTGGTATACTTTTTCTGTTCTGAGATTATTTATATAATTTATTTTTACCCTTTGAATCTTTTAATCTTAATCTTAATCTTAATTCCCTCCTTTCAGTACAATAATCAGGTCTAATGTTTGAAGATTTAACAACACTAATTATGATACCTATAAGTCTGTAAAAAAAAAAAGCATCATTATCTTCATTGTACAGATGAGGAAGTTCAATATGTCACAAATAGGTAACTTATCCATGGCTGCAGAGCTAGCCAGTGCTAAAGATGGGATCCAGAGGTATTGAGATACAGCATTAATTAGGCCCTGGAGAATTACCAAGAATTACCAAACTCCTATAACTTTTCACACTGCCTCACTTTCACTGGGGACTATGGACAGTTGCCCTACTTTCTCCACTGCTGATCATAAACTTTGTCATGCTGACTGTAGACAGGTGTGGGAAAGAAAGGTCTGGTCATGAGCAATACTGATATATTGGCCTGGTGCCCTCGTCCTCTGGCCAGATGTCATTTTGTTTAAAATTCCTCCTTAAAAGAGCATGACAGTCTGAAGATCACTCCAATCTGAACTTAAGTTCATAGCCTGGTTTTGAAATCAAAATTTTATTCTTTGAGAACTAGATTAGGAAGGCAGTAGCCAATTAAGGCCACCTGTTTATGTCCACAATGCTGTTTGGGAAAATCCTCATATTAAGAAAGATTGATGGCCCTTCAACAAGGTCATAACTCCTGTAAGCAGATGACTTGGGATGGGGAGAATGGATATATCTGCTTATCCAACCTCAGGACTAAACAAAGGTCTCTGTGTGACCTGGATGAGTACAGTGTAACCCAGAACAGTCCTGACCGAGATCAATCCCAGTCATTCCACAGGGCTTTGGGAAATTTGCATGGATGCCATTGGAATTCAATCTCCATTAAGGATATTTGGAACAGAGAAGCCCAGCCATTTTATGGTTTTATAGATTTCACAATCTGACTGATGACCTCCACAAAAATTTATACCATTTGCCATTTGCCAGGCAGTTTCTCAAGCTCAACTTTATAGTCACCGTATCAAAATATTTGGGAATTTGAAATTTAAATATTTTATCAATTCGAGGAATGGGAAAGACCACATGTAAAACTAATTTTATGGAAACCTAGAGAAAGAAAATCGCTTAACCAGAACACTAACGAAAGCCCTAAGAGACTGAGCTGTGAGATCTCTCTTTGTCTTTCTTCCTAGCTGGCATTTCCTCCCCATGTGGCTGTCTCACCTTTCATTCCCTGATAGGCCGAAGGGAGCTTCTTCCATGGATCACTTACTCTGCATTAGTCTTTCCCTATTCTAAATACTATTGCACAGGCAATAGTATCCTTCATTTATTCAACAAATATTTACTGAGTATTTTTTATGTGTTAAGCACTGCTTCCAATTCTGGAGATCCAGAATAAAAAGTTGCTTTTATTCTAGTGGATGAAAACAAACATGCATACTATTTCAAGCACTGATAAGTTCTAGAAAAAAAAAAAAGAGCAAAGCAAATAGAGAGTTATATTGAGACCTGGTTTACACAAACTTGCCAAGGAAGAGGCTTCAGTTTTCCATACTGTCTGTTACACACACTGCACATAATAGTAACTCAATAAATATTCATGACATTAAATAGTAACTCAATAAATATTCATGA
This sequence comes from Vulpes lagopus, assembly GCF_018345385.1. Classification (NCBI taxonomy): domain Eukaryota; kingdom Metazoa; phylum Chordata; class Mammalia; order Carnivora; family Canidae; genus Vulpes; species Vulpes lagopus. Next base: position 56,953,098 of record NC_054828.1, read on the forward strand.
CATTAAATAGTAAATGCTTATTGACCAGATGGTTTGTGTCTCATGTGCCTTACCTTCTCTGACTAGCCCACATTTTATTAATATATGTATATATGTTTATATATAAACCATTATATATAGTTTATGGTTTTATAGATTTCACAATCTATATATATGTAAAAGACAGGTTCTAACATTTATTTTTAAATTCCTGTGAAACTACATAGAACTAGAAGAAGAGCAATAAATTTGCTGGGTAGTAAACCCACATCTGATCATGAGATTCTCATAGGTAAGTGTGAACATACATAAATAAAGTAGCTACATACACAGTAAATGTGGGTCATGAAGAACCTAATAAATTACTCCACATTAATATAGAAGTTTCCAGAACATATAACTAAATATCCATATATGAAAATGGGTTTTTTAGGCATATGTATGATTTCAGAAATGCATATCAACTTCCTGTTTCATCCTTAAATGATAGGAGCTCTGAACTCTTTAGGATTTAGTTGTATTAACAGTATATATCAATAATTAAAGTAACATAGGATCCCATTTAAGAAGACATTTCTTAAAGAAATCTATTCATGTGTATTTGTCATTATGTTAAAAAGCTGAAAGAGTGTTTTGCATAGAAAATATTTACTTATGTTCCATTTCCTAAGTTTAACTCTATTAGTTTTGGCTTACATTTTCTAAAAGTGGTATTTGCCTGCACAAAATGGCCTGCTGCCATGTGGAATTCAGAGGAGATGCATTCACAGCACTGAAAAGGTTCACTGTGTCCTTTTTCCAGAAAGTATTCCAATGTCCACTGTGTCTTTTTCCAGAAGCTATTTTGGACTTTATGAAGGGAATATCTATTAAAACTTTATGAAACTAAGAGTTTGAATATCAACCATGAAAGTAAAAAAAAAAAAAAAAAAAACCCATGACTTGGATTTTGCAAGTAATAAAAGGTGGTCAGGATGAGGAAGAAAAAAAGAGAATGATTATTACTATACCAAGAAAGATAAAAGAAAAGAAATTATGAGTTTATGAGTTGAGATCAACCAGAATGTTTCCTGAGCTCTTGCTTTGTGGTTCTGCCGGTAACAGGTGGTTGAGGAATGGTAAAAACATAGAGTTCCTCTGCCATTGAGATGATGAATCATTTAGGAGAGAAGACTTGCCTACAAGGCTGTACTCTCTCAAGGCCAGAGTCTTGACATAACGACTTTCAGCCGTAGTCTCAGCTGACAAACTTGTTTCCTATTTCCCAGAAAAAAATAGAACTCATTACAAAGGAACACACTCTTCTTCCTGATTGGCTTATCATCTGTCTAAACATCTCTGGACCTGTATATTTCCTTTCCTCCTTTCCCCAGGTCTGACAGCATCGTTCTCCCAGCCAAAGTAAATCTGTGGCCTGGAACTCATGTCCTTCTACTTCTCAGGAACAGCTCCATCCATCACCACCATCCCCCTGGAAGCTTCAGCCTCTTTCAACACATAGACATATGTTCACATTATAAAACAATATAGAACAATGGTAACATTAACAACAAAAAGCTTCTCCCTTGACCTTGTGCCAGTTGATGTCAACCCTGGGTACATATTGAATCCCCTGGAATCTCTGGGGGAAAAAAATCCTGACACCTGGAGTCTAAGTTAGGTCAAAGGAATTAAAATCTTTGAGTGGTACTGCCCAAGTATTACTATTTTTGAAAACTACTCTGGTGATTTTAATGCACAGCCAGTTGAAAAACGTTGGCCTATGTGATCCTATAGTTCATTCTCCTCTCCCCTTAACATCCAATCATCTTCTATAACTCTTCATTCCTATTAAATTCAAAGAATTAACAAATATATTACTTATTGGTGGACAAAGACATATTTAGATGATGGAACTGGCAGCAGTTAGTAAAAGTTTGGATATCCTGGCATGAACAAGTAGTGCATAAGCCATTGATGCTTTTTAATGATGAAAAAAATACTGGGGGGAAAATCATGTTTGTAGGGAAAAAAATCAATAGTGAAGTTCTGTAGGCGATTACCAGTATTCTGTTGGCTATATAAGCCTAAAGCTCAGGGGAAGATCTGTCCCCAAAAAATTAACTTAGGAGGTCATTAATATCGGTGATAATTGGAAATTAGGAGTGGATCACATCACCCAGGAAGTGTAAGAAGATAAAAAAATTTTTAGGCCACAGAGCTTTGATCTGATTGTTTACAGTTGTATTATCAGAGCTTTGATCTGATTGTTTACAGCTGTATTATCCAGCACTAAAACGGTGACCATCCTCTGGTCAGCTCCAGGTGACAGTTGGAGAAAGATAAGACACAAATAATAATGAAGATACAGCATAGACACGGCAGGGAAACCAGAAAAGAGTGTTGTCATGGAAGCCAAGGCAAAAGAGCAGTTAGGTGACAAGAGGTTCTTTTGTATCCTTTGCAGTTCATCACTCAAAGACCTTTGGTGAACTTAGGGAGAGTTGAAAAATGGGATGTAAGGAAATCAAGAGAAGAGAAGAGATATTGGTAGTTACAAGGTCATGCACTCCCAAAAGGGCTGGTAGTATCAGTTTTAAGTTTGGAAGAGACTCAAACATGTCCTCTTGCAAAATGGAAACCCACCAAGGGAGGGAACAATTCAGATTGAATTGAGACAGAGGGGCTAGGGCAGCATTTTTGAGAAGGCAGAGCTCTCAGGCAGAGGGTTTGTTCCTTACTGGCAGAAAGGACGCTGTTTCAGTTAGCAACCCTATAAAAAACTAAGGAGAGCCAGAAATGAATGACAAGACACCAGCATGCTTGCTAATGGGATTCTAGGGAAGTTCTCTCTGATTTATTATCAGTAGTAGGAAGAAGAATAGAAGATGGTTCTTGAGAACAATAAAGAAGGTTGGAAACGGTGATTGTGGACGTTGGAGGGAGAATTGGCCAGGAGCAGAGTGAGAGAATACGACAGTTCTAGGACCATTGCTTGTGATACGAGAGAGGGAAAGAAAGCTCAGCTGGCTGAGCATCTGCCCTGCAGGCCTGAGGAAGCCTCGGCCAGGCTGGTGGGGAACCAGAGAGCAGAGGTGGCCTACAAGCAGCCTCCCACTGGACAGCAATGGCCTGGCTCCATGGCCCTGCTGTGCTCAGTCATGGGCTGGAGTGGTGAGGAGAGAGCATGACCCAGCATGAAACCACAGTGGGTCCTGAAGGTACAGAAGCAGGAGACCACCGGCAACAGTTTTCTCTCAAATAAAGGACTGAGCAGCACACCCCTTCGGCTGCCATGTCCCTAGATCCATGTCGCTGACATCTGGCTCTTACTGGCTCCTCTTCTGTGCTCCAAGGCTGAATTTTACCTTGCAATCCATTGTCAAGAAAAAATATATTGAGCTATGGTTCTTGCTTTCTGGGTTTTGCATAGAGTCCTCCACCATCTTCCTGAGATCAAGCCTGCCACCCTAATTAGGCGTTTGTGTGTTCCCACACCCCTTTCACACACATGCATACACGGTCTCACAAGTGGCCCATCATATGTATTATGTACAGATTTCAAAAGTTTAACCAGCGTACTTTTGGAACACTTTATTTTTCTCCCGCCACTGCCAACATCCACTTCCCAAATATGTCAGCATTAATAAATGTTATGCTTCCTGGCTTATTTTATACAAGTGAAAATAAGTACTGAATACTGTCTACTGTACTTGATACTCTCAAAGAAGCCAAGCGTCTTGAAGAGTAGTCCACCCTCACTCTCTCTACTTTCTCAGTTTCCCTTAACCCATCCACTGTGGATCCACCTTCCTCAGTGGCACAGTCTTAAAAGTTCCCAGTCACATAATCAACCAACTCAGTAGTTGCTCACTCCTGTATGACTAGAGATTTTGATACTATTGACTATTCCCTTCATGACACTCTCCACCTGATTTTTCCACTACTTCTTTGTCTGCTCTTCCTCAGCCTTCCAACCACCCTTTAAATGCCTGCATTCCCCAGGGCTCTATCCCAAATGCTTTTTTTCCACTTTATTCCCTCTAGTTAATATCATTCTCACTCAAGAGATCAAATACCTACTTGCTAATGACTCTCTAAATCTGTGTCTCCAGAATGGACCCTTCTCTAGAGCTCCAGAACCAACCACTATGAACAAGTATTTGGTCATTTGACCTCTTGGTAGATACATCCCTTCAGATGTTACACAGGTAACTCAAATTTAATCACTTTAAATCAAATTCCCCGTATATCCCCCATCTTCCTTCCTGTTGTCCCCTGTATTGGCAAATATACTTACCTGGTGGCCCCAAACTATACAATGACACTAGATCCCTTCTCCCTTCCCACCTCACTTACTGAGTCAAATCAGATACCAACCCCAAATAATTCTAATTCTATATAATCTTGGCCATCCCAATAGCAATTGTCATAATTAGGGACTTAGAATTTCCTGCTTGTATAGAGCAGCAGCTTCCAAAGAGGCATTCCAGACTCCATGTGTGATCTGTTATCTCTGAAGTGATTATTCTCACAGGCAAATCTGTTCATGTTGTCAAAAGTCTTCAATAGTTTACCATCAAATATTTTTTTGAAAAGACTTTACTCATGAGAGGTAGAGACACAGGCAGAGGGAGAAGCAGGCTCCCTTGCAGGGAGCCCGATGTGGGACTTGATCTCAGGACCCCGGGATCACGACATGAGCCAAAGGCAGATGCTCAACCACTGAGCCAGCCAGGCATCCCACCATCAAATATTGCTTACCATACCACAAGTACTCCGTCACCATCTTGCCCCTGAAAACGTGTCTGATTCCATCGCCTCTAGTGTCACTTATATCCTACATACTCACTGAAACTTAACTACCTACCTGAGATAGTTCACTATGCTCATTCCTACCTACCCTCGTGTATATGCAGCTGCAGCTGCCGACCTGGAAGATGCCTATTCATTTTTCACATCCCAGGCAGCTCAGGTGCCTCCTCACGGCTCCTGTTCTTTCTTTCACATACCTTCACTGTAGCCATTACTATTTCTACTGTAGATGTTGGCATGTCTGTCTCCCCCCATACATTATCTAATTAGATGCAGAGGTTGTATTTTTAATCAATATATCCCCAGAGCCTGGGCATTTAAGTGTCTGTCTGATAATACTTTTGTAGGAATGAGATTGAGTTCCAAGAAGTGAATCCTAAAAATAAATTTTGAGGGGGATAAAAGTAAGTCCTCTCCTAAGTTGTTTTAAAATAGTTGTCTGAATAGATACAAGAGGAAAAAACATTGAGGAGTAAAAAGTGCTGTGAGCTGTAGATTAAAATGTTCCTCTATTTACTCAAGTGCACAGATTTCATTCTATCACAAGCAACTTTAGAAGATTATCTCCAACTACCTGTAATGGCCTCAATTGTGTCAAATATTCCCAGTATACATAGGGCACGGGGGAGTCTCAGACATATATATACTTTTTTAAGCATGTATTTTTTTCTCTTGAGATTCTTTTTTTTAAAAGATTTATTTATTTACTTATTTATGATAGACACACAGAGAGAGAGAGAGAGAGAGAAAGAGAGAGAAAGGCAGAGACACAAGAAGAGGGAGAAGCAGGCTCCATGCTGGGAGCCCAACACGGGACTCAATCCTGGGACTCCAGGATCACGCTCTGGGCCGAAGGCAGGCGCTAAACCGCTGAGCCACCCAGGGATCCCCTCTCAGACACATTTTATGAAGGTTTCTGTATGCAGTGCTTTGTCTTCGTCTAAGTGGAATTTGGCCTGAAAGCCTTAAAGAAATACCTACATCCGTATAGTCCTTACTAGTTACCCAAGGGTTTTCATACCCTCTTTTTATCTCGTATTCGGATGTCCCAGTGATGTAGTCAGGACAAAAATGATTCATCTCTTTATGTACAACATAGTCTCGTAGACATTATGAGGCTCGTTAAAGGCTGACAGTTCCTCAGTTACTGGAGCTGGAGCTAGATGTAGGGCTGACTTCTGGCTGCTAACCTCATACTCCTTTTTTCTATTCTCACTGCCCTCCTTGGCGGTTTCTGTCTGTGGGTTGTTGGTGCTCCCCAGCTCAGTTTGCATTCCTGCATTGCTGCCGGTGGCCCCATGGTTACTGGTCACTGTCAAGACCACAGGTGTTATAGGATGTCCCTCATTTCACAGGTGCTCTTTCTAGGCCGCGGTTCCCTGCTGGCCTAGTGGTGGCTGGAGCTGCCAGTCCTAATGATTGACACCTGCACACCCTTTTCCTGACTCCACATAATGATTATTGCTCTTGGGTTTGGGTCTAATCTTTAGTCCTGAACTTGGTGGTTTTCTGGTTCCATGTTCCTGATGAAAAACAACCATCACAATGATGTTTTTAAAGGATAAACTGAAGTTCTTTAATTCTGCAAAGAAGGCTAGCGATTTTGTTGTTGTTGTTGTTGTTGTTCCATTTACGGAAGAATTTTCGTAACCTCCCATTCTCTGCACTAGGCTAAATTCAGCAGATGTGTTTTGTTTGGATTTCACAGCGCTTTAAACAGCACTTAGAATTTGGAGGGTTTTAGACAGAGAATGCATACTTCTGCTTGCCCAAGGCCCCATCATAAGTCATTTATTTCACATTTCTGGTCCCAGAAGAAATCTGAGTTTTCAACCCTTGTGCATATTAATATACCTCACTGGGTAAAAATAACAGCTAATATTTATCAAGCACTGATCTATGTACTAAGCACTATTTTCAGTGTTTCCCAAGTATTAAATCATTTAATCGTCACAGTAGACTCTTAACAGATAGATAGCCCTTAGTTGTAGGTACTCTCTTGTCATTGCCATTTTGCAAATGAGAAAAGAGAGTCACCAAGAATTCAATAACTTGCTCAGTCACACAGTTATTAGTGGCAGAGCTGAAATTCAGACCAGTCTGGATCCAGAGCAAAACTCTGAAGTGTAGGCTCAGGTGAGCTTTTATGTGATTTATAAAAACAAACAAACAAACAAACAAACAGATCAGTGCTCAGTAGGCATCAGAAGACATCAAGGAATAGTCTGTCCTTCTCAATAGAAAGTGAACTAGGGAGCCTTTGAGTAAATGAACTGAGAATGCTGTGTTTGCATATACAACATTGGGCATGTGCCCCTTTGGACATTAAAGACTCTGAGAGCCTGATGGAGATTTATATGTTTCTTCAGTCAGAGGATGAAAAAGGCACACGCTCTAGAGCAGTCCATGAAATCTTCTGAGTGTGGTGTGTCTCCTTGTGCCACTTTGATTTTGTCCAAATGTAGATTACTAGATTCTGTTGTCAGGCACAGCTGGCTTTGCTCTGCATTTTCCTTCTTAGCAATTCCACTCCTCTTTGCACGTCCTTAATGTTGCTCAGAGTCACACAGGCATCGAATGTTATTCCCAGAAACACTGAGCAGTCGGGTTGGGCCATTGGATGTGGTCCTGGTAAGGAAGGGAAAGAAAGAGTAAGTAAGCTTCGAAATAAGTATGCCATTTCTTGCCTGCAGGCAATTTGAGAATGGAAAAGGAGAAAAATGGTTCAGGTGTTTGTAAGTTTTAAAATTTGATAGAACACTACTCCAAGTCTGACAATGACATTTTAGCAACTGGATTCTCAGAGGTTTGTGGTTGAATCAGATAGGAAGAGAGAGAAAGTGAAGGGTAGAAACATTCCCAAACTTGGAATTTTATGTCCCTTATCTTTTCCACTTGTTGGTCCCTAGTAAATTCTTCCATAAACATATGTGACTGCTATTTTTCATCTTTTGCTAGAGCATTACAGGCTGATGTAGGTCCTATAGCAAGCCTGCGACCCTAGTGCCAAGTTAGAAGCAGCGAAGCCAGAGACAGGATAGAGAGCCGTCATGTCCTGGAATGAGCACAATAGGAGCTCAGAGCCCTGTGCAGGAAGGAAAAACATATTTGGGGTTAAGGACAATGTCGAATGTCAGATCAGAGACCAAGACTGAGTTAAAGTGGGTGGGAAGGTCAGAAACCACAGACAAATCCAGGAGGAGAGGAGATGTGGTCAGGCAAGGAATAAAGCCAGTGCTGCTCATTAGCGAAAAGTTTGTGTTTGGGGGTCAAATCTGGAATTCTGGTTTTCTTCCTGATTAAGTGTGTGACCTTGTCCATATTTTCCCCTTTATTGACTTAATTTTTAAAATATTTTATTTAAATTCAAGTTGCCAACGTATAGCATAACACCCTGTGTTCATCTCATCGTGTCCTTGTGCGTATTTTTAACCAGAGGTGCAATGGGGTCCTGCAGTTGGATTGTTGAGGTTTGAATCCTGTGTCTCCACTACCAGCCATGTGACACGAGCAGATTATTTAATTGTTGGAAGTTTCAGCTGTGAGGCCGGGAACTTAGCAGAACCTTCTCCATAAGGTGAATGAGGACTGAATGAGTTAATATAGGAAAAGCCCTTCGCACAATTGATTGCATATAGTAAGCACAAATAATTGCTACTATCATTGCTAATAATCTTTTTGTGTGTTCCTGTTCTCCCTCCATAAAATGAAAGTCATAACGCTCACCTCAGAATTTTCTAGCGAAGAATCAATGAGATGAAATGTGGAGGCCTCTGGCTCCTGGATGGTAGTCATTAAGTATTATCAGGCGCATAGAGTAGAAGTTTATTAAGACAATATCCCATGAGGACAGAGCTGAAAGCCCTCCGATTCTGTTCACAAATCATAAAGCATGCACTGCAAGCCTAGCATCTGATGTGGCTCCTTCCCTACCTCCTTCATCAATATTGAAAAATCAAAGAATATGAGGTAGAAGGAAATTTAAAGCCCTAAATGCAATCTGTGCTTTGTAAGAATAAGGGCACAGAGGTAGGCACAAAGATCAGGTAATTCACACAATGTCACAGCTGGTTTGCGACAAACCTGGCTCCAGAATCCAATGACTTGGGCTCCCTAATATCTCTTCCACGGCACCACACTAAGGCTGCCCCTCCACGCTCCCTCTGGCACATCCCCTGGGCTGACTTACGTTCCCCAAAGGGGCCTAGCTTACCTTCCTACAGAATCAGCCTCTCCTGAGTAGGTACTCTCTTCTCTTTGATGAGCCCTGAGTACTTCCGACAGTGAGCAGAGTATAAAACGAAACAATGTAAAGGTTAATTATATTTTACATATGCGTATGTTTTACAAGGACTAGCAAATTCATCCTCAAAGAGCCTACTTTGAATTGACTAAAGAAAAATGATGAACGAGGTGTTCACTAGATATGTGTTAAAGGACCAGGTGAAATCATTATCTTACCCAAGTCACGTGACCATAGTTATTGCCATTTTCAAGTGTATATTTAGGTGGATAGATAGACTGATTAATTTTTTTCATGGAACAATCAGTGGACATGTCAAACACTTCAAAGTTGAACAAGAAAACCGAACCCCTTTCCTTTTGCGTGTTTCATCCACCAGATGTCCCTCTCCTCAAACTTGGGGACGTGTTACTACACAAACAAGTGTCATGTTTGGTTAATGAGAGAAACCGGTAAGTTGAGTTGAATAAAATCCACAGACAACCCCAGAGGTTTACTTTGGCAGCTACAAAAATGACAAAAATCTTAGAAGCTAAGTCTAAACATTCTTTCTGGACTGGGATTTCCTCAGTACCATCCTGGCTAAGTGGCTGTCCAGCCTCGTCCTAAGAGCCTTCTTCAATCCGAAAGCATCTCCTACCTTGAGCAGTGAGTCTAACTCTGGTCAGCTCTGCCGATTGGGAAATGCTTTCTTTCATCAGAAATTTTCCTATTACGGGGCGCCTGGGGGGCTCAGTGGTTGAGCGCCTGCCTTCAGCCCAGGGCGTGACCCCAGGGTCCTGAGATCGAGTCCCACATCGGGCTCCACGCAGGGAGCCTGCTTCTCCCTCTTCCTGTGTCTCTGCCTCTCTCTCTGTGTCTCTTGTGAATAAATAAATAAAATCTTAAAAAAAAATTTCCTCTTACATCGATCACCCACAGTTTTAATTTCTATCTTTGGAAATTATGTAAACCATACCTAATACATTCATTCCAATAACAGCCATCCAAATAATTCAACAGCTCCTAAGAACTATCTATTTATTCTCTTCTCCAGGCTAACTAGATTGTCTCCCCAGAATTCACTGATGAGTCAGTTGTTTAGAATAAGGGGCTTATTTTCATATGAATACAAAATTATAAATTTTCAATTAGGGTTGTGGGCTAGATCACAACATTTTTGTATAGATCGGAGGACTTAGATCAAGTGAAGTGGTCAGAAATTACCTTTATTAAGTAAATATTTGTGAAATAGCTGCTTAAGAATTCCAGATAAAAGTTAGTTTGTTTGTTAATGGTATTTGGTTGAATGGACATGACACAGAAATATATTAGAATGTTATTTTCCCAGATTTAAGTCGTAGTTCTAAGCATCCATCACATATTCTTGCCCCAGTGCTTTGGTGTAGCTCTAAGTAATCTGAATCGTAAATGATTATTTTACATTATTCAAAATCTGAGAGTAACCAAATAACATTCAAAGTACATTTCCATTCTTAAATTACCAGATAATCCTCTAATCTGATCACTGCAATTTAATATCCATTAATCTGCATGAACACAGATGAGCATATAAATATCCAGAGGGAATAGTACTGAGAGAATGAAATTTGGTCACAGAACTGGGTAATTATTGCAAATGGAGATTACTCAGTGCCAGTACAGCTGTCTACACACTAAAACATTATATTTTATTTTTAGGATCATTTGATTGTTGGTTTAGGCTTGTACTGAGTCAACATCTGAATTCTGGGTTAATTTTAAAGGCATTCCTCACATTATTTGTAGTATGAGCGGGTGGGCATTTCTTGTAACTCATTGTAGTGACCCTTGTGACACATTTAGTTCGAGGTAATAATAGATTATGACCACGCCCGTATGAAACAGTTTTCTCTTCGGAATCTCAGCAACAAGATGAAGGGAGTACTCCAAAATCAAAGTAAGTGCCAATTATTTTCACTGAAAATCATTATGTTTATGCAAATCAAGTAACACAAATTATATGTTACGACTATTTCTAAACTGTTCTTTACAAAAAATAGAATGCTTCTCAAAGTGAAAATCCAGCCAAGTTTCCCAATTCTGCTGAGTCTTTCTGGAATCTCTAGGTGTCCATCTGGTGCTTAAAAATCACAGAGTTGGAAATCCAAAATTTTTCTGTCGCTCGGCATTAGGATGGCGGGAGGATGAAAGGGAAGTCCATTATTGGCAAATCCCATTAATTGACATTTCATCTTTTGATGAGACAGCAACAGGGAATGATCCTTAAACTTGGTTAAAATGGAGGATTGGGGGGAGGAGCACGGTTTGCCCGATTCAATCTCACTAAGCAAACTGAAGGAGATGGAGATTGTACGTACAATCACAGTCCCAAAGCCTCATCTTGTAAGATGTAAACTCATCAGCCATCTGCGATACCTGTGCCAGACTGACCATAGTGTCACCTATATTGATTGACCAATAGAGAGGACACGTTAGATCAAATGTTTCGATTATGTTTGTGATTTGAACATACTTTAATGCATTGATAATGAATGCAATAAGGCAGACTGCTAAGCACGTTACCTGTGCTGGATCTAATCCTCTCCGTGCTCCTCTGACATAGGCATCATTGCCATCCCCATCTTACAGCTGCGTAAACTGTGGCAGTACAAGGTCTCTTGCCCAAGTCTTTGCACTTAATTACAAAGATCTCATGTTAAGTGTCTGCTATGTCTTTCAAAGCAAGAAGGTTAATCTTCCATTTACGGGCTGAGTATGGAATGCCTGGACACATCAGCCAAGACCCTCATGCCAGGACTTAGATTCAAAGTGGGAGACAGGGGAGCATACATTAAAAGTTGTAAAGAAATGCTGTGTTGGGACAAGTAGAGAGAATCATGGGGAGGTTGAGGGGAGATCGATGCTCAGATAGGCTTTTTCTTTGCAACCCAATAACTATTTCTTAAGGTAAATAAGTGAGTCTTAAGTGCCTACCTGTGTCAGGTACCTATGCTTGGGGCTCCAGACTTTCTTAAGCCCCGTCTGTGGAGACACCAGTCCAACCCCAAGAAGATGCTCACAAGCCACATTTTTACAGCCATTCTAAAAAGCTTCCTGTCAATCTCTCTTGTATTTAATCCTGTCATCTAGTCTTTGGATGGATCCAAAAGCCTTTTTCGGGTTTTTAAACTGTAAAAAAAAAAAAAAAAAAAACCTATTTTGCTCATTTCTTTCCATTTTGCCTAGCCATAACATTATGCCTCAGGCAAACCAGTTTCTTTTCTACTTTGTTATTTAAGTTCCTTAAATATTTGGAGGAACTTTGTTATTTGGAGATTGCTAACTTATGTCCTTTAGCTGTTTCTTACTTGGGCTACCTATACTGTATTTCACTATCCCAACAAATTTATTTTCCATTATTGGTCTGTATTTATTTCATTTTGCTATTTTGAAGTATTGAAACTTCTTTTCTTCTCTCTTTACACTGAAGCCCTATGATTCATATTAACACTCTCAAACAACTGGATCATAAACCCAAACTCTGGGCATTTGTGCAGGGAGGACAGGCAGGTTCATGAACCAGAAGACCATAGAAAAGCTAGATCACTAAGTAGTTCATCAAGGAGAGTGACTCCACAGAGCAAGATGCATGAATTAAATGAATTGTTGCTTTTTTTCTAGACTCTCCATTTTTTCCCCCTTAACTACCTTCCAAGGCTTCACTCTTGTGGTCATTTATAGAACTACTAGGCACAAAGCACAGCACTGGATTTCTGACCTTTCTTGGGCATTTTAGCCAATGATGTAGTTGAAGTACTTCTTAAAGGGAATAAAAGACTTTTTAGTTAATGAAAAAGTGTGTGTGATAGGAGTGTGTGTGTTTGCACGTGTGTGATAAAGATGATTAAATCAGGAAGAGCAGAGAAGTCTCTCTTCCTTTTTTTTTTAAATTTTTATTTATTTATGATAGTCACAGAGAGAGAGAGAGAGAGAGAGAGAGAGAGAGGCAGAGACATAGGCAGGGGGAGAAGCAGGCTCCATGCACTGGGAGCCCAACGTGGGATTCAATTCCGGGTCTCCAGGATCGTGCCCTGGGCCAAAGGCCGGCGCCAAACCGCTGCGCCACCCAGGGATCCCAGCAGTCTCTCTTCCTAAAGGGATATAAAAATCATTCTAAATGTCACTGCTCTAAGCCCATAGATGAATCCTTTCTAAATGTATCCTATTGTGATTCACTTTGCAGCCTCTTCTCTTAGATGATGTAAATATGTATTAAGGTTTTGTCCAATGTAATCCCCTGCACATGGTTCGATATTATTTCTCTCCACTCCACCCCCTTTTTTTCTTTTTTGATTTTCTAACCAAGATAAATGCTTCCAAATAGTTTCTCTTGTTTTTACTTGTGAACTTTGTGCTTTTTTGGGGGGGAAATATTCTGTGCACACCTATATGTTCCTTTCTCCCTCTACACGTGTATCCCTCCAACTCCCACCTGCCAGAGGCCCTTCCAGAAGGAAATAAGCATCTGATGCTCTCCGTGATCTTCTTTCATGATACTCAGAGCTTCTATGAGAGCTGGAACCAACTGTACTCACTTTGGCACATACTATATGCTTCACTTTTATCTCTTTGGCTTTTCTTATCCAACGTCCCTCCCTTGTCCCAACTTTCCCAGTGTTCTCTCTTCATTGTCCAAATCAGATCTAATCTCCTTTTCGAAGCTCTGTCTGATTCCATCAGCCCAACCAGTCTACTCTTTTATGTTCTTTATCATACTTACAAAAGGTACCTCAACCTTTTTTTCCCTCTGTGTTGATTTGTGTCCTTTTTGATGTTTTTGTGGTCTTAACCTCAACCAAATTCTAATTCTCTGAGAGCATGAAACATGTTTTATACTTCTCTCCTATTTCCTTCCCACACTTAACACAATCCTAGGCATATATTGTATAAATATATATTTAGTATTGGTTTTTTAACTTTCTGTAAATATTTTTCTACTGATTACTCTTTACACAGCATCCGATTGAAAATCTAATAGAATTTTTGGGGCGCCTGGGTGGCATAGTTGGTTGAGCGTCTGACTCTTGAATTGGGCTTAGGCCATGATCTCAGGGTCCTTGTATGGAGCCCTGAGTTGTCAGGCTCCCTGCTTAGTGGGGAGTCTGTTTGTCCCTCTCCCTTTGCCCCTTCTCCTGCTAGTGTGTTCACATGTTCTCTCTTTCTCGAATTAATCAATCTTAAAAAAAAAAGAAGAAGAAGAAGAAAGAAAATCTAATAGAGTTTTTAAATGATTAATTTTAAAATCAAGCTAAACTATTGAATCAGTCCAAATATAGTATAAATCTTCTTATATAATGTAATCAAAACTGATAATTGATTGACTCACTTCAGTTACAGTAGAGAATAGTAAAAATGGCACACCTTTTAGTCTTACTTTATGTAGCTTCAAAAATATAACTTTTTCCATATTAATGCCCTGATTAGAGTTCTGTGTTATCATTCTTGCAAAAACCATGCTCAAACTTTATTGTATCGTATTTCCTCTTCTGATTTCGTTAAAATGGAGTGAGAACCTAAAAGACACAATGAGTACAAAATCTTCCTTACATTTTATGGTTTCTCCTAAGCTAGTACAATTGTGTATCCTAAACCTAATTCAACAGGAATTCTTAGCAATATATGTGTCTCAAATCTAAAAAAAAGGGGATCCCTGGGTGGCACAGCAGTTTGGCGCTGGCCTTTGGCCCAGGGCGCGATCCTGGAGACCCGGGATCGAATCCCACGTCAGGCCCCCGGTGCATGGAGCCTGCTTCTCCCTCTGCCTATGTCTCTGCCTCTCTCTCTCTCTCTGTGTGACTATCATAAATAAATAAATAAATAAATAAATAAATAAATAAATAAATAAACAAACAAACAAAACTATATAGCTTTATTGTTTACAAAGCACTTTCATAAACTTTTTGACAAATCTTTTAAAGGTTTCGATTTAGTTTTCAAAGAAATAACAACTATCTCATGTTTTGTACTCATATTAATCATCCTACATAAGAGTTCTTAAATTTTGTCAATGACAGTAGTAAATATAATTGGCTTAAGCAGGTTTGGAAACATACCCCATTGGCCTTCCGTAAGCTGCCAACAAGTTGGTGCAGAATTACAAAGACTTACTAGAAGTTAATCCACTTGTCACCAGCATTCATTAGGCCTCAACTTTCACTCCATATATTTCACAGAGCAATTCTTGAGTTCATTGAAGAGCATTTAACTATGGAGATATGCTTGGGAGCTTCTATAATATTGCATTTAGGCAGAGGGAGAAGCAGGCTCCATGCACTGGGAGCCCAACGTGGGATTCGATCCCGGGTCTCCAGGATCGCGCCCCGGGCCAAAGGCAGGCGCCAAACCACTGCGCCACCCAGGGATCCCCCTCATATTGCCATTTTAGACGTTCATGTTCACCTCTAGAGTCCTAGCACACAATAAATGCTCAATATATATTAACCATTCAAATGTATCATAAGAAAATTAAATAATTATAATTTTTTAAGTTCATAAACACTTTTGTAGGCTGTAGACTGTCTTATAATCTACATTTTTTAAATAAGAGGAACTATCACCAAAGAGCATAAAGACACAGTCATTGATGAAGCTGGAGAACAAGCAAAGGTCAAATTTGGAGCTTCTATTCATTAATTCAGTAATCAACACTGAATTTTTTGAATAGTTACTCCTTTCCAGGCTCTGTTCTCAGTGTAACAAGCCATTTAAACAATTAAAGGCAGAAAATTCTCATTTTTTTAGACAATTTTTTTAAAATGTCTTTTTTTGGGGTATTTTTTGTTCCTGTTTTTTAAATTTTGTGAGTGATTTTTTCAATTCCTGAATTAACATACTTTTTCCAAACTTGATCAGAATAAGTTTCTTAAGATATAGAAGTAGGACATATATGCACAGAAGTTTCTAGGATTATCTCTAGTGTTTTAAATAAACTGAGGGAACAACAGAATTATAAAACAAACAAACAAAAAAAAAACTAGGGGATTTCAAGCAAAATATTTTGAAATGTTATGCTATGGTAGGGTAAATAGTGGTCCTCCAAAGGTATCCACACCAAGTCTCTGGAGTTTGTGAACATTATTTAGGAAAGTGGTCTTTCCAGGCATGATTAAGTTGAGGATTTTGACTTGAGGTGATCCTGGACTATCCTGATGGATCCTAAGTCCAATGACAAGTGTTCCTACAAGAGAAAGATGGAGGTAGCTTGGGACAGGAGAGAAGACAGAGAAGGAGGCAGTGTGACCCCAGAGGCAAAGGTTAGAGTGATACAATCACAAGTCAAGGAATGCCAACAACCTCCAGAAACTGAAAGAGACAAAGAGCAGATCCTTGTGTAGAGCTCTTGGAGGGAGTGCAGCCTTGTCAACACCATGATTTCAGATTTCTGGCCACAGGAAACTAATATACATGCCATAAATAAATCTAAAAAGCATCTGCCAACTAATCCCTATACTGGGAACAACCCAAGATGAAATAGGTACTTAGGTTTTCACTAGGAGAAGATTTCCAAAGCAACAGTGAGCAGTTCAATAATCTTATAAATCTCATTGCACTCACTATAATCTGTTGTGTTGCTCATAGAGAATTATGGGGAAAAGGTAACATATTTTCATATAAAAAAGCAAAGTTCACAAGTCCAACATTAAAAAGTGATTACAGTTGGTTATAAATACAATATATTTTCATTTCCATAGGAATTGCTTTATTGGGTCTATTCAGAGGAAACATGGTGCTAAATTCCTTCAGGGAAGATCTTAACATTGCTATTTGGTTTTTAAAGACTCCTAAAATTAAATTTGAAGATATGAGACCTGAGTGTTGATAATGGAAATTGGCAATGCTAACAGAGCACCATGGGGATGTTAACAGAAAGACTTATTATCTACAAAGTATTAGTAAATTCTTTCATAAGCACTGCTTGCCCATACATATACTCTCATTAATAAAATGTTAATGGATTTTGAATTGAGAGTGAGAATTGAAGCCATAAGCAATTAAATGAAAAAATAAAGTTTATTGTATCTAGTGTCAAAAATCTCTATTAAATTGGAGGAAAAGCTGCCTTTACTTTTGTTCAGCTTAAATAAAACATTTAGAACATGTTGGATATTTTAAAGTATTGTGTAAAATTGGAATTAATGTACACTTTCAATCCTTAGGTTTTCAGTTCCCAAGACAAAGGTTTTCTTATTTTCCCCAACCGTAAGCATCATATTGTGCAATTATGTTATAATTTCAGCTGTGTCCTACAAACTCTTGTTCTCAGAGTCAGGGAGTCAAATTGCGAGACTCCCGTTCAAGAAATACGAGTCAATTTTGGAAGATCACCCAAGTCAGGACTGAGAGAACCAGCCAAGGAGGGAGAGATATCCAGTTTGTGATGCAAATGGAAAAAGAAGAAATGTGGAAAACTATGAAGTGCCTCTATAAGAGATTGAATTACCCACACCATATTAGTAAATGTGAAATTAGGTCTCATGTGGCTCACTAAGGCACTGTTAGCTTACTCTGCTGTTGATTCGCAAGTGGTTCAGGAAAAACCTGGGTGCAGCTGTTTATGCATTATGGCATTTTGTTGGTACAGAGGGGTCTAATTCTGATGACAGTTGATATGGAATGGATTTTCCACCCAACAGAGAAAAGGCTAAGTGCAGGAGTTTCTCTAAGGCCAACCAAAGAAGTCTTTGTTACTGAGAGTGCCAAGAGAACTTAGTTGCCAGAGTATCTTACCCCTGAAGTAAGCCCAGTTTGGGAAAACAAAACTGTAAGCACCCAAGACAGAGAGGAAGATAATCTGACCGCATTGATCGTAGTGTCTTTGAATGCATGGTAATGTAGGGGTATCTCTGGTGAACCTGACCCCTGTCCTGATGATTTTGGTGGAGGAGATCACTCCGGAATTCCCTTCACCTTGATGGTCCGCTCTACTGGGGGAGGTATTAATGCGCTCAAATGAAAACACAAGAACAACTACTGCTCCTCCCCATGGGGCCCCAACCCTTCTGAAAAGATGAGGAACTTGTAATGGGTGCTTCCTGGGGTTTTCAAAAGTGATCCATGTGAATTCTCCCCTATGCTTTCCTCCCAGTGATTTGGAGTCACCTGAAACTCTGTATTGTGTGGGAAAGAGAAAAGTTAAAGAAGCAGTCCAATTATAATCAGACACTCAAAAAATTAATTTGCTTAATTCAGAATTGTAGGTAGGTGGACACATGTTCATCTTAAATTTGGAGGAGCCTATTCATTAAAGGAAAATAAACTGAATATGGAGGGAATAATTAACAATCTCTGTGTAGAGAGATAGAAAATCCCTACCTGTGAAACCAGATTTGTCCAGATTTTTGTCTATGTATCTTCAATTTACTCCTGCTGTAATATGCCTGATTTTGATCTGTTTCTGGCTGCCAGTTCGCAGTCTTTGTATTTCCTTCTGTGTCTATGTTTTCTCACCATGACTTCACTGTGCTACCTTTGCTTTGGCTACCAGCTTAGATAGTATTTTTTTTTCCCCACTCTGTACCTGTGATATCATTTTTGATTTCTGGTTGTCTGTCCCTGCTCTATTCTGTAGTCCAGTGATCACCTTCCTAGCCAACCAAATAATCTGGAACCCCAAATAGCCCAGGTTCTTCTCTTCCACTCCAAAACAATCTCAACCAACGACGTGTGACACAAATCATCTTTATGCTGACAGCATCCAAGAGCTTTATCCTTTGCCAGAGTGCTTTAATAAAGAGCGACATCAGCAAGTTTTATGTTTTAGTGTTATTGACCTTTGGAGTAGATAAGGCTTATGCTAAATAGCTAGTGGCCCCACTTACACAAATTGGATTGCTTTTGAAATCAAATCTAAGTTAGATAGTCAACATGAAACCTCATTCACGTCAGTCCTAATGTCGGATTGGCAATGACATGGATGAACTTCTGAAGATACCACCAGCAGGGGTGACTTATTCTTGGTACCTCGAAGATGCTTTGTGGGCATTTTGAAATTTTTGTATTTTTGTTCTATAATGAAGTACTGAGAAAATGAGGTCCGATGCTAGGATCAAAGTAAAGCGATCTTTCCAAGTCAATAGCTTTGTCTGTGATAATCAGCAAAAGAGAATATCAATCAAACTTGTGGTGTATCTTAATATTCCACCAAAATGAGAAATATTTATTTTCTGTCAAGGTGGCCAAAGGCCTCAGCAGTATCAAATTATAAGAAATAGAAGAAGAAATTATATAGCCCAGCATCCTTCATTTTACTGGCTAAGGCCACATTCAGTGAGGGGGCAAGGAGGTGGGAAGATTTCTAATTGGGAAAGCCACAACCAGAACCAGCTATAGACGTTCAATGCAGAACACAGTATGTTGGTTTTTTAACTGACCTACATTTATAGCCACGTCTCTTTTGATCTCTTCTTATCGTTCTTGCTTGCTTGCTTTTTTGTTTACTAACCAAGTTGCTTTCATTTGGAAAATGTTCAAGGAAATAAAGTAATGAAATAGGCTAATCACGTGGCTAAGCAGTTCTTAACAAATTCCATGTATCAGATGAGCATAAACCACATCAGAAGAAACAAAAACATATGCATATCTACAAAAGTGGAGAGAATCCCAAAACACTTTTATACCTTTCAGAAGTTCACAAATTGAATGCCCTTTAAAAGTACAAAGCTCAATTGGATACCAGGATGTTTTTTCAAGGTAATGAAAAAAAAATTTCAGGTCTCTTTTATAAACCGAAAATACTATAGTACCTCACTGGCTTTTATTATAGCATTTATCAAAATTACATATGAGTCTTCAGAAGGCAAATTGAGTTGAATTCTTGAGAATTTACTTTCCCTGAATGGAAAAGGCCTGAAAACAATATGATTTCCTAAATGAGTGAAGAACAGCAGCAAGAAGTTGGTGGCAGGTGATCAGTGGTAAGGGGTTGTGCCTACATGGCCACAGTGACGGTTTTTAGGGGCTTCCAGTGAGGCAAGAGGCCCCTAGCAGCTCCGGAGCCACTGTAGTCAATCCCTGCTCTACATCTTGAGACTCACAGTGGACAGAACTCCACTTTCTGGCTTTTCTACTCAACATCTTCCTTCCCAGCAGTAGTCAGCAAGATTCATGGGCTGTGTCACCCAAGGGTCTATCACCAATTTCTTCAAAGGATTGCACTGCTGAGGGACAGGCTTGTCTTGACTCTGCGTCAGGCTTGTTTCTTTCACCAAGAAATCCCTGCAACTAATTGTGGACAAAATATGTGACTGTAAATTTAAGTGTGAGAAACAACTGTCTCCAGTAAGATATGACCAGGGTGCCTTGTACTTGGAATGGCAGGGACTCTTGGAATAACAATGTGATTCTCCTCCTTCAAAACATTCTTTTGGAGAGAAATAATATAATAATAATAATATCTGGTAATAACTGCATTTTATTAGTCAACAATTTTACGTTGAGGACCTGCTGCATCCTAGGTTAATTTTAACCATAAGAAACAGCAATTAATAGAAAGGAAAAACCTGTCCTGATCGACCTTGCATTCCCAGCACTTGAACTGTCCTCACTGGAATAGCTCGAGCAGTTTCTCTGTGAGGTGCCAACACCGAACCAATTTGGAGAAAATGAACTACTTTTGCACTACCCATGTGATTTTACCAACCCTAAAAGTTTGAACAAGGGAGATCTTCATGTATTTGAACTCTCAGGTGGTTCAAGAAGTTTGGGGATGGGAGGACAGGTGGCTCAGAACACTGTCATTTAATGGAGCTTTGCTACCCAGATATAGAAGCTTATCACTGTAAATATGGAGCAAAATCCTGCAGTCCTATAAAACATTTAAAAATGTAAAAATAAAATGTTTAAGATTTTAAAACATTACACAAATGAAACTGAACCATTTTCTTATACCACACACAAAGATAAACTCAAAATGGATGAAAGACCTAAATATGAGACAGGAATCCACCAAAATCCTAGAGGAGAACACAGGAAGCAACCTCTTTGACCTCAGCCATAGCAACTTCTTACTAGATGTGTCTCCAAAGGTAAGGAAAACAAAAGCAAACATGAACTATTGGGACTTCGTTGAAATAAAAAGCTTTTGCACAGCAAAGGAAATAGTCAGCAAAACCAAGAAGCAACCAAAGAATAGGAGAAGGTATTTGTAAATGTCTTATCAGATAAAGGCTAGTATCCAAGATCTATAAAGAACTTGTCAAATTCAACACCCAGAAAACAAATAATTCAGTCAAGAAATGGGCAGAAGACATCAACAGACATTTCTTCAAAGAAGACATACACATGGCCAACAGACATGAAAAAGTCCCAACATCACTTGACATCAGGGAAATACAAATCAAAACCACAGGGCCATGAGTGACTGAGTCGGTTAAGGGTCTGACTTGGGTTCAGGTCATGATCAAGCCCCATGTCTGGCTCTGCACTTAGCAGGGAGTCTGCTTCTCCCTCTCCCTTTGCCCCTCCCCCTGCTCATGGCCACTCACACGCGCTCTCTCTCTCAAATATGCAAAAAAGCTTTTTAAAAAAATTAAAACCACAATGAGATCCCACCTCACACTACTCAGAATGACTAAAGTTAACAAGTCAGGAAACAGCAGGTGTTGGCAAGGATGTGGAGAAAAGGGAACCCTCTTGCACTGTTGGTGGGAAGGCAGGCTGGTGCAGCCGCTCTGGAGAACCGTGTGGAGGGTCCTCAGGAAGTTAGAAATAGAGCTGCCCTACGACCCAGCAGTTATACTACTAGGTATTCATCCAAAGGACACAAACGTTGTGGTCCAAAGGGGCACCTGCACCCCAATGTTTATAGTAGCAATGTCCACAATAGCCAAACTATGAGAAGAACCAAGATGTCCATCAACAGATGAATGGATAAAGAAGATGTGGGGTGTGTGTGTGTGTGTGTGTATAATAGAATATTACTCAGCCATCAAAAAGGATGAAATCTTACCATTTAAATCGACGTGGATGGAACTGGGGGGTATTATGCTGAGTGATATAAGTCAATCAGAGAAAGATAATTATCCTATGATCTCACTCATATGTGAAAGTTAAGAAACAAAACAGAGGATCATAGGGGAAGGGAGGGCAAAATAAAATAAGATAAAATCAGAGAGGGAGACAAACCATAAGAGACTCTTGACCATAGGAAACAAACTGAGGGTCGTTGGAGGGGAGGTGGGGGGGGGGAGGATGGGGTAACTGGATGATGGGCATGAAGGAGGGCACGAGATGTAATGAGCACTGGGGGTTGTATGCAAGCAATGAGTTACTGAACTCTACCTCTGAAACTAATGCAACACCATATGTTAACTAATCAAATTTAAAATAAGTTATAATAAAAAAAGAAAGATTACACACATGTAAATATATTTATCTTTAGAAATAAGTCTCAAAAATGTTTTCTCTCTTGCAAAGACCATTGGGGCACTATGGAATGGAATCCCACAGTAACAGCAAGGGTAGCTCGGGTGCCCAGTAATGGGCCGGGTAATGTTTTGCAGTTAACGTTAGCCCCAGCCCTGTGAGCCCCGTGTCTGTGGCAAAGGGCAAGTCTTCTGTTCCCTACAATGTGCCCACGTGGATTCAAAAGTCAATAACCGCCTGAATTTATAGAAAGCCTGCTGATGGAATTAAAGCCGAAAACCATCATACTCCTGTTCCCAAGTGTGATAAGGTGCCTAGCTGTGGTGGTTTGCTTTCTGAAGAAGAATTGCATGGGAGGGAATGAGGAACCCACAGAAGCTTCTTTATCATATTTAACATATGCCACCTGGGACCTTTTCAGAGGCCACTGTAGGTGTCATGTTTAGTTCCATCGGGGGTCTTTCATGGCATTGCCACCTGAGAGGTGAGCCTGCCACTCGTCAGCTTAGATACCCCAACCACTGCAACATTAGATACCCCAACCACTGCGACCTTGGGGAAGCCCTGCTGTCTCCCACCCCGGAGGCTCCTAGTGGGACTCAAGCCTCCGACATGCCCGCAGTGGAGGTGAGAGTACTGTGTCTTCAGTAACCCCACATGTCATCATCCTCCGTCCCCCACCATAAAGCTGCTTCTCCAGCTCCTGCCCCGTAGGCTCTTTCTTGTGGATGCTCCCAGAACGCCAGGCACCTCCTGGGAAATTGTCTCCAGCCTGACTGGATATCCCACAAGTCCATCCTACAAAACTTGGCAGATACAGAACTCATCGCCTCAATCTCCCCCTGCACCTGTGAGCCCACCCTACGTGCTCCCGTCCCCTACATTTTCAACCTCAGTCAATAACTCACCACTCACGTTTCCAACCTGGAAATCTGAGTGACATCTTCTGTGTTTCCTTCTCCCACATTACCACTTAGGACGCACCACCGCATCCTACTGAGTGTCCCCATATGAGTTCTTAGGTCCCTGTGACCTCTGGATCCCTGTCACTGTTAGCTCGTTGACATGGTCCCTGGCACTATCGCCTCGTCCTCCTGGCTCCCATCCCAACCCCGATTTTCTCCTCCTTGACCCATCTTCTTAACCACCCAAATATGAATGTGAATCTAAATCTAACTAATATTCCTAAATGGAATCTCACCACCTACGGGATAAAATCCAAGCAACCTTTCCAGCCCCATTTCCTGCTGCTCCCCACTGTGCACTCCACCCTCACATTACATGACTTGCATTTCTCTGAATGTACCATGTTGCCTCAAGTTCCTCCTGCCTGGAATGCCCTTTCTCCATAATATTCCAAAATTTGAGATTACATTTAAAAATCTGAAGTTTTCACATTTAAAGAAAAAAAAAGGCTGAATTTTAAACTTCTCTTGAAAAATCAGTTCTGGCAGCAAAGAGCCTGCTTTCCCACACACCAGCAATCGGCCAGGGCCCAGATAGCTGGATCCTGGAGCTGGAACCTTGACTCCCTACTACCCACCCACACCCTCCCCAATCTCAAATCCTGCTTGTTTTACTCCTCTACAGTCACTTGTCTGTTCACTCTTGGCACTTGAATATGCAACCCTTGACCTACAGAAATGCAAAAGCTTATGATATCATTTATCAGTGAATCATAGGGCTTCCGGCATATGGGACAGTTGGAACACTGTAGCTTAAATAAATAATGTTGCATCAGGGAGCAAGAAACTGCCCTGTTCTATTCCAGGCATTGGGAGTAACAACTTCGGTAGGATAAGGTTATATCTATTTAAGTCTTGGAGGAGACACTAAAGCTGGGAAAGAAAGATCTTGTTTCAGAGTGTGAACGTTTAAAACTAAATGTGTTGGTGATAAAGAATAAGCAGTGTCAGATTTTCACATAATTAGGGTGTGCTACTGGGAGAGCCCCGCGGTGTGAATTTAAGTGTGAGGATCTAGGTTGGAAGACTTCCTGACTACAAGAGAGGCCTTAAGAGATCTAGGAGGGGCAATGAGGCATCAGAGATGATCCACGTGACGTGAGAGAGGAAGTGCTTTCTTAAGAAATAGTTTCATGTGGCACCGTGCAGGTGAGCCAAGGCAGGCCTGAGATGCCCACTTGCCCATCTGTCCTCCCATGAGCTGGCTCCTCAGGACCCCAGCCAAAAGGAAAATGGTACCACTTACGCGGGTTGCTCTATTTTGTAGCCTTTGTAACAACACAACACTTGACACAGAATTGAAGCCAGAGCTTTGTGCAGCTGATCGGAGGCATCGGAGCCCCCATTTCCTTGTAGTCTGTCTTCTCCACTTGGGGCCTCAAAGAGTCACCTTTCGCTTTTCTCCGCAGCCTGGCTCCTTACTGCTGTACAAGCCAAAATGGTGTTTGAAAAAAACTTAACTGAGCCTTTACTTAGGCTACTGATTGATGATCATACTATGAGTGTATTAAGACCATCGGGTCTAGGATAGTAGGGTGGTACCTTTGGTGAATTGCCGGTGAAATGCTTTCAGCCCCACTCTTACCCCCAAATTCACAAATTAAACTGAATAATTGATTAATATATTCAGCCTTTATTGTTTACAGTTTGACATAATAGGGTTAAATGTGTGGGCTCTCTTGACCCGAATCACTACTCATTAGCTAAGGGAGCCTAGAGCAAACTATTTGACCTCTGTGCTACATTTCCCTTTTCCGTAAAGTGGGGATAATAACCTTACCTTCTCCTCAGGGTTGTGAGGATTTAAAGAGCTAATACCGACAAAGTGGCTGGCACATTGTTAGCCAGTATCATCACTGCAGCTATCGCACGCTGTGCCAGGTACTGAATATCCATTGATGAGAAAAATATGATGGGGTCTCTGCTTTCATAGAGCTTGGACTGGTGGCTGGATAAAATATTTCATTGCTGCCTATGACTCCCGCCATTCCAGGCACCTCATTTGGATACACAAACAAAACTCAGGGCCCTGATGATAACCTCCCCTTTTTTTGTCTGGCAAAGAGATCGCATCCCAACACAGACGTATCCCCTGGCAGAGGCACTGGGTGCTGAGAGCTTGGTCAGAGGAGAGATCAGTGATTGTCTTTTGGATTCAGGGGTGCCGGTTGGACAGTGGTGCTGTTCATGGCTGTGAGAATAGAAAGGATAAGAGAAGCTCCTTGAGCACCTGGTGGGAGACTGTACTAATGTTCAGGAGCTCCATTGCCCTTCCCTGGGAGACTATCCATGACAGACATGACCATGTGATTTGCTTTAGTCAATGAAAGTGAGTGGAGTGACATTTGTCACTTCTAGGCAGAAGCTTCCAGAGCCGGTGTACTGTCAGCCATACTCTTCTCCCTGCCTCTGGGATGATGGAAGCATGTCAAGTTAAACCCTTCCTCAATCTGGGTTTCCGATATATTCGAATGAGCAGATCAACCCTCGTTCACGGAGTGCAAAAGTGAGAATGATTATTTGTAAAGCGACTAAAAGTGTGGGATCCTTTTTATCGCAACATAATTTATCCTATTTTAAGTGATACATCACCCACAGGTATATCTGGTTCCTGTGATGTCCAGAAAACCCTACTGCAATCATCCATCTTTCAATTTCCGGTCCTGAGGTTACCACAAGAGTGCGCTGTTTTATTTGTTTAACATCTTTGGTGGCTCTTTGGGGCTTCCCGTCTCTCTTTGAGAGAATGAGCACTAGACCTGGAGCCAAACCCTGAGGTCATGGTCCAGCTCCTCCACTAACTTGATGATCTTCAATAAATCAATCAATCTGAGCCTTGATTTTATAGGAGGAATAATATCATAACATCTGTTCATTGGACCCCAAGTTTGTTCTTCAGATGCACTTTGTAACATTTGATGCTGATGTAGAAAACCTTTTTAATTCTTAGGAACCCCTGGGCAGGCCTGACCGCCCTAAACCTGTGAAACTCTCAGCCAACACCCACAGTTGACCAAAAGACATGACCATAGAAGTCAGAGCTCTTTAGAAGGTTGATTTGTGGCTAAGGTCAAGGTCCTCAAGTGGTAGGTCCTTACTCAAGAAACACTTCTTAGTCCAAAAGTGCCATTCAGAAAGAAGAGGCTTGATGACAGTTTTTCATGGTTTTCCAAAGAGCACATTTTCTTATGCCAAATAATATTACAGTCATCTTTGAAAAGGAGAAAAGGATAGACCCCAACCATCAATACCCACAGAATTCTGATTTAAAGGGTGAAAAAATAGGGGCTCCTGGAGGGCTCAGTCAGAGGAGCCAAGTCTTGGTCCTGGGGTCATGAGTCAAGGCCCATGTTGGGTGTAAAGATTACTTAAATAAATAAAACATAAATAAATAAATAAATAAATAAATAAATAAATAAATAAATAAATGTAAAAAACCTGTATTTATCCCAGGAGTCATGAGTTCAAGGCCCACACTGGGTGTAAAGATTACTTAAATAGATAAAACTTAAAATAAATAAATAAATAAATAAATAAATAAATAAATAAATAAATATAAAAAAAAAACCCTCTATTTATCCCCAGGTTGTTCTCACAGGTGGTTCGTCATCACACACAGTGGTTTATAATAGCTCAAGGGTTTCCCCTAGCCCTGGAAGACTCAGGGCATAGTAGGGGCAGGGGCAGTTAGAATGTCCTTTCCTATCATTCTTCCTCGCGTAGACTCCCCAGTCTTCCTTCTTTCCAAGAAGTCTTACTTGATAGCATGATCTGATCTAGATTCATTCATTTATTCATTCATTCCGTTATCAAATACTTCTTGAATGACTATTTTGTGCCAGTCACTGTTCTAGACACTGAGAGATGGAATAGACTCGTCCCTGCCTGCGTGGAGCTCATATGTCCAGGGGTAGCTAAGCTTCTGGGCTTCCACAGCTCCTGACACCTGTCTCCATCAGGGTCTGTGCATGACATCCATAGGTTTAGACTACAAGATCCTTAAAGACATTTAAAAAACATATATCATTAGACTTTATATTCTTTATATTCCTAGTATCTGGAATACAGAAGGTGATCAACGAATGTTTCTTTTACTTATTTATTTTTTTAAAGATTTTATTTATTCATGAGAGACACACTCAGAGAGAGAGAGAGAGAGAGAGGCAAAGACACAGGCAGAGGGAGAAGCAGGCTCCATGCAGGGAGCCCTACGTGGGACTGGATCCCAGGTCTCCAGGATCACGCCCTGGACCGAAGGTGATGCTAAACCGCTGAGCCCCCGGGCTGCCCTGAATGTTTCTTTTAAATGAGTAAATAGAATTATTTGCATTTGATGACAAACTTACAAGAAACCCCAGGTTGAGTAAATGCAGAAAACCTACTATGTTCTAGCTAGTAGAGCTTGGTATGGAGTGCTTTGCACACAGTATGTGTAAGAAAGTACTACATACTAAAGGAATAGTCCCAGCAAGGTCAAGGCTAAGCGTGGCAATGTGGGCACATAAGCACCTTGTCCGCCGTCGTACGGTACAGCCTGTGGTTTATAGTGCTGTGCAGAGAACAAACGAAGAAAAGAATCAAGTGAGCATAGAGAAAAATGAAAGTAAAGTGCATATCATTCTCCATTTGGAGGTAATTTCTGCTACCCAACCAATTCTCAAAGGACCTAATCTTTGAATATTGCAGGAGTTTGGAGAGCAAACTGTGTGTGGATTGAGAAACATGTTATCCTGAAGAAGGCACTATTCATTCCGAGATTGAGGGGAGGGACTGGAAAGATATCTAAGAAGAGAGGGGCCTGGAAGGGCAGCAGGCCAACCAAGGGGCTTGTTAGTGGGGCTCACCTGTCACTCCCTCCTATTTCTAAGGCACGTTCTGTATCCTGCACTGCGGTTAATTACCCAAGGGCAAAGGACATTTATGTCGTCATTTATTGTGCAAATATTTATTGGATACCTGCTGTTTGTGGCTTTGTTTATCACGTACCTATTTTATACCAGATGCAATCATAGGAGCTGGACAGACATGGACCTTGTCGCTTACATTCCAGTGGGGAAAACAGATAATCAACAACTAAATATATAAATAAGGTGATTATAGGTCCTGTGAAAGACCATGAAGGTGGTATTGGATCCCCTAGGGGGTGCTGTTGAGGAGCGAGGTTGTGCTAGTTTAGTCAGGGCTGTAAGGGAAGACATCCTGAGAAGCTGATGTCTGAATTGGGGTCTGAACCACGAGAAGAAGCTCCTCAGGGAAACCTTCAAGTAGAAGAATATTCTAGGCAGGGGAAAGAGCAAGGGCAAATGCCCTGAGGCAAAGATGAGCTGGGCCCGCTCACAGCATAGAAAGCAGACTAGAGGGACTAGAAGTTGCTGATGAAAGGGGAGAGGAGCTAGGCCTCAGATCCTCCGGGGCCTTCAAGGGTATGGCAAGGATTTTAGGTTTCCTGCTGAACCTGGTGAACACCACTAGAGAGTCTTCGGCGGAGGAGCGGCGTGATCTGGAGCAAAGGCCTAGTGAGCTCGAAACACACTCCTATCGCTGAGCTTTCACATCCTTAGTTTATATGTCGACTGTATTTTTCAGACCCCAAATCCTAGCACGTGAGCCAAGAAGGTCGGGGGTGCAGATGGGGTCAGTGGGACAAAGTATTTCAGATCAGAACCACTCGGGCCAAGGCCGAACGAATGCCCACCCTGTCTCTCCTTGACCCGGCCTTTGGGTCTTGATGGGAGGAGTGAAAAGGCTGGATTCTTAGCCCCGTGTGGTTTGTAGGGGGCGTTTCGTAAGTGCTGTCACCGAGAAATGTCCAGGCGTTTTGTCCCCAGGGCCCAGGGGCCGGGGGAGTGTGTGCGGTGGGAGCAAGGGCCCACCTTCCCATCCTCGCCTCCCCCTTCATCCTGCTTCATTTGAGCCCCACTCCCACTCCACACCCTGGGACCCCTGTTCCTCTTTCCTCCTTGGGGGAAAGGCGTTACCAAAATTTCAGCTTCTCTTCTCAGTGATAACCTGTGATTTGGGAAACCCTGACCTCTCTCTCCCCTCCCACCCCTGCCTTTCATTCTTCTCTTTTCCCTCTTTCTTCTCCTTCTTTTCCTTCCTCCCTCTTAGCTCCTCTTTATCCAGCAGAGGTTTACCTAGGACGGCAGTAAGTCCCAGACTAAAAATGCTTAAAATCCACTGTGGTAGAGAAGCAGAGGTTCTGGGGGAAAAAAAATCATCAATATATTTAAATCAGAGGGTATATCCTTAGAGGAGCTTAAAAGTCTTTAATAGGAGCCCCTGGGAGGCTCAGGGGTTGAGCGTCTGCCTTGGGCCCAAGGTATGACCCCGGGGTCCTGGGATCGAGTCCCGCATCCGGCCTGCTTCTCCCTCTGCCTGTGTCTCTGCCTCTTTCTGTGTCTCTCAGGAATAAATAAAAATCTTTTAAAAAGGATATTTAATAAAAAGACACCTGTGATATGTTTCACATCTCCGAACTAGCCAGCATTGCTGCAAGGCCAACTGCACTGGGGCCGTCGTATCATCTTTGCTGTTTTGTGTCCGCTGCCTGCGGCAGTCTGCGCCTGCGCCTGCGGTCCATGGGGCCGGCAGGTGCAGGGCGCTCTGCACCTTGGGGACCACAGTGCCTGGGACAGCGACGCAGCAAGGGGTGTCTGTCGTGGAGCTTTTGGTGGTGCAACCGAGAGTGCGCGACTCATTCCAATGGGGACCTTGGGGTGGCCGTGGTTGAGAAGGGACTTGGGTGGGCAGGTGGCTTCTCTCTGTCTGCTGGGGGGCAGCCCAGGCCTTTCTTCTCCGTTAGCAGCAAACCCAGGCTGGCCCCCTCCTCTGGGTGGGGCTCTGATTCTGGCCTGTGTACCTGCCGGATGTGGGTGTGCAGTCCGGCTCCCCTTCCTCAGACCTGAGGCACCCTAGTGCGTGTGGGCTGCTGGCCGTCGGGTCGGGCCTTCTCTACCTACATCTTGCTCCAGGTAAACTGAGGCCCACTAACCCAGCCTCTCTACCCGGTCTCCTGGTCTATACAGTGGAGTAATACTGTCGCCTCACAGGGTCGTGATGAGGAGCAAATGCCCAGGGAGCACCCAGAACGGCCCCAAGGACCCCATACACCCCGAATGACATCGGTGAGTATTACTTCCAGAACCTTCCCGGCGAAGCCCTATTTGGAAGTCCTCTTTGGTCCGGATAGAACTGTGCTTCTTCATCCTGACTCTTGCACAGATGCTGCCTCGTGGAGGAAGCAGAGCCAGATATGTGCAGCCGTCCCTGCTCTGCAGTCGTGGGGGGTCGGGGCACAGGGGGCCCTGCAGTTGCTGTCACCACTCCGGGGTCACCCTGGGGCTGCTCTGGGCCAGGCAGGCAGAGGCTAGGGCTCGCCGAGGCCATGAGGATCCACTCGGGACCTCCAGACACTCTACAGGCCTAAGCACGCGGTTCCCCCACTCCCACCCCCAAGCCCAGGCTCCTTCAAGAAGAGCAGCGATGCGTGTCCCTAACGCCCTGCATGGTGGCTTTCAGCGCTGTGCTTTCTCAATGGAGATGCTAGGGCTTATGGCTATAGGATCGTCGCTGACGCCCCTTCCACACCCGGATTGCCCACAGTGCTGTCTTCCTTCAAACGCAAGAGTATTTGTCTAACGATGAGGCCAAGGCCTTGGGGACACAGACTGAATGGATGCCCGCCCCCCGCCTCCAGAGGCCCACAGCCGGGTTCCCGCGGCCAGGGTGGGGGATACCGGGCCAGGAATTGGCTCAGGATGCTGCGAGGACACAGCAGGAGGGTAGGCCTGCCCCGCGCTGGAAGCTCCACCAGCACTGAGGGCTCCGGGAACATCTCTGGGGGACGAGGGGTCTGCACCTCGCAGGCTGACGAGACCCCATCCATGGCCTGCGCTTGGAGTCTCCCTCACTGCTGCATTGTCTCCACTGTTTACCTCCACAGAGACACCCCCACCCCCGCAAACGTGGCCATGTAGACAGTTGACCCGGAGCCCGTAGGATGAGCACCACATCCTGACAGGTCAGCAGGAGCAGCCAGTCCTGCCCTCCTTGGCCTGGTCCTCTGGCCTCTGAGTGGCCTCAGCCATCCCTGGCCGGTCCCGCCCCCCACACGGGCAGCCACCCCGGCGGTCCCTAGCTGGGCTCAGGCTTCCTAGTCTCCTGGAGCATGCAGTCCTTACTCTCGTTGGCGTAACTGGGGACTGTAAGAGCATGAAGGGAGTGGAGCTTCCAGCCAGCGAAGAGTTGGGAGGGAGATGGAATGGCTGTATAAGGAGTAATAATAACAACAAAATAGATTTAGAGCATTGTGGAAATACGGAGGGAGGAGCTGCTAGTTCTGCCTCTGGGTTACCATCAGGTCCGGGGCCCTTTCTCTGCTTTCTCTGAGACAGAGTGGGCGCATGGCCGCATGCTTTGATTTAACTCCAGCTAATCTGAGAATGGACAGCAGTGTCCAGGATTCCGGAGGGTCAAGTTTCCATTAGCCTGTCTGGGGGTCACTTAAGGGTCTGCCTTTGGCTCAGGTCATGAGCTCAGGATGCCGAGATTGAGCTCCCCTGTGGGAGTCTGCTTCTCCCTCTCTGCTGGTGCCCCCTCCCCACCACTCCCGTCTCAGGCTCTCTCTCTCTCTCCCTGTCTCAAATACAATCTTTAAAAAAAAAAAATTAAAATTAAGCTTTAGAGGAAAAAGGGAGGGGATCCCTGGGTAGCTCAGCAGTTTAGCGCCTGCCTTTGGCCCAGGGAGTGATCCTGGAGTCTCAGGATCGAGTCCCACATCGGGCTCCCTGCATGGAGCCTGCTTCTCCCTCCTCCTGTGTCTCTGCCTCTCTCTCTCTCTCTCATAAATAAATAAATAAATAAATAAATAAATAAATAAATAAATCTTAAAAAAAAATAAAAATTAAAATTAAAAAAAAAGGAAAAAGGGATTGTACGCAGGATTAAAAAAAAAAAAAGGCAGACCCACAAAATGGTTCTACAGAGGGCTCAAACCCCATGGCCTTCATTTTATTGGCATTGTGTTCTAATCAACCAGTGAATTAAGGGATGAGAAGACATTTCAATCAATGATGACCACATGAGGCCAGTACCTTTTTCCATAGCGGCGGTTTTCTGAAGGCCAAAGGAGCATTTTTCAGTGCTGGCCTTCGGCGCCTGCTGGCAGTCCTGCCTTGGTATTGGTGGAGGTAGTCATTTGATTTCCTTCCTCCGCGTTCATTCAGATCATCCCTGGAAGGTAGGAGGAGCTATTTATATAAATGTGGACTGAGAGGGAGGAGGTGCCACAGCTGGCTGTCTAGTTGCACGCAGTAGCCTGGCACCTCTTGCTTTATCCTCAGCTGCCTCCCCCTCCATGTGTCAGATGCCAGAGACACAAAATTATGAATAACCGAATAATTAATTGGCTCAGGCTCCCCAGTGCATGACACATGGTTTTCATGACTATTAAAATTCTTTTTTTTTTTTTTTTAATTTGAGAGAGAATTAGACCTGGGTTCTGGCACTCGTTTATACTTGTCTTCCTCCTGGCAGCACAACTTGTTTATTTCTGCAGTGCAGGAAGCATCGCTCCCTTGTCTGTCTGTTCTGCTGACCCCATCCATTTTCGGGAAAACCTTTGGTGTCTTTACCACTCACGTGTCAGGATGCCAGTTGGCAATTCGATCAGATCCAGTGTGTCATGTCCCTCTCTGTGCCCCCTGTTGTCCAGGTTGGGTCCCAGCGTCACCTCCACAACGCAGCCTTCCCTTTGTATTTCCTGCAGTGCCTGGCACCAAGCTGTCTATACCATGATGCTCAATCAGTGCTTATCAAATAAGCGAGAGCTTTCTGGAATGTTAACATGGATTTCTCTGCCGGTATTTGAAATACTGCGCATGAACCACAGGAATCAGACATGTCAACAAGTATTTTCTTCCCTTAGTAAATAGATTTCTCCTCACTACCTTTCCCCTCTCTGAGTAAGCTCCAGCCACGCCAGCCTTTCTGCAAGCTCTCAAGTATGCCAGACTTGTTCCATGCCACCATCAAGGCATTACAAGGAGCAATTGCTTTCAATGTATTTTGTGTTGATATGGCAATGTTGACAAATACTGAGATACCCCTTGAAAGATGAGGCACTTTTCTTCTTTTGGGGGAAACAGTCCCATATGGATAATCGACTGGTGTACTTCTTAATCAAGCTCTTGGAACAGGCATTGACTTTGGAGGGTTAAAGATAGAAATTTCCTCATACTGTTTAAAGTAAGGTAGGTCAGGGAAGGTAGGAAGACTTAATTTGGGATGATACTGTCCTAGGTGGTGAGACTATCACAGGAGAGAAGAAAGACTAGGCTCAACTCCAGATCCAGCCAAGACAGCGGGGGATTTATGGCCAATGAGCAGAATAAGGGGGCATTGGGCAGAAAATTGCTAAGAGAAGACATCAAAGGTAAAAGGACTTTTGTTAAACCTGTTTGATGGGATTCTTGAGAAAGGCCGGCCAAGGACTGAAATGTCAAGATAGGAGATGAGAAAATTGATCAGATATTGAGGGTGATCCTATATCCAGGGTGGGGATTCCCTCCCTCACTTATCAAGATTTTTGCTAAACCTGGACTCTACAGGCCAACAATTGGTCTCAAGGATGAGGCCTGGTAGAGTGTTTGTCGGGAGAGACCCTCAGTCCTTTCATGGCCTACTGAGCATCCCTGTGTACTGGAAAAATAGAATGGAGGCATCTAATGGCTGTTTCTAAGCAGGTCCCCCACCCCATTATGGTTTAAATGGCAGATGTCAGGCATTGTTGTTGACAGGTACATAAACGTTCCCTCCCTGCCCTAAGTCCTGGATGCAGCCACTTTGCTTCCACAGAAGCTATTCCATTTCTCTCATGTTATTTCAAGCCATTTTTAACATTCTTCACTGCAAATGTAAATATTCCTTCGTATTCTCCTTAAAGTTTTAGCTTAAGATTTCAAAACATCGTTGCTCTTTCTTCACATTCCATAAAATCGAGTTGTCATAGTTGGGGGACTGGCGTAGGCGTAGTTTAGACTGAGTATAGAGAATATGTTGAAATGGTTTCACGACATAGAAAGTGCACACATTCATGTGATTGGACTATTTAATTCTAATAGCACTGTCAGACAAAACACAAACATGGAGAGGCAACGCGCCATTCTCCCCTTTCGGAGTCTCTGTGTTCCATTTGTTCCAGGGTTCCACCCAGCACCTCCACTCCATGCCCATAGCATGGACCTTCACCTTTCCATTCA
The DNA here is from genome assembly GCF_018345385.1 of Vulpes lagopus. NCBI lineage: Eukaryota > Metazoa > Chordata > Mammalia > Carnivora > Canidae > Vulpes > Vulpes lagopus. The sequence goes on from NC_054828.1 coordinate 56,987,723, forward strand.
AACTGGCTTTTTTTCTGAAACTTCGGTGTATCATAAAGATGAAAGGTCCTGAAGGTTCCCGCTGGAGAGTGATGACTTCAAAGTGTACATTCTATGCGACATTTGCATTCTGTGGTAGTAAATCTCAGGCAATGTGAAAGAAGCTGTAAGGTGAAAATTCGGAGCAATTGGAGTTTTCCAGCAACCTCTCTACTCATAGCTCATTGACGGCATGTGCTCTGATTCCGACTCCACTGTGACCCTGATCATAAATCCCTTTTCAGAAAGGATTGCCCAATGCCTGTTATTTTCCCTTTTAGTCTTTATGCTATTTTATACTTCTTTCTTGGAGAAGACTGTTATCTCCTTGAACTCAGAGCTCATGCTCCTTCATTTGTGTATCTACTACAGAGGTAGGTACCTTGTACAATGTACGTTTGTAGAATTAAGTCAAATTACAACCTGAAATAAGACCCTTATCATCTCTGTTCTTCAAAAGCAGAAAAAAGATGAATAATCTAAAATTGTCCTTTGGTTTACCGTGGTTTATTTTGGAGTACAGATGAGTGAGGTATTATTTTTTTTTCCTGAAAGTATCTTTAGTACAGAAATCTTAAAACTAACTTAATATGTGACTTGATATAGATTCTTGGTGAAGTATTCTAACGAGATAGAATGAAACAGGCCTCAGAGGCAACATGAAACCTAGGAACCAGCTATGACTTAAATCACTGTAAGATACAAGATAAGAAACCAAAATCTTAAATGATATGAGCCTCATTTTGTCTAACCCCCTTGCAGATGATCAATTTCGATCTTCTTCTGTGACTTTCCATCTTTGAATAATTTCAGACACTCTGAAACGTAGGAGAATAATATTCTCATATATCTTTCACCAACTTAAATATTTTACATTGGTTTTTATCGTTCTCTCTGTCTTTCTGTCTCCCTCTCCCCTTCCCTGACTCTTTCCTTTTCCCCCTTCTCTTGTCAGATAGGTAGCTACAGAGACATGTGTGTGCATCCTGTCTCACAAATTCACATTCTAGTTGGAGAAAAAAGGCAATAAAGACATAAACTAATGTTTAAAAAAGATAATTTCAGAGAACTATGAGTGGTTTAGAACGAACATGGTGAGTGACACGTTGAGGTACAACGTGTGTGTGTGTTGGGGGGGGTCAGATATATCTCTTGTCAACAACTATGTCTCTTGAAATATACATGTCTTCCTTCTGAGAGGACATAGAGTACCGTGTGGTGTTCTTTGTATCGTCATTTTGAGCTGGCATTTCCTTCGGAGTCACTGTCTCTTCTCAGCCTGTTGAGCATCACTGTGTACCCAAGAAGCAGAATCAGTGATGTCTAATGCTTATTTCTTGAGAAGATAATTCATGAGAGTTTAGGTTGTAGATGGTAGTTGTAAGATATACTAAAAAGTTTTTGAGCCATATGAGAATACACTGCAGACTTGGTGACTCTTTGCCCCTATATAGTTCAGTCTCTGGTCCCCAAGAACAAGAATATTCTCTTTCTCAGTCATAGAACAATTAGTCAAATCAGGAAAATACCATTGATACTATTACCTAATTATACAGACCCACACATTACCAAATGGCCCCATAATGTCCTTTATAGGAAGAGGAAGAGGAAGAAGAAAAGAAGAAGAAGAGGAGAGGAGGAAGAGGAAGAAGAAGAGGAAGAAAGAAGAAAGACAATGACGAAGAAGAAGAAAGTAAGAAAAAAAGAAAATCTACAGACTAGTAATTTTTTGTTTTCCTTGGAAAACTAGGACAGAGGGTCTACATACAAATATTTGATTTTTACTTCTTTTCATATAAACTTAAGCTTTTAAAATAATTTTAAATCATATTTAAAAACAAATACATAAGCTAAATGTTGACACACTGCAGCCTACAAACACATTAACACATGCTGCCTGCTGAATTTATTTTCATGGAGATCATAAGGTTTCTCCTGCTACCTCTGTTGAATTACAAGATATCATAGCGTTCACCGTTTGTTCATCCATCCATTTAGCAGCACTACAGTATGCGCTCTTCAGATTATTAATAAGCTATTAATAAACTAATCTTTCATAATTACTTATCTTTGAGTATTGCAAAATCCATAGAAATAAATCCAGAAACTGAGGCTGATAAAATGCTGTAACTATTCATAATCTTTCATTTCAAATCAAATAAGCTTCATCAGTTTCTTGATTGATTTTGTAAAGTTCAAACCTGATAACTTGAAAGTTGGAAAATAGTTTTTATGGAGCACCTGGTGGCTCAGTGGTTGAGCATCTACCTTGGGCTCAGTGACCCCAGGGTCCTGGGATCAAGTCCCACATTGGGCTCTGTGTATGGAGCCTGCTTCTCCCTCTCCCTGTGTCTCTGCCTCTCTCTCTGTGTCTGTCATGAATAAATAAATAAAATATTTAAAAATAAATACTTTTTATGTTGAAAATAGTTCTATTTAAATTTTTTTAAATCAATATTACTCTTAACCTTTTTATTTTGGATTTCACATAAAAGTTTGGGGGAAAAAAAGTGTCCATTTCTAATAATGTTTAAAAATAACTTATCTAGGGGTACCTGGGTGGCTCAATTGGTTAAGTGTCTGACTCTTGGTTTTGGCTCAAGTCATGATCTCACGGTCCTGAGATCAAGCCCTGCATCAGGCTCTATGCTCAGCCTGGAGTTTGCTTGTCCCTCTCCCTCTGCTCCCTTCTCCCCCACCACCCTTGCTCTCTCTGTCTCTCTGGAATAAATAAATGAAATCTTTAAAAAATAATAATAATAACTTATTTAGACCTGTATTTTCCAAATATCTTTTTTGGTCAGATACCCATAAATTTGAAAAATTATCATATTCCCTTTGTGTGTGTGCTGACATATTCATATAGAAAGTATATACCAGTGTACTAGTATTTTATGTACATTATGAAATTTACCCCAAGGGAAAATTCTGAAGAACTACATAAAAGTAAATATAAATAAAATTTCTAACAATTTCTTCCTTGACTTCTTTGGATCATCTTGTATACCCCCTTGAGGTCCTTGTACCATACTTTTCAGTACTTTGAGTCTGAACTTTTTTCTGCTGTTACCTATGCCAGGCTGTCATTTTATGGTATTGACTACAGTTTATAGACCTGTTTAAAGGTCGCTTTTCTTGGGGTGTGTTCATTCATTTTCCTATTTGCATACCACCTAATATAAAGGTCATTTTTCTTGGGGTGTGCTCATTCATTTCATATTTGTTTGCAAATATTTGTGTACCATTGCATGGCTATTACGTTTTTAATGTCATAAAATTTTAGATAAGAAGCTTCAGGAAACATTTGTGCTAGAGATAAACAACGATGAATCAAAGAAGTGACTGAACAGAAAACTATTTTTGCCATAAGCAATACCACCCACCTCGTGTTCCTAGAGAATGATTTCACACATTAAGAAGATATAGATAACTCAGGAAAGAGCATTTCTTTTAAATGAGCTGTAATTTCATGTTCAGTGCAATATGTGATGAGGAAATGAGGGAGAGACAGCTAAATTCTACATATGTGCCTGTCGAACAATTGGAAAATTGTTTCAGCCACAACACTTGGAAGGTAATTAGATTATTGGGTCTCTGAAGGCAGGACTAGTGTTCTTCATTTTTTTGTGTCTTAATGTGGTTTTGTGGAAACAGGAACTAAACTTTTTTTGTTGAGTGAATTTTAGTGGATTAATGAATAAATGAGATTTTTCTAGATTCAGTACAAATAATTTTGGTCACAAATAATAGCATAAATAAACAAACAAACAAATAAACAACAACCTGAATTGTTTAGCACTGGAACTACCAGAAGTTCTATATCTTCTTAAAGCCTCAATTTTCATGATACAAAGTCTGTCCCTTGCCAAAGTTTTATGTATTTGTACTTCTCTCAAACCCTTTATTTTCTTTTTAAAGATTTTATTTATTTATTCATGAGAGACACAGAGAGGGAGAGAGAGGCAGAGACACAGGCAGAGGGAGAAGCAGGCTCCATGCAGGAACCCCAACGTGGGACTCGATCCCGGGTCTCCAGGATCACGCCCTGAGCTGAACGTGGTGCTAAACCACTGAGCCACCCAGGCTGCCCCAAGCTTCTTATTTTTAATGGGAAACTCAATTATGACAGTCTGACTTCTGGCATTTTACACCATTTTGTACATGAAGTGCTATGCTATAGTTTTGGTCCTATTTCTTTTACATTAGGTTCATAGGACGTCTTGCCTATGTGCTTATGATTTTTCTTAAATTTGGACATTTTTCATTTATTATTTCTTTAAATATTTTTTCTGACGCCACCCCATGCACACCATCCTGACCTCAGGGACTCCAATTATGTGTACATTATGCCATTTGAAATTGTCCTACAGTTAACTGAGGCTGTGTTCGTTATTTGTTTCAACTTTTTTTTCTCTTCCTGTTTCATTTTGGATAGTTTCTCTTGCTATCTTTAAACTCACTAATCCATTCTTCCTGGCCTAATCTGTTGTCAGTCCCATCCAATGGATTTTTTTATCCTATTTTTTATCCTGCATTTTTCTGTATCTCTGAGGAGTCAGGATGCTCATGCTTTCTTCTTTACTTTATTGAGCATATGAAATATGATTGTAATAACTCTTAATGGCCTTGTCTACTAATTTTATTATCTGTGTCACTTCTGGCTCTGTCCGTTTTCCTGAATTTTCTTCTGCAATATGGATTGTATTTTTCTACTCCTTTATATGCCTGGTAGACTTTTTTTCTTTTTTCTTTTCTTTTTTACTGGATTCCAGATACTGGGAATTTTAACTTGTTAAATGCTGAATATTTTTTTAGTCCTTAAATATTTGGGGCTTTTTAGACATTCTTTCTTAAAGGTCCAAGTAATTAAGTTACTTACAAAGGATTTAATTAAGTCTTCTATTCAAGACTTTGTTGATTCTTTGAAGACTTTATTAGGTGGGACCAGAGCAGTGTTTAAGGCAAGTGTCATCGCACTATCCAACCCACTCTTTGTTTCTGTGTTTCTAGAGGGCACTACTGAAGCCCCAATAGCCACAAAGACAAAGCTCAGACTTACCCCTCCACCCCCAGAGCCCACCACCCTATTGGTGGCCATGCCTCACTGCTATTTAGACCTGACAGGGGTTGTCATGTACAAGTTGGAGACCATACTGTTGGCAACTGCCAAGCATCAAGTGGTAGATTCTTAGTCTGACAATCAGATATTTAGCAAGTCAGCTGCCCTCCAGCAAGCTGCCTGTGTTAAGATGGCTAAACTCTCCAGAAGAGAAAGGCATAGCCAGGATCTGGGTATCATTAGCATGTAAAACTGACCAAGGTCTACCTGTCTTAATCAGTTCAGGCTGTTGTGAAAAAACAACATAGACTGAGTGGTTTAAACAATAAGCATTTATTTCTCCAGTGTGGAACCTGGAAAGTCCAAGATTGAGGTGACCGCCAATTCAGTTCCTCATTCCTGGTGAGAATCCTCTTACAAATAGCTGCCTTCTTACAGTATCTTCACATAGTATAGAGAAGGAGAGCAAGATCTCTGGTCTCTTGTTATAAAGGCACTAATCCCATCATGGAGGATCCACCCTGTGACCTCATCTAAACCTAACTCTATTTTCCAAAGGCCCCACCTCCTGATACTATCACATTGATACCTAAGGTTTCAACATATGAATTTGGGGAAGACACAGACATTCAGTCCATAATCCTACCTCCTCTTCCCACACACAAACCAGACCTTTCCCTGCAGGCCAGAATGAATACCAAGAATGTCTCCCACAGATGGCAATTAGGCATAAGGCATGCCCACCACGTGGGATGGCCCACATCACCAAATGGGGAGCATGGTGAGGAATTTTCTCTCTTGTTATGTAAGTACCTACAGAATACATTTGGTCTTGCCTCTTGGCCTATAAAGCCTAAAATATTTAGTATATGAGCCTCTAGGAAAGATCTTAATATAGGGGTAATTTTGCCCCCCTATTGATGCAATACCATTCTGAATACTCCATCCAGTACCCTGTACATTATAAGGTTTTGACTCTGGCTGGTGGAAACAGGAACTATTCCCAGCCCTGTGTGAGCTCTGTTTTCCCCCTTCCTTTCTGGTGACTTTTTTCTCTGCCTCAGGAAGTTTCCTCCATTTGTGGGCTAATCAGAACTCAGCTGTAAGCTCAAAAGGAACCCTGTGCTGATCTCTAGAACAATGTCTCTCGGTGGAGTTCCATCCTTTCTCTGCAGGTCTCCATTCCCCAGTACTATGCCCTATGAATTCTAGGCTCCTTGGCCTTTCTGAATTTTGAACTCAGAGAGACCTCTGGGCCCCATTCAGTTTCTCTTCTCTACAACCAGCTGAAGTACTGGTAAGGTCCTCCAACTGGGTTCTTCCTCTCAGGGATCATGTCTTGTACTATCTGTTTTCCAATGTCTAAAAACCATTGTTTCATTTATTTTGTCTATATTTTTTAATATAGGTTTTATATTTTATTTTTTATATAGGTTTTATATAGGTTTTATATTTGTTTCAGAAAGGAGGGTATATCCATGATACCTAAAAGTGTAATTCCTGACCTCTCAATTTTGAAGAAACAGAATATCTGTGGGATTTAAGCATTGGATGAGTTAGTTTCAAAGGAGCTAGGAAGTGGATTTTGATAGGAAAATTTCTACTAGGATTTTAAGTTCTATTTTGGCAAGAAAGTAAGAGACAAGCAGAGGATTTTCAGAAGGTTTCCCAAAGGACTTAGAGCAGGTCAGTAATGGAAGTATCCTTTGTCTTCTAGAAGGTTTTGTCAAGCAGTTATAGTCTTCATTTAATTCTAAGATTTTTTTTAATACATTGAATATCAACATTCTTGGAGGAAAATCAGTCAAAGATAGGGCATCTCATTAGCCAGTGCCATGAACAGGATGATGAATTTATGTGTGGGACAAAAGTTGAAAAGCTTGGTTCCTGCTGCACATATTAACAAGGTAAGACATCACATATTGTAGCAAAAGAGATACTGGTGAAAGCAGTGGTTCCAACCTTGAATTTGAGACAATTCGAAGTGCTGCAAATGACATCAAGGAGTGAGCTGAAATGCTTAACCCCAGATTCTAAAACTTAGAATTAATGTTATGCCCAAACATTGATTTTCAGAAAAAAAGAACACCAAAATAATCAAGCAATTAAACTGAGGGTTGGTTTTATACATCCAGAAAGGGGGGGGGGGGGTACTGTTTTCTTCTTGCTGATTCGATTCAGTGACAATTTTCATCTGCCCATGATTTATGAAAATGGAAATGCATCTCCAATAATAATATAAAAACCATTTAGTTCTAGTTTTACCCATGAGAAGGGCACTTTTCTGAAGAATGTGTTTTTCTTACCCCTCAGATGATATCCTTTTTGACAGAGAAACACTAAAATGCTTCTCAGGCTACCAAGTGAGTTCATTGTGACAGATTGCCAAGGGAAAAGAAAGCTTATTTTCTTCTCATCATTAATAGTTAATTGTTATTGCAGTTTCTCAAATGGGAGATGTGGGTTAGAGAAATCATATCCATCCTTTCTAAAAGTGCTGTGATATTATTAGAGGTGAGCACACGGCAGAAAATAAACCTATTCCTTAGAGGATTAAATGGAGTGGGCCTATGGATTTTTCTCTCTCCTCTCCTTTAAAGCACTTTACTGACACACTCTAACAAGTTGTCCACCTGGCCTAGTAAATCAGTGTTAATGTTTCATGAAAGCTCTCATGTTCTGGAACAATTTGCATTGATGCATCTCTAAAGCTCACCTTTTGGAAGGTAGTGTGGGTGCCTGTGGTGATGCACATTTATGCATTGCTGAAGTGTTTTGTTCATCCACTCTACGATGCCAGGGTCTCTTGTACAATTATATTGGCATTTAGAAGAGCATCTTACAGTACTGTGAGCTAGCTCTTCTATTCTAACACCCCTGGGATTTTGTGGCTTCCCTAATTGGGAGGAATAGAAGGAAGATGACAAAAAAAAAAGGTCAGAGGCTGGAGAGAAAAGACAAAATTTTAAACCATCCTTAAAACCTAGCGGAAACACAGAAGTCACATTGACAATCCCTACCAATTGCGCAATGTATCTTCTAAGGGGTTCCTGACCGAATTAGAGTGAGCTGAAAAGCTAAAATGAAGTAATGTCTTAAAAATAGGAGTATCTTGTCGTAAATATTAGTCGGTGCTAAAGGAAACCATTGAAATTTCTATTTATTTGCAGCTTTGGAATCAGTTTGACTTCACAGGGCAATAGAATAGATAATGCTCTAGCAGTAGAGTTGGGCCTTACATCCACTGCTTCTATAGCTATTTGACCTTGAGCAAGTCATTGGTTGACCTCCTTACTTCATCTGCAATTTTCTCACTCTAATGGAACCTGTGAAAGGATGTGGGAAAAATTCAGTGAACTCTTGCATGTGAAGGGTTCAAATGCTGGTATTATGATTAATAATTGTAAATATCCAGCACATCCTACATTTGCCTCAGTTATCTGGAAATGTACAATGAAAGTAGCTTGGAGATCAGCATTGCCTGGGTTGACAGGCTAACATTTCTGTTGTGTTTTGCATGGAGGTTGTTTGATTGGCAGCACTATTTAACAGCTATAGTATTTGCTTTTTAAGCATTATGTAGGCTAGTCCCCACCCCCACCCCCCCGCCAAAAAAAAACCCTGCAGACTTGTTTAGAAAGCGAATACTTTAACTTATTTAATCAACCAGACTGAATATTATCTCTATTCATTTTGCCTTATTAAAGCCTTTCAAGTCTGAAGAATAACATTCAGGGACATGTTTACTGAACTTCCACCATGAATTCCAAACAAGATGAAAATGAGGATATCATATTTTGTAGGCACCTGTCAGTTCATAATAATATTCCATGAAATTATTATTGCAGAACGGAGCCTTTCCTTTCAATTTTGCATCGGTTTGAAAACTGCAGTGGAGTCCATCAAATGCAAACATCTAACATCTATGCCGAAGATATCCTTTTCATCTTGCATTTTTATTGACGGGAAGTTTTATTATAGTGAATTTTCATCTCCCTGTCCTCACTGTCACTGACAAAACATAATGATACCAAAGGGCGCACTGACTTTTTGTTGGATGCTTCATTGCACATTCACTAATATGCATCACCCTTTAGAAGAATAATCCGTTAGATCCTAGTTAATGCTGACAAGATATGCAGTCATGGAATTGCCCTGGTGCATTCCAATTAGGTTTGATTTTCTTACCTACAAGGTCTTAAAGCTAATTGGCTCATAGAGCTTTTGTCTTCCTGTGAAAGACAGACACATAATTATGCTAATTTGTTAAGGGAAAAGAAATATGCATGGCACTGAGATTTTCATTGTCATTTAAAATGCTAGGTACATGTCTCACCATAGCACTCTCCTCTAGTTGAGAAACTACTTGAATTTCAAATACATTTATCTGAGAAATGTTTTCTCTACGCATTTCCAGGCAACATTAATTTTTGGTATGGATTTTCTGGTTATTATATAAGCAGCATTATTGCATTAATTCAATGTTGAAGAAAATGAGCCTTTAAAACTCATACTCAAGCAATTGTTAAAAAGTTAGATGGTCATTCTAAAAGTGGTTAATTCATACTGACTTTTTGCCACTAATTTTTGTGCATACCAAGAAAATAAAGGACATGACCTTTGCGAAAATAATGATATTATTATGTCTACATTCTTAAAGACTAACATTTTTTTAATATTATTTACCCAATGGTAGAAAATATACTGGGCAGCTCTCCCACTTGGCATCTGATAATTGACTTCTACCAAGTAAATTCTCGGGATTCCATGTGTTAGGCGTCTTCCCATTCAACCGCAACAACTGGTTATTAATTTTGAATGAAGTTTTTATTGGGACAGAAGTACTGAAAATAACTTTAGGGTGGATCTTTGGGGTTTAACAAACATAGCAGATGCTTACCTGGATGTATTTAGAGGGGAATAGTGCAAACAAGGAGTGGTAAACAATGAGACATGATGACATCACTGGAAAGTCCAGCTGTATTTACATGACTTCTGATGGTTGTTTATCTTTTCCTTGCATGATATCTTACCAAAACAAAGTACTAATATGCCTTCCATTCCAAAGTTCATCTAAATAAGGTGGAAATTTAACATCGGGAGTTCAACTTTGCCCAGATTAAATTATATATCAACAAGCGAAAATGTTAGATCTAAAAAGGGTCTCACAGAATATCTTTAAAGAAAGTATATTAAAATAGTGTTTATTTAGCTGTTATATTTAGTTTCTTCCTCTCACTCATAGTTGAATTGATCACATTGATAGATGAAACTACATTCAACCAAGTCAGCACTTATTCAGGGTCTGCACTGTCAATTGGGGGGAAAAAAAGTAAATGCAAAAACAAAGATATTTGAAACTTTTCATAAAGGATTTTAAAATATGTTGAACCTAGAACTTATAATCTGATGGTAAAGCTGGGCAAGTAGATTGTATCCATCAGGAGCGCATTCAGCAGCAAGAAACAAAAAATTCGATTAACAGAGGCTCATGCAATAAATCATTTTAATTTCTCACATATAAAGAGTCTATATGTGAGCAGTCCTGGTCAGATGCAATAGTTCAATAATGTCCCATCACTTCACTTTGCCACCTGTGGCCTGTGCTTGTGACCTTGTGCTTTCCACCTCATGATTGCAAGGTAGTTGCCACACTTCAAAGCATCATGTCAGTGTTCAAAGTAGGAGGAAGAGCCATGAACCTACCCTCTTTTATAAGCTGTCTCCTTTATAAGGAAGCATAAGCTTCCCTATTTAGTGCTCTGCATATGTGTCAGAACTGGGCCATGTGACCACGGTTAGCTGGAGAGAAGGCTGTAGAAATGAGTACTTTGTGTTTCTGCCCCCTCTGGTGGAAGTGATACAGGGGAAAGAAGATACTAGGGACTTGCTGTTGGGTCAAACTCCAAATAATATCTCCACATAGACAAAGTAAATAAGGCAGAAAGAAATCTTCTGTAGGAAAAGAAAGAGAAATTTCTAATTTGGGATAAGATATCAGGGAAGTAGCACTTAGGCAGTGACTTTCAAGATAAGTAAGGTCTGATAAAGAAGTTGGGGGTATAAAACAATTCAGAAAAGAATAAGCAAAGGAAGGGCATGGGACATGGCATGTGTGGAGAAGGAGCAAATGGCAGTATTGTGTGATTGGATCTAAAGGAATACAGAAATGGGGTGGGGAAGTTGTGTGCCGAGGATTACAAAGGCGTTTTGAGATTCATTTATAGAGGCACTTTTATTGCTGAGCTAATTAGTTTAACCTTTGTGCTTTCCCAGAACCTCCAGAATCAAAATAAAACTTCATTGCTTGGTAGATAATTCAGACCTAACTTGTACTGCTTGTCCATTCTTTCCACCATACCCCATATATATGTGCTGAAAGCTTGGATCGAACTGGATTTCCTATCACCCCTTAATAGAACATCTTCTTTCTATATCCATTTAATGCCTCCTACTGTGGATTCGACCGAAATGTGCTCCCCAATCCTTTCCAAACCGGAGTTCTACCTATCAAGGCCCATCTGAAGAGACTTATTGGAATCATCACTGATCACCTTAACTCTCTTTCTAACTATTATAGTATTTTGATGATTATGGTGTTTTGTGGGAAAAGGTGTGCTGGGGCAGATCCAAACCCCGAGTCCAGATTCAAAGTCTGGAAAGAATGATGGCTCAGACTCAGTTCCAGGCTGTTTTCTTCTCAGGTGACTCCCAGTGAGGCAGGGATGTACCCAGGATTGAGAGGCAGGTGAGGGGACATAGCTCCCCTATGTCTCTTTGATCCTTCCTGCAGTCATGTCTGTGGGTGGTTAACTCAGGCCATGAGGGTAAGAAATCAACCAGGTCTGAAGAATTACAGGTTCAGAGCCTTTTATTCCACTTGGCCCGGGGAGAGACCACATCATCACTGGAGGGTCTATTACCATGTCAAGAATTTTTTTGCTTTGGCCCAATTATATGTCATAATCTGTTTCTGGCCAGGACCCACAAATACTATCTTACCACATATTTTTTCTAGTATTAGATCTTTTTATGTGTCTTTTGGACATTGCAACATGGTGGTTAAGAGCACAGTCAAATTGACAGATTTTTTTATTTTAATTTTATTTTATTTTACTTTTTAGATTTTATTTATTCATGAGAGACACACAGAGAGAGAGGCAGAGACACAGGCAGAGAGAGAAGCAGGCTCCCTGTGAGGAGCCTGATGCTGGACCCGACCCCAGTACCCTGGGATCACGATCTGAGCTGAAGGCAGATGCTCAACCACTGAGCTACCCAGGTGCCCTAAGCTGCCAGAATTTAAACTCTCAACTCTACCACTTATAAACTGGGTGACCTTGAGCAATACACCTCAGTTTCATCATCTCTACATTAGGGGTTGTTGTGAGGATTAAATGAGATAGCTCAGTGTCCCATATAGGTTGATGTTGTTTGTAATTTTTTAGGGGGAATACTCTATCTCATTTATATTTACTCTGTCACATTTAAAACTTGCTATGTGCACAATAAATATTTGAAAAATGAATGAATTAATGACTTGAAATAATTGATTTCAGTGTTTCATCACTCTAGAAGTAAGAACAACCAATGACACAGGATAGTAACAAAAATTTTAAATAAATAGGCTTCTCTCAAATACGGAAAAGCATTAGTCCTATTAAAAGGCAGCCAGCTCTACACAAATAAACTGCACAGTTTACAACCTTCCTGGTAGTTTGGCAAAATTATCAAAAGTTCCTCAAAAAATCATGGATTATCCTGGCACCTGAGTGGCTGAGCTGATTACGCATCTAACTCTTGGTTTTGGCTCAGAGGTCATGATCTCAGGGTCCTGAGATCAAGCCCTGTGTCGGTCTCCATGCTCAAGGTTGTGAGAGGTGGATCTCTGTACTGAGTGTAGTGTCTGCCTGGGATTCTTTTCCTCTTCCTCTCACTCCTCCTTTGCCCGTGTCCCTACTAGTGCGAGCTCTCTCTCTCTAGAAATAAGTAAATAAATGAAATCTTTATTTTAAAAAGCATAGATTTTGACTCAGTAATTCTAATCCTATAAATTCTAAGAAAGCAATACAAGAAGTGCACAGAGAATGTTGCAGGATAAAATGGAAACAATATAAAAGTGCATTGATGAAAATTAATTTTAAAAAATTTTAAATAATTTATATGAAATAAACCCACATTTTAACTGAAAAAAAATGGCAGTGTAGGTTAGGCAAAAATAAAAGAATAGCATCATAGAGAGTATAAGCCTATTTCTTTTAAAAAACAATAATAATAAAAAAGAACACATAGTTAATTGTTTGTGAGAAAGTAAGCCTGGGGAGAGATACATAAAATATTAGCTGCTATCTTTTAGTGAAAATAGGAAAGATCATTTTTTCTTTATGGTCCTTTGAAATTTTCAGGATGCCTGGAAAGAATAGATTTCTTTTTGTACAAGCAATCACCTTAAAAGTTCAGTTTTCACAAACACCAGTGCAATGGCCTGTGGTTCCCAGCACGTTCACGCATTCGCTGAGCCTGCACAGTCTGTCTTTGGATGTGAAGACAGTGGGTGGTGTGGTGGAAGCAAGGCACCAAAAGGCAGACTGATGCCAGTCTCATTTCTGTTGTGCAATTCTTGAGTGACCTTAGGTAAACCTTTATTCAATTGCAAAGAGTCCAGTGGATATTCATATAGTTTTGCTATGAAGTGTGGGTAAATTTACTTCGTAGGTGAATGGCTGGCATGAGGGCTTTTCAAATGAACAAAATAGCTCTAATCAACCTTAACTATAAAGAGCATAAGAATCGAAGACCAAGATTTGGAGTTCACCCACCCACCCCCACACACACACACACACACTCTCACACACTCTTTGGCAGCAGACAGGAAGAGGTCTAACAAACAGTTCTCTAGAATGATGGTCAGTTCCATGTTTCTTTATCAGTGTGTAGAAGCAACCTAATTATACTCAGAAAGTAAAAACAAACTGCTCTGTCTTCTGGTAGGTGATAGGGAATGGTAGAAAAATCTCTCTTTACTTGGACACTATCTTTTCCCTACCTCACTTCTGCATGACCTTGTTCTATTTCTTTATGGACATTAATGTCTTCTTGGCATGACCCTGGAATTCCCATAGTAGAGTCCTTAGGGGCTATAGAAAAAATCCCTATCAAGTGGCCCAGTGCATCTTCTGTACATCTTCTTACCACAAGCTTCAAACTTCCATGTTTGTGGAGTATGTGTTGGCTTGTATATACTTGAATTCACATATTGCTCCTTCTCAGTGTTTCTATTTAAATTTAGTATCCAACTCTGGACATTTGAACTTGTTGACCTGGCAACCCCCGAAGATGCTTCTTTTGGTTATTGTCCCACAATTCATATCTCTGTGATTGGAAGCTGCTAACTCTCCATGCCCAGAATAGGCCCTGAATGCCATTGGCCATGAAAAGGTGTTGTTTGGATGAAATTTGCAGGGGAGTTGCAAGTATTCTAGGGACAATACAGCAATTTAATATGACTATTCTCTTTGGCATATAGGCAGACAGCAAATGCTTCAGTAACAAAACTTGACATGTTTTGATAATGCATGACCGCAAGTCAAAAGATTACATTTATAAAATATGAAGATACTCTTTCTAAATTTTGGTTTTGAAGACAAAATTAATAGCTTAGCCTTATGAAATTAGCTTTTATGGCATGTAGACTTGTAATATAAGCCAAATCTACATGATAATGATTCACCCAAACATTCATTCTCATGAGTTGAACTAGGTCATTCTGACATGTGTAGACCAAAAGTTACATTCGTATTGCCATTTCAGGCCTAATTCTTTTTTTAAATAAGATATTTTCCAAAGCGCCATATTGTAAAATATTTTATTCAATGCTGAAAGCAGTTCCTTATTTATGTTCACACAGGATCGTATATTGAAATGCTGTATCTCAAAATATAGGCACTAGTTAGAAATGTTGCAAACAAAAATTCCTGGCATGGAAATCTGAAAGCCTGGGTCTAGCCTCAGGTCTTCCAATAGTTGTGTGACCTCAAATGGGAAGCTGTCTTCCTTTGGGCTTGGTAAATACCACTGCAAATTGAGAGAGATACAACATTATCTCTAAGATCCCATCATCCTAACACATCTTTTTTTCTTAATTTCTAACCGGTGTTTGCAAAAAGTATAAAGGAGCATTTAGAACTAATTACAAATCCACTGCTCCATCATTGCCTTTAATATGCCAAGCCATTTTTTTTTTTTGCCAAGCCATTTTAACTGTCGTATCAGATATTTAATTCCCATAACTAGTACTGATTAAAATCTCACAAAATATGACTTCTTTTACACAGCTCTTCCCAATACGGTTTGCTCATCATTGCCTAATTGAGTAAATAAAACAATATTTTATGAAACATGAAAGGACATTGTAAATGTATTACTTTTTATAAAGTAGGATTAATGTAACAAATTATGTTTACAAAAAGCAGCTTTCTACAGCTGATGTTGCTTGCATTTTGTGAATAATTCAATAATTATTTTAGTATTACCATTTATTCCTTTTCAGTGGGAATTCCATGTAACCTAATATTTTTTCTTCACTGTCAGACAGGGAGCTAAAGTAGAGGGTGACAACTATTTTGGTAGTACAAGCATTCTGTTCAGCAATGTGGGGAAAAGACAAACTAACTCTTATAGGTTTCCAATAAATATCCTCTCAATTTGGTAACCACAATCTACTCTGACACACCCCCACACCATCTGTTTTTACCCTTATGTCTATAGGATGGAAACCAAAACTTTCTACAAATACAAGAAGCATGTGGGAGAAGAAAAAATTCAATCATAATATATTTGAAAAACCCATTATAGATAGTATTATTAGATGGGTATATTAATCTGAGTTCTCTAGAGAAACAGAACCATTAAGGAATATATATCTATGTGTGTGTATATATGTGTATGTGTGTATGCATTTATACATATAAATGTATGTATACATATATACATATATAAAAGATTTATTATAAGGGATTGGCTCAAATGATGATGATAACTAGGAAATTCTAAGATCTATGGTAGGTGAGCTGGAGATCCAGAAAAGTCAATAATATGGTTCTCAGGCCATTGCACTTAAACTAGTGCAATGGCCTGAGAATCAGGAGAACCAATGGTGTTAAGTTCCAGTCCAAGTCTGAGTCCTAAAGCAAAAGAGCTTGAAAATTAATAAGCAGAGAGAGCAAATTCTTTCTTCCTCTGCCTTTGTGTTCTACTGAGACTTTCAACAGATTGGATGAGGCCCACCCACTTGGGGAGGGCAGTCTGCTTTACTCTGTTAACTAATTCAAATGTTAATTTCATCCAGAAACACAATCACAGACACACGGAGAATATTGTTCAACCAAATATCTGGGCATCTTGTGGCCCAATCAAATTGACACATAAAATTAAGTATCACACACAAAAAAATTAACTATCACAATGGGTCTTAACATTGCAGAGTCCAACTCTATCCATTTAGAACTAAGAAAGTTGTATTTCAGTGGTACAAAGTGCCCTACTCATATAATTAATGAGACACCCTAGATCATAACCTAAATCTTTATATTTCATGACATGTATTATTACATTGTTTTCATTCAACTCTTATTGCCAAGTATAGTTGCGACAGTCATTCTTTTTAGACTAATTTAAATATGATTTTCTCCATGTTAATGAATCCCATTTGTGTGTGTGTGTGTGTGTGTGTGTGTGTGTGGAGAAGGGCATAATGATCATGTTTAATAGACATGCAATCTTGAAAAAGTCATTAATATTTGTAAGCCTCAGTTTTCTCTTTAGTAAATGAGGGTAATAACTGTACCGACCTTAAGAGTTTGTTGCACACATTAATTAGGTCAATGTATTAAGGGTAAGCTCTTATAGTGACTAGAATATAGCAAGTGCTACCTAAGCATTAGCTTTTATGATTGTTATTGATATAAAACTTTATGTTTTCAAGTTTTTCCTTGTTCATCCCCTTAGCTCCATCCCTTTCTGTCCTCACCACTGGCCAGTGTGTCAGCTGGTCTCCTCTCTCTCTCTGATGCTCTATCTTATTCTGTAAATACTCAGGGATTTCACAGTCCAGCTCTACAGCCACAGCAAAGAAAGGAGAACAGTGTGTCTGAAATGTAATGGCAAGGGTTAAAATGGTTTAGACAAACTGAGAGAAGTAGGTAAGGGTCCAGATCATACACCCAGTTGTTCTGTTATTACTATTCTTTGTTAGATTTGGGGAAAACAGTCAAACCAGTGTGTGTGCCCACAGTTCACTGCAGTCTTAAGTTGTATAGCCCAGTAGCACATTCCAATGTGGACACCATCAGTTTTCCAGATGCTTGCTGCACCTCAGGTAGGTAGGTAAGGGACCTCAGAGTCATCAGAACTCTCTGTCGTATCTTATGTTTTATTCATATTGTGTGACCATTGGCTTCCTCTGAATCACCTGTTCTGATGTTACTTACAACAAGCTGCTGATTAAAAGTTCTAGTGAGGCTGCCTGAGTAGTGTGGCTTTCTCTCTCAGAGTCTCCCTCATGACCTGTACTGCTGTGACAAGTGCTTGTGACATGGATTATGTTGGGTGCTGTCCAATTATATACCAGAGCTTGGACTGGGCTTATTTTATGAAAACCCACCTCTTCTTTGAAATAAGTTATGCATGAAACATTTGAAGTGTTCTTTTTGTCCTCATAAATAAGGGTACTTTCTAATGTTTATTTCTCAGAAAGAGTTGAGTTTTTGTTACTTAGCAAAACTTTGATATATTATGAAATATATATGTATCTCCAATATATATGTCTGTGTTGTGGAAAAAAATCAGTGCTGTAATACCTCTAATGTTAAAAAATAGAGGGGCTCTTGGGGGGTTCAGTGGTTGAGCGTCTGCCTTTGGCTCAGATCTTGATCCCAGAGTCACAAGATGGAGTCTCGCACTGGGCTCCCTGCATGGAGCCTGCTTCTCCCTCTGCTTGCGTCTCTACCTCTCTCTCTGTGTCTCTCATGAATAAATAAATAAAATTGTATAAAAAAAAAGAAGAAGAAATATCACACCTGGACATTATTTATTGTAAGAGGTATACAGAGCCTCTCTCATAGCTATCATCTTTGAGACATACTGAAATTCTATATATATACATTTATTTTAGAGGAAGTAGACATGTAATGCTTAGACTTCAATTAGAATCGTTAACTTTTGATAAAGAGTTAAGAACAACAGGGGCGCCTGCATGGCTCAGTTGGTTAAGTGTCCAACTCTTGATTTCTACTCCAGTCATGATCTCAGGGTCATGGGATCGAGCCCCGCATCTGGCTCTGCATTAGGCATGGAACCTACTTAAGATACTCTCTCTCTGTGTCTCCCTCTGCACCTCCAGCCTCCTGCTCACTCTTGCTCTTTTTGTCTTTCTTTAAAAAAAAAAAAACCAGTATACCCAAGCACTTATAAAATAATACGTGATGTGGTAGTATGTCTATATTTGAGTGTGTACTATTTAATATAGGTACATACAATATACATGTAATATACGTGTATACATACTTAACACATAGAGACACACACACTTATGCTACATGGCTAAATGGTGTGGTTTGGTCTGTCAGTATATCGGAATGTTCTCTGAAATAAAGGTTAGTATATGTAGGTAGAGTCAAGGAAATAAACTGACCTTAGACTTCTCTTCCCCAATGGAACCCCTAAAAGATGCTCATGAAGCCCCTTATATTTCCTCTCCCAGGGCCCTTAGACAATTATTATTTTCTGTTTCCTTCTACTCTTTGTCCTTTTCAGTTTGCTTCCATTTGTCTGGCCAACAAATATTTATTGAGCATCTACATGTGTCAGAAACTATGATGGACACAGGGCTGAACAGGAAAAATGTGGCTTACTCCTCAAATTGCTAACATTCAGACAAATATATATATAGTAAATACACAAATGTAGTCATTAGAGATTGTAGTAAGACTTATGGAAGGAATGCACAGGGTACTGAGCTAAGGATTATGATGTGGGTAGTGAAAGAGTGATTCTTTTTTTTTTTAATTTTTCTTTATTTATGATAGTCACACAGAGGGAGAGAGAGAGGCAGAGACACAGGCAGAGGGAGAAGCAGGCTCCATGCACCGGGAACCCGACGTGGGATTTGATCCCGGGTCTCCAGGATCGCGCCCTGGGCCAAAGGCAGGCGCCAAACCGCTGCGCCACCCAGGGATCCCGATAGAGTGATTCTTTAGACGAGATGGTTAGAGTGGCCTCCATGAGAATGGACACTGAGCCAGGATCTGATGAATGAAAATAAATCATTATTTCAAGATTTAGCAGAACAACATTAGAAATAAAAGGAACAGCCAGCAAAAAGGCATGCAAAGTAGAAAGGATGCCAGTGTGGCTGGAACATTAGAAAGAGAGGAAGATGATATGAGGGAAGTAAGGGGGAGACATAAATGTGTAAAGCTTTGTAGGCCATGGTGACAAGCTGGGACTTTATTCTAAAAGCAGTGCGAAAAACATGAAAAAAAAAAAGGAAAAAAAATGAAAAAGAAAAAAAAAGAAAAAGAAAGAAAAAATAAAATAAAAGCAGTGCGAAAGAAGTTCTTCTGCATGGGATAGAATGTGATCTTATTACATTTTTAAAAGAGCTTTCCTGATACTCTGTGAAGAATGGATTGAAAATGGAAATAGGGATACTATAATAGTACCCCCAAGAAATAGATGATGGTAGCTGCACTTAGTGCTGACAGTGGAGATAAGATTGAAATGGGAAGATTTCTTGTGTATGTGGAGGTGGAAGTGACAGATCTTGAGGATGGAGTGGGTATCGTAGATGAGGGGGAGAAAGGATTCACAGGCACTTCCCAGATTGTTATCTTTTGCAGTTGGACGATTCGTAGTTCAATTTATTAAAATGAGAAACTGAGAAGAATGAAGATTTAAGAATAATCAGAGTCTGACTTTTGGACATATTAAATTTGAGATTCCTTTTAGACATCCCCTTGGAGATATCAGATACATGAGTCTATGGGACTCAGGAGAAAGACTTGGGTTGGTGGTAGACATTTGAGAAGCATCAGCCTATAAAGAGTGTGTAAAGCCTGGGACTGAAGAAATATTTCCTTAGAGATAGATTGAAAATAGAAAGTGTCCAGGAAGAGATCCAAAATCCCATCAGCATTTAGAAGATGGGTAGAAGAAGAATCAGCAAAGGGAGTAAGAAGGAGCATCACTGAAGCAGGGAAACATCTGGGAAAATGTGATGCCACAGAAGCTAAGAGTAAAAAATATCAAGAAGGAAAATGTAGTCAACTGTGTCAAATAGCTGCTGAGAGGGAGATGAATTTATTATGCACGGGTCTGTTGGACCTGGCAGTTGGAGGTCTTTGGTGAACCTGACAAGATTTTGGTCAGTGTCAGATGAGAGTGACTGAAGAGTGAAACAGAGATAAAGATGAAGCAGAGTCTACAGAGGATTTGCTTGGAAATATTTCATGTGATGAGGAACAAAGACATGGACCATCAGTAGAGAGAGATGGGGACTCTATGAAGGCTTGATTTCCAAGATGGTCTATCCATATTTATATCCTTGTAGGAATAATCCGGTAGTGAGGAAGGAACTCTTGATGTGGAAGACAGAAGAGGAAGGAAACTCTTGAGGCTGTGTCAGGGGATGGGAGTGTAAGTGGAGAGTTTGCTTCTGATAAGAACAGGAAAGGACTGGGGGACAGAGAGGTGCCTTCATAACCATCGTATGCCCAGTGTATACAGCGGTTGGCATACATTAGAAGCTGAGTGAACCAAGTTAACATCCATTCAAGCCAGGGAAACAAACAAGCAGTAGGACCCAAGCAAAGAGAAGGGCATGACTTAACTCATACTCCTTGATTAGTTATTGCTTATTCTATAATACATTCTTTGTGATCCTGATCAGACAAGTTAGTTACATTTCTTTAAATCATGCTCGATTTTGTAAAATATGAAGGCAGAGTCTATGTGGCATGTAATTTAGTTTTTAATTTATTTAGTGTTTATTATGATCTCCTAACAATGTAAATCCTCAAATGGTGTTTTCTATCTTGGTAATTCCTTTTCAGGTCTACAGCAGGAGTCTAATAATTTGTTGAAATGCATGTCATTTTCCTTAGTTTTCATGACTATCTTCAGAGCTGATAAAATTATTGATTATAATAAACCAAAACACCTATTTAAAAATCACACATCCATTCGTCCTTAAAGATGCATTTTGGCACTTGGTAAGACCTAATGCACTGTCAGTGTCTACAAGGTTAGGAAAATTGCAGGGTAAAAAATGTCTGTACACTCTGGTGAGGCTCACATAAAGTCACTTTTTTGTGCCTATCTCAAGATGTTTAGATGAAATGAAAGGTAGATTATCTGTTACTAAAAATCTAATAAATACATTTTGGGGCACCTGAGTGGCTGGTCGGTTAAGCATCCGACTCGATGTCAGCTCCAGTCATGATCTTAGGGTCACAGGATGGAGCCCTACATCGGGCTCTGTGCTCACCATTGAGTCTGCTTGTCCCTCTCCCTCTGCACCTCCAGGACTCACACACTCTCTCTCTCTGTGTCAAATAAATAAACATAAGTAAACAAACAAATAAATAATTAAATATCTAATAAATATACTTGGAGCATAGAGAACACAATAATTTGTTTTGGAAGATTTGTTGTTTAGCGATTGTCTTCCTCAAATTATAGAACAGCAGTACTCAAAAACTGAACACTATAAAGAAAGCATATCAAATAAGGTACTTTTGCCTACCAGAACTATTTAAAGTTTTTGTTTCTTTTTCCATCAAAAGTGATTCTACTGATATTATTAAGTTATGAAACTTTATTATTGTGTTTAGAGCCAAGGGAATAATACATTTCAAGTTTCTCCTGTATTTCTCTAGTTTAATGTAGTACAAGCAGAAATTATATATACACTCTAATGGTTATATAAGTAATAAATGCTGCTGTATTTTTATTATATGATAATACAAAATTGAAAAATAACGTACTTAGTAGAATTCTGATGAGTTAAGAGCAAACGTGAATTTATTCTCACACATTCAGTGAATGAAATTTTATGTTATTTTATTGTAGACTTACTGTGAAATTTTTATTTGTGGCTTGTTAGGAAATTATTAAAGACTGATCTCATGTCTTATTATTCTGTTCTGAGGCTATTTCAACATCTTGATTATTTATTTGAACTTTCTTGAGAGTCTGAGAGATACGAATAATCACCATCTTTAGAATGAATTTCAGCCTAGGGAATAGGAGACTGAATTTAATTTAAATCAGGAAGGGGGTGTGTGTGTGTAACAAAAGAGCCCCCGGGAAAGGGTCATTTAAGCTGAGGCCTGAGTGATGACAGAGAGTAAGGCAGTTGAAAAGTGACAAAGAGACTAGCACGTTGGAGTATGTGGTATCTCTGAAGTCAACAGGAATGCAGGTTGCACTTGCCATATCAGCTAAGACTGATAAGCAGTAAGACTTGCCTTGTAACAGAGATTATTGACGGCCTCCCCGCTGCCCACCTCCCCACACACCAACACCAGCTGTTCACCGGGTCTTCAGCCTTCTTCCGTCTTCCCACCCTGATATTTGCTGAGAACCCCTAGAAGACATTGGCTTCCTCATATGTCCAGTTCTTCTTGTTTTGCATGACATGCAGGAGAGAGAAGTCTCCTGCCCTTGCTCATTGGAGTTACCTGCTCTAGGATTTCTTGTGTCTCCGAGTTGCCACGGCTGTCGGTAGTGGGGATATCTGCCTGTATCTGTTTGAGGCTTCCAGCACTGATGCTGGTGCCACCGATACCTACACCGAGGACACTGTTCCCTGACTGTTGCTGAGTCTCCTCATCGAGGACCCGTGCACACTGATTAGCTGACTCAGCCGTCTGTGGGAGGAAGCTCTGCACATCACCAAAGAGAGGGAATTTCTCTCCTGCCCTCTTTCCATCATCATTGTGTTCCTTGGCTGTGCATGTGGCCAAAATGATGTTTTGTTTTGATTTGCTCTATCTTGGGGCTCAACTTTTCCAGAGTTCTGATGTGAGTCTAGACCTCTCCCCTTTCATTTCACTGAGCCCATTGTCCTTGTATCCCTCCTTTGAGACCTAATCTTCAATTCCCTTTACACAGTTTTCTTCCCAAGAAGTTCCTTAGTCTCTCATGTAAATAGACATATAATTATTTCTAGGTCATGGGTGTTCTACGCCAGATTTCCTGAATTTCCAGGTGGACACACCACTGTTTCAAGCCATGGTCATTCTCATGTTACTTCTGTATTTTTTGTAGCTTAAGTTCCTTGACAAACAATCTTTTACAAAAGGTTTTTCAATAATGTGATTACCTGTGAATTTTTAAAATTCCATGTTTGATTCCAAAATCTCCATCTGGTGCTTAGGAGGTAATCTAGAGACAATGTATCTGGCTAAACTAACTATCTTCATCTTTCTCATCCCTTTAAACATTGACAAATGGTTCATTAGTAAAGAAATGTAATTATCTTGTGATATTATAGGAGTTGCTTAGTGTATAAAATTCAGTATAGATTATTTTTAATTCAGTATAAATTATAATTTAAATAAAATGGCAGTAAAGTTCACCAACAGACAAAGCATCATTGTCCATATAAGCAGAGTGAGTGTGTAGCTTTTGCTTGCCTTCTGCAGCATGGCCACATGACATAAATGGACAACTGGATTTAGAATAAAAAGGCCTGGTTATGAGCCCTGATTTTGCCACTTAAGGTTTTAAATTTCAGTGTCCTTTTCTATGAAATAGGGCAAAACTATCTGGCCAGCTTAGTAATAAAAAAAAGAATAATGAGTGGTAACAGTCTCTCTCTCCCTCTGCTCCTCTCCTGCTTACTCTCTCTCTCTCTGTGTCTCTCTCTCAAATAAACAAATAAATAAAAATCTATTAAAAAATACTGACCTTGAGAGTGGTTAAACAACTAGCCCAAAGTCATCTAGCTATTAAGTGGAATAACGAGCTTCAGACCCAGACCATCTGACTCCAAATTGTTGCACTTAACTGGTGGGCTATACCGAGTGGGAGGTAATGTTCAAATGTATGTGAGTGGTATCAACTCTGAAATCACCGTGGTTACTTTCCTCTGAGATATGTGGTTGAAGCTAGTCATTTGTCGGAAAAAAAAAAAAAAAAGCACCTGCATTCTCTGTAACTGTTAACTAATATCATTTCCCAGATACACCTGGTGATTTTAAATTTTAAAAATCTTGGAAACAAGGCCCAACAATGTAACATTTTATTCAAAAACCATTACTCACGGTCTTTTATTTTACTGTCTTTATATCCTTTTACAGATTTTAACATATTTATAGTTATAAAGTATACAAACTTTGCATTATGTAAGTATACAACTTTGCATTATGCTTATTTCACTGAATATTATGCACTTGTTTTACTCATTTATTCATTCAAAAGATATTATTGAGCTTTTAACATAAGCCAGACATTGTCTAGATTCTGTGAATCATCAGGAAACAAAATAGCCAATATCCCTGCTATCTTAAATAATACCTTCTAATAAGGAAAGAATTTTATATACCAATGATAGAAAGTGCTGAGGAAAAATAAATAAAGCAGGGTCAGGAGGCAGACAGTGACAGGCAAGGTGATATTTTAAAATAGTCTGATTAGGGAAGGCATCTCTGAAAAGGTAGTGTTTGAGTAGAGGCCTGAGTGAAAGGGTGTGAGCCCTGCATATATCTTGAGAGACTGTTCCTAACGGTGAGACAGTATATACAAAGGTCCTGAGGTCAGAGGGAGCTTGCTGTTTGAAGAGCAGCAAGGAGACTAGAATGGAAGGAGTGAAATGAGGAGAAGAAAGGTAGAAGATGGAGACTTGAATGGGGGGAAGGGATGAAGAGGGGAAGAGAGGATGCTGCTAGGGAGATCAAGTAAGGCCTATGGAGGGTTTTCTAGAGAAGTACTGACATGATCTAATTTATGGCTTAAAAAATTAATCTGACTTTGTGCAGATGATAAATTACATAGGGTAGACTGGAAGCAGAGAGCACAGTTAGGAGGCTATTGTCATAACCCAAGCAACAGATGATGGGAGTTAGGGTGGTAATGGTGGAGGTCATGAGAAGTGGTCTTCTGAATATTGTTCAAACATAGAGCTGATTGGATTTGCCAGCTGTTGTGGGTCTTGGGAGAAAGAAAGGAGGCAAAATTGATGCCTGTTTTTTTAACCTAAGTGCACAGAAAGTTGAAATTGTCAGTTATGGAGAGGAAGAAAATTAAAGGAGGAACAGATTTGGGGTGCAGGGAGGTAGGGTAGGAATCATGGGTTCAGCATAGACAAGATCAAGTTAATTATTGTGCTGGTCTTAGTCTATCAATAACTGAGGTTGTGGTTGAATGGGCCCTTGTGGTTCTTACTATGATTGCAAGATGCCCTTCAGTGAGAACAATCAGGAAACTTTGAAAAAATAAAGGTTTATTACTTATAGGACCTGGAAATTGCACAGCCCTCCTGGGACCACACAACAAGATCATGGAGAGAGAGAGAGAGAGAGAGGGAGGGAGAGAGAGAGAGAGAGAGACTAGGGTTCTCCCTTTGTGGGTAGGGATAGGGTGGGAGCCTAGGGTTCATGACTTACTCTTTACTGATAAATTTAAAACATAGGAATGGGAAGAGAAAAAACAAGTGGGCCCAAATGGTCAGTTATTGAAATCAAGCAAGATCTCTAAGACAAAAGAGTCTCAGTAGATGGAGACAGCCTCACTCTTTTTCTAGTGGTGTGGCTGGCAATGTGTTTATTGGACTTTACTACCTTGGAGGTGGATACCTCTTTGAAGTCAATCAAAGCTCAAGTCAAGCACTCGCATTACAAAAAAGAAAAAAAACAACCATTCGGGTTTATGCTACCATCATCCAAGGGGGCATGTCAAGTATGCAGCTGGGTGTACAAGCCCGCTGATGGTGAGGTCCTAGTTAATTTGAGACCGTAGTTTAGAAAAAAGGAAAGGATGAAGAATTGAACATGTGACCCTTCAACATAGAGAAGTCAGGAAGATTTGAAAAGGAGTGACTCGTGAATGAGACACAAAACCGAGAAGATGTGGGTGCCTGGTAAGGAAAGTATCAAAGGGAGGAAGGAATCATCTATGGCAAAGGCTCCTGGTAGGTCATCAGGGAGACGAAGACTTTATCACAGGGCAAAGCAGTGATGGTTTAGTGGAACAGGAGCTGGTACAGGGAGAATGGCAGGTGGAAGTGAGGAATTGGGAACCACAAATACAGACAACTCTTGAGATCTTTGTTTGAAAGGAGAGTAAGGAAAAGGGGCGATGACTAGACAAGATCTTTTTGGTTTGTTTGGGTTTTGTTTTGTTTGTTTGTTTATTTTTAAAGATTTTATTTATTTATTTGATAGGGAGACTGCAGAGAGGGGAGGGAGAAGCAGACTCCCCACTAAGCAGGGAGCCCGAGATGGGGCTCGAT
This sequence comes from Vulpes lagopus, assembly GCF_018345385.1. NCBI lineage: Eukaryota > Metazoa > Chordata > Mammalia > Carnivora > Canidae > Vulpes > Vulpes lagopus. Next base: position 57,014,311 of record NC_054828.1, read on the forward strand.
CCCAGGACTCTGAGACCATGACCTGAGCTGAAGGCAGACGCTTCACTGACTGAGCCACCCAGATGCCCCTGGCTTTTGTTTCAATATGAGAAATATTACACCACACTTGAAGGCGGATTAGAAAGACCCAGTAGAGAGGGTCAACTCATAATGATGCAGGAAAGGGGGAGAGAATTACACAGTTAACCTCCCGTTGATGCACCATAATGAACTTACCCACTTTGCACTGGAGTTCAGTTAAGTTGCTCCTGATTTTTTACTATAATGCTGCATAGAAAATCTTTGTGTCTATCTATTTTTATTCATTGAAAACCACTTCCTTAAGATAAATATGCATGTGAGGGATTAGTAGATCAAAGCTCAGGAACATTTTTAAGACTCTTCCCAGTGCACTATTCCTTTAAAAAAATCGATTTACCATGCCACCAGTCATGTATAAATGATTAGGTTTTATTGCAGCCTTGCAAGCTACACCATATATCTTGAGGCCATAGTTCATGAAATCTCTATAGTATTTCGACTACCCTTACTCTAACAGACTGCTGGCTCCTTAAAGAGAGAGAGCGTCTTAATTATCTTTGCTCCCTCCTATTTTTCACACCAAATATTTCATTACTAATAATAATTACAGCAGTCATTTATTTGAACTCCCTCTGTGTTAAGTCATAATGGTGTGCATATGGTGAAGCAGAAAAAAAAATCATCAATTATGGAATCAAACCAACCTGTATTTGAATACCAGATTCATTGCTTGGGCTTTACTTACATCATTTTAAATTCCCCCTTGGTAAAAAGATTCATCATAATCCCAGCTTTCTTAGGCGACCATGAGGATTAAAGGAGATCTGTAAAGTCCCTCACCCAGAGTAGGAAAATTTTGGAGGAAATAGACTTTTAGAGAAACTTTCTCATGGAAATACCTTGTAAACATAGCATCTTTAAAAGACAGAAAGAGGAGAGAATCCTTCACACAACACACCTTGTCTATGGTCCACAAAGTTCTCATCTCACAGTTTTGTTAATCACCATTTAAAAAAAAAAAAAAAAACACCTCCCCATGAATTTCAATTCTAGCGAACTGTCAAAACAGCGAGCACCTAAGATATCTCTGGGGAAGGCACAGGCTGCTACGGTAGACCTGAGATCAGCAATGTCTCTAGAAATAGTACCAGGCAGCTACCTCCGGGTGGTTAAATGAGGCTTCCTCTCAACACACAAGCTTAGAAAGCTTCATGATTAGTTCGGCTTGCTTTGGTGAGGAAAGAACACAGAGAGTACAAATGGAAGTCGAAGTCATCACAACATCCAGTGAATCTCCAAACAGGTAAGTGAAGCTTCCTCAACATTAATAGTGAGGTTTGGAGGGTAAATCCTGAGATTTCTGTCTGCATCTGTGCATGTGGCTGTACTGGAGTGAGTCAGCAGAGAGTCTCTGTGATATCTTGGGAAATATCTTTAGCCTCAAGGTGGGGAATAAGAAGAAAATGCTGTGCAATTATTCAACATCTCTAAATAGTGAAGACCCTACCACAATCCTAAGAAGTTTCTCTTAAAATTTGTTATCCATCCTAAAGAGAATAGGATTAGAAATACATCCACTTGGACAGAACTGAAAAATATACAAAAGACACTGAGCGGATATTTTCTTGGTTGGATTTCATGTAGTTCTCACACTGACATTGGGGAAAAGGTGAACTAGCTTGCATTTATGATCGCTAGAAAGGGACTAAGTCACTAAATCTAGACTTTTTTTTTATTATAACTGCATCTTGGGGTCCCTGCCTTTGCACGCAGACTTCGCTAAAAGGCTAGTCAGTATCTTGCATTGTAATTGGATGTGGGGACCAATGAATGAAAGTCACTGACATGAGACCTCTCAGGCCTTAATTCCCAACTGGGGACCTCAGGTTTGTTGTTTTCCACCAGTAAACCAAGAACCTTATTATTAAAGCTTGGCTGTCCTCGTAAGAATTGTGGCTCTCATTAAAAATTAGGTATGAATTTATTAGTTTATCTACACAGTGCTGTCTTCAGGTGAAAGACCTCACAAAATATTTAGTTCGTTTATGGTTGTTTGAAAAAATAAGCATTGCCTTTAGAACTTAGTTTGAGTGTTTAAAAATAAGATACTGGTTCTGGTGTTGGTACAAAGTCATGGATAATTCTGATTTTATCTGCAGTCTGTGATGATGAATAACAAATAGTGCATCTGGTGTTTCAATTCATCTTAATAATAAAATTGGTCTAACTTCCTGTCTGATTTAATATTGCAGAAAACAGTCATCAAGATGGCCCAAATATATCATTTGATTCAAGAAGTCAAACTCTATTTACCATGAAATACAGAGTTGTCAGATTTTTTTTTTTTGTAGTATGTCTCCTATGTGAAATATGAGCAGATAATAATGCCAAATGATGACTTGACAATTTCAAAGCAGGGTTTAGGGTTTAGAAGCAAGATTTTAGACTAAAGAGAAACAAAAGTTGTTAGTGATTTTCTTTTAATGTTTAGTGCATAGGTGCTTTTTAATGTGAGGAGGACTAATGTGTTTGAATCTGTCATTTAATAGAATTTAAAGCCTTAAAGAAGATGTGGCTTCTTAGTTTTATATACCAAAATATCTTCCTCAAAGCTTCCACAATCTTACATTTATTTTTTAAATTGCTAGTGCGAATTACTCTGCTGATAATTGATGCTGGGTTGTGTTGTATGAAATTAGCCATTCCTATATTTAGCTGTAACAGGAGAAATAAGTTATATATAGTCTCCTTTGTCTTTCTCATCAATCCATGCGCTTCTACTTAACAATTTAATAATTAGACCAGATATAGCAATCCTAATAAATACCATGGCCCCAATCATGCCAAAAGAAAAAACAAAACAAAACAAAAAAACAGGAGTATTACAGGGAATATTGGGAGGAGGTGACAGATGAAATTGGCTGGGTCATGCTGTGCATCAGAGTTATGCCACAGACAAAATCACTCAGAGCCTCGCTTTTCTAGAAATGAGATGGTTCTTGCGGTGCTTAAAAACGAAAATAACACACTGTGAAAAATTATACGCTGATTATCATTTTGCCATCTCTTCCTGCAGATGAAAAGAAAAAAACCACACAAGAACATTGACTAAAATGTATCCCATGTTCTGTCTTTATTCGTTTTTAGTTATGCAGAAAATTGTTAATTCCCACTGTGACAGAAATATCAAGATTACTGAGAATAAAAGTTGAAAGGACACTAAATCAGAGAGTTCTTATTTGCATCTCAACAACACATGCCAATAAACCTCATTTTGTTTTACCATGTTTCTTGGAGAATTGTGTAGTTCACCAGAACAGAATCCTAGTGTAGTCGTTGCAGGGAAACATAAACTACTTCGTGGAGGGAATGGAAATAAAAGAACATTTACACCCCTTTTCATGGATGTTAGGGTGGCCTTCCTGCCCCCTCACAGCTCAAGGGCTGCATGGGAAAACCTCAGAGTCCTCGAAGAACACATTCCTGTGGATTGAATAGAAGCATCTATATATCAGAGGGAGCCTGCTCCCTATTTTACCCATCTTGGGAGGAGAGCACCCCAAGGCCCATAAGGATGGCTCATTTCTTCCTTTTTTTAAAAGTAGCATTTACATATTTGGGGACAGTCATCAGTTTCTGACTAGCAAACACACAGCTTGGGGAGTTGAAGGATTGTTGTTTTGCTCGTGGACATCGATTTCCAAGCATCCTTAACTGCCACTTAGCAGTGAGCTTGGTCTTGGCTCTTCCTGGAGACAGTGGTCTCATGTCTTCTCTGTCCTTTCAAAAAAGCTGACAGCACTGTCCTCTTGGCAGAGCCAGATGTAGAAACCTGAATTTGGCTGACCTCGTTTTCCAGGCAACACTAGGGCTGGGGGTGTGGGCTTTTGTCCATACTGGGTTTCTGGCTGGCCCCAATTCCAGCCGTTTTCGACCCAAGCTTTAGGCTGCTGTGTTCTGCGTCCAGCATGAGGATGGTGAAGGAAGGGAGGGGAGGTATTAGCCTTACATGGAGGGGGGACTGAAAGGGAACACAGGAATAGGACAAAGGGAGAAGTACCACCCAGTGCCAGAGGGAAAACATAATCAGGGGAGAGGAAAGTGGAAATTTCTGTTGACTTGGACATATCATAATGACTTGAAGACTCCGTCAAAAACAAATAACTGGCTATTATGTTTGTTTTGCTGTTCTCAGGATAATATCTGTTTGTGGTTACATCATGATTTTTCTCCTGTCTCTAAAGAACTTTGTATTAAACCTCAGTTTTTGTTTTTGTTTTTAAGCTCAGTTTTCTTCTATTTCTTCCATAGGTGTTTGTGGCTTTTATAAAAATATTTTTGTAAGTATCAATAGACACAATTTCACAAGGTTTAGGAATGATAATATCATAAAAGTAAAGCATTACTGTATAATATATGGAAGTCTTAGCTCCTCCAGTGAATTTCTACGTGGAAAAGTTAAGACTTTCATCAGCTCATGATTTAAAAAAAAAAAAAAAACTTATTATAAAGATGAGGGTTTACTCCAAATTAGAGAATTTAAAGTTTTGAGAACAGTTTATAAAAGTTCTCTACCTAATTGCTAAATTTTAGGAGTCTTCCAAAGCATCAGAGAGCTTTTTTTTTTTTTTTTAACAAGAATGTTATTAGGGTTATGAAAGGAAACACTAATTAAGAGGGAATATTAAAATAGAAGAGAGAGATTAATGAAATGAAGAAAAAACTAGGTTATAAAAAGCTTTTTAAATGAACAGGATAAAGGCTTCTAATCTAAATCACTTAATTTGACTGTTTCAATATTAGTATTTAATTTGTAGTAAAGAGAAAAAATAAAATGATGATGAATATAAATTCTGTATCTATAATGATATAATTTAATCTAATTCAATTTCTATAAAGAGCCTTCTGTATGATTTGGGATTTGGGTTGACTGCTCATATAGCCACAGTTTGCAAGGGTGAGTGAGGCAGAGACTGGAAGCAGACATTCTGAAATCAAAGAATCCGTCCTAAAATGTGCCATTGTAACATTAAATCTCAAATACCTAGTCTCTCCAAAAACAACATGACTTTAGAAAAGCCAACTCTTTGACCATTGCTTTTTCCTCTGACCCAGATTTCCTGATTTACTTCGGCCAAAGCTCCATAATAGCTGAAACAATCAGTAAAGGTAAACACTGGAAATCCAATCAGGCCACTTTTTACCGTGTTGACATTATTACTATTCCAGGAAATAAATAAAGAACCTTCATTTAATCAACAAGGTTGCTACTCAATTTCCCCTTGTCCTGAATATCCAGAGAAGCAGTTCAATTAATGGGGCTTCACACTGATATACAGTAAATCCGTATCTTCAAACTAAATTTATGGAGGACCTTGTATCTGTCAGTCATAGCTGTTTGCTTGTTTGTTTGTCTAATAACTAATATGATCCTGAGAAGCCCCGTGAAGGGATGCAGTTATCACCCTCATTTGGCAGATGAAGAAACTGAGGCTCAGAGAGAAGTAATCATTTGGTCAAGGATCAGGATTAAATCTAAGTTTGTCTTATTCCCTAACCCATATTCTTAGCTATTATATTTTAATATGGCGGAGTTTTCTTATTTGGTGTTTACTCACCTACCTGCAATGTCCAAACACACAAACACAATTATTTTAAGTCGTGTTCAGTCTTCCTAATAATTAGAAAACACAGTAGGCCAAAACTTTTCAATGTGCGAGCTCATAATTCAAGAGGCTCCTAAGTATTTCTCTTTCCCTTTTCTCACTCCTACCAATACTTATTTAGCTCCTTCATGAATCTTTACATTGATCAGCTCATGAATTGATGTGGCTGCCTGCAACTTCGCAGAGCAAGGATGTGAGCAACTCACAAAGCTGCCATTGCAGTTGTTTGCAGAATGTCTCAAAATATTACTCTCACCGAAACTCTAGTATTGCCATTTCATGTGTAAAAGGGCTGGCTTGTTACAGCATAGGATCTCAGGAAGCAAGATTAAGTCACTATTGTAGTATAAAGGTCAAAGTTCTTACCATCTGGAGAAAAAAAATATTCAACGTATATACCATTCCATCTTTCTCCTTTTGTTCTCAACAAAAAACGGTCCTGGTGTTCTTTTGCTTCATTATATAGTCAACCTTTAACCCTCTAAATTCTCAATATACACTAATAACATGCTGATTTTAGTTTATGAGCATCAACTTTTACTAACCCTTAAAAACTCGTTAAATGATCCTTTGGGATTCTGTGGAATCATACAGCATACCCCCATATTTCTACACAGTGGCCCTGTACCTTTTTTAAAAAAAAGATTTTATTTAAGAGAAAAAGAAAGAGAACACAACTAGGAGGAGGGTCAGAGGGAGAAACAGACTCCCCCACCCCGCCGAGTGGGGAGCCCATTGTGGGGCTCAATCCTAGGACCCGGGATCGTGCCCTGAGCTGAAGGCAAATGCTTAACTGACTCAGCCACCCTGGCCCTGTATTTTTAAATGAGTTCCAACAAAGGCTCATTCGGCCTCCTAATGTACCATGAACCAAATTTTGAGAACCACTGCTTGAAGCCCACCAGATATTCCTCATCAAAAAATCCAACAGCCTTTCATTAGTCCACATTTTTCTTAATCTCCAGTAGTATATGGCAGTGTTGACAAAAACCACTTTTGGAAACTCTCCCCCCTGACTTCCATAACACCATATTCCTCTGACCCTTCTCTCTCTGGTAGCTATCCATGCTGAAATCAAGACCAACCAACAAGAAAAGTTTTAGACCCTTTTTGCCTTTTGCTGGGTATGCAGTAGGGTGGGGTATGTAATGTCTGACTTTGTACTGTCATGTATTGGTGCTCGAGGATGCCAAGAAATAGCATCCTTTCCTTCCTGCCTGAAGAAGATAGAGGAAGCAGCCTGTGGAGATAAAAATGTAGCTTCATTGTTGATAGAGCTGCTGGAGATAAGACTTAGGAGCATGATAACAATATATTTCTATAACTGCCTCTGCCTCTTAGGCAAAGTTACCCACTAGCCACAGGAATACCAGCCAAGTGTGGTGGCCTCCCCTAAAGGGACAGAGCCTTTACCACTTGCAAAGAGAAGACTAGATGATATGCTCTTTACAGACAAGCAGATCCCAAAAGGAAAGTGCAGAGCCCATGTGCCCCAGTATCTCATTCCAAATGCACCAATTACACAAGCCCCTTCCCCTTCCCTGGAAAGACTGTGGAGGGGAGGAATTCAGGGATATTACCATATTTGAGCTGCCACCACACAGAAGAAAACATCAGGGTTGGGAAGTAAGTGTTTCCTCCTAACATCATGTAAAGAAGAAAGCCATAGAAATGTAATAGTGACAGCATCACATTAAAATGGATAAAAATTTGTAGGATACATATGGGTATATCTAATATATACATATGGATATTATATTACATTGCCTATGTGTCAGAAAAAAGCTAACACTAAAAACACCACAATTTTTAATTCAGGGTAATGGGATAAACTGTTGTGAAGAATATTTACTACTTTTTCTAAGTCTTTTTATTTTCTAAACCTTCTGTCATGAGTATATTTGATTTTTGCCATTAGAAAGATAAACTTTAAAATCTCAAATTAGTCACGAGAAATAGTCACCAACACTGTTCTAGTTTGAATTCCATTGACAACCAACATAGCACACAACTCAGAAAAATTATATTGATTTTGCCTATTGGAAGCAAGCTTCAGAAAGTTGAGAATGAAAAAAATTTTTTTTAATTAAAAAGAAAAAGAAAAAGAAAGTTGAGAAGGTAAGGGGCACTTGTGTAGCTCAGTTGGTTAAGTATCTGACTTGGTTTTGGCTCAGGTCATGATCTCAGGGTCCTGAGATTAAGCCCCACATTGGGCTCTGTACTCATCACAGAGTCTGCTTGTCCCTCTCCCTCTGCTATTCCTTCTCCTCCCATAAATTACTAAATGATCTTTAAAAAAAAATAGATGAAATAAACTCATTTTCTCCCTCCTGAGTGGTAGAGCTGTCAAGCTATCAGAGACACATTAATTACAAATTAAATATAAATTCTGTTAAATAGATTTCTTTGTGTTTTTGAATGATTCATCATTTCTGCTTAACCAAATATTAAGTTTTCAAGAGTAATACCCTGGTTTCGTAACCCTTTCTATGCCTGCCATGGCACCCAGATTCTTCCAATTAGTAACTACACAATGTTGATTATGACAATTCAAGTTCCTTCTTTCGACAAAGATTTTCTAAGTACCTACTATGTGCCAGGCACTGTTCAGGTCCTGGGGATATAGCAGAGGACCGAACTGACAAGATCCCACACCAGAGGAGCTCACATATTAGCAAGGGAAGAAATAAAAGAAACAAGAAACTGTCCGATAGTGATAAGCAGGAAATAAACAGTGATGTCATAGGGAGTGCCCAGGCTGGGAAGGCCTCTGAGGAACCTGCAAAACCAGAAGGAGCCACCATACAGGTGTCAAACGACTCTCCCAGGGCAGGCAGGTGCCAATGCCATGAGGCAAAAAAAGAGTGCAGCTTGTTTAAGGAACTGGAGAAAGGGTGGAGTGGCATGAGGGAGGGATACAAGATGAAGCTCAGACGGAACGGGAGACAGATAAAGTAGGGCCTTGGAGGCCCTAATTGAATCTAACTCTAAATGTGTTAGAAAGTTGGGAGTATTTTAAGAGAGAAAGAGAAGCTGAACTCTTTGGAAAAAATAGATTTAAAATTGGATACAAAAGACTGAGAAAAGTTTTGTGTCACTTCTTGTCTGAAACAGTGACAAGAGAACCTGTATTGTCTAGGGCATCACAATGAATGAGCTGGCAGGACTTAGAAGGCACAAGAAGACAACAATAAAACACACATTATGGAAATCAAAACCACATTACAAACAAAAGAAGTAGAACAGATTCTGCTGAAAACACAGTCTGGAGAAAGTTTCATTTGAATAGAGACATACAAGTGGTAAGAGAAAATCAGTACACAAAATAAAGTGGTTAGAGAGAAAGACAAAGACCATATAATTGGACAATTGTTGTCCTTAAAGATGAACCAAAAAATCAGGTAGAAGAAAAATCATTCAAATATACAACAGGAGAGAGTATTTCTAAAATAGGGAATTTGGAAACTGTAGACTTCAAGGGCATAGATTGCTGAAGGAACTATGAACCCAAGAAAATGTCCTGATGAAGTTTCTTAACTTTAAAGATAAAGACTCCTGTGAGATTTGAGGCAGAAACAGCAAGTTCTTTACAACAGGCTAGCCTCAAGCCAGGGTATTTTTCATAACAACTTCCAATGACTGAAGGCATTGGAATAATAGCAGCAGAGTTCAAAGGCAAAAAATAAAAATAAAGACTGAATCAAGAATATAGCATCCAGCCAAGTTGTCATTTATTGTTACAAGCACCATATATATTCTCAAACATACAAGTAAGGCCTCAGGAAATATAGCACTCATGATCTCTGCTTGAAAGAAGCTATTTTAGTGGGATGATGAAATCCCACTAAATAAGGGATCCATCAAACTAAAGAACTCAGGAAGAGGCTGATCCTAAGCATTGAATCCATTTGAATATTTAACACTACAGAACTTTAAAAATTGTAATTAGTATTTTCATCAGTGCAAGTACTGCTAACACAAGCCAATATCTGAGGGACTTAATACAAGAAAATTAATGTTTAACTCAGGTCACCTTTTAATGTTAGGTGTTAGGCAGGGCCTCTGCATCATGCAGTGTTTTGGGGTTCCAAGTATCTCCTTTTGTGTGGTTCCATCATTTTCAGAAGCTCAGGGTCATCCTGGAACCAGCTTGTAGACAAGCGAAAAGAAAGAGAAGGCACCCTCATTCTCAACTTCTTCAGTCTGAAAATGTCATTTTACTTTCACTTATATTAATTGGTGAAAACTATCACATGGTTTGACCTTGATATAAATGGCCTGAGTTTCCAAGAGGAGGCAATAGGCTGGATGAGTAGTCTCTATTACACAGAACATAATGTAAATACATAAAACCTAACAATAAAAAAAATAATAATAGAATTATTGAGGTGCCTGGGTGGCTCCATCTCCTAAGCATCTGACTTTCTATCTTGGCTCAGGTCTTGAGTTCAGGCCCCGTGTTGGCTCTAGGCTGGGTGTGAAGCCTACTTTAGATTTTAAAAAAAATAAGTAACTAATGTAATTATAAACACTGGGAGGTGATCATGAGAATTGGTGGGAAGAGATGTACATTTTATTTTTCATAGCAGGGAGTTAATAAATACTTTCTAAAGTTTATAAATCAAGAAACAGGAATTTAGGGGATCGCTGGGTGGCGCAGTGGTTTGGCGCCTGCCTTTGGCCCAGGGCGCGATCCTGGAGACCCGGGATCGAGTCCCACGTCAGGCTCCCGGTGCATGGAGCCTGCTTCTCCCTCTGCCTGTGTCTCTGCCTCTCTCTCTCTCTCTCTCTCTCTCTCTCTCTGTGACTATCATAAATAAATTAAAAAAAAGAAAAAAAAAGATTAAAAAAAAAAAGAAACAGGAATTTAAATATATTATCACATAATATTTAATACTATAAATATAGTCACTAGAAGAAAAAGATGTAGAACAACAACAAAAATAACCCCAGATCATTCTGCAAAAAATAGAAAATTAAGGAAGAATAAAAACAAACTTTAAAAAGATAACACAAAATAAAATAATAAAACACATCTAGGTCTGTTAAAGTAAAGCAAATGGGATAAACTAACCTATTAAAATAAGAAATTAGTAGATAAGAATCTAGACATGAGGGATCCCTGGGTGGCGCAGCGGTTTGGCGCCTGCCTTTGGCCCAGGGCGCGATCCTGGAGACCCCGGATCGAATCCCACATCGGGCTCCCGGTGCATGGAGCCTGCTTCTCCCTCTGCCTGTGTCTCTGCCTCTCTCTCTCTCTCCCTGTGTGACTATCATAAATAAATAAATATTAAAAAAAAAAAAAAAAAGAATCTAGACATGATATTTGATGACAATATGTATTATAAATACAAAAACATATCCCTGATAGTTTAATAAGTGAAAAAAAGCAAATTGTGGAATGCTATATGTTGCTTAATCCTATTTATACTTAATAGTAACATACCTGTTATATAATATATACATGTTATTTTTGTATAGAATATGTACAGAAAATATTTGAAGGATACACAAGAAATAGTGTTATTTCTGGAGACTGAAATGAAATGACAAGTATATTATCACTTTTTACTATATATCTTTCTGTACCTTGTTTTTTTGTAGTAAATATGAAGTTTTATTATAATAATTTAAACAAACTATAACTAAAGTCCAACATAGAATACTATTAGAGAACTGAACGATGCAGGCAAAGGAAGGGACAAGGAGAGGTTATGGAAGACTGACAGAGTGGTCTTTGAGCTGAAGCTCCAAGCAGAAGGAGGAAAGCCTAACCAGGGGTTCAGATATACACAGACACAATGCAAAAATGGTATGGCATGTTTAATACAGCTGGAGTATAATGTGCATGATGGGAAGGCCTGGGGGGAAAGACTGGGAGGATGGGGAAATTACAGTGAACCAATGAGTGGAACTTCTCATTAGACAATGAAATTTTCTCAAAATTTTAAGGTAAATAATGACTAGATTAGGCTAGCTTTTGGCACAGATCACTATGATGTCCATCTAGGGAATGAATTAGAAACCATGGAAGATTGGCAGCCCATGAAGATTCTATTCAAACAGTCCGGATGGCCATGATGGTGCTCTGAACCAAGATGGCAGAAATATAGACGAAGATGGACTCATCAGTCAAGAGATATTTAGAAGTAAAATATATGGAACTTGAGAATTAATTGGATGTCATGATGGTGGGATGAAGGATGAGGAAAAAGAGCCAAGCCAAAATGACTTTCTATATAGAATATAGAAATAGAGGTAAATGTGGTCACAGCTGGGGAGAGGGAAAACGGCAAGTTCGGTTTGGGTGATATTGAGTGTGAAGTGGAAGTGGAACATTCGGGTAGAGGGAAGCAGGTGTAAAATTCTGAGAAGGGTGGGAACGTGAAATATGGAAATAAAAATAAGATACCATCTAAGTAATAGCAGAGGACAACAAGAGTTGTCAGAAGGGACTGGGTAATTGCATAAAATGCACCTGATAGGTCAGGGTTTTCCACTTGTTTCAAAGACATAAACAGATATTTTTGCTTTTATTCCTGGAATTCACTTGACAGTATAACTTCTAGCCAAAATGGGAAGGCTCCTTGCCAATAATGTGGAGTTGGAAATCCCAGGTAGCGATGAGCACACAAAGTTAGAGATGAGGCAAATTCCTCCTGAGGCGTGGTCCTGAGGAAGCTGTATTCCTTTGTGGCTGTTGGGAACTGACACTGGACATCTCTGAGGGGCTTCGGGGGCATCTCTCTAGGAAAAAAGATGGCCATTTGTCTGGCCTTCCCCATCCTCCTGGAGCCACTGGGTGTGGTCCTGGCTCTTCCGGGGGTTGATCAGATGGCAGATCAGGTTGCATTACATCAGTAGGGTCTATTTAGAAACCTGCCCCCTCTTCTGGGCAAAAATAATTCAAGTGTTCTTTAAAAATAAATTACTAAAAGCCAATCACATGCTTATAATTTAAACATAATGCTGGTGCCTTGGTTTAATCCATTCTACTGCACCAATTTATGTCTAAGGTTCATAGGCATCAGTTACTTTAGTGGACAATCTGGTGACCAAAAAAAGAAAGTCTTATTACAAAGCAGTACTCCTTTTTGTGGGGTTGTGGAATTGCTAGGAGCCAGGTAGGGAGTGGGGGGAGAACCTAGGCCCCAGGTAAAGAGAATTGACTCAGGGATCTCTTAACAAGGCAGAGGCCCAATAAATTTAAATACAGAAGGAGTTTGAAATCTTTGAATTTTTAAATATGTTCCATTTTTTCTGTATATGTATTTCTAGTATCAATAAAATACTCAATTGCTTTTGGGTAATAACTATTTGCAGTATTTACGACTGCGAAATGGCTTATGATTTGCATTTGGAAAGAGCACTTGAATCTCTTGAAATTAAAAGCTTAAATCATTTGTATGTTAAATAGCACAAATGCCTAAATGGGTTTAGAATTCAGACTCAGATATATCTTGTGTTATTTTGTGGTAACTCTGAAGTTGTGACACTGCTGTTATTGCCATGGAAATTTATATTCTATCATAGTAGTTATGATTTCACATAATTAGATGAAAAGAAGCTTTGTGTCTGTAGCATCTACCCAGAAGGAAGGAGAGAACGTATGTTCTCTAGCTACAGGAATTCATGTACTTTGATTTTCTCTGAAATAAAATTCTCATTTTGTCTAGAGTCCTTTGTTTTTCTTCAGTGGCACTCATATAGAATGTCTGGCACATGCAAGACCCTCAAGCATGTATTTACTTGTTTGTACTTCATTTTAGCATCACAGCTTTATGGGCAATAGTCAGAAATACATGCCAGCTTTTCTCAGGCAAGCAGAGAACTGAGGCAGATTATCCAAATGTTTTGATGCCATGAGCCAGTTGATTGCAATTTTTAAACTAATTACTTCAACTCACTTCTCTACTTTAGTTAGGTAGTCTTAATTTCTGTTTTAAGTGCACAGCTTTTGCCTGCTTGGAAAGTGGGCACTCTGAGTCATTTTTAATCTTGACTTCCCATTCCACTTCCATTTGCCATTTTAATCTGAGGAACTTAGACTTTAATACTGTTTCCACAGTGACAAGCTTCGAGCTAATCATGGCCCTGGGAATTGAGTTCTCAAGTGTGTACACAACCCCCTTGATTCTCAGTTCCCAGCGTAGACTCTCGGCTCCAAATGCTGCCCGTGGGGATCAGGAGCAGTGCCTGCCTGACAAACACTGGGGGTGAGCCAGAAGTCAGTGTTTCCTAATCAGCATTTGCGGGAACCGAGGAACCCATCTTTGGTCTTGCAAAGAGCAAGAAGTAAGATACTGCTCAGTGCAATATCTCATATCGTTGCCAGTTTCCGCAGGCTTGCAGAGCCAAGAGGAAGGAAGCCTCTGCTTCTCAGAACCGCCAGGTGGACTGAGTTTTTTTCATATCTCTTGGATTTTCCTTAAAGCATGCTTCCATAGAACGTAAAGCAGGCTTGAAAATATAATATTTGCTCCCTTTCTGCATTTCCAGATCCAACTCATCTCATCTTTAGGGGTGAGCTCAAGTCTCACTTTCTGTATTCAATTGTATTGGAAAGAACTCTATAGAAAAGTACAGAGAATATATAGCAGACAATTATGTACTATCTGATGGTTTGTATTAATTTAAAAAGTATCTCTGATGGTTTTGATATGGCTTTGCTACCATCCCCCAGCATAATTCTTTTCCCCTTCCCAGAAGCAAGTTGTACCATATCATGGGACTGTTAGCTAAATTTTTTAAACGGTTGTGCCTTTTCTGGATCTCAGTTGTTTGCAAGGAGTCCAATTCCAGCTTCCTAACATGACCAACCTTTATGACCCCTGACCCGGTGCAAGCATTAAAAGATCCCAAGGTGTAAAAGCAGTCTGGAGCTCCAGCTGGGTCTGCCATTTTGACCAGGAACCATTCACTTCTTTTGACCTCCCCAACTCCCTCTCATTCCGATAGCATTTGGGCATTTGGTCCAGTTGCCAATCACTTATTTTGTACTAACTTTATGTATAGAAGCTGTATCATATTCTTAAAAAAAAAAACGATAAATTCTCAAAAACGGTTCCATTCTCCTTTTACAACAATCTGTGAAAAGGTCCTCTGAGAGTTTTTGGACCACAGTAGATTATGCGTGTAAGCCAATCTCTTTATCAGGGAAGCGTGCACAGAGAAGTGTGCTTCACTTCATAGAATAGATGGTATTGCAACCATCCAACAGTTATTGATGTAGTTATTGATGTATCAATATACAATACAATATTGATGTACTAAGATAATTGATGTAGTCAATAACTATTGAATATAATTATTGATAACTGACCACAGCCAAGTTAGTGAACTACTATTATTTCACTACAAGATATGCATGAAGGTTTGGTTTCCCCATCTCGCAAAGTATCTATCTCAAATGATCAGGATGCATTTTTGAAAATACATAGTTAACTAGTTCATGTTTTAAGAGTAGTGATAGTACCTTTGGCTTAAATAAAGGCTGTATTATTAATTTTGTAAATTGATTTGTGTTTAAGGCATTTTTAAATATTTAGTTGTCTTTTTTTCCAAGTTAACCTGAAAATTAAGAGTATTTGCTCAAACAATTGAATAACAATTGCTTACCTTAGACCAAGTTATCAATACCATTGGCTTCCATGCCAGAGTTTGAAAATGCATTATTGCGCCTTTTTCTTTTGCCTTGCACTAGCAGCAGATCACTATTTAGAGGAACTGCCAAGCCTGGCATTATGGAACTTACCCAGCACGTGACTATGTGTGAGCACAAATTAAAGATGTCCCAAGGCCTGGATTACTGAAATGTAGGAGGCCATATATTCCATTCTGTCTTCTGGACTCACACTGAAGACCAGCACATGTTTCAGTAAAATTCCTTATGAATTGATTATTCATTTGCATTATTTATTATGACGAATTGCACCATCTTTTTAACTAACACCATTTAAAATTTCACTTAAAATGTCCCAGTAATTTGATCTCCGCTAAAAATGCAATAAAGCACCACGAGTGTGAATTGATCAGTCACAGAAATTGTTGCGGCCAGTCATCAGTCAGGAACTGCATGTCTTGAACCACAGATTTGCTGTAATTTTGACTTGTTTTTTTCTATATTTTTCAGACACTGCAAATGGATGTAAACAGGCTGAACATAACCTTGCTTCGGATATTCCGCCAGGGAGTGGCCGCAGCTTTAGGACTCTTACCGCAGCAAGTACACATCAACCGCCTCATTGTAAGATGCCTACATCTTGCTTTCCCAGAGTTCCAACTTTGATTTTCATTAAAGGCTTTGATAATAAAGAACACCCATGCTATCACTCTATGGCCCATGAGCCAAAGCTGGCATACCACCTGTCTTTGGCGAGGAAAGTTTTATTGGAACAAGCCACACCCATCTGTTCCCATATTGACTATGGCTGGTTTCATGCTACAATGGCAGTATTGAGTAGTTGTGACAGGTTTTTGGCTAAACTGAAAGCTAAAATATGTGCTGGCTGGCCTTTTGCAGAAAAAGTTTGTGGACCCTCTCCTAGTTCAAGGCTGCCTACTACCCAACACCAGTCCCAAAAGATTCTCCCTAAGAGTGAAAGCTTCTACATCAGTTAAGACACTGTCTCCAGACAGTAATTATTAAAACCCCTCAAGTGCATCAGGATGAAGGATAGTGAATTCACAAGACAGAGGATTTAGAATAAAGAGTAAAGAAGAACCGGTCCTCAAGGACAGCACCCCAAATGGAACGCAAGAATGGGTAATGCTGAAAAGTCAGGAGAGCACTTAGATGAGTATCTGGGGTGGGGACGAGGAAACCCGAAGGATCCTTTGTAGGGGGCCCATGTCAGACCTAGCTATCAATCACCCACGTCCTTTCTTTCCCCATTCCCTCAGTGTTTGGGAACCTTGATGTCATCCAACTACATGTTCCCATCTACACATGGAGGTGGATGTGAGCATAGGGCAGAGAAAGACAAATTCAAATCATATGATCTCTTTGTAAAAAAAGCTAATTACCTAAGGTTCTTGTGAAGAGGGACTTTGGCATCTTCGTACATCCTACTGTATGTTCTCCTTGCTGTAAATTCTTATGCTCCTGCTTGAGTTCATCTTTCTCTTTCATAGGTATCTGCATTTTCAGCTAAGGAGAAGAATTTGCCTTTGGTTTTGGCTTAGAGTTTTTGTTTCACTTCCTTTTTTATGTGTGTGTGGGGGTGAGTTGTTTCGGGCCCCCTAATAACTTCTATCCTGTGAATCAACTATTTCTTGGGACTAAGTAGACTTTAAAAAACAAACAAGCAAACCACCGAAGTTTATAACACAGTACCCCCGATGAGGAAATACAACTAGCCCCAGTATCCTGAAAGAGTTAATTTGAGGATTTGTATCCAGGGCATAGCTTGCTCAAGTGAGAAGATGTAGGTGCTATAGCTGTTTTACATCTACACCTAAACTGTGTGTGCCTGTGCTTAGATATACTTTTATGTGTAGATTTAAGGAGCGTAATAGCTCTTTGCAGGGACAAGAGGATTATCACACCCAGGGAGGTATGTGCTCCTCCTCAGAGAATGTCAGTGGCCTTTATATGAGTCTGTTTCTAAGATCACTTATTATAATAAGTGGAGCTCCGGTGATGCCTAAAGTGGCCGAGCACAGTGATTAAGAGCGCGTGCTTTGGCAGCTGTAGACAGGACTGTCCTCTGTCTCCAGCTTGGCCAGACCCCAGTGTGTGACCTCAGGCAGGCCACTTAGGTTTCTTTATCTGCAAAGCGCCCATAACTGGAATACCTCTACCCTGGAGGCGTTCTGAGCATTAAATCAGATTATAGATGTAAGGTACGCGGGAGCGTCAGGCACCAGACAAGTGATCTGTTCCTACTATTGTTGTTATTAGGTCAGAAACTATTTAAGTTATTATAGACAGGTGTCACATCAGCATTATGCTATATGAAGTCATTATCCGATGTCCTCTGCAGACACAGAGATGGTTTTTTCCCTGGATTGTGAGAGGTACACTGAGGCCTGCATGTTAGTGTCTGTGCTGCCAAAGCAAGCATGACACTGCGTTTCATACCCAGCTGAGCTTATGACAAATCACATTGAAAGAACGTTTGCTAGCATGGACCACAGAGAAAAGACCAAGAGCGATGCCCTCTTCAAGTGCCTTGTAGAAGTTGTGAAGGAGAGGTGACAATGCTATTGTGTGGTGTTCAGTCTCTCGTGTGCGCATGTGGCATATCAGTCATCTAGGGTGAGAAATCCTCCGTTACCATGTCAGCTAATGAGGTCATGCTACCAGGTAATACTCAGAGGAAAGTACCATGATTATTATTGCACAGTATACGCGCTTCTACCGAGGGTAGATTTTTAAGGTATAATATATTTGAGGTAAAGGACAGGAGCAAGGAAGCAACTTCCAAGCTCATCTAGCCTCAGATTCCTTAGTTAGTCCAGCCTTCAGGTTAATACGAGTCAGAAAAATATATGGAGCAGTGATGTCTGACAGTGGTACTATGGTATCAGGGTTTATTTAATTTATTTGGTTTTTAAAACGCTTCCATACACACAACGACTCTGGGCACATCTGAATGCTGTATTTCAAAAATTACAGTATGCAGTGGAAATTAAGCCAGCATCCAGTGAAATACAAAGTTACAAATCTTGAAAGAAAGCCATTGGAAGAGTCCAGGCTTTGGGCCGATGATATTAAGTGTGATACATAACTAACAAATGTGATCTCCAGGATGCCTTTGGAGACCCTGGGGTTCTGATTTTCTTTAATGATTCTAGAGAAAAGGTGAGAACACTTCCTGAAGCTGTGTACAATGTCTGTTAACATACACAAATAATCTGCTTTTACTAGGAAAAGAAGAACAGTGTTGAACTATTTGTGTCTCCTATAAACCGAAAAGCAGGAATTCCTGATGCCCTGCCATCGGAGGAAGTGCTGCGTTCACTCAATATAAATGTTTTACATCAGAGTTTATCCCAATTTGGAATTATAGAAGTCTCCCCTGAGGTATGTTGTTCATGGAATATTTCATTTAGAAAATGTGCACGGTTAGCATGACAGGGTAACTCGATCCCAGGAGGCGTCGAAATGAAAGCTGTTTATTGCGTGTTATTTGATAATAAAAATCTCCCTAAGGGTCAGAAATCTCTGATCTTCATACTCAGTATGTTTATTCCTTAAGGAAATTTATTTTCACATCAAAGATCCACTCCGAGACACTTTCTCCTCCAAATCTTTACGGCCTTGTAACTTATTTTGACTTATCCAGTAAATTCTATGGAAGGAAAGCCATTTGGATATACTTGTCAGGTGATTACTTGACACTGAAATCTCAAAGAAGAACCACCCCTGTATCTTTCTCCCCTAACAGGTGTGCTCCTCACCGCCTTCATTGTCGTAATAGTCACCAGATACTCACCTCTGTCCACAACCTTGGAATTTGAAATGCATTTTTGCTCGTTTTGTTTTCTGATTTCTGATTTCTGAAACCTAATTTCAAGAACTCTGGATATTGTCGTCCATAAATTGGGCATTTTTTAAGTTGCTCTCACCATCCAGATTTGTTCTCTAAATTTGGCCCTTTATAAATTGTCCCCACCGTCTCCAACATCCTCTCTTGAGTAAATTCTGTCCCTTTTTCTACTTCTTCTGCTTCATCTCAACGTAACAAACTCTCTGGAATGATCATCATCCTGAATAGATGTAATTAAATCCACAGAATCATAGAATCAGACTCTGGGGGAGGTATGTGAATGTTTTATAAATGCAGAAGGAGGTAGGGCCCCTAGAAATTAAGTGACTTCATCAAAGTGACGAGTAAGTGAGGTAGAAAACCAACATTTGACGTCTAGACATCTTAATGCCTAGTCTCTTCCCCTTTGCAGGAAAGCACAAAGCCTCGCATTTCAGCAGCTATCACAGGTGTAGTATAAAAAGCTCTGATGTGGGACTGAATTTGAGGGGCGCCTGGTGACTCAGTGATTGAGCATCTGCCTTTGGCTCAGGTCGTGATCCCGGGGTCCTGAGATGGAGTCCCACATTGGGCTCCACATTAGGTCCACAATAGACCACAGGTCTGCAGTGAGCCTGCTTCTCCCTCTGCCTGTGTCTCTGTCTCTCTCTGTGTCTCTCATGAGTAAGTAAATAAATCAAATCTTAAAAAAAAACAAAAAAACAAAAACGAGTTTGAGTTCCAAACCAGCACTTACGGTGCACGTGACCTTAGGCAGGTGATTTAATCTCTGCGAGAATAAGTCTGTCTGCCTAGTATCGGCCTCTCTGAGCCTCAGTTTCTTCTTTTCCAAAATGGGTCTAGTAAAAAGAAAAAAAAAGGCATAGCCTCTATCTTATAGACTTGAAATGTGAATTAAATTTTAGAAATCTACATGAAAATCCTCACCTAGAGTGGGCACCATATATAATTTGAATGCAGGACAATTTTTTATTGGCAGAATGAAGATGTATTCCATCATTGACCACGACTGTAACAACAGCCTCCATCTGGTCTTGCTGCATTTAGTTTTGCTCCCTCCCTGCCCTCTCTGTGCTCTGTCCCCCGCCCCAACACACATACAGGGGATTTTTCTCTCTTGCCGCACACAGTGATCTTTCTAAAAGCAAATCTGGCCCTGCCCTCCTTAGGTCATGATTCTTCTATGGCTTCCTAAACGCTATAGAATCGGGTCTGGATTTCTTAATATGATATAAGGTCTGATTGTTGAACAACACCCTCCTAGTTTATGCTTCAGCAACTCCAGACTCAGTAGGTACCGGGACACCCCCATACTGTCTCTTCCCTCCGGGCTTGTGCATATGTTGACCCATCTGTACAACTTTCGTGTTGCAAGTTCAGTCTACTACGTAGCAGAGCCTTCCCTTGTGCCTCCACAGATGTGGGTGCTTGCTTTGTGTTTTCATCGAGCTTAGCACCAAAAGCCCTGTTCTGTCTCGGTCTTCAAATCTATTTCTACACACCAGGTTCCTTGAGAGCATGTGCCATTTCATTGGATCTGTTCTCTCATTCCCTTCTTCAGTACCTGGCATATAATGCGCACTCGAGGGGCCTAAGTGCTGGGCTAGGTAATATCCACCGTCAGACAAACAGATGAATAAACAAATAAATGAAAACAAATAAAATATGATTTTTTTTTCTTTCAATGAGCTTCTGTTCTTGTGGAGCAAATAAGATGTAAGCAGCTGAGGAGGATACAGGGGGAGGTGTATGGTAACGTTACCACCCCGAGCCACAGGAGCTTTGAGGAAGAAGAGGCCATGTCCTGCCTTAGAGAGGCCAGGGAAAGAATCCATATGAGCTTCAACCCCCAAACCCCTCCCTAGCCCTAACTGCATGTGACTCTGAAGAGCCTCCCTCCTGTTATCGAACCAAACCCCATTTCCCTATGTAGGCCCTCGACAGACTGCCTTGCACATCATCTCACTCAGGACAATTTTTTCAAAATTTAAAAAGACCATTGGGTTCATGTATTCTTCTTCCTGTAAGCTTTCAGTGAATATTATAAGCATTCCTCCCTGTTGCTTTATTCTGAGTTTAAATGCCATCCTGAACGCTTTAGGAATACAGCAGCTTAATGAGTCATCCAGATTTGCAAACCAAGAGAAGCTCACCCAAAAAAAAAAAGGTTAAAATCAGGTATTTGTCCTTCAACACACCTCAGCCCAGTGACGATGAGGAGCTTGTCACAGAACTGTTAACCCACCATAGACCACAGGTCCGTACTGCCCTTGAGCAATGGAAATGTATTTGATGGTCAAAACGTGATATGTTTTATGAAAATGTAGGAAGTTAGAAATCTAGGAAATCTAGAATCTAGAAAATGTTACATTGTAGGAGACTAGGAAGTATTTTAGTTGTATAGAAGAGGCGTTTCACCAAGGACAGATGGATTATTTGAGGCTTTTGTTGAGGGAGTTCTAGAATCGGTCCAGCATTACCCTCTCTGCCCTGAAACTCTAATGCAGAAGGAAGAGAAAGCCACCTCCAGTCATGGGGAGCCTCAGCCACACAGCATCCAGAGGGGCACCACGGAGGCATCTGTTGGTATTTGTTTAAGCTGGTAACAGTATTCTGTGAGTCTCCCCATTTCTCTGTTCATCTTTGTCATTAATGTGTGACAAAAGCTTAGGCCCCAACCTATTCTTTCCCATTTTTATCCCAAAATGATAGCTGTGCTGTAGTAACTAACATTTCGATTAACAGGAAAAAAAAAAAAAAAAGGAATATTGGTATTTTGGTTTTTCATCCTTTATCTGGATTATAGAATATTGTGAATGATGTCTTAAAGCATCCATTTCTAAACTTATCTAAAATTACTTTCAGGGAAGGACATGTTTTTTGTCATTGCCATTTCCGTATTTGCTTGATTTTTTTTTTTTAATTAGTGATGACTCTTGGAAAACAAAAATACCAGAGAATTATTTTTATTTATTCATCTGTTTTCACTTTGAACCTGAGTTTTTTAGGAGAAAAGACATTATTTCTTTTATATGTTTTTATGACCTAGAACGATGTAGGCACGTCAATATTATTTTACTATAAGATGCTGTTGCCTAGTAAGTTACATCTTAAGGAAATAGAATGAAATTCATTATTTTAGTTTATACTTTTAAATTTTATGAAATTAATTTTAAAAATTAATTTATGAAAAAATTAATTTATGAAATTAATCTTAAATTTTTTAATTAATTAATTAATATCTATTGAAATAGCAAGCTCTGCACTGAATGAAAAAAACATTTAGGATTTGCTGATGTCGTTTAATTGAAAATCGTTGCAGTTTGACAGGTCTTATGTCTCAAAGGAGAAAGTTGACTTCTTTAAATAACAGGCCAAAAAAATAAAAATAAAAAATAACAGGCCAATTTGCTGAGTGATACTTTCATAGAATATTTCCAAAGAGAAAAAAACATACCAAATAAATATATGCCATAACCCATGAGTATGGTGATTGTTCCTCGAAACTAGAACATTAGCCAGCAATCTAAAGAATTAGAGTTCTGGCTATACAATGCAGAGGAGGAATAGAATTAATGCTAACCTGCGTCAGATCATTCAGAATGACTGTTCACTTTGTGGATAATACAGTGGGAATTTGGCATTGATCAAACAAAATTACATTGTTGTAGGATACACCCCATTTATCTGCCTAATTCAATCAATTAACCAGATAATTTATAATATTTCCATTTCATTCTTATTCTGTGTGCTTCATCTCTTCTCAAAAGATATATCTCCTGAAGCCTCTGTATCATTTCTCCTCGCATTTGGGATGTCTCCCACCACTTGGGATCAGAATTGGTTTTAAAAAAAAAAAAAACCAACAAGACAAGGATAGTGCATCAAATTATTAAACAGGACATAGAGAAGTCATGTGACGGATACAGGAAACTGCCCAAATTTGAAGTAATAAGATAAAACACAACCCAGCAGCTCCTTTCACTGCAACGAAGTTAAAGGGCAAAGCGATGTAGGTAGATGCAGCTATGAAATACAAGGTAAAGATGATATAGTGGCTTTAGGCTCGACCTGGCTGTAGAACCTCTGAATTATTGAACCCTCAGCCCCTTGACAAAATATAAAGGCATCACATTAACCTTATGCAAAGGTTAGATTGCAGATTAATGTGGATTATAATCTTTTGACTTGTGGGATCTTAACAAACTTTTCCATTTATTACCCTGTCCTTATCAATTTTTTTACATCTCTGTACAAATACAGCAGTGCTCAGCAGTAATAGCATGACTCAGAAGGAAATCTATTTACCAAGAAAGTGCACTGACTAAGTTCTAGGAGTTCAAAACATGTGCCTTTCTAACTGGGAGTTGGGGGGGGGGGCAGGTAGGAGGTTAATTCTTCCATCATCACCACTTTAGTTAAAAGAGAAAAGAAAACAGATTTGTCTTAGGCAGAAAGGAACATGTTGATATTCCAGGAGGTGTCGAACTATAGCAGAAAAAAGAAAAAGAAATGAACCAAATCAGGTTAGGAACACAAAATCTCTTTCCACCCACCTAACCACCCCTTTTTATCCAACTTTTACATGAACTAAAGCTCAGATCCTCATACTTAAATCTGACAAGTTTAGGCTGCCTACTTGAAGGCTTAACTCATTTGCTTTTATAGCAAGCAATAGATGTTATTTAGTTGCCTGTAAAAAAAAAAACCTCATTTCCATATGTATACCTGATTCCTACAAGAGTTTTCTTTTCTATTAGTTTCCAGCTATGTTTTCAGGAGTATTATATTAAATATGATCTGGCTGAGGGCAGAGTAAAAGACAAGTCACCACTTGAATCCAAGACTTCCTTTCCGGCAGGATTCTTGGTTTCCAGTCATTTCATCAAGCAAGTGTTTTCAGATTCTCCCTCAACTTACACCTTACATATTTTTTACATATATGCAAATCATTTCTTATATCCATGAACTTATCTGTGTCTTAGGAAGTAGGCAAGATGTGGTGATGAGCATATAAATGTTTTATAAGCAAATAGAAACTTGACTCCTTCAAGCAATAGGAGTCTGCCTCAGGTCAATTTTTTTTTTTTTTAAGATTTTACTTATTTATTCATGAGAGACACAGAGACAGAGGCAGAGACACAGGCAGAGGGAGCGGGGAGCCCGATGTGGGACTCGATCCCAGGACCCCAGGATCATGACCTGAGTTGAAGGCGGCCGTTCAACCGCGGAGCCCCCCAGCCGTCCCTGCCTCAGGTCATTTTTATCATCACAACTGAACCCTAAGATCTTTTCTGTTCTGTTTTGTTCCCCAGCAACACTTACTGGAGTTCCAGGATAAAAGTTTTCACAAAGTATTTTTTTAAGGCAAATATTTTTTTTGTCTATTACAAATGTTAAATGTATTTTATTTTTTTTTAAAGTCTTGAAAAATAAAAAATAAAGTCTTGAAAAATAATTAACAATGATCTCAAAGTTCAGACACCTACAAGAATAGATTTCTGTTCAAGGCCTTTTTTTTTTTTTTTTTTTTGAGACAACTATTGATTTCCCATAATCCTGTGGTTGACTGGGATCAGCTCGGTGGATCCTCTCTTCCACGAAGTAGAGGCTGAAGTCACCCCGGCGGTGACATTAAGCCATGTGCTCACCTGCCCAGGATAACCTCTCATTCTCTGCAGCCTCTCTCCATGTGACTTTCCATCATTCAACATCCTGTTGCTCAAGTCTCTCTTAATTGTTGGAGACACTATCCAAGGACAGATGAGGATTCTTGCTCAAGGGAGTAAAGGGCACACTTTACCAAAGTGGAATTTTAGAGAAGCAGAAGCATTTGACTTGATTTAACCCTTATGTTTCTCCTACCTGTAGACCTTTGGTTTCAAGCTAACGTTTCCTTAGCTCTAAATCTGTAAATCTCACTGAATTATAAAATTTAATGGCATTCTAACGTGTGATACCAAATAGGTATGAAACTAAGGCATTCATTCACATTTTATTCAGCTTCTCCTCCTCCCTCCCACCCACTAAGTAGTAAGAAAAAAAAATCTGAAAAGCACAAATAAAACTACATATTTTACCTTTTATTACCAAGCAGTTCTGGACTTTGTGTCTTGTTCCCTGTTGCTTTTAAATAAAATATAATCTCCTAACAATCTGTACGGTCGACGTGAACTTCAATCAGATTTTGACAACGTAGACTGCATTGAAAGAAAAAAATAAAAAATAAAAAGGTTTTATGAAAGAGGAGAAAAAAAGAAGGAAATGATGCTGACATTGTGGCTCTGTTTATAAAGGCATCGTGAGATCTTGTTTGCACCTGTTTCACTTTTGTTTGAAAGTCAAGAGCAGGGAGTCGGGGTTGTGGGAGGGGCCTTGGAGCAGAGCAAGGAAAGCTGCAGAAGCAATTGCCTCAACACAGCAAAGAACAGAACTCTTTTATTTTATGAGCCAGGTAACTTCGAAGAGAGGCTGTTGGAGGGGTGTTGACGAAGGCCAGGCCCTAGTAGGCCACGTGAGGCAGGCTTGCTCTCCTGCAGGGGATCAAGCCACCTGTCATGAGTGAGGACCCCGCCTTAGAGACGCGGCCGGCAGCGGGGGATGTAGGTGTGCTGCTCTGCACTGCATGCGATAAAGCTAAAAATACGCTGAGTGTCTGATAAGAATGCCAGTCTCCTCAAACTCTCATTTAACATCGGACTTTCTGTTTTGCTTTTAAAGAAAAATGTTTTACAAGGGCAGCACGAAGCGGACAAAATCTGGAGCAAAGAAGGATTTTACGCTGT
The DNA here is from genome assembly GCF_018345385.1 of Vulpes lagopus. Lineage (NCBI taxonomy): Eukaryota > Metazoa > Chordata > Mammalia > Carnivora > Canidae > Vulpes > Vulpes lagopus. Next base: position 57,040,276 of record NC_054828.1, read on the forward strand.
TGTCATTTTTCTCAGCATCTTTGTTATTATAGTAACGTGTTTGATGGTAAGTTTGCTTCTTTATATATTTTATCCCTTCCTGAGCCACTGCTTAAGAGTACTGGATACATGGACATGCAAATGAATGTTGAAAAGCCTGGGAACAGAAGAAGCAAGGTGATGGTCCTGTTAGATTGGGAATCTTCTGACCTGACAGGTAGAGGGAATCCTGTGGAATTAAGGATTCTGACCTGCAGAGTAAGGCCTCGGTTGCCCGGAGGCTTTTAGTAACCCCATCAACCTGGAATGAAGCTTTAGAAAGTGTATTGCCCAGGTCCCGGGAGCCCTCGAAGTCATTCAGATCTCATGGGCACACTTTGGGCTCACTCTATTTCTTCTTTTATATAACCTTTGTGGAACTCAGGAAAAATTTTAAAAGGAAACATGTCTTAGGGGCAGGCTTACATCTTGGATAGTGCTGATTTCTTTATTTTTTAAAGGACCTAGATAGCATTCTATGAAATTCTAGGCATTAAAAGGAGATGAGTATAGGCTCAAAAGCTGGAGGATTCACTGCCAACTAAATTTTTGGGTGAATGAATACAAAAAGTATTGTATACGAAAATATACACTGCAAATAGTTCTATAAATTACCAATTACAAGTGTGTAGCCTTTGAAAGTGTATTTCTAGTTTAAAAAAAAAAAAAACAAAGGAACCCAGAATAAACCCACTCAATTAGGCAGTGCTATTTGGTGTTGAATGAGTTAAGGGCTACTTTTCAAATACTTTGGTAAGATTTCCTATTCTTTTAAAAATTCTGTGATGTAATTTAAAATATTTGAAGTTTTACCAATGGGTTTTAATATTTTTTTCTTTGTGCTACATTCTTTTTTAATTTTGTACATTTTCAAAAATATCTGTTCCTTAGCTTTTAAATGCCCCCGAAAACACATCACAGTACTCACCCTTTCCACATCCAACAGTGTTGCTAAGTGTTTTTTTGGTTTCTGTTCGTTTATGCTTCCCCTGCTGGGAAGAGGTTGATGTTAGAAAGATTAGGGCTGGGTTGGGAAAGACAGAGGCTGTGTAGGTCTAAGAATATAAAATAATTAAGGCCTGTAATAGGGTGATGATGGACATATTTCCTGGAGTCTAAATGTAGGAAATAGTAAGGACATCCTCAAGCTTCCATCATCATGAATCAGAGGCTTCTGCCTCCAGGGGGATGATTTTTAGAAAGAAGATTTCTAAAAATCATGGAACAGTAAACAAGATTAATTTAAGGATTGAGGAAGAAAATCAATTTTGGTGTATCAAATGCTGGAGCTTTAGGGGAAAAAATTGAATGAGGCAAAGTTGGAGGTTGTAGGGGAACTGTGGCAGAGACCGCTGGATTTTTTTTTTTTTTAGTATTTTAGAAGGTGTGGGTTTTGTTGTTTTGGGGTTTTTTGTTGTTGTTGTTAGAGTCAACTGCACTTTACAATATGTGGTTCTTCTTTTCCTTAGTACAGGAAGCCTTGAGTGCTGTTTTCTCTCTTGTCAGCTACAATGAGAGTGTTTTTCTGCTTCTCGGATGGAAAGATGGGAGGAAGAGGGGACTAGAAAGGGGTAGAGAGTGCTTCAAATAGGGATTGTACAGGCAGCAAAGGGCTAAGATGGATCAGAGCAACGGCAAGGAAGGAAGGCTCTCTCCGTGGAGGAGACATCCCAGGTTCTGCATCTGGAACTCAGGGAGCTCCTGCATGTGCAGCGTTGATGGGATAAATCTCTCCAGGACATGCTGGGCTCCAGAGGCAGAAGGACCCGCAGTGGCCACACTCTCAACCATTTGAGGCCAGGGAACAGCTCTCCTTTGCCCGATTTCTGCCAAGCAGCAACATAAAAGTCAGAAACCTAGATAAGTGGGTTCCAAAGCTACTAAAAGACATTGAGAAAGGAATGTCTCAAAGGTGATCAAGAGGTGATTGCTCTCTAGGGGGTCGGCAGGTAAGTTCATCCATTCATTTGATCCACAAATTCCTGCAGAGGCTCCACTGTGCACCTGTGGTTGGCGCTATGGCCAAGGAGAGAACAAGACGGGGAAGGTCCCTATTCTGGTGGGGCCTGGCCTCTAGAGGGGGAAACGGTCAATAATGCAGTTAGTATTTTTTCTAATCGAATAGTAGACAGACTGTATGATTCCGAGCACTTGACTTTCTGGAAAAGGCAAAACCAGAGTGACAGTGAAAAGATCAGTGGTTGGTCAGAGGCTGCAGGGGAGGAGATGAAAAGGAGGAGCACAACGGGGTTTTAGGGCAGGGAAACCATTCTGTTTGATATCATAGCGGTGAGTCCGTGACAGCATGGATTTTGTTAAGACCCATAGAATGTGCAACCCAAAGAGTGAGCCTTAATCTAGAAGAAGGACCTCCGCTAACTGTGATACATCAGTATTGGGTCACCCACTGTAACACAGGTAACCGCGCTAATGCAAAATGTTACCAGGGCAAATTGTTTATGGAAGTAGGGAATGAGGATGTATGAGAACTCTGTACTCTCTGCTGTTTTCCTGTAAACCTAAAACTGCTCTGAAAAAATGAAGTCTGTTCATTTCTTTTGAAAATCAAATACTGGTCAGTGCCACGAAGAGATGCCATCATAGTGAGCAGAACAGGGCACTCTGAGACTTCCAAGACATGTGAAAATGTGGGGAGAGGATCCCCCAGGCAGAGGATACAGTGGATGGAGCAGCTGGGGTGGGAAGAAGCTTCAGCCTCTCCGGGCTCAACAAGAAGGGAGAAAGCTGAGAGTTTTAAGCAGATATTTGATGTGATTTGACAGGTGTATTTACCAGAGCGGGTGCTCGCTGATGAGAGAGTGGTTGGAGACAGAGCACCAGGCCAAGTGTGGGGGCAGGAGTCTCCTAGAAGCCATCATGTTAGCCTGATGACAAAGATGACAATGCGTCCAGAGTAGGGATGGCGACAGAGATGGAGAGAAGTGAACGGTTGGGATTTATTTGCAGATGGATACAACAGGACTTCCCGTGCACTGACTCTCAGGGAGAAGGAAAGAAAGAAATTAAGGTTGGCTGAGCTCCTGGGTGGTGGAGCTCCCACTTCGTGGGAGAGGAACGAGTTGGAGGTGGGGGTAGAGACAGAAGCAACACTTTTGATTTGTGTTCCAGTTGCTCTTGAATAAGTGAAAGAAATAGAATGATATATTTCAAACAATCTTAACATTTTTTTAAAGATTTAATTAATTTGTTTATTTGAGAGAGAGAGAGAGAGCAGGAGGTGGAGTAGAGGGAGAGGGACAAGCAGACTCAGCGCTGAGCACGGAGCCTGGCCCGGTGCTCCATCCCACCCCTCCACCCCCCAAGGATCATGACCTGAGCCAAAATTGAGGGTTGGAGGCGTAACTGACTGAGCCCCCCAGGCACCCCACACTCTTAAACTTTAAAGAGAAAAAGTCACTTTCAAAAGTAACAGAGAAACCAGCAGTACCTAGGAAGGAATTAACACTGATAGAAAAATACTACCTACTAGACAGGATTAAGGTGAAGTTAAAAGTTATCTGATGCCCCTCCACCACTGACAAGTCAACAGTTCACATTTAGGGATTGTCAAATGTGGTTCTCGAAAACAAGTTTATCTTTGGAAATGTTCGAGCATTTTTGATCATGACCTTGATTTAAAGTCAGTTTTTCAACTTGGCTTTCTCAGTAATGGCTATGCTATTATCACTTTTGCAATTGTCAAACACATAATATTCTGATTCTGTTTCCCATAATTTTGTTGATTCCATGGCAAAGGGAAAAATACAGCACAGGATTTTCCCTCTGGCAATAATTATATTTATGAGAGATCAAATGCCATTATTTGCATCCAGCTTCCCTACATACCATAGAAACGAAAAGCATATGGTTTTCCATTTTTCAAAGATGAAATTTTATAGGTAAATTGCTGAAATGGTGGATTATGTGTGCTATGTAACAATAACATAAGGCTAGGCAAAAGTTTTGAAATGTGGCATATTGTTTACTTTCCTTAAAATTAAAAAAAAAAATTTATGTTGCCAGGCATAAAATTAGACATGCATGACATTTTCAAATGTGTGGCTTATTTAGCACCTCTCAAATGTGAATGTGGAGTGGGTGGAGCGACAAATAGACAAATACAATTTTCCAAGAAAAAAAAAAAAAAACAACGTGTGGGCGATTTCCAATCCATTCAGTCTGTTTTAGGTGGAGGAAATTTATTACTGAGAAGAATTACTTATTAAACCTCAATCAACAATGGAAAGAACACCATTTATCATCTAAATTAAACCTTCAAATGCACTGAGAGGTTTATTAAGAGGTGCAAAGGCATTTATGAGATGTAGGTAGAGATATCTACGAGCCAGGTCACTTGTGGAAAACGATTTCAGGAGTCAGCTGTTTGGGTCACCGAAAGTTCTGGCATGTGAGGCCCATAGAAGAGCCGTCCATACGCCACGCAGAAGAGTTTTTCTAGTCATGGTGTTGGTAGATGAGGCAGGAAGTCCTGTGTCAGAACACCTGCTACAGCCTGAAGACCATCCAGCGAAAACATGCCAAAGGTGGACGTAAATAGCTCACTCTTCTAATTTGTTATATGTAATCCCTAGAGATTGGGGGAAATGGGAATAGAGTCCTCACCGGAATGATCTGTTGACAGAACTATTTTCCAGGGTAAATGTATGTCTTGAACTAATTTTTTTTATATTAATAAAACCATTTAGATAAGAATACGATCTTCTTAATAATAATGAAAATAATGACGATCACAATATTTAGTGTCTTCCCTTCTTGGCACACTTACTGGTACAAAGCTGGCTACTAAATTTCCTACCTGGTCCTAAACACTTCATGTGTTTTTTTAAACCATTTTATTGAGGTATGATGGACCTACAAAGAGCTGTAGAGATTTAATGAGTATGACTTGGTGAGTTTGGAGATAAGTTTACACCCATGAAACCATGAAACCAACACTACACTCTATGTCATAGATTACCCATCACCTCCAGAAGTGTCCTCCTGTTCTCTTTATTTCTTCCTTTATTATTATTATTATTATTATTATTATTATTATTATTCTGTATTGTGATAAGAGCCTTAACGTAACAATCTGCCCTCTTAACAAAGTATTTCATTTTAACCGTACAATGCGGTATTATTAACTATAGGTTCTCTGCATAGACACTTAATGTATTTTAGTTTCCTGATTTTTCTGATGAGGAGACCAAGATTCTGGGGGAATAAATGACTTGACCAAGAATATACAATGGGTTGGGGGTAGGAAGGGAGTGTGAAAAGAGGGATTGGAATTCAAACCCACATCTAGAGTGCCTGTGTGGCCCAGTGGTTAAGCATCTGCCTCTGGCTCAGGCCATGACCCCAGGATTTTGGGATCGAGTCCCACGTCGGGCTCCCTACATGGAGCCTGTTTCTCCCTCTGCCTGTGTCTCTGTCTCTCTCTGTGTCTCATGAATAAATAAATAAATAAATAAATAAATAAATAAATAAATAAAATCTCTAAAAAAAGAAATCCAATTCTATCTGGATTAAAAGTCTAGACTCCTTAGCTTGATTCCACGTATAAAGGAGTCAAACTGTGGTTTCTTTAAGTCTTCACGCTCTGTCTTGTGAGCACCTGCTTCTTGGCCACAAAGGGGAGGATGATGAAAATGCCCATATTATCATGTACTGGGTGTTATTTTTCCACATGTCTCTCTTCTGGCAGCGCATGAATTCCCAGAAGTTAGGGTCGTGTGCTATCTTTGTACCTGCAGCATTGCTTCTGTAATGTGGTAGCAACTGACTCATGTCTGTTCAACTCTAAGAAATGAATGAATGAACTCTTTCAAAACTAACTGTAATATACTGTAAAAAGAAATACTATGGGTTCTTAGTTGATGGCATCATTTTAAAATTGGAACGTATTTTAACCCAAACAAGTGTTTGTGTTACCTACTTAAGAGATTTTTTTTTAATTGCAATATGCCTGCCATGTAACATTGTGTAAGTTTAAGGTGTACCACTTATGAGGTTTTTTAAAATGAAAATTATAAGCAGCAAAAGAGCTTTATGGGACGTCTTTGTAGCTCTTCTCATGTCTGTATTCTGTGGCTCTCATCTTCCTTCCATTTTTTTTTTAATCTCTTGGTATAGCTTGGCTTTTACAGCTCCTCTCTCATTCAATATTCCTGTTTGCCTTTTTCAAATGACCAAATGACTTTATGGCATCCTGAGATTCAAACAAGCTCTTACAGGTAAAACCAAAGATACTGATTGACCCTTGCTATAATCAGCTTGGAGGTTGAACTTTGAAATGAAGCACATTCACACAGAGCAACAGGCATCTGCTATATTCCAGACCTTGATCTGTACAGAGAGGAATCTCAGACACACTTTTCCAGAGGCTTTGGGGAAAGCTTTTGGGAAAAAGGATGTGGGGCTTTGGAAGAAACTGTAGAGTTGAATGATCACGGGCATAAATCAAGAAAGTTGAATTCTAGACTTTATTTCTAACCTTCCAGAAGTTATCCAAGTGTTCTGAGTCTAAATGTGAAATGAGGAGATTTTTACCAGATGATTTTTAAGAGCCCTGATGCCAATTTTCTCAACGACAGCACTGTTGATATTTTGGGCTGGATGATTCTACTGGGAGGAGAGGGTCTGTTCTGTGCACTGTAGGGTATCTAGTGGCATCTCTAGCCTCTGCCCACCAGATACAAGTAGCGCCTCGCCGCCCACCCAGTATGACAGCCAAACACATCTCCAGACATTGCAGGGTTCCCCTGAAGGGCTAAATCCCGCTGGTTGAGAACGACTGCCTTACAGCTTCATTCCGTGACAACCACCCTATTGCTGGGTGGCAATGTCTTCAGTTCTTTCCACATTTTGCCAGGCAGCCCAGGCTCTCTCTTGAGTATTTTTGAAGTATATGTATTCTTTTTTTTTTTTAAGTATATGTATTCTTATAAGCATTTTGCATTCTCCAAGTTCTCCTTTTCCCTAATTAAAGATGTAAATCAGTTTGTACACATGCTACATAGATTAAAAAGTTGACCTATAACCAGAAATGACCTAACAGTTGACTGTAAAATATGTGACAAATGTCCTTCATCCGGAATAGAAGCGCATGAAGTAAAGAAGGACTTTGGACCAGAGCTCACGCTACACCCATGCAATCGTAAAAAGTGACCTGTCAAGAGCTATTGAGACAGCTGACACTCCCTTGGCTTTCTCATTTTCATTTTTGAAATATGCTTCTCCAAAACCCAAATGTAAACAGGCAAGCAGGCACTGGAAAAATAGTTCTGAATAATATCTGAATGACTGGCTTCTCTCCCACTTAGTCTGGTTTCTCGTTTACTGTGACCTTCCTCTGACTCCTGTATCCCATCGTTTCTCTTGTTTCCATCTTCATTTCTTGATCTTTTTGCTCGAATTCCAGGCAGTCTCCTGCCTTTGCCACATATACCACTGGTCGTGTTTTCTGCACTGTCAGTTCTGTTCTTTATTGTTTGAAAGAAGATTTGCATCCCTCTCCCAAGCTTTCAGTTTTTTTAGGTTCTTTTCCTCTTAATCTCAGCCTGATACCTTTTCATCTTACGTTGTTGTGTTTTATTTCATTTTGATTTCTTATCATCTTATTTTGTTCAACAACTAATTTTTTTTTTACCATCGTAACCATTTTCCGTATTTTTTATTGAAGTATACAATGTAAGTTAGTATGTTAGTACTACATACAATGTAAGTTAGCTTCAGGTATACAACATAGTGATTCAACCATTCTGAACGTTGCTCGGTGTTCACCATGACAAAGGTAGTCACCATGCAATGTCATTACAGTGTCACTGACTATATTGCCTGTGCTTCTGTAACTTATTTATTTTCTAACTGGAAATTTGTACCTGTTAGTCCCCTTCACCTGTTCACTCAGTCCCCCAGCCCCTTCCCTCTGGCAACCACCAGTTTGTTCTCTGGGTTTAGGAGTCTGCTTCTGTTTTTCTGTTTGCTTCCTTCTTTGTTGATTTTGTTTTTCAGATTCCACATACAACTGAAATCATATGGTATTTGTCTTTCTCTGATTTATTCCACTTAGCATGATACTCTCTAGGTCCATCCATGTTGTTGGAAATGGCAAGATTTTGTTATTTTTATGGCTGAGTAATAGTCCATTATGTATGGTGTATCTTCTTTACCCATTCATCTATTGTTGGACACTGAGATTTGCTTCTGTAATGCTGCAATAAACATAAGGGTGCACATATCTTTCTGAATTGGTGTTTTTATTTTCAAGTAGGTACCCAGAAGTTTTACCAACATATTTTGAGAACACTAGACAAATATTTTCTAAAATTTTCCTGAAATAAATTCTCAGAGTTATTTATCATCTCTACAATTTCAGGTTATTTCTTTCCCAATTTACTTTTCTGCTTATTCATTCTTTAACAAGAAGAAAAATGTATTTAGATTCTGTATCTTTCCAGTAGACTTCAAATATAGGGGAGTCTAGAATTTAGAGGAACGCTGAAAGAAAAGTAAAGAAAGACTTAGCCTCATGACTAATTAGAGTGAATGTGATTCATTCTAAGACAGCCCTTTCCCCTAAAACATCACTCATTCAGCTAATGGATTCCAAAATTTAAACAAGGGAGTTCAGTTGGCTTAAAGCTTTTTAAAATGCAGACATCATCAGTGCTGTAATTACAGACAATGGGTTAAGTCACCTCTTCAAGTGCATTAACTTATTAAGTCACTTCCTGAGAATATACTTAAAGAAAGATGAAGGCATCTAGTTACTGCTGGAATTGGAGTGGAGGAGTCAACATTGAGAGAAGAAAAAAATATCAATTCATTATGTTGTACTCCTTAAACTATACAATGTTATACATCCGTTATATCTCAATAAAACTAGAAAAAATAAAATACTTTTTGAAAAAAATTCAAATAAAAAGAGAAAAGAAAAACTTACTAACGGAAAAGCCTGAGTACACAGAAGACAAATTTTACTCCCTTACAAATTGATCCATGGAGCGTCCCAGGAAAGTCAGTCCAATACCTTTAAAAGCTTAAAATGACAGCCCTACCATTTATAAATTGAATTAGCCGTCCAGAAAGGGCTCTGAGAATGGAAGAAGTGATATGTTTGTTAGTTCCTACAGGCATTAAAATTTTTTTAAGGGAGGGGCTCTTAGGTGGCTCAGCTGGTTTAGGGTCTACCTTCAGCTCAGATCATGATCTCAAGGTCCTGGGATTGAGCCCCACATTGGGCTCCCTGCTCAGCAAGGAGTCTGCTTCTCCCTCCCTCCCTCTCTCTCTCTTTCTCTCAAATAGATAAATAATCTTTAGAAAAATTAAAAGGGTAAAGAGGTAAAAAAATAAAATTCTGGCTTTTCAAATTATCCTTTGATAGGTGCCCTAATTTTTTGAAGAAGCTACCAGATACTCAAGTTAATACACTACTGGTGTGGATATTTACCAACACAAGAAATTACGATTTATAGCATAACTATTTTTCTCATTAATATTTTACAAGATTTTCTTCCCACATGTTCTCTTAGATGCAGATCTCTGTTTCTATAAATGTCATGAGCTCATGTTTCATGGCTATTCCTTCTAATCAGCCTTCCCTTTCAGTCATTTTGAGTGAAAACCTATATGTGATCAAACTGACTTCTGGCACTTATAAAATTAGCCAAATTTTATTTCGAATATCTGTTTGAGGAATAGATCCATGGACACATTTATTTAATAACTAGAAATACCAACTATATCTGTTTGAGAAAAATCTGAGGACCACAGAACTGAGAAATCATTCCAGAAGGCTTTGCTTAGTTGTATTATCATTAACTCTTCATTTCAGTTTGTCTTCTGGGTTGGGATGGAAGAGATCATATTTTGTTGTTTGGTGTGAAAACACAAGCTTTTATATCTCCTTCTATAGATTCTTTACAGATTGAAAGAAAAGTTTCAGCTTTCCTTGCGACAAGATAAAGAGAAAAATCAGGAGATCCACCTGTCGCCCATTGCATTACAGCCCGCACAGTCTGAGGCAAAGACAGGCAACAGCATGGTCCAGCCCGAGCAAGCCCCCAAGGTACTGAATGTGGTTGTTGACCCTCAAGGCCGATACACTCCTGAGATCAAAGCTACCAGCTCCGTCTGCCCTTCTCCTTTCAAAATGAAGCCCATAGGACTTCAGGAGAGGTAAGAGCTCTTCTGTTTCCCCCTACAGGTTGTTTTCTTTTGTTTCGTTTTGTTTTCAAGAGTATTCACCAATTAAAAATGATAGAACCAGAGATGATTGGCATATTGGGTAAAATTACTCACCACCAAATGGACACAAGGAGAAAATAGACTTTCTTGTCCCCCCAAAGAATCGAGCTGTGTTACAAAGATCATTTAGTTACATCAGATTCTGTTTAGTTACTGGAGACCCAAGCCAAGGTCATCTTCAACTGCAGGACAGCTTCTATAGTCATTTACTGAGTACATTTTGAGGGCTACTAATGTAACATAATACCGTCTTCTTAAGTTGTCATCAAAACTCTAGTAGAGAGAAGGACTAGGAATAAACTTGGGGTATTTCCTGCCAAAGTCCATTGTTGGGAGTAAGGTAGGAGGAATCAATGTCATAAATCACTTTTTTATAGAGTTTTCCTTCTGCTTCCTTTGAGTAAATGAACAGTTAATATCTCTAGATCCATGCATGACATGGTTTTTGTTTCCTTACCTGCCTTTATGATGTACTCATGTTGACATTCCCATTTAAAGCATGAGCAGCCTGGGTGGCTCAGCAGTTTAGTGCCGCCTTCAGCCCAAGGTGTGATCCTGAGGTACCGGGATCGAGTCCCACGTCAGGCTCCCTGCATGGAGCCTGCTTCTCCCTCTGCCTGTGTCTCTGCCTCTCTCTCTCTCTCTCTCTGTCTCTCTCTGTCTCTCTCTCTCTGTGTCTCATGAATAAATAAATAAAATCTTAAAAAAAAAAAATAAAGCAAGGCCAATGTGGAGTGCCTGGGGTGGCACAGTCAGTTGAGCATCAGACTCTTGATTTCAGCCCATGTCATGATCTTAGGGCCTCAGGATTGAGCTCTGAGTTGGGCCCCACACTCAGCAGGGAGTTTGCCTGAGGATTCTCTCTCTATCCCTCAGCCCCTCCCCCTACTCATGCTCTCTCTCTCTCTCTCTAAAATAAATAAATCTTTTCTAAACAATAAAAAATTAATAAATAAAAGCAAAGCCAATGTATGAAAACCAAGATATGCAATGTACATAAATGGGGGGCTAATTCTCTACTTCCCCAAAATGTTAAGCAAAGCTTTCCCATAGTATTTCTTAAAATAATAAGCTTTCTGTTTATATTTAAAATACGCTTGATATGATATCCAACATTGCATGTTGGGGCAGTGGGGGAAGTGAGAAGCTCTCAAAGCGCACTCCCTGATTCATTTTCCTCTTATTTTCATGTATCTTCATTTTCTATCACTGTCCTTTTTGTTGCTTTAGTTTTCAGATCACATCTCTAAATTTTTATTATATCTCCCATAACACAGACACACACACACACATACACACGCACGCATATCCCACATTCCTTGAAAAACATAAGAATTTCAGAAGACCAAGGTGGTCATTCAGATTTTTTTGTAAGCATTATCAAAAAAACAATGAATGAAGGAGAAAGAAAGAGATTTGTTGCAGTGATCTCCAAAGTCCTATAAAGGGAGAACACTTTGACTCCAGAACAGAAGAAAAATAGAGAGCAATCAAATCTTCCTTCTTCATCCCCTAAAATACTCATTGGTTTCCATACAGATCCACATGAGTCTCCAGGTACTGTTTTCTTAGTTGGACACCACTACCTTGCCGTCTGGGCTATAGACAGGATGGAACTTTCTCCCTAAGGCCAACCCAGAGTCAGGAGAACTGGATTCCAGACCCAGCTCTGCCGTTGCTGAATTGAGTGGCTTCATATGAATCATTGGCCTATGGGGCTTCACTTTCCTCATCTGTGACATGAAGGGGTTAAACATGACTTCTTTGCTTCTTTCAGGCTCTTCTGCTTCACCCAAATTAGTTTTATACATTGATATTTGCTTCAAAGAAAACCTCAAAGCAGGTATCTGAGCATTGGTGGTGTACCAATGGCCGGATGATGATGATGACGGAAGAGATCTGCTCAGATGAAAGCAATAAGTGGTCATTTTCTATAGATGATTTAAAGGTGATAATATAACTACCTAGAAGTCAGATTAACTTTTATTATCATCATGCACCACCAATTCTAAGCCAGGCCAGTGGTTCAATCCTCTAAGTAGTACCTATTGCCAGAACCCTACCTTTGGCAGGCCACTGCTGGGCATGTTTGAATTTCAAGAGCGTGAAGTTAGGTATCTCTTTATTCATTTAAATGAAGCAAATGTTTGAGAAGGGAGAGTACAGAGGGTCTCTTACTCATCTTTATGGTTCACCTGGGGGGACTCCAGCCGAGCCGCGTGTGTGATCAGAGTCAGGTTCCCTGCCACTTGGTCTATAAACTTCCCTGTATCCCCACCCATCACCTCCCACTTCCTCCCCACCTCAGAGGAATAAAGCTATTCTGTTAACAAGGGCTTGGGGTCATTCCCTCCCAGCCCTGATAACTCCATCAATTGTCCTTCTCTTTTTCCAACTGTGCCCTCTTTGTTAATGCAAAGATGGTGAGAATGATATCAGGACTAACATGTGTTGCATATTTCACATATATTATTTTATTTCATCCTCTCTGCCTGGTCTAATTCCCTTCTCTCCTTCAGTTCAGATTGTACGCTGCGCACAGTTCAGATTTATCTTGCTGTAACACTGTTTGCATTAGATTACTCTGCTGGGTAAAAATCCTCAAAAGCTCCCCTGTGCCTGTAGACTCCTCTGTGCCTTAGGCACAGACCATCTTGCTGGGCCTTACAAGTCCTATGCTACTGGTCCCTGATCCTTCTCTCCAAATATGTTTGCCACTATCCCCAAAAGGAACCTTCCCTTCCATCCAGTCTGTTCTCCAATTGTGCTGTGTTCCTGTCCACATCTGCATCTTTGTTCACCTGGCCCCTCTTTCTGTCTCCTTCATCGATCTCTGGTCTCCAGATCCCATCCAAAACTTACCTCCTACCATTGGCCATGACACTCATCTGTACCCGTAGGGATTCTTTTTTTTTTTTTTTTTTTTTTTTAATGATAGTCGCAGAGAGAGAGAGAGAGAGGCAGAGACATAGGCAGAGGGAGAAGCAGGCCCCATGCACCAGGAGCCCGACGTGGGACTCGATCCCGGGTCTCCAGGATAGCGCCCTGGGCCAAAGGCAGGCGCCAAACTGCTGCGCCACCCAGGGATCCCCATCCTGTAGGGATTCTTAACACCTCTGAGTTCTCACATCACTGCTAGCAGTGATTTTCATTAAAGACTAATCCAGAAAGGCACTAAAACTGATTTTCAGTAGTTTGTCCTGCCCCTTCACCAGCTTGGAAGAGTCTCAAGGACAGGTATAGACTCAAGATATAGACTCAAGATACTCTCGTGTCTCTCATGATTCCTGTGACCCTGGTACATTGTGAACACCAGAAAAATATTACGGAGTTAATTAATTAATGTGCATTTGCATCTGGACATCTCATGTATTTCCAAAGAGGCTTCCATAAGAACAAACAGCCCTAATGATAAACTACAGAGCTGAGTCCTTGTGTTAATATTACCTCTGACATTCACTAAATAAGTGATCCACCATGCTAATTAAGTCCTTTGTTGTGTAGTTTTCTCAATGTACAAAATAGATTTGATAATATCTGTTCTGCCTTTTTTCAAAGGACACCATAAAATTAGCAATCAATACAAAATGGTATTTTTGTCTGTGAGAAGGAAAAGGAAATCTAGTATTCTTTTTGTTTTTGTTCCGTGATCCCATTCCATGAGCCTATAATAGGCCAGTTGTTGAACTTGGGAAACTTCAAACATCTTTTTTTTTTTTTACTGAATAGATAAAGTTGAGCCTGCCATTTGACATCATTAAATATTTTATTTTATTTTTTCATAAATATTTTTGGGACTGTCTATTGACTTACAATTTTTCTCATCCTATTTATAAGTTTATATTTATAAATTTGACCATTTAATGTAACTTAACAGCTCTCAGTATCAGATTAAATCTACTCTTATCTAACAAATGAATTCATTTCCCATGGTGAGTCCATGAATTGAAAGATACATCCAGAGGCCTGCCCCACAACGACCACATATAAAACTTGGAACTTGGTAATTCACTTGTGATGAGCAGAACAGCTTGTGCCTTGCGCAGCTGTGGCAGTTCAGCTAGACAATGTGAATGGCACAGCATGAGGCCATAGCTAGCCTCATGTCTTGTCCCTGTGTTTCCCCCTTGTCTTGTCCTGTCCCTGTCCTCCTCAAATTCCCGGCCTATCACTCCCAAGGAAACCATATACAAGCCAGTTTCCAAATGTCCAGTAAGCAAAAGATCTCATTCAGACCCTAGATTAATACAGCTTCTTCCACTGGGAAAATCGAGAACTTGTAAATATGAGTTCTTGCAAATTTCCCCTTTAGGCTACTATATGACTAACAGCCAATTTTATGGAAAGGAAATTAACAGACAGGTAGATTCACATTATTTCCTAATTTGATCTTTCACTAGGAATAAAAATGAGCAAGGACAGCTAAGGAACTGTCAAGAAAGGGTGTCTCCTTGTGACAGGGCACTCTCCCTCCCAATCAGTTAATGGGTCAGTAAGGATATGGCATTAAATGGAAGGTCTCTATCACAACTGAGGCCTGCGTGGGTCCCAAAGAGCTGCCAATATCCAATGAATAAACATTCTCTAACTTCTCTTAAACCCTACCTTAGTATGAGTTTTGGAGTTTTCTTTTGTTTTCTTTTTTTTTCTTTCTTTCTTTTTTTGGTCTGTAAATACTGTGCAAATAATGATGTTATGTAATTTTATAGGTTTTTTTAGGCTGGTCCTGGGAGATTTCTATCCAAGCTAAAAAGATGCTGCTGTAGTGGAAGCAATAAAAACATGGGCCTGACCAAGAAAATGTTGAGTGTCCTACACCTAAACTAAAAGTTTTGTTTACTGTAATTTCCTCCAGGCAAGGTGGAGTGTCCCAGCATCTTTCCCCTGCCCTCCCTAGTGCAGAAGCCTTTCAGTGTTCAAAAATGTATAACTAATTGCTTCTCAATTAATCTTCCTTTGGGAAATACAAGAAAAGGAAAGAGTGTACAGAATAGATACAACCGAATATTGGGGTACAAAGTTTACAACAATCCTCTGGAAATTAAAATCTGTATTCATGAAATAGACCCATCAATGAAAATGGAGCCAACTCCCTCGCTTTCTGTCTAGTGAAATGGAGGCCCAGAATCTTCTCTTTTAGGTATTTGGTGAGAAAGCAGAGCCTGAGACAAGGAGTCTTGTCCAAGTGATTTATTGAGAGGACGTTCTCAGGAGAAGCCTAAAGTACAGTAGGAGGAGCAGAACAGAGGAGAAGCCAAGCAAAGAGGTGGTTTCAGCAGACACCTGGTCTCACACAGGAAGCCCTGATGCCCGGGTGGTACCTCACGAACAGCCGTTCCACCTTTAGGCAAGCAGGGTGGGCATCTGTAGTCCCATGTCTGTCAACCATTGGCTCTAGGCCATCCTGGGGATGAGAGAAGCCTAACTCCATAGGCACCTCTGGCCTAGGCCACTGCCATCAGCCAAGGGTGATTCTCAAGAGAAGTGGCTCCAGTGAGCCATTCATAGCCAACACTCACAGCAGTGGGGTGGAGGACAGGCAGGGCAACAGCCTGGGGAAAGTGAAGCATGGCGGCATCACTGCACTGGCCAAGGTGACCACACTGGTCACCGCAAAGCTAGGTTTACACTCCAGGTTTCCTCAATCTTTCCTGGGATACACGTGCCAAAGAGCCTCCTTCAAAGAACCACCAGTCCTTCTAATGGAACCTGTGACCCAACACCACCAAACATTGTCAACCACCACTCGTTTGTTGTTGGTTTTTTTTAAGCCTGACGATGGGGAATCATAACATAACACCTAACAAACAACCATTTAGAAATTAATCCTGATTTAATTGCAAGTAACACCAATCAAAACAACTCAGTCATGTTTATGGACCCTTTCCCTTTTCATGCCGGATCTCATTTAATCCTCACAAGGGACTTGCTGTCTCCTCCTTATGGTGAGGAGTGGACACTCTGGAGAGTTTAAGCTACTGCCCAAATAACATAATAGTATGTTACTGGGCTTGTGAGGGTGAGAAATAGAATTTGAACCCAAGCGAATTTGGCTCCAGAGCCCGTACTCCTAACAAGTATTATATTGGAATGGGGTAGGGGGAGCACATCTTATGTTCTAAAGAAAATAACTAAAAAATCGGTTACAAATCAATGTATTTATTAAGTAGGTATATTACAGAGTATCACACTGTTATTCCTCTTAGCAAATTTCTTTTTTTTTAAGACTTTTTTATTTATTTATTCATGAGAGACACACAGAGAGAGGCAGAGACACAAGCAGGGTGAGAAGCAGGCTCCATGCAGGAAGCCCGACGTGGGACTCAATCCTGGGACTCCGGGATCACACCCTGGGCCGAAGGCAGGCACTAAACCGCTGAGTCCCCCAGGGATCCCCCCTCCTCTTAGCAAATTCCATGCTTAGCTTTCAGAATGTGTTCCAGATTCTAAACAAGTAAAACTCAGTTTTGTGAGGTAGATTCCAAACGCTCAGAGTGGAGAACCATCTCCCAGGCAATCTAGAAGCTCACGCCAGTCTAAGCCTCTCCTCCATCTGCTTGTTCCCATTCTAGAGGCTGGGTCTACCTCCTCCTAGCTACCTACTCCTAGCTACCTACTCCTAGCTACCTCCTCCTAGCTGACACGGTTGATATAATTTTAAGCTTTCTTTTCTTTTTGATCATCATATCTTTATAAAGTACTTTTATGGGGATGTCCAGAGTTGGGGAGGTCTTGGAAATATGCACAAGCCCTTTGCTGATGGTGAGCATCGAGCTCTTTTCCTCTTTATTTGTAGGACAGGCAATGGTTTGCACTTTTATGGAGGTGTGGTGGGGTTCTGAAAGGTTAGGAAAAAAAACTTTGAAGTGTTCCTTATTTAAAAAAGAAAACAATGGGATTAAGAAAATGGAGGCAGAAGTTTTAAAACCTGTCAGTCCCTGTCACAGCACCTTCCCTCTCCCACCTCCCCTTGCCCCGGGGGACCCCAGGTGGAATAACAGGAGTTTAAGTCCCACTGGGTCCTCTCCTCTGTGTCTTCCCTCAGGCCACCCATGACCCAGGCTCCTGTGTCCTGACACTCAAGCACAAAGGGTTTCTCAACATGCCATCCCCACCCATCTTTCCACACCCATGAGTCTGATCCTGGACACTGGCTTCCAGCCCTACTACACCGCCAACCATTTCCACTCCCATGATGGGGGCGGGCAAAGCCCAGCTCTTTCCTGGGAACTCTGAGAGCTATTCCTTAAGGCTCTGACCTATTTCTAGAGAAAATTATGCTTACTTCCCCTAGCTGCATCACGCTAGCATCTCTATAGGGTTCTCCCTTTTTCTGACTCTAAAGTAGACGTGGTTGTGGTTTACTGCTTAGTTCACCAACTCCCCTACCTGTGATCAAATTGGAGCTTTACTGTGAGGAGTAAGCACTAAATGCAGGGCTTTTTCAAATGAGATTTCAAGCCTTTGCTAGGGGACCACGTTCCAGATCTAGATGTACAGGTGGACAGAATTAGGTGAAATGGACTTTTTTTGTAGAAGCATCCGAATCAGGGCAGGCACAGATGATTCCCAGAGTACGTTTCACTTCCTATTTTGAGAGAGACCAGTTCTGAATTTGCGTTACTGTGTCAGGAGATTTTCTTCTTACCTTTCAGGCACACAGTTGCCTTTGGAGTCTTTTGAAATGTGTCTTAAAGCTGGAGCTCAGGGTTCCGCGATGTGCATTTTCTGGACCGCTCGGGCATGGTCTTCCTATGAACTGATGCTCTACTCCATTGTCATCAGATTTTCCAGCTATTGCTACGTGACCCCTATAACAAAACAGGAAAAACAAAAACAAAAACAAAAACAAAACACACAGATCACTCATAGCAGATGACTTTAGCAAAATTATTTTCAACTGATGGATTTGGGCTTTTTTTTTTTTTTACTTGTATATATATCACGAACGTTAAAATGTCATTTCCATTCAGTAAACCTGGTGATTATCTGGATGTCATTTAAACACGGTGTGAGGGCTCTGTTCTCGGGTATCTTCCGAAGCTGGCCTGGATGCTTCGTATTACGTGCAAATAGTGCCCTCTAGTGAGGACCTGCAGGTTGAAGCCATCAGTAGCCAGTCCCTCTAAGGAAAAGGAAGCTGGTTCTTGTTTTTGTTAAGAAAAAAAAATCCATAATGATTGTAATGTCCTCTCTGGCAGGTGAAGCATAATCTTGTTTGGCAGGTACTTTACAAAAAGGCCTCGGTGTGATGATGAAAGAGCTGTAACTGGAGAAATAACAAATTGGTGGGAACACATTCACTTGGAAGTGATGTGCTTTCTAACACTACGTAGCCTCCAGTCGTTTTCATTTCTCATACAACCCACAAGTGATTTTAAAGAGAATGTGTTATTATTATTATTACCTAATGTGGATTATAATATAGGAAGCCTTGTACTCAGGAGCCAATTTTTATGCTCAATCAGAGGTTTGAATATGAGCCGCAGTAACTGTCCACCCATCCTGGCTGGCCCACTCCTCCTTCCCCTCCTTTTGTCTCCTGATTCTCAGGTCCCCGCGTGCTGGTGTCCATAGCACAGTGCCTGACACATCCTGCATCCTCCGTGAATAGTTGCTAAATCTCGGTATGAGAAAAGGAACAAGACCTTAAAATTAGGTTAGTTTTATGGAAAGAAATATTTCAAAAACAAAGCGAAACAGATGATGTGCCCCCTTGGCCTCCAGTTGTCGGTCTGGGACACTGGCAGGTGGCCTGGGGTCACTGAGCTGCCCTCCTGGCCTGGCCTCACCCTCACGCTGCACCGCAGGGCCCTCAGGGAGCCTCCCAGAACCCTCGTGCCTCTGCTCTGAGTGCAGGCTCCAGGACGATTATGTTGTGTTTTATCTGCCATTGCATTTTGACTCCTACATTAGAGGTTTGTTACTAAACCCTTACTCAGAAGAATATCCTTCTCCCAACGGAATCCTTAGCCTACCTAAGGATCCTGAGAAACAAATTGGAATTTTTAATCCACTTTAATCAATCCGATGCTCAGAAATTTGTTGTTTGGTTGGGTTGGGGGTTTTTTGGTTTTTGTTTGTTTGTTTGTTTTTACATTTCCTTTACTACATACGTAGTTTTATATACTATTTTTACATTTGTTAAATTTACACTGAATTTGCCAACATATAGTATGACACCTGGTGCTCATCCCATCAGGTGCCTTCCTCAGGGCCCGTCACCCAGTCACCCTGTCCCCTCACC
Organism: Vulpes lagopus; assembly: GCF_018345385.1. Lineage (NCBI taxonomy): Eukaryota > Metazoa > Chordata > Mammalia > Carnivora > Canidae > Vulpes > Vulpes lagopus. Next base: position 57,059,792 of record NC_054828.1, read on the forward strand.
CACCTGCCCTTCCGCAACCCTTTGTGTGTTTTCCAGAGTTAAGGGTTTCTCAGGGTTTGTCTCCCTCTCTAATTTTTCCCACTCAGCTCCCCTCCTGTTTTTCAGTTGACTCTTTCTCATTCTCCAGGCAGTTTTCTCCAAATCCGTCCTGCTCTCCTTAAATTCCCTTCCTGCATCTCATCCATAGAAAAAAACACACACCTCTGGGGAGAAACTACCTCTAGTAGTTTCCCTGACTCGACAAATACCTTCTCTCTCTCTCTCTCTCTTTCTCACACACACACACACACACACACACACACACACACATGCACACACCTCACACACAAGTCAAATCTCCTGAGAACTCATTCTGTGTCTCCTCCCTTCGTAGCTCCACACAGATAAGGGTTCCTAAACACCGGCCGAATCACACAAAGTCAGCCTCACTCACCAGACTTAGCCTTACACATCCGTTTCCGCTCTGAAGTGTCCATCAGGTCCCAGAAAGTCCCAGGACATGGAAAACTTCTCACCTGCCATTTTATTCCTCGGTGCTTCATTTCTCCAGTCACTTTATGTGACCAATGAGTTTTAAAGTCGGCTTAGCTTGATAGGTAGGTCTTGTAAAATTAAAGAGATCTATCCTGAACCTGTTATTTCAGGACAGAAATGCATCAGAACCCTCGGGCATGAAAATCATGCCATGGAATGATTTCGTGTACATAAAATAATGGCCTAGAAATCTAAACAGAGACCTCAAATAACAAGGTTGCAGATTTTTCCAGGAGAGGCAAGACTTCTTCATCCTTGAATATCCTGTAAAGCTTTGTATGCGGGGGATTGTCCTCATTCTCGTGTTTACTTTCCTAACTGCCTTTTGAAAGTCCAGTCTTAAAAAAAAATGCTTAAAAATTTTTGTTTTTAATTTTCCCCTTTGCAGAGGGAAAATTCTTCCATCCAACTTCTTGATACAGGTGATCTTTATCATCTTGGCTGTAGCAGTGATGGCTTGATTTTCCATCCCCATTTTGTGGAAGAGTATTTTTTCCCCTTTTTAAACCAGCCTTTATAGTGTGTATTATTTCAACTTTAAACGTGTTTCATTGCCCACTCTGTCCTTACAGTTCATGGAGTGTTAAATGTATCAGAGGCAGTAATTAATAGAAAAACACACAAATTAATTGAAACAGGTCCAAAAACTGTGTGAGGGAAGGGCTTCGGTATTAGAACCAGTTCAGAGTAGAGTGAATGTGCTTCCGTTTGGGTGAGACTCAAAGAATGTAAACAGTGAAGCGTTGTGCAGACACCAGGTTTGGGGAGGAAGATCTCATGTATTTTGTTATTTGGGCAGATGGAGTCTAAGAGCTTGGTGGATGGATATTTTAGAAACGTATACAGAGATATTATTGGAATAATTCATCTCTACCAAATGTGAAATCCTTGAGAGCAGTGAGGGGCATGCTCTGCAAATATTTAAGAAGTGGTGACCCCAAGATTTCTAATTTCTAATTTATTTTTTTCTAATTTTCTAATTTAAATGGATCCTACTAGATATGACCGGTAGGGGGTGCACTGAAACAACATTATGACTTAAAAGTAGCACAATCCTTGCCTCCTTGCTAGTGACGGAAATTCCCAAGTCTGGCTTTACATCCTCTATGGTGTTACCAGCAAAATCTAAGCTGGCAAGTGTCTCATGAAATCTCTAGAATGGTGTCAGTAGGAACCTCCCTGAAGTATGTTTAATGGTTACACTTCATTCAAGTACTTTTATCGCCCTCAGGGTGGGAGGATAGGCACAAAATTGAATGGCTTTAGAATGTCAAGGTCCTGAATATATTAATAATTAGTAAAACAATAAAAATAATAAAACATGGCTTAAAAGTGGCCCCACACTTTTTTTTTTCTGTAAATCATTGTGACTCTTCAGAATACTAAACTGTGTAATTCAGTGAACTGAATTGTAGACTCCTTGGGATAAGGTATCTTAACACCATTAGTGTTCTTATTGTCTATCAAGGTGCCTGGAGCACATTAGACCTTAATAAAGGCTTCATCCCTTCCCACATTCCCACTCGGGGTTGGTGGCCGCGGTCATGATGGGCATGGGGACAGACTGGAAACAGGTGACGGTACTAGATTAGAACTGGGGGCTTCTTGAAAAGTCAGACATGCAGCATTTCAGAGTTGAGAGGAAACTGAGAGCAGTGGCTCCTAAACCTCATTTCACCTCCGACTCCCCTGGGAAAACTACAACATTTCTAAACATTCTTCTAGATAGTAACATGTCTGGATAGAACTTCTATTCCCCCATCTAGATAGTATTTCTAGATAGAGAATATTCTAGAGTCAAACTCAAAAGTTTAGCCTCAGTAGCTCTGGGGGAGAATTGGGGAGATAGAAGCAGATATAAATATATAGATATATGTCTATACACGTGATAGATACATATTGATATATACATATCTATTTAAAATATGCGTATATTTAAAGTCATGCATATAATCAAACATATACTTAACTGCCTATGTATGTTCAAATACACTTAAATTACTCTATTTTATATTTCTATATTTAAATTACTTGTATTTGAGAACCACAATCTTAGTGGTCCTGGCCCAGGTCCCAGGGATGTTCCTGTAATTCTGCAGCTAGCAGCAGGGCCTCTGATGTGAAAGAAGCGGGCACACCCGTTTCTGGAAACAGAGCCCTGAAACTGAAACAACTCATCAGGTGCAAAGCTGAAAACTTTTCCAGTGATTGTCTAAAGTCCCTTTCGCTTTTAACCCCAACAGCTGGTCCAACCACCCTTACTTGCTTGCTTAACACAGGGTTCCTGAGGATGGACTTTTCTAAAATGATTAGGATTACAAGATGTGACCCCTTTGTGTTTTACTGAGGAACTGGGAACAAAAAGTTAACCAACGTGTTTACAAAGAACTGTAAATCCTCGGGGAGCCATCTGTCAGCACTGGGTTATTCAACCATAGGATTGGAGTCGGCCTGGTAGCTCGTTGTAGATTTTTCCACATTTTGATCTAAATCAGTGGTTTTCTGCTGTGTCCCCAACAAGGCCCTGGGGAAGACTTAGGCTAATGGGGCCTGCCCTTCTCAGACTCTTCAATGAGTTCAACTCTCCGTGCACTTGTTCTGCTTCCTGGCCTTGCTGGGAAGGTTTTCTTTTCTTTCTTAATCGGGAGCCCCCAATTTTGAAAAGAGTTTTAAGATCACAATTGTTTCCTCAAGATAGGCTTGCTCGGGATAAACCTCTGGATAGAATCAGGGGCCTGAGGGGAAATACAGGCTAGTACGTGTGTCTTCCTCATGCTTCGGCAGTTTTGTGCAGAGTGCATCGATTGCCCTGTTTGGAAGCAGCTTTCATGAGACTCTTTTAGTGCAATTCCTCTGTATTGGTGCAGTGAGGTACCTATAATTCCCCTCAGTGCATCTGAGACATCGTTAGGGCTTCCTAGGGCTGTTTATGACAAATATAAATCCAAAAATAATTCCTAGAAAAGCCATTGCTTACTCTCAGATACATTGTTCATGGGCCGTTTGGAGTACCTGATCACAGAACAAGAGCATCTGCTAACTCCTTGTAGAAATCCTATTAATTTTTCTTGTGCAGTTCTTTACAGAGTAACTCTGATGTGTTGTCTATTATTTATGCTTAGAAGTTAATCAAGAGGTTATGTCACTCACTCAATGTCACCTAACTGACCGTGGGAACCTCCAGACCCCGAGCTATCACTTTACATACATTTCTAAGCTCTTACATTTCTGTCCATATTTGAAACTTGATTTTTCCCTTAAAATGTCTTGCTTATGGTAGGTACATATTAGGTATTTGTTGCACCGAATTGGATTCTTGATGAAATTTTCTTGAATTAAGTTGACTAAAGTATAAGCCAAAGAAAAGAGTAAGCAGATGAAAAAGGAAAAGGGGGAAGAGGAGAAGGAAAGCGAGGAAGAGAAAGAATCATTCTTTACTGGGTGTTAGCTTGGGGCTCCTGGACGATCTCCCACAAAGTTAGATCGAAAACATCACGTCATCATGAACTTTCTGTGATGTGAGTCTACACAAGAAGCAATATTTGACTGTGATTGTCCTGTGTTGGCCTGGTCAGGCATTCGAAAGGCTCTTTCTTGGCAAAGAGTTTGCCTTTAACAGGAGCTATGCTAGAGATCTGAGTGTGAACCCATTCATCCTAGAACTTGACAAATAGTCTAGAAATAAAGTCCTCATCTGGCCTCTCTGTGTCATAAAATCAGATATTTAAGCCTTCAATAGTTGGGAAGGGGAACAGTAACTAGATTAAGCATTGCTTTGTCATTATTCTAAGAATAATCACCTGCCCTGAATGCTTTTCCATTCCTTCCCTCTATCTTCTCCATCCTATTACAACCATTTGTTCTACAAGGACAGTTGTCAGTTCATAAACTCACTCAACTTGGCTATGGGTACTTTTTTTTTTCAATATTCAGTCCCCAAATCAATAACTGGGGGATCTGAATTTTTCATCCACATTCTGAATTCTTCAGTGACAGAGTGTAAGAACAGAGCATATTGAGAAGAAAAGCCTTAGATTTCCTGACTAAAATATAACTGCCTTTCCTCATTTGGAGGATAATTTTACCCTATTGTGCTTTATTTATTCTTAGTAGAACTCACAGGGATTGTTTTCAGGATAATGTCAGGGTAATTGTTCAAAACTGAGCTATGGGCCAACCCAAGGGCATTCTCCTGGGAATAGCTTGGCTAAAATGTACAAAAGATCTCTCCTCTTATCAAAAATATTTCTCCTTAGACATAAAGATAAGTGAGGAAAGGTTTGACATGAGATAAAAATAACAATGAAATAAGTCAGTGACTAAATGCCTTTTGTGATCTTCGTACAAGGAGGGCAACTAAATTGTCTCCTGGCCTTATGTCTTCATGCTCATTTTATAAGAGGGCGATCTAGAATCTGCCTTCTGAGCACTGCAAAGGGAGGCCTTCTACACCTTTCCTTTCTCGGTGAGAGTTGGCCATGAGGCAATACCAAATGTTGGTAAATATGAGACCTCGATGCTTCTCGAGCTCTTACAAATTTTTGACGATTTCTTTTTCTTACGTAGGGGAAGGGAGGGGGAGCGGGAGGAGAGGGAATCGTAAGCAGTCTCCCTGACAAGTGCGTCCTGAGCCCCACGGGGGGGCGGGCGGGTGGGCAGCTCCATCCCACAACCTTGAGACCATGACCTAAGCTGAAATCAAGAGAGGGTCACTTAACCAACTGAGCCGCTAAAGTGCCCTTAGATTTTTGTCAATTTTTAATGAACTCTACGCGTAACATGTTCTTCTTGCAGAAACTCTGAAAGCATATTTAAGCCCAAACAAAACCGCAGGAGTTCTCTCGCAGCCAGTCTGACCCCCAGAGACAAACTGCCACCGACTTTTAGTGAAGACTTTCATGCACACACGTGCCCTGCTGGCTTACCACACGTACGCGTGGCTGAGGACAAGGCAATAACCGTGTGCACAGACAGCAACCGTGGTCCTTAGAGGATGGGAGCAGTGGGGCTGCGGGGGGCACAGGGGAGCCGTGGCCATGGCCATGACCTTGTAGGAGCTGGGGCGCTCACAGCAGCCAGGCCCATGGTGGCCGGGACATGGGGGCAACTGTGCTATGAGTAAAGCCTGGTGGGGGGACGTGGCTCCCACCGGGGGCCCGATTTTGTCCCGGTTATTTTAGGTTTATCATCTGCATGAATCCTCGCAATCATCCCCCAACTAAGCCCACTCAGTGTGCGCCCATCTTCCAGATGCGAAAACTGAGGTCCATGGAGGCCGAGTCACCTGCCCGAGATCGCACAGTCGTAAGGTGCAGAACCTGGGCAGTGTGACTCCAAAATCCACTCTTAACCATAAGTTGCTGGTAAAAAAGGATCATCTGTTCTGCAGATGTTTTTCTCCCCTGTTGTGTTATTCCTCAACGACTTGCCACGACTCCACCTCTACATGTGGCGCATTTAACGTTTTTTAGAGTCTCCACGAACTCTTGAGAAAGAAAGGGCAAGTGACCACGCTGCTCGGTGTGTGGCTGCCCCCCATTTGGGGCCCCCACGGGCCTCGATGCTCCCGAAGGCCCTGTGACTGCTGAATCAGGCAACAAGAAATCAGCCTGGAGAACCCACGCTCAAGGCAGGGGGCTGTGTTGGCCAACGCGCCGCTGGGGTGGGACTGCGTTCAGCGCCCACGGCCAGAGCAGCCAGGGGCTTCAGGGAAACTGTAAAAACAAACCAAAAAAAGGAAAATGTTGCCGCTCTGGCTCGGTTTTTAAGTCTCCTGTGATTTTAGATTTTGCAAGCTTCGGTTACACCTTACACCTGGGACATGTCACCTGGGTGCATCCCCGGGCCCGTCCTTGCGCGAAAGGTGCCCTCTGGAGCTGGACTCCAAGGTAGTGTCAAAACTGAAACAGAAGTCCTCTCCAGAGCATTCGAAAACTGTTCTCTCTTGAAGGATGGGAAATACTGAGTCTTGGGCAAGACGCATAAGCCCCGTCCTAAGTGTGAATTCTCCTGTCCTTTCCTAACGACCTCAGGGCCCGTGCCACACGTGGCAACATTCGAAGTAAATAGGCTGCTCGAAGTAAATAGGCTGCAAATATGAGATAGTTGTAAGGGAAAAAAGCGACCTCCAAAGTTATCTCGGGACTTTTCTGCCCAGGGTTCCAAGCTGAAGTTTTGATGACATGGCTTGATTTAATTTCCACGTCTCTTATCTGTAGTTGATTCTTGTTACTGCAGTTGCTACTGGTTTTTGACTTGTACACAGGAAACCAGTGCCAATCAATTTTGTTCCCATGGTGACAGGAAACCCTGGTTGGTCAGATGTTGATTGTGCTTGCTATTCATGCCCCACCCATCGTATTTTCTTCCCTTTTGGCTGAACTTAAGACAAATTAATCAGTGGTCGACATCTGGCAGACAGTTTGGGTGTCTTCTCAGTGATTTGTTGACCTGCACAGTTAAAAAGTAAAACTCCAGGGCGTGAGACTTGCAGACACTAAATATAAACGCTGCCGGGGGTCCCTCCTAAGGTTTTGCGGGAAAGGCCCATCCTTGAGCTTTTTTCACTCAAAAAAAAGTGTGTGTTTTTTCTCAAGTAATGAAACATCTGTTGAATGAACAGTTCAGCTGATTCACAAGGTTGAGGGGCTTAGCCCAGCTTATTGGGAATTCCAGATACAAAGCGTGTGACGGGGACAAGGAAAGGCTCGGAGAATGTTAAGCTTTTTAACAGGTCTCTGCTGTTTGTAATTCCTCGGTAGCCACCTGCGTGTTTGCTTCCTCGGTGTGTTCCCATTGCACATAAACATGCCCCTTACCACTGAGCACTCTGGAAGCCAATGTCCTAACCCGGAGCGGGACAAAGCCGGCAACTCAGAATTGAAATCGAAGCGTAAAAACTCAAGCCGGATGACCTTCCCATCCCTCGAAGCCCAGCTTCTCTGGAGCCTCCTCTTTCAAACTCAGTTTAGGACTCCATAAAGAGAACTATTGTACAACTGTCTTCCTAGGCTTGCGGACTATTCTCAGAAGTCATCGGTTCTAAAGACAGCGGGACTATGATATAGGTCTGATTTTATCAGGCCTACCGATAGCAAAGATCATGAGAAATGCAAAGCAATGTGGTGGAGGGATTTTTTGGCCTTTTTTTTTTTTTTTTTTTCTGTATAGGAAGACGAAGGAAGGTAACAATACAGGAAGGTGAGATTAAGATAAACCTAAAAAGGGCAGGTATGTTGGACCGGATAGGCTTTTCCTGTTCCTAAAATGTCTTGTGTTCTTACACAGGAAAAGCATTCTTACTCACCCAAGGCATTTGCAAGTCCTAGGCACAAGACCTAAAAGTGCCCTGGGTTGTGGTGGTAAGAAAGCAGGAAAGAAGTGGGTGGGACGGGAAGCAGCCCTGGTGAGTCCATAACCAGGATGAACTTCCCAAAGGGCAGAAGAGTGTTGGACCATTTATTCATCTGCGTCTCCTTTATTTTGAGAACCGACTCTGCTGCTTTGTTCCTTCTCCGTATTTCCCACACCAGGATTTGAAGACATTTAGAACAAGGGTCAACTCAGGGCGTAGAATCACCGAAGAGTCGGTCGGTGTGCTCGTGGAGAGCTGGCACTCCTTGCGGATTCCAGTATCATCCCATCCGACAACCCTCCCAAAGATTTCTTCCCTTGCTGGATTCACTGGGGTTGGGGCGGGGGAGGGGAGGTTGATCCCAAAGGAGAGGCCAGGTCCGTGAAACTGAACTGAGATTAAATCGCTAGAAGATTGCAGAGTTTTGGATCCTCATATTTTGCAGAGCCATGTAGCAGAAAACCCCAAGACATTAAATAAATATGTTAGGCCATCAGGGAGACCTGGCATTGGCCAAGGCCCTTTAAAAAAACCTAGTAGTGACCCCAAATCCAGTCCGGCAGCCAACCTGTAATGCATTGAAAATGTAACCTATAAAAGGCATTTAATATTCTCCCAATTTCTGCCTCATTTTAGTTCTTTAGATTTGCATGATGGTGTATATGGACGGGAGCAGTCCCCTGTGTGCCACTCTTCTTTCCACCTGTGAGCCCGGTGCAGTGGAAAGGAGGACACCCCAAGGCCGTGGCTGCCACTTGTTAGCAGCAGGTGGCCCCCGCGAGATGCTAGCTGGGATAAATGAGCGTCTCTTCCTGGGCAGCATTTTGACCATGTGCGACGTCAACTCTGACTGTAACCCAAACTGTTCCTTTGGTTCTTTAGCATCATCCCTAACTTACAAAGCTGAGAGCTTCGGGATATTTGGCAGTAGCACGCGTAAGCAAGTGCTTCTGCAGGGCGTCCCGAGGAGTAGGGATAACAATGGGTAAATGCCTGCAATGCAGCTTCTATCAGGGACATATGGCAGGCCTGTTTTTCTGGATGATCTTGTTAATATAACACATGCATTTTAAATAACTAAACCTCTCTTGGCATGCCCAGAATAGAAAGCATCAGGGCTACGAAGCAGCTCTCTATGTAAGCAAAACCTATCCAGTGAAGAACCAGATCTGAGCTTTAATCTGAACCCAGACAGAAAAAGTTGTTAGACCAAAGATAAGAGGAGGGAGGAAGTAAGGTCATTTGGGGGCGTATTTTGATATAGGATAACATCCCAAGGCCTAGTATTGGTTCCAATAAAAAAAATTTACACACACAGAAAAAGTCCCAGAATAACTACTACTCTGTATAGAGAACAAAGAACTAGAAAAGCCTTGATATACCTCTGTGAATACTTAACATCCACTGAGCAGCTGCTACGTGTCAGGTGCCTCACAAGATGCATTATGACGATGTAACAGGAGTTTCTCCTCATAACCACCGCAGGGACGGAGATTTTAGGATCTTCGCTTTCGTGATGAGAAAACTAACAGATAGACATTTAAGAAATGCCAGGGAGCCCGTGGGCTGCACAGTCGATCCCAGGTCTGTGTGCTAGAAAAAGCTCCCGCCTCCTCCAGTCTCCACCACCCCTGACGCCCTAGACCCTCTGTGGTTCTGCTCCAGCCTCGGGTACAGATACATGCTTACGAAGATGGGTGTCCATAACGACACTGCACTCACTCAGGCTTGTCAGAGGAAAAGCAGACGTGTTCTCTAAGATCAAATAATTTATTTGGCCAGCCTAAGGGGCGCAAACCCATCCCACCTGGAGGAGAGCCGCCGGTGCCCCCTGCCTCCTCTAGATGGCACCTGCGCGCCGCTGACCGATGGAGATACTCAGGGTCAACAGCAGGTTGGGCTTTTGCTGTTGGTGCGAAGGAAGACATCTGAGCAGTTGGGTTTCTCTGTTCCCCCAAATCCTGCTGGAGATACCTGTTGCCATTTTCAGATCTAAAGCCAAATCAGGTAGACAGGGGAAGGGCCACATAACCATCTGAAGGCTGACGAGGAGTTGCAGAAACCTCCCTTCCCAGAGATCCCTTGTCATCGGGGATGATGTTGGTTGTTCAGACAGCAGGCGCCCTCAACAGGGCTTCCGAGCTCCCGTGTCCTGGGCCCTGCAGAAGAGTCTTCTTAGAGCTCAATCACAAAAGGCTTCTTTACTTCTTCTTGGTTGCCAGTGTTAACGATTTAATAGACCCAGACACAGGAGCCATAGGATTTGGGCGCTTCAGCCTTTGCAGTGTTTATTCTAGACAAGAAAGGATTTGTTGCTCTCTTCCCCCACCCCCACCCCCGCCAAAAAAAAAAAAAAAACAATAACACCATTGACTCCAGGAGCTTCAGAAGAACCATTAGGATTTGTAGTGAAAATGGATTTCTTGGTAAAGCACTAAAGGTGGGAGAACTTCACTGCAGGAAACGGCGGGGGTGAACTCGGGGTGTCCACAGTGCTCCGCGTGCATCTTAGCAGGCCAGCCCAGGAGCTAACTGGCAGTACATCAGAAAGTATGATTATGAGGGAAAGCTGCAATGGCCCTCGTGTCAGCTGTTTTCCTCCACAGGATACTGAGTGATTCCTGTCCCAACCAGATACTGATTACTTAAAGCTTAGCCCAAGAGTTCTTGTCAAAAACGATTTCCGTAGTATATTTTGACTTGCTGAGGTCTGAAGAACTTTTGGAATTTGTTAGGTGTGGGCCTGAACTCCAGGAATGGGTCAGTAGTATTTGGTTAATGAACTCTATCCGTTTGTACAGATTGTCTTGAACACCTCATTTTTATCTCAGTTCGAGTTCTCTGGATGTTCTTATCTGACGTGTAGAAGTTGTGGTGGAAAATGTGTGCATTGATCATTCAGACAAGGGAGAGTAAAAAAAAGAAAGTTCCCAGGACTTACCTTCACATTGTTTTATACAATATTTCAAACATACGTGACCTGCTGTAAATGCTTCAGCCCACAAATTTATGTGTTCTTCGGTTTCCCCCTGAGACTTGCATTTTCTTAAGTTTCTATAAGAAACTGTTTCTCATCTACAATACAGGTAAACTCAAAATACTTGAATTGTTGAAGGCTGTTTGTTAGAAGGAGTAAATTTCCTTCACGTGAGATACACAGAATTTATGTAACAGCCAACTTTTCGAACTATTCTACACCAAATATTCAACCTAGAATGGTAAGATTCAGAATGTGTGTCTGTATACAAAGCAGTGGGCCATGAAGTCATTTTTATTTTATTTTATTTTATTTTATTTTATTTTATTTTATTTTATTTTATTTTATTTTATTGAAGTCTTTTTTAAAAACCTTTCTTAGACATATAACTACTAGTGTTAAGGCTTACCGTACTTGGTTGTTTCATATGTCCAGCAGTCAAAGAGCAATTCCCAAAATAACATAGAATGGAATATTCAAATCAAAATCACAGATGTTTAAAGACGCACTTCACCCTGAAGTCAGACATGGAATTTGAGCAACCTTTCAAGTACCATGATTATGTGAGATTTAAAAAAAAAAAAAGTTATTTTTCATTTCTTAGCATGGATCCCTATCCATATCAGAAATCAATAAGCATTCTTACAGGAAAATCCCTGATGAGTTATTAGGTTTTATATTACAATTGTTTGGTACGTAATAAAAGCAAATATGATTTTTTTTTCTATTTGGAATCAGTAAAAACATGATAAAGAGAACAAATAATTCATTTGTAATCAGTCTTGAAAATCTCTGAGTACTTCATTCTTATTTCCCTTCCCACATCTACAAATCTCGGCCATGAACAAAAGAAAGGCATGGATGCAGAGAAGGAATTGAAAATTAAGTCAATTATGTCTCGTTTCAGTGGAGTGGCTAAGGCATTCTGTAGATAGGGGACATGTCCTGTATTTAATGATTTTGTCCTGCATCCTGTACTGACTTTGTCAGGATGCCGTAAATGTCCTGTATTCCGCTTTTTAAATTAAATCACAAAAATTGGCAGTTCCAGCTATCTTTCCAACCTAACTGGGCATCCTCTATTTCTATTTGCTAAATCTGGTGACTCTGCACCTTGTCATCCCCATGAGAGTCTTTTAGGAGTTAGATTCATTCGTATATTTCTGAAGTCCACTCTTATCATCAAATATGACCATTTTCAGGATGAAATGTCACTGGTACAGCTTAAGACCACTTACCACACTCAGATGACAGAGTTAGTTGGCATTTAAGATTATTGTAGGCTTCTAGCCTCCCTTTACCTGAAAGGCGGGTTAATCTATATACATGGGTATGTTTTTCTTGTTGATTATTCTGTTGTTCACAGAAACATGTCCTGGAGATTTAAAAAAAAAAAAGTCATTATTGAATATTTCAGAGTTTGAATTATCTAGATGAATGTTAGGATTTCTATGTTGAGGTCTCTGGTAAGAAGAAATAATTAATTAACTTATAAAATGATATCTGAAGGAGAATAGTTTGTTAGAGAAACAGGGAATATTCTTGTCACCGTTGTTCAAAAGTCTGCTTTTACATATTCTCCACTGCCATCTGCCTTGGAGAAGTGCTGTTGAATATATTAAATTTAGAACATTTTAATTTTGTCTTTACAGCTATAGACATCCTTTGGATGGCAAATTCTTATAGTGAAAACTTAATGATTATCAGTTGTGTATCTAGAAGGCAGATTGAAATGGCTTCCATGGTAGACAACTAAAATGTCATTTTAAAGGACCTTTCATAAATAGTGATTATACAGTAGATATTCTCTTGGCACCGTGTCAGATGCTTACCATCTCGTGTACTCAAAGCAGCTAAAAGAAGCTGCCACATCCATACCTAAGTCTAGATAATCAAGACCATGGTCTCAAAGTGTGTGTGTTCACGCCAAGGAATATGGGGAATGGTCCACTCTGATGTAGAAAAAGAAATTAGAAAAGTCATTTATATTTATTTTTATCTTGTCCTTTCCTGCTTCCAATCTTATAAATGTTTTACAATTTACATAATATATAAGTAAAACAGAATGTGTATGCAATCTATAAAAAATAAACTTCAGTGGAGATGCACCTACTTTTTTTTTAACCAAATAAGAGAAAAAAATGAAAATTACCAATAATTCCATGAAAATGAAGGTAGATTTAGAGTCCAGATATAGTAGAACCAGTCCAGATATATTATAGTGTGATCGTAATTCCAATATTCTAGTAATGCTATCCTTAAAGTCTTAGAAGCTGGTAAAGAGGGAAATAAAAGAGGTAGAGGTTGCTTTGTGTAATGTCTTAAATAACAAAGAAAATTTACTTTTGCCATACTTGGTACATAGTAGAAGTTTATATTGATTATACCTCTCAAAATTGTTCCTTCAGATATATTTGCACAAATAAACAAAGATAGAATTAAAAAATATCCATTGCAACATTGTTTGTAATAGCAGAAAGAACCGGAAATAAATAAATATCTATCGTTAGATATTTATCAATACAAATATGTCATCATAGATTTATTATTTATAAAATATACATTGTTTACTCTAATTAGACAAGCTTTCCAATACATAATGTAAAAACTATAAAACTCTTAGAAAAAAAACTTGCATGGGACCCCTGAGTGGCTCAGTGGCTGAGCGTCTGCCTTTGGCTCAGGGTGTGATCTCAGGGTCCCTGGATCAATCCCCATGTCGGGCTCCCTGATGGATGGGGAGCCTGCCTCTCCCTCTCCCTGTGCCGCTCCCCCTGCTTGTGCTCTCTCTCTCTCTCTCTGTCAAATAAATAAATAAAATCTTTTTTAAAAACTCTCAAAAATAAAAAGACAAAGACCCAGTTTAAAAATGAGTAAAAGATGTGAATAGATAATTCTGCCTAGAAGATGTGCACATGGCCAGTAAGCACATGAGAAGATGCTCAGCATCCTTAGTAATCAAGGAAGTGCAGTCAAAACCACAATGAGATATGACTTCGCATCAACTAGGATGACTTGAATCAAAATTACGGGTAATAATGAGTATTGGCAAAGTTGTGGAGACTTTGTCCGTTGCCCATGGGAATGTAAAGTGGTGCAGCCAGACTTTGGAAGGATATTTGGCAGTTTCTCAGAAAATTAAATCTGGAGTTTCCATACGACCAATGACTTCTACTGCTAGATGTTTTTTTTTTTTTTTAATTTTTTTTATTTATTTATGATAGTCACAGAGAGAGAGAGAGAGAGAGAGGCAGAGACATAGGCAGAGGGAGAAGCAGGCTCCATGCACCGGGAGCCTGATGTGGGATTCGATCCCGGGTCTCCAGGATCGTGCCCTGGGCCAAAGGCAGGCGCTAAACGACTGCGCCACCCAGGGATCCCTGCTAGATGTTTATCAAGAGAAATAAACATACGGCTACACAAAAATGTGTACACAAATGTTCTTAGCAGAATTATCTGTAATAGCCAAAAGTGGAAACAATCCGAATGTCCACCAACTGATAAATGAATAAATAAATATGGTATATCCATAGAATAGAATTTACTGCGCCATGAAAAGAAGTGCACTCGTGATAGATACTACAACGTGGATAAACCTTGACAACATGATGCTAAGTAAAAGTCACCAGACAGAACTGGTCATATGTTTTACGATTCCATTTATACGAAATGTCCAAAATAGGCAAATCTACAGACACAGAAAGTAGATGAGTGGTTTCCGAGGACTGAGAAGAGGGAGGAACAGAGGGCAACAGCCCGTGGGTAGGGAGCTTTTTTTATGGGCCAAGGAAAATGTTATAAATTAGCTGTTACGATGCTTACACAGCTCTGTGATTATACTAAAACACTTTAAAAAGGTGAATTTTGTGATATGTAAACTGTCTCAATAAAAAAGGGAAAAGGCATTGATAACATTAATCTTATATCAAAATGTTGGCTGTTTCTGGAAAATTAGTGGGACATTGCTTCTGGCATTTTTTCCCCCACTTTATTTGATTTGGTTGAAACATGCTAACTTAGAACCTTTTTATTTATGGAAAAGCAAAGGAATATATTTCCTACAGCAAGCATAAAAGTGTCCTCTCCATGACAAATTTCAGCTCACTCTTAAAAATGTGTATGTCATTTTGCATTCCAGAAATTTTTCTTTTTTTCTTTTTTTTTTTTTTTTTACCAGTCCATCTGCTCCTTGGCCATTATATAGGTGATAAAACGCACTATCCAAAGTAGTAAGGATTCTTTACTCCGGAATGCGTGATATCTGCATTTGAGTGAATGGCCATTTGGTTTTCAGGGTGATCCTGAAATTATTCCATCTGACGGTGGGGAAGAGAAAACCCAGAAATAAGAGTGAGTTACTACAAATGGCATCAGATCAACAAATCCCTGTCACTTGAGAGGAAAGACTTATTTTAACTACTGGCAACTATGTTTAATAATTTCTATTTAAACATCTCTCCTTGTACAAGGCATCACTGATAACATGATTATGTATTTACGTTGGCAAAATGTGATCATGGCAATCAAATCAAGCGCCACTCTCTTCATTTATCGCTAACACTCTTCCAGGTAATTGAGGCCTTCCTTCCATCTGAGAAGTGATGGTATTTTAGATACAGTCCGTGGCCACAGAGTAACCCAGCAAAGTCATTGACTCTTCTCTGGCCAAAGGAAGAAACTCCCTACTCTGAAATTCCAAGGTGAAAGGTCAATGACTTGAGAAGGCAACCTTCATCCTGGTTTATTCCTAAAGTGTTCTAACAGACCGAAGCCTGTAACTGCTTGCTGGGTGGTACACTTTTTTTTTTTTAATGTTGATTTTTAAATTTTATTTATTTTAAGTAGGGTCCACGCCCAACGTGGGGCTTGAATTCACGACCCTGAGATTAGGAGTCGCATGCTACCTACTGCACCAGCCAGGCACCCCCTGGGTGGGACACTGTTAAGTGGACCCTGAACAAACACAGGAGTGTGTATTTAAATAAATTGGTGTTCTTGGATAAACATTTGGAGAAACCGGATACTGTAGATTTTCACAGTCTGGACTGAGTTCATTTAAGGTAAAGGTAGAACTTGCTGTGCACTAGTTGATGACTTCAGATACCTACCGCTTACATTCAGGAAGTGAGGGACTTCTAGAAGCTTTCAGATAGGTATTAAATGTAATTACTTTTTAAAATATCTAATTTTTCTCCATAAACGTGGACATTTTCTTTCTGAAAATTTAATTTTGTAAGTGTTCCTCTCTAATGACTTAAAGGAAGTTCAAGGATTTGGTACAAAACGCTGTACCCTTAAAAATTAATACATAATCTCTACTCCTATGACTTCTTAGGCATGACTCTACTCTGTTCCATGACAGGCTACATCATATTCAAACCATCTCTAGGGGTTTTTTCTTTCCTTAAAGACTGTCACGTCTCCAAGACCAGAAGCCATGTCCTATTAACCTTGGCTGCAACCATCTCCTTACATGTTTTCTAGAAAATAGTAGGTGCTCAGTAATTGCTTATGGTTGCACTGATTTCATCACAGCTTTGAGGTTAGAATGAAGTCTTGGGAATCATGCTACCTCTATTACTGTTTGACTTTTGATGAATTCCTTAACATCTTTAGTTTCTCCATATATAATATAGGAAAAATCATAATACGTTTTTCTTTTTTTTTTTTTCAAAATTTTATTTATTTATTCATGAGAGACACAGAGAAAGAGAGAGAGGCAGAGACACAGGCAGAGGGAGAAGCAGGCTCCCTGCAGGGAGCCCAAAGTGGGACTCTATTCCGGGTCTCCAGGATTACACCCTGGGCCGAAGGTGGCGCTAAACCACTGAGCCACCTGGGCTGCCCCGTTTTTCAAAAATTAATGTAGAAACAAGTAAACTACTTAAAAAAAAAAAAAAGATTTGATTTATTTGACAGGGAGAGAGAAGTAGCTCCCCCTCCACAACAGTGGGAGCTCAATGCGGGGCTCCATCCCAGGACCCTGGAATCGTGACCTGAGCCAAAGGTAGACGCTTCACCAACAGAGCCACCCAGGTTCCCCAAGTAAACTACTACTTGCAAGCTCAGCTTAATCAGTGTTAAGTGCTATTGTCATCATCATCATCATTGTCATCATCATTAGTAGCACTTATTCATTACTTTGCAATATTACATTACATTATTACTACATAACTAGCCCCTCAGCCCCTTCAGGGGCGTGGGCACCCTTCATCCTAGGGCCAGCTGAGTGCTGCTCCAGGAGTTGAGCTAAGTCAGCACTCTTGCCTGACTCTAGTTAGAGAGATGATACAGTCAGTAAAAAATCAATGCTTTCTCTTTTCTTCTGCTCTTTTCCTGCACTGTTTCCCAGCACTTACCCAGAGGGGCAGAAATGAGAACATTTGCACTCTGACTGCAAACATATTAACAGGAAGAGGTTCCCCCATGAGCTCTGAGAGAAGAGAAGACACCCTTACAGGTTTCCGGTGTGTGTGTGTGTGTGTGCAAAGGGATTTTAATTAAATTTAATATCTAATCTGAAAGACTGAGAACGTACATTGAAGGAAAAGCAATGCAGGTCATCACAACAACTCAAAGATGTATGAAGAAAATTTGTCACCATGGTTACCTTTACTAAGAAATCTGCTGCCTGTTTCTAAACAGGCAGAGTGATACAGATATATGGGATCTTGAGCTGCATGATATTTTCACTCATGAAGCCCATGGTGAGACTGGCATGCGTTGTTCTTATTTTGTAAGATATTTTCTCTAAAATCTCTGCTGTGTTATGCAAACACATACATGTGTTGACTACAAAATTTTCCGTCGCTGCCCCACAAGTAATCAGAGCTGCCACTGTCCCTGTAGCTATGCATATATTCCAGTGAAGCTTTATAGCTCTTATCATTTCAAAACAGTCTCTCTGGAAAATATTTTCAGTACTTCTGGCCCATTCTTTTCATTTCTTTCTCTTTCTCTTTCTCTCTCTCTCTCTCTCTCTCTCTCTTTCAACAATCAATAAAACTTTTATTAAACTTGTAATGAATAGGCATTTTATTATTAAAATTATGTGATAAAAAACAAAGATTGATTATAAGGTCTTGACAATTTTTTTTACCACTCTAACTCTGGAACTTTTTCACCACCCCATACCTGTTAGCATTCACTCCCCAGTTCTGACAACTACCAAACTTGCTCTCTATCTCTAAGGATTTGCCTATTCTGGACATTTCATATAAATGGAATGATGAAATATGTGGCCTTTCGTGTCTGGTTTCATTTACTTACTGTTTTTAAGGTCCATTCATGTGGTTGCATGTATCAATACTTTGTTCCTTTCCTCGGCTGAATATTATTATGCTGTGTGGCTTTACCACATTTTGTATATTCATTCACCAGTTGATGAACATTTGGGTTGTTTCCACTTTGAGCAATTATGAACAATGGTGCTATATAAACATTCACATACAAGTTTTTGCATGGATATAGGTTTTCATTTCTCTTGGATATACATCTAGGACTGGAATTACTTGGCCATATGGTAACTATAGGTCTACCTTTTTGAGGAACCACCAAACTGTTTCTCCAAAGCTACTATACCACTTTACATTCCCACCAGCAATGTATGAGGGTTCCAATTTCTCCATATCCCGACCAACATTTGTCATTGCCCATCTTTTTCATCATAGTCATCCTAGCAAGAGTGAAGTAGTATCTCCTTTTGGTTTTGATTTCATAATGCCTAATGAGGTTGAACATCTTTTCTTATTTATTCTGAGTTCTCAAGTCTATTCCATTGACCTATATATCTCTTCTTGTGCCAATGCCATATTGTTTTGGTTAGTGTAGCTTTGTAGTAAGTTTTGAAATCAGGAAACATGAATCCATAAACTTTGTTCATCTCAAGATCATTTTGGCTACTTGGGTTCCTTGCATTTGGATATGAATTTTAAGATCAGCTTGTCAGGGGCACGCCTGGATGACTCAGTGGTTGAGCGTCTGCCTGCGACCCAGGGCATGATCCTGGAGTCCCGGGATCAAGTAAGTCCCACATCGTGCTCCCTGCACAGAGTCTGCTTCTCTCTCTGCCTATGTCTCTGCCAATTTCTGCAAAACAGTCACCTGGGATTTTGACAAGACCCACGTTGACATTGTAGATCAA
Organism: Vulpes lagopus; assembly: GCF_018345385.1. Taxonomy (NCBI): domain Eukaryota; kingdom Metazoa; phylum Chordata; class Mammalia; order Carnivora; family Canidae; genus Vulpes; species Vulpes lagopus. Next base: position 57,078,800 of record NC_054828.1, read on the forward strand.
TTTCAGAAGTATTGCCATCTTAACATTAAGTCTTCTGGGGATCCCTGGGTGGCGCAGCGGTTTGGCGCCTGCCTTTGGCCCAAGGCGCGGTCCTGGAGGCCCGGGATCGAATCCCACGTTGGGCTCCCGGTGCATGGAGCCTGCTTCTCCCTCTGCCTGTGTCTCTGCCTCTCTCTCTCTCTCTGTGACTATCATAAATAAATTTAAAAAAAATTTAAAAAATCTTTAATATTAAGTCTTCTGATACATAAGTATGAGATGTCATCCATTTATCTGGGTCTTCCTTAATTTTTTTCAACAATGTTTTATAGTTTGTAGTGTTCCACTGTTGCACTTTTTGCAAAATTTATTTTCATATATTTAATTCTTTTTGATGATATTGTAAATGGAATTGTTTTCTTAATTTTATTTTTTATATTTGTTGCTGATATAGAGAAATACAATTGATTTCTTCTATTGATTTTATATTGTGCAACCTTATGTAACTGGAGCTTTATTTTTAGCATTTTTTTCCTTTGAGTTTTCTTTTTTTTTTTTAAAGATTTATTTATTTACTTGAGAGAAAGAGAGGCAGAGGGAGAGAATCTCAAGCAGACTCCTGGCTGAGCACAGAGCCTGATGTGGGGCTTGGTCTCACGACCCTGAAATCATGACCTGAGCTGAGTCCAACACTTAAACAGCTGAGCCACCCAGGTACACCTCCTTTGAGTTTTCTATATATGAGATCACACTATCTGCAAATGGAAATAGTTTTGTTTCTTCCTTTCCAATCTAGATTTTTGTTTGTTAGCTTCATCATCTCAACTAATTGCCCTGGCTAAGACTTTCTGGGACAATATTGAATAAAAGTGGAAGAGTCCTTGTGCCTTACTTGCACAAAATGTATGCTTGATCTTAGAGGGAAAATTTTGCATATTTCACGGTTACGTATGATGCTAGTTGTGGGTGTTTAATAAACATGTCCTTCGGGATCCCTGGGTGGCGCAGCGGTTTAGTGCCTGCCTTTGGCCCAGGGCACAATCCTGGAGACCCAGGATTGAATCCCACATCGGGCTCCCGGTGCATGGAGCCTGCTTCTCCCTCTACCTGTGTCTCTGCCTCTCTCTCTCTCTCTCTCTGTGACTATCATACATAAATAAATAAAAAATTTAAAAAAAATAAAAATAAACATGTCCTTCATCCAGTTGAAGAAGCTGTCTTCTACTCTCAGTTTCTTCAGTGCTTCTGTCATAAAAGAATGTTGTATTTGGTCAAATCTTTTTTTCTGAGTTCATTGAGATGATATGTGGGTTTTGTCTTCTATCCTTTTACTATGGCATATTATTACATTGTTTAATTTTTTGCTTATCAAACTAACCTTGCATTCCTGGGACAAACCTCATTTGGTCATGCTATGTAATCTTTTTATAGGTTGTTGAGTTTGGTTTCTTAATATTGTGCTGAGAATTTTTGCACCTAGATTCATATTGATATTGATTCTTATTAATACTGAGCTGTAATTTTTTGTTATATTCTTTGGCTTTGGTTTGAGGCTAACACTGGCTTCATATAATGAGCTATGAATTGTTTCCTCCTCTTCTGTTTTTTGAAAGTGTTTTTGAATGATTGCTGTTAATACTTCCTTAAACACTTGGTAGACTCCATTAGAGTCACTTGGTTCTAGGTTTTACTTTATAGAAAGTTTTAAAAGTTATTAATTCAATCTTTTTACTTACTTTGGTTCTACTTAGATGAGTTACTAATTATCTATTTCATATTGAATCAGTTTTAGTAGTTTATGTCTTTTTAGGAATTTGTCAATCTGGGCTATCTGATTTCTTGGTATCCCACTGTTTATAGAATTCCCTTATAATCTTTTTTATCTGTAAAGTGAGGAGCGATGTCCCTTCTTTTATTTGAGATTTCAGTTGAGTCTTGTCTTTTATTTTTTCTTGCCCATTCTAGCTAAAGGTTTGTCAATTTTGTTGATCTTCTCAAAGAACCAACTTTTGGTTTCATTGACTTTCTCTACTGATTTTCTAGCCTCGGTTTCATTTATTTCTGCTCTAATCTTTACTGTTTCCTTCCTTCTGCTTATTTTGGGTTTAGTTTGCTTTTCTTTTTCTATTTTCTAAGGTTTGGTTCTATTCAAATTGATCAGCTATTCACCATATATCACTCCAAACAACTTTTGACTGTTCCCAACATACAAATCCATCCTAAAAGACAAATATTTTTACCACTAAAGATATTAAAAAAGAATAGGCAGGAGAGAATTTCTAGAATAGCAAAGTAAGAACATACAAAATCCAATCCTCCATAAATTCAATGAGAATACTAGCAAAAATGGTCAAAATTGACTTTTCAGTATTCTGGAAATTAACCAAAAGCTTACAACAATTCGAGAATTTATTCAAGAAAAACAGCTGAATCTCAGCAAGAATGGTAAACTTTGTGGTATTTTTACCTTATCCTGTTCCCATATCCCCTCCTCAAAATGTTTCTACAGCCAAAGACATTTTATAATGATAAAAGGGTCAATCCATCAAGAAGACGTAAGAATTGCCATCATATATTCACCTAACAATGGAGCATGAAAACGGACAGAATTGAAGGCAGAAATAGTAATTCAACAATAACATTAGGGAAAAAAAAACCAATAATATTAGGAGCGTATAATAACCCATTTTTATAAAGATTTTATTTATTTATTCATGAGAGACACAGAGAGAGAGGGAGGCAGAGACACAGACTGAGGAGAAGCAGGCTCCATGCAGGGAGCCCGATGTGGTACTCGATCCCGGGTCTCCAGGACCACACCCTGGACCAAAGGCAGGTGCTAAATTGCTGAGTCACCCAGGGATCCCCACAATAACACACTTCTAATAATGAAAAGAAAACCAGACAGAAGGTCAACAAGGAAATAACAAAACTATAAAACATAGACCTAACAGGACTCTGTTCCCAGTAACAGCAGAATACAAATTCTTCTCAAATGTACATGTAATATTCTCCAGGATACGCCATAAAATAAATCTAAATAAACTTTACACCATAAAATAAATCTAAATAAACTTTAAAAGATTGAAATCATACAAAATATATTCTCTGATCAAATGAAATGAAATTAAAAATTAACACAGAAGGAAATTTGGGAAATTCACAAATAAGTGGAAATTAACTGTGTAGGGCTAAATAACCAATGGGTCAAAGAAGATGACACAAAAGGAAATTAGAATATATTTTGAGATGAATGAAAATGAAAATACAACATTCCAAATTATCTGGATGCGGTGAAAGCAGTATTTATCCTTGTCAAAGTTTAGCTTTCAACTGGCTCCACTAAGATCCAAATCACTCTGACTGCTTTTTGTAGCGTGGTTGAGATTCTAATCACAGAATACCTTCAGTAATGTACGACTGCATAATATGGCAAATTGAAAGAACAAATCATCAAACAACACATTTCTAAAGCTCTTATTCTATTCCCATCATGACGACACAGTTCCATGCATACAAGGACTCCCAAAGTGGACCTAGGCAGACAATGCCTGATAATCTGTGCAGAGGCAAGAGGAAGAAGTTTACCAACCTACCTGATTTTTTAAGAGGAAAAATTGTATAGGCTGCTGCTGAGCAGAGTCCTCCAAGTAGTCAAGTTTTCTCTTTTCAATGATTAATTCCTGAGATGTATTATCAGCATGCACTCTAACTACAGCCAGAGGTGAAATTACTGCCTTACTAGTAGCTATATTATGTATTGTGCTATTAAGGTATAAAATTGCCCCTTCACTGCTATTTAAAACTGAAAAAATATGGTACCTACACTTGTGAGCCTAACATAATATGTAGAGTTGTCAAATGACTATGTCGTATACCCGAAATTAACATAATACTGTCAACTATCCTTCAATTGTGTATATTATATATAACTTATATATTATATATATAATAACTTATATATTATATCCTTCAATTGTGTATATTATATATAACTTATATATTATATATTATATTATATACTATATATAATATAATATATATTATATCAAAATTACATGTGTATAAATACATTTATTAGTGCTAAAAAAGAAAAATTAATGCTAAGTCAATTGCATATGTATTATAAAAAATTTTTTAACTGAAGAAATCTTAAATTAAAAAGCAGTTAGGTTTCTCTAAGAATTCAGTTTTTAAAAAAGGGGCTGCAACCAGATGAAAAACAAAAAACTGAGGAAGCTAAGAAGTTGTATATTTTTTGATGATTTTACATTTTAGCTAAACTCTGGGTCATTATAATTATGTGTGTCATTTCTGACCTTGAACATAGATAAATATAATTTATTTGTAATGTTCAGTACTAAAAGAGCTCTTTGATAACTGATTGCTTAAAGAGACAGAGAGCTATTAATTTTATTGTGTTACTTAGGAAATTGTGTGTGTGTGTGTGTGTGTGTGTGTGTGTGTACATCGGCTAAAAGTCAAAGAAAGATTTCTCTTTCCAGAATGTTTTTTTTCATTGAGACTTATTAATGTCCATTCAGCATCATCTTTTTCTTAACTAATTATATAAACGTGGAAAAACTAAACTTGGGAACTAAAATTAGAGCTGCCATCATTTTGTTCTTTTGTTAAAAAGGAAACAGCCTCCTCACCATGAGTGACAGTCAAAACAATACGAAGTGCCAAAAAAAGAGTAAAAATTAATCATACTTGGTTACAAGGCAAAACACTACTTTTTTTTTCTTTTTTCTACTAACAAAATCATCATAGCTCTTTAGGATGTTAATGCTAGACTTCACTGATACTTAAATAAGACTCAAACTAAATATTAACTGTAATATTTACTATACCTGGATAAGTATAGCTTCTCCATTCCACATTTCCAACTTCTATGTAACATGATCCCCCACTTTTCCTATCTTCAGAAGGATTGGAAAAGCCATCAGAGTGCAGTAATTACACATAGTATTACCTTAACCAACTATTTGCAATCACTCATACATGCAGATAACAAAAGTGTTACTCTCCATGAGTTCAGGACTGAATACAGAGGGAGGATTGCAATCTTTGCCCTCAAGGAGTTCACACTTTAAAATCAGTCATTTCTAGTGACTATATCGGAGACATCCTGGAAAAATTGCTAAGAAATTTGAGAGGAAAAAAAAACCCTAGAGTTTGATTATCATATTTTCAATGCTCAGACATCATTCTGGTGAATGTTCTCTGGTAAAGAACATACCAAGCCAAGGAGATTTTAGACTTACAGAAGCTTTCTGGGGAGCTACTGCAAAGGTCTGAACAATAGATGAAGGGGGTCTGAGCTAATTCCATGTCAGCGAGCCGCAAGAGGTGATCTTCATGCCTCTTCCACGTTCCATGCATTCAGTGACTTCTCCAAACTCAGGGTTTTTGAGTTAGTGTTTAGAACTCCTCAACCTAAAAATCATCATGGAAATGCACAAACATTTAGATACAAGACTATTTATTTGCAGTCTTGTCTATAATTGTGAAAAATTGAAGACAAGTTGATGTCTAAAAATAAGGTATTGGATAAACAAACTATGGCACATCCAGACAATGGAATACTACAGAGTGTCTGAAAATAGTTTTTAAATAAATTTGAAGACATGAAAAGACATTCACGATGTATTTAGTTTAAAAGCAGGTCATAAAGGAATATGTAGAGTAAAAATCTAGATGTTGTCATAGATACATCCAAGGACTTGAAGACCATACACATCAAATGTTATCAGCAGTCATTCTAAGTGTTGGTATTATGGGATATTTTTCTTTGTTTTTGTTATCTATAGCTTTAGGTTTTCTACAGTGTATATGCATTATTTTTTAACCTTAAAAAAGTTATTAATTTTAAGGACAGGAGGTAAGAATTTTAAGGGCTCCAGGTACAAAAAATGGTTTCAACTTAGAGAACTACTGATTTTGCATATGTTAGACTGCCATTGACTTTTCATCACTAGCCAACGTTCCCGACATTGCCTTCTTCAAATATTTAGCAATGTTTATGCCATATAGCTCCCACACAGCCATTTATGCAGAGAGTGAAGTAAGAATTACCACGTGATCAGTATTAACTAGTACAACCATTCACATACGTGTACTATATGCCAGATGCCGGCTGGAAATGTTCACTTATCTTTGTTCTTTAACTTTTACAGGGTGAATCAACCCTGTGAGTTTTATTATCTTCCCCATTTACAGATCAAGTAGCCTGAGGCCACAAGAGCTTAAGTAAAGCACAGAGCACTGATCTAAACTCACACTCCAGGGTCATTCAAGAAAAATATAATAAGTTTAATTTATATTTATTTTTTAATTATTGTTTTGTTTTTTTTAAAAAAAGAGATTTATGTATTTATTTTAGAGCAGGGGAGGGATAGAGGGAGAGAGTCTTAAGCAGACTCCGTGTTGCGTGCACAGAGCCCTACATGGGGCTTGATTTCAGAGCCCTGAGTTCATGACCTGAGCCAAAACCAAGAGTCAGTTGCTTAACCAACTGTGCCATCCAGGTGCCCCCTTGACTTTAATTTTTTTAAACAATAAAAGAAGGATGTAATAAATTTTGCCTCGTCCTATACATGCATGAAAGATCAGATATCCTTGCACAAATTCAAAAATTTTTATCTAATCACTCAACACGGAGAGCAGCAATCTACCTAGTGAAGTCAGTGCTTTCAAGTAGGGAAATCAATCATTTCCCACACCAAAAAATATTCTCCGCGTTGTGAGATTTTCTTTTTGCTTTAGGCTGAAATTCATTTGTCATCTTCCTGGGCCTGTGCTTGGTCTCTTTTATCCTTGTTACATTTCTTCCCTACAGGATTTCCTTTTGGGAAATTTTACGATGGATGGTCACAATATCTATTCATTTATTTCAGCTTTTAGAAATTAGTAACACTGCATTATGTCACATTTAACTTTCCAGGGGCTTTGAATTGAAGCCACAATTTAAAACTCCTAGCACTCCCTAACTTTTTTTTTTTTTTTTTAATTTTACCCTTTCATCTGTCAAGTGGTCCAGGAAGGGAGTTAGTACTATATATAGTTTATTTGAAGGTAAAGAGATGGAGAGAAACAGCAAACCATTCATTAAATACCATCACCTCTGGAACTTGAAAGTAGTAGAATCAGAGAGTTTCAAAGAACCGTGGGAGCCAGTCAATCCACACATAGTAAAGGGACTTCACCTCACTATCTCACCATTGTTAACTCCTTTGTTATTTCAAGTGAGTAAAAAATGTCTCTTTTTTCTTTTCTTTTTATTGAGTACCCTAGAAAACTACAAATGTGCACAAATCAAGCAAAATTAAATAAGAAAAATCAAGTCGGAGATGGAAGGGCCTGAGCTCACCTTTGGGATGAAGCCAAGACTGTCAGATGTGTGATCATTATAAAGAGGGGAGGGCACACACCAGGAGGGGAGGGCAGGACCGAAGGTCTTAGACTCACAATGGTTCAGATCTGAAGAGGGCGTCAGTATTAACCATCTCACTTCTCACCATGTGGGATCGGATGTGTATGGCGATAAAGACCGCTGTGAATGAACTACATATATTCTTTTCACAACAACCACAACAAAAGCATTAAGGCTGGGAAAGCTCTCAAAGATCCAATCTGTTTGGTCTCCTTCTGCACTCAGTTCTTACCATCTGTAGATGCCTATTTTTCTTTTTTTCTTCCTTCTAATATTTTTATTTTATGTTTAGAATCATAATCTGTCCACAGTTCATTTTTTTAATAATAAATTTATTTTTTATTGGTGTTCAATTTACCAACATACAGAATAACACCCAGTGCTCATCCCATCAAGTGCTCCCCTCAGTGCCCGTCACCCATTCACCCCCACCCCCGGCCCTCCTCCCCTTCCATCACCCCTAGTTCGTTTCCCAGAGTTAGGAGTCTTTATGTTCTGTCTCTCTTTCTGATATTTCCCAACATTTCTTCTCCCTCCCCTAATATTCCCTTTCACTATTATTTATATTCCCCAAATGAATGAGAACATACAATGTTTGTCCTTCTCCGATTGACTTACTTCACTCAGCATAATACCCTCCAGTTCCATCCACGTTGAAGCAAATGGTGGGTATTTGTCGTTTCTAATGTATACATAAACCACATCTTCTTTATCCATCATCTTTCGATGGACACTGAGGCTCCTTCCACAGTTTGGCTATTGTGGACATTGCTGCTAGAAACATCGGGGTGCAGGTGTCCCGGCGTTTCATTGCATCTGAATCTTTGGGGTAAATCCCCAACAGTGCAATTGCTGGGTCGTAGGGCAGGTCTATTTTTAACTCTTTGAGGAACCTCCACACAGTTTTCCAGAGTGGCTGCACCAGTTCACATTCCCACCAAGAGTGTAAGAGGGTTCCCTTTTCTCCGCATCCTCTCCAACATTTGTGGTATTCTGCCTTGTTAATTTTCCCCATTCTCAATGGTGTGAGGTGGTATCTCATTGTGGTTTTGATTTGTATTTCCCTAATTAGATGCCTATTTTTCTGTTCTCATTTCCAATACTTCCAGATAAGCAACTACCACCACTCCCCTTTGAAAGTTAACTTCTTAATCCAGTCATTTCAGAAGTAAATCTTCCTGGACTCCAGGCAAAATGATCATTCGTTTCACTTTGTCCTCTGACTCCCATTTCCCTTCCTTTTCAGGCTTCAAGTCTCACTGTTCTTGGTGGGCGAGGCACTGCTAAGGGACCAGCATATCCGAGAATTAGACATAGCCTGATGGCCCCAGTGCTGGAAACCATAGCTCTTCTGCCTCTAAACCCAGCTTCTAAAATTCCACAGACCTCCCAAAGACCAGGAAAACAAAATGCTTATTTTTGAGTTATTCTAACAGTCCATTGTAGTGTCCTTACCACTTCTTGGTCATTAAGAGCAATGGTGCAGAATGGAACAATTCAACAGAGCACTGTTTTTAAGCTCTTGCTGAAATGGATGTGTGGCCCTGGGCCATCAGATTTATACATGTTTTCCTTTTTACTTAATTGTAATTAGAATGCTGTTTATTGCATTCCTTTTACCTTTCCTTAAGAATTTGCTTTTTCCTTCAATTGTTTGCATTGGTATCTTTTGAATTTCCTCTCGCTTATTTATTTTTTGGCATAAATAATAATTGGTGCTACGGCAGGAGCTTGATAAAGCTTTTTATTATGTTCCCTTTTGTCCAACAGCGATCATGAGGCATAAAAAAGTCTAAACAGTTTGTCCAGAGTTACATAACAAAGGAGAAGCAAGGTCTCAATAAGAGTGTGTGTGCTTCGTTTTCCACATTCGGTTTCTATTAAAGGTCCAGGGCTCCTGTTATTTCTGTCGATTTTTTTTTTTGTCTAAATCCTTTAGGGTTCCCCCTGCCCCGGATCTTAATTTGTATTTTCTCTTGACTTCTGATATTTATTTTCTGTTTGAAATGTCTTTCTGATTCTATCCTTACTTCTTACCACTTTGGTTTATGGATCCTGGGAGACAAACTCTTGATTCAGGAAAGTGGTATTTTCTCCTCCAGATCATTGATAGTAATAGCTGGTTAAAAACCTAATATTCTATGATTGCAAAACACCTGTTTTCCCCAGATGGTTCAGTAAATTGTTTTAGACACATTGATCATCTATTTGGGGGAAAGAAATCTAGTTGATTCTCACCTTTACCATACCCCAAGATAGAGATAGATTAAAAGATTAGCTTTTATTAAAAATGTAACTTCCAGAAGAATTTGTATGTATCAAAGCAATGCAAGAAGCCACACACACACACACACACACACACACACACACACAAAGACTGACATGTTGGAAAGTAAATATAACTTTTAAAAAATCTTTGGTGTTTTAAGGCAAGAATAAGCCATATAGATGCAACACGTATTTCTGAGAAATAACTAATGTCTTATATATCATAGTCAACAATAATACAGTAATGCTCCGGTATAAACATTAGGAAAGAGTATGATAGACAGTTCTTAAAGGTAAGGACTGATAAATGAACTATAATGATATAAAAATGTATTATCCTCAATTCTGACCAAAGAAATAAAATTCAAAACGATCAGTCACTGTCATTATTGCCATTAGCACAGCAACACTTAAAAGCCAATTTAAAAGCTAGTGAAGTGGGACCCCTGGGTGGCGCAGAGGTTTAGCACCTGCCTTTGGCCCGGGGCACGATCCTGGAGACCCGGGATCGAATCCCATGTCGGGCTCCCGGTGCATGGAGCCTGCTTCTCCCTCTGCCTCTCTCTCTCACTGTGTGCCTATCATAAATTAAAAGGAAGAAAAAAGACTTCTACAAACCTTCTACAATGAGCACGTTACTCTTATGTCGAAAAAAACAACACTCTAAAGCATACATAGATGTGTCTTTAAAGTTAAAACAGGTATGGATGTGTGTTTAATGTCTCCTCTGGATGCACAAGACCTAAGAAGTGGGCAAATGCTTCAGGTTGATCCTACCCATCTGATTGTCTAATTCCGCTGTATTTCAATTAACTTTAATATTGCTTGTTCCTTGAAAACAAGAATTAACAAAAGCAGGGATTTTTTTTTCCATGTTAACGACATCCTATGGTAATATTTCACGTCCAGGATAGAAGAGCACCACCACGATAAGGGCTGTTTTGTGCAAGAATGCTCTCCATAAGGTCAACAGCTTGGACATGATTAATTCCTTAATTGAACTTTGAGACATTGTCTGAGGTGTTGAGGTGAAGTGTTCTGGGATTGCCGAGGGTACGGGGGAAATGAATTTGCCATAATAAGGGGAAATTTTGAGATAAATAGGTCACTGAGAAGGATGTATTTTTCTGTAGTGCCAGACGTGTTGATCCTGTCCATTAATTTCAAGATGTTAAGGTTAGTTTTTGAGTTTTTGCAAAGATCTCTGAAGGTAGATCCCTTAGAGAGGCAGAAGGCGAGAGTTGTATCAGACTTGATGCCATTGTGACCTGGAATCTTAGCCAGGCACCACTCCTTTCAGGCAATTGACTTACCCTGTCGGGTTAATCCTCATGGTTACCCTCTGACGCAGGTGTCCTGGATTCCTCACTTCACCAAGAAGATATTGAGATGCACAAGGCTAGGTAGGCTGACCACAGGTGTGCTGCAGGGACTCGGGAGAGGAGGAAGTTGAGCCCAGACAACCCTGACTGTAGAGATGGAATTTGCACTCTGAGTACTACACTGCGCCTGCTTACCCTGCTTTGGCCTTCCTCCCACAGCTGGCCCCCAGCTCCACGCAGGGCACTGACTAGTCTAACGAACACTGCCCACCATACCCTTGCTGAGGGGTAGCAAACCAGAGAGGACTTGGGTTTCATACTCTTACCTGGACTGTGTCTTTGTTCCACGTTTGTGTCCCTAAGTTCGTTCCTTCTTCACCTATAAAATGGGGGAAAGTAATAACCTCAGAGAGCTGCTGTGGAGATGGGAATACCATATGTGAAGGTGCTTAGAACCGTGCTTGGCAAATCAGAGATGTTTCATAAATATTAGTTTCCTTTCTTCCTTCCCTTGCCAGACAAAAGTTGTTCTCTCTTACGAAGTCAAGCTTGCATGAAAATGCCTCCATGGCTCTCAAGGTTTCACAGAATCCTCAGAAATTTTGCTCGCTAGATCAAATGGACCCTATTACACATGGAATCTCAGAGGCTTCTAATCCCCCAATAATGTATGCTGTGGAAAGCCCTAATAGAAGTTTATATAACCTGATATTTGAAATTCTCTTTTCTGGATTTGGGCAGGCTATTTATAGGCTTATTTCTATGATTCTTGCTTCTCTCTCATTTCTCCTACAGAACCCTTCCTCCAATTCCAAAATACACTTTTATACAACTGAACTCTGGCTCAAACTGCTTATATGCCATTTCTCAAAGATGCCTTATCATTTCCTGCTTCCATTATTTTTTTTTTTTCCTGTCGGGCTCTCTCCCTGAAAGAACTCTTTCCCGAAAACTTATGTATTGAACTTTAACCTTCAAGGCTTAACTCAAATGCCTGCTCTTCACACACCTCTGACAACTCTGGATGGAAGAGACCCCCCTTTCTACTAAACCACCATAGCACTGAGTATCACTCACTGGACTGGCTGCAGATACTTTATTCTTTTGGGGCTGAACATTGATTACATGGACTAATGGTTTAAAATGACATCTGAAAAAAAATAAAAATAAAATAAAATAAAATGACATCTGATTAGCAATCCCTTATATGGCCTGTCCCAACTCCTTACAAAAAAAAAAAAAATCTGTGAAGCCAGCAAAAGCCAAATTCTCACAAACACACTAAAAACTAATAAACAATGTATTATCAGAATTAAGAAGGAATTTCTGACAATTTAAAGGCCAAAGAAATTGGATTGAGAAACTTGTAGAAACTACTTTCCCACTAAAAATAGATTAAAATTCTTGGTTTGAGAATAGAACCACTCTTCACCCTCCTCAGCTGTTTACCTCCTACTCAAAAACACGGGAGCCCGGTCAACCACCACCAACAACCACCAAAAAAAAAAAAAAAAAAAAAAGGAGGACAAACATACCCCTATCGGCTAGGTGATATTTTATGATATTTTATGCTCTTCCCTAATCCCTAACAATGATTCAAAACAGTTAAGCATAATAATAAAAACTAGAAAAGGTTTTTGAAGAACATGCAAAAAAAAAATAGGTTTGTCAATATTAATTTTTTTTAAGTTGGAGGTTGGGAGGTGTCAAAAGGATGAATTAGAGAAAGATGATCAAAAGGTACAAACTTCCAGTTAAGATAAGTAATACATAATAAACTAAGTAACGTACGTGATGTCCTGTACAACACGATGACTATAGCTAACGCTGCTGTATGGAATACTTGAAAGTTGTTAACAGAGTGGATCCTAAGTTTCCATAGCAAGGAAAAAACTTTTTCTTTTTTCTTTTTTGTATCTAGGAAGATCATGAATGTTAACTAAGTTTATTTATTAGGGTAATTATTTCACAATATGTGTAAGCCAGTTAATGATGCCAAAAATCTTAAGCTTATATGGTGCTGTATATAAATATAAATTGTCTCAACAAAATTGGGGGGGAAATGTCAAATGTGAGGCAAAACATAAAACTAATAGGAATGTAATTACTTAATATTGATAAAATTTACAGAAAAGATGTAATTATTCATCTTTTCAAATAAAACAATGGCTGAAATACATAAAGTAAATATTGTTAGGAATATAAGGAAAAATAACAAAACAAGTGCTGTGGAAGATCATACATCTCAGGCTTCAAGAAATCCAGTAGGAAGAAATAGATTGGAATAATATCTTTAATAATATATAATAATATATTAAATAAGGTGATATATATACACATATGTACATAGATAAGTTTATAAATACAGAGATAGATATAAATAGGTAATCAGTCTATTGCCCCCAAAAGTATCTATGAAATATTCAGAAAAATGTATCATAGTATTTGTTTCAAAAAAAGAATGGAGAAATTCCAAACATTAGAAGTCCAGCCACTATTGGATTATTTGCGTGTACAATAACTAGAAATTAATAAGGAAGATAAATTCATAAACACACAAATGTCAAGTGAAACCAGGAATTAAAACTACAATACAAACCATTTAGAAATTAACAAAAATGACATTACACATGAAACTATAGAATGGCCCCAAAGCTACAACCAGAGGCAAATGAATAAGAGGAAAGAACGTACAGGCTTTTGCTTGTTGGGTTTTTGTTGTATGTTCTAACAATTTCCCATTGTTTAAAATTAAGTTCTAGGGATCCCTGGGTGGCACAGAGGTTTAGCGCCTGCCTTTGGCCCAGGGCACAATCCTGGAGACCCGGGATCGAATCCCATGTCGGGCTCCCAGTGCATGGAGCCTGCTTCTCCCTCTGCCTATGTCTCTGCCTCTCTCTCTCTCTCTCTCTCTCTCTGTGTGTGTGTGTGTGTGACTATCATAAATAAAAAACAAAAATATAAATAAATAAATAAATAAATAAATAAATAAATATAAAATTCAGCCCTAGCCACATGAATATTTCCTGATTTCTATCAGAAGCATGTAAAACACCCTTCAAATGAAGTATGCTGGGACTAGAATTTGCTCTTACTGTCTTTGTTCACACCCTGTTCTCCATTTCCTTGGTACCATATTTGATCACCTCAGAGATACCGAAGCATAATAATAAAAACTAGAAAAAGTTTAATAAATTTAAATTTAATAGTTCTTTAAATTTAATAGTTCTTGTGAATACAATCTCTGACTTAGACCGTTGGTCTTGCACAGGTTATTTTATAGTTATTTCTCGGTTCCACACAACTAAGGTTACGGGTAAGAAGCACTCACACCTTCTATCCAGGGCAGGAGGGGCCTTTATAAGTTGGAAGAGCCCCACCTCATCACCCAACAAGAAGAGGGAAATTACAGAGGAAAGCTAAATTAAAACTCAGAATAAGAGTCTGTGATCTCTGTGGTCCTTATGAGTTTATCATAGAATTAAATAAATATGTACACATACACGCACACAAACACACATGCATGCATACATATATACATAAATGGAGGATACAGATGCTATTTCTTAGGGATTCATTCAGAAATTATAAACAGTAGAGACATTTTAAAACTTAAATTCTATTTCAATGTCAATAATATGAACTAAAATATTTTTTTTCTCTGAGCTTCCTATGTCCAGTAAGATCATGTGTACAATATTTTGGTGTCAAGAGTATTAGGTGGCTATATGGTTTACATTCTGAGCTCTCAGACATACAAACAATAAAGTTGTGTTATACATGATTTGTTCATTCAAATGTGGTAATTACTTTTCCTAAATTTTTCACTTAATATGACTACCATCCTATTATTTTTGTATAGAGTATACCCATTAATAAATTATAGTGCATTTTCTTGATTCAGACTTATTTCCAACAACAAAACTGTCAGTTTCCTATAAAGAAACTATGGATAGTTGCTATAGTCAACTATGGTACCATTAAAAAAAACAACATTTGGTCCTTATATCTGTAGAAGTTCTCGCTGAATTGGGTGTATGTACGGAAGACCAATTTGTGTAATCAAAATAACTCATGTGGTTTCCAAACCTATTAACATTCTTCCTCAATGCAGGCGAGGGTCCAATGTATCTCTTACACTGGACATGAGTAGCTTGGGGAATGTCGAACCCTTTGTGGCTATCCCAACCCCACGGGAGAAGGTGGCTATGGAGTACCTGCAGTCAGCCAGCCGAATACTCACAAGATCACAGCTGAGGGACGTCGTGGCAAGTTCACATTTACTCCAAAGCGAATTCATGGTGAGCTCGCTGTTTATTGTTCACTCTTCAGTAGATATTTTGATAAACTAGACCCTAGAGGCACCTACTAAAATGGCACCGTTCTCCACTCAAGCAGCTTACAGTAAACAAATGCTTAGAGTTTAAAAGCTTAAGGTTAAGTACAAGGCTTTAGATCCACCCTACATCTCATCAACTACTGGTAAGTGTTCAAACCCGAATGTGAATACAAAATTGAGGCAGAGTACATAGGAGCTGGTCAGGCAAAGAAGTGACAAGAAGGAACTGGGCTGTGAAGAGGCATTCCAGAAAGCAGGAACAGCCTTGCTGTCACTGGGGAATTCAATTGTTTGTTTCAACCGGAGCATTGAAATTAAGGTGGGAAGGGGCAAAAGTTGAGCCTCCAGAGTTATAAAAGGAACCTGAGTCTTAATACATATTCAAAAGTTTGGACTTTATCTTGAATTTTAAAAAGATCTCTCTATGTGCAGTGCAGTAAGCATTAGAAAAGAAAGGGGCATGTTGGGGTCTCTAGAGATAATCCTGTGGAACTGTCATCATGATGGTCTGAACTCAGTAGGAGTGAAAATGGGGAAAACCTATAGGAATCTGCAAAAAGGGGGCTGAATTGGGTGAGGCAGTCATGGAAAAGGAAAGAATCAGGGATGATACCCCAGTTTGTGACATGAGCAACAGGGCACCTGCAGTGTCCTTTAATGAAATAAGGAGCACAGAAATACCAAATGTGGGCTGAAGATGATTAGGAAGTTTAACCAAAAGTGATGGCAACCCATCAGTGTTGCTGGTGATATGTGGATTTGTAAAAACACACGTCTACTCAGAGAGCTTGGAGACAGATTAGATCTTCTTAGGTTTAATTATTGTCCAAAAGGAGGATCCATTTTATGGGTCACTTTAAATCTCAAATCAGTTGTACATCTTAAGCCAAGTCTGGTGATTTTAATAAATTGATCACTCCAGGGTCTGTTCAGATATTTGCAACTACTCTGATAATGAAATATCTGGCAATGGGCTAGATTTACTATTAGCTTTGTCAGCTATTATTAAGCATCCAAAGGAAAACATGAACATGTAGCTTTAAAAATTAGACTTTGTAGTATGTCATCTTTTCATATGTAAAGAAAACAACACCTAGTGAGATGAAAGAACCAGTCAATGATCACACAGCTAGCCAAAGGTACGCCTAATACTCCCTTATAGAACCACAGATAGCTTTTTGGAGACAAGCCCTTAAAGGAAAGACAAGGCCAACAAAGAGTACCAAAGAGAAGGGTGATGGTGGCTTTGCCAAAACAGGCTGACCTATTTGAAATTATCAAACATAAACATCTGCTTTCTATTGAATATTCAACAATTTTGCTTATTTTGGTAACCTGGAACTGAGAAGTTATAATATTAGTTGCAGCAGAGAGTAGGGAGGAGTATTATAAATATCTAAAATAATGCAGGTTTAGGAAATGATATTTAAAAAGTAAGCTACCCCTGTCTGTAGACCACATCTCAAATTCATGATCTAGCCAGGTTTTTCCCAAATTATCAGACTGACTAAAAACTAGGACAATTTGAATTAATTTATAAATAATTTATTTCATTTCAATGACTAGGCTTTTGAGTTATATTTTCCATTGAAGAAAGTTCAAGTAACAAAAATAGTACTTCATGTGATCTAAAGATGAAAGTTCTTTTATTTCACGTTAACATTTATCTAAGCAATTTTTGCAGAATTTTAATGAGAGATCATACTGTTTTGTATAATCAAATCCTTACACATTTGTTTCAACTCTTTTGAAAACTTTGGCTTACTGCTTTCTTTGTCTCAGTCATCTACAGATGCTCACCTTTTAGATCTAATTTGTTTCCTCAGAGCCATTTCTGCTCTAATTGTTCCCTCTCCAATTATTTGAGGCACATGACATATATTCCAAGTAACATTTATATTCTTGTTAAGTGGGAGAATACAGTGTCCGGATGCTCTTCACTAAAAATATTGCATTTACAACCCCAAGTGGAACAGTAGAATTATAAATCATTCCTTAATACAAAAAAAAATCATATTACATCCATTGAATCAACAAAAACTCCCTTTATATTATATTTACCACTTGGGGAGGGAGGTTTTAATAATCCTAAAAGAGTCATATAATGTTAAAAGAGAATCCATCAAATTAAAAAAAAGAGAGAGAGAATCCATCATAGTGAAATTTTTGGTACTAAACTTATATAAAGATTTTTTAAAATTTGAATGCATTGTCCATTTTCAGCTGTCTGTATATATTTCTAGCAATTATGTCAGAAGGAATCTTAAAAATCTAATCAAAGTTTTATGTTTCTTTAATAACTATATGTTAAGTAATACTTTCTAACACAGAATGCTGTTTCTTAGAGTCAGCTTGCCAGGGTGCAGCTAATATGTTTATGAAAGGAAGGGTGTTGGTCAACCAGAGGTGGTAGTCTGTTGTTTTATAAATGACTTTGAAGTTCAGGAGGGCTCTGAATCAGATGGCCCCCTGTGAAGATTTTCTTTGTGGCAGCATTAGATACACTAATTTGATATCATTTATTTTTGCAGGAAATACCAATGAACTTCGTGGATCCCAAAGAAATTGACATTCCACGTCATGGAACTAAAAATCGCTATAAGACCATTTTGCCAAGTAAGTTTCTTGAATTAAATAGTTTACATTATAAAGCACCAGCCTTCCCCATTCACCCTTACCTCATCATTTACCACCCTCACAACTTCTCCATACACACCACATTTGGAGTTATAAATGCACATCAAGACTACGAACTGTGACTTTATCCTATATTACTCTTATTATAATGGTCAGCTTACAATTCCAGTAGACACATGGTTCTAAAATTTTATTGTGCCACACATTATGGTCAATTGATTTCATCGAACAATTCAATGGGCAAAGGATAGTGTTTTCAACTAAAGATGCTGAGACAACTGAATATTCACATGCAAAAAAAAAAATGAAGTTAGATGCCTGGGGTGCCTGGGTGGCTCAGCTGGTTAATAATCTGCCTTTGGTTAAGGTCATGATCCCGAGGTCCTGGGGTTGAGTCCCACATCAGGCTCCCTTCTCATTAGAGGAGTCTGTTTCTCCCTCTCCTTCTTCTCCTCCCCCTGCTTATGCATGCACTCTCTTTCTCTCACTGGCACACATTCTCTCTCTCAAATAAATAAAATCTTTAAAAAAAAATAAAGTTGGACCTTGCCTCACATCATATACAAAAATTAACTCAAAATGGATCAGACCTGAAGGTAAAAGCTAAAACTATAGAACTCTTAGTATAAAACAGATGTAAATCTTCATGACCTTGAATTAGTCAGTAATTTCTTAGATACGACACCATAAGTACAAGCAACAACAACAAAAATAGATAAGTTGAATTTTATTAAATTAAAATGTTTGGTGCTTCAAAGGATGCATGCCATCAAGAAAATAGAAAGATGACTCACAAAATGGGGGAAAAATTGTAAATTATACATCTACCAGGGAATTCTGTCTAGAATGTATAAAGAACTCTTACCACTCAGTTATAAAAAAGATAGCCCAATTTAAAAATGGGCAAAGGACTTGAATAAACATTTCTCCATAGAAGATAGATGAACAGTCAATAGACATTTGAAAAGATGTTCAACATTATTAGCCATATAGGAAATCAAAACCGCAATGAGATACCACGTCACATCCACATGGTTTTAATAAAAATGATAGACTATATAGAAAGTATTAGCAAGGATGGAAGAAACTGGAATCTTCACACATTGCTGGTAGGGATGTAAAATGGTGCAACTACTTAGGAAACAGTTTGGTAGTTCATCAAAAGGCCAATCCGAGAGTCACTATAGGACTCCGACATTCTAGTCGAAGTCCCATGCTTTCATTCGAAGAGAAATAAAAACATATCATTGTCAATCACTAGACAAACAGATAGTTGGAGTTTGGGCAAAAATCCATAAGAAGTCCAAAGCAATAGCTCTGGAAAGATGAAGCCACAAAGACTTTTTAAAAAGTACTGATATGGGATCCCTGGGTGGCTCAGCGGTTTGAAGTGTCCAGATTGGCAAATCCATAAAGACAGAAACTGTCTTAGTGGTTACCTAGTGCTGAGAGGCATGGGAAATAGCTGCTAAATAACTAAAGGCTGTGGAGTTAATTTTAAGAGAAGGAAAATGTTACAGAGTTGATCGTGGTGACAGTTGCACAATTCTATGTGAATGAAGAACTGTATGGTGGCGCACTTTAAACGACAAAATTCTATGGTATGTGAATTACATCCTAACAAAGCTGTTACCAAAAAATTTCATAATAATCACCTAGAGTCCTTATAAAAATCTAGAGTCCTCGGTCCCACCCGGGGATTCTGTTTAAGTAAGTCTGCTGTTTGGGCCCAAGAATCCATACTTCTAGGCAAACACCCGGGTGATTCTGATACAGATGATACCAGCACCACACTTTGAGAAACACTGTTTAGACTATGTTAAAACTAAATCTAACTCAGGTGCCTGTGTGGCTTAGTTGGTTAAGCAGCTGCCTTCACCTCAGATCATGATCCCAGAGTCCTGGATCCAGCCCCAAGTTGGGCTCCCTGCTCAAGGGAACAGGGAGCTTCTCCATCTCCCTCTGCTGCTCCCCCTGCTTGCGCTCTCTCTCAAATAAATAAATAAATAAATAAATAAATAAATAAATAAAATCTTTAAAAAAAAAAAAACCCGACCTAAATATAATTTCATGAAATTTATCAATGTCAAGCAATGAGCTAGACACCAGGAACCAGTAAGAAATAAGGAATAGCCTATAAGATCAAGGAGGTCATGGGCTAGAGAGGAAAGGCAAGTCGTGTAGGAGTATAGAGAGGACTAAGTAATTCTGCTTAGAGTGGCAAAAATGCTTTGGAGAGGATGTAACATTGTCAATCACTAGACCACAGATGGTTGGGGTTTTGGCAAAACCCATAAATATCTCAAAACAATAGCTCTGCAAAGATGGAGCCACAAAATGTTTCAAAAGTATGGGTATTGAAATATTAGAGTCTGTATAATTAAGCCCATTAATTCACTCATAAAACATCAAATTCTCCCTATTTATGGTTATATCAAGAATTACTGTTAATGGTGTTTTGGGGCTGCCCCCTCTGATAGAGTTGGAAACACTCCTCTATAACATATTTTTAATGGATCTATATTAATATAGTCCCTGTTGAAAGATATTTTATGACTGTAGCTGGCTAAAGGGGGTGAAAGTGCTATGTGCTACAAGTGGTGCTCCTCTCTGTCTCTCTCAAGATTTTTCAACTGAAACTTACCAAATATAAGAAACTAAGGCATATACACTCATTGCAGTTTTACTTAACCAGCTAATGTCAGAAGGATTTGGAAATTATTAGGATTATTTAAAGTTGAGCCTTCTCAGGGGCACCTGAGTGGCTCAGTCAGTTAAGCATCTGACTGCTGGTTTCAGCTCAGGTCATGGTGTCATGGATCCTTCCATCAAGCCCCACAGAGCCCCATGGGGGGCTCAGCAGGAAATGGGGTTGAAGATGCTTTCCCTCTGCCCCTCTTCCCTCTCACACACTCTCCCTTTCTCTCTTTATCTCTCTCGCTCTCTCTCAAATACATAAATAAATCTTAAAAAAAAAATAAGTGAAGTTCAGCCTTCTCTATTTCCTGCTCTGATGATATCAGACATAGTCCTTCATAGCCCTGTGTCAGCTTTTCCATTCCCAGAACTGGGTGGATCACTTGAACCAGGGCACCTGTGCTGACAACTGATGTCACAAATAATGGATTTTCTGTTGAAAATGTCTGTAGCCTGAATACACCCCCCCCCCGCTGTTGCACAAAATATAATTGGGTAAATATAGTTTGGGCACACCACACCATTGGTTGAGAATCACCGGAGAAGACTGGAGTTGATATGGGAAGCTATTCTTTATGGTTCATTTTAGACTGTAATATGGGATAAATTCTAAACATTGTATAAAATAATTAAAAATTATTAAGATTTTAAGTATTGTTTTATCAATTGTTTTAACCTACAATAAACTCAAGTTTAAAAGCTTCCAGCATGGGGGTGTGCCTGGGTGGTTCAGTCAGTTAAGCTTCTGCCCTTGGCTTAGGTCGTGACCCTGTCAGGCTCTTTGCTCAGCGGGGAGTCTGCTTCTCCTACTTCCTCTCCCCCTCCCCCTGCTCATGCTCTCTCTCCCTTACTTTTTCTCTCCCAAATAAATAAGCAAAATCTTAAAAAATAAAAAATAAAAACCTTCCAGCTTGTACATATTAGTAAGGCCATATAATTTGGAAGATGTCTTGCAGCAGAATATGGATGACCGAGAACCAATTAAACCGTAGCTGTATCTCTAAGGATGATGTCAGCCTGGCTCAAAACACTCTACATGGTAGATTAAAGTGAGAAGATCAAGTTTATATCACATTATTTCACAACATTAAAAAATATTAGTGATAAAAATATGTCTATATCCTAAATCTCAAAAGCAGTGGAGAAAAAAAAAAACCGATCCTACATCAATATGAAGTTATTTGCACAACAATGAAGGATAATAACAAGTTTTATGTGTATTTATTCCATGCACACAATTTATTTATACAAATAAAAAGCCAGATAGATGAAATTTAAGAACAATATTAATTAAAACCTAATTACTTTGGCCATCATTTTATATTTAAAAATGTAAGGTCCGGTAATATTTCCTACTTATATTTCCCGTTCTATTAAGTGCCCTGAACACAGTAGATATGCAAGTAAGTGAGCCACTCATTAAGGCAACCAGTTATGTGGCTCAGACGAAATATAGGGGTTAGACCTGCGTCCTTACTCTGGCAGGAGGATTCAGTTTGTGGCAAACGACTTAATCTTTCTGTGCCATCCTTCCTACACAGGGCTGTGGAGAGAATTAAGAACAAATTCGTGAGAAGGGAAGTTCCCACTGATGGTGAGCCCTCACTATTCTTCTTTTCCTCCACCTAACTGAGGATGCATTGATCATTAACCTCAGAACCAATTCCGAAAAATAGTAACGCTAACTAGGGAAAGAAAACTTACAGTTTCAAAAGCAGACTATTTAAGAGCCCTATTTCCTCTTACAATTTTCGTAAGGATCTTAGAAAAAGCAAATTTCCATATAATCACCATCTTGTGCTGCCAGGATCAGCCCTGACTGTCCAAACCCTGTACAGTGATGGAAACGCTCTGTATCTCCAATGTGATGGCCATTAGCTACACATGGCAATGGAGCACTTGAAGTAGAGTGAGTGCACCTGAGGAACTGATTTTTAAGTTTTATTTTATTTTAATTAACTTAAAGTTAGCTACATGTGGCTAGTGGCACCATATTGGATAATGCAGTCCTGAAGACCTCTCTCTATCCTACAACAAACTGAAGGCGACTCCCAGTCACCTTGAAGGTATAGCCACACCCCTGCCTTTCCTCCCATTTCCCACTTATCTTGACTTCGTCTAGAACTATGCTATTCCTCACAGCCCTGTCTTTGCCCAAGGATACACTAGCAGTATAAACTCTTCTTTCATCCAATAGCTTCTCCCCTGGAGTCCAAATCTCAAATGCATTTCCATCTGGAGAAGAAATCTTCAGCACAGAATAACCTTTGACCAAATCTGATAGGACACCAATTAGAATATCAGGATCCAAGAACACCTGGGTGATGCAGCCACTTAAGTGTCTGACCGTTGGTTTTGGCTTAGGTCATGATCTCATGGTTGTTAGACGGAGCCCACCACTGGGCTCCACACTCAGCGTGGAGTCTACTTGAGTTTCTACTTCTCTCTCTGCCCCTCCTCCCCACTCTCTCTCTCTCTCTCTCTCTCTCTGTCTCTCTAAAATAAATGAACAAATGTAAAAAAAATAAATAAATAAAACAATATCAGGGTCCAGGTACCATTTTGTCTGTTAAGCAGAAGACTTAAATTGCCAAAGGTGTTTTAAAGAAGCCAGATGGGGAGATTTCATGTGTTCTGTACACTAAATCTATATGTGTTCAATAATTTGTTGAGAGGAAAAAAGAAACAGGAAGGAGACCAGAAAGAAGAGAAGGAATAAGAGAGGAAGAGAGGGGGAAGTGGAAGAAAGAGGAAGAAAGCAAAAGGAGAGAAGAAAGGAAATAAAAGGGGAAGAGCGAAGGAAGAAAAATATCTCGGTGCTGGAATTGTTACTGCTACTGCCTAGTTGTATCATAACTGGTGTGCTAAATATTTAACATAGAATCCAGAAATACCCATCCTGAAAAAGGTTATCATAGTGAATTCAACCAATATGTAAATTTAAAATATGCATGTAGACTTAAAATGCATAAAATGAATACAATCATAATAGTAATGATGAAAATAAGGATGATGATGACAATGATGATGATGAGGTTTTGAATTTTTCTAAACCTCAGCTTTTTTTTTTATGAGTCTAATCTAACATTAAAAAGGCTAAAAGACTTTAGTTAGAATGCCAATTTTCCCCTATTCAGTTGTATGGTACATTCTTGTTTCAAAAGTATTTGGAAACCTCTAAATACATGGAAATCTTATAAATTACCAATTTCCAAACTAAACTTAAGTCAGCTTGATAAGGAACCTGCTTCTAAGCAGTTTATAGGGCTGAGTTCCCAATAAATCCTATACATGGTAGGCATTATAAAAACTGAAGGGAACAGGTCTCTTTTCAAGTCTCACTGGTATAGAGCGTTTATGGAAACTTCTAATTGTCAGTGAATACTGAAAAGGAACGAAAGGTTTCCTGTCCCCTTTGCTAAGAAAGAAAAAGAATCTAGGAAGTCAAAAACAGTGTTTCAGTTCTAACAGAAATGAATTCTGATCTTAAGCACTCGATAAGCCACATACCAGAGAGAAATCACAAAGGATACAAAAGTTCATTTAAAAAAAAATAAATAAATAAAAGTTAGTTAAAAACACTTCGTGCCCTCAAGGAGTAGGAGTCCAATACAATTCATTGAGGGCAGGCAAAAATTTAAGCACTTAAAATAGAAGATGGTAAATATTAGAATAGAACATGAGGGACGCCAGGCTCAGCAGTTTAGCGCCGCCTTCGGCCCAGGGTGTGATCCTGGACACCTGGGATCGAGTCTCTCGAGTCTCTCGTCAGGCTCCCTGCATGGAGCCTGCTTCTCCCTCTGCTTGTGTCTCTGCCTCTCTCTCTCTTTCTGTGTCTCTCATAAATAAAATCTTTAGGGGATCCCTGGGTGGCGTAGCGGTTTGGCGCCTGCCTTTGGCCCAGGGTGCGATCCTGGAGACCCAGGATCGAATCCCACATCGGGCTCCCGGTGCATGGAGCCTGCTTTTCCCTCTGCCTGTGTCTCTGCCTCTCTCTCTATCTCTCTGTGACTATCATAAATAAATAAAAATTTTAAAAAAATATATTAAAAAAATAAATAAATAAAATAAAATCTTTAAAAAAATAAAATAAATAAAACATGAAAAAAATTACCACAATAAGCTTATTTGTTTAACTCAACAAAAGAGTCATTGATGGTATCAGCAAGAGTGGTGCCTGTTTAAAACTAAGGTTAGGGATCCCTGGGTGGCGCAGCGGTTTGGCGCCTGCCTTTGGCCCAGGGCACGATCCTGGAGACCCGGGATCGAATCCCACGTCGGGCTCCCGGTGCATGGAGCCTGCTTCTCCCTCTGCCTGTGTCTCTGCCTCTCTCTCTCTCTCTGTGTGACTATCATAAAAAAAAAAAAAAATTAAAAAAAAAAGATTAAAACTAAGGTTAGGATGGATTGGTATGTATACAAAGAGGATTGAATTCTAGAGGAGGAGGTAAGAACAGTGGGTATGATAAACTCTCACAAGTTTACCTATGTAGAGAAAAACAATAATAAAACAACTACTAGAGAGGGATACACAGAACTGATGACTTAAAAAATGGAAAGGACCATTTAAATCAATGCCATAGACATTTGTTGAGTGTCTACTCTACATGGAAGCACTGTCCTAGACACTAAGTCTTAGACATAATGAAAAATATCCATTTTTGCCTTTAAGGGGCTCAAAGTGTGTCAGATCAAAGAAACCATAAAGAGGTGATTTGATCTAATTCATTTACATAAACCTTGGTAAAAATAATTACCACATTTTCCATAGCACCATGGTTTGCAAAGAGCCTTTCAACTTCTTGTTGGTAAGTGACTTGAACAGTTAAGATGCTGTTGCTAGCGCTAGAACAATCTACCTAGTATTAGATTTCCCTGCTGTCAGTGAACAGACTACCACCACACATGTTAACTAAAGACAGCTTCCTTAGGGAGAGGGGATTCTGGCCAGACCAAGTGTTTGCTGTTGGGCAGGAGAGAAAAGACAAGTGAGTAAGAAAATCTGGTGCAAATTCCAAATCCAAAGTACAAGAAAAACAGCATAAATAAGAAATGGGGCCAAGAATCAGAAACCCACAAAAACAGCATGATGAATAAACTCGTCATCTCAAGCTTACAGGCAAGATTTGTGTTCAGGGACAGGGGCCAAGATGGGCCCAATTGTCCCGCAGTAAACACAGGTGGATCAAGAGACAGACACACAGATGCATCAACAGCAAACAATGACACAAGCCAGACAGTCAGTATATAAGGTAGCAGGTGTGCTGTGTACCATTATTGGTATTCTAAGGAACTTAAAAAAGAATACATTTGTCTGATGCATTCCTTCTTGTTTTCTTCATTAGATCCCCTCAGCAGAGTGTGTTTAAGACCAAAAAATGTAACTGATTCTTTGAGCACTTACATTAATGCTAATTATATTAGGGTAAGTAAGTAAATATAAATTTCTCTCTGATGAGCATGTGGACTTACTATTTGGAATTGTTGGGCTTTGGTGTTTTGTTTTGTGTTTTGTGGATTAATTATGATTTAACTTAGTTACTTGAAAGTTTGTTCATTGGTTTAGTCATAATCAACACTGGTAGTGGGTACTTTCCTCTCCGGTGCATCTCTGGCTGCAGTGCTCTGGGTGCTAGGGGGTGCGCTGGTGAGAACTGAGCTTCATGCCCCTCAGTACTGTATGCTATGCTTTACTTGCTGGGAGAACAGCCAGATGAATTGTGCTAGAATCAGTGAAGCCGTGAAAGTCTGTGTTGCTTTTGGACCAGTGGAACCATTTTGTTGGAAACTTGTTCTAAACTTTCTGTGCAAGGCATGAATTCTAAATCCAATATTTTTGTCTCTTTACTCGAACCAGGGCTACAGTGGCAAAGAGAAAGCATTCATCGCCACACAGGGCCCCATGATCAACACCGTGAATGATTTCTGGCAGATGGTTTGGCAGGAAGACAGTCCTGTGATTGTCATGATCACAAAACTCAAAGAAAAAAATGAGGTAGGACCTTTACCCAAGTAGTGAACGTTATAAATTCTTTATTGCTATAGAAGAGATATTGTATAAGGAGAAATGCCATGTACTTATCAGAGTTAAGATGGAAACTTAAAGGCATTTAAAGACAAGTTCACTTCATGTTTCCAGGAATGGTAATTGGTGTCATTGTAGGAATGGCAGCTTTCTTTCAGAATAATCAATATACTTGACATTACGTGTATCTCACATATACGACATATCTCTGTAAGGAAATGAGGAGCTATGAATTATCACTCTGATTTATAAGCGGGGAAAATTTTTTAAAATTACTCACTCATTTCCCAAGTAATTTTGGAGTACTCACTATGTGACCGATGCTACTTTAGTTGTTGGCCATATATTAGTAAACAAAACACACAGATGCCTGCCATTGGTGGGTTTTAACTTTCTAATGGGGAAGACAGATTAAAAAACAATAAATATAACAAGTTCATAGAACTGTAGTGATTAAAAAGGACAAATGGTAGAAGGGGAGAAAGGTAGAGTTGGATAAGGAGATTGGGTGTGCCGCATTGGGAGGGATGAGATGGGAGGAGTAAACTGTGGTATTATAGATGGAAAGGATGAGGCCCCACTAAGAAAGTGAGATATGAAAAAAAAAAAAAGTGAAGGAAGTTACAAAAGCCCAGCAACCTTTTCAATATCTTCATAATAAGAAATCCAAAAGGGAGACATAGTTAGATTCCATTTCCACTAGCAGTTTTTCCTAAGGATCTAGCTTACAGGATACTTTACATCATAAAAACAGAATCATGAAATCCCCAGAGGGTGCTATCCTAGGTGCTGCTTACATTTTAGGGCATCTTATTGGAATAATTTACAATCTGATCTTAGCATCTTAGTGTTTGTATTCTTGTCAAAACTACTGTATCAGGGCTTCACCATGACGATAAGAATTTAAGAAAACTGAGCTTTCCCTTATGCCTTTTTGGTGAGTTATAACCCTTGAGTGTAGTATAATCTTGTGCTAATCAAGAAAACCCAGGCTTACAAGCATCAATTTATGAGTTTTTAAAAGTTGGTTTCCTTCTTTCATTTTTGCTACAATAGATAAAGGAGTTTTATTTTTCCGAAATCTGTTCCTGGAAAAAAGTATATTTTGGTCCCAGTAGGTGAAAATATATACTTATTTAACTATATAACTTACTAAATATATGTTTTTCTGTGAATCTTATATGAAAGCCTGAAGTGGCATAATAAAAATAGCCCCTAATATTTTTAGCTGTCTCACCCATATCAATCTGTCAACACGTTAGGCCACTGATAATTCCTGCAGAGTTGTTTAATATCCGGGACATTTTGCCTTTATTTTACCTAGTTGGAAAAGACTCTTCAAGTATAAAAGGTGTATTTCTGTGTATATACATTCCCACATACAAACAGACTAGATAACCTGGAAAACTTACCATTACAAAACTAGTCATACTCGATAAAATTTATAAAGTAGCATAAAATATAAAAGATAGTTAGCAACATTTCCTAGATCTGAGTGGACTGCATTACTCATTATTAAAATTAAAAATTCTGGACACCTGGGTGGCTCAGTGGTTAAGTGTCTGCCTTTGGCTCAGGGCATGATCCTGGGATCCTGGGATCGAGTCCTGCATCGGGCTCCCCGCATGGTGCCTGCTTCTCCCTCTGCCTGTGTCTCTGCCTCTCTGTGTGTGTCTCTCATGAATAAAAAAATAAAATCTTTAAAAAATATAAATTAAATTAAAATTTCCTTTTTGTTCAGACCTTCCATGATGTAAATATAATGCAGTAGAGGAGACTTTGATGTTTTATAGATAAAATAGTAAAATAAAAATAGTATGCCTAACAGAGCTTGGGGGATAAAAGTCGCAGCAGTCAAAAACTGAATAAAAGGCATAAAGCCAGAGAATTATGGGTTACTTGTGCTTTAATGACAATACAAGACCTGGAGACAAAGCCTTAGGCTTGCAGGAGCCAAGAGCTGGAATGGAGACCTTCCATAGAGGGAGCTCCCACAAGAGCTGTGCCTCCAGTAAAAAGGTGAACCACAAAAATAAATCTGCTGACCAAAATAGGACTATAATAGGAAAATAATCTGTCTCAATCTGGTCTTCTTGTGGGATAAATAGAAGGTTCTCTATAGTATTCAGCATTCAAAAACCAGGAAACACCAAGTAGAATAATTAATATAAAAAGTAATACTGGATTGATAACACTCTGTGGCACTTTCCAGAAACAAAGGCAAAAGCTTTCTGGATGAAGACACTCTCAGGATTTACATCACAGGACTTCAACAGAAAAAGCCTAACCACACATAAGCTCAGGAGTCAAAATTATGAGACAATACAAGTAAATAAACAACATAAGGAAAAATCAGAAGAAGCAACAAGTAGGTAAAATGACCCATGAGAAATTAAAATAATAGAAACTATAAATACGGGCTATTTTTTTTATAATTGAGCACACAAAATATAAAATTAAAAACTTGACAGGGAAACAAGTTACTACCAAAAAAAGACTAGGAAGATTTGAAAACAAACCAAAGAGTCCTAGAAATAAATATTATATAGATATTAAATTTTTAAAAAGAATATCTCATTAGGCAAGGTTGACAGCAGGCTGGATGTAGCTGAATAAAAATAATGACTGGATTAAAAATAGAGTCAAGGAAATTACTCAGAAGATCGAAATGGCCAAAAATATGAAAGAAAGTTTAAGAGCTAGAGGGTAGCATGTAAATATCCAATGTATATATAATGGATATGTTAGAAGAAGAAGAAGAAAAAAAGAAGTAATATTTGAGGACATAATGGTTAGGGATTTTCCAAAAGTGATGAAAGACATGAGCTGTCAGATTTGAGAAGCACCATAAATCCTAGGCTAGTAAGTAAAAATAAATCCATAAGTAGATGCACCTATGAAACTAAAAAACACTGCAGAGATGATTTTAATGACAGTATAACTAAACAAGTGGCTTCTTAGGAACAACCAAAGACGCCAAAACCCAGAATAGTCCCTAGCAAGGAACGAACGAAAGTAACTGACAGCCCAGAACTCGTGTCACATTCAACGACACTAGCAACATCGCCTAGAGTTGAGTAGATGGTATTAATTTAATTTTGATCATTAAATCAAAATTAAAGATTCCTTTCTGTCCAGACCCTCCAGGATGTAAACTTAATCCTATAGAGGAGACTTTGATATTTTACAGATCAAAATGGTACTGAGAGGTCTGGCTCAAAAGAAATATGCAGTAAGCTCCACACTACCAGGAAAATGCTGTTTACCAAAAATGTGCCAACTTTCAATTGTGTTACGCGTCATTGTTTGGAATAGACAAAAATCATTTCCTCCAAAAGAGGAAAAAAAATGAAGGTGGAGTTATCTTTAGAAATTCCCAGGCGTTATAGTTTCATGAATCTTTCTACTTTCTAATAAATAAATAAATGAATAATTGCCAGACTTTCATTTAATAATCCCTATATTCTTAGATCACCAACTGGGCTGTTTGTTCTTTTCTTATCATTCATGTGTTCACTGGAGGGAGCACTTTTCATCTCCTTTGGGAACTTTTCCTTTGCATACACAACTCAGCAAACTGGCGCAGGAGGCCTTGCTTGGGCCCATCTCCACCTTCGACACACCTTCCTGGTGAAGCTTACTCACTACTAGCTTTTGATTGAAAGTGAGAGACCTATGACTCTTCCTTTCACGTGAACACCAAGAGGCCATTGTAGGGTTATTAATTGGCCTAACTGCAATATTGTGGTGTCTCAGGGACTAGGGAAGCCCCAGGACAAGGAGGGACAGACGCAGGAAATGGCCAGTCCGGTGGGCAGTCGGACACCCACGTGTATGGATTCAGCTCGTGGTCTTAGAGAAGTGTGGTTCATGGGATCCCAGCATAACTACAGTAGTAACACCAAAGGTCGCTGATCACAGAGCCCTGTAGAAAGTGGAATAATGGTGAAAGAGTTTGAAATGTGTGAGACTTAACCGATATGTGACATGGAGACGTGAAGCAAGAAAAAGCTGTTGAAGAAATGGTGCCAGTAGACTTTCCCCAGGCAGGCCTGCCCCAGACCTTCAATTTGTAAGAAATATAGGGTCTACGAAGCACATCAAGTGAAACTCAGGAAAACGAGGCGTGCCTCTACCAAGAAAGGGGGGGAGGGGGAAGGAAAAAGAAAAAGAAAAAGAAAACCACCTCTCAGAACTAGGTGTCTGGATAACAAGATTAAGGCAGGTAAGGTTGAAGGTCAGCGCAGTGGAGCACCTGGTGGCTCAGTGGTTGAGCATCTGCCTTTGGTTCCGGTTGAGGTCCTGGGGTCCTGGGATTGAGTCCCGCATCAGGTTCCTCGCGGGGAAGTCTGCTTCTCCCTCTGCCTGTGTCTCTGCCTCTCTCTCATTCTGTGTCTCATGAATAAATAAATTAAATTTAATTAAAAAAAAAAAAAAAAAAGGTCAGCCTGGCATGTACTGACCAGTTTTCAGCTTTCCCGGACAATCAGAATTAGCTATTCTAATATTTAGAGAGGCAGCCTGGCCGAGACCTGCCCAGCAAGGCCAGGCAGCCTAGCTCTCATTCCCATACCCTATGTTTCTACTGCCCAAGCAATTAAGGGTGGCCTGAAATTCAGAGGCTGACAGCTCTCCAGCAAAATGACTCACCTGTCCTTTCAAGTATGCTTACGTTCCAAATATAATGGCGCCTTAATTTTTAATTTGCTAGGTTTTATTCATTTGTTTTAGCCCACTCTACTCTTAACCATAGTTAGAAGCCCTCTTATTTGTGACACCTTGGTGGCTCAGCAGTTGAGCGTCTGCCTTTGGCTCAGGGTGTGACCCTGGGGTCCTGAGATTGAGTCCCCCATCAGGCTCATCACAGGGAGCCTGCTTCTCCCTCTGCCTGTGTCTCTGCCTCTCTCTGTGTGTCTCTCATGAATAAATAAAATCTTAAAAATAAAAAGAAGCAGCCCTCTTATTCAACACAATTAGCCAAAAGAAATTTAGTGGAAAATCACAAAAACAACCACCAAAAAACTCTAATGCTTTACTTTATCTTAAGACATGTACATTTGTTCACACTAAAATGTGTTCATTTTTTTCATAGAACTCAGTTGTGTTAGTGTTGGCGAAGCTGGAGCTCTAGATCATATGGCTTATGTAAGTCATGCCCTTTAGACATCATCCGAATTTCCCACTTCAGTTTCTTCAAAATGAGAGAAAACACAGAAAAGTCTGTAAAGGAATTATGAATGCAGAACCCTGCGTAGATCTTCAAACTTTGCACTTTTATAATTATCACCTGTCTACTGAGTCCTTTTTTTTATTTTTGACTGCTGAGTCATTTTTTTCCCCAATGAAAACTTATTTAACTTGTGCAATCATTTCCCAGAACAAATTCCTTCCTTTTTTTTTTTTTTTGCACCTTCATGTTTCATTAATTTATGTAAAATTAAATTACTGGGCTTCACTCATGGGTACAACTGCCATAAGGATGTTTGAATGGAAGTAGGTAGCCCTTGGAGAAAGGTACAGCTCCAGTGTCAGGAGTGCTGAGCTCAGTAGGCGAGTGGCCCGAGAACACTGTGGTGCATGAAGAAGGATTGGTGAAGGGGCAGTAGACATCTGAGATAAAAAACTGAATTTTTAAAATGATGCTTGCCCTGAGAGTTTTAGTTCCAAGGACATTATCCCAGAGCCCCCTATCAGGACACCTGAACTTTAGTTTCCTCTGCTGTAAAATGATTAATAATAATAATAATAATAATAATAATTATACCTAACCCGGTGTACCTAGTTCCACAGCACCTGGTGTGAGATTAATGATATGTTGGTGAAGGTACTTGTAATATTAAATTGCTGCACCTGTGCTGGTGATGCTTCGATGGAACTCCAGGAATGAAAGTAACTCATAACTGCAGGCGACCCGACCCATCCTAAAGATCTCATATGCGGATGTAACCCCAATGAAACTGCCCATCTTCTTTTTAATTTATGCAGAGCCGCTGTCTATGTGATGATACATGTCTTTAGCTCAGAGAGCAAATCTTTTTTATTTCAAATGCATAGAATTCAAAAAGAAAGTAACTTAAAAATAGATCTTTTTTTTTCCAGACAACTAAACTACCAGCTAGATCTCCTTCCTCTCTATACCCAAATAGCCCCCATGTGATGGAAGTGAGAGGGAGGGTCAAAGAGAAAAGAAATCATAAAAGGAGCTTGCACTGCTTTGTGTTGAATTCCACTTTTGCTATAAACCACTAATTATGAAGCACTGGTTGATGTCCAGGATCTTTACGGTCAGAGTTCACTAATCACTTGTTTGTACAAGAGACACATGAGCCTCTGAAAACCTCTTTTCCCTCCAAATTATGAATTTGGGGAATTAATAGATAATTTCACTGAAAGGATCAGCCCAGTTAGCAAAGAATAGTGATAATTTGGGATTGTATTCCGCGAGAGAGAGCATGCTCTTTTGAATTACCTACAATTAGTGTGGCTTCACCATATTATCTGCAAGAAAGCATTTTCCTTCCTTGCATTTTCTACCTCTTTCAGATCATTGTTAGCACCGCGATAAAGGAGCCCTAAAAAGCTGTTCACAAAAATAATTTGAACGTGAACTTGTGCTCTTTCAACAACCACATATGCAGCTCTCCCCCACCTCACATTCAAAAGCACCCACACTTATCTGGTCTCTTTTTCTACGTTCTCCTAAAAGGGGGGGAAAAATGTATTCAGTGTGTAAAAATAAGCTATTGTATCTCAGAAAGGAGATGGGATGCTAATTAAGGGTTGTTTGAATGAACAAGTCACATTGCATTGTCTACTGGGAGCTGACTGCCAATTGCATTTTTGGTAAAGAGTCAAGAAAAACATTCAAAGAGGGCCCCGGCAAGCTTGAGAGAGAAACGAGCAGCGCTTCCATTTATCAAGTAGGTGCACAAGCTCGTTCGGGTATTGTTGAGAGTCAGGGTGCAGGCTTGGAGCTCCTGCCTTGCAGCTTTTCTGACCAGTTTCAAGAGCCACCTTCTCCAAGAGGGGCCTGCTGCTCAGGGCGCGTCGTGGACAATGGGGCACATATGCCAGACTGCTGGACCGCTGAAGGCCTCTTTCTTTGTTCAGTACCTTTTTCAAGATTCTTTGTCACTCTTCTTGGATTCATCCAGGAGGCATGGGTTTTAAGATACACAATAGCTCGGGTCTCACAGCGAAATAATTGATGCTTCATTGAAAGAAACCAGGCAAATTGGTTAGTATGATTCTCTTTAACAAACCTGGGAAATCTGAGACATTTGGCACTAGTAAATGAGGAGAGAAATAAATTGCTTTATTTTTAAAAGGTTTCTTTTCTCAATGTTATGTCAGCCAGGAGGATGCCTTCAGCCTGATTGCCGGACGGTCTGGGGGGGCAGGGGGCATGTAAATAGGGGCGAGAATGATTTACTTTGTTTGGAAAAGGACCAGGACGCAGAGGATGCAAATGTGTTCTTATTGTAATGGATGAAAGAAACAGTGATTCCACCGGGCGAAGTGACTTCCATCCTGGCGCTGGCAGGTGGAGTGCTTAGTACTTAGCAGGATAGACTTCCCGAGGCGTGTTTCTGATACTTTGCATGGTTTTTTTTTCCTTTAATTCTGTAAATCTGGGATTCGGCTGCTGCTCTTTTGAACCTAGAAGTTCTTAATTTTTTTTCAAGTGTGGTCCTATGCCTTTGACATAAACGTCCTGAGGACTAAAAGGTCAGGACTCAAGGCAACAAGTGAAGGAATTTCTCTATAAATGTGCATGTGTGTTTGCCAGAAAATGATAAGTTCTATTTGAACAATATTTCTAAAGTTAACATTGCTTCTCTGAGCACTTGAAAAGAAAAAAGAAACAAAAAACCAACTTCCACACTTTACATTCTTCATCATTGAACTATGTGGTCAGAATTCATAGTGAGCTTTTTTTTTCTTTTGCAGCTGTTTAAAAGGCAAAATAATACATAATATGAACCTATATGTATGCTTGAATCTCATTTTGTATTTTTCTTTTAATAATGTAGCTCAGATATAATAATAATAATACGGTATTTAATGTATGATCTAGTGAATAATGAAGCAATGATCCAATCATTTAGATCAATAACCTAAACATAGAACAACATTAAGAAAGACAACGTATTTTAAATGTATACTGTATGTCTGGCTTTGTCCTAAGTACTTTTCGTGAATTAACTGATGGGTAAACTGAGGCCACAGAACCTAAGTATCTTTTTTTAACAGATTCTCAGCTAATAATCAGTGGCAAAACCAAAATTTGGACCTAGGTTCTATGGCTCCAAAGCCTGCGCGCCTTAACTACCATGTTATAATGCCTCAGTTGCAATATAATCATTATTACTCTTATTAAACCCTTCAAAGAGGACCCATTATAAAAATGCTATTCTTTAAATAGTTTTGTGGTACATTTATTTCAGTTGACCCTATAAGTGAAAAGACCACTGGTCCTGGAAAATGTAATACAATAGATGTATTCATGATCATTCCATCCTCTTCACATACTAGGGAGCCTTCATTCTATGGCATCTAACACATCACAGATACTCTTATTGCTTCAACTTGATGGAGCAGGAAAATGTGACTTGGCTCAATGACTGAAAAAAATATTCCTAGTCATCACCTGATAAAGTCTAATATTTGAATCTTAATTCTTAATTTCTCAGTTTAGTTCTTAACTTTGGGTTTGGGGAAATTTTGCCCTGTTTTTGTACGGGATTAGTAGCAATAGCATTGGAGAGGCATGTGTAAACACTGATACTTCATTTTTAAGATTTTATCGGGATATAATTTACATACCATGAAAGTCACTTGTTTAAAATGTACAATTCAGTAGTTTTAGCACATTTCCAATCCTGTAAAATCAGTACTGGACATTTTTAGAATTAGCCAAATAAAAACTATTGAGGTACTTGAATGAAAAGTACTCCAAGGCCGGTGAAATCATTAATATCTGCTATGTTGTGTTTTTTCTTTTTTTTCCTCTTCCAGAAATGTGTACTATACTGGCCAGAAAAGAGAGGAATATATGGGAAGGTTGAGGTTCTGGTTATCAATGTAAATGAATGTGACAACTATACGGTTCGAAACCTTGTCTTAAAGGTAAGATTATGTAGCTGTAACTCTCTACAAAGGACATGATATGACAGGGTTACATTTCTACTCTGAAATTATTTATCCTGATAAGCACTGCAGATTCAACTTGAAAAATAATGTCAAGATCGTAGAGAAAGGATTACCATTCCCTCATGTATTTCTTTGTCATTCATAGTATGTGGAATGATTAAATTGATATAAGCAGGCATTAAGGAAAATTCACTAAGTAGGATGTTGTGATCCCCTAATTCCTATAAACAAAACATCCTGTTTTCACCTTTCCAATGCCTTTAACTAAAGGTTTGTACTAGAGACTCTACCATGATTTGTGGGAGTTTTTTTGTTGTTTTTTTTTTATTTGTTTGTTTTTTGTTTTTTAAAGTGACTTTGGTCTAAGCAGCTTTTAGGAAGGCCTAGAAACTGAAAGAGAAAATCTGTGTTTGTGGGTGGCTGTGGGAGGCAAGACAAGCCTGAAGTGTTGATGAGAGCTTCACAAACTCGGAGTTACAGTAATTTATGGGGACTTTCCCCAGACCAGATTATGTCACACAAAAGTTATCTTATTTAAATTACGGGCAGCAGATGCTGAGGAACACTGCCACGGTATTGTTTTTGCTTCTAGAGAACAATCATCTCAAAGATGTCAATCCTATCTAGGGCCCCACTGCTGGAACAGAAGCATCACAGAGAGTAGAGGCAGAGCTGCCATGAAGACTTTTAGAGGGAAATTCAAAATGGGAAGGCACTGTTTTCAACATAAGCCTTTACATGCCTACTCCACGTCGAGCCGCCTGATGGGCACTGGGCTCTGAGATGACGTGCATGGACCCTCACTCAAAGTTTATCTGATTTAGTGACCCCTTATAGCTCCTTTGTTCCGGGGACTCCTCACTGTTGCTAAAAACTGCAATTTGGGATGAATGTAGAAATTCAAATGTAGGGGCCGAATATAAAACTAAGCGTTCCTATGTGGGTTAATATGTTTATCATCACTTGTCAAGAATGTTCTAAGAGCAGGAAACACACCCCATTCCAATTCCCTCCTGGCTTCCTTTGCGTCTACC
This sequence comes from Vulpes lagopus, assembly GCF_018345385.1. Taxonomy (NCBI): domain Eukaryota; kingdom Metazoa; phylum Chordata; class Mammalia; order Carnivora; family Canidae; genus Vulpes; species Vulpes lagopus. The sequence continues at coordinate 57,115,689 of NC_054828.1, forward strand.
TTAGGTTTATTAAAACAAGTTACAAATATATATATCACATATGTTTCATATGCATCTTCGATTTTAAATATGTATTTCTCTTTTACCAAAGGCAAGACTGTCAAACTTTAACATCAGCATATTTATAGTAAAGTTTTCCCAAGGTAGAAGAGTACTCTTCAGAAATCTCCGAGATTTTTTTTTCCACCCAGAAGTAAGTTGCCAGCAAGATGGGAGTGATAGAAGGATTATTGTGGTTTGGATGACTTTTAGTTCCACAAGTAAATGAGGCATTTGGTGGCTATTGCTATTTTCAGCAAGGAAGTCACACCCAACATGTGAAGCATTACTGGTACACCTCATGGCCCGATCACAAGACTCCAGACAGTGCCCAGCCCCTTCTACAGCTCATGCTGGACGTTGAAGAAGATAGACTTGCTTCCATGGGCCGAGGGCCTGTGGTTGTCCACTGCAGGTAAGGGATGAACCGTCCTTTCTGCCTAACCAACTGTCCATCCTCCCTAAAGTCATCGAGCTGGCGGGTTGTGCTTCCTGGTTGTGACTTGATTGGTAAATGAAATGTTTATTCAAGTTGGTTAACTCCTTAATATTTGAGTTTTGATCAAGGTGATACTTTACAGAAATGAGGTGGCGTTATCAGGGCATTTCAGCAAACAACAATGACACCAGAGAGAAAAATGCCACCTCTACATAATGGCTTAGGGAACAGGAAACTTTATTCAGCCCTCTGCCTTGAAACTTACTGTCAATTTATTCAGTCTCATCAGTCTCATCTACGCTAGGAATGACACATTTTTAAAAGTTAGCGATGGCTTTTTTGTTTCTTCAAGATGGCAGCTGAACCGTACGTGAATTGTATCTTGATAACATTTATTATTATGTCAAACTTGGTGAAAACCAGTCAGATAGTTTAAAAATGATTTCATTTTTTAAAAAAAGATGGAAATAAATCTATGAAGTGAGAAGTGGGTAAGCGGTAGTTTGCCGAAAGGAGAACAAAATGTTGTTACCAGAACATGGGTATTTGGGCTATACAAACAAAAGCAACATGTCCCTGCTGGTTCTCCTCCCTAACACCTAGCTCACAACTCTCATAACAAATACCTCATTCCCCTTCCCCTTTAGGGTGCCCAAGTGAGAGCAAATCGTTTTAAAATTATTTATATGATTATAAATAATTAGCCATTTATTCTTCATACTTCATCGAAATAATTTATGTTGCTTTGTTTAATGTCATAAGCCTTACAAGGTAGCTTTTGATATTTCTAATAAATAAAATATAATTATTTTAAATTATAACTTTAGCCTCCTTCTTTTTTGAACTTCTGCAGTTTAATTAAGAGTGAAATTCATATATATATATCCAATGGAGTCATTATCCAGTTTCTAACACTAGGCCTTATCCTAAACTTCACTTAGGGGTGAGGAAAGATACCCTAATGGGTCATGTTTTGGGGCTGGAATGGTCCTCCACCCAAAATCATAAAACACTCAGGATATCTAAAATGAACTAGCTGTTTCCCCTATAAAACCAGTTCCCCTTCTAATGACTATTTCTAAGAATAAGTCCAGCTTTTTTCCAGGCACTCAACATCGAATGTCGACAGTTATCTTTGGCCCTTCTCTCAACTCCAGCCTCAGTATCTAATCAGTCACCAGATTGGCTTTCCCTTCAAAGCTTCTCCCATAATCATCACTTCCTGTCCAACCACCCAAGTTCAGGCCCTAATGACCTCATCCATGTATTTTAGAAGTCAGTGGCTAATTGCACAAACACACCCCACTGCCCCGAGCCCCACCTCCAACACAGCCTACCCCATCCACTTCTTGCGCATGATGTCCCTAAAACCCTCCTTCATCACATGGAAATCCCTGCACAGCACTTCTCACTGGCACCCCGTTGTCTAAAGCAAAAAAGTCTTAATTAACCCTGGGTCTACGGAAAAACGACAGGGGTCAGTGAACAACTTGAAATTACTTTAACAAATTAGAGTACATAGAGTCATCTGAGCTTTTCTGGGGAGTGAGAGTTCATAGTTTTTATCAAATTCTTAAAAAACAAAACAAAACAAAGCACTGCTGTTTTAGAGGATGAAGTCCAAACCTCTTAGCTTTCCATGTAAGATCCTTTATCCGCCTCGGTGTGCCTGTCCAGTCTTGTTTCCCACTAGTTCTCTAAGATGGCCTTCTCTTCAGGCCACGCTGGTCTAGTCACTATTGCACATCATCTATCCTGTTCTGCAGCAAATCTTTCTTTATACCATTGTCGTACGGGAGATATTCCCTCTCATTCACGATAACCAAAATGCCCACCATTCATAGGGTGCAATTCAAATCCTGTCTCCTTAGTGAGACCAACTCTTTATAGACTCTTCACCTAAAAGGGACCCCCATCCACCTCTGAATTCCTCTAAAATCCCATCCAATAGGAAACAAGTGCCAACGATGAGAAATAAATACTATTTGAGGGCTACGCAGGGAATTGTTCATTCGAACCATGAGGACTGAAGAAAGCGTCTAAGAGTTGAAATAATGTTGAGCAGGATCTTAAGAAATGACCAACTTTTGTGGTTTTAGAGGATGGTGAGGAGGACATTTCTGAGGAATATCATTAACACAGAAAGGGAAGTCAGAAAATAAAAGCCATTTTTTGCAGTGATTCATGTAAATGACAAAAAATGGCACAAAGGATAAAAGGAGGACAGTGAAAAGACTCAAAGCTCGAAAGTTAGTCATGTTCATATTATACAAGGTCACGAACACCCTGGTGGGGAGCTTAGGCGCTGCCTGTAACCACTGGGACACCATCTACAGCTTTTGAGTAGCGAGTAATATGATCAGATCCCTATTTTAGAAAGATGAACCTAGCAGCTGTGTGTATCATGAATTAGTCCAGGAAGAGACTCGAGACTTGGCAACCATAACGAGATCATTGCAAACCATGAAGTAAGGAGATGTTGAAAACGTGAGCACAGTTTATAGAAAGGAAAGCATGGAGCCCAGAAGCTTCAGTAGAGGTGGAAAATAGAAGAATCGGTAACAGATTGGCTGTGGGAGGTGAGAGCGGGGAGATGATGTGGGAGATGGCTCCGAGACTTCTAGGCTGGGAAACTTGTGGCTAACTGGTAATGCCATTGAGGGAAAAGAGAATTAATTCTGTTTTAGGTACATTGAATTTAGATGCATTGAACGAAAGTCAGCGCAAAATAGTAACATCAAGAGTTCCAGCTAAGAGATGGGATGCTAATCTAGAGTTTGGGAGAAACTTAGGGAATTTAGATGTAAATTTGAGGGCAATTTGCATAAAGACTATTACTGGTTGAAACTGCTGAACCAGTTGGGTGTGAGGACAGAAGGCCAAAGAAGGATGGAGATGGAGAGTTAAAGGGCCTGTTAGGTTGATGACTTACCATCCAGGGAAGATGAATGGGTGAACCCTCCTGGACGGATAGTGTCTCTCTTCAACTATCACCTGGGTATAAATGACCTAGAAATGTGTTCCTCGGGCCACATCCTTCTCCCAAACTCTAGTGAATCCTCAGTTATTCACTGGAAACTTCAACATCGATATATCCAAGACCAACCTTCCCTCCACCACCACCCTACCACCACCAAATTGGCCTTTCTTCGAGAATTCTCCCCTTGTCTCATTGGCACCACCTCTCCTTCGGTCCTCCAGATTCACATTTGTGATTTGTCTAAGTCTTTCTCCTCCTTTCTAGTGCCTCCACCTTCCCTAACTTCAGGTCCCAATGATCCTTTGTAGAATATTGACAATGCCTTGGTCACTATTCTCCTCCCACCCAGCTCTCCCTACTGCACATAACTCAGCAATGGAACACAGTCTAAGCCCTGTGCTGGGCCAGGCTGGTCCTCTCAGCCTGAGAGCTTTGTTGCTAAGCCTGGCGCTGTCTGAGACTTAGCCTTACCCTTTTAAAAGAATATCTTTTGTCTTGAGGAGGTGGGTGAGGAGATGGGTGAAACAGGTGATGGGGATTGCGGGGTGTGCATGTCGTGCTAGGCACTGGGTGATGTGCGGAGGTGTTGAACCACTATATTGTACCCCCGAGACTGCTATCGTACCAGCATTAAAGTTTTAAAAGACCAAAAAATTAAAAAAAAAAAGACTACATTTTATCTTTTCTACTTTTCCTCCACCTTTTTTTACTCTTTGTCTTTGCTTTTCAGCGCAGGGATAGGTAGAACAGGATGTTTTATTGCTACGTCCATCGGCTGTCGACAGTTGAAAGAAGAAGGAGTCGTCGATGCGCTGAGCATTGTCTGCCAGCTTCGTGTGGACAGGTGAGTGTCCACCGGATGGTGTAAAAGAGATCTCACTTTTCAGAACAGCGTTACCATTCCCAACCTGATCCAGGCAGGCCTGACTCTGGAAACATCACAGGCTCCAAACTCTTAGAATCTCTAAGAGATTTGTGTAAAATGCTTAAGTGTATCTACTATCAAACAGCCATTGAAGAAAGCATTATTTGCAACATTGGCAAGAGGACAAACCAGGGGCGCCCGGGTGGTTCAGTCGGTTAAGCATCTGCCTTCAGCAGGTCATGGTCTCAGGGTCCTGGGATCGAGCCCCACATTGGGCTCCCTGCTCTGTCTCTCTCTCTCCACTCTGTGTGTCCTCTCTCTCTCTCTCTCTCTCAAATAAACAAATAAAATCTTAAAAAAAAAAAAAAGAGTACGAAACCAAAAGCTTATGCTTAATCCCTCCCCATCTCTAGTACAGTTGTTTATGGTGGGGCTGTTCCCTCTTTGTCTTCCTCTGCTATTCCTTTATATTGACTGCATTTTCACTTGACTTAACTCAATCGTTCACCTTGGGATCTTGATTGTCTACAATGAGGCACAGGCCATACTACCAAGAGTCATCTTATTTTTCTATTTTCTTTCATAGTGAAATGATGCACATGACACAATCCACCATCTTGACCATCTTTAAGAGTGCAGTGTAGCGGCATTTAGTATATTCACATTGTTGGGCAGTCAGTCTCCAGACTTGTTTTCATCTGGCAACACTCTGTTCCCTTTAAACAGCTTCCCAATCCCTCCTGCTCCCAGGCCCTGGTATTTCGCTTAGCATCGTATCCTCACAATTTATTCATGTTGTGGCATGGGTCAGAAGTTCTTTCCTTTTTAAGGCTGAGTGATGTTCCATTTTGTGTGTATATCATATTTTGTTTATCCATTCATGCATTGCTGGATCCTTGGTTGCGTCCACCTTTTGGCTATTGTGAATAAGGCTGCCATGAACATGGGTGTACAAATAGTGGTTGAGATTCTTTTAGATGCATAGTCAGAAAGGAGATTGCTGGATCATATGGTCATTCTATTTTTAATTTTTTGAGGGGTCACTGCACCACATAAGAGTCCCACCAGCAGTGCACAATGGTCCCGGGTTCTATACACCTTTGCCAACACTTATTATTTTCTGGTTTTTTCTTAATGGTAGCCATTCTAAGAGCTGTGAGGTAGAAGAAGTGCTTTTATATGGAGATGGTTTGGTCACCTTTGTGATGCTCTGTGTTTATCTGTGTTAAAAACTAAACAAACTCTTAGAGACCTCTCTTCTCCCACCCCCCCCCTCCCCCACAACTAAACCCATCTGGGTAAACGAACAGCCAGTGATGGAGAAAGTAAACAGATATTCTTTGAAAACAGGCACAGAAAAGGATGCTGTATCAGCACCCGGGCAGCCAGCCTCTGCTCTCCAGCTCAGTGTGCTATCGTGGAAAAGGGTTCTTCTAAAAGGCTGAAATATTGGGCTCTCTTCTTTCATTCATGCAGCAAATATTTATTAATCACCTCCAATGCCCAAGGCATCATCCTCGATACTATAAGTATAGCACTAAACAAGACGAGTGAGGCTTGGCTTCTCCTGGAGTTTACACGTTCATGCAGAGAGAGACAGGTGATAAAAAAGGAAAGAAAGAAACAGGATAATTTCGGACAGAGATAAATGCTGTGAAGTAAGAAAACAAGAGGGCCGTGGGACCTGGGCCTCTTGGACTTCAGCCCTGTGTCCTAGAGTTTCCTAAAAGTGTAGATAGTTACCTTTTAAGATTCATTCGACAAATATTTGTTGAGCACCTACTATGCGTTAGGTCCTGGGATTTCAATAAAAGTGACAAAGGACTGTTCTCAAAATTCAAGATATATATATATATATATATATGGATATATACACATATATGCATGCATATCACTTAGAACAGGACCTGTCACGTAGTAAGCCTTCAACAAATGTGCAGTGTGTTACTATTATCTCCATTGTTATTAAAATTATCAGTAAAGTTTCTCCTATCTTGGGGTGCCTGGATGGCTCAGTGGTTGAGTATCTACCTTTGGCTCTGGGTGTGATTCCCAGGGTCCCGGGATCGAGTCCCACATCGGCTCCCTGCAGGGAGCCTGCTTCTCCCTCTGCCTGTGTCTCTGCCTCTCTCTCTCTGTGTCTCTCATGAATGAATAAATAAAATCTTTATTTAGAAAAAAAAAGTTTCTCCTATCTCTGAAAATCAAACATTCAAATACCTCTGTCCAGATGTGGTTTTCCTTTCCCCAGCCCTCTTGGTTTTTTTGTTGTTGTTTTGTTTTGTTTTGTTTTGTTTTGTTTTGTTTTTTTATCTCTTCTTAAATAATAGCTTCTAAGTCTTCACAAGTGTATCTGCCCTCCCCTTTTCCCTCAATTTTGGCTGGCTTCGTCGCAGCTGTTTATTGTAGCAGTTCCACCTCTGGCCTCTGGAAACAGGCTGCCTGGGTTAGCATCGTGGCTGCTCCCAGTTCCTGGTTACGAGGCCTCGAGTCATAAGACTTCCCCAGGGCTGGCTTTTCTCATCTGGAAGACGGAAGTCACGGTGGTACCTACCTGCTACTGTTGTAAGGAGTGAGAGGTGACCTGTCCAGTTCCTGGCACGTCATCAACACGCATCAGTTCAGCCACTGCTATTATCCACGTACATACAGCAGGAGACCTGAGCATGTGTCTGCCCACTAGGCCCAGTACTGTGTCCCTCTCAGGGCTGCGTGGTATCAAGATGAGACTCTGTGACGACCTTAGTAGAACACTCAGCCCGAGTTTCTCATGTTCTCGCTACCCCTCCCACTCCCCCCTTTCCTTACCCACATGTAACTGCTTCCAAAAATATTTCCTTTCTGTACATGAAATCAGCTCCAGGGATTTCTTCTCCTTGTCTTATGATGGCTGTCTCAGGGTCCTTCCATCCAGGGCTGCGGGGTCCTGCTGGAAGAGGGTCCCGTGTGTCCCAGGCCTTGGGGCCTACCTTCACCCAGCGTCGGAGGCTAAAGGGCGGCCGTCGAGTCCTCCTGGAGCTGTTCCCACGGTGACCTTGACCTCTCTTGCTTTGTGTTTCCGTAAACAAGCCTCCCACAAGGGACCCCCAGATCCCTCAGGGGCTCCAGTTCATACCCCTGCACCCGGCTCCCTTTCGGGCTATGGCCGCAACTCCGTGAACACCAGGCCCCTACAGAGCTCTAGGCTGAGTCCAAACCGAGTTGATCAGCACCTTTCTGATCCTGTTTGGAACAACACATTGGGGGGAAGAAATGGGCTTGGTTGGCTCATTGGTATTCTTCAGTCTTGCCTGTTCCCCCTGCCACCTACCTCCCCCACCTGCCATTGTGGCCTGACCTCCACCTTGGCTCCCACTTCCCAGTCACGTCCCCCTGTCAGTTCCACCAAATTGTCCTCTAGCTCTGCGTGGAATCACAAATACATTTTTGAACCATATCACAATGCCTCCTCTATCGGCTCCTTCCTTCCTAAAGCAAACGGTCAGAAATTTTAGCCTTGGCCTTCCATCACCACCAAGGTCTCCCCACAAAGCTTGTCTTTTTATTCCTGATAGGATCTCCAAAACATAGCCCAACTTCTCTGCTGATCTGAGGGCTCCCAACCCCCTGGCTTTGAATTCCTGCCAATATGTGTTTGGAAATCATTTCCACGGAGTCATTAATCAGCATCTCTTCTACATACATTCTTTCTGAGCAGCTGCTTCTGTTGTTTATGAAGTGGATGCTCTCTCCCAAACCTTCCTTGAAACGGTTTTCCCTTCCCTGCCTGCCTTCACAGGGGCAACACAGCTTTTCTCTTTCTTGCGTCTCCCTTCTGCTGTGCACTCCTCTGGTTATTATGAAAAGCGAGACTGAACAGCTTCCCCCTTTCCTTCACCTCATCCCAACTTCTTCTCCCCCAGACTTCTTGCTCTTGCTGCAGTCTCTGATCTTGTCCCCTGCCATGCTGGATCATGGCAATCCCGGTGTGTAGGTGATTGCTGCCTTTGACCGCATCCTCAACTCACGCGGGTAAAAGAAAAACCAGCCCCAGAAAATCTGAACACCCACCTTTCTGCTCTTGCAGCTCCCCAGCCTTCATCAGTTCCTCACGTCTTGTCCCCGGCCCTCGGCCCTGCAGTCACCCTTGCCTTCAGTCCTCAATCTGTCTGTGGACATTCTAGAACACAGTGTTGACACTTGGAAATGTATTTAATCACCATCGCCTCTCTGCGATGGCCTTCAAAGTGCATGTCTCATAAGTCTCATTTAACTCCCAAAATGAACCCAAAAGTTGGAAAAGAGGTGTTCCTTGGCTCTGGCTTTTTGTTTGTTTGTTTTCTAATAAAGAAAGAATTCAGGATTGTCAAGGAACTTATCCAAGGTCATGTAGCTAAGAAACTAGCAAAATAGACCTCTTTGGGAATCCAGGACTTCCAACCTCTAACTCAAAAGGTGTGATCATGAGGCCCCTGGGTGGCTCAGCGGGTTAAGTGTCTACCTTCGGCTCAGGTCCTGATCCCAGGGTCCTGGGATTGAGTCCTGCATCAGGACACAGCGCTGAGCAGGGAGCCTGCTTCTCCCTTTCCTCTGTCCCTCCCCCCTGCTCATGCTCTCTCTCTCTCTCTCTCTCTCTCAAATAAATAAATTCTTTCTTAAAAAGGTGTGATCCTGGGATCCCTGGGTGGCGCAGCGGTTTGGCGCCTGCCTTTGGCCCAGGGCGCGATCCTGGAGACCCGGGATCGAATCCCACGTCGGGCTCCCGGTGCATGGAGCCTGCTTCTCCCTCTGCCTGTGTCTCTGCCTCTCTCTCTCTCTCTCTGTGACTATCATAAATAAATAAAAATTTAAAAAAAAAAAAAAAAAAAAAAGGTGTGATCCTGATAGATGAAAGTAAACTGTCTTTTGGAATATGTTTATTGCAAAACTGCTTGACAAAACCATATCTTTTTGGGCATGCTTTGCCAATTATAAAAAAATGCAATGACACCATAAATTTTAAAACAATGGCTCCTAGGAATGAGAGCTGTTTCATGAAGAGATACAGTGATACCGTCAGCAGTTGCCTTAAGGATATAGTTTGAGGAACATGGAAAGGTTGGCTCATCCCAAAATATCTGTCCATGGAGGGAGCCTAAAATATCCCTGTGTGGTGGATGTCTGAAACGCCACTGCTGAAGAGCCAAGCTTTGGTTCAAAGAGTCATTCTTTTTTGAAGTCCTTTGAACGTGCAGATAGGAGGTGAGGGTGACACCTTCTGCTTCCTCAACTCTTAACCCTTTAGTTTAAACAAGGCGGTCTGTACTTTCCAGCTGGAGGAGGGGAGCGAGAGAGAATGTGGCTCCATGCGTGAGGAATACACCCCAAACGTAGGTTTTGATGGAAAGGACTTAAAGAGAGGGTGCCGGAAGTGGCGCCCACCTGAGGCCCTGTGGTGAAGACTGGTGGGGAGCCGTGGCCAGGGCGCAGGTGAGGGCAGGGAGACCAAGCACAAGAGCCAGCAAGGGATCCCCTGGGCAAGATCAGCTACCACGGCCCAGTGCAATTCGAAACTGGGGGCCCTACGTGAAGAAAAATTATCAAATACTTCAAGAAGGTGACAGCAGAGCGTCAAGCCAGGTGCTGGGTCTTCCCAGCAGAGTGGGGGGCTGGTGTGACCCAGCAGGTCACAGGCCCATGAAGCTGACCCTGAGCTGGGATGTTTCTAGGATGAGTGTTTGGATATGGGCCTGACCCCTGTGTCCTGTGTCCTGTGGAGCAGTCACCAAGTCTCTGCCTAGCGCGGTGCTCCTAGATCACGTACACATTCCTTCATTCATTCACTCATTCATTCAACAAACATTTACCAAACACTTACTACTGGGCATCAGGCCCCGAGGCATAGAAGGCATAGAAGGATGGATTCCTCAACAGACTTTTCCAGACTGCGCTTCTCAAGGCACAACATAATTATGAAGTAAACTATGAGCGCCTGCCCAACACCGGACCCTCTTGGACTGTATTCAGGCAAAAATAAATACGTAACTTAAAGTAGGCTCCCAACTAAGTTTGAGCTTTATGCTATATCTCTTAGAAGCCCTCTCCACCTGGATACTCACAGCAAGGATGAGAATCTTAAGGAACCTGGGTAGTCCCCCCAACCCAGAAACCCATTGAACTTCCTGTAAGCTCTCCATCATATTTATTCGACCATACAAACTTTCCCCAAAGTCTATCTAAACGGGAGGAAAAGAGATTGTAAATAATACATATAAACTGTTGTATCAAGAGGTGTGGTGGTGAAGAGAAGACTGGGGATGGCGTCGGGATTTGAGCGTGTGGTTGGGGACCACTAAAACGTTGCCACCCGGCTGAGTGTAGTAATTATGGGGTGCGGAAGACAGAGCCCACAACTGAGGAGCTGGTATTTCGTATGCTGCCGAGTACCAGCCCCACGGATTTCCCTCATCCTTTCACGCTCTCTTTAATAATGGCCTCTGCCCATGAGTGATCCAAGGCTGCACACTTTGCATCTTTTTTAAAATAGTTTGCCCTCCACCACTTCTCTCTGCTTCCTCTGAGGAGTCCGAGGCAGGGCTAACAGCAAAGAAGAAAGGCCAGTGGTTTAGATACTTGAAGTGGGCCTGTTCCGTGAGTGGTAAGTCAAGAGTTGGAGCGTTGAGCAGGATCAAAAACTTGACTCCAAGTAATAATATTAATAAATTACAGCACCTGATTATTGTTATTCAGCATGACAAAGGCAGGCAATTTGTACTCAGATCACCAATCTGCATTTTAGCAATAAATTCCAATGGTCTGGTTTAGAGATGAGTGTTATGCTGAATGGATGTTTCCATTGTAACAACAATGACAAAGCCATTTGGTGGATTCCTCGTTCTCTGGCAAGATGTTATTTTTATTGGCTTTAGGGCAACTTCTATTAATAGAGGCTACAGTTCTCACTGCAGATTCATGAGTCTGTGATTCTCTTTTTAATAATACTTTTGAGCATATTTTGAACTAAATTAGGATTTCTTTTTTTTTCCAAGGAGGAGTTCAAATTCAGTGCAAGGCACCCACAAGTGTTTTATTTAGAAGTGCATTAGTGATTCCTTCACTCCCATAGCTCTCATTTTTAATTAGAAGATGAAGTAGGTAGCAGGCAGTTGGGACCAAGCAACTGGCTGGTAGGACTAGGAAGCAGGCAGCCACTAGAGTATAAGGTGCTGGAGGTCACTGGACCAGAGGTCAGCAGGCTTGGAGCCAATCCTGGCTGTGCCTTAATACCATGTGTGACCCCTTGTCCATTCTAGGCCTTTCCGCCTACATGTATAAAAGGAGACATGGGACATGTCAGTGGTCCCCCACCCTATTCTGATTTGAAGATCCTCTTTTTTAAGAGTAAAATATTTCATGAACTTCAACTTGATAACTGGATTTTGAAACCCTTAATGCTTATAAATTAATTTTCGTTCTGTGACTCCAAACAGCACCTACATGCATTGGAAAATTAGTGATGCATATGCATGTGTGTTGATTTGGTCTACTGATAGTGTTGGGAGCACAAGTGGATTCAAGGACCCGTCCAATAAGATGCCGTCTCCATCTTGGGATTCAGTGATTGGGAAGTAACCACCCAGCCCACTAAACCTCCTCTTAGCTATTGTGTTCTTTGAGTCTTTGAACCTTTATTTCTGTAGAGAACAATAGAATGGCAATAACAGACAAAACACTTGCCAGACACCTACTAGGAAAGGGATGGTTTAAAAGATTTCTTTTAAATATTATACAAGTCTCTCATGCTTCAGGGGGAATCCAAAAACTAAAAGGAGCAAATGATGTATCCAAAGTCAGAAAACGAATTTTGACTGCCTGTTTGGTTTTGTTTTTTTTTTAACATTCTGATCTAAATTTCCAGTTTTTCTCTAATTAGATTGTCTAAATTCTGATTAGAAACACTGTTGTTTTCTGGAGTGGGAGACTGAATTGAGTTACACACAGATTGAAAGGAAGTTCACATTCTAGTCCTGCCTTTGACAATGACCCTGAACTAATTGCTGTATAAACCAGGGAAAATTGTTTATCTCTGATGGGTTTCAGTTTAGATTATTATTAATATCTGAACATGATAGATATGATGAGCTTTCAATTGGCCAGCATGATGAAAAGGGATATTTTGTTCAATCATGTTTTCCTGCTAATGGAAGGTTGCTATACATACATAGGTCAACAATTTTCAAGAATTATGGGGGAAAAAAACCAGGGCCCATAACATTGGCACTAAACTGAACCCAGTATAATCATGTTTTATCACTTAGGCCTTCCATACCTGGCTTAAACTATGTAATTTTTTTATATATATAATTGATTTATTCCTTTGAACGAGAGACCATGCACAGTGGGGAGGGGCAAAGGGAGAGGGACAGAGAGTCTTTTGGGGGGGGGGGGGACAGAGAGTCTTAAGAGACTCTGCACTGAGCAAGGAGCCTGACATGGGGCTCGATCTCATGACCCTGAAATCATGCCCTGAGCCAAAACCAAAAATCAGACTCTTAACCCACTGAGACCCCCATGGACCCCTTAAATCTTCTAATCTTCAATACCACCGCATTGTTCTGACTATACCATCTAATCGATAACTCTAGTTGCTGTTAAAGCTAAACCAACTAGCTTTTACCATACTTAGCTCCTACTACAAAAGATTCATTTAGGCTTCTGTGTGCCTGGGTTTTGCAGTATGAGATAGTGACAGAACGTCATTTATACACTGAATATGAGAGAGACACCTGTCCCTTTGAAAAATAATAGTAATCCGTCATAATAAAAATGGCCCAGAAGACTCAAAAATTGCCTCCCATGCACGAAGAGGATGACTAAAGAACAACATGTGGCCGTCAGAAGACATCTAGGCAGGGATGAAAGGAATGTGTTCCCTTGCAGGTTGACCTCAGACAACTTCTTCCCATGATATTTCTTTTAATCTCATTTGGCGTCTTTGGACACTGGAAGAACTCGAAAACAGAATTTGGGAAGTAAAGCACATAAAATACTATGCAGTCCCAAGGCCTTTTTCTTTCCTTTTTTCTTTTTTTTTTCTTCCCCAGAAACAGGAAACAATCTGTCTAATCCTCCTTTTAGAGAGTCAGTGGTGAAATCTGCTGTTGTCTTTGTACATCCTTACCTTGGAGGCCTAAATTGGAATGACATCCAAAGACCTTGCTTGTGGCTTCCCAGACAGGATAGAAAAGTGCTTCCAGTGTGCGTCATATCATTGTTTAAATGTTTTGATTAATCACTCTAGTGTGGTGATTTCTCTCTCTCTCTCTCTCTCTCTCTTTAACTATAAGAATCCAAGAAGAGGTATATATAAGCCATCAGTTTTCCAGGCCAATAGGCATCCCCAAAGTATGCTTTGTTCCCAAAACTTGTTTAAAATAATTCCAAAGCTAAAATTTCCACCTGTTCGTATAACTTTTATTAACCGTACCCTTACATTTATCCATGTCTCTCTGCATTCCAACTCACTGCAAAACTCCCCTTAATTAGTGAATTTCAAAGATCTCATTTGAAGATCAGAAATAGAACATTTTGGTTTACTTCTTTTAAGGAAACTTAAAAATGAAGCCCCAGAAAAAGATAATGGACTTATTTACTTGACATCACAGTTCCTGAGACCATAATAAGAGGTACTCTTATAAAAACAGATTATGCCAAATGAATCTCCCGAGCGGTTGCCAGGACAACCTTTTCCTTCTTCTCGGCTTGGAATTAATTGAGTGTTAACCTGGGTATTTAGAAGAAAATTGATTAATTTTCGGGTGGGGTGGAAATGGAATTCAAGATATGCTAGAGTATTGAAGTATGATTGGATCATCATTGCATCCATGCTGGCTTTTATGCCCCACAAATACTTTGGAACACAGCTATTCCAGAGAAAGTGTCTTTGTTCAGAATACCTGGTCAGAATGAATCAGAACATGTATATTTAAATTTTCCCTCCTTGCTATGACATTTGTATAAAGACATGGGGAAAACCTTTGTTCAAGACACCTGAGTTACAGCAGCAAACATTAGCCTGGCTTGACTCACGCCCAAGCTGTCGAAGCTTTACCCCTGAGGCACATTAACGTCCACACCTTTTGTTCTAAATTTACTGTACCAAACTTTACCGAAAGAATTCCAGATTCAAAAATAATAAAAAGCCAAGGAGCGTAAGTTCCATTGTGAGCCCAGAAGTGAGTCACCACTGTAGAATTTCTTCTGTCTACTGATTAGACCGGATACGGGCTGGGCGGTGCAGCAGGAAAGGCTGTTGCTCTCTGTATGTGTGAGTTAATAGTCACAAAAGGTCACAATTTTAACATGTTAAAAACCAAATCTCTCTCCTGGGCATCTGGAGGGCTTTTTTCAACACACCCTCCCAGTAGCCAAGGGGAAAAAACGACATTTCTTTTCCTTCTAACCTGAGTCTAGCCCCAGCTGACACAAGCTACGTGCTTCCCGGCATGGAAACAGAAGACACTGATTTTTGTGTTTGGTCGGGCTAATGGGATATGAGATATCTGACATTTCTAGAAGGGTGGCATATCTGAATCCTCTCTGGCCTGGCCAAATACGGTGGTCATAGTCTGTGGCCACAAAGGGATCAGAGCCATGCAGCCAGCACCACTTCTGTAATGAAAGGAATGGCTTTCCTCCGTGGCCTAGAAACAGGCATAATTAGGGTAAACAGCTTATCACCCCAACCAAAGCACTTCTGTCAGTGAAGGGTGGCTTTATTAATAATTACGCAGGACAACCAGCGTGAACCAGGACTGACTGTCCCAAGCCAACCAGATGTATGATCATCCTGGTGTTGTGTTAACTAAACACTTACCGAAAGAGTATGTAGTATGTATTTAGTGCTCACTCATCAACAGTCACTGTGCTAAACATTTTATGAATTCTGTCATTTCAATCTTGCAACTTTGGGGAACCTGGGTGGCTCAGTTGGTTAACTGTCAAACGACTCTTGATTTGGGCTCAGGTCATGATCTCAGAGTCCTGAGTCCGGCTCCACCCTGAGCATGGAGCCTGCTTCTCCTTCTCCCTCTGCCCCTCCCCACTTATGTAAGCACACTCTCTTCTCTCTTTAAAATTAAAAAAAAAAATTAAAATCTTGCAAAACTTGCAACTTTAGCAGGTAAATACTATTTGCCAGGCCAGTGGTTTTCAAATTTTTTGTGTGTGAGTAATGAGAAACAAAATAATGGGAAGACAGAGTCTTCCACAGAACACCAACTTGGAAAAACCAACCAAAAAATAAATAAAATAGGGTCACCTGGGTGGCTCCGTCGGTTAAGCATCTGAGTCTTGATTTCAGCTCAGGTCATGAGCTCAGGGTTATGGGATTGAGCCCTGAGGTGGGCTCCAAGCTCTGTGGGGCATCTGCTTGAGATTCTCTCTCTCTCTCTCTCTCTCTGGCCTTCTTCCCTCCTCTCAGCCCCCTCCTCAGGCTGCCCACACATGCACATACACTCATGGCTCTCTCTCTCTCAAATAATAAATAAATAAATCTTTAAAGATAAATAAAATAAGATAGGCACAACTGCCTTGGTCAAAACTGGGATCAGGAGCTAGTTCTAAAACCCAACCTCCTCCACCCTGCTGTGGCCCCTGTGGCACCACCCAAGGCAGAACTGTGGGCTTTTAAGAATTCTGGGGCAGCCCAGGTGGTTCAGCAGTTTAGTGCTGCCTTCAGCCCAAGGTGTGATCCTGGAGACCCGGGATTGAGTCCCACATCAGGTTCCCTGCATGGAGCCTGCTTCTCCCTCTGCCTGTGTCTCTGCCTCTCTCATAAATAAATAAATAAATAAATAAATAAATAAATAAATAAATAAAATCTTTAAAAAAAGAAAAAAAGAATTCTGTGAAGAGCCTTTTGTCTAGACATTGATAGGGTCTGACTCATTTAATCCTCACAATGGCGAGGTTTGTCATTAGTGTCATTTTATAAGTGAGGAAACCCCAGCTGGGAAGAATTAAATGATGTGTCCACACTCACGTAGGGAGTAGGTTCAAAAGCAAGGATTCAAACTTGAATCTGTCAGATACCAAGCCCACTTCTTTCCATGACATCACATGCCTCTCCTGTAACCGACTCGTAGGCCAGTTAATATTTAAAAACGTACTTGGATCTTTTGACCTAGGCTTGCCCCACCAGGGCAATATTGTGTCCTCTTCCGGGTGTGTACTTAGTTCTCCAAGGCCTTCAGGGCCCCCATCCTGGAGCCCCCCGCCCCCAGCAGTCCTGTTCAACCAGATAGTGCAGGCGTAACAAGAACGATAACAGTGGCCAGCTGTATGGTATCTGTATGTGTTCTGCTCTGTACTAAGCATTCTACATGGATGGTCCCATTTCTTTCTCACAGCAGTGCTCTGAGGTAGGCACCGTTATATTACTATCTCACCATTTTGCAGGTGAGAAAACTGTACTGCATAGATTGTGTAGTCAGATAAAGCAGCTAGTAAGCATTGGAGAAGGGATTCGTCTTGACAGCAGTGTATGGTGTCTTTTTCTCCCTTAACCCACTTTGGTCACTACTGGTGATGAACCTGACACCTTGGCATCCCCAACCTTTCAGAGCCACAATCACTCTTACAACTAACTGGGTCCCCTTGCCCTGTACTTTTGTCCCCCCACTCTTTTTTGATAAACTAATCCCTATTGGGCAGTAGGTATGGAATAAGTATATCTTGTTTCTTTTTGATCTGAGAAGTCTGGAACTCTGGGAAACAGCTTTGTACTTAAAGGGTATTCCCTGAGAGAGGCGATGCATTGAGTAATGGTGGCCCATCTATGTTGGACCCCATAGGCCTTCTCCACTGAAGCGTCATCTTGATCAGCATGCAAATCTTTTAAAATCAGCCTTAGTTGAATTTAAACTATGATCTACTGGCAGTCAAAGATTATCTTAGTGCCTATTCTTTAAAAAGGATTTGGATGATGGTTTTTATTTTTTTATTTCTTTAAAATTCTATTTATTTATTTAACAAAGAGAGAGAGAGAGAGAACACAAGCAGGAGGAATGGCAGGCAGAGGGAGAGAGAGAAGCAGACTCTCCATTGAGCAGAGAGCCCAACATGGGGCTCCATCCCGGGACCCTGGGACCATGACCTGAACTGAAAGCAGATACTTAACCGACTGAGTCCCCCAGGAGCCTCTGGTTGATGGTTTCTAAAGTAATAAAAAGAACATCCTGTCTCTTACCTTCAAAGACCAGCTTGTGTTACCAACTTTACATCAGTGATAGAGGTCTGGAATTCAGCAAGTCCGTGGAGTCTGGTCTGACCTGAAGGGTACCTAGGGACCAAGGCAGAGCAATCCTGAAGGATGAATTATTACAAGGGTCTCCTGAAGGTTCCATATAATCTAGTATTATTCATTTATTCTATAACTGAATTTTGCCTACAGGCATTTTATTAGCTTCTTGAGTATATTTTTACTATGTCCAGGCTATAAAAAGACTGTGTAAACTGCATGGAGATCCTAAATTTTAAGTTCTTACGAAGACCAACAGAGTATTCTATATACCAATATATGGAATTAGACATTTATTAAATATTTTCAGAGATGATTATGACGATGTCCTGAATTTGAACCAGACTCCACTGAATGAATGCATCCTGTAATGCCGTTTGCCTTCTTGTAGCCCAGAGTTTATCTGCTTTCATATGACATGAAAATAGCGTGGCCCAGGTAATCTACATGACTTGTATTTACTTAGGACTAGTAGGTGCTTTTCACTATTGCATATATGAGAAGCTGTGACATCATGCCTACCCTTAAAGGATCTACATCCTAGTTGGAAACAGTTTTGGAAGGGAGTAGACAGTATATAACATGATATCAAATTACTTATAATAAAGACTTCACCTTGGCCCTGTCTTTTTCTGCTCCATTATAAATGACAGCCAAAAAGTAAAGCATGCTTGTTCAAATATCTGGAAGACACTGGGAGTGAGAAATAAAAAGCTAATATACTGAATGATAGAAGTCATGGTAACAGGGGCGCCTGGGTGGCTCAGTCAGTTGAGTGTCTGCCCTCGGCTCAAGTCATGATCCCGGGGTCTTAGGATGGAGCTCAGGCTTTCAGCTCAGCGGGGAGCCTGCTTCTCCCTCTCCCTCTACGTGTCACTCCCCCTGCTTGTGCTCTCTCTCTCTCTCTCTGTCAAATAAGTAAATCAAATCATAAGGAAGAAGAAGAAAAAAAAGAACTTTGTGCTGAAACCAAGTTGAAATTCATAAGAATGAATAGAGAGTCCTGCATTTAGTTTCCAAAATTCAATAGGTTAAGTACCGGATGAGAGTGAACTGTCATTGTCACACTCCAAAAATCAATCAATCAATCAATTAATCAATCCTGTAGACATTTTCATCAGTCCAAACCCTCACTCAATATCCTAAAATGCTTGCTGGGCACTGGGCTCCGGGCGGGCACCGTGATATCTTATCATCTGACATACCTACAGATGCAAACCCGTTGGCCTAAAACATGCAGCTCAAAGGAGAAAATATTCCCACTGACTAGACCTTGTCGGGAGTAGACACAACACTCCAAGAAGGTCATCTTTGATAAAATAGAAGAGGGAGACTAGATTGGTGAGTGACCGGGAAGCCAAGCTTTATAGAAATATGGAGGACCACAGGATGTTTAGTCTAGAGAAGAAAAGATTATAGGACTTTGATGGTTGTTTTCCAGCATTTAGAGAGCTATTGTGTGACTAGAAGAGAAGCCTTTAGACGTTTTTTTTTTGGGGGGGGGGCGGTTATTTCAGTTCAACCAATGGGGTGAAATTTACAAGGAGTAGATTCATTTTGATCTCCTCAGAAGCTTTCCTGCAGCTTTGGGAAAGGCTGCTTCTTACGATACCTCGCCTCCCCACGGAGCATCGCAACAGAAACTAGCTGGCCATCTGCTATGTAGACTGCTCCCTTCTGGAAAGGCTACATTGTGCCAGCGATTGGCATAAGTGATCTCTGAGGATCCCTCTGATGCCTCTTCTTTCCAAATTAGGTGGAAAATAATGTGATTTCTCATACACCTTCCCTAAGCTTTCAGACCTATAAGAATTTTGCTAGCCTCTACAGCTAATCAGTTTGTTTCCCCATCGTCCCCATCTTTGCTGGCTGAAACAGCCTTGAGGGAGTTAACAGAATGTCAGAGAAGATATACCAGGCAAGAGAGTATACCACTGACCCAGCTGGGGTAGCATGGGTATGAAAAGTTGGACTGTGGCTTTGTTCATTCACCACTTGGACACATAAATACCAAAGCTCACCAGAAAAGACCCCTAAATAAATAAATAAATAAATAAATAAATAAATAAATAAATAAAATGGAAGAGTTTACCTCCAAGTGAAGTAAATGGTGAGGAAGTTCATAGACCAGCCCAGGAGATGGAGCACATATAAGGCTCCATGTATCCCTGGCAGTTCAAGGGGGAAACCTAATGGTTCTCTGAGCTATGCAAGGTCAGGTAAAGGGAAGTACCTCTCTCAGCAACGTTGAGCTGCCCTAATATTTACCGTGGGTGGATCTCTTCAGATTCCCAGTTGGCCTCTTTTGGACATCAGTTATGGTTTCAGGTGTGCCCAGATGCTACCATATAGCTAAGAAGGAGATTTGCCACATCCTCACTTTGCCATTTGTGTTGTCAACGTATGACCAAAGAACCCATTAGCTGGAAAGTTGCCTTCAATACGACAAAGAATGTATAGTTTTGGGAGGAAAGACTAATGAATTCTTTGGCCGTTAAGTTGCCGTCTCCAAAATTTACCTTTTATTTCTTGCCAAATACAGCATTTTGGCATCACGTCAATCTTAGTCTGATTTAGGAGGATGAAATTTTACTAATGTAACATCTCTGCTTAGTTTAGAAGGATGAAGGCTTAATAGCTTCATATCTTCTTAGCTTATGTTTATAGAGGTCGGCAAATAAACAGAGCTGCAAGCTCAGTCCTAGTTATTACCATTAATATTACCATTAGTTACCTCTGAATCCTAGAACGTTCTCACTGTATCCCAATCCTAGATTGACATTTACCACTGAATAGCACTTTAAATAAATAGTCAGTAAAATAACTACTACAGTAAAGGAAATTATCAACTTTTCACGTGTGTGGGCCCTGCTCCCTGAAATCATGTCGCAGTGAAGCAATCTGTCCTATTTTTAAGTTGCAGCGCTTGCATGGTCTAGAAATAATCATTGGGAATGGTTAACAACAACCGCTAGGGAGACCTGGCTAAAACCTAATCTCAAAATGAGGTGTCTCATCGCACAGTTGTAGAGGCTTCTGACAGCAAGGCAGTGATTCAGTGTGCAGGAATAAGTGACATTGAGACCGCTCTCCGGAGCTCTGCCAAGTAAAGGACCTATTATTATAAAGAGCAAACTGTGACACAGCTACCCTATCCATACACGTATAACAAGAAGTAGTCTTCCACTAATCCAGTAACAAAAGGTACCACTGAATCACTAGTGATGGTGATGATGACCACAAAGGGAGGAAGGAGCAAGAGCCAATTCCCTTTTCCCCCCATCATTTAAGGGCCCACCCACTACCATGTTTAGACACCCACCATACCACACCCACAGACTCTGGTGGTTTCCCCAGCACATGCTCAGTAGACCAGTCCAGGATAGTGCATTTGTGCAAAGAGCAACACTTCACGGTTGAGTTTTGTTCGGTGAACCTTCTTCAATTTTAATCCAAGTGCATAAACTTTTGACCATGAGATGAATGATAAGGCACCTGAGAGGTGGTACTAACACTGCAGCTCCCTGCACAATGGGTGCTGTCATGATCCCACTTTAACAGAGGAGGAAACTGAACCAGAAAAGTTTTTAAGGAACTTGCCCATGATCCCACAGCCAAGAGTTGGTATGAGAGGGATTTCCACTCAGACAGCATGGGTGGTTCCAAAGTCTAAGTATTTAACCAATAGGCAGTACTGCCTCCCCCGTAATCATATGTAGGTAAAATTCATCAAGTGCCCAGTGATTACTGGGCCCTGTGTTAATCCCCTTTATCTACAGCAGCCCACTAAGCCCACCCATTGGGTCATTTGGATGCAGGTAAGAGGCATAAAACAAAAGAATCACCGGGTCGACTGTTCCGGGTCCCCGGCATAATAACACTCTAGCCTGGATGTGGTCTCTGTTACTTAAGACTGCAGCACGTTCGCAGTAAGAAGTTACTGTATTATCTCTTCCTTGTAGAGGTGGAATGGTCCAAACTAGTGAGCAGTATGAATTTGTGCATCACGCTCTGTGCCTGTATGAGAGCAGACTTTCGGCAGAGACTGTCCAGTGATTCTCTGAAGATTTACCAGACCCTCGAGTTCTGGGGATGGTTAACCAATTACCCACGTGAGGCTCTTCTGGAAAGAGCTTCCTGCAATGGAAGGAAAGCCAAGCCAAGCCGAAGCCAAGCCGTGGCATGGACCATGTGGAAGACGGCCACGTCTTACAGATTGCCAGCCCCCTGTGTATAGGAATGCATTTGTAAGCATCCCCTAAATTATTGTGAAGGTCCTATGCTGATGGAGGTATGATAGATTTCTCACACAGCTAAGGAGGATTTTTGTTTTGTTTTGTCTGTATTGACTATCTACCACACAGAATGTATGTCATGAAATACCCGGTGACATATGTCATCAAATGACAACTGGAAGAGCTGCTGAAGAAATTATTATTGTGTGTTTAGATGCTTTAATGTTTGCAAAATCTGTCTTGTGAATGGACTGTCAGCTGTTAAACTGTTCCTGTTTTAAGTGCTATTACCTTTCTCAGTTAACCAGAATCTTGCGTTAAGTTCGCAAGGCATTGATGGATTTTTAACCAATAAGTCTTTGTTTTTGGGAAAAAAAATCAAAATCAGTACTATTTTATATGGAAATGTGTCTTGATAATATTACCTATTCAATGTGTATTTATCAGTACCTCCTGTCAATCAATTACAGAGCACAATGATTGTCACTGGGTATATATGTATTTACTCTCTATTATTGCGCATAGAGGTGGTTTCGGCTCCAGAACTCCAGCCACTGTATTTCTACATTGTGAGTCATTTTACTTCAAAAGGGAAAAAAAAACAAATTTGTAGCAACGATGATGTATCACAAATTTTAAATATCTGTCTCTCTTTTACTGAGAAGGAATTTTTGAATATTCTATCTACCTTGAATCTATCTTCCCCCACCCCCCAAAAAAAGGCAGATGCCTTTGGGAATGAAGTAACCGGTCCCATTTCCAAAAGTTCTTCAAAAGGACGCTGCCAGGGATATTCCTAAATTTCTGAAAGGTTAATCCTCAAGAGACAAAGTTCAAAAAAAAAAAAATGCACTCAGCAAACACTAAATGTTCTGCTCAAATATGAATTTTTAATGCAGCTATGTTGACTTTGTTTCCTACTGCCAATAAACTACTCTTACTACTAAGTATTGAGTAAAGCATCTACTTTTTTTTTCCTATTGGAAAGGAGCTGTTATCTTTTGGGGGAAGCCTGGAGTAGGTAATGAGATGGGTTTAATTTTAGTCTCTGCCTCTCCCCAGTGGAGATAACTATCTAACATGTAATATTGTCATCACTTGAGGGATAATGATCTAGAAGTGCCATCATTATGTGGTTTCCCTCAATAGACTCCCAGCATATCATTATACAAACGGTACATGTTTATGTCTTTCTACCACTTGTCACAGGCCCTCATAAATCACATGGCTTGTGTTTATTCAGCAGAATCAACATCACCTGAAGAGATGTCATGTTTTAGGAACATTCAATTACTGAGATTACAATTCCTTTCTTCCCTCTTGAGGTTAAGAAGTAGTCATGCGCCAAAGGGATGCAGGAGAAACCTTACAAGTTTTATTCTAACTCCGGGAGGCCAGAAGTCTTTTTCTACATAAAAAAGGAGAGGTAATCATAATCCCTTCTTTCTAAGGAAACAGACAAAAGGACACTGGTGTAAAACTTCCCCAAACAATTCAATAGGAGGAAGTGCTCGTCACTGACTTTTTCCCCCACCATGAAGGCACATTTCCTTCCTAGTCTTTGCTTCTCTTATCTGGGAGATTTTTTTTCCCCCCCAAGCAAAGCATGAACAGTTGTTAAGTGGAAAATGGAGGCTGAATTTTACATGGCGATTCTTACCTGCTTGATCTTCGGGAATTCAGGTGAGTGGGCTTGCCTCTCTCTGGTGGTGTCTCTCCAACAGCCGCCAGAGGAGTCTCTGTTCTTTGAAAAGTGTCTGAAATAGGGCGGAAAAGGAGCCAGGTCTCCATGGCAGTTTAACCAAAGACGATGAGGAAGGGAAATAAAGGGAGCTGGCTATGTTCACACGGTTGAGATTTCTCTCTAAAAAAAAAAACCAAATGGCCTCCTCACGTCCCCCAAATGCCTTGGGCAGCTCCTGAAATGGGAGGGAAGCACCTTGAGGAGAAATTTTGATTATTATATAACACTCTGGGGCATCCTCCATGTTTTTTCCTTATCAGGTTATAGATTTGGGGCGGGGTGGGGGTGGGGGTTCTGTGTGTATGTTAAAGAAGGAAAGTCTAAGGAGATATAACTAAAGGGGGTGAAGAACCGTGGTGCGTCTTATTTGGAAGTTATCTGGAAGGAAGGTCTGAATGTTTTCATGAGAGAGCTCAGCTAATTAAGTAAAAGTTCAGAAAATGGTTTCTGAGCCTGAATATTTCACTTGTTAATACTGCTGTTTACCAGTTGGATGTTTAATTTGTGTGTGTGTCAAGACATTCTGATATTTTATTATTTACTGTGGGGATGTTGTAGATATTGTCACAGTATAGAGAAATGCTCCCTCTCTCCAGGACTGTAAGAAATGGTGTTTGTGATCATCAATACTTTCATTGGTTGCTATTAGCTAAGAAGGTTTAAGGGAAAGGTGGGAAAAATTGTTTTATTTTTGTTTTGTTTTTGGATAAACACATCCAATTTTTAAACATGTATTTAAACTATGCATATCAAAGTAAGTAGCACTTTAGTGGTAACTCAAGAATTGGGAAAAGGGGTATTTTTGTAGAGCAGGGGATGGTGATGAGATGGAAAGAGTTAAAATGGTTAGAAAGGGAACAGGGCTCTTCATAACTTCAGCATATTTAACTAATTGGGCTCAAATATCACACCATGTTCTTTGGATGGTTCTGTGTCTCTTCCAAGCTTCCTTTCATTATTTCAATGGGAGTGTGTTTTCTTCCCTGAGCCATGTGAAAGTAAAAGAAAGGAAGCAAAGTATGACATTTTGGCATTGTCAGCCTTGGGATTTTATATAACATGTGTTGAAAATGAAAATATTCATTTGAAATGATAGCAATAGCAAAAGACAAGTAAGCCTTGGGTTGTGACTTGGCTGATTTGTGGGTGGGTTGGTTTGTTTTATTTTGTTTTATTTTCTGATGGCCCTTATAATTTGCTACATAGTGCCTTATGAGTATCTCCTCTTCCAGAGGGGTTTCAGATTGTCCATGTCCATAAACAAGAGTGCCTTTCCAAAAATAAGAGAGTGGTCGTGGGTTTGTGCGATGGGACCAACCAGAACCAGCAGTGGATGTGGACTGAGGATGGAAAACTGCTTCATGTTAAATCGGCTCTGTGCCTGGGCATCTCCAATTCTTCTCGAGGCCCTTCCCTATCAGCTCTCTCTACCCACTGCTCCCAGGCCCCCCGATGGACTTGCCATGAGCAAGAAGGGTTTCTTGAGGTGGAAAATACCTCTCTCTTTCTCAAGAAACAAGGCTCCAAGGTAGTGGTCAAGAAGGACAAGAAATACCTCCATAGCTGGATGAAAATAGAGATCAACCAGCAGGGAAAACCGGTCAATGGGAGCCTCTGCTTAAAAAAAGGTGAGCTGTCCTTTTTAGAAATCATTCTGAATGTTCTGCTCAGTGTTATGTTGGTTGGTTGGTTGGTTGGTTGGTTGGTTGGTTGGTTGGTTGGTAGGTTGGTTGGTTGGTTTCACATTAAAGAGATGTCTGCTTACCTCAACACAATGCCTCTGGAAGACTCATAAGCTATTGGAAATGGATCGTGTGGCTCCTACTGATGTCGAAACTTCATTATCCTCATTGAATAAGACCAACATTTTTCCTTTTTACCTCTTGCTTTTCCTTCTTTTCTTTCCTTCTTTTATTAATTAAACGAATATTTCTTGGGTTTCTCTTTTGTGCCACCCTGTAGGCACTCCCTGTAGGCACTTTGGTGAAGTACCATTGGATGTAGCAATACAAATAGGCCCAAGCACAGCATACATAGGAAAGGACTAAAGCCAATGATGAGGAAATTATTTATTTTGCTAATGTAGAAACTTCTATTTGCTGGTGTAGAAACTTCTATTCTCTGATTAGGAGGAACTAGTAGAGCATCAGAATGGTGTTTGAGAAGACTGGAAAGATGGGGAAATACATTGCGCCTTTGCACATCTATTGTACTAATATTTAGAGGTACAAGAGGTCACATACTTTTGAAATGGTAAGAACCAATGCGTAGCCACAAGGTTTTCTAATTTGTTGACCTTTGATGGATATACTCGAGATGACAGATAAAAACTTGTATATATATGCAGAAATTCCTGGTGCAGTACACAGTTGTGCTGGGGATTTTATTTATGGGTATAACTTCATTCTCTATTTTACTTAATCATTTTATTGTTTATTTATTCCTGTAGTAGAGATTTGCATTAGGATATCATGAAAGATAAAACTTATAGAATCATTGTTAGAAATGGGCCTTACAAATCACTGGAGATGTTATCTAGAAATGAAGCCCATCATTAAGGACACTGAAATTTTATCCCAGATTTATTGGTGGCAGAGGTCTAATTAGAACCCAGATGTCTTAATTCCTTATCCAGTGTACATTCCATTATATAGTGTTTGCCAAATGCTTAATCACAGACATTTGCCCAATTAACTACATAAGAATCACCTAGGGGGAGGAAAGGAAATCGTTGCCATCATTTCTTCTCTCCTACCACCTTCAAGATTCAGTTTCAAGAAATTTGGGCGAATAGCTGATTTTTTAAAAAACCTCCCCAGATAATTTTAATCTATAACCTTGTTTGGGGATCACCATTCACTGTACTTTTTTATTTTTATTTTTTTTATTTTAAGATTTTATTTATTTATTCATGAGAGACACAGAGAGAGAGGCAAAGACCAGGCAGAGGGAAAAGCAGACTCCATGCAGGGAGCCTGACGTAGGACTCGATCCTGGGACTCCAGGGTCACGCCCTGGACCAAAGGCAGGCGCTGAACCCCTGAGCCACCGGGGCTGCCCTTCACTGTACTTTTAAATCCTTTTATTAGGTGTTCAGTGTTGAGGCTTATATGAGTCTTTTCACCATGCTGATCCTTGGACAGTTTTCTGTCATTCACTTATTTCATAAATTCAATAAGTATTTAATTAGATGCTGGTTAAGTACAGTAGACTCTTCTACAAAAGAAATTGAATGTTACACTTCTGAGCTTATAAAACTTCTGACTATGAAAGTAAGATAAAAATTATAAAAGTTGATTAGAAAATTCAACTTTGGGGCACCTGGGTGGCTCCATGGTTGAGCATCTGCCTTTGGCTCAGGTCATGATCCCGGGGTCCTGGGATCAAATCCCCCATCAGGCTCCCTCTGGGGAGCTTCTCCCTCTGCCTGTGTCTGTGCCTCTTTTTCTCTCATCAATAAATAAATAAAATCTAAAAAAAGAAAGAAAATTCAATTTGATCAGAGAACATACAGCATATAATGCCAATTTGAACATTTATTTTCCTGTAGTTCATTGAGCAAGGCCCGTCCCAAAAAAAACACAGGACCATTATAAATAAATATTCCTATTGTACCATCCAACACAAGAAGTTAGATTCTTCCCCAGCCCCCAATAAAACCCTATTTAGCAGAATATTATTTCACTGGAACTTTAAAAAAATAGATATGGATCAACAGAGAGTTATTCAAGATAGAAGATAATAAAAGGAAAAATGATTTCCTTTGACCTTCATGCAGAACAGGTCCAATGATGGACTTTACTTCAAAAATGGGTGGATGAAATAGTACCTCTGAACGTGCTGTATCCAAAACATGCCCAACAGTGTGGGCTGGAAGAAAAATGGATTTCTAGAAAAAAAGCAGAATGAAAATTTGCACAATTGTGGTACCAAAAGATCTAATATTTGAATACACATATATAATACATAGTTTGTCTTAACACAATTATAAGCTAACGGATATTTTTCTGATCTGTCTCAAACTTACCACTGATTAGAGATACAGAATGATATTAGTTGACCCGTAGCATGAAAGCTCACTGATGTGCTAGAGAATCCATTGTTAAAAATTAAATGGCATTCAGATGTTTCCCATGAATGACTCCAAATGTCCTTTTTTAGAGAGCGGATAACTAAATATGATAATCTGGTAACACAATTATGTATATTGTTCATTCATAGGATATGAATTTTTTATATTAAATTCTTCAGTAAAAGCACATCTCTGAAGGTCAAAATCTGAACTATTGGCTTCGGAAAAGAAACATTCATGGCATCATTCAAGTACCTAAGTAATGTTTCTCTAACACCTAATATGTGCCAGAGCTTGTGCTCTATGGGACCAACACCAGTGATTCTCAACCCAAGCATCACACAAGAATCACAGCAGGAGCTTTGAAATAATACTGATGCCCAGGCTTCATCCTCCAAGCCAATTAAAGTAGACATTTTTTGAATGCTTCCAAGATGATTCTAATGTGCAGCCAAGGTTGAGAATCACTAATTATGTCTTGCTCTTTATGGTAACAGGGAAGCCAGATATGTATGTAATTACAATAGAGTGCAAATTTTTTTTTTTAATTTATTTATGATAGTCACAGAAGAGAGAGAGAGGCAGAGACACAGGCAGAGGGAGAAGCAGGCTCCATGCACCGGGAGCCTGATGTGGGATTCGATCCCGGGTCTCCAGGATCGCGCCCTGGGCCAAAGGCAGGCGCCAAACCGCTGCGCCACCCAGGGATCCCTAGAGTGCAAATTTTAAAAAGTACCCCTTTCTCTAATATATGTTCTTGCCAGTATGTCACCATAAGCAATTGGGTTAAAAATTTTTTTCAAAGATCATTTCATATTTGCGTATTTTTTACACAATCCTTTGAGTGTCCACTGGATTCCGTCATAATTTAGCTCTGCTCCATTCTCAGGAAGCCACATTTTTTTTCTTCTTTTTCCCCTTCCTTTATTCTAAGTCCCTCTATTACAGGGTGAATTGAGGAGGAACCTCAATTCCAAAGTGGATTAAAATCCAGTGCAAAAATTAGTGTGTTTTTTGAGAGGAGGATATACAAGAGTTATGGTTTCTCAAATAATCACTACAGTGATTTTCATTAGGAGAGGAATGTAAAATGGGCTTTTTTTTTTTCATCTAGCTTATATTTATTTGAAACAACCATTTCATAGGATAAATAGAAACAGAGATTGTGTAGAACCAGGGTCACCTGTACATTACAGATGGCCAAAATTTTTAAAAGATAGGACTGAGATTTCTTTCTGAATTCAAAATTTACCATTAAAGAGTACACTGCATGCCTTCATTTCAGGCAAAACAAGGGCGGACCTCCTAGACAGACTCTTTAAAAGAGTAATCAACCTTTGCCCCAAATTGTTGGGCTCCCTGCTCAGCGGGGAGCCTGCTTCTCCCTCTCCCTCTCGCTGCCCCCACTGTTTTAAGTAGCCATCTCTCTCTCTTGCTCTTTATCTCAAATAAATAAATAAATAAAATCTTTAAAAGAAAAAAAATCAACCTTTTATAATCAATTTATAAAATTAGACCTTTATAGTTATCATTCTGAGTCAGAAAAGTAATAATAAAAACATTGTCTCCAAAATGCCAACATAACTGGCTAAAAAGTGAAAAAATTCATTCTCTCCTTATATTCTTTTGTCAATCAAGTGCCAGATATCCAGCTCCTTGGAAACAATTACACCTTTAGCGATGTATCAATAAAACAAAAAAGTGACTGACGGACTTTCTCAATTTTTCTTCATTCGTATCAGTGTTACAATGTACAGCAACATCCTTGGAGTCACTGTATTAAGTGTATAATTTTTAGAAATCTGTTGTATATAATGTTGGGGTCTAGTTCTACAAAATAACACAAAGCAGATATCAATAATGCAAGAAGAATCAGGAAAAACCAAATTCTGGTCTGTTCAATAATATTGCAATTTTATTTTATTTTATTTTAAGATTTTATTTATTTATTCATGAGAGACACCGAAGAGAGGCAGAGACACAGGAGAAGCAGATTCCCTGCAGGGAACCCGATGCGGAACTTGATCCCAGGATCCCAGGATCACGCCCTGGGCTGAAGGCAGATGCTCAACCTGCTGAGCCCCCCAGGCGCCCCAATACTGCAATTTTATAGACTCACACATTTAACTTTTTTTTTTTTTTTTTTTTTTTATTATTTATTATAGTCACAGAGAGAGAGAGAGGCAGAGACATAGGCAGAGGGAGAGAAGCAGGCTCCATGCACCGGGAGCCTGACGTGGGATTCGATCCCGGGTCTCCAGGATCGCGCCCTGGGCCAAAAGCAGGCGCCAAACCGCTGCGCCACCCAGGGATCCCCACACATTTAACTTTTTAAAAAAGATTATTACTTTAGGAATAAAAATGCAGTCTGAGGCCCAAATCTCTCGTTGACAAACTCCCTAATCGTGGTAATTCTAGATCTTCCAGATGAAGGGTGCAAAATTCCAGCCATCACTTGGATACTTTTTCTGAAAGATGGGAGTCTCCCTACTTAAAACAGTTGGATGGCTATCTAAAATAGTTGCTTTCCGGGCACCTGGGTGGCTCCGTTGGTTAAGCATCAGACTCTTGCTTTCGGATCAGGTCATGATCGCAGGGCCCTGGGAGCCAGGCCTGAGTTCTCAGGGCTCCCTGCTGGGCGGAGAGTCTGCTTGTCTTCCTCTCCTTCTGCCCTTCCCCCTGCTTCGTCATGTGCTCTCTCTCTCTCTCTCTCTCTCTCTTTCTCTCAAGTAAATAAATAAATCTTTTTTTAAAAAATGAATAGTTACTTTCACTCTGATGTTTCATAGTGTCTGGAGAACAACACAGTGCATAAGATATCAGCTAACCCATCATAACTTATTTAGCATCTGCTATAGATTCACTCATTCAAATCTTATAATCTTATATTCACCTATAAGGGCAGGAAAATTTTTTCAGACATATTTTCAGATATCCCTACCATGACTGAGCAAGTGAAATCACTTAAAGAGATTTCACTGCTGAAGTAAGCCATATTGCTGCCAGACTTGCTATAACTGCAATTAAAATAATTGTCTAATTATAGAAATGTGGGTGAGGAAATAAAATGTATTAAGCACTGTAATAGGTAGGCAATCATATATACTCTTGGGAGACAGGGATTTAATAGAAGCTGTTTCGTGATGGCAGGAATGCTTGTAAATACAGAGAGCTTAAGGGGACAAACCAAACAAGTATCTT
Organism: Vulpes lagopus; assembly: GCF_018345385.1. NCBI lineage: Eukaryota > Metazoa > Chordata > Mammalia > Carnivora > Canidae > Vulpes > Vulpes lagopus. The sequence continues at coordinate 57,146,522 of NC_054828.1, forward strand.
TTGTACATTCAGACCCTATTTTGACCAAACGGGCTGTCAGAGCCATTTTAGGGTTTGTTTTCTCCTTGTATGGTTTTAAAGGGGCCTCGCTATTGACCACTGATTTATGTATTCATTGGAAATCATATGATCATTGATTACTGATATATGACTCGTGATCATTGAAAAATATCTCACATAGCATCCAGAGCCCCCCAACCATTTTCAGCCTGTCACATGTCAATGAATTTATCAGGGTGTACCCATAGCTACCTGTGACCTTCATGGGCCCTGGGCACTTATGTGTCTGTGGGCCCCTTCTTCCATTAAAATTTTAATTAATTAATTAATTAATTAGATTTTCAGAGCCCTCCAAATCCTCATTTTTTTCCTATTGTGTGAAAAAATCATTAACGTTTTCTTGGACTCTGAAAGTTCTTTGGTGTTTTTTTTTTTAATTTTCAAAGAAATTAAATGATCTTGTAGGCCCTATAATATCATGAGCCCTAAAAAAAAAAAAAAAAAAAAAAAAAATATCATGAGCCCTAGGTGCTGTGCCTATTGTGCCTAATGGACAAGTCAGCTGTGGGCACCCAGAGTTATTCACCCACTCTCCATCCCCCTTTTCCTGACCTGCCTCAGCATCCCTCTCCTACAGCCTGGTAGGGATGAATTTAAAAGCCATTCTTTTTCCTCCACCCAGCCTGGTTTCCTTCTACCCACTATCTAATACACATACGTGTCCCAAAAGAAAACATGGGACATTGGGATAAACCAGGCACATCTTCCTAATGCAACACATAGTATAGTAGTTGAGTAATCATTAGGCATTTAAAAAGTATTGCTTTCATGAGTTTTTCATTTATTTTTCTCACTTAAATTTGTTTTACTGTGCTCTGCTTTGATGTTTTCCTATCCCTGGTTAACTTCCATTTGTTAATTTTACTTTATTTCTAATCTTGGGTCTTTTGTAAGTCTGTAAAAAAGCTTTTGACCTCTGAAATTCTAACGACTTCTGATTTCTTGGTTATGTGTTCCATTGTTTGCAAATTCTCCATCTTTTCACAAACTTTTCACCTCCTTGTTCACTTTCTCAAATTTTAGGTATGCCTTTTTTATGTACATACCTTTATTTTATTGATTACATTTTCTGAAGTGTTATTCCTCTTACCATTTCTAGAAATTATTTAGACTATAATAATTCAGATCCCTTTCACTGTATGTTTATTCCAGCCCAATCTTGTTTAATATAGTTAATGTATCATATGTATACATAAATCATCCTTTTTCTAAAGTATCTTCTATTTCATTTGTTATATCTTTTCTACATTATTTCCTCGCTTTTAAAAGGCATATTATATTTGGCATCTTCCTACAGAAAAGCAAGTCCCAATATAGTTGAAATTTTCTGTCTCCAAAATGAGTTCTGTTCAAATTATTCTGTTTTCAACATGCTTGAAAGTTATTTGTATCATGTAGGGGAGGGGAACTAAGAAATTGTGTATTTTTATCATTACATAAAAATCACATTTCCATTATTGATCATATCTGAGCTAATTAATAGACTAGCTAATAAACTAAAATACATGTTGTTCTTTAAAAACACATATTCAAAATATGGTCCTGATATGGTACAGTCATTGCAAACCATCTTACAGATGAGCTGTTTACAACTTACGTGCTAAAATCGTTTAAATTGGACCCAGCATGGTGGGCCTTATCTTGAATTGTGTTCTAAGAGGAATTATGTATAATGTGGAAACAATGTGGTAGCAATGGTACAATAAAGCTTTTTAAAAATAGCTTCAACATATTGTTCCATTGTGTAAGAAGTTTTCCTTGCATTTTTCAAAACACATCTTGCTCCATCATGAACTGTAAAATGTATACACCTTTTTAAAGAACATCAGAAGAATTTATAGATGCCAACACATCCAAAGATCTACTATTTTTATTTTTTTTATTTATTTATTTTTTAGATCTACTATTTTTAATATAATTTCATAGAACCCATTTCAACAGAGTTTAGGAGATGGAAAGATTAACATATTTTGATCGCCTTACATATTTCTGCAATGGATTTTCTCTCCTCCCATTTACCTTAAATTCCTTCAATACCCACATAAAGGCTGATGTCAGTTTTGCTCACATTGTGTATATGGATAAAAACTTACGGTTAGATATATATTACAATCACTGAGAAACTTCTTAGACATGCAGGTGCTGGGTCCCACACCAAATCTCCTAGTAAAGGGCCTAGCCTTCAATATTCTAAAAAGCTCCAAAGGGAATTCTGATGCCTACCAGAGTTTGCCTTAAAACGCAGGAAATTTGGAAATTGAATGTTAAGACTAAAGTTTCTTTCCTGCTTCTTAAATAGCACAAGTTAAAAACAGTCATCAAATGAAAGGGTGCTGGCCTTGGATATTCTGTAGGTTTTCTTTGGAAAAAAGGTAGTGGCCTAAAATGGAAAATGGACTTGTTTCATTTGGAATGTTTTAAAAATACATTTAGAAGTTTAATTAAAGACAATTACAGAAGTTGGAAATTTTTTTCCATAAGATGTTCCAAAGCAACATGAAATGGTAATAAGCTATGTTATTCACAGAAGAAATCTCAAGAGTGTTTTCATCATTTATCTAATTTTGAGACAGTCCTGTATTTAATTAATACATTTAATTAATCATGCAAGTTGACTAATAGAAAAAGTTCCTAGGATAAGAAACTTACCAACAACTCCTCAGTGAAGAGAATCAGCATAGGTTGACATGCTATGACACATAATTGCATGCTACGTATTTGGAAGCTTGTTTTTGTCCTAACCCCACCATTAAATTTTTTTTTGAGGGTCTGAGAGCTACAATTGTCATAGGTGGTAGTCAACTCAGAGGATCAGCATTGGCCAAAGCCCAAAATAACCAAAATACTAATCACCACATACAGAAATTTTTACATCTCAATAACAGACAAATGTCCACTTGAAGGAACATTCTAGCATCTAACTGACTGCTTTTTAGAGTTTATTATAAAGGACTATTGCTACTAGAACAAGTGGGTTTGTCACGTAGAAATCCCAGGGATAAGTAAGTCTGGTCTATGTTCTGAGTGGTGACGTGGACACAGTGGCAGTGGTAGTGGCGCAGGATTCAGAAGGGAAAAAAAAAAAACAAACAGAAACTAACAGGAATGTCCAAAACTCTATCCAAGTCTGGGTCTAGTAGATGTACAGGTAGGGTTGTCAGATATAATACAGAACATTCGGGATCCCTGGGTGGCGCAGCGGTTTGGCGCCTGCCTTTGGCCCAGGGCGCGATCCTGGAGACCCGGGATCGAATCCTACATCGGGCTCCCGGTGCATGGAGCCTGCTTCTGTCTCTGCCTCTCTCTCTCTCTCTCTCTCTCTCTCTCTCTCTCTCTCTCCCTGTGACTATCATAAATAAATAAAAATTAAAAAAATAATAATAATACAGAACATTCAATTACACTGGAATTTCAGATGAATAACAATCTTTTAGTATAAGTGTATTCCCAATAGCATCTGTTATATAACCTTTACAATATTGTATATTTGAGATATGCTAAATATTCTAAATTAAGAGTTCTTTATCTGAAACTCCAATTTAACTGGGCATCATGTACTTTTATTTGCTAAATCTGGCAACCCCACATACAGGGTACTTTGGACAACTTTCCACATTTCAAGGAAAGGATGCTTGATAGTCATTATTTCATTAACCTTTAAGAGAACTTCTGATATTTATTGACCTCTTACTAAATTTTAAAAGTACTTTTTCCATTTTCATCCTCTTTTTGTGCTTAATCCCTCCTCTCCTTTATATACATTATCATATAAAATATGTCAGTATCACATAAAATGTCAGTTGACATTGGAATGGGAATATATGAGATTCAAAAGAGGGCTCAGTGAGGTGGACTTGAACAGGGAAAATGTGAAGATTAATAGCCTCTTCCTGGGACCTTCACCAGCACATAGTAATTGCTTAAGAAATAGTTGGTTGTGGGTCGGATGGGTGGCACAATCGGTTAAGCATCTGACTCTTGGTTTTGGCTCAGGTCATGTTCTCAGGGTCATGAGATGCAGCCCCAGGTCAGGTCCATGCTCAGGGCAGAGTCCACTTGAGATTCTCTCTCTCTCTCCCTCTCCCTCTTCCTCTGCCCCTCCTCCATGCTCTCTCTCAGCCTCTCTACAAGAAATAAATGAATGAAAAAAGAAGTCGGTTGAATGAACCACTAAAGGAGTAGGAAAAATAAAATACTTTTTCTTCCAGTTTTTAAACCAGAAACTTTTCAAAGTTATAGTCAACTAATTGGGCAGGATTTTATATCCCAGGAAACTCTGACGCATAACAGAGTTGTTAGAGGCATCTAAACATATCCCCTCGGCCCATAATTTACAGACGTTTCCAGTGCTTCATATTATGCAGGTGTTCTCTAGGTCTTGTTACACAATGCATGGTCCAAAAACCATCAGCACCAGCATTGGCATCTCCCGAGGGCTTGTAGGAGTGACCGCTGTGATAATCTTTGCTGAGTCAGAAGTGGCGTGGTTAGCGAGATCCCCAACAGATGGGGAGCACGTTTTAAAATGATGGCTAGGTGAACCTAATTCATAAACCAATCATTTTTAAGTATGGGCAATCCAGCCTTGCAAAGTAAAGCTATCAATTAATCCCACCAGCTCCTAAGTTTTAAATCAATTGACTAGCCTTCCAAAGACAGGGCACTTAGAAACTATAACCATCCCGGGATTTGGTACTCACACAAGTAGGGACAGAACCAGTTTACACTGAAGTAAAAGAAAGTCATTGCTTTCCTGGGAATCATCAATCTTCATGACGAAGTTCGGTAAGTTGTTAGCTGTGATTCTCAACCTGGTATTTTGTTTAATGAGCCCTTTGAGAAGTTGAATGAAAGTTCCCCACAGAAAACAAGGTTTACATGGAAATATATTCAGGACTTGCATCAAGTTTTTTGAGATTCATGGACCCCCAGAAGCCAGCTTGGTGACTCTCTAAATGCTCATAAATTCTGTCTTCCACACGGAGTTGAGGATTTCTGGTAGCAGTTTCCACATCTCCCCAGACCCTCTGATATCAATAGATGGGTAAATGATGGGTGGATTGAACAGGGCCAATTAGCATCCTCACACTCCAGGATCTTTGATGTTTCATACAACTGAAGCTCATCCACGTGCCTGTGATGAAAGATGTCTTCTTTTTCTAAAGTCAAATTGCTTTTATGTGAGGAATCCACAAAACATGAAGGTAATTTTAGCAACTGTCCTTTCTTTACCTCAGCTGGCCTGGGAGCAGAAGTTTCAGTAAGGAGCACTAGAAACACAGCTCCACCCCAAAACCCCACTACTCTTAATGCAGTTCCGTATAGCCCGGAACACCTTCTTAGGAACACCACAGAGGCCTTCACCAGGAGCACAACAGAACGTTACAGCCACAGCAGCAGACAGAGCCAGCACCCCCATCTGCAGATGACTGGAACGACAGAGACATCTTGGGTCCCCTGGACGACTCAACCCTTCCCCAGCACCACTGAACAGGTAAGGGGAGAGCGGGTGTGGAGTGTGACTTGGAAGGGTCTCAGAAAGCCCATTGCTTGAGAACATTCACTCTACTGGAAATGCCACTACCCACGTGTGTGGTTAGGGAGCCTGTGTCCCAGCTGCTAACTCTGCACAAACGCATTTTGTGTGATGAAAAACTCTTTGAGATGGACCTAAAAGCCCTAAATCTTTATAAGGTAAAGATAATTTGGCTATGATGTCAAAACGCCCTCCTGCAGGTTGGTCACGTTTCTGAACCAAAGTCAGGATCCATAGTCTCGTGCTTAACCTTGCACCAGGATATAGGAATGGAAACCCTGCAGATTCCCCTGCGTAGACGTCACAATCGTTGATGCTCATAAGGGAGTGGAAAGAGTCACAAAGCAATGGAGGATTCTGGAATCTATGATCTGTGAATATGCTCAAATAAGTGAAGGCGCCTAACAGTTCCACAGCAGCCCCCACAGAGTGACAGGAGTCAGATGGCCAGGGGGCGGCGACCGTGCGGTCCTACAGTCTGCTCACGTAGTGTTGTAGTTTGAAGTGTCCGTCCCTTCAGTTCTGCTTACCTTTCACGGTTTTAGGCCTCTGTTTGGGGCCATCGTAGTGCAATTACAGAAGTGTAACCCGCAAAGGCGGATCAAAACTGCTGCTTCATTTGGCAGTATTTAGCCGGCTTCTAATAAACAAACCAAGTAATGGAAAGAAGGTAAAAGCCCAACACTAGGCGTGTGACTTAACACCCATTTAGGGCTTTGCTTTCTTTCACGTTTTGCAGAATTTAATGTTGCATCTGGTCCCCAGCTAGTAGGGACACACTTCATAGTTAATCACAAAGCAAACATAACCCACATTGAATAACTTGTGGAACTTTGTTTTTATATTCATTTTTCCTTTACTATAAATCATCCTTGCAAACAGGTGCTTCCCTTGCCTCTGAGTAGAATTTAGGAAAGCCTCATAACCTCTCTGGATGCTCTTTATACCACTTTAAAACTCAACACTCATTCTCAACCCATGAATAAAGATATTCGTTTCAGGAAGTAACCCACACTCTAAATTCAATTTAAATGTGAGCATGTCCTCTCTTATCATCCCTTCCCTTTAGGCTTGAAGTAGGGAAAGGGGGCTTGTCCAAAATCTCCCACTTCCCACCTAGCTTTTTACCCACATCTCCTAGTTGTATCATTATGGTTCCAACCCTGTCAGGGCTTGCAAAGTGGGGAGGGAAGACAGGAAATGAGAGCAGGAGAGCTGGTACTTGAGATTGCCATCAGGAGTTGGTACAGGACTCACTCTAAATCTCCAACTCCTGAGCCCTTCTAATCATGGACGTGAGTGAGATTTGACACTTATTTTGAAATTGAACACTTTTTCGTGGAGCACCTTCTTGTTTAGGCTGAAAGCGTCTCAGCCAAAATGTCATTCTAACACTAGTTTGCTAAGAGCATTCACTTACATCTGAAAAAAAAGTTTAAATATATATATATGATATTATGACATATATATATACATATATATATACACACATATATATATACTAAGTATGTCAAATAAGAAAGTGGTATAAAGAGCATCCAGAGAGGTCATGAGACCTTCCTAAATTCTAATATATATATATATATATATATATATATATATATATATATATATATAAACTTTTTTCACAATACACAAAAACTTAAGTGTATATTTTAAGTATATAGCATATATTATTACATACATACCAGTACAGAAAAAGAAGTAAGCACAGATTGTACCGATATATGTATCATATACTATAGTGATATTTATACTATACTATATATATATATATATATATATATATATATATATATATATACACACACACTAAGTATGTCAAATAAGAAATATGCTGAAAGTATAATGGAAACTTATCTGCCTGAATATTGAAGAATTAATTGCCTTTTAGCAAAAATATTTTCCCATTTTCTCTCACATTTGACCATTGTGAAACAAACATAGAGAGGTGGCCAGGCTCTACTGGGATGAGACAAGGACACCCAACTCCATGTGAAAGGCACACTAGCCTTTGGGCCAACCCAGGGCTGTGTTACAGAGCTCACACAGAGCTCATACAGAGCTCAACGCCAGAGTTGGATTTGCAGGCTCAGGTCATGGTAAAGACAGAGCAGGGTGTGTTTTGGTGTTTGTTTCTTAGTCTTTTCCCAAAGTGAAATCCACTGCAATGTTTATGAGCGCTCAGATGCAGCACCAGAATGAGTACGTATCGAGTAGTCCAAGTCATGACTTATGTCCCAGCTTTTCCTTGAAGCTCAGACAAAATCTTAACTATGTCTTGGGAAGCTGAGTGGTCCTTCCAAAGGCAGCTTCTAAAATTGCGATTTCCATGACTCTAATGCTTTAGTCAAGGCATCTCTGCTAGACCATCATTTGATTTAGCACTAGGTTTACTCTATAACAGTCAATTATAAATAGCTGTAGTTTGATATTTTGAAAGAAAAGGTTACTTGGGAGGGAAAAAATGCCTGTCCTTTGAAAGTAATTTTGAAAAGTAGTCTATCTTAATACCTAGAAGAGCATAAGAGAGAAATAAAATAAACTCGATTGCTTGGAATTCGGTAAAAAAGAAATTCTTTGTGTGTCAGTTGTCTTCTTCATCAGATAGCACCTGGTCTGTGATGAATTTGGATTGGCTTAGTATAACTGGGCTGTGAAGTGAGGTGGTCTGCTTTCAGATGACAGGAAAAGTCCAAATGTGAGAGTGGGGACTGCATTTATTCAACTCTGCATCTCCCGAATCTGAATATAATGCTTAATACATTATAAAGTTGTGTAGAAAGGAAAAGAAAGGTGTGTGATGGAGTGAAGAAAAATGGAGGGGGGAGTGGAATGGCATGAAGTGCAGTGGAGTGTAATGAAAAGTGTAATTCCATGTAATGGAATGGTTTGGAAGCATATAAGAAAGTTTGAGACAGCAGCTAAGGCATGGGATTATATTCATTTGGTTTGATTGTTTATTATGAGTACACAATAACCACACATTTCAGATGGATTGGTATTATAAATTCAGTGGTTTTTGTTCTTTGATGGAATGGAGAAGAGTGGAATGAAACGGAAAGGAGAGGAGTGGAGTGGAGTAGAGCAGAGTGCAGGGAAATAGAATGGGGGAAAATGTCATGGAGTGCTGGGGAAATGAGTCGATTGAGGTGGTATGGAAGTGGGTGGAATTGTTGACACTTGGCCAGTAAATGACCCATCTACTGTCAGTGTCAAGATATGATGGTCATAAAAAAAAAAAAAAGATATGATGGTCATGTTGAAGAGCCTCGTACTTTTTAATTGCCTTAGTGTTTTAAAGTTTGTGTGTATCTCGGGCTTAATATGTTTAATACTTTAGTGTTTCAAGGGCTAAGTCTCCAGTCCTTTTTCTCCCTTCTGAATCCCTCCATTTCATCTCTTAATCACTCTTCAACCTCTCCTCCCCCCAAAGAATATTATAAGAAAATAAAGGGAATGAGGCATTGATGATTGTTCAATTTAATAACTTCAGAAAAGTGTTCATCAAGTCAACAGACATTTCTTGAGAACCTAACTAATGTCAGAACAGAGTGGTTGAGAACTCAGTCTTTGAGGTCAATCCCCTAACTCTGCCTCTTACTAGCTACTGACCTAGCAATTACTTAAACTCTGAGCCTCAGTTTCCTCATCTATAAAATGGAACCTCTACCTCCAAGAGCTGTTGCAAGGATTGGGAGAGATAATACATGTAAAATACTTACTACAGCACTTGGTCCTTAGTAAACATTTCAGAAATAATAGCTGTTATTTCTATCTTTCACTGAGACACAAAGAGAAATGACAAAAATTGTTGCCCTGAAGAAACGCATTATCTGCTGTGGTGTTGAGGGAAATAGAAACCTACGTATCTTAGGATACGTAGAATCTTATGGAATACAAAAGCAAGGTCCCCAACTGGTGTGAAGGTTTCAAGAAGTATCTTCTGGTAAGAGGGGTATCTGAAGTAAGCCTAAAGGAGAACAGAGTAACCCAGGAGAGTGGGAAGGAGAGAGGTGAAGGAACTGGGATGGGGTGGAATGGAAAGGTAGAAAGTGATTTCAATTCTTACCTAAAATTTGCATTTTAAAGAAACTTGGGGAGTCTATCACTTTAGTCCAATCTTCTATTCTGTACTCATTTATTCTGTGCCTTCCATTTGCCTGACATTTGGGAGGATGTGGGAATAAATGATAAATAAAATCCTAGCACAGTGTAGTCAGAATCATTGCATGTCTGCCCAGCACTCTGCTAAGAATGTAGAAAAGAATTCAACAGTATAAGAGCCCTGTAGTCATTCTCCCAAGTACAGAAGTTGAGTATATATTGATGAAGATCTCAAATACATATTTTCAAGTGGAGTCTCCATCCAGAACTAGTCATTGGTTCCTACTTGTTATTTTAATTAGTGACACTGTTAAATTACCTGCCATCCCTTTTGCTCCCATTCCATGTAACCTAGGTGGAATTACATGTAACAGGAATTTAGAACACTTACTGTGAAATAGAAATCTAGAGAAGAATAAGAACTGAAATACTAAGATTTTATGCTTGGAAATGCCATGTGTGTCATTACTACTAATTACTGCTTATGCAGTGACCGTAGTGTTCTAGATCCACAATCAAATGACAGATTGGGGTTGGAAAATGGGACTGGGAAAGGGGAGTGGGGATGACACGAAACACTTCCAAAGGGAAAGTGGCATGTATTTGTGTTTTTCCCTTTCATCCACGGTCTGAGTTATGAGGAATGAACATGAAGAGACACTGTGCAATATCTACAAAGAAGAGAATCTAGGAGATAAAAATAATATCTAAGATCTGTATGCCACCAACTATGCTAAGCACTTTCATTTACTCTGGGAGAAGGGTACTTGTATCCACTTTCTGTCGCTGTATAACAAACCTCCCCAAAACTTAGTAGTCAAAAAAAAAAAAAAAATGGCAGTTTGCTATTTCTCCTGATTCTGTTGGTCAGTTGGGTGGTTCCTCGGGTGCTTTCCCCGGAGCTCACCCTGGCAGGTGCAGGTAGCATGGAGGGTAAGCTGCCCTAGAAGATTCACGATAGCCTGCCTTGCCTGACCAGCAGTGAGTGCTGGCTGCGGGAAGGGGCATCTCGGTGCTTCTCCACCTGGCCCCTCTTCCTCTAGCAGGCCCCCCAGCTTCTTCACATGATGCTTCAGGGAGCTCTGCAAGGAGGCAAGGGTGGGAGCTACAAGCTCCTGGGGGCCCAGCTGCTGGACTCACACATCACTTCAGCCACATTCTGGTGATCCATACGGCCAGGCCAGACTTGAAGGCAGGGAAAACAGATATGATGTTTCAGTGGGGAGAGCCTCAAAGTCACGTAGCCAAGGGCCATGCCTATGGGGTGGGAGGAAACTATGGCCATGAAATTAATCTATCATGGTATTTATTATTCTCGTTGTTGTTGTTGTTGTTGTTGTTGTTGTTGTTTTGGAGATGCCTAGCTTAAGCTTAAAGAGGTTAAGGACTTGGCCAAGGTCAAGGGATTAGAAAACGGCAGAGCAAGAAGAGCGCATGCGCACACACACGCACACACACTCCCCTGCACACTCGCTCACTTTATGCTCTTACGTAGAGTTCCTGTTAATGAAGCTAGACGCCAAATGACATAATTTGAAGCAATTACAAATTGCTTACAAATTGCAGTAATGCTACTGCAAAGTTGTCCTAATTGAGTCTTTGGGAGCAGAATTTTTTTCCTTACTTTTCCCTTTTCCCCTCATTCTTCACATCCTCGCCTGTCAGTGTAAGGAGACTGCCTTTGGAAGGCTGTAGACCTGGGTCAGTACATGGCTTCAAAACTAACTCCCTCCTTCTCCCTCCCCTCTCCCCCTCACCCTAGGCATGAACTAAATCAACTAACACCAGTCGTGGGCCTAGTAGTGCTGGAAACCCCTGTGTAGCTATTGATGTTGTCCCTACCGTTATAATAGCATTACATGGTGCATGTGTGAGTCTTTGCAAGGACAAAGTTGGTGAAACCAGAAGCTTGTCTACCATGTGAGTTAGGAAATATCTAGATCAGATGTTCTCAAAGTACGGACTCCAGACCCACTGAATCAGAAACTCTGGGTGTAGGGCCCAGCAATCTGGGATTTAACAAGCCTTCCAAGTCACACAGATGCACCTGAAGTTTAAGAACCATTGACCGAGACAAATCCGGTCCCTGACCAACGATGTCTCCTTCATAGACTTCTTGATGCCTCAGTTTTCCACATTTGATTGCACTTCGGTGCATTGTGTTAAGAGATGGTGGGCCAGGGTGCTATGAAAGCTAAATAATTGAGGAGCAGAAATTAATTTATCACATTACAGCCTCCTGCTGTTCCTTCACAGAGGGTACATTCTCTAAGGAGTGGGGCCTAGGGTACACCTGGTGGTTCAGTGGTTGAGCATCTGCCTTTGGCCAAGGGTGTGATCCTGGAGACCCGGGATCAAGTCCCACGTCAGTGTCCATGCATGGAGCCTGCTTCTCCCTCTGCCTGTGTCTCTACCCCCCTCCCCCCCGTCTCTCATGAAGAAATAAATAAAATCTTAAAAAAAAAAAAAAAAAAAGGAGTGGGGCTTCGGGTGGTTGAGTGGAGCCTGGGCAGATAGGGAACTGCTACTAGACCCTAGGGTCCTTGTGGTGATTAGGAAAGGATGTTTCCAGACACAGAGGTCCACCATGAATGCATAAGACGTGGTAGTGGCACACGGGCCAGATTCCAGCCCCAGGCACACTCTCAGCCAGGCACCCCCACATGCCACACACACAAGGGTAAACTGTGTCTCTGTACACACTCCCTGTGCACTGGCCCAGTTGCAGATGAAGCCAGATGTAGGTGTCAGAAATGTGCCCTGCATAGTCCAGCCATTTGCTCTGGGTCAGTGCACTGGGGGACCAAATGATGAGGGGCAGGGGGAAGAGCCAAATATGAAGTGGACATTTGGCTCTTCCCCCACAGGGAGAGAGGGGGTGGGCCCTGGACTTCCCCTTGGCTTCAAAAGCTGACCAGCCTCTGTCTGTTGGTTGAGTAGTAGACTCTGAAGCCCAGTCTGGCCCCCTCGCAGCCGTGTGACCTTGGGGGGGGGGGGTGACACAAGGATGAAGAGCTAAGGCTCCTGTGTTGCAGAAACCTGGTTTAAATCCCGGCGGTGGCGTCTACTAGTTACTCGGCTCTGGTCATAATTGCTTCCTCTGTCTAATGAGGGTAACTGAGGGTCCTCTGCCTCATGATGCAGTTGCGGGGAGTAGGACCTGATTGAGCTGAGAGCCTAGCCCCCCGGCTGCCCCCCAGCCGCACAATCAGGGCGGTCACTGCCAGCTCCTGGTCTCCGCTGCAGCCTTCCTGCCCTCGGCCTCGCATGGTTGTAAGAAGCAGAAAAGCTCATGTTCTTACCCAAAATCGCTTTCAGGGGGACAACACGTGCAACACAAACTTAAAAAATGTTCCCGGTTGTTTCGGATTCTGCTAAATACCCCCTGAGTCTTGCTTGGAGGCACCCCCCTCTGCCCCCCCCCCACCCCTACCCTACCGGGCTGGGCCTGGGAGAGGAATCGCACTTCCTCAGCTCATGAATAGCCATTGTGGTGCTGCTCGGGCCTCAAGAGTGCTGTGCTTCCTTCCATTTGGCCTTCAAAGAGATCACAGCCCACTGTGAGCCTCCAAGGCAGTAACGAGGCAAATGCAGAAAATCCCCACCTCCTCTTACGTCCCTCAATTCCGGGGTAACCTCTGTGATGGTGTCACTTATTTTTTTTATTATATATGTATAAATATTTTTTTAATTGGAGTTCAATTTGCCAACATATAGCAGATCACCCAGTGCTCATCCCGTCAAGTGCCCCCCTCAGTGCCTGTCACCCAGTCACCCCAACCCTCTGCCCACCTCCCCTTCCACTACCCTTTGGTGTCACTTAAAGTATAGAGGGGAAGTGTCCGCTGCTACCAGCATTCTGTAGCTCGAGCTAAAGATAGGACAATATGCCCCCTTTACTGAGCCAAATACCTAAAGGGAGAAGTGCAAAGATGTAGCAAAAAGCCCCAAAACCAGAAGACAGAAGCCAGAAAACCATCCCCTGATCGTTCTTCATGAACAAGGACTCTTAGGTGGTCTAGTGTGCTTGGGATACGGGACAAGCAGGTCCCGAGACTGCTGCGAGGGCGGGAAGGCCACTCTAGGAGGAGTATCTCATGGAAGGGACGGGTTCCCAGAGGCCCTAATTAATAACCAGCATCCCTCAAGCCCAATCCTGACAACAAGCTGCAGTTTTCTTAGTTTGCCCACTGATGTGGCCTGCCATGCGCCAACAGCGTAAGATGGTCTGTAATTTACTCCAATTTAAAGTCCTCTGGCTTTAAAATCTCAAGGATCTTTTCTCTTTCTTTTGTTTTTCGTTATGATTTGCATTACTTTGTGTTTTGTGTTCAGCAAAGACGATGTTCACATTTTGTCCCACTGTGAATCACGTGCACATAGAAATGCTGCCCTGAAACAACACGTGCGTCGGGATGGGCTCCCTAAGCGGCCGGGATTTCTCAGGCACGTTGCTTTCCCTGAGCAGATGAGGTTGAGGCGGTAGGGAGATTGGCAAAGAAAGGGGAAGATGGGGCACCTGGGGGGCTCAGAGGTTGAGCGTCTGCCTTCAGCTCAGATCATGACCCCGGGGTCCCGGGATCAAGTCCCGCGTCGGGCTCCCCGCAGGGAGCCTGCTTCTCCCTCTGCCTGTGTCTCTGCCTCTCTCTCTCTCTCTCTCTCTCTCTCTGTATCTCATGAATAAATAAATAAAATCTTCAAAAAAAAATAGAAAGGGGGAGATGGTGTCACTCGAGAAGGGTGATGTGCTAACTGACATGGGAAGTCTGTGGCTCTCGGCCCGGCCTTCCAGGCCCCAGATGCACCTGGGCAAGAGTTTTAAAGATACAGATTCTAAAATTCTGCCTCCATCTCCACGGAATCAGCATTTACTGACACAGGCCCTCAGCACCCAGAGGGGGAAAAAGTCCCCACTGATCATAATATGAAATTAGGTTTGTGATCTCTGTGAGAATAACGGAGTAATCAGTTTGTTTGGAGACATATGATCCGAATCTAACAGCAAGGAAATATCCGACAAATGCAAACAGAGGACAATACTAGAGAAAGAACTGACCTGTATCATTCAAAAAGGTCAATGTCATAAGGATCATTTGGAAAGGCTGAGGAATTGTTCCAGATGAAAGAAGATGAAGAGGCTTGACAACGAAATTCAATACAGGATCCTAGGCTGGATCGTCATGTGGGAAAAAAGCAAAAACCAACAAAACAAAACAAAACAAAAAGCACTAAAAAGGCTTTTATTGAGACAATTAACAAATTTGAAATATCGATTGTGCATTAAAGCATTACATGGGAACAATTTCGAAGTCTCTGGATTTGACAACTTCATGGAGACCACACGCTTATCTCAGGACATGTGCGACTGACCCTGAAAGGCCAGTTCGGGTAAACACAGTATATATGGCGAGAAAGAGATAAAATGAATGTGGCGGGATGTCTTTAAAAAAGGAAAAAACTGGGATCCCTGGGTGGCGCAGCGGTTTGGCGCCTGCCTTTGGCCCGGGGTGCGATCCTGGAGACCCGGGATCGAATCCCACATCAGGCTCCCGGTGCATGGAGCCTGCTTCTCCCTCTGCCTATGTCTCTGCCTCTCTCTCTCTCTCTCTGTGACTATCATAAATAAATAAAAAATTAAATTAAAAAAAAAAAAAAAAAAGGAAAAAACTAACAGCAGAGGAATTAGTGAGTCTGGGTAAGGGCCTCTGGAAGCATCCTATACAATTCTTAAGATGATTAAGTTTGAAAGGAATTAAAAGTCTGCAAAATTAAAACTGTAGTTCACCTAAGGGCTTTTCGAGGCTGGGGTCCAAGGGCTGCCACTCTTGTTAGGGGGAGAGCAGCAGCTTAGCCTGTCTATTCAGGACCAGGGAGAGAAGGTAGGGGCAGAGGAAGAGGAATGCAGACAGCCACTGGTAAAGAAATGATGATGAATTTGCAAAAAAGAACAGTAAAGCCAAGAGTCAGAGCTGGAGGATGAGCCTGCTGATGAGTGTGAACATCAGTGAAAGAGCTCTGCAAACTGCACCTTCCAGCCCCGCGCACAGGGACTGCACCTGCCTATCCCACGTGAACAAGCCGTGAACTCCAGGAGCCATCCTCATCCTTAAAGATCCTTTCCCTTCTTCCCACACTCTGGGGGAGCTGGCAAAGGAAATCCTCCTTGCTAAATCCAGATGAGATCCCAACGAGGGAAGCTCCTGCTTGGGAGGCCCGTAAGAGGCACCTGCGTGTCCTCAAGCTCTTCTGCTGGGGATTTCTAATAGATGCAGGCCAAGGAGTGCACCCTGTTGCTAGCTTTACTGGATGCTTACCCTTTGTCTGGGTGGCTGTGAACATTTGTGTCGGCTCCCTGTCTGGGAGCCTGTCCTTCCTTCCAGTCCAGACCAGCACCGCTGGGGAGAGGATACCAGAAAGGTGCGCTTTGCTAAGACTTTTGGCCCTAGTGGCCTGAATCAAGCGACCTCCTGATGATCTGAGGAGCATGAGACTGTCCACAGAGTTGTCAGGGTCTGTCCACTTGGAACAGGGGCTGGTTGGCCCTTAGGTTTTAGGTGTTCTTGGGCTCTGGGATTCTAGGGGTTGCAGGTGTGCCCTGGAGAGCTGAAGAATGAGGTTGTGTTCCAGATTCACACATACTGAGTCATGCCCCTGCCCAGTGGGGGAGACCTGACCCATCCCTCAATCACTATGAAGTAGACGTTGAGTCTCTACAAACTGGGGATGTGGGTTAGATCATGAAAATACATGGCTCTTTCCTTCATGAGGGTTATAATCTGGTTGACGGTATTATCATTATGTTCTTGAAAAACATGATAAGAACCTTTTTGATCTTCCACTTTGATCACTGTCGGCCCCACCATCCAGGGGCCTCTAGGATGCCCTGCATCTGCCTCCTCCAGCAGAGAAGGGGGAAGCAGGGGTGAGGGGTCACAGGGACCAGGGAAGCAGAATGTGAGCCCAACAAGCCTCCATGTCTTGGTGTTTTTAATGATAAGTCAAAATCCAGATTTTTAAAAAAATGTAAAATCTATTTTTCTCAACATATCCACATAAAAAAATAGAATTATTTTAAAAACAATGTGAAGATCACACTATAGAGTCCAGAAAAGGCACATATCCTGGCCAAATACTGAGCCCTGTGTCTACAACCTTCAAAGAATCTGTGGGAAATAATGTTCTGGCAACATGATACACAGGAAAAAAAAAAAAAAAGAGGACCGACTCCACCCTCCAATCATCACTTTCTAAGAGAGATGAAATAGGTGATCATTTCTTTTTGTTCTTGTTCTCCTTTTCCTTAAAGGCCGTGTTAGCCACGCTTTGTCTGCCTCCCCGGCTAGGGTCTGGACGTTGGTGGAAATGAGGATCCAGCTCCTGAGGCCGGGGCAGGAGCAACCAGGCCCACACAGACCCAGGATGCCTTAGAACCTTGACTCGGAGCATTTGTGAGCAGAGGTTTCCGGGGGTGGGACAGTGGGGACAGAGAGGCAGGAATGAAGATGCAGCAGAAGCCCTGGAGGTCGAAAGGGCGGTTAGTCACACCTTGTTTGAAGTCATTCATCCTGGATGGTTACAAAGCTGCGACAAAAGCTATGCAAAGCCCTTTCTTCCAGATTAAAACCAAACAAAAAACCAAAAACAAAACAAAACAAAAAACAAAAAAACAAAACAAAACACCCAGGGTGGGGAAGAGGGGTAGAAAGCGGTGTAGAAAAACCTACCAAGAAACCTTAGAGACGTGTCTAAGGGAGATGGAGCCTGGTGCTAGAGACGCATCCCACACGCTTCCAGGACTTAAAAAAAAAAAAAAAAAAAAAAACGTCGGCAAAGCCACCAACCTGAGTGGCCCTTAAAAGTCTTTTGTGCTCATCTACCAAGAGTTTCTCTGGGGTACGAGATGAAAAGCAACAATAATTTGTTATCATTCGGATGTTCTCAGCACAATGTTCTCATCCATGGACTTGTCATGCTCTAGCATTACCCCCTAGCATTACCCACTAGTATTAGGGCTCAGTGTCCACGACATATTGGGATTCATATCCTCTTATCACCACTAATAATCATGGTATCTGACACGTGTTGAGCCCTTTAGCCAAGGACCCTGCATAACATATGACACAGTCCTTGTCATTTCATCCTTACAACACCTACCGCCACCCCCTCCACCACTAACTGCCTTTATTATTTCCATTTTCCTGGAGACCTAAGACCTAGGAAGCTTAAGACCTAGGAAGCTGGAAAGATTCCTTAAATACAAGTATCCCAAAAACAGTACCTCTAAACCCAGAAGAGGATAGTCAGGGTCCTTTAAAAACAAAAAACTAAGCAATTCCAAATTACCTTAAACTTGAATGCCCCGCTTTTTAAATGCATGAGAGCCGCTAGTGAAAGTGTATCCATGTCTGTCATAATTTACTATTGAGCCAGTTCAAATTAAAACTTAGAAAAGGATTCATTGTCTTATAATCAGCTTTAATGGACACATTCCCTGATGGCGAGGCCTTCTTCTTCCTAACAATATCTGGGGAAAAACACACGAGGGCCGTGTGACAAAAAGTACTTCCTTGGAGGAAAAAGCATCAGAATTGACCCTCCGTCTAGTATTTATTAAGTCGGTTGCATGTTGCTCCTTCAGCATCCACATTTTATTTTCAACGAGAAGTTATAAACATCCTATTTGCTCCAAATAAACATAATAGAAACAATATATTTTGTATAATATAAAAATATGCGTATGTCATATGAAATATATTATTATATATTATATCACCAATTCACTGATTTGACACATTCTAAAATAGTTTAGGACCTTCTAACTCGCCTCTTCTTGCAACCAGAGAGCTCAGAATTCAAATTGAAAAGAACAAGAATAAGGTATTACTAAGTCTCTTGAATAGAAAACGGTATCTGGTGCAAGGTTTATTGAAAACCGGCTCCACTGCGGCATTTCTGATCCCTCCGGTTGTGAGCTAGAATTTACATTTCTAGCAACTTCTCAGAGGATGCCCTGCTGTACCTTGAGAGCCAGCATGCCAAAGAATAGGACTTCCTCCCCCCTCTCTCTTTTCCTCCTTTTATCTTCCCTCCCTCTCATATCTTTTCCCACCTCGTTTTCTCCAAAATCAGTCTTCTTTGATGCCTTGGCCCTATCTCCTTTGTTCCTGCTTCTCTTTTCCTCCTTCCCTTCCAAGATATGGGGGCATCCAGCAAGAACGTGTTTACAAGG
Organism: Vulpes lagopus; assembly: GCF_018345385.1. NCBI lineage: Eukaryota > Metazoa > Chordata > Mammalia > Carnivora > Canidae > Vulpes > Vulpes lagopus. Next base: position 57,165,454 of record NC_054828.1, read on the forward strand.
ACTCGATGGGAGTATTTATTCACATAACAGTATTTACTGAGCAGATGCAAAGATTCCTTCCCACCTCCCTCCCTTGCTTCATTCATCCATTCTCTCAACAAATATTTGTTGAAACTCTTTCAAGCCAAGCTCTATGCAAGAAGCCCAAGACTGCCCTAAGGGAATTCTCCATATGCTCGGGAAAGTCAGGCTTCACGAGCATACAGGTCATTATATTATTACCAGGTGTCATTAATGCTCGGAATTAAACAAATGGATTGCTGAGATGAATAATGATTAAAGGACGCTTTTTCCTTGAGGGGTCAGAAGGGCCCTGGCCACATAAGGGGTGTCTTTAAGCTGAGAACTAGAGATTGAGAGGAAGATAACTGAGCAGAGACCCTGGGGTGGAGTGCTCCAAGCAGATGGACCGGCAGGTAGAAATGTCAGGGGGGCAGGAAATGTCAGCGCCTGTGTTGGGGTGTCTCCAAATTCGAGGCCCACTGTAAGTGCTCAGTCAATATTTGCTGAATGAATGAGTAAAAATGATCATCAGACCCAGGCCACCAGAGCATAAGAGAGCAGCAGAAGAGAGGCCAGGTCACCAACAGCTTTTTAGGTCATGGGTGAGGAGTTTGAATTAACAATAACTTCAGCAATCTACTCTGCCCTCCCCACTCCCCCACCCCCCACCTTTCCCACATCCAGCTCAAACCCTGATCTGCAGGAGCAGCTCTCAACGTGTGGCCCCCGGACCCCAGATGACCGGTTGTCTCAGTCAACATCTGTGTTCACGAGCTGATAAGAGCCGTGCTTTCATCCATGAATGCATAATTTATGAATATGTAAATTATCACAATTAATTGCTAGGACAGTTTGTTTAAAAGGCAGCTGTTTGTCCACTCTCCTCTAATCAGAAGCAGCTCCACCCCTTCCTGTGCAGTCTGGGACAGGTTTCCTAGTGGCAAAGAGAGGAGGTCCCAAATTCCTGGAATGCAGTAACCTCCAAAGCATATGCAGTGTCAGGATGCAGGATAAATCGGTTCAAAAGAAGTTGAGGAATTCCAAACAAAGATGAGAACAAAGGAGAAGAATGAATCAATTTATTTATACTTTGTACAGTAGTTTCAAATAAACTCCTCATAGAAGAAAACAATATCTGGCAACTTTCCCCAGGCCCAAACTGCTTTGAATCCATTACAGTTCTAATTCCTTGTATTGATAGAATTGGTTTTTAGAAAAGAAAAATGTAGTCAGTAAAAGCCTGAGTTTAAACTTTTCCTCCTTGTCGCATAATATGTGAATCCTAATTAATCCTAACTTCAGATCCATTGATTTGGGGGCAGGAGGGACTCTCCTGTAAGCCTTAAGATTCTCCAGGAAAAAGAATTAGGGGTTACATAACTTTGGAAAAGAAATGTCCCCAATGTCTCCTGGTCCTTTCCTTTATGCGTTGCTATCAGTCTTCATATATATTGATGGTAAAACAAATGACAGCACATGATTTTACTAAGTATGTGTCTCTCTTTGCTAGGTCAAAAATAAAATAATCCTATTTAAAGAAGTCATTCCTTCTTTTCCAAATTCCTCTTTCCAAGGGCATTAGTAGCAGATCACTACTGATCTATTGATCTGATTAGTAGCAGATCACTAGCAGATCACTAGTCCACAGATGAGAACGTTGTGCTAAGAACATCCGAATGAATGATAACAAATTATTGTTGCTTTCCATCTCGTACCCCAACCTCTATGTTATGCTAATAACATAGAGTCTGGAAGCCTCTAAACTGTGTAGTAAGGATATTTTGTTATCGTCTTGTTGGATTAGTCCTTCAAATTTTGCCTTTCTTGATGCATTTGCCTGCACCAAAGGAAGGACTGATTGTAGGAAGAATGTTAGACAGTATGGTGAAAATGAAACATAATTTTTAGATTAATTTACAGGGTACAGTAGCTTGTGGCAAAAAAAAAAATGATGCTTGGCAAAATTTGGAGGAGATAGGACTTACTGAAGATTTTGGTAAAGGACAGAAGAGTATTTGGTATATTTGGGTGAGAAGATTTCATATCCGAGCAGCAACTTATGAGAAAATTTTATAAACCTCAATGGATAAGACAAAGCAAAAGATAGGCAGCAGGAGCTAGGAAAGCGCAACGTACTTGGTGGATGAATCTTTTTTTTTTTTTTTTTTGTGGATGAATCTTTAAAATTCGTTTAAAAATGTGATCGGGATCCATGCTATTACCAGACACACCGACATCTGGACAGTATGCAAAAGTTTACATAGGTGCTTTCACACCTGTGAGCTTATTTATTGGTCATAAATAGCTCTGGGAAGTATTTGGAGTGGTATGATTCCAGTTTGACAGCAAGGAAACCACATTGCTTTCTGAATACAGCAAGAAAAGAGAAAGGTAATGTTGAAAAGGAATAAAGCTGCAAAAAGACCCCTGTAAGGGCGGAAGGCTGCCCCCGTAGGTGACAGAGGGAGGTGGGGACTATCTTTGATGCTGCAGAAAGGCGTTCCAGGCTGTGAAAAGCCGTTGAACTTGGGGGCAAAATCCGGAGGGGCCACAAAAGCTCTCTTGGAAGCCAAGTCATTGGGCAAGGAAAGAGGAAAAATTGTTTTCCCAGAAATACACACAGTTCAGGTTTGACCTTTGAGTGTTTGCTGACTTGAAAAGGAGATTTGAGATCTCTGGTCTGGCTGCAGATTGAAAGCCCGTAGAATCTCTGGAGAGGTAGAAATTTCATTGTTTTCATTAAAATATTTCTTTAAAACATATTTTCTAAAAGAATCGTGAGAGGAAAATTGTTCCTGAACAATTTTCACCTTTTTTCAGTTTTTCCTCAAATTAGATACAGTTGGTACAGAAGTCGATAGTATAGCTTTATGTCTGATCTGCCTATCTGGGAAAAAAAAAAGGGGGGGGGGAGTATGACCTTCTTCCTATTGACTTGGCTCCGGAGTATTCAGTTTCGAAAAATTAAAATGTGAAAAACTTCATCTCCTCTGGCAATTGTCGGGGATGGCACCCAGGAAAAGCGGTCAAGCATTATACAAGCCGTGGCTGCACTTGCTGTAATCAGCTGTGTGCAATGACACCGCCTGGCTCTTTGGTTGTTGGGGACTCTTTCAAGGTCCATTTTCAGATACATGATCATTCAGGTACCAAGTTGGTCGCTAAAAAGCATCGTTAGTGCTGAACACGGTAAATTCCAATTTCGGTACTAGGTGTGGGAGCTGGGCCATCAGTAGTATTTTCCTCAAAGGAGAGATTTCTCGCCTCCTTCCGTGCTTGGGCTATTACGGACGCAATGGTTTTCTCTACTGGATGGACCCGCTTTGCCGTTTGGTCTGTGCGGCCAACGACGGGCGGTGAGGACTTGTTCTTGGTCAGCACCTTGTGCGTGAGATTCAGGGGGTGCAGCGACCTGGGTCCCATCCCGGAGGAATGAGAAAGTGAGCTCCCGGGAGACAGAAGGTCAGGCCGACAGGGGACAGGATCCGCTGGGGGCCTGCGTCTGCTGCAGGTGTCGGGGTGCAGGGAGTGCAGGGGGGTGCCCTGGGGTGCAGCGACCTCAGTCCCATCCCGGAGAAAGGGGAAAGTGAGTTCCCGGGAAACAGAAGGGTCAGGTCGACAGGGGACAGGATCCGCTGGGGGCCTGCGTCTGCTGCAGGTGTCGGGGTGCAGGGGGTGCAGGGGGTGCAGCGACCTCGGGACAGGATCCGCTGGGGGCCTGCGTCTGCTGCAGGTGTCGGGGTGCAGGGGCGCCCGGGGGCGCGGGCAGGCGAGGGGGCGGCCGCACCCTACTGAAGGCCTCCGGGAAGGGAGCTGTGCTGCGGTCCAGTTGGGCCCTGGGAACGGAGGCCCCGGGAAAGCGGCGGAGGAAGATAGGAAGTTGGGGGGGCGCTGGGGGGGGGGCGCAGTGGAGGGGGCGGGGAGCCACCGCGGCCACCGCCTGGGGGGAGGGCGGGACCACCGGGTGGGGAAAGTGAAAGTCGCGGGGCGGAGGGGCGCGCGGGGGGCGGGGGCTCCGGGGGGCTCCCCCCCTCGCCGGCGCATTGTTCCTCCGCCGGGAGACGAGGAAATTGCCTTTTGATTGCGGAAGTGGCGGCGGGGGCCGGGCGGGCGGCGCGGGTCAGCATGGCAGCGTGGGAAGGGCTGCGCCCCCCGCCCCGCCCCGCCCCGCCCCGCCCCGCCGCCCCGGCCCGGAGCAGCCGCCGCCGCAGGGGCCCCGCGCGAGGCCGGCCCGGGGGCAGCGCGCCCAGCGCAACAGGTGCGCCCGCGCCGCGATGCTGGGCCGGGGGGCCGGGCTGGCCCTGTGCGCCGCGCTGAGCCTGCTGCAGGTGAGGCCCCCGAGGGCGCCCCCGGGGCCCGCCCGGACCACGGCTCGTCCTGGGGCCCCGTCGCTCCCGGCCCGACCCCCGCCCCGACCCCGACCCCGACCCCGACCCCGACCCCGACCCCGACCCCGGGGCAGTGGCCGCCGGCTCCCCGCGGGGCTTCCCTCGGGCTGCGGGGTGAGGCCGACGGCGCGCGCGGGGTCCCCCCACCCATCCCGGAGCAGGTGGCCGCCGGCTCCCCGCAGGGCTCCCCTGGGCTGCGGGGTGAGGCCGACGGCGCGCGCGGGGACCCCGCAGCGGACACCGACCCCCACCCCCACCCCGGAGCAGGTGGTCGCCGGCTCCCCGCGGGGACCCCCCACCCCCACCCCCCCGCCCCCCCACCCCGACCCCGGGGCAGGTGGCTGCCGGCTCCCCGCGGGGCTCCCCCCGCCCCCCTCCTCCGGAGCGGCTCCCCTCGGGCTGCGGGCGAGGCCGACGGCGCGCGCGGGGACCCCCACCCCCACCCCCCGCCCCCCACCCCGACCCCGGGGCAGGTGGCTGCCGGCTCCCCGCGGGGCTCCCCCCGCCCCCCTCCCCGGAGCGGCTCCCCTCGGGCTGCGGGCGAGGCCGACGGCGCGCGCGGGGACCCCCACCCCCACCCCCCGCCCCCCCACCCCGACCCCGGGGCAGGTGGCTGCCGGCTCCCCGCGGGGCTCCCCCCGCCCCCCTCCCCGGAGCGGCTCCCCTCGGGCTGCGGGCGAGGCCGACGGCGCGCGCGGGGACCGGCGGGGACCCGGGGGCGGCCCGCGGGCCCTGGCTGCAGCCGCTCTGCTTGGTTTGCAGGCCGGCCCCGGGCAGCCCGTGAGGTGCAACGTCACCGTGACCGAGTCGGCGGCGGCCAGCCGCTCCGCGTCCCTGCGGTGGAGAACCTCGGGGTCCCCCTGCAACTTCAGCCTCGCCTACGGCAGCGACACGGCCGGGGTGGCCTGGTGCCACCCCACGCGGATGGACAACGCCACCTACGGCTGCCACCCCGAGGACCTGCAGGCGGGAACCCTCTACCACTTCAGGATTGTGTCTCTGGACGGAGAAGAGACCTCGGTGCTCTTGCAAACAGGTAAAGGGCGGCAGGTGCAGCCGGCGGCGCGGGCCACTTTGCACTTTGCAGGGGGGGGGAAGGGAGGGTTCACCTGAGGTCCAGGCAAACATGACCTAAAGGTAAAGACGCCCGTGAGGATGAATATTGACCAAGATGCCTAGTTTCCTCACATCTGGCCAGAAGCAGCTTGATTGACAGTTAGAGATCTCCTTAGTGCTGAAGACAGCGGACCGGCTCTTTGAAGCGGGGCTGGGGGGTGTGTGCAGCAGACAGGAGCTGTGGGTTGTGCAGGGAGTTTATTAAATTTGTCAAAGTGATGTGGTCTGAGCTTCCATCACATTAAATTGTCAAGCCCCGGGATAATTTTAAGTAAATGTTTTTAGAATAAATAATGGAAGTGCAATGATGAGAGATAGGCCTTTGGCAACTTAGCTTTATTTTTGGAACCAGGACATAAAACTTTCAGGAATAGAATAGAGCCATTCACGGGGGGGATTTTGAAAAGTCCCTTCAAATGAGGGCATGAAAATTCATCTGTATGACTTGAATAACCAAAACAGCCTAATATCAGAGAAGGTCCTTTACCAAAGGAACCTCAAGTCACTTATTTTCCTTAGGGTTCTGGTAAACCCTTTCAGGTGTATATAGGAAGAGTTTCTCTTCCCTGCCTCAGTTTTCTTGTCTGTAAAGTAAAATAAGAGTGTCAGACTTGGCCACGTTCATACCAAGTGCCAACCACTTAGGTAGAGGACTGTCATGCTCTCACCTCGCTATTCCTATCAGCTCCCCACTAGATGTGCTCTAAATTCTCCAACAACTTTGATGTTTTATGACTTCATTACTCTTCCTTTTAACCTTATCTTTACTTGTCACAATGGTGAACTTTTTACTTCTATTCAGAAAGCCTAACAGAAAAATTCTGGAAGGCACATTTTGAGAAATGTGTTGTCCTTATTACAAGAAATGTGTTGTCCTTCTTACAATTTCACGTTCGACCTGAACAGAGATTGGTTCCTTAGCCATAGTATTTTAAAGAGATGTGAGACCTTTCAGTTTTCAGGACAGTTAGAGCAGAGTCAAGAAATGCAGCCGGGTTCATGTAATAAGTCAATCAAATATCAATTCCCTTATTTTTTCGGAGAAAAATTAAGAAAGCCTGATTACTGAAGGCTTCCTTCAGATGAAACTTCGAGATCATTTCAGAGATTTGCAGGAACTTAAATTGAAAAGAAATACTACTGGTGAAGAAGTTGGTTATGTTTTATACAGAACCAGAGAGAGACTGAAATCAACCATATAATTAGAACATTTTACATAAGTTCAAGTGGTTAGGTTTTTAGGCATAAACTCGTTGGTCCCTTGGTGTGTGAGGATAGTTTTGTGAACTCTCAGATTGCCACTACTGTGAAATTTATGACATAGAACTTCCAGATGTGTTCATTGCATTTGTTAAGATGTCTGTTGAATGGAGCAGAACCAGGTTTAAAAATAGGAAAAGGACTCACCGTGGGTGTCACTAGTCGGATGGCACTCCAAGTTTAATCATGCATGTAGGTGTGCCAAGTCCGGAGACATTTGTGAAATGTAAGAAATATTTGCATTTTATTGACTATGTTGAGTTAAAAAAAAAAAGGCTTCATCAGCATTCAAGTTTTCATCACTTTTCTGAAGGAGTTACTTTTTACAGTATCACAAATATACTTTTCACCACAATTTCTATGAGGTCTGTGATAAATGTGAAGAATGAAATTTGCAGGTGACGGTTATAGAATGTTATATGATAGTATAATGCTTAGGATTCTCTACATTTAAAAAATAAGTTTATTTAAATAAAGATGTTTTTAATGAAGATATTTTTTAAATGTTTTGGGGAAGATTTTTTTTTTTGGTTGGTTGGTTGGTTTGGTTGTTACTTGCTTTTTGTCATCAGTGCTTTCTACATTTTAAGGACATATGTGAATTTTTTTTTATTTAGTGGAGAGAAAGTACTAGGATTTCTCTAAATTGCTAAGCTGCAGAAATGAACTCTGCAAAGCATGTTTTATTCTTAGTGAAGTAGGAGCAGCTAGTAGTAGACTATTAAGTCTGGGATATATATAACTTCAAACAAAAAAGAGTTATTCAAAATGTGTTGAGCTCTCCTTACTCCATTTTGCCGGTCTGATCGGTCTAGAATAAAAGAGAATGAGAGCAAGACATGGTTTGGCTAAAGATACAACAGTTGCTTAGATTATCTCTGTATCATTCTGAGTGTGATTTGTCTGATGGTTTTTCCTGATAAGTTGTCCGAAACAATTAGTTTATTGTCATGTAGACTTGACCTTAAAGATAAAAAGAAAAAAAAAACTATAACTAAATGGGAACTGTTTTACCGACAATCAGTGTTCCCCCCAGATTTTAAATCAGAATTAACAAAACATATGTGGATTCAGCAAACATTCATCAAGCGTGGGTACTGCAGGGAAGTATGCCAAGTGGTGACTAGTGTGCTCATGAGGACGCTGAACAAAACCCCGTCCCTGCCCTGGCGGTCTGTGCAGAGGGGAGGGAAGGTCATGATGAAGGTGGGGACAGAGCTTTCCCATTTCTTTCCTGGATGAAGACCCTGCCCTGCCCCGCAGACGCCATGCTTCCATAGTCCCAGAGACATTGGGCAGTTCTCAGGTTTCTTTAGTCATGAAGCTGGTTGATGCGATAACCATAAATTGAAAGCCAGATTATTTAGTTGTGAATTTGTAACAAATCAAATAATGAAGACATTATGGAAGAACTCTAACACCTATAACACTGTGTCCTCGGAGTCTAAGCAGAGGGCCGCAACCCGGTGGCTCCTAAGGGTGTCTAGGTGTCTAAATAGTAATGTGTTTGGTTTGGCTCACATAGCATTTGAGAAAAATCCAGATTATTTTACCAGCTTTAAAAATGGAAAATTCACATAAGTACCAGATTCATGGGTTCCCCTAAAATATCGCAAGATTTGGCAAAGCTGGACCACTCTGCCTAAAATTCTCTAGAACAAAGTTGTAGTTTCTCCTTTTAGATACCAATTCACTGGAATCCTCCTGGGCCATCCATTTATTTCTGTACTTGAATGCAGGCCAAGGGCACTTGAGTTGGTTTAAATGAAACTTTAGAGTTTTCATTTAGAATCTTTGGGGGGGCTTGTTTCTTCCCACAAATTAGTAGTTTTCCAGTATCTAAAATGGCTTCGAGCACATGATATTCAATAAATATTGATTAAATGGATGGACAGATGGATGAATGAATGGCTAGATGAATGGGGGATAGATAGATACGAATGAATAAAATGAATGTTTTAGGTAAAATGAAGAATATATGTATTCTAAAAATATGATATCTTCTCCTTGGGTTATAAGTAGGTTATAAAACCCAGGGAAGTGGTGGTCTGGTAATAGAGAGCTTCACATATACGAAGACCATCTTTATAGTATATGCCTTCTTGTTAGGCAGTTTCAGCTACTTAATAATCTAGAACAAAGTGTGAAAACAATTAGCTCTTTTAATATGGCTAATTCCTTTGTCTTTAGTAAGAAACACTTTAGGAGCATTAATTACCAAGTCACCGTATCAGCTATTATATCCATTTCAAAATATTATTTATTGTATTAATTTACTAGAGCTTCTATGACAAAATACCAGACCACGTGACTTAAATAATAGAAATTTATTTTCTGATGATTCTGGAGGCTAGAAGTCCCAGGTCAAGGTGTCAGCAGCTTTTTTTCTGAGGATTCTCTAATTGGCTTGCAGATGGCTGCCCTTTTTTGCTGTATCCTGCCATGCTCATCCCCCTGTCTGGTCATCTGTGTTCTGGAAGGACACCGGTCATATCGGATTAGGGCCCACCCTAACCGCCTCATTTTGACTTCATTACCTCTTTAAAGGCCTTATCTCCAAATACAGTCACATTCTGAAGTCCTAGGGGGTTAGGGTTCCAACGCATGAATTTTAGAGGACACAATCCAGAGCTTTTTTATTTTTTTTATTTTTTTTATTTTTTATTTTTTTTTTATTCATGATAGTCACACACACAGAGAGACAGAGAGAGAGAGAGGCAGAGACATAGGCAGAGAGAGAAGCAGGCTCCATGCACCAGAAGCCCGACGTGGGATTCGATCCCGGGTCTCCAGAATCGCGCCCTGGGCCAAAGGCAGGCGCTAAACCGCTGCGCCACCCAGGGATCCCACAATCCAGAGCTTTAAACATAAGTCAACCACTTCTCAATACTGTCTGTGAGCTACCTGCATCAAAATCTTTAGCAGAACTCCTTATAAAAGCACATATGTTCTTGGTTTCTACTCCACATATAATGAATGTAGAAGAAGCAGAGCTTCGGGTGTCTGATTTTAAACAAATTATCACAGTGAATCAATGCACAGTGAAGTTCAAGAACCATTGACATAGTTTTTCTATCATTCATTGGCATTAATTTTTTTTTAAGATTTTATTTTTTTATTCATGAGAGACAGAGAGAGACAGAGAGAGAGAGGCAGAGACACAGGCAGAGGGAGAAGCAGGCTCCACGCAGGGAGCCCGACGTGGGACTCAATCCTGGGTCTCCAGTATCAGGCCCTGGGCTGAAGGCGGCGGCTAAACCGCTGAGCCACCCAGGCTGCCCTCCCCCTTTTTTTTTAAAAGATTTTATTTATTTACGTTGGCATTAAGATTCTGATACCATTCCTCTTGGCTAAATCTATAATACCTGAGAATATTTATTATCTTAACCAGGAAGGAAATAACACTCGAGTAAACTTACGACACACTTGGTATGTGACAAACACTGTTCTAGAATGTATGTACGAACCACGTGAGATCTCAAAATCACCCTGTAATGTAGGCGTTATATGTATTATCATCCCCATTTTATAAATTAGGAAACAGGCCTGGAGAGATTAGTGACTTGCTCAGAGCAACTTGGTTAGCAAGTGTTGGAAAAGGCTGTTTGGCGGAACCCAGCTCTCAACCGTGATGCAACCTGCCCCTTCCCAGCACTCCCTAGAAAGAAAATTTAATGGTATGTGGTCAGTCTAATATATATTTTATACTCTTACCTACTGAATAAAGTAGGTGGAAGGATTTTAGATACTATAAAAGCACAAGACAAATAGAGCAAGTTTACTATGATTACTTTCAGTTGGAGGTAAGATTGACATTCATGAGAATTAACGAATCACAAACCACACAGCTAGTATGTAGTTGAACCAGGACTTGTACCTGGGTTTGCTGGCTCAACTCCAGGTCTTCCCACTACTCTGCAGAATGGATATAACGTTTAAGTTGGTATTATTCCTTCAAATTACCAGATGGCATTTTGTTACTACTTTTCAAGTCAACTTTTAAAGAAGAAAAAGTATATGACAAATTACCTTAAATCTATGTATATGTAGCCTGCACGAGGACGGAAAAGTGATTAAATGTGTTTTAGTGCGAAGAAATTATAAGCAGCTCTTAATTTTCAATTGTGTGGAACTTCTGGTGATGGATTTTAATACTTAGCCATCGAGCCGTTGACAGTCTACTTGTCTCAGGAATTCTAAGGTCAGGCTGAGCTATGAATATGCAATGAACCAACCTAGTGCTCTGAACTTGATCTCCTTTTGAGGAGATGCTGCTTCCATCAGCCTGGCTTCCGCTGGTGGCCATGACATTCTACAGCTCAGCAAGAAAGACGTAAGATCTTGTTTGCCCTGACAGTATAAGAGAAGAACAAAGAATCATTTTTTGACCTTCCATTTCCAGACATCAATTTGCTGGAATCCCCCTGGGGGATAAAGGATAATTTTGTAGAACTCAAGCCCGTGCTATCTGTATGGATGTGTACCAGGGAAGATGAACATATGCCCCTAACCATATAATATGCAAATAAAGTTTGCATATAGATTTCCAGGAATTTTTGGTGTTGGTTTTGCTTTCCTTTTATATGAAAAAAACTCACGTTAAAAAAGCAAACAGAGCAGTATAATTAACTACCATGTGCTCGGCAGCTACCTTCAACAATTACCCACTGATCGCTGATCTTATTTCAGCTGTATCTCCACCCTCCCCGACCCCCACCATTCTGACATAATCCAAGCCATCGTCTGATTCCATGTATACATATTTCAGCACACATTTCAGAAAGATAAGAGTTATTTTCATGTAAGCACTGTATCACTGTATACCTAACATTAACAGTAAGGTTGAGAGGCACACAGTAGGTGCTTGATCATGAGTTTCTACTCATGAGTTTCTACTTTCAGGGGAAGCCTTCTGGGCAGCAGTGTGGTTGGCAGGAGAGACCAAGGGCCTTCTCGTGATGCAGCGTTTATGTAGCACTCTAGATACTACTGGGAAAGTCTCAGTCGTGCATATGGAGAATTGGAGCGAGGCTGCCCAAGGACACCCTGGGGTTGGCGGTGTCAAGGTTTCCATCGGTGCTCACCTGACTCCGTGCTCACTAGAGGCGGTCGGCTGCTCTCCCACTCCACCACCCCCCTCTCGCGTCTCTAAATCCTACTTTGAACTTCCAAGCTCGCTCCAACCCATGTCCTTCATGGAGCCAACCTGTTTGACCTCAGTCCTCAGCTGTCACTCGCATCTGCACATCCAGTGGTGTTGCTGGCCAGGGTGACTCTTCGCAGCAAGGACAGCCGCAGCGTGGATGCCAGCTGTTTACCACGAGCTCACCGGCTGCTGGGGCCAAGCCTCACCTTTGCCTCCATCTCCCCTCAACACTTACTACTCTGTGCAGTTGGTGCTGTTGGGTCTTACAGATGCGGAAACTGAGCTCCAGTGAGCTCCAGTCATGTGCCCGGTCACCACTGTAAGTGACAGTGATGGGATGTGGAGCCACGTCCAGTGTGACATTAGAGCCAGCCTCCCTGGGACTTCACCTTTTGTTTACCTGTTCCACGTAATACCTTAAGCGTCCGAGTAGGCTGGAGGCTCCCAGAAGAGCATCTATGACTTACGTACCCGGGGCCCCAAAATGATGAGCCTTGGGGGAACAAGGCATCCCACCTGCCACGAATGATGATGCAAATAACTGTGAAAACGGCTTTAATTACCCCTTCCAGGACCTTAAAACCTGGAAAGTCCACGGTTACCTGAACATCACCTCTAGTGTATGAAGTCAATAAATCAAATGCATGTTACTCTGGTGAATTCTCACACTATAGTATGTCATCTTAAAAGAAGTCAGGAAGCCAACCATAGCCAGCAACAATCACAAAGTAAAAGAAAATTGTCTCTCTATAAATATATCTAATTAACCGCTGATTGTGAGCAATTGCTTTTTCACTTTGCTCTCCTTCCCATTTTCAAAAACGCACCAACCGCCCCCCTCCCCCCAGTTGTGGCTTTTGCTGTACCTTCACCTTGATTTCCATGAGAAAAATCCCATTTATTGTGTAGGAATAGTTGGTGTCCAGTGCATTTTATGTAGAGTGCTACATAAATGCAGCTTCCAGCCTCCTAGCCACCCTGCTTTTAACTAGAATAATATCCCAGTTTCGGTAGTTACAGAAATGGGCCCTATAATTACTAAAAAGATAGATCTCTTGGCCTAGAGTTAGCGGTGAAGGTTAAGGTGCAGTGATGGGGAATAATATCCTGTTTGAGGAGGACCTGAATGCCTTCGGAGAAACTTAGACTTCATCTCACAGGGAGATCTTGGGGCCATAAGAAGGATGAGGATGGTGATGGGGAAGATAGACAAACAGGTTATTGGGCAACAGTAGAGAAAAGATGGAAAATAAGGAAGACACCCAGAAAACTCTGGAGCAACTCAGACACCAGGCAGTGGCATCCCAGGTAAAGGCAGCAAGATTAGGGAAACAAAAGGAAGAGCCGAGAAAAATTGTTTTTTAAAGAATCCAGAGTAACTTTCACAGCCACAGAATTCGGTTTAGCTGTGGTTAGTGTTGTTAATCATTTTATCTCTGCTACAACGTTCAGACCATCGAATGGAAATTCTATGAATTTACCGATTATTTTCCATAGACCTCTGGTTTGAGGATTTTATTATTACACTGAAGATGCATTGAAGACATCACCTGTCCCGGAGTGGCTTGGGCAGGTGTACTACTTGTTAAGTGTGTGTGATATAAATGAGACACTTGACACCTTCGACCTCTTGCTCCAGCTGAGAAAGCAAATTGTAAGCTATCAGCTCCAACCCAGGGACACCGTGATGCTATCAGGACTTCAAGAAAAGCTTTTGGCACTAACCCATGGATGGCCTGCCATCTTGTTAAAAGGTTGAATTTGTTTCCAAAATAAATGCTATCATTTCAAATTCTAAGCACCAGAAACCCCCATATCACTAAATAATAATGTATTCGTGGCCATACAAAGGCATTTTTAAAGCAGGTGTTACTTGCTATTTGTATGCAAGTATGTATGTATGTATGAGTTGCTCCTTCCTGAGTCCCATTTTTTAAAAAGGGAAACAAAGAAGACATCATCTTGGTTCAGAAATCCAGCCGAACTTCATCTTTCCCTCAAAGAACGGAAAAATTAGGTCGACATCAAGACCACTTACAAAATCCTCAGGCTTCCTGATACTAGTAGATTCATGGAAACATAGCAGCTATTTTAAATATCGCAGAACTTTACCTTTGACATTCCGTACTCCAGGTCTGTCTGAAACTGAGAAGCACAAAGATGTCTCAAACTTATGGCTAAGGATACATCTATGATACATCGGCTGTGATTAAATTACTGCTTTGTGGTTTTCAACGGTTCTTGTGGTTTATAAAACTTCACTAGTCACACATAAGAGGGATACATGGAAAAGGCGGCCAGTGTGTATCCGTGTGCTTTGGCACCTGTAGCCATCGGTGTGAATTGTGTAAGTCAAGCAGGGTTTCCGAAATACAGGCAATCTGTCATATGAGCAAAAGATTCCGTACATATAACTACATTTTCAAATAGTTTAGAAATCTCTCTCTTGCATTCATATATGTGTGTGTGTGTGTGTATATACATATGATATTCATGTGTATATAAGTATATATGTAATATATTTGAAATTCACTTATATCTACATAATATAGATGTAATTCATATAAATATATGTATATATGAATACATTCATTTTATAATTTTATACATTTTATACATACATATAAATACATATAAATACATATAATACATTTTATATATACATATAAATATATGTATATATAAATACATACATATATATGAATTAGCACCCCTTTTGGAGGCACCTAATTTGTTTCTAATAAAATATTGAGAACTTTTTTTATTATTATTATTACAGCAGTTTTCCTTGGGCTGAGGCTGAAAAGCAGTCTGAAAACTGTAACTTCTGCAGCATTGGTAGCAAGTGTGGCCAAGTGCCAGCCCAGGACTTTATCACAGTATAAATGGAGTTTTAAGTGTTTGTTTCCAGCGCAGGTTCTCGCAGCCCAGGCACTTCCCAGCCTCATTGTTCCTTTGTTCTAGCGGATGTACAAAGGATTGACTGTTTTGTTTTCTGGCTCAGAGAGATTAGATAAAGTCTGCATTTCTGAACTTCACCCTGTACGCACGCAACCTTAAAATTCATTTTCTCTAGCTTCTATTTTGCAGATTATATATGGCTTAGGTTTTACTGATCATACTGTGATCTTCTTTAACCCTTATCTGGCTTGTAGCCATCAGCGACAGTATTGATCTGGTCCGAGCTATTGCTGCAAAGCAGCCGTCCCTCTCACCCTTGTCCTCAAAATGCCTCTTCCGCAAAAATGTGTCATCTCGATCGGCTGTGACAAGGTTGTTCTTGACTTTCATTGGCTTCCAGAATCTCCTGGTAGTGAAGTACCTTATTCTTGCCGGGCAACAATTACAACAAAAAACTTTCTGGGAGGGGAAATTCTGTTCTTTCTTCTTGTTATACCGTTCTTAATTACAGACTATGGTATTGGATAGGATAGAAAAATGTAAATAATATTGCCAGAAAAAAAACAACTGCTGTTTTTCCACAAAAACCTATAAATGAGAATCATCTTGGGAATTTTTAAATTTTATCTTAGTAGTTAGAAAGTTAGGTCATGGGAATAAGCTGATAAGATTTTATCAAGTTTTTGTGTTTTTCTTCATGAAGAAGGCAATTGAGGCTATTAGTTTAGCTTTAAAAAATTGTATCCCACAATTTTTTAAATTCCACTGCCTCTAACTTATCAGTGATTCAGAGGAAGCCCGTTTTTATGATCAAGTAAGGAGCATAAGTTCATATTACTTATGCCAGGTATCATTGGCTCTATACTTCCTTAAAACACCCGAGAAGACGAATCTGATTATGACACTGCCCAGACAGACGGGGGTGGGGGTGGGGGGGTGTGGAGGCTTACATCGAGGGAGTAACTTGTCCAAAGTCTCATGACTAATACATGATGGACCCGAGGATCTGAACCGGGTTCTATCTGACCCCAAAGCCCACACCCTCTGCCACTATGTTTCTCTGCTTCCGTGGTGGGACCTCCTCCTGTTTACAGAAATAATAACAACAACAGTAGCTGACATTGAACACCTGCTATGTGCCAGACACCGTTCTAAGGGCTCTTGATAAGACACTCAATTTAACCTTCGTAGATATCTTGCCAAAAAAGTGTATTATTATCAGCCTTGCATAGGTGAGCTGGTGGAGGCACAGAGAGCTTAAGGAATTGCCCGAAGTACTCAGCTACAGAACAGGAGAGTCAAATTCAGGCCCATGCTGTCAGACTACAGAGCCCACCCTCTTCAGGTGAACCTCTGCTGTGCTGGGGCATCAGCCACACAACCTGGTGCTTTGGACTCTGAACTACCGCTGTCTCAGCTTCCTTGTCAGCTGACATTTATATTGTTATTAGTTCTTGTATTATAAAATGTTATGTGGCTTGTGGGCTTTTTGCAGTATGGTGTACTCATATAAAAACACAAAAAAAGACATTAGATTGGCCATAATCTGTATTTAGCTTATGGGTCGTGTCTCTATGTGACCCATAGAGAGTCATAGGAGCTATCTGACCATAAATACTTTTTTTAATAAGATTTTTTATTTATTTACTCATGAGAGACACACAGAGAGAGGCAGAGACACAGGCAGAGGGAGAAGCAGGCCCCATGCAGGGAGCCCAACATGGGACTCGATCCCAGGACTCCAGGATCACGCCCTGGGCTGAAGGCAGTGCTAAACCGCTGAGCCACCCTAAATACCTTTTTAATACAGAATAAGGTTACCTTGTTCCTATCTGTATTAATGTCAGTCACAGCAAACATCTTAAAACAGACTGTTCTAAGAAGATTCTAGAATCTGAAGTTATTTCATGAGCAAAATAGAATTTACCAAGATGTAGATAAGAACTGAAATCCCTGTAGCCTTGCCACTAAAACATCTGACCTGGCTTTGAACTTTAGCCTCCGATATCTTGATCCGACTTTCTAGATCAAGAACCAAGTTGGATTTCTGAAAATTACTCATATATAAATGTCTCTCAATGCTGCTATTCCCTGCATTCAGGGTAGGGAGGGCCTTCTTTCTCTGATGGCCCCACGGCATCACAGAATGGCTGATCATTCATACTACTGACATCGTTCCTAACCCAGGGACAAGGTGCTCATCCTATTTCAAGTTCCACGGTGAAGATTCAGTACACTGGACAACACGGGAAATAGGAAATGGGACTCCTCAAACTCACCCAACTCTCACCCAACTCTCACCCAACTCTCGTTGAACCTAAGTGAACAAGCTAGGTGCAGGACCAACCCCCTCCACTCACTCTGGAGGCTTCAGCAGCTCCAAAACATCCCTGAACTTAAATTGAGAAAATCTAAGGACAGAGGGAATCCCAGGTGTTGGGAGAATTCATTTTTACAAGTGACCTAGGCTAAGCTCGTAATCAGGTCTATATTTTTTGTGGTTTTATGATATTTAAAAACAACCCAAAGTCATATATATATATATTTAACTCCCCAAATCCACAACCTAAAAAAGAAAAAGTTTGATACACATTTCAAACTATTTCTTAGTATCTGTATTTCCTGTTGAGATGTTTAGTACTTATCCAGGCATAGCCTGGGTGTTTGTCAGTGTGTGAAAAGTGCTAACCTTCCAAGCCAAAGAAAATATAACCTTACTTGGAATTCTAAGCTCAGAGCTGTCTTAACAAAAAAGTTGTATTAGAAAAAGAAGTTTGTATGATGAGAAGCTAAGTGGAGTAATACCGATTTGTTTCACGCGCAGCAGATTCTTCAAAGTTTTTAAAGAAAAAGATTCTGGGTTACAGCAAACTAGCATGTGTCTGCAAAAGCCTTGAAGCCATGTTCTCTCTTTTGGATTTTTGCCTTGCAGATCCTTTACCACCTGCTAAGTTTGAAGTCAATAAAGAGAAGACGACTTCAACGAGCTTGCATGTTTGGTGGACTCCTTCTTCTGGAAAAGTCACCTGGTATGAGATAGAGTTGTTTGACAATGACCAAAAGATACAGGAGACTCAAATTCAAGAAAGTACTTCATTGAACGAACATACATTTTTTAACCTCACTGCTGGTAGTAAATACAGTATGGCCATCACAGCTGTTTCTGGAGAGAAACGTTCCCTTACGATTTACACCAATGGATCCACAGGTAAGACTTGCTTACAGATAGTTGAGTATTTATTGTCTATAATAATCCCTTTTAGTATTATATTAAAATTGAAGAGATAAAAGTAAGATTGCCTCCAGACCAAAGATGGTACATAGGGAGGTAGGTGGGTAGGTAGATAGACAGACGAGTGCTGCGCAGTATGGTGGGAAGGCTAGACTAAAAATAAGGAGATGTGGCTGTGCTGCTAGCCTGCTAGGTGATTTTGAGCAAGTTCTGGGACTTCTCTGGACCTGGATTTTCTCCAAAATGAAGTAGATGTCTCCTAATGGCCTTTCTAACTCAAATCTTAGGCAACAGCAGTTTCTACCTCAGTTTCTGATTTTGTTCCATAATGTGTATGGCCATTAGTGTTTTCCTCCTGTGTGATGCTCTTCTCATAACATCAAGTCATGATGTTTCCTACATTCTCTGACATCTGGAACTAGTGTCTTCTTGCACCCACACATCCAGATGTCAACGACATGCTTCACCTCCTTCCATGAAACACTGTCCTTCTGATCATGGTCTCTCCTCTCGTTTTCTCTCTGGCTTTCTTGCTATTTTTCTGTTTTTCATCTTCCGTAGTTCTTCTCTCTCGTCTCTCTTTGCTGCTCAGCCATGTCCTACTTTATTGGCAAAAATTACCCTAATACCTATTAAGTAGGGGAGAGGTAAACTATGATGTAGCTTTAGGTGTGGACTTTGAAAAAAGCACTAATTCAGATTCCAGTGAAATTTCAACAGCACTGTTTTCATTACTTTTTGCACAAATGAGATGTACAGAAGCATACCTAAAGGTGTGATTTCCAACTAAATGTGTCTCTGTCTTCTATAAGGAATTATGAGTGACCCTTTGGAAATGCATTTTGTTTTCCCAGTGCCATCCCCAGTGAAAGATATCAATATTTCAGCAAAAACCAATTCTCTCCTGATTTCCTGGTCCCATGGCTCTGGGAATGTGGAAAGCTACCGGCTGATGCTGACGGATAAAGAGAACCTCGTTTGTGGCAATGTCATGGACAAATATGCTACTTCCCACAGTTATAATGACCTGATACCTGGCCACCTCTATAACCTGACCATTGTGACCGAGGCTGCAGGGCTGCGAAACTACAGATGGAAACTGGCCAGGACAAGTGAGTTCCACTAACTAGCTAAACAAAAATAAAGCTCAAATCATTGAAATGTTTAATAACCATGGCTTGTTATATTACTGAGATAATGCTAATATGAGACAAATTGAAATTTATATGTTATAGAAGGCCTTTAAGATGTACCCAATCTTCTATTCAGAAAAAGAGGGATTCCCTTGTATTCTAAATTTTAGAGCAGCCTGAAGTAGCAAAGTTAACCAATGATACAGTCTCAGCTTGTCTTTTTAGTAAGGATTCTTACCTCCTTTTCTTAAATAAGCATCTGTTGCCTTTGTGACATCACTTACAATGAGCCAAGATTACTTTTCTTGGTGCTATACGAAGACCTGCTCCTGTGAAACAGCCATTTCTTAAACGCTGTGTCCAACAAAACATGTCCTAAGACCCAAAGCTACAGGAGCTATTCTCACAGCCTAACATAGCCAGATACACTAATCTGTGCTAAATTTTAATGAATAATTCATGTACACATTCAATCATTTGGTATCTATTGAGTATAAACTACATGCTAGACATTGTGGATATAACAGTGCCCAAGAAGGCCAAAGTCTTTGCCCTTATGCAACTCACATTCCAGTGGATTCTAATGCTTCTAGTGGGTCTAATGTGTTAATAAATTCCCTTTCTCAGTAAGCTATCTAATTTTAAGAGAAACTTTTAGGTATGTAGTGCCTTAGAAATTACTCTAATGGGAAGAGCTCTTGGCACTACCAGAGATTGATGGGAAAAATATTTGGGGGGGACACATGTACATTTACATACCTTCCACATCACACCTCAAAGATGTATAGATGTTCCCAACAAAAACGTGCCATATATCTCAGGGCGCCTACTGGCTCAGTTGGAGGAGCATGCAACTCTTGATCTCAGGGTTGTGAGTTTAAGCCCCATATTGGGTATAGAGATTGCTTAAAAATAAACTCTTTTTTAAAAAAGTACCTTAAATAGTGCTTGCTTCGGCATCACATATACTAAAAAGTACCTTAAATATATTTTAAGAATTGTTTATGTATAGCAAGAGCAAATTACACTTCTCACTGTCCTATGCAAAATCAATGTGCTGTGCCTATTTTTAAAACGAAACGTTCATTTTTATTTTGCTATTAGTGAAGACCAAAATTACAACGTAGCCAAGAGGTAGAAAAAATATTCACCAAAGTGTCTTTCTTTTGTAATCATTTTCCTTTGATGAAATAATGACACAATTCTTGAGCTTTATCATGATTTTATATGAAAGATAAAATATTTTTAACAAGCAAAATTTTCTGATGGCCAATTAGCTGACCGATCTATTGATTATGTACTTGCTATTATGAAATACATAAAGATGGGAAGAAATTAGGCAGATGACAGACTTCTTTGAGCATTCCAAGACATCATTTGCCAGTAAGGATCCCTAGGCTCAGTGAGATAGACAGATGTGGCCAGGGTTGCCCAGTTGGACAACAGCCAAGTCTGAGCCAGAATCCAGGCTCCTGACTCCCATGTTTATGCTCTTTCCACCAGCCAGACAGCCTTTCTTTGATTTTGCCGTATTATTTTTACTCATAAAGTTGTTGCTTTCTTCTGAGCAAGGAATGTGGCTTTCGGGGATTAAGATACAGGTCATGATTTGGCCATAAAACTGGTACAATATACTGAGTTAAAGTGTCTTTTCCTGTCTTCCCATTTAGCCCCCATGGAAGTATCAAATCTGAAGGTGACAAACGATGGCACTTCGACCTCTCTAAAAGTCAAGTGGCAAAGACCTTCTGGAAATGTGGATTCCTACAACATTACTCTGTTTCACCAAAGGACTATAAAAGAATCCAGAGTATTAGCACCCCAGTTTACTGAAACTCAATTTAAAGACTTAACCCCTGGACGACTTTATCAAGTTACCATCAGCTGTGTCTCTGGTGAATTGTCTGCTCAGAAGATGGCAGTGGGCAGAACAGGTGAGTGTAGGGCTCCAGAATATTCCTTGATTGCCCAAATCATTCTCTGATCCATCTTAGAACAGGACAAAGTAAGTTAGAAGGAAAACTCTTTTCCCAGCTTGGGCAATATGGTCTACATAACTGAGGGTGCCTATGGGCCAGGGTCCCATACACAGAGTAAAACAGAGGGTTACTTGCATTCATCTGAGTTATTTAAGCAAATGTGTTTGGGGTGATTCCTGAATGATGTGTATTACTGGCTCTGCCCTGTGCTATTTCATGTCACACCACGTAAGTTGTGCGAATGCATTAGCACCGATACTAATGAATAAAACATTTCTGATCAACTCTTATAGTGAAAGCCTGTTAGCACTTAACCATGTTTTCCGTAAATTATTTTATTACCTTACATCACCAGATATTTATCCAGTGCCTTCTATGTGTAAATTACTGTGCTATGAGTTTGGAAAGTTGTTAAAATGTCAGGTTCAGCAAACTACACCCTTTGGCCAAATATGGCCTGTGCCCTGTATTTGTGTAGCCCCAAGCTAAGAGTGGTTTTTATATATTTAAAAGGTTTTTTTGAAAAGAAAAAAAAGACAAATATGAGACAGGGACCATATGTGGCCTGCAAAACCTGAAATATTTACTCTGCTGACCGTTGCTTTTAAGAGAATTACATTTTAACCAGACAAACATAGACTATACACACACAAAATAAAAGTAGTACATTATAATAATAGTAATTACACTGATATTTCCATGTATCAGGCACTAACCAAACACTTTACACCATCACCATGAGAGAGGTTCTGTTATTATCATCATTTTACAGAAATTCAGAGAGATCAAGTAGCCTGTGTATAGTCATCCACACAGTAAATGGTGGAATTGGAATTTAAACCAGAGCATTTAATTCTAGAGTCCGTTCTCTGTGGTGTTAGAGATTCTAAGTAAGAGCCATATGGTGAGAAAAACAAGAGAACAAAATTCTCGCTCAGAAGATCAATAAAGATGTGTCGGAAGAAATGGTCTTTAACTGGACCTTAAAAATGTGAGGCTCTTGGCAAGTGAAGAGGGAAAGGAGGGAAGGGCATTTGAGGCAGAAGAGCCCAGGATCCCTAGAGGTCTGCAGAATGTGCAATGGGAGGCCAGCGTTGGAGAGAGTGGGGGGAGGTAGGGAGGGGGGCTGCACAGAGGAGTCAGAATTAAGACCAGAAGGATATGGGGTCTGATTTTGGAAAGCTGCAAATGCCACTACCAGGACTTAATGTTTTATTCTGTAATTAATGGAGAGATTTGCATATTTTTAAGCAAAGGAATAATTAGACCAGAGTTATATTGCTTGTCAGTTGAGAAAGAGCGGGATGTCTCATGACCACAACATGCAGTGTCTCTCGCAAAAGATACCACATCCGCCAGTGTCAAAATCATGAGAAGCAACATCAATATTGTCCCTAGGGCTGGCGTGCGATCAATAAAACGCAGCACTCGTATCACCAGGTTATTAACAGGGTTTCGGGAGATCACATTCCTGATGTATCACCAAAATGATTTTAGCTTATGTTTCTTGAGCGTCAGATGTCTTTAAAACGAGGAGAGCACACTCATTCGCAGTCCACAAACATCAGAACAGGATAGAGATGTTTTGAATTGCAGGTATGAGGTCTCTTATCTACGGTTGCCCATGAAAAGTGAATGAGCATCCTTACTTTTGGTTTTTAGAATCCCCTTTTTGACATTATTTCACCATTTAGTTCCAGAGAAAGTTGGGAACCTGGAGGCAAACAGCAATGGTTCCACAAGGTCCCTGGTAGTGAGCTGGTCGCCCCCTGCTGGAGACTGGGAGCAGTATCGGATCCTGCTCTTCAATGATTCTGTGGTGCTGCTCAACATCACCCTGGGAAAGGATGAAACACACTACACCATAGATGACGTGGGGCTCATCCCGGGAAGACAGTATGAAGTCGAAGTCACCGTGGAGAGTGGGAATCTGAAGAATTCTAAGCGTTGCCAAGGCAGGACAGGTAAGCAAATACCAACGTGTGAATGACTGTTGGAATCTTAACTTGGACCCTCTCCCGAGTAACCCCGGGGAGCTGTCAAGGTAATACTCCCATGTTCCCTGAATTTGAGATGTTATGGACTTTTAGACTGAATTAGGTTTGGTGATGTTCAATTTTATCAAATTAGAATATTAAAAATTGCTTCCACTAGTAAGTCCACTCTTTTATAAAAAGGAAGACATTGTAAGCACCAAAGGAATAGGAAACAATCTGAGACTCCTTCCCACAAAAGAAGACAGTTGGCAATTTTTTTTGCTAGTGATCAGTGTTAGAGAGCCATTGCCTGGAACTAATGTTGACTGATGAGGGAATTTTGTGTACCAAGGACCGGTTATTAAAGGGAAGTGAGGGATCCCTGGGTAGCGCAGCGGTTTGGCGCTTGCCTTTGGCCCAGGGCGCGATCCTGGAGACCCGGGATCGAGTCCCACGTCGGGCTTCCGGTGCATGGAGCCTGCTTCTCCCTCTGCCTATGTCTCTGCCTCTCTCTCTCTCTCTGTATGACTACATAAATAAATAATAAAAAATAATTTAAAAAAATAAAAATAAATAAATAAAGGGAAGTGAGATATATTTGGATTTTAGGGTAGAGGAGAATGAGGATCTGGAGACATGGGTTTTGGCATTCTTGCTGTCAACACTATACTGTCATTCCTTGGGCAAGCTCACAACACCTCTGAGTCTGTTTCCTCATCTTTCAAATAAGAGAATTGCCCTTCCAAGCTCAATATTTCTATGACCTGGAATATTCCATACTTGGAGTGAAATTCAAATATCTTCTCTCATGTTGCCTGAGGATAAAGAAATAACTACATTGACTCAATGCTCTTCTTAGGAGAATGTCAAAGAAAAGAACCAAGGCACCTCTTGAGCTTGCCAACCAGGTCTTCCAGTAATATCTTCATTTTCCAAATATTAATATCCCTTGGATAATGATCAAAGACCTATATAAGCTTAAACCAAGCTACTTTTAGCATTTCACGGAACAAGCGTCTATGTCCTCTCCAATATTATATCTTAGTCGCCTCAAATGACTTGGAATACTGTCAAGACACAGTAGGGGCTCTTAGCGTGTTGGCGTAATTATCAAGAAAGATTTTCTTACACTGTACCTCTAGGTGAATAAGGTTAGTTGAAGTAGGCTTTGATGTAATGATCCAATTCATTTCAATGTATTAAAAAGGAAGATACAAATCTAGGGACTCAATTAGAATGGAATTAGAGGACATTTCTTTGATACAAAAATCAATATAATTTTACACACTTGGTTCTTCCTTAATTTTGTTTCTCTGTTGTTTTGTGGGACCAGTACTTTACTGTTAGCAATGTCTCCTAGAACTTGTAATAATAAAACTTCTTAAAGAAATCGAAACAATTTCAGTTCTTTGGATAATGGGAGTCCTTAATCAAATACTGCTATGGCTTGCCAGGTGTACGACTATTACTCTCCCTTTCACGGATACATCAGTGTCCCTTCTCAGAAATGAAGGGAAGAAGCACTTTGTCTTTCTAATCTAACAGGGTAAAAAATACTCCTAACTTCACCTCAAATAATCAAATTTAGAGACCTTTCTCTCTGCTTTTGTGGATGACAAGACTGAATTCAGTATTTTCATTTCATAGAATTCATATGAAGAAATAAATACTCAAGGTAATGTGTGGTCAGAAATAAATGACCCAGAAAAGCACTTTCCAATAGTATTCTTTTGAATCCTCCCTTCCGGATAGGTTGTATAAACAAAATTTGAGGTGCCCGGCTGGCTCAGTCGGTGGAGCACACAACTCTTGATCTCGAGGTTGTGAGTTCAAGCCCCACAGTGGGTGTAGAGATTACCTAAAAATAAAATCTTTAAAAGACATACACACACATTTTTTGTGAATAGCTCCCCCTCTGCACCCCACCCCCCACCCCGCTCAAGAGCTCATACATGTTCAGAAAAGAAATGCTGAACTGGAACACTCCTGTGATTGGAAGAGAAGCTCACTAAGAAATACTTGAGCGGGGTGAGGGGCAGGATGGTGGAGGAGCAGGGTCTCCAGGTCACCGGTCCTCAACAAATTACCTAGAAAACCATCCAATCATCCTGAAAATCTACGAATTCGGCCTGAGATTTAAAGAGAGACCAGCTGGAACGCTACAGTGAGAAGAGTTCGCGCTTCTATCAAGGTAGGAAGACGGGGAAAAAAGAAATAAAGAAACAAAAGGCCTCCAAGGGGGAGGGGCCCCGCGAGGAGCCGGGCTGAGGCCGGGGCGAGTGTCCCCAGGACAGGAG
Source organism: Vulpes lagopus (assembly GCF_018345385.1). Taxonomy (NCBI): domain Eukaryota; kingdom Metazoa; phylum Chordata; class Mammalia; order Carnivora; family Canidae; genus Vulpes; species Vulpes lagopus. Next base: position 57,190,885 of record NC_054828.1, read on the forward strand.
AGCCCCGTCCCGGAGGAGCAGGAGCTGCACCGACCTTCCCCGCGGAAAGGGGCTCGCAGGGAATTGGAGCAGGATCCCCAGAAAGGCGGGGATGCCCTCGGGCTCCCTGGGACAGTAACAGAGGAACTGCGCCCCGGAGAGTGCGCCGAGCTCCCTAAGGGCTGCAGCGCTCGGCGGGACCCGGAGCAGCTCGGAGGGGCTCGGGCGGCGGCTCCGCGGAGGGGGCTGCGGGGCTGCGGGAACAGCTCGGCGGCGGCGGCTCGGGCGGAGGAAGAAGCTCCACGCGGAGGGGGCGGCGCGACTCCGGGAACAGCTCGGAGGGGCTCGGGCGGCGGCGAGAATCCAACAGCGCAGGCCCCGAAGCACAGGGCGCCGGGACACAGCCCAGGATCCGGCCTCCCCCCGGGACAGGCAGAGGCCGGGAGGGCCCAGGACAGCAAGGACGCTCCTGCCCGGAGCTGAGCAGATCAGCGGCCCCGCCCCGAAGCCCTCAGGCCCTGCAGACGGAGAGCCCCGGAGCTACTGCGGGAGCTGACTCCAGGGTCCCAGAGCTGCCGCCGCCACTGTGGCTTCCTCCCGGGGCCTCACGGGGTGAACAACCCCCACTGAGCCCTGCACCAGGCAGGGGCAGAGCAGCTCCCCCAAGTGCTAACACCTGAGAATCAGCACAGCAGGCCCCTCCCCCAGAAGACCAGCGACAGGGACCAGTGCCAGGGGAAGTCAAGGGACTTAAAGTATACAGAATCCAAAGATACTCCCCCGTGTTTTTTTGTTGTTGTTGTTTGTTTGTTTTTGTTTTTTTTTTTTTTGTTTTGTGCTTTTTTTTCTTTCTTTCTTCTTGATTTCTGATTGCTTCCCCCACCCCACCCCACCCTTTTTTTTTCTTTTTTCTCCTTTCTTTCTTTTTCTTCTCTTTTTCCCTTTTTTTTTCTTCTTTCTCTTTTTCTCTTTTCTTTCCTTCTCTCTCTTTTTCTCCTTTTCCCAATACAACTTGTTTTTGGCCACTCTGCACTGAGCAAAATGACTAGAAGGAAAACCTCACCTCAAAAAAAAGAATCAGAAACAGCCCTCTCTCCCACAGAGTTACAAAATATGGATTACAATTCAATGTCAGAAAGCCAATTCAGAAGCACTATTTTACAGCTACTGGTGGCTCTAGAAAAAACCATAAAGGACTCAAGAGACTTCATGACTGCAGAATTTAGATCCAATCAGGCAGAAATTAAAAATCAATTAAACGAGATGCAATCCAAGCTAGAAGTCCTAACGACAAGGCTTAACGAGGTGGAAGAAGGAGTGAGTGACATAGAAGACAAGTTGATGGCAAAGAGGGAAACTGAGGAAAAAAGAGACAAGCAATTAAAAGATCATGAGGATAGATTAAGGGAAATAAATGACAGCCTGAGGAAGAAAAACCTACGTTTAATTGGGGTTCCTGAGGGCGCGGAAAGGGACAGAGGGCCAGAATATGTATTTGAACAAATCCTAGCTGAAAACTTTCCTAATCTGGGAAGGGAAACAGGCATTCAGATCCAGGAAATAGAGAGATCCCCCCCTAAAATCAACAAAAACCGTTCAACACCTCGACATTTAATAGTGAAGCTTGCAAATTGCAAAGATAAGGAGAAGATCCTTAAAGCAGCAAGAGAAAAAAAGTCCCTGACTTTTATGGGGAGGAATATTAGGGTAACAGCAGACCTCTCCACAGAGACCTGGCAGGCCAGAAAGGGCTGGCAGGATATATTCAGGGTCCTAAATGAAAAGAACATGCAACCAAGAATACTTTATCCAGCAAGGCTTTCATTCAAAATGGAAGGAGAGATAAAGAGCTTCCAAGACAGGCAGGAACTGAAAGAATATGTAACCTCCAAACCAGCTCTGCAAGAAATTTTAAGGGGGACTCTTAAAATTCCCCTTTAAGAAGAAGTTCAGTGGAACAATCCACAAAAACAAGGACTGAATAGATATGATGACACTAAACTCATATCTATCAATAGTAACTCTGAATGTGAACGGGCTTAATGACCCCATCAAAAGGCGCAGGGTTTCAGACTGGATAAAAAAGCAGGACCCATCTATTTGCTGTCTACAAGAGACTCATTTTAGACAGAAGGACACCTACAACCTGAAAATAAAAGGTTGGAGAACCATTTACCATTCAAATGGTCCTCAAAAGAAAGCAGGGGTTGCCATCCTTATATCAGATAAATTAAAATTTACCCCAAAGACTATAGTGAGAGATGAAGAGGGACACTATCTCATACTCAAAGGATCTATCCAACAAGAGGACTTAACAATCCTCAATATATATGCCCCGAATGTGGGAGCTGCCAAATATTTAAACCAATTAATAACCAAACTGAAGAAATACTTTGATAATAATACACTTATACCTGGTGACTTCAATCTAGCTCTCTCTATACTAGATAGGTCTTCTAAGCACAACATATCCAAAGAAGTGAGAGCTTTAAATGATACACTGGACCAGATGGATTTCACAGATATCTACAGAACTTTACATCCAAACTCAACTGAATACACATTCTTCTCAAGTGCACATGGAACTTTCTCCAGAATAGACCACATACTGGGTCACAAATCGGGTCTGAACCGATACCAAAAGATCGGGATAGTCCCCTGTATATTCTCAGACCATAATGCCTTGAAATTAGAACTTAATCACAACAAGAAGTTTGGAAGGACCACAAACACGTGGAGGTTAAGGACCATCCTGCTAAAAGATGAAAAGGTCAACCAGGAAATTAAGGAAGAATGAAAAAGATTCATGGAAACTAATGAGAATGAAGATACAACCATTCAAAATCTTTGGGATGCAGCAAAAGCAGTCCTGAGGGGGAAATACATCGCAATACAAGCATCCATTCAAAAACTGGAAAGATCTCAAATTCAAAAGCTCACCTTACACATAAAGGAACTAGAGAAAAAGCAACAAATAGACCCCACCCCAGGCAAAAGAAGACAGTTAATTAAAATTCGAGCAGAACTCCATGATATCGAGACCAAAAGAACTGTGGAACAGATCAACAGAACCAGGAGTTGGTTCTTTGAAAGAATTAATAAGATAGATAAACCATTAGCCAACCTTATTAAAAAGAAGAGAGAGAAGACTCAAATTAATAAAATCATGAATGAGAAAGGAGAGATCACTACCAACACCAAGGAAATACAAACAATTCTAAAAACATATTATGAACAGCTGTACGCCAATAAATTAGGAAATCTAGAAGAAATGGACGCATTCCTGGAAAGCCACAAACTACCAAAACTGGAGAAGGAAGAAATAGAAAACCTGAACAGGCCAATAACCAGGGAGGAAATTGAAGCAGTCATCAAAAACCTCCCAAGACACAAGAGTCCAGGGCCAGATGGCTTCCCAGGGGAATTCTATCAAACGTTTAAAGAAGAAATCATACCTATTCTACTAAAGCTGTTTGGAAAGATAGAAAGAGGTGGAGTACTTCCAAATTCGTTCTATGAGGCCAGCATCACCTTAATTCCGAAACCAGACAAAGACCCCACCAAAAAGGAGAATTACAGACCAATATCCCTGATGAACATGGATGCAAAAATTCTCAACAAGATACTAGCCAATAGGATCCAACAACACATTAAGAAAATTATTCACCATGACCAAGTAGGATTTATCCCTGGGACACAAGGCTGGTTCAACACTCGTAAAACCATCAATGTGATTCATCATATCAGCAAGAGAAAAACCAAGAACCATATGATACTCTCATTAGATGCAGAGAAAGCATTTGACAAAATACAGCATCCATTCCTGATCAAAACCCTTCAGAGTGCTGGGATAGAGGGAACTTTCCTCGACATCTTAAAAGCCATTTACGAAAAGCCCACAGCAAATATCATTCTCAATGGGGAAGCACTGGGAGCCTTTCCCCTAAGATCAGGAACAAGACAGGGATGTCCACTCTCACCACTGCTATTCAACATAGTTCTGGAAGTCCTCGCCTCACCAATCAGACAACAAAAAGACATTAAAGGCATTCAAATTGGCAAAAGTCAAACTCTCCCTCTTCGCCGATGACATGATACTCTACATAGAAAACCCAAAAGCCTCCACCCCAAGATTGCTAGAACTCATACAGCAATTTGGTAGCGTGGCAGGATACAAAATCAATGCCCAGAAATCAATGGCATTTCTATACACTAACAATGAGACTGAAGAAAGAGAAATTAAGGAGTCAATCCCATTTACAATTGCACCCAAAAGCATAAGATCCCTAGGAATAAACCTAACCAAAGAGGTAAAAGATCTATACCCTAAAAACTATAGAACACTTCTGAAAGCAATTGAGGAAGACACAAAGAGATGGAAAAATATTCCATGCTCATGGATTGGAAGAATTAATATTGTGAACATGTCAATGTTACCCAGGGCAATTTACACGTTTAATGCAATCCCTATCAAAATACCATGGACTTTCTTCAGAGAGTTAGAACAAATTATTTTAAGATTTGTGTGGAATCAGAAAAGACCCCGAATAGCCAGGGGAATTTTAAAAAAGAAAACCGTAGCTGGGGGCATCACAATGCCAGATTTCAGGTTGTACTACAAAGCTGTGGTCATCAAGACAGTGTGGTACTGGCACAAAAACAGACACATAAATCAATGGAACAGAATAGAGAACCCAGAAGTGGACCCTGAAATGTATGGTCATCTAATATTCGATGAAGGAGGAAAGACTATCCATTGGAAGAAAGACAGTCTCTTCAATAAATGGTGCTGGGAAAATTGGACATCCACATGCAGAAGAATGAAACTGGACCACTCTCTTTCACCATACACAAAGATAAACTCAAAATGGATGAGAGATCTAAATGTGAGACAAGAGTCCATCAAAATCATAGAAGAGAACACAGGCAACATCCTCTTTGAACTCGGCCACAGTAACTTCTTGCAAGATACATCCACAAAGGCAAAAGAAACAAAAGCAAAAATGAACTATTGGGACTTCATCAAGATAAGAAGCTTTTGCACAGCAAAGGATACAGTCAACAAAACTAAAAGACAACCTACAGAATGGGAGAAGATATTTGCAAATGACATATCAGATAAAGGGCTAGCTTCCAAAATCTATAAAGAACTTATTAAACTCAACACCAAAGAAACAAACAATCCAATCATGAAATGGGCAAAAGACATGAAGAGAAATCTCACAGAGGAAGACATGGACATGGCCAACATGCACATGAGAAAATGCTCTGCATCACTTGCCATCAGGGAAATACAAATCAAAACCACAATGAGATACCACCTCACACCAGTGAGAATGGGGAAAATTAACAAGGCAGGAAACAACAAATGTTGGAGAGGATGCGGAGAAAAGGGAACCCTCTTACACTCTTGGTGGGAATGTGAACTGGTGCAGCCACGCTGGAAAACTGTGTGGAGGTTCCTCAAAGAGTTAAAAATAGACCTGCCCTAGGACCCAGCAATTGCACTGTTGGGGATTTACCCCAAACATTCAGATGCAATGGAACGTCAGGACACCTGCACCCCGATGTTTCTATCAGCAGTGGCCACAATAGCCAAACTGTGGAAGGAGCCTCGGTGTCCATCGAAAGATGAATGGATAAAGAAGATGTGGTTTATGTATACAATGGAATATTTCTCAGCAATTAGAAACGACAAATACCCACCATTTGCTTCAACGTGGATGGAACTGGAGGGTATTATGCTGAGTGAAATAAGTCAATCGGAGAAGGACAAACTGTATGTTCTCATTCATTTGGGGAATATGAATAATAGTGAAAGGGAATATAAAGGAAGGGAAAAGAAATGTTGGGAAATATCAGGAAGGGAGACAGAACATAAAGACTCCTAACTCTGGGAAACGAACTAGGGGTGGTGGAAGGGGAGGAGGGCGGGTGTTGGAGGGGAATGGGTGACGGGCACTGAGGTGGACACTTGACGGGATGAGCACTGGGTGTTTTACTGTATGTTGGTAAATTGAACACCAATAAAAATTAATTAAAAAAAAAAAAGAAATACTTGAGCGTTTCTGCATCAAACCAATGACACAGTCTCCATCACTTTTTCCTTAGTCCCCCTGGCTGTCCTCCAGCTTCGTGTCAAACATGCCAACGAGACCTCACTGGGCGTCATGTGGCAAACCCCGGCAGCAGAATGGGAGAAATACACCATTTCACTAGCTGACAGGGACCTCTTACTCATCCACAAGTCGCTCCCCAAAGATGCCAAAGAATTCACTTTTACTGACCTGGTACCTGGACGAAAATACATAGCTACAGTCACCAGTATTAGTGGAGACTTAAAAAATTCCTCTTCAACTAAAGGAAGAACAGGTAACATTGTTTATAAAGTTTAGACATTAAAAAGTATCCTGTCTACTGAATTGCTTAACATTTAATTTACAAGTGTTTCTTAAATGCCTCTGATATAGTGGTCATTGTTTATGAATTTTTTACTATTGTTGGTTTTCTCTTATGCTAATTTCAACTCTTTGTTATTTTGTTTGTTGGGTTTTTTCTTTTACTTGGTTTTATTTTTAAATGGAAAAAGAGAACAGAGAACAACTTTTCTCAGGAGTTCTGCTGCAAAGGAAAGCAGAGAAATAGGGCATCGTCCAAAAGAGGAAGTATGTTTGAAAGGAGGATTTTATTTAAGGTTAGAAGAAATAACAATATGTTTTATGCTGATGGGAATGTTCTAGAGGAGAGAGGAATGGTGATGATATCAACAGGGTGGAAGAGTTGCTGCAGTTATTCTATGAGTAAGCAAGCTTTGGGAGCTAGAGCACAAATAAAGGAATTGGCTTTAGAAAGGAGCATGAGAAAAAAAGAAAGGAGCATGAGTAGTTTGACTTTCAAGTCCGCTGGGATAAAAAAAGAGTATTGGATGCATATGCCAGTAAGTAGACAGATGCGGTGGTGGACAAATAGCCTTTGGTAGCGCTCTTCTTTTTCTCAGTGAAACAGGAAGCAAAGTTACAATCAAAGACTTGCTGTTCCCATCTGTACACTCTTGTTGTCCTGTATTCTGTTTCTCTCCTTTTTTCAACCCCACAAAAAATTACCACTTATCATCTCATCTTTCCTTCCTGTATCTCGCAAGTTCCGTTTGGGATTAGTTTCCCTCATTTTGGAGAACAGTCTTCAGATTTCTCTATTAGAGTCTTTCAGAACAAACTCTTTACACTTTCATTTATCTGCACATCTTTCTATAGCTCTCAATGTTGAAAGATATTTTGCCAGGGTTACAATTCTATGCTGAACGCTATTTTCTCTCAGCATATTGAAGATATTATTGTAGTCTCTCTGACATTTATTCTTGCTGTTTAAAAGTCAGTCTAATTTTTATTTCTCTCTGGATAATCTGTTTACTCTGACTGCTTTTGAGATTTACTCTTTGCCTTTGGTGTTCTGTTGTTTGCAGTAATAACTAGATATAGACTTCTTTATCATGCTTGAGATCATGATGATTTGTGTACTTGCAGATTAATATCTTTCATCAACCCTGGAAATTCTCAGCCGGCCATTAACTCTCTGATATTGCCTCTTGCCTTTTCTCCAGTCCCTCTCTATTCAACTTTTGGTAGTCTAGAATACATATTTTTTCATATTTTCCATGTATTTGCTCTCTGGGCTATATAGTCTGACTAATTTCCTCAGCCCTGTGTTTTAGTTCCTTAATTCTTTCTTTAGCTCCATCTAATATTTTTTAAAATCCATCCATTGAGTTTTAAGTTTTAATTGTTAATTTCTTCACTTTCAAACATTCTCTCTGGCTCTCTTTCCAAATCTGTTTTGTGCTCTGTTGCTCTTTAGTCATATTTCCATTATCCTCCTTTATTGCAGTCAGTAAATAAACCATTTTTATTTTACCTTCTGTGTCTGATAATTCTAATATCTGAAATCTTCAGGAGTTCAATCCTGTTGTCTATTGAGTTTGCTGCCTTTTGCTCATGGTGCTTTACTTCCTTAAGTGTTTGTGATTTTTCACTATAAACCCATACATCGGGATCCCTGGGTGGCGCAGCGGTTTGGCGCCTGCCTTTGGCCCAGGGCGCGATCCTGGAGACCCTGGGATCGAATCCCACATCAGGCTCCCGGTGCATGGAGCCTGCTTCTCCCTCCGCCTGTGTCTCTGCCTCTCTCTCTCTCTCTGTGACTATCATAAATAAAAATAAAAAAAAAAAATTAAAAAAAATTAAAAAAAAAAACAACCCATACATCTTGGAACTTACCCTATGGGGATTCTTTGAGGCTTTCTTTAAAGATGGATTTTAGAAAGAATTTTCTTTTCATTTAATTCTTTGAAGTGCACAGGACTGCTATCAACCCAGACTTATTTTAACCTAAACTGTCAACTTGAAGCTTTTTTGATCACTCAGGTTTTATGAATTTGGTTTGCAAACTCACTGAAACAGTCTTGAGGTTATGAATTCTCAACAGAAATTTTTTCTCTAGCACCCAGTGCCAAGGGGGCTGGGGCGATATGAGGAGCAGAGAGGGAATATTGATTTCACTTACATTTAGAATGTAACATTTCAGGATTTAATATTATTCAGGTCACCCATCAGGTTCCTGAGTTTGGGAAAGTCCTACACTTTACCCCCTATTTCATAGACCCTGCAAAGCTGTAAAATCAAAGCTTAAATTTATGTTTTAAAGATGCCTTCAAGATGAAAGTATGCTTTAGTGAACCAATTACCTATCACTTACTTTTTTAGATCTCTGAGAATTCCTTACGTTCTTGACAACTCACTCATACATTTACATTTTTATATTTTATCCAACACATGTAGTTGTGTTTATTGGGGGGTGTTTCATGGTATGTAGCCCACTCTACTGCGGGAGTTAGAAATCCAAGGGACTGTTTTAGTCTTAAGATCATTTTCATCATTCCCAGCATTCACATTGCTGGGTCATATGGTGAGTGTATTTTTAACTTTGTAAGAAACTACCAAACTGCTTTCTAGAATGGTTGTAAAATGTTACATTCCCACCACCAGTGTAGGAGTTCCTCCATAATCTCAACATTACTCAGTATTACAATGGGGTTTTTAAAACCATTTTAATAAGCATGTGATGGTATCTCATGTGATTTTGATTTGCCTTTCTCTAAGGCCTAATGGTTTTGAACATCTTTTCATATGCTTATTTACCATTCATGTATCCTCTTTGGGGAAGAACATATTTTCAAATATTTGTCCTTTTTTTGATGGGGTTCTTTGCTTTTTATCACTGAATTTTGAGAATTCTTTATATTCCAGGTATTAGTCCTTTGTCAGAAATGTGAGGTGAAATGGTTTCTCTCAGGCTGTGGCTTGTCTTTTCATTAATTTATTAGTGTATTTTGCAGGATACATTTTTAATTTTGATGTTTAATTTATCAGTTTTCTTCTTTCACAGACCATGCTTTTGGTGCCCTATTGAAGAAATCTTTGCCTTACACAAAGTCACAAAGATTTTACCTAGAATATTTACAGTTATAGGCTTTTAATTGAGGTGAATGATCCACCTTGAGTTCATTTTTATATGTGTATGAGATTTGGGTTAAGGTTTATTTCTTTGCATATGGACATCTAATAATTCCAGCCCTATTTGTTGAAAAGACTATTCTTCCTCCACTGAATTGCCCTCTCATCTCTGTTAAAAAAAAAAATCAATGAACTATATATATGTTGATCTATTTCTGGACTCTCATTTCTGTTCCATTGATTGGTGTGTCTATCTTTTTGCCAGTATCACACTGCTTTCATTATTTTAACTTTCTAGTAAGTCTTGAGATCAGATGATGTTACTCTTCCAGCTTTGTTCTTCTTTTTCAAAATCATTTACCATATTAATTCCTTTGCTTTCCATATGAAATTTCAAATGAGAATTGAATCTTCTGATCCATGTACAGTACTATTTTTTAATGAGTGTATTTGTATCTTAATCCAAAAGTCAACAAATTCTGAGAGGGATTGTGCCAAGCTCCCAATCCTTTTAATTACCATAATTCAGGAAAGAGGCACAAAGATGATATATGTTGATCAAGAGCCAGCTTCAGGATCTATGTAAGATATTTTTAATTGTAGGTTAGAAATCGTAATAGTTGCTAATTAGGAAAAGGTCACAGACTCACAGGACAGACAGATCAGGCTGTGGGCTCCAGGAGTTTGTTAGCACTGTGATAATAGTCTAAATTACTTACATTTTATGGTCTTTGGTTTCCTCCTCAGTAAAGAGAATAATGAAATCATATTTATAGAGTTTGGAATGAAGATCAGATATTATAATTTCTAAAAGCTATAGAATCTATAATTGGCACATAGCAGACACTCAGTAGTTCTCACTACTAGTTGCTATGATTATGATTATTATTATTATTATTATATTATAATATAATTTATACTGTTGTAGCATTTTAATGTATAGTAATAATGATCCTCTTCAGAATGTGCCAGTAAAGAATTAACCAGTTTCCTAAACTACAACCTAATCATCAGGTTGAAGGGATTTCCCAGTATCACCCCATAACAACCATCAGCTCAGGTAGGTAATGTGGCTCTCAGTTCTCGTGAAGTAAGGACAGAGAAAATCACATAAAGTAAGCAATATTCAAAAATAACCTTTTTTTCATTATTGAAAATGTGAATTCAAAACTACTTAATAGGTATGCATCATCTCACCCGTGGATCTGAAGTAATTTTGATTTCACATATAAGCAGCTTCTGTATGGGAGTAGTTTGCCATATGCCACAGGAAATAGAGCTGAGAGTCTTATAGCAAAAACATATAGATATATTTTTATCGTCTTCAAGACTGTCTCCATTTTTTACTCATTTTGTTACACTTCCCTAGGGTGACTAAATGTCATCTGATTTTTTTCTTCTCTTTGTCTGCTGTGCTCTAGTGCCTGCCCAAGTGACTGGCTTGTATGTGGCCAACCAAGGGACAACCAGCAGTCTGTTTACCAACTGGACCCAAGCACTAGGAGACATAGAGTTCTATCAAGTCTTACTGATCCATGAAAACGTGGTCATCAAAAATGAAAGTGTCTCCAGTGAGACCAGCAGATACAGCTTCCATGCCCTCAAATCAGGCAGCCTCTACTCTGTGGTGGTAACAACAGTAAGCGGAGGGATCTCGTCCCGACAAGTGGTGGTAGAGGGAAGGACAGGTAAGAACACATGGGAAGTCCAGAGTATATTCTAGGACTTTTCAAAGCACCCTAAAAACAGATCCATATTTGACTTTCCTAAGAGCCAAGTTTCAATACCAACCATCCACACATGTTGCTCTCCTAGGAATGGAAATGGGTGGGGGAGGAAGGGGCAGGGGAAGGGAGGCGAGAATGAATTCTCAATTTAAATCTCCCAGAACTTCTAGAATGTGTCAGAACTTCTAGAAAAACCTTTGTGGTAACATAATAGTCATTTGATGCCTAAGCTTATCCCTCATTCAGTTGATGAATTTCTTACTGTGTATGTCCCAGTTAAGATAAATAAGTAACGAGATTTTTTTTAAAGTATATTCTCTTCCTTTTCATATTCTTGTTTCAAGACATAGAAAGGAGATGATTTTTAACTTCTATGGTCCAAAAATGAGTTCATAAAATTCCCAAATCACATATATTTTCATAAGCAACATTAAACAAGTGCTTAGTACCATACAGCACCTAAACAATGTTCCTTGACCTTGAGGAGATCACAGTCAAATAGGACAAAGAGCTAAGTAAACAAACAAGTGTCATATGGTCGCATGTGTCAAAGAAGGAAATATAATTTTCTACACAAGACCAAGAAAGAATATAAATAAACAGTATAAAATTTATATTGTTTATATTGTTCTAGTTTCTTAGAAAAAAATTAAGTACATTCAGTAAAGCTTTGACAATTATTGATAAACTCAGAATCAGATCAGTGACTTTGCCTACTTAGTTCTATATGATCATAAATTGGATTTCAGGCTCCTCCTTCTGTACCTCTGATGCTCGGATTTTGAGTATCAACTGCAGTCATCATAGATATGTCCCTTTTTAAAAATCATGAATCTTATCTACTTAATGAACCCAAGGAACATTAACTTCCTTAGCTCTCCCAGAAAAGCAACTAAGCCATTGAAAAGATATTTCCTAGTTTTGGTAGAAATTCACTGATATGTGCCATTTTGCTCATTCTGTGGCAGCTAATATTATTACCTACATCCTTCTTCCCAATACTTTCTTTCTTCTCTGTTAGTGCTTCTTAGTACCGGCCATTGGTGTGGCATAACCAGGGATGGAGGATTGAAAAACCTCACTTGGGAATCAGGAGGCCTAGGTTCTGGTCCTAGCTCTGCCATTAACTTAACATCTGGAAGCCTCCAGTTTCTAATCCATCCCCGGTAACTTACCCCCATTTATCCCTGTGCCCAGTAATTTACCCCAATGTATTTCTGCTGGAGTGAGGAAGGAGAAATAACAAGAAAGCTGAGAAGGTTAAGAAGGGCGCTGCACCCATTTCCCAGCGAGACGCGGTTGTATTAGTCAGATCAGACTGACTTATTTCCTGCTTACACCGACTATTCACCTACTACACACCATGGGGGGGTCCTGATTAGACAGGTCTATTGGTTGATTCTTTCCTGAGCAGCAATTCAGGGATCCAGGCTCCTACCATCTGTGGCTCTTCCTTCCTCTAGGTTCTCAGAACTCTGTCAGTTTCTCCAGAGAGTAGAGGTAATGGGGTGGGGGAAGATGACCAGACCGGGAAGCAGACACATCACTCCTCCCCCCACATTCCATCAGTGGGAACACACTCAAGTGGCTACATTTCACTGCAGGGGAGGCTGGGAAATACAGCCTTGCCGTGTGTCTAAGAGGAAGAGGAAATGGTTTGCTAACAACGAGTCAGATTCTGCGGCACAAGTTAATTTTCATTTTAAAATATGTCAAGGGCTTTTGAACTTACTGTGATAGGCTAACATAGTTTGGTACCTGATACCACTTGAAATAAGTGCTTGAAATAAGTGCTTTAATCATAGCAGAGGTATCAGTATTTGATGCACGGTATATAACAGAAGCACGCAAAAACAAGACAAGACAGTCCTTGAAGAGTGATCATAAGATTTTGAGGAGAGGGCAAAATATAAATAAATATAAGCATGAGTTATTTGACTCAAACACATTAGGAGTGCAGACATTATCACAAGAAGAGGGGAAAATAGGATTTTACTACAAAAACACAACAACTAGAGACTTTGAAATATGCCTAGATTAGTAAATTTTGTATACAGTAGATTGTAAAACATTCAGTGGCTAACGCCTTGATAATGATTACCATCTACTCAAATTGCTGAAATGTCGGTCAGTGCTGAAACAGTTGAAAGGTTTTGAAAGCCTTTCTTGTTCACACATATTTCCATGGAGTTGAAACATATAAGTAAACCCTCCCAGCCTAGAGAAGGTGGCAAGATATTTAAGGTTTATCAGATATGCTTAACAAATCTAATTCTAACCTGAGAACATGCTGGTTCTAGAGGAAAAACAAATCTTGTATCTGTTTTGTGGGAACATGAATTTGTATTGTTGACAAAACATTTGATAATTGTATCTTTTCTAATAAAATGTTAGTAGTTGCAAATATCTCTAGGGGTTTTGAAAAACAAGCACAGTTCTTTGGAGAGCAATCAGGGGATGTACGTATTATTAAATGGAGAGAAGAAGAAAGGGAGGAAAAGGGAGAGGGAGGAAGAACAACATCAGCATATAAATATTAAAGGGACACCTGAGTGACTCAGAGGTTGAGCGTCTGCCTTTGGCTCAGGGCGTGACCCTAGGGTCCTGGTATCGAGTCCTACGTCGGGCTGCCTGCATGGAGCCTGCTTCTCCCTCTGCCTGTGTCTCTGCCTCTCTGTGTTTCTCATGGATAAATAAAATCTTTATATATATATATATATATATATATATATATATATATGCTAAAAAGTTCAAGTTTATGTTTAGGAAATGTTCCTATATTTGGAACAGCATTAGCAGAGCTGTTCAATATGGTGCTATTTATAATTTTTGATGATGGACAAGTGCCTGTAAGTGTAAATATTTTGAGGCTTAACTCACAGAGTCCAAGCTTTTTAGATTAGAAGGATTCTCCGAGGTCATCTAGCTGGATCCTGTCCATTGTACGTGATGCACTGATATTGACAATTATATGAAAATACTTCTATATGACGATATATGAAAAGCTGAAGTAGTGAACCAATGATGAAAATGGGAGTGTAGTTCACATACACTACAGGATTTTATTCTGATATTTGCTAGGGGCAATACTATTTACTGTACACCTATTTCTGATACATGTATAACTACTCCTCAATACCACAGTGATCAATTTGCATATTGCTTCAAGCCAGGAAGCTCCTTGAAGGCATCCGCATCTTTTCCATTTTTGTATATGTGGCAAATAGTAAGTCCTCCATAAATGTTTGTGGCAATAAACCTCAATTAAAACAAGCAAATGATAATGGCCACTATCACCACAGTAACTCTTTCTGCACACAGTTGGGTCAATCTCCAGATTTGTTGTTTTCAAGATAGGCGTTTAGGTTTATTTCTTGCCACTAGAGGGCAGGAAATACTTTATAAAGGGCAGATGCAACCCCTCTCAACAGGTTCGTTATTAGACACCCTAGGAATAAATAACGTCATTACAAGATCAAAACTACCCCAAAGTCTATAGCTCGCTAGCAAAGGTATGGCATTCTCATCTTTCCCTTCAAATCTCTTCACTTATTGATGAGTTTGGTTCAAGCTGATTCGTTTGGATTGTTATGTTTGTTCCTTTTCCTACAAAGGGAACCTCCTGCCACATGCACATAAAAATGCCTCCACTTAAAATACTTTGTAAACAGCAACACCATAAAAATGCAGTATTGGCATCCTTCTATTTATGAGACACCCAAAGACCTCCTTGCGTTTTTATTTGAGTTAGCCTTGCCAACCTAAGAACATTCAGCTTCCAGAAGCTAAAGTGAAATCCTTCCATGTCTTTGACCTCTGAGGTCATCAGAGAAGATCTTCTGAGTCCACACTGTTTTTTTGTTTTGTTTTGTTTTGTTTTGTTTTGTTTGCTGACTGCGGTAGATGATTCCAGATTTTTGACTGTGCTTTCGTTTTAAACTTTCTCCCCCTTTTGAAATCACAGTCCCTTCCAGCGTGAGTGGAGTGACGGTAAACAATTCTGGTCGGAATGACTACCTGAGCATTTCCTGGCTGCCGGCTCCTGGAGATGTGGATAACTATGTGGTAACACTCACTCATGGAAACAGGGTGGTTCAGTCCCTCGTTATTGCCAAGTCTGTCAGCGAATGTGCCTTCAGCTCCCTTACTCCAGGCCGCCTCTACAATGTGACCATAACTACAAGGAGCGGCAAGTATGAAAACCATTCCTTCAGCCAGGAGCGAACAGGTAAGGTTCTGAGGACAGCCAGGCTCTGGAAGGCTGGCCACATGGCTCAAGGCATCAGATCTGAAAAAATTCTGTAATGATAGGGTTAAAGGCTATTGAGATCACAGAATTGGGACAGTCTTCAAATTTTGACCCTAGGAACGCCTTATGTGAGTAGATGTTTCCTTTAAAGTAAGATGAGCACTCCTTTCGTGGCTAGAATTCATATTATGTTCAAATATAGTACCAAGTGTGTCCTGTTCAGGAAATACTTTTTGGTTGCTAGACACGGGCTTTAAGAATGTTAACTTACTTAATTCTTGCAAATTCCTCATTGAGATGGTTGTCATGATTCCCACTTTGCAGAGCAGTAAGTCAAGGTTCAGAGAGGTTAACTAACTTGCTCTGCTGTGTAGCTCTAGGGCCTAGGAAGTTCTGTGTCCTAAAATCCTTCTTGAAATGTCTGGTCAAAGTCCACTGTTCATTCTTTCTTACACAAGGTGAAAATGTTAACCTTTATTGTTCTGAGACCAGGAGCAAAATCTTAGCAAAGGCAATGAATGACAGGACTTTGATGTGCTGGAAAGAGCTAAATTTAGACAGCTACCATTTTCCCAATGTACTTAACACTTCGGGGGTTTACAACTGAGATTTCTGCTTAAGGTCAACGTTAATATTTTGTCAAGTCTTTCCTGCTGAGCTATGGGTTGATATTTGCATTTTAAAATGTCATGGTTTTTTTGACAAGGAAGTCAAGAATGCTCAGTGTAGGAAAGACCGTCTCTTCAATAAATGGCCTGAGATCGTTGGATATGCACGTGTAAAAGAATGAAACTACACCACTCACAAAAATTAACTCAAAGTGAATTAAAGACCTAAATGTAACACCTAAAAATATGAAACTCCTAGAAGAAAACATAGGAAGAAATCTTTTTTACGTGGGTCTTGGTGGTGATTTTTTGGATATGACATATAAAGTATAAGCAAAAAGTCAAAGACAAACAAGTGGAACTACATCAAACTAAGAAGATTCTGCACAGCAAAAGAAACCATCAATAAAGTGAAGAAACAACCTATGGAATGGAAAAAAAAATATTTGCAGACCATCTATCTGATAAGTTGTGGTTAATATCTAAAATGTAAAGAACTCATACAATTCAATAGCAAAAAAGTAAATAATCCTATTACAAAATGGGTAAAGGACATGAAGAGTCATTTCTCCAAAGAAGATATACAAAAGGCTAACATGTACATGAAGATGGTCAACATCACTAGTCATTAGGAAAATGCAAATTAAAGCCACAATGTGATATTTCCTCTTGCTTGTTAGAATGGGCATCATCAAAAGACAGAGATAACAAATGCTGGCATGGATGTGGAGAAAAGGCAACCCGTGTGAACTGTTGGGGGTGTAAATTGGTACAGCTACTACTATGGAAAACAGTATGAAAGATCCTCAAAAAATAAAAACTATCACATTATCCAACCATTCCTCTTCTGGGAATATATCCAAAGGAAACAAAATCAGTAGCTCAAAATGATATCTTCATCTTTGTGTTCATAGAAGAATTATTTACAGGAGACAAGACACGGAAACAATCTAAGTGTCCATCAGTGGATGAATGGATAAAGAAGTTGTGGTATACCTATGCAATGAAATACTATTTAGCCATAAAAATGAGGAAATCCTACCATTTGCAACAACATGGATGGATCATGAAGGCATTATGCTAAGTGAAATAAGTCAGAGAGAGAAAGGCAAATACTCTTTGACCTGACTTATATGTAGAATCTAAAACTAAAGCAGAAAGAAACTCATAGATGGAGCACTTTGGTGGCTCAGTAGTTGAGCGTCTGCCTTTGGCTCAGGTTGTGATCCCGGGGTCCTGGGATCAAGTCCCACATTGGGCTCCCTGCAGGGAGCCTGCTTCTCCCTCTGCCTGTGTCTCTGCCTCTCTCTGTGTCTCTCATGAATAAATAAATAAAATCTTAAAAAAGAAAGAAAAAGAAAGAAGGAAAGAAAGAAAGAAAGGAAGGAAGAAAGAAAGAAAGAAAGAAAGAAAGAAAGAAAGAAAGAAAGAAAGAAAGAAAAAGAAAAGGAAGAAAGAAAGAAACTCATAGAAAAAGGCAGAGGCAGAGGATGGAGGGAAAAGGAATTGGAGAAAGATGATCAACAGGTACAAACTTCCAGTTATAAGATAAATAAGTGCTAGGGATGTAAGGTGCCCCATGATGACTGTGGCTAATACTGCTATGTGATATATAGGAATGTTGTTAAGAGATTAAATCAGAAGAGTTATCATAATAAGAAAAATTTTCTCCTTTTTTCTTCTTTCTATTCTTTTTATTGTATCTCTATGAGCTGATGGGTCTCAGCTGAACCAAATGTGACAATCATTTCATAATATATGTAAATGAAACCATTATGCTGTATGCCTTAAATTTATACAGTGATATATGTCAATTACTTCTCAATAAAACTGGAAAAATAATGACGAAAAATAAATACTATAAAAAATGAATTTGTCAAATTTCCAAGACCAAAGTGAATGTACGCTCACCTATGTTGAAAATTTCAAAATCACTTTTGACACATGTTATCCTTTGCTAGGATCTGCTAATTACCCCTACCACAAAATTTTCTACTGCCATGTCTTAATTTTGCTTTTCTTGCCGATAACCTGAACATGGTTCTTATTACTTAAATTTATAATGGGTCTCCTACACCTCTCCTCTGTCCACTTACCTCCATCATGCTTAGTATTAACAGCTATCCTATGTGTCCCTCTAAGTTCCCATTCACCCTTTCTAGGAGACATTTAGTATTCGTTGCAGTTGTTTATATCTCTCCATGATTGCCTCCATGTCCGGAACCATATATTTTTTGTGTTTCTCTCAATACCTGGCCCATATAAACACCCATAGTTTTACTGTTGTTGCTGAGTGCAAGAATTAGCCAGTCATCTTCTGGACTCAAAAAGACTTACAAAAATCTAAAACTATGAAATACATTTTATTTTTTCCACCAGGATCACGGCAACTGACATCATCCTATTACTTAGCACCAGGTCTGAAATCTAAAAGGCATTCAACAAATGTTTAATGAATTAATAATCAGAAATCACCTGAATCAGCAGCTTTAAGCTAGTGCTCCATGGATAGATCTTAGGAATGTTAGGAATGTTATAACCCCTAAAACTGTTCGTGAAGTTTTTGCAGATAGGAAAAGTATGTGTGTTTCCGAGGGGAGTGAGTGTGTGGCTCTTATCAAATGCTCAAACTTTCCATGACCTCAAAAAGGTTAAGAACCACTGATTTACATTGCTACAGCATCCTAACATTGAAAGTGTCTGTAGATTGATCTAATCTCATCTCATTAGAAGATAAAATCCCAGAGAGAAACTTCGCTTTTCCAAGGTCACATGGCTGACCAGTAATCAACCTCAACCTAGTTCCAGTGCTACTTCCATTATATCATGCTATCCTTGAAAGCATTGGTCAGGGATATAGCTATTCCCTACTCTCATATAATTTAAAAATTAATTTTACTGATAATCACAATAATGCCTGAGATCTGAAAAGTAGATTTCCACTTATGAAGCAGCTTTATGTCACTGTCTTATGTTGACCAACTTGGAGCCTAAAGATCACCAGAATCAAAGGATATGTCATCCAACTACTAACCCCTTGTTTCCCCTCTGTGTCAACTCATGAATGTTTCCTATCCATCTGACCTTCATATTGCAAGCCTTTGCTAAGATTGTTTTTAGTTGCAAGAAAAACAACCCTTTATTCAAAGCACCCTCTTGACTCTTTACCAGCATGAACCTGGATGTGACGCGTGACTAATCAAGGCAATCCATTTGCCCCCAACAAATCAGTTAAACTCTAGAGTCGTGTCTGAGATGCTGTCTTGTTGATTTTGGCTGATGATGTCGAAGCCCTTTCCCTTTTCTAATGCATTTTGGGTGAAAATATTGATCTTTCTAATGCTGTATCACATCAACTCATTGTGCATCAAGGCAGGTCTCATAAATTACCTCCGATTCTACCTGGAGAGCCCCTTATTGACTTAGCATGGTATGGAGCTTGGTTTTGCTTCCTGTAGTAGTGGCTTTGTCTTCAATAAATTGCCTGGGTCATCGACTTTTCTTACTTAGCCCATGCATAGAAACTTCAGAATTTCTTTTCCTGTACTCTGTGATGAATAAATTCTAGCCACACTGTAATTGGTTCAGGTAAATATCTTGAAGAAAGCACACCTGTCCTGGCTTCGTGTCCACAGTGAGGTCTATTCTAATACAAAAACTAACCAGTACCCACACCACCAACAAAAGATGATAAAATGCAACTCGTAGATGTGAGGAGCATCGTGGCAAATATAGCTTAGATGCCAAAATATTGAAATTTCTGCATCATTTCATGCTTTGAGGTAAAGTGGAAGAGAAGCCTTGGACACTGGCTTTGTCCAGTTGGTTGATCAATTGATAGATTGGTTGAGAGAAAAACCACAGGCACACAGTGTTTATTTGTTTGTATATTTATTTATCGGGGAAACCTCAGATGTACAAACTTGGATTAATCATAATTCTTGGTTCAAGAAAACATGTTTTGTCACTTCTATTTATTTTTTGGCTTCCAATTTAATTTAGGCATTTAATTAATCATTTTTAATAATTTCATCTGCACCTGAGAAACCACTACCCAAAATAAAAGCTAGAACCTTGACAATAATCTGTATGAAATCATGTGGTTCCCACTTCACTGATTAATCCCCAGGTAGCCATCATCCTGACTCCTATTTTCATCTCTTTTCTTGCCTTTCATCTTGCATAGTTTTCTTATTTATGTAGTCCTAAAATAACAGGTTTAAAAATTTTTTAGCTATTCTAACATTTTTAAAAGGTTATTTTATGTAGTATGTAATCTCTTGAGACTTCGTTTTTCAATTGATATTGATAAGATTTACTTATATTTTGTGTTTTAGCTTTAAAGGCAAAAGATCCACATTTTTGCATTTTAAGTTCAAAAGAAAGTAATTCTGACTGCTATATAATCTCACTGTGTACATATACCAGTCCATTCACCTACTCTTCTTGCATGATTGGACACCCTGTCTTGTACTCAGTCTTTTTTTTTTTTTTTTTAAGATTTTATTTATTCATTCATGAGAGAAAGAGAGGCAGAGACATAGGCAGAGGGAGAAGCAGGCTCCATGCAGGGAGCCGGACGTGGGACTCAATCCCAGGACTCCAGGATCAGGTCCTGGGCTGAAGGCAGGCGCTAAACCACTAAGCCACCCAGGGATCCCCCTCTCGTACTCAGTCTTATCCGGTGTTTAAATTTTGGCCAACCGTATGGATATAAAATGGTATTTTGCCATGGTCTTGACTGGCATTTCCCTGATCACCAGTGATGTTAGGCATCTCTTTGTGTATTAATTATGTGTTTCCTCTTCTTCCATTTTTCTTTTGGGTTGTTTATACTCTTCCTGGTAACTTTTTATCACATCTTGAGTCACTAAGGTGTGTTAGAATTATTAATATCATCGCCATCATTCATATTAATCATCAGTTATCATATTTAATGTTCCATCTTGTACATGACATTTTGTGTAGGCAAGAAACAAGATTAGAATTAGTTCATCAGATTCTGTAAAAAGAGCCATTTAATCGTTCCAAGTAGTGTAACAATCCTTCCCCTCCAGAAACGTGTGATCTAAAGGTCTAAAACTTCTCTTTCCAGTGCCCACCAAAAGAAATCTACTCACTTAGCTTTCCTGTCCCAGGTGGTCATCTGTGAGCAATTACTCCCTTACATTCACTAAATCTTCAGCTGTTCTCTGTTCTCTTTTTCAGTGCCTGACAAGGTCCAGGGAGTCAGTATTAGCAACTCAGCCAGGAGTGACTATTTAAAGGTCTCCTGGGTGCACGCTAGTGGAGACTTTGATCACTATGAAGTCACCATTAAAAACAAAAACAACTTCATTCAAACCAAAAGCGTTCCCAAGGCTGAGAACGAGTGCGTATTTGTTAAGCTAGTCCCTGGACGGTTGTACAGTGTCACTGTTAGTACAAGAAGTGGACCATATGAAGCCAGCGAACAAGGGAATGGCAGAACAAGTAAGTGGAAAGGAAGACTGTTAAACCTGATGGGTGATTGGGACTCAAAGGCCATCGAGTAAATAAAGGATCTGAACCTTGAATTCTCTCTGCTTACTGATCAGTAAATTACATTCCCAGTCTCACTGGGAACGTCATTCAGTCAAGCCATGGCCTCTAATTCCAGAATATTTATTGGTAGATAAAAGCAAGCATAGTCAGGGAGCAAGAAGGCCAAATGTCCCATTTTTCTTCCCTGTCCCACCGCATCGTGGCATTTAAAGTTCTAAGCATCTTGTTTCATCTTATGATTGAGGTCATAATTCACTTGATAATTATATCCTACCAGCGCTTAGCATATAAGATTCATGTCAGGAAAAAAATTACAATTTTAAGAGTTGCTTCCAATTTTTCTTATTTAATTCTTATGCATGAAGTGGCTCAAGTGGTTTCTTTGGGGAAGAGAGATATTTGCCAGTTCCTTGAATGTGACACATCCATTATTGTGTAGGTAAACTTTGAACCGTCACTTTCCTGAAGGGCCTTCTCATATTCCTCCCTAGTCCCAGAGCCCGTTAGGGATCTCACACTGCGGAATAGGAGCACCGAAGACCTTCTGGTGACTTGGTCCCGAGCTGATGGGGATGTAGACCAATATGAGATCCAACTGCTCTTCAACGATATGAAAGTTTTCCCTCCTTTTCACCTCGTAAATACTGCAACCGAGTATCGCTTCACCTCCCTGACACCGGGGCGCCAGTATAAAATCCTTGTCTTGACCATCAGTGGAGAAGTACAGCAGTCAGCCTTCATTGAAGGCTTCACAGGTAATTTGAAATGTGGCTCTTGAACTTGAGTAGGTGCAATGGTGTGTTCAGCATGCTGGGTAGCCAGGAGTTTTGTTGAGGATTTTAGGGCAAAGGGGAGATGGCAAGAAGCGAGGTTATCTTGATGATAACAATGATGTTGTCCACGCTGGACAACTAAAGTACAACGTAGGGTGAGTAAAAAAGGCTTTCAGAGAAATAGCATTGGACTGATGTGAATTGCTGGTGCTTGTAAGGCATATAGATCAGATAAAAATAACTCTGTTGGTTGGGTTTCCTTTGAAGTGTTGTTATGATCGTTAACATTTATCGACAGTTTACTGTGAACCAGACCCACAGCAGAGCACTTTATGTGTACGTTTTGTTCAATCCTCACAACTCTGTGGGCTGGTTACTATCACTATAATTGCCATTTTTCTGATGAAGAAATGGAAACTTACTGAGATGAGTAATTTGCCTATAGTCGCACAGCTAGTATAAATGAGAAAACCAAGACTTGGAGCAAGGCCATCTGCCCCTCGCTCTATACTGGCATTCTTCATTTCTCCTCACTGGCTTCAATGTCCCTCTAGATTTCCCCTATTAAATTCAGTTCAGGCAGCAAAGTCCGAAGGAAACGGTATCAGTATACCACGTAAATTCTTTTAGGACGTGCCAAAATACAAGAAGCATGACAATGTTGGTTGAAAATTCCCCTAATTCATTCAAGTGATAACTTTTAAATTTATTTTCCTTTTTAGTTCCAAGCGCTGTCAAAAACATTCACATTTCTCCCAACGGGGCGACAGACAGCCTGACAGTCAACTGGACTCCTGGTGGTGGTGATGTTGATTCCTACACCGTGTCAGCCTTCAGGCAAAATCAAAAGGTTGAGTCTCAGACCATCTCCAAGCACGTCTCTGAGTACACATTCCAGCGGCTGGAGGCTGGGGAATTGTACCAGATTGTGATCGCCTCAGTCAGCGGGTCCCTCAAGAACCAGATAGACGCAGTGGGGCGGACAGGTGAGTGCCCACCTGGAGAAGAGCCAAATTGTTCTCCATAACGGGATGACACATGGGCTGGCTTAGCTACTCACAGTCAAAAATATCTAAATTCAAAGCCATAATTCAATGTGGTTTCAAGAGCCCTTCTATTTTCTTTTTGCATTTTTCTTTATTAAGAGAGATCTTCAAAACAAAAGAAAGTTAATGAGGAGCCAAATCATTTGAACAAATTTTCACGCTTGCTAAAGGATATAAAAACTTTCGTAGACATCTCCATTTACAGTAACTCTTTACATGTAAATATTTACTATCTTCTGTAAAATTTACCCCTTTCTCAAATTTTTTTAAATGAACACCTATGCCGTTTACTTAATTTGTTATAAGAACAAGTAACAAATGAAGAAATGATGTGTCCATTTATGTTAACATTACCAATAATATATTACTTTTAAAACACAAATGAGCTAAAAGCACCTGCTATCTGGCAGACATTTAAAATGATCTCTATTCGGGATGCCTGGGTGGCTCAGCGGTTGAGTGCCTGCCTTCAGCCCAGGGCGTGATCCTGGAATCCCGGATCGAGTCCCACATCGGGCTCCCTGCATGGAGCCTGTTTCTCTCTCTCTGCCTATGTCTCTGCCTCTCTCTCTCTCTCTCTCTCTCTCTCTGTGTGTGTGTGTCTCTCATGAATATATAAATAAAATCTTTAAAAAATAAAAATAAAAAAATAAAATTATCTCTATTCATCTTTCGGTGGACACCAAGGCTCCTTCCACAGTGTGGCTACTGTGGACATTGCTGCTATAAACATTGGGGTGCAGGTGTCCCGGCGTTTCATTGCATCTGTATCTTTGGGGTAAATCCCCAGCAGTGCAATTGCTGGGTCATAGGGCAGGTCTATTTTTAACTCTTTGAGGAACCTCCACACAGTTTTCCAGAGTGGCTGCAACATTTCACATTCCCACCAACAGTGCAGGAAGGTTCCCCTTTCTCCACATCCTCTCCAACATTTGTGGTTTCCTGCCTTGTTAATTTTCCCCATTCTCAATGGTGTGAGGTGGGATCTCATTGTGGTTTTGATTTGTATTTCCCTGATGGCAAGTGATGCAGAGCATTTTCTCATGTGGAAGTTGGCCATGTCTATGTCTTCCTTTGTGAGCTTTCTGTTCATGTCTTTTGCCCATTTCATGATTGGATTGTTTGTTTCTTTGCTGTTGAGTTTAAGAAGTTTTTTATAGATCTTGGAAACTAGCCCTTTATCTGATACGTCATTTGCGAATATCTTCTCCCATTCTGTAGGTTGTCTTTGAGTTTTGTTGACTGTATCCTTTGCTGTGCAAAAGCTTCTTATCTTGATGAAGTCCCAATAGTTCATTTTTGCTTTTGTTTCTCTTGCCTTCGTGGATGTATCTTGCAAGAAGTTACTGTGGCCAAGTTCAAAAAGGGTGTTGCCTGTGTTCTCCTCTAGGATTTTGATGGAATCTTGTCTCACATTTAGATCTTTCATCCATTTTGAGTTTATCTTTGTGTACGGTGCAAGAGAGTGGTCTAGTTTCATTCTTCTGCATGTGGATGTCCAATTTTCCCAGCACCATTTATTGAAGAGACTGTCTTTCTTCCAGTGGATAGTCTTTCCTGCTTTGTCGAATATTAGTTGACCATAAAGTTGAGGGTCCACTTCTGGATTCTCTATTCTGTTCCATTGATCTATGTGTCTGTTTTTGTGCCAGTACCACACTGTCTTGATGACTACAGCTTTGTAGTACAACCTGAAATCTGGCATTGTGATGCCCCCAGCTATGGTTTTCTTTTTTACATCTAGTCCATCTTACAGAGGAGGAAAGTGAGGCTCCGAAGGCTTATAAAACTTCATCAAGGATACATGCAATTAGACCAAGAGTGATAACTCAAAACTAGGTCTGTCTGGCTCCAAACCTTATGCCTTCTCTACTGCGATACAAACTTGTAAGATGACTTCCATTCCCACAACCACTCATTTAGTTGTGTGGCCTGGGCTTCTGGACTGTGCCCTACTGTGTCTTGATTTCATATATGTGTCTCTTCAACCACATGTCAAGCACTGTGTTAGAAAATGGGGAATTCAGTAGCAAGATAGAGCCCCCAACCTCAAGAAGCTTATCATCTAGTGAAAGTGAAAGAAATGAAAAGGCATTTACAACATGATGACTTCTAAAATAAAAGCAATAGTGGGGTGTGTCAGGAGCAAACATGAAGGAAGAGTCGGGGAAGGCTTCCAGGAAAAAGTAACATTTAAATAGACATTAAGAAGTCATACTGGTGTAAAAAAAAAATAATAATAAAAGTCATACTGGTGCCCCGTATATTGACTTGGTTCCAGCAGAAAAAAACAAAGGCCTGGAAGTGAGAGAAAGCCTGGCACATTTGAGGACCTACATACTACAGCGTATGTTAGAATAAAGATGAGCCATATGGCTAAGTAAGTAGATGGACCGAGTCATGAAAGGCTTCCTATGCCTTGGAAGGTGTTTAGAATTATGGAGAGCCATTGAAGAGCCATCTGCATGGCACTGCTATGAGAATATGCCAGATACAGTGTGGGAGGCGAGGAAGCAAGGGCACTGGTCAGTCATGTAGTGGGGGATGCTATTGTCCTAGGGCAGTGGTAGTGGACAGAGAAGGGAGAGAAGTGGATACACCAAAGGGATATAAATTTTAGGACATAGATATTACAAGACCCATGTTGGATTACATGTGGAAGAGTAAGAGTGACAACCCACATTTCTGACTTGTACCAAGCGAAGCAAAGGACAATGAGGAGGTTATGGGGAGGGAGCTAAGGAGTCCAATTTGGACCTCTTGAGAATTGGATGGAACATGCAGGGAGAGATGTCATTTGCAAAAATAGAAGAGAGATCTGAACTACAAGTTTAAATTTGGGAATCGTCACCATATGGGTAACAATTCAAACCATGGGAGTGGATGAGATGTAAGATTATGTAGAATGAGAAAAAAATATGAACCTAGGACAGAAAATATTATGAAAAATAATACTATTTTGCCTTTCACATCATGAAACATAGTAAAGAAAAATTATTATACACTACTACTTAGGTCAAGGCTGAAAGCTTTGACTCAAGGTAATCTTGGGAATGAAAGTCTAAACATAATTCCGCCATTTATACTATATTCACTGAATGTAAATTTGTTCAGCATCTTCCACTTTCTAGATACATAAATATGAATCACTTTGCATATTTATCAGTGTCACTTTCGCTAATTTTTCTACTTGTTTGACTTCAAGATCCTGTCTAAATTCAGAGGAAATAATGGAGACTCAAAGCAGGTGTACAGATAATTCGGGCCAAGAAATGCTTCCTCCTAAGGGCACATGGAAAGTGTCCATACAACACGAGTGAAGCGGTGCCATCATCGCCTTCCTGCAGTCGATTTAAAGTTTTTCTCAACTGGTTTCTCAGTTGGTTTACCCTAAGTGAGGGAACCTGACAGCCCTCGCCTCTCTTCTCCCTTTGCAGTCCCAGCATCTGTCCAAGGAATCATTGCAGACAATGCATACAGCAGTCATTCCTTAACAGTGAGTTGGCAAAAAGCCGTTGGTGTGGCGGAGAGGTATGAGATCCTGCTTCTAAATGACAATGGGATCCTTCTGAGTAATACATCAGAGCCAGCCACCACCAAGCAGCACAAATTTGAAGACCTAACGCCAGGAAAGAAATACAAGATACAGATCCTAACCGTCAGCGGAGGGCTCCTCAGCAAGGAAGCCCAAACTGAAGGCCGAACAGGTAATGTGTACAGCTTGTCTCGCCCCAGATCCCTCCCTGGGTGCTGCTCCTTCAGAGTCGCAGGGTCAGAGGGCTGAGGCCACACGGGGAGATGATATCTATTTCTTGACACAATGGGGACATTCACGGTGATTTATCACTTTCCCATCAATCAGCCTCTTCACGCGGGCTTCACCTACCCCACTCCAAGTTAGATAGATTCCTAAAACCTACTGCCGCTGTGATGAATTACCACCAATTCAGTGGCTTAAAACAACACCAGTATATTATCATAGTTCTGGAGGTCAGCATCTGGAAGTGGGTCCTTGGGGGCTAACGTCAAGGCCCCGGGTATCGGCAGGGCTGTATTTCTCCTAGAGACTTTAGGGGGAGATCCTCTCCTTGCCCTTTTCAGCTACCAGAAGCCACTCACATTCCTTGCCTCACGTCCCCCTTCCAGCAATGGCATTGCTGTCTAACCTCTATGTATGTCACCATATCTCTTTCTCGACTCTTCTGCCTCCCTCTTCCATCTTTTCAGGAGTCTCGTGATTACATTGGTCACCACCCGGACAATCCAGCATAAGCTCCCTGCCTCGAGATGCTTAACTTAATCACATCTATAAGGTCCCCTTTGCCACATAAGGTAACATATTCCCAGGTTCTGGGGACTAGGACGTGGACATCCGTGGGGGTCATTCTTCAGACCACAACGGTGGTCTAATGGATTACTTACTCACTAAGGAGCTAGGTCTGAAGAGGGGTGGGTGATGCTGACAGGGACATAAAGATGAACGAGGCATGCTCTGTCCTGAAGAGCTGGCTAACTGGTGGGGGAGACAGACACATAGACAAAGGATGATAGTACATGGTGACAAGGATCGTGTAGAAGAAAGAATGTCCAACATCCAGAGGAGCATGGGGGTTGGGTTGAATGGGGAGGTCTTCATAAAACTGGCATTTCAGTACTATCATGAAGGATGAGACAATCCTGCCTGTGGAGAGAAGATAGAAGGGCACACTGTGCAGACAGACCAGACAACCCTACGTCAAGATAGGGAGGTGTGAGAAGGACTAGCGAGGAGCCGTGGATGGAGGAAATATGGGTGGCACAATGGGGATTGGGGCCAGATTAGAGAGTGCCTGGCCTGTCTTCCTCAGGAGTTTATTTTTCAACTTGTAAGAAGTGAGGAGACCCTACAGGGTTTTATGCCAAAGAGTGAGTGTTGTGTAATAACAATTTGTGCCTTAAAGAAGATAAATCAGATGGCAATGGCAGATACAGTGAATGGAGAAGAGACTCACTCATTCATTCATTCGTCACTGAGCACCTACGATGTGCCAGGCACCTTTCTAAATGCACAGAAGTGTATAAAGCAAACCCTGATGGTCATGAAACTCATACTCTAGGAGGGTAGAAAGGCAACAAACAAAATAAGCAAAGAATGTAGTTGGTTAGGTGGTGGTGAACACCAAAGAGAAAATTAAATCAGGAAAGGGGATGGCAAGTGTTAGAGGCTTACAATTGTAGATAGTACAGTCCTTGGAGGTTTTGTCGAGAAGGTGATATTTGAGTAAATGTCTGAAAGAAGGGAGACAAAGGATTATGCAGGTATTTGGCAGAAGAGTATCCCTACGCAGAGCCAACGGCAAGGTGGAGACTCTGAAGCAGAGTGTGTCTGGCCTGTTGGACCGGTCAAGAGGCCAGGATAGCTGGAGCACAGTGAGTGAGAACAAGGTGGGGGGATGTGGTCAGAAAGATACTTGGGGTCATAGATGATTGCAGATATAGGAATGACAAGAAATATTTCCTCATTAGGTAAGCTGGCATTTGGGGGTCTGAGTAGAGTACAGAAGGAAGAACGGAAGATTCCAGAATTGCTACCTGGGGGTGTCTGGTAGAGGATGATGCCATTAATCAAGATAAAAGAAGCCAGAGGAGGGGAAATGGACAGGGTTCAGTTCTAGACTGAGTTTAAGATGTCTGAATGATTTGCCATGAGAGATGATCATAGGTAACTGAAAATGTGGCCAAAGCTCAGAAAAGTGAGCCGAAGATAAGTATTTGGACCAAAATTCTAGTTAAATTTTTTTTTTAATTTTTTTATTTATTTATGATAGTCACAGAGAGAGAGAGAGAGGCAGAGACACAGGCAGAGGGAGAAGCAGGCTCCACGCACCGGGAACCCGATGTGGGATTCGATCCCGGGTCTCCAGGATCGCGCCCCGGGCCAAAGGCAGGCGCCAAACCGCTGCGCCACCCAGGGATCCCCCAAAATTCTAGTTAAATTCATGTATTCGTCTAAGGCTGCTCTAACCAAAATACCATAAACTGGGTGGCTTGAACAAGCCTGTATTTCTCACAGTTCTGTAGGATGGAAGTCCAAGATCAAGGCACCAGCAGATTCAGGGTCTGGTGAGAGCCCATTTTCTGGTTCATAGATGGTGTCCTCTTGCTGTGTCTCACATGATAGAAGGACAAAGAGAGAGCTCTCTGGGGTCTGTTTTATAAGGGAACTGCTCCCATTCGTGAGGGCTCCACCCTCATGACCCTGACCACCTCCCAATGGCCACATTCCCTAATACTGTCACCTCAGGGGTTGGGTTTCAACATATGAGTTTGGAGGTGGAGGGGACATAAGCATTCAGACCGTAGCAATCCATAAATTGGACGAGAGAGGTTGCTCAGCTAGCGTTACAGAGTATGAGGAGAAAGGATGGCATGATGGGAAATACCAACTTTTAAGGACCTTGGTGCAAGGAGAGGGAGAGGGCAAAAGAGGAAGTGTTTGGCATGGAGGGAAGAGAACCCAGGAGAGACCAAGGCAGGTGTCCTGTCCTGTTTCCACTGGTATCCCACGACTTCTGTGGAATCGGGCAGCACCAGTGCAGGCAGCTTGGCAGCAGGTCATCTCTGGTGCTTCTTGATCACTTTGCCAACAGATACCACTGAAGGCCAAGGGGGTCATCAAATCCCAATGTAAATCTTTAAAAAAAAAAAATGGTTTTGGCTTTTCCTCTTGCTTCTCTTTCCTCTATCCCTGAATCGAATCGCCTGCTTTCTCTTTCTCTCCCACTGCTCTTCCCTCCCTGCTGCCCTTACCCCCAAGGGCCATTCCTCAGCTTTGAGACGGTGGTCAGAGATCGTTTTTTGATTTCTGATCTAGCTCTTAGTATTAGAAAAATGTTTAGTCACACAGGTCAGATTAACCTTTATTTTATACCCCCCCAAAAAAACGTCTTTGAAGATAATTTCCCATTACTGGTTTTTCTTTGTTCTCTTGTGGGGCTTTTTTAGGGTTTTTGTTTTGGTTTGGTTTGGTTTGGTTTGGTTTGGGTTTTCTCATTAGCAGCTTCAACATCATTAATGCACAAAATTCAGTCTTCCTCACTTTGGGTCTCCATGAAGTCGATATTTTCTGAAGGCAGAGACCAAGTATTTTGAGTCGCTGTGCTGTGTGTCCATGTGGACCACAGACCTGGGCTGTGTCGGGGGGCTTGCTGTAACTCAGTCTCACTCTCTCGCTCAACTCTTCCAGTCCCAGCAGCCGTCACCAATCTGAGGATCACAGAGAACTCCACCAGACACCTGTCCTTCAGCTGGACCACCTCAGAGGGGGAGCTCAACTGGTACAACATCTTTCTCTACAACCCAGACCGAACGCTTCAGGAGAGAGCTCAAGTTGACCCACAAATCCAGAGCTTCTCTTTCCAGAACTTGCTACAAGGCCGAATGTACAAAATGGTGATTGTCACTCACAGTGGGGAGCTGTCTAATGAGTCTTTCATATTCGGTAGAACAGGTAAGGCCTGGCCCCAAGCGGGAATGTGTATGGCAGGGAAATGGTGTCAGTATTTGCTGACTGTTCCATCATTTGTCTTTAGAGTTTCCTATTCTGGACGTGGCCTAGCTCAATGTGACTTTTGTGACCTTCAGGCTTCTTGACTCTAAATCGGACCTCTGATCACATACCAGCATAGCTTCCGCACTGGCTTCTGCTCTCTTGCCACCACTGTGGGCATCTTAGGGTTTGGTGGAGAAATGAACCTGGCTCCTCTGTTTGCCAGCACGCTGCCGCAAGAGGGCTGTAAGCCAGTGTGGCCCGACTCAAGCCATGCCCTTCAGGCCTGTGCAAGACATGAGGGCAGTGGAGGAGTGGGGGGCAGCTCCAGAGCCGGGCCTCTGCCAAAGGGACCGAGCAGTGAGTGCTGGGAGGCAGAGACAGGGCTGCGAGAAAGAACACCACGTGTTGCAGGGAAAGGAGAGACAGAGACCTCTCTGTGGGCTGCCAG
This sequence comes from Vulpes lagopus, assembly GCF_018345385.1. Taxonomy (NCBI): domain Eukaryota; kingdom Metazoa; phylum Chordata; class Mammalia; order Carnivora; family Canidae; genus Vulpes; species Vulpes lagopus. Next base: position 57,222,278 of record NC_054828.1, read on the forward strand.
TGACACACGGAGTGCACTCTTTTCTGTAATCTGAGTTCACTCTCTTATTCTTCTGGCATTTTTTTTTCTCATTTGACGATGGTGTTTGTGTGCTTTACGTGCCAGGCATGGGGCTGAAGAGGCCCCTGACCTGGGGAGCTCACATTGGCGGGGGGAGGGGGGGGGCGCCCACAGCACGCTCTTGAGGGAGGTGACTGGGGACACCTGCAGGCCTGGGAAAGAGACAAGCAGCAAGTAGTGACGGTGACTTAGCAGGACGAGACAGCATTTTAGACAGAGGAAGCCCTGTGCGGAGCACCTCCCAGCACCAGCCGAGGCTCTGAGCATGTCCTGGGGGAGACGGTGCACACGAGCCACAGATCCGGGACTGCCTAGACCCGGGCACAGTCGTCTCGGCCTTGCCTTTGCCAGGGCTTCCGACCTCTGCACATCTTCCCTTATCTGCTCACTAAAAGTTTAAAGTTCCTCCATCAAGAGACAAGAGTCTTCACTCTCTGGAGAATAAGGAAGCTTAAATACCCACGGGACAGGTGCCAGCGTGACTAAGTCACACGGCGGTAGACGTGACTGCTAACACTCTTTTCCCAAGCGAGGCTCTCCCAATATAGATTTGGGTGGGAAAGGGAGGAGGAAACTGGGAACCTACGAGAGCAAGTGGAGAGGCCCAGAGGGGGAGGTGATGGGCCAAGGGGCCTGGGTGAGATGCCAGCCTGGAAGGGGCTGCGACCTCCTGTGAACACTTTTGGGGCCTTTTAGAAGCCGAGGTATAAACCGTTTGACCAGTTTTAACCAGTCATTTCTGAAGCTCTCATTTGAGATGTTTATCAGACCTCGTGTGGCAAGCAGATAGAAGCCACCACTTGTGGGGCTTTGTGTTATTTCCGTTTGTACCACATCTTAGACCACGTGCCCCTAGAGTGACATGCCCGGCAATCCAGGCAAGATCTGGCTCCTACAACGGGCGCCTCTCACCCACATGCCCAACAGAGCTCATATTCTCAGCTGTAGGCCAGATGGCTTTGCAGCTGCCTCCTGTGTTCTCAGTCAAGGTTTCCACTGTGCTTAAGTCCCAGCTTCTGTGAGTAACCTCAGGGGATCCAATCGGAACATGACAGACAGTCTCTGGTTCAGCTGGAGTCCAGCCTCCGGGGACTTTGACTTTTATGAGCTGATTCTCTACAACCCCAATGGCACGAAGAAGGAGAACTGGAGAGACAAGGACCTAACAGAATGGCGTTTCCACGGCCTCGTTCCTGGACGGAAGTACACGCTGTGTGTGGTAACTCACAGTGGGGACCTCAGCAACAGGCTCACGGGGGAGAGCAGAACAGGTAAGAAGCCCGCTTGCCCAAGGCTAGTATTGGTAGGACAACGAGTTATGGTTTTAAGAAGAAAGAAGATCCATCATGGTGTGCCCCTGACCTTGGCAAGGCACCACGATACGGTGGATAAAGGAAACAGACCTTCTCCACTGCACCACGAGAGATCTAGGAACAAGGTCTAGGGCCTTAGCTCTGCCACTTGCCTTCATGACACTAGGAAGGTCATGGAGCATCTTGAAGTCTCAGTTTCCTTATCTGTAAAGTGGGGATTAACACATGCCTCATCATTGCGTTACTATGGGCGATGCTTCCTAAGTATTGTATTTCCTGGGCATACACAGATAGTGTTAGTCTGCATGCCACCCTGGGGCCAAGGAACAAGGCTATCTGGACAGGACTGTGTGGACTGTAGCCCTCACACCTCAAACTCTAACAGAACCCGTACCTTTCCACACTTGTAACCCATTTAGGGCCCACCCCTGCTCCACAGCACCCTGGTAAGAAAACTCAGGTTATGAAAAGTAAAGAAAATGCACAGAACACATTTGAGGACAGCACCTGACACATAGTAAGCACTAGAGATAGAAGCTTCTATTGTTAGGTTTTCCCATTATCTCTTCCTATGAGGCACATTGAGGTATGTCTGATGTCACTCAGCTCTCTTAGCTGTAGCTGTTACGGCAGAGACGTGTTTATGTGATTTTTTTTTCACCTTCTCTTACATGCAGCCCCAAGTCCTCCCAGTCTTATGTCATTTGCGGATGTTACAAACACCTCCTTGGCCATCACCTGGAAGGGGCCACCAGACTGGACAGACTATGATGACTTTGAGCTGCAGTGGTCCCCCCGAGATGCAATCACAGTCTTCAACCCCTACAGCAACAGAAAATCAGAAGGACGAATCATACATGGTCTTCGTCCAGGCAGATCCTATCAATTTAGTGTCAAGACTGTCAGTGGTGACTCCAAGAAAACCTACAGCAAGCCAATATTTGGATCTGTGAGGACAAGTATGACATGTTTTGCTACTCTTGGTTCTCAGATGGAGTGAGGGGGAAGTATGTGTCGTGACATCTTATTCCAGTGAGGTTCATTTTTAATTTTTTTATTTTTTAAAGATTTTATTTGTTTATTCATGAAAGGCACAGAGAGAGGCAGAGACACAGGCAGAGGGAGAAGCAAGCTTCCTGCAGGGACCTGATACAGAACTCGATCCCAGGCCCCCAACATCACGATCTGAGCCAAAGGCAGATGCTCAACCACTGAGCCACCTAGGTGCCCTTGAGACTTTGTTTAAATTTACATTTTTCCTTGTGATTGGTTAGATTTGAATTCAGACAGAGGTCTGTATAGACTTGTTCATTCCTTCAACATGAACAAAGGGGGACAATAAAGACATTATCTCTGCCCTCAGGGAGCATGGGGTTGAGTGGGAAGTGTGAGGAAGGAGTATTTGGCTCTATAGAAACTCATGGTAGGGGCGTCTCACTCAATACAAGGGAGCTTCCTAGAAGAAGAAGCCTCCAAATCAAAACCTAAGAGAAGAATAAGATTCACTAGGTTGATATGGGGAAAGAAATGGAGAATATGCTAGGTAGAGAATAAAATATTCCAAGACCAGACAGGATAGAGGAATGGAAAGGATTTTCATTGACCAGAGCATAAAAGGTGAAGATTAGGAAAATCGGGTCATAAAATGTCTTGTGAACCAGGGGGAGTGACTTTAACTTTATCCCCAATCGATTGGAGTCACTGAGGGATGTGCATCCGAGATATCATAACCAGATTTGCAGTCTGGGTACAGTGTGGAGTATAGATTGAAAGGGGCAAACTAGAAACAGAGGGATCAGTTAGGACATATTGCTATAAATCCCGCAGATAAAAATACTTCAAGCATGAAATATATATCAGTTTCTTCCCAAAGGCACTTTGGGATAGTTGCAACAAAGCCCAAAGAAACAAAGGGTTTCGGTACAGGAACCTCAATCCAAATAGCTATTTTTCAATGATACCAGCATATGTAGTTTCAAAGATTGGATCAGATAGTGGTTATCGATAAAATACATGGTTGAAAATTAGAAATTTTAGCAAGTAGTTGTTTCACCTATTCAACAGACATTAATGGTAGAGTAATTATAACTTGTGCTCCACATTGTATCCAAAGAGCAGTTTGAGGTTGCCTAGTTGAGTGTCAAGAGAAATCGGTGAAAAAGGACTAAGGATTTTCATTTACAGCAAGCTCAGGACGGGCTCTTGGTGGTCCATTGTGGGCCATAACCCTCGTGTAGGATCATCCCATGACTCTGGGTCCCACGCATACGCTCCAGCCATGATGAACAACTTGTAACTCCTTATCTTCCACCTTCCCAGCCCCCAGCCCCACCTCGGGTGCCTGGGTTCATGCTCTCCTCTGCCTAAAAGGCCCCTTTCCCAGTATCTTGGGGAGGGGTCATCTCTGCCAGAAAGCCTTTGCTAACTCCTGCCCACCTCTAACTCCGGAAAGTTGTCTAGCGCTCCATCCGGCACCTTCTTTCTCCATTTCTGGCACATTCTCCTTTCTCCCCCGTATTATGGCTGGTTTGGACTCCTCTCCCTCCTAGAGGTTCGGGCTAATGCCTCACTCACTTCTGCACTGTTCACAGTCCTTAGAAGAGCACATTGCATATAGCAGACACATTTCTTGAGGACAGGGGATGTGCCCCAAGGTCTTAGAAGATTTATAAGCTTTTGAGGCAGACAGGAGAGGGGAGATGGAACTGAGGAAAGAGGTGGAAGCAAATTTCCATATTCTTTGAGCAAATAATCAGAATCACGAATCAGGCAGGGTGTTTTTAAAGACTTTCTCCAAGGCTAAACAGAGAAGGTGTCTTTGGGTTCCAGCTGTGGTCTGGTTGGAAGGAGCTTGAAAGATTAACGAGCAGTTAGTGTTTGAAAAGACGCCAGGGATCCCTGGGTGGCGCAGCGGTTTAGCGCCTGCCTTTGGCCCAGGGCGCGATCCTGGAGACCCGGGATCGAATCCCACGTCAGGCTCCCGGTGCATGGAGCCTGCTTCTCCCTCTGCCTGTGTCTCTGCCTCTCTCTCTCTCTCTCTCTGTGACTATCATAAATAAATGAAAATTAAAAAAAAAAAAGAAAAGACGCCATTACTACTCGCCTCAAAGGCCAATTGCCTCATCCTGAAAAATCTTCAGGTTGATAACTTTTTTCCCCCCAAATCATTCTAATCTAAACTGTTATGACTTAGCAAAATATTTTAGACCTTGATGTGAAACACAAATTCATGCAGTGGCACAAAGATGCTGAGTGTTTCCAAGTCATGGTTGTTAGGGACAAAGAGTCCTATGACGAAGGAGAAGGCATGTTATATGCCGAATCGGAGCAACAACTGCTGCTCCGTGAGGGATTACTAGGTCTACACAGCGTTCCTGGATGATCACTATGATCTATTCTGCAAGCAGCGCCAGGGCCACCAGCTGTGCGGGCACACAGGGCCCATGCTTAGAGGAACCCCTCACTTGGTTTAATTTTCTGTTGCCACCACCTGGAAATCTTAATAATATTTTGAACACAGGGCATTGCATTTTCACGTGGCATTGGACCCTGAACGTTATGTAGCCAGTCCTGTCTACAAGGTTTATGCACAAAACATATATTTTAATTTGGGGAGGAAGGGCAGGTGGGAAAAAAAGAGAAAAGGATGAGATTTATAACAGGGACTATAAAAACCCAACAGTGAATTGGAAGGTGTTTTTCCTATTTGGTGTCCTAAAGGTCAAACAGAACTGTCTTCAGCCTTATTTTTTTTAATCCCTCCCCACATTATGCAGTGCTCTTGTGAGCCTTTCTGATGGAGTGATGCCACTGATTAGTGCCATCTGAAAATTGTTACCAAACAAACAAAAAGAATAACTTACAGATCTAGCCCGTCTCAACAATAAGGTAAATCCATCTGGTTGAAGAAACTATAAAGGCTTTCCTCAGGACCAAAAGAGTTTGCTAAATTTAAGATTTAGGAAAGCAGAGAATGCACTATTGTAATTCTGTAAGAGAAATCTGCAAGAGAAAGAGACTGCTGTGTGTTCTCGGAATCCTAGTTTACAACTTCCTGTTCCTTCAAAGACCGGTTGCAAAAAAAACTGAAGATGTGGCCTGTGTTACTGTATTTTCCACCGTGGTCAATGAAACAACGGGCAGGCTTTTATAATTCAAGACTTTTGACTCCTGGAATGAAATAGGATGGTTTAGAACTAGATTTTCAAGTGCTATTCAAGAGCCTGAAGGCTCCTCAGAAATCCCTATGGACAGAGGGCTAGCCAAAGAAGGGAAGTCTTAGGGAGGTCACCCAGCCTAGCACCCCTGGCCCCCCAAGGCACACTTGAAGCACAGGACCAGAGCCCCTCTGATTTAACATATTGGGGAACTGAGACCCCTTCTTTTTTAAATGGCTCAGCTGCTAAAATTAAATATAAATATCTATAATTTAGGGACACCTGGGTGGCTCAGCAGTTGAGTGTCTGCCTTCAGCTCAGGAATTTATTCCTGGAGACCCGGGATTGAGTCCCACGTCCGGCTCCCTGCATGGAGCCTGCTTCTCCCTCTGCCTGTGTCTCTCTGCCTCTCTCTCTCTGTGTCTCATGAATAAATGAATAAAATCTTTTTTAAAAAATCTACAATTTAGCTTCATAGGATGTAATTAGAGATGTAGGTACGTAGCAAGTTGGGGAGGGCCTAGAGTTTGATTATTCACCTGCATGGTCAGGTCATCTAGGTGTTTTCTTGACAGACTGTATCACTCACTTCTTGTGGAGTCATTCACCACAACTAATGAGATCAGATACTTTCATTGAGTCCCTACTGTGTCAGACAGAAGAAACTGAATGACCGCAAGCACAGGGGGTGGGAGAGCATGGTGGATACAGAGAACCGCAGGTAGTTTCGCTGCCTGGAGGATGGCATGTGAGCAGGAACAGCACTGTAATTTTTCACGTTTCTCAAAGTATGGTCTGGGAAGCAGAAATTCCTTGGGAGAGCCATAGAACTGCCTTTCTTGAAAAGCAACCCAAGTAAATGTTGAGAATTACTTATTTAGGTCTCAGAGCAAATGGGGCCCAGAGGAGCTGGGGGGAAAAAAATGAAACAAAACCAAACAAAAAACCGTCTCTCCCTCTCTCTCCTGTAGAACCAGACAAGATACAGAACCTGCATTGCCGGCCTCAGAACTCCACGGCCATTGCCTGCTCTTGGATCCCTCCTGACTCTGACTTTGACGGTTATAGCATTGAGTGTCGGAAAATGGACACCCAAGAAGTTGAGTTTTCCAGAAAGCTGGAGAAAGAAAAGTCTCTGCTCAACATCATGATGCTCGTGCCCCATAAGAGGTACCTGGTGTCCATCAAGGTGCAGTCGGCTGGCATGAGCAGTGAGGTGGTGGAGGGCAGCACCATCACGATGATAGACCGTAAGTGTTTCCTGGGGGGCACCCCCACCCACTTTGCGGCCCCGGTAGCGCAACTTGGTGTCACTGGGATGAAAGAGACCTAGAAAGTGTCCGGAAGGTGCAGACCCTTCTGGGTGCCTGCAGAGCAGCCCAGCAGCAGGCACAGGAAGTGGCCTTAGCGTGCTTGAGGTGCCCGGCCTATGGGGGCATGGGGGGGCATCGGGGCAGCGAGCTACATGCACAGGCATACACACGCACACACTGGTGTAGGTGAGCAGAGACCTTCATTTCACCGATTGTTGTTTCTGTGGAAAAGCGGAGCCGTGACCCCCCGATTCCTTCTCCATCCCTTCCAGGGCCCCCTCCTCCACCACCACACATCCGCGTGAACAAAAAGGATGTGCTCATCAGCAAATCCTCCATCAACTTCACTTTCAACTGCAGCTGGTTCAGTGACACCAACGGAGCTGTGAAGTACTTCACAGTGGTAGTGAGAGAGGCCGACGGTAAGTGATGCCGGATTCTCTGCCCTGAGACCCAGGGTTGCCTCAGCCCAGGCCACCCCAGCAGCTCTTTCTGTGGCCAGGTGTTCTAGAGCAGAAACCTTAAGTTTTATATCCTCCTGCCCCGTCTCCAGTGGATGCTGGGAGACGTGACAAATACGTGGGCACAGGCTCTTTCAGCAAGAAGCCCGGTGATAACTGTGCAACGGGTGAGCAACAACAGTAGCAACCACAATGGTATCAGTGACCCTCGCTTAAGGGTCTCGCGATGAGCCAGGCGCTGCTGGAAGAGCATCGATGGCCTGGTTGATCCTCACCACCTGCTCACTGCTCATCCAGTGCCGTGGACGCTCTGCGGTGCGGCCACCAGCCAGCCGCGTACTCCGGCGTCTCCCCCACCCTGATCTCAAACACCCCAGGGAAGCACACGCTTCCAAACCACCCACCAATTCACAAAAAACCTTCAAGAGCCAGCAAGAGGGAAAAGATGATCACGAAAAGCCTTCTCCCTTTCTCTACTGAATTTTCAGCAGTAAATTTCAAGTTCTGGTCTATGACATTACTCACTGCCTGCCTGATTCCTACAGGCCAGGCAGAAACAAGGAAAGGGTGATGGCAGCCTCCCAGATGATGCCAAGTAGGATTTTTAGAGCTTAGTAGGTTGGCATTTGTCCACCTACTGGAGTGTTGCATTAGCCACCGAGGTCGTGTGTGGCCTGTTTCTCCAAAGCACATGTCTGCATCTGCAGTGACGTGTCAATATATTTGACGTGTCTCATAGTTTTCAAAACTGCTTAAGGTGTTACCCATGAGTTTCTTTAGCATCCCTGACTATTTTAACCCATTTGTGGGCAGCGAGAGAGTCCAAACCTGACAGGGCCTGGGGCACTTCCTAGGCGGAATAGTATTTCAGTCTCGCAGGGTATGTAACGGTCTGTGTGCTTTGACGTTTTATTTAGTTGTACTGAAGTTGGTCATGCAGAATTAACGAAATCATTTCAAGGGTCAGTGGTGCATCCCAGATTTCCTTACGTCTCTCGTAAATAGGTATGTTTACTTGTATCTGTGGATAAGGATTTAAGAGATAACTCGGTGAACTGTGGAGAGATTTTAGATGTAATGGAGGTGCAGTGAGCACAAAGCTTTACTACGTGAATGTAAGGGAGTGACCAAAAGGAAGCCAAACCCCAGCAGGCGGCCTCATGTTCTCCAGCCTTGTGGGCTTCAATTATTGATGTGCGTGGAGATGGGCCGTGCTCCCCTGGTGATCTAAGGGAGCAATCCATCTCCTATAAATGTCATTCATAGCTTATAGTTCATCCCAAAGGCAACATTCCTCTTCAATTACTGCCGAGTTAGTATTTCCAAGACCCACTCATTGTGAACGAATTTTATTAACCAAGGCTCCAGGATGTGATGAACCCCTGCAATGCCACTCCTTGAAGTGAGTTGTAAATGGTATCCTACCTCTATAATATTTATCTTCCTGATTATGCTTTCCTCCAGCCAACATCAAAACGAGCTTGCAGTGCCAAAACACACAGCAGGCTGGGTGGACAGGGAAGAGTTCTGGGAAGCGTGCTACAGGCGGGGCCAAATTTGAGCCAGGATTACACTGGACTCAAGATAACAGAGAGCTGCACACAGAGCAGTTATCAGACTGGGTGTGGCACATGGAGCGTGCCTGTGGGTGACTGTTCTGGCCTTGAACTTGATTTCTCTTATCTCTTCCCTATTTCCTAGGTCATAGGGGTTTCCTTATTAGCTCAGCTACAATGGTCGTTGGCAAGGCAGAGAACTTATTGAGTGGGTTGACTCGTACAGTGGGGAGTGTCCAACTTTCTGGAGTTCTGGAACACATTATCCTCTGATGCAACGAGTTAACCTCTCAAACACGCACGTTTTATTTCCGAGAAAAATGATGGGTGTGTGTGTGCGTACAAATACATGTACATGTGTGTATGACATCCTGTGTATACAGATATTATTATGAATTTTTATTTTAGAAGAAGTGAATTAAAATTAACTTCATTAGGAGAATTTCACAGTATCCTTCAAGGTCAAAGAGTCTGCACTTTGGAGATAACAAGAGATGGCGGGAGAGGGGAGGCCGACTTAGAAACCTAGTGAGAAATCGCCGAAGTCACGAGAAAGTCGGTCATTCACTGTGGGTTTCCTCCCTCCAGGCAGTGATGAGCTGAAGCCAGAACAACAGCACCCTCTGCCCTCCTACCTGGAATACAGGCACAATGCCTCTATCCGGATGTATCAGACTGATTATTTTGCCAGCAAATGTGCTGAAAGTCCTGACAGCAGCTCCAAGAGCTTTAACATTAAGCTTGGGGCAGAGATGGAGAGCCTGGGTGGAAAATGTGATCCCAATCAGCAGAAATTCTGTGACGGACCACTGAAGCCGCGCACGGCCTACAGGTTAGACATATTACCATCATTTTGCAAGAAGGGACGTGCCGCGTTAGTGGGTGCGTAGTTGTCTGGGCATCTGATGCATATGAGCTTCTGTAGACTAATAACCTGTGTTACAACAGTGCTGTGCATGTTGCTGGGTAATTTATAAAAGTGGTGCTCCTGCCTCCATTCACTAAGGTGACGAGTCAAGAAGGCCTTCGGCCTTGCGCAAAAGCTCCAATCCATTATACGAAGAACCAAAGGTTCCTAATAGGTTGTTCTTTCTCCTGAAACTTCTTTAGCACATGTCAAACAATTCATTTACTATGTTAATGACGGGGAACATGTCCAAACAGGAAGACTGAGTTGGGGGGGACCCAAGAAATATGAGGTTTCATCTTCTACTTTCAGTGAGGGTTGAAATTACACTTATTCATTTATCATCTGAGGCATAAAAAGATGAGAGTGCTCTGTGGTCCACACAGAACTATGGAAGGCGAAGGCTCCTGTGTGAACGAGAGTACCCTTCCCTCCTGCGAGGCTGATGGAGGAAAAGGAGCAGCCATTTGGCTTGGCCCCAAGAAGCACTGCTGCAGCCAATAGGCCCTTCCAGCCATAGGGATTGGCAGTGCCCTTGGCCTGCACCAGACTCCCTGAAAGCAAGTATGAGAGGAGGTACACAGCATCCCAAGCAGAGGCCTCAAGAAAAAGCGAATGTTGGCTGCCATCTTGGCTGCAAGCTACGGGGCGTCCAAGATCAGCCCTGCTGCGGAGGATGTGCTGTCTCTCCCAGGTGCGGGCAGGTGCCCTGTGGGCCAGTGTCCCCTCTGGTTCGTCGGTGCCCAGGTCTTATTGACTCCTGTGTATTTTGAATGTCCCCCATGAGTCCCAGCAGAGACTTTGCTGTGGGCTCCAAAGGGAGACAGCGGCATGGCATCCCACCTGAGAGTGCTCATAGCCTCTCCCCGAATCAACATGGGCAGGCTGACGGTTTTCCTAAACCAGAGGACTCATGTTGAGACTTTGAGCAGGAGATACATAGCTAGCCCTGCCCAGGACTCACCCCAAAATGCTATCGCCACCCCAGCCAGTCGGCATCCACAGAGTAAACACGTGCACGGTTATCAGTGCCATTTACTTGGAGAAGCCACCATATGAGCCTGCCTGAAAGGGGTGGAGGGGCTTGGACAGAGCAAAGGGGCACAGTCAGAGGGAGCAGCACTCGGGAACCCTTCAGTTCCTATAAGAAGCAAGAGATGCCACGCTCCTCTGTCACTGGGCTCAAGGATTTTTGAGCAAAAGTCTCCCAAAAGCTCTATTTGTTTCGCAAGTTGGACGGTGGAGGCTGGTTCTTGTTTGTCGGTTCCTGAAAGCGATGGAGAGAAAGTGGCCCCTTACTACACTTAAGAGAGGGCGATGAGAAGCGGTAGATTTCCCCCATCTGGGCCCAGCACTGGAAGCTACCCGGGCCTGGGACAGTCTGCACGGAGTTCAGGCGCTGCCACTTAGCTGTGTGACCTCAGAAAGGCATTTCAGTTCCCAAATCCTCTCTTCTCCCATCTGCACAACAACACAGGAGGGATGCAGAGGACCCATCAAAACTGGTCATGTCCCTTCTAGGTTAAGGTCTTCCGGGGGTCCCCTTTCCCTTCCAGGAGTAGGTGGGATTCCAGAGCAGGGCCCATAAGGCCCCCTCCCGACTGCCTCTCTCTTCTGCTTTGCTTCCCACCATCTGCCACCAAGTACACCCCGCCTTTTGCTGCCCTTCACTTGCAGTGACGTGCCTCTCTGATTCCTCTGAGCCTCCACACGCCCCTTTTGCTCTATCTGGGATGCCCTCCCCTCCCTTGATGGGCTGGTGCGTCCCTTCTTACGCCTCAAAAGCCAGCTCAGCCCTCAATGAGCCACACGTTACCCCACAACCCAGCCATTCACACTGGGCAGTGGCCCCAGCTGCATTTCCGCGGCAGCACTCAGAGCCTCCATCCCCCCAAGACTCTACTTACCGGCATCCTGTAGCTCTTTGGTTACCTACCCTCTTCACCAGGCTATGGGAGTTCCAGTCTAATGGAGGAGATAAACAATATGGCAAGTACCTGGGCCCAAAAAGGCCCTCATTAAATGTTTGTTGAACCAAGAAGGGAATGAGCCAGATGCCCTGTGAAGAGTTATACATTCTTATTTGCACCTTAATCAACTCACACCTTATTTGTTTTCTAGAACACAAGTTTCCTCCATGTCCCCTGTGAAAAGCATGCCGGGCAGATAAGTCTTGATAAGAGGAGGCAAAGCCTTTCAAAGTAGGTAGGAAAACAGGATGCTCAGTGGTGTCCCATGTGACTGCCAACCCTGGCCTTGGTGCAGTCAGTTCTGCGTGTCTCGGGATGATGAGCCTCAGTGCTGTCAGGCATCCTGTTTCTAGAGAGAATAGGTTGACAGAAGACAACATGGGGGGAAATCGGATTGAAAAGAAATGGGAAATGTCGGGGTGCCTGGGTGGCTCAGTGACTGGACGTCTGCTTTCAGCTCAGGGCATGACCCCGGGTCCTGGGATCGAGTTCCACGTCGGGCCCCTGCATGGAGCCTGCTTCTCCCTATGCCCGTGTCTCTGCCTCTCTCTCTGTGTCTTTCATGAATAAATAAATAAAATGAAAATGAAAAAGGAAATGGGAAATGCCTGGTTTAGAATGTGTTTCCATTTGTTACCAGGTTCCTGTTACCTGGGGGTATAGTTAGCGTCGTTCATACAGGAAGAGAAAGAGCAGATCGTGGTGGGTGGGAGGCAGGTCGGAGGTTAGCAGGGTGCCGATCTGGTTTCGTTTCTATTCTAAACAGAGTAGCAGTGTGACCACAACCAGGTAGTCAGCGTGGAAGCTGAACCCCACGATCTCTAACTGTGTGCTGTCGATTTCTGATTCTGGACACATGTAAGGTTGAGATCATTACTCTCGTGTGTCTGTTTATTAAAATAACCTTGTTGATACACACACACACACACACACACACACACAGGGGCATCTGTAAGATACGGGCAGAGATGTTGAAGGGCACGAGGGTAAACAAATGCTGTAAAGGCTCAAAAGGCTTCTTGAAGGAGGTGACATTTTTAGCTCTGAGCATTAAAAAGGAGGGAAGGATTCAAAAATGCCGAGAGAGGGACAGAAGGAGAGTCAGGGCAGAGGGAAGATCCGGAGTCAAAGTGCAGAGGGGGCAATACACCGACTGTTTGGAGAAGAGGAAACAGTCCAGTTTCAACCTGGGGGGAGAGCATGGAAGGGGGTAGCAAGGAAGACAAGGCCGGGAAGACAGGATGGGATGGGCCTGGCTGAGCCAGCCAAGCGGTGGCGGCCGTGTCCCTTTTTGGGAAGAGTCTAAGGTCCACTGAGGTTAGGGTGGTCCTATCCTAAGTAATCCCCTCCTTTCTGGCTGCCCAGAGGTCCTTACTCCTCTGCATTCATCTCATAGTCTGCGTTTTGCACCTAGAGCTTCAGAGCAGAACATGTGGAGGTTTATGTCCAGTGCCTTTTATTAATAAACGAGGATACCGAGGCCTAAAAACTGTAGGGACCCTTCCTCTAATCGGCAGCATAGCCTTAGCTCGACCTCAGACCCGCTGCTTCCCAGCCTGGGCCCTTTGTGGGATCCCTCCAACAGAAGTCAGTGCGGTCAAACCAAAACTAAGCTGGAAGGAAATCCGGGCCGGGACTCGGAACATACATTGGTTTTCTCGCACCAGCAACCTCTGTGATCTTTTTTTTTTAAAAAGATTATTTATTTATTTATTTATTTATTTATTTATTTATTTATGAGAGAGAGAGAGAGGCAGAGACACAGGAGGAGGAAGAAGCAGGCTCCATGCCGGGATCCTGACGTGGGACTCGATCCCAGGACTCCAGGATCGTGCCCTGGGCCAAAGGCAGGCACGAAACCGCTGAGCCACCCAGGGATCCCCCTCTTTTTTTTTTTTTAAGATTTTATTTTATTTATTAATGAGAGACCCAGAGAGAGAGAGGCAGAGACACAGGCAGAGGGAGAAGCAGGCTCCCTGTAGGGATCCGGGTCTCCAGGATCACGCCCTGGGCCCAAGGCAGGTGCTCAAGCGCTGAGCCACCTGGGTGTCCCTCCCTCTGTGATCTTGAACGAGACAGGACATCTCTCCAAACTTCAGGTTCCAAATCTCTGAAGTAGTAGAAGAAACTTCCCGGTTACACTGGAGAAGTTGGAGATTCTCCAACAGAACCATGGATCTGGTTGGATCTGGATCCTTCCACACTTAGAAGCCGCTATGCCAATACTGGAAATTCTTTTCACCAGAGAGACTCATTTCCCAAAGCACCGTGCATTAGCAGCACGCACCTGCTCCCCAGCTTCGCACTTCACGCAAGCTGACTGCTTGTCACCCCTCAGGGGCCCCTCACAATACTTCCAGCAACAGTCGCTGAGCCTGGGACGTACAACTTTTGACTGGAAAGTAGCTTTCTGAGATGCCAATGACAGGTGTGTTGGATCCACAGCAGCCTGCTCATGCTCCGAGATTGCACGTGGACGTGGGCACGAGTTAGAAGGAGGAACGGAGGATCAGAATCATCTGCCCTGGATGACACTAGTTCAGCAGTATTACAGGGCATGCCCAGAAACTTTTGGGTTAAACAAATCTAGATTAAAAAAAAAAAAAAAGGAAAAAGAGACTTCCGTGCACCTTCATAAGATTTAAATTAACACTGGGAAAATGTCCCTGTAGAAATCCAGCCTGATAGTCTCAGCAGACCTACAATTTGAAAGAGAAAGACCTCAAGAGCTGGCCTGAGCAGTCCTTAACTGAGTGCTGGGATGCCTTCCTACAGCTCCTCCGAGAGCTGGTGCTCAGCCTCTGCTTAAACACCCACGAAGACTGGGGGCTCACTACCTATGCAGCAGCTCATACTCCAGGTGTTACAAAGTGACTTTTTGTTCCCAGACTACACCTCCTTGTGACCTCAGCCTGTTGGGCTTCACTCTACCTTCAAGAAGAAAAATTACGACGTCGGTTTCCTCTTCTGCATTGGAATTCTTTAAACCCGGAGTCAACCATCATGTTCCCCTAAGCCTTTTCTGTCCGTCATCCTGTTTAATCACCTCGAACGATCTCTAACCCTTCCTAAGATATGTCCCCAGAAACCGCGTGCAGCCGACCCACCTGTGCTGACTCACCCAGGGACCATGAGACCAAGGTTCCATGACGGGGACAGTAGACTTTTCATCCAGGCTGAGGTTACAACTTTATCTTTTACAAGTTGCATCTTGGTGGCTTATTGAATTTAGGGCCAGCTCAGCTCCGGGCACCATCCCACAGGGACGTGTGGACAACCGCCGTGATCGCAATAACTCCAAACACCAGCTGGAGAGCTCTAAATCGATGTCTCCCTGTCACTCTAAGTCCAACACAGCCCAAGCAGCGCCCTTCCTCTTTCCCCAGCTTAGCTCCCCATTTCCATCAGTGATGCCATTATTGTCTCAAATGAGCTGAGCTCAAATTGTAGGCCCATCCTGAATTCCTCCCTCCTCCTCTTCGGGCAGGGCCCCATCTGGTCCTTCCTCTCAGGGCTTCCCCACCATGGTTCCCTCGGCCTCCCTCCTTTGCCCCTGGGCACATGTCCTCCTGTCCAGGAACCCTTCACTGACCACACTGAATAGGGCAGTGCCATGTGCCAGTCCCCATCCCCATCCCCATCCCCATCCCCATCCACATCCCTCACCCTTACTCTGCTCTGCTCTTCGTGGTACAGATCACCATCTGGTGTATTAAATCTGTGTAGACGTTACCTGACTACCAACACTAGAGAATGTAAGCTCTGGGATGGTAGGGACTTTGCTGTGTCCCTTGTGGTCTCCCCAGATCCTAGCACAGGGACTGGCACATGGTAGGGGCTCAGCAAACCTTTGATGAATGAATGAACACATGCCTGAGTGAACCCAAGTTTATCTGATTCCATAATTCATGTCCTAGCTAGCATACATATGGACCAGGTGCCCACCCTGTTCCTCCTTGAACACCTCTTCTGTGGTCAGCCGTGAATTCGCACTTAAATAAATCTGGTTTTCCTTTCAGAATCAGCATTCGGGCTTTTACACAGCTGTTCGATGAGGACCTGAAGGAATTCACGAAGCCGCTCTATTCAGACACGTTTTTCTCTTTGCCCATCACCACGGAGTCAGGTAAGGCCACCGTCCCCATCCACTTGCACAGTCGACCACCTGCCTCGTCACTTACAAGGGCCTCTGTGGAGAGGTCTGGTGGCTGGGCTAAGGGTGAGGGGAATGTGCATTTTCACTAGGATTTCAATCTTTATGGGATCAGGGACGATCTGGATTGGAGAAATCGCTCGTATTTCTAAAGGAGAATGGACTGAATGGGCATCAGTCTTGAAAAGAAGGATGGAAGTATCGGATTTCTTTAATTTAAAGTGAAGTTTAAATAAATAAATAAATAAATAAATAAATAAATAAATAAAATGAAGTTTTTATAAATGATGGGTGAAAAACATTCAAATTAGGAGCTTGCACAGGCCAAAATAAAAGTACAAAAGGCTTTCAGTCACAGGTGGGAATGTACGTGTGTGCAAACATAGAAATGCATAGGAAAAAAAAGACTAGAAGATAAAACACCAAAGTATCCACAACAAGGGGTGCCTGGCTGGCTCAGTCGGTGGAGCATGCAACTCGTGATCTCAGGGTCGTGAGTTCAAGCCCCACACTGGGTATGGAGCCTACTTAAAAAAAAGTATTAACAATTAATATCTCCAAGTAGTGGGATTATAAGCCGTATTTTTTCCTTTTGTTTATCATATGTGGCTTTTACACCATAAAAGATGTTAACTTAAAAGATTTTACGTAAATTTATAAAAGAAACTTCCCTAGAGTTGTAGAGGGAAAGCCTGAATAATAGCAGTAGCTAATATTTACTCTCTTTTATCCACGAAATAGTTTATCCAACCTTCATACAAGCTTTTGAGGTAGATACTATTATCATCCCCCATTTTAAAGGTCAAGCCCTAGGGCTCCAAGAGGACTTCTTGGACCTGGGTAACTTGCCCTGGAAGGTAGAGCTGGAATTCTGGCATTTTCCACTGGAGCCCTTAACCTCTGCACTGCATTGACTCTGAATATTCTCATCATACTAAAAATAGCATCATTTTTCAGCACATTGTTCCCGGAGACTGACCCCAGTATCTATCCCAGCCTCTCCCTGGAGCCAGGGTTCTACAATGCTTGCCCTCAGGAAGTTCTTCTTCATAGCTAAAACAGTCTCTCATGCTGCATGACAAAAGATGACTCAGCCTCACAAACACTCCCATCTATTTATGCCAAATATAGGGATAATCTCCCACTTTTCAAACCAAAAAGGGATCAGAACATAGTTAAGAGGATTTAGATGTGTTTGCTTATAATTTAATGTTAAGCAGGGGCACTGTAAACACAATTCTTCACTATTTAGAAAGCCATAGAAATTGTGTGTAGTCCCGGAAAGGAAGGTAGTAAGCACATATCCAGAAAAGAATATTAACCACATTAAAAGAAACACGAGCGTGTTGATTTAATGAGTCTTGAAAAGCAACCCTGAAGAAACAGATCCAAGGGCTTAAAGTGCACGTTCAAAAATGGACTGTTCTGGAGGCCTGAATGTAAGAGCTACAACAGCACAACTTTTAAAAGAAAACGTAGGAGTAAAATTCTGTGACCTTGGATTAGGAAATGCCTTCCTCGATGTGACAGCGATAGCACAGCAATGAAAGGAGAAAAAAGACAGACAAATGGGACTTGATCAAAATTTAAAACTTTTCGTGCCTCAAAGGAGACCATGAAGCAAGTGAAAAGAAAACCCACAGAATGGGGGGAACTATTTGCAAGTTAATATCTAATCAGGCTCGCGTGTCCGACATACCTAAGGACCTGACACCTTACAACTCAATAATAAAAGGTCTGATGACAAAGGATGTGAATAGACATTTCACCAGAGAAGATACTCAAATGGCCAATAGGCACATGACAAGATGGTCAACATCATTAATCATTAGAGGAAAGGCAAATTGAAGCATTTGCATGAATAAATAAATAAAATATTTAAAATAATAATAATAATAATAATAATAATAATAATAATAGCCCCCAAATAGAGATAACCCAAATGTCCGTCAATGGGTGAATGCATAAACAGTATGTGATATATTCCATACAATGAGATATTAGTCACCTATAAAAAAGAATGAAATCCTGAGACATGCTACAACACTGATGAACTTTGAAAACATTTCGCCAAGTGTAAGCAGCCAATGACCGAAGACCACATATTTAGGATTCAGTTTACATCAAGTGTCCAGAATTGGTAAATCTATGAAGACAAAGTAGATTCATGGCTGCCAGGGGCTGGGGAAGGATGGAGAATGACTGCTAAGAGGCCTGGGGTTTCTTTTGAGAGGTGACAACGTCGGAAAATTGAATACGGTGATGTTTGTAAAACTCTGTGACTATCCCAAAAATCATTGAATTATACGATTTAAATCAGTGAACTGAATGGTATGTGAGTTATATTTTGATAAAGGTGTTATATATTTTTTAAGATTTTATTTATTCATGAGACACAGAGAGAGAGAGAGGCAGAGACACAGGCAGAGGGAGAAGCAGGCTCCCTGCGGGAAGCCCGATGCGGAACTCGATCTCAGGACCCCGGGGTCATGCTCTGAGCCCCCCAGGGGCCCCAAAGCTGTTTTAAAAATAGGCTACTCAAAAAAAAATAAAAAATAAAAATAGGCTACTCTAACTATTCACAGACTACCAGAGGTAGTATCACAGCAGATAATAAAAATGAAATTTCGGGATCCCTGGGTGGCGCAGCGGTTTAGCGCCTGCCTTTGGCCCAGGGCGCGATCCTGGAGACCCGAGATCGAATCCCACGTCGGGCTCCCGGTGCATGGAGCCTGCTTCTCCCTCTGCCTGTGTCTCTGCCTCTCTGCCTCTCTCTCTCTCTCTCTCTCTGTGTGTGTGTGACTATCATAAATAAATTTTAAAAAATTAAAAAATAATAATAATAAAAATGAAATTTCATTGAAGAGCTCTCAGTAACTCACTGGAACCTGCCAAAGTCCCCGATACTATCATACTTGTACCGTATGAATGAAATAGCGTTTTTACCATGGTGGCCAACTGCTGGCCTTTATCTCAAGCATCCTAACTCTACATACAAGCCCAAGTGAGTATAAAATTCCTTCGTAAGTGGAACCCCATTAACCTCAAAAGTTTAAGGACGGGGCAGCCCAGGTGGCTCAGCGGTTTGGCACCACCTTTGGTCCGGGGTGGGATCCTGGAGACCGAGGATCGAGTCCCGCGTCGGGTTCCCTGCATGGAGCCTGCTTCTCCCTCTGCCTGTCTCTGCCTCTGTGTGTGTGTGTGTGTGTCTCTAATAAATAAATAAAATCTTAAAAAAAAAAAGTCTAAGAACGGACCTGCCGTTGCCGAGTGGGAACCCGCATCCCCTCTTCTAGGCCGCAGGTGCACCTCCCATCGGACGGCAGATACCGCAGCGTGGGCATCGTTTGAGTTTTCCTGTAACAGCGTCCCTAGGGGGATAGAGGGTTTCCTGGGCTCTCCTCCCGGTTCTTTAGCACTAATTCTCCTGCCTGGGTTTGTTGTGTCCATCGGATGCCTGTAGAGCCCTTGTTTGGAGTCATCGAAGGTGTGAGCGCCGGGCTGTTCCTGATCGGCATGCTGGTGGCCGTTGTTGCCTTGTTCATCTGCAGGCAGAAAGCCAGGTGAGTGCACGATTCCTTGGTGCCCGGCGCCCCACTGTACAGAGGTAACCAGAAACACCCTTTAGCCTGAAAAGTGAGAAGGGCCGATCCTGTCATTTCTCCCCGGTTGAACCACCTTTGCTTCTCAAGAAAACCAAGTCAAATCTGCCAATGATGACTCGCTTTTTCTCAGCGTCTCTACTTGCCATTGATGAGTTTTGCCCTAACCCAAAGGACCAAGGGGCCATCTGTAGCTTCATTTGAGTGGGGAATAACTGCTTTTGCTCCTGGATTCGGAGATGTCTGTGACTTGCACACGCAAGTGCCTTTCTGAAAAATGCTGAAAAGCGTGGTTGCCATCACCATTCCGTGGTCATATTTGTCATGCTAATTTAAGAAGGGACCAAAAAGAACCAAATAGCATGTGGCCCCAAAGCCACGCCTCCTCCTCTTAGGGAATGTGCTTGGCACGTTGTCCTCCCTCCCGCAGTCATGTCTTGCATCTAAGGTTTACCGGGGTTTTTTTTTTTAAGGAAAGTTTTATTGAGAGTGTGGGAAGTGATTATGACCTGTAGCCAAAAACCAGAAGACAAATCTCCAGCTATTGCAGAGATCCGTTTCTGAGTGGGAAAAATCTATTTCTTCTTTATGCGCTTCCTCCCCTCAAAGAGACGTTGGCTGAGTGTAAATCTACAGGAATACTGAAAAATCCATATTTGCACAGACATGCACAGCCTCACCATAAATGGAAAACTCTGTTTAAATCAAGTTTCGTAATCAGAATATAAATCCTCTCCCTTATGTTGCAGCCATGGTAGAGAGAGGCCCTCTGCCCGCCTGAGCATCCGCCGGGATCGACCACTATCTGTCCACTTGAACCTGGGCCAGAAAGGGTGAGCGCCACATTTCCCTTCACATAATGTGTTGAAAGATGAGTTGAGTGTCTTATGTGAGATTTGCTAACGAGGTCTTTCTTCTTTTGGCGCCCTTCACAGTAACCGGAAGACGTCTTGGTAAGAGCAAGAACTCACTGGCACCTCTGTTACCTGCTTTCGAAGTACAACTCAGATTGGGCATGGCGGTGTCCCTTCCCATCAGTAATTTTCTCTCTTTCTCTCTCTCTTTCTTTCTTTTTCCTTTCTATTATATTTTCAACGATAGCCCAATAAAAATAAATCAGTTTGAAGGGCACTTCATGAAGCTGCAGGCTGATTCCAACTACCTCCTGTCCAAGGAATATGAGGTACGACTCAGACTCAGCAGAATTTCTGTCCCAGCCTCTCCTGCAGGTCCCAGGCCGAGGGGGGGCTCGGGGGTCAGGGCACCCTGCAGGATCCCAGCGGAGTGCTCTCATGCCTGAGTCCGTTCCAGATCCATCCGCTCTCATCTCCTGAAGAGCACAGTAAAGTGCTACCTGGATAAGATGTTAAGGAAGGATGAGCCAGTCTCACCTGTAAACCCGGTTCCGTCAGTTATTTAACCTGGCGATTTGCTGGACTGGGGCACAAGGTGGGAGGGTGAAAAGGGCCCAGGCTTCGGGTCCACTGCCCAGCTTTGCCACCTCTGCACCTTGGGGCAAGTGACTTATCCCAGCCTGAGCCCCATCTGTAAAACGGAGGTGAGGATAGCTCCTCTGAGGCTGGGGTTGGGGGGGCAGGGGAGGCAGAGGTCACACTGGTCCCATACAAGGCGTTCCGGAAACAGTGGCTGTCATGACATGTTCCTAGATCGTTATGTATCTCAGGGACTGTGCAATCCGCCTTCTTCGGTTTCATATCCTCCACTCGCAAACTTCTTTTTTTGACCTGATAGGACTTGAAAGACGTGGGTCGAAACCAATCATGTGACATTGCACTCTTGCCGGAGAATAGAGGGAAAAATCGATACAACAATATCTTGCCCTGTGAGTTTCGTGGGGAACTTTGTCATCCTGTCTTCCCTCTAGCCCTTTCTTCTCTCTTCCAGGAATAAAATGGGGCTAAAGAGATATGGGATAGCTGGATACGGAGGCTCCGAGGCCCTGCATGCCTTTTAAAAGGGATGTTAGTGCACTTCCCACCCGTGCAGTAACGACCAGCTTGAATTCTGGTTCGAGACGCTCTTCTCATGGGATTGACATGTCATCATGTGGTCCCACTGCTTCTCCTGGGAAGCAGGGCTAACAGCAAAGGCCGGCGTGGGTTTCCTTAAAGTCCCCAGCTAGCAATTATTTCATGTTCTTTATTGTTTTTAAAAGATTTTATTTATTTATTCATGAGAGACACAGAGGGAGAGAGGCAGAGACGTAGGCAGAGGGAGAAGCAGGCTCCATGTGGGGAGCCCAATGCAGGACTCGATCCCAGGACCCCAGGGTCATGCCCTGGGCCGAAGGGAGATGCTCAACCGCTGAGCCACCCCGTCTGTCCCTTACATGTTCTTTATTATCCCGACCCGATCAGCGGATGGTGGTCCTGGATTGTATTCGTCCCAGCTGTGAAAGGGACCCGGCCTTCTCATAGGGCAAATGCCGTCGTGTTAAGAAGGAAGGCAGAGGCGGCCTCAGAGAGCCGGTGGCCGGTTGGCTCACGTGTTCACGGCCTCCCGTGAGACCTGGGCCAGTTGGTTGTCCTGTGTGAGGCTCACCTGCTAATCAAACAGAAGCCCCCCCCCCCAGGGGTGTCTTGGGGGCCAGAGCTGCTGCACTCTAGCACCAAGCAGCTGGCCAATGGTGGAAAGCCCGCCCAGGACCCAGTGACCGATCTGTCCATCATTCCTTCCAGACGATGCGTCTCGAGTGAAGCTGTCCAACGTGGATGACGACCCGTGCTCAGACTACATCAACGCCAGCTACATCCCCGTAAGTGGCCCGGGGCCCGGGGATGAGGCTTGCATGGGCGGCCACGCTGCAGGCGCCCGGCCCATTCTCGGTCCACGAGCCCTTGGCAGGCGCCACGCAGCACAGGGCGCACATCGTCACTGCCCGGCCCAGCCATGCGATACAAGGTGCCCGGGCGGCCCCGGGAAAGGCTTCAGCCCCAGCCCCGATCAGAGCTCCTGGGGGGCCGGGGGGCCCCCTGCTCAGGCTGCCCAGCGAGGGCACCTTGTTCCACGTCATCCGGATTCTGGAAAGCCCAACTCGACGGTTCGGGCCGCCGTGGCCTGGCGGTCGCTCAGCAGGCTCTGCGCCTGGGTGCAGGGCCGCCCCTCGTGGGACCTCTGTGTTCTGGCCCCGAACAGGAGGGTAATGACCTCAAGTGGCCCCTGGGCTGTTGGTGAGCGTTCTGCGGTCGGGAGTAAGCGCTACCTGCCCCCTGAGCCTCGGGGGTCCGCAGAGTCGGGGCGCCAGGGTGCCGCCTGGCAGCAGGCCCAAGGGCACCCTCCGACCTGCACGTGCATCCACAGCCCACAGGGTCCTGTGGGTCTGCAGGCCCAGCGGGCCTGGACTCTGGTTCCTTGTAAGCCCGGGTCGGGCTGTGCCGCCGGCCTGAGAGCACTGCCCCGGGAGCACAGCGCTGGGCTGCCGGGGGAGCCCAGGGGCGCGGGGGCTCGGGGACTGGCCGGCGGGTGGTGGCCATAGTGTGGCAGTGGTGACACAGGTCAGGCCCGGGGCGCAGGCTGCATCCCCTGTGGCTCCCATCCGCCCAGTCCCAGACCTGCCTTTCCCCAGCCCTCTAATGTCCAACGCGACTCAGGCTCTTCTAGAAGGAACGGGGGCAGAGCCTGAGGACATCGGTACCTCAGTCTGCACGCGTGCATGTGCATGCACCGTGCAGAATGCTCCAGATCGTTGCCCCAGCCCTCCGATGCCTTAGAACAGACCCGCCCGTGCCCCTGAGGCTTGCTGCATGTCGTGCCTGACTGTCCGGCCTGTAAACCCATCACAGGGCAACAGCTTCCGAAGAGAGTACATAGCTACCCAGGGGCCTCTTCCCGGCACCAAGGATGACTTCTGGAAAATGGCGTGGGAACAGAACGTCCACAACATCGTCATGGTGACCCAGTGCGTGGAGAAGGGCCGGGTGAGTAACAGGCCTCCGGCCTCGCGCGCTCGCGCCCACCCGTGGGGCCCACCCCCAGGGACGGATCACGTTAGTGGGTCGGGCCCCTCGGCTACAAAAGGCTCCGTGGCTTGTGCCCACCTCTTTTGGTTTTTTTTTTAAGATTTTATTTATTTATTCCTGAGAGACCCAGAGAGAGAGGCCGAGATCCAGGCAGAGGGAGAAGCAGGTCCCTGCAGGGAGCCGACACAAGACTCGATCCTGGGACCCGGGGTCACGCCCTGGGCCCAAGGCGGCCGCCCACCCGCTGGGCCCTCGGCGCCCAGGTTATGCCCACTACTGATGGTGGCTCCGCAGTTTCAGTCGGGGGCGTTTCTGTTTGGAGAGCGGGGTCCCAGAGGGCTGTGACACAGAGCGAACAGCGGCCGCCTGCGGGCCCTCGGCCAGGGGTGACTGGCAGGCTCGCTGGGGCTGCCTCTCGTTCGGGAATCAAGGGAAGTGCACTCGGGGCCGGTCTGCAGGCACAAAGCGAAATCGTTCCCTGGGCAAATTGAGCCCTTGCAACGCACTTACGGTCCCGTATGCACCGCGTATGGTCATTTTGGAGGTTACAGACAAGGTTACAAACCTGGTGCCCGGAACCTGTGCTCCGGGACGCGTGCCCATAATATTCCCTCTCCTGCCCCACTTCGTGTAAATCGGAGCTTAGCCACGTGTTCTGACTTCTCGAAGACCACCGGGCACATGGCACCTGGTCCAGGTTAGGACAGTGACCTCAAACATAAGCAAAGAGGGGCCAGGAAGACGTTGCCTTCTTCTGCCTGGCTGGAACTTTCTTCAGAGAGAACCCCCGCAATACCTGGGCTATGAGTGGTGGGACTGAAATGCTGAGGAGAGCAACAAGGAGCTCGAGCCTTGGATCCCGCACCTGAGAGAGACGTGAACCCGAAGGTTGGGGCTCCACGCCCTGCACAGAGGTGCTCCTCTCCCTGCACACAGGTGCTTCCTCTCCCTGCACAGACGTGCTCTGCATCCTGCACAAAGGTGCTCCTCTCCCTGCACAGATGTGCTCCATGCCCTGCACACAGGTGCTCCTCTCCCTGCACAGACGTGCTCCTCTCCCTGCACAGAGGTGCTCCATCTCACAGCAGTGGGCTGGTGTGGCCCTGAGCACGTGGATGCAGAGCAGATGGTCAGATGCTCAGTCCCAGCTCAGGAAGTCACTTCAAGGAGGAAACGTCCAGGTTCATAGGGGACTCACATGTCCAGACTCAACGTCTTTTCCCCTCTGCCTTCCTCTAGGTAAAGTGTGACCACTACTGGCCAGCGGACCAGGATTCCCTCTACTATGGGGACCTCATCCTGCAGATGCTATCAGAGTCTGTGCTGCCCGAGTGGACCATCCGGGAATTTAGGATATGCAGTGTATGTTGGACCTCATGAAACCCCCAGCTTGGAAAGATGCGGGACACCTGTGACCCACCCACCCCACCCCACCCCTGCTTTTGGTGCCTCCTGCCCTGTGGTTTTGGCTCCTGGGAGCTGCTGCATGGCCACAGTGGTCAGACATGAAGGTCGGCCCTGGGTCCTTCCCCTTACACCCTCTGCTCTTGCAGGAGGAGCAACTCGATGCGCACAGGCTCATCCGCCACTTTCACTACACGGTGTGGCCAGACCATGGGGTCCCAGAGACCACCCAGTCCCTGATCCAGTTTGTGAGGACCGTCAGGGACTACATCAGCCGGAGCCCTGGCGCCGGGCCCACTGTGGTGCACTGCAGGTACCGGGGGGTGGGGGGCAGGGGGCCGGGAACACGGGCGGGGGCCGGTCCAGCTGTGCCAACCAGCCTACCTGGGCCCGCAGGATATCATCATGCTCTATCCTCTCTTTTCCCTTCCTTTGCCTTCACCCCTCCGTCACCCTCACTGTCCACTCCCCTCTCTCTCCCTCCTGCTGTTTTTGCCACTGTACAAAATGCAAAGTCCCTCTGTGACTTCCAGGCCGTCTAGGACAGGCCGTGTGACTTCCCACGTCTAGTGGGTCCCGTCTCCCCCACCCCCATCCAAGTTGCCAGAAACCCCGCTCTCATGCAACAACCTGCTTCTTCTCACCTCTTGCCGTTCTTCTTCCTTGGGGATGGGGCTAATCTCTCTCCTCCACCCACAGAAACACTCAGCATCCCTCCACTCCAGGCTCCAGACCTCCCTCCAAGTCGAGTGGCACTTGGCATCTGTAGCACCCAAGTTTGCTCCTAAATTGCACTTCCCTCCTGACTTCTCTTTGCTCTAGATTGCATGGCCAGTCAGCCTACCAAGCAGTCCCTCTCTCCTCCTCTCTGGGAGCCTGGTGTTTAGCTAATTAATGTTTGCAGCCACACTTTGATAGCCGGAGCCGAATGGCACTAAGAAGAGCAGGGAATTGCTCCACCAAGAGAAATGTCAGATGCCTTCGTTTCCTGCCAATCAGCCCAGCACCCTAGGAGCCCAGCTTTTATATGTCAGTGGAACCCTGATGCTTTTAATGGGAATGCAAGGCACTCCCAGGCTTCCTGTTTCTGAAGAACGGCCGGCATTTCTGCCCATGCCACCAGAGAACTGTTCTCCTTTATCCCATAAGGCTAAGCATCCGAAATCCCCAGGTGGTGCGGCTGCTGGGAAGCAACCCGGACATCCCTGGTGAAGCCCAATGTGTTCTCACCCTAGGATCCAGCAGTTCTGCTTCTAGACATCAGCCCTAGAGAAAGGCCTACACGTGTGCACAAGGAGGTTCACTGCAACACGGGTTTTCAAAGACAATAACTAAAAATGATCTCATTGTCGGGGCAACTGGGTGGCTCAGTCAGTTAAGTGTCCGACTCTTGGGTTTGGCTCAGGCCATGGTCTTAGGGTCGTGAGATGGAGCCCCACATGGGCTCTGTGCTTAGCCTGGAGCCTGCTTGAGATTCTCTCTCTCCCTTTCCCTCTGCCCCTCCCCCTGCTTGCTCTCTGTCTCTCTCAAATGAGTAAATCCTAAAAAACAAAACAAAACAAAACAAAACAACACACACAAAACTCCTTGTCTATCAGTAGAGAATAGATTAGCAGGCGATGCTTGGCAGTGGCGTGGCGTATGACCTCTATAGAGAAGCTAAAAGAAGGTGGATCTGCAAGTAACGCCAGGGGTAAATCTCAAAACAAGGTATTGAGTAAAAAGAAAGTTGGCGAAAGGACACATGAAACATGTCATCATTTTAGCAAACCTCGGAGACCCACAAAATGAGCAGTACGTGCTGTCTATGGATCTGCACGTGCCCAGGACGAGTGTAAAACACGGTGCATGGACATGATGCTCTAAGTGCAGAGCCACACCTGTCCCTGCTGGGTGGGGGACGTGGAAGGAGGAAGGAGAAAGAGATGGAAGGTGGGATCCCTCACGGACAGGGCTCCCTGAGAGAAGCAGCGCTCCTTATTCTCCCACAGTGCGGAAGCGAAGAGGAAGACGGCGCTGGTGTCTCTGGGTGCAGGCCCGACAGGCCACTGTGGCCCCGAAGGCTCAGGCTTCTGTCGCTCTGTCTCTCCTAGTGCTGGCGTGGGTAGGACTGGGACCTTTATCGCCTTGGACCGAATCCTCCAGCAATTAGACTCCAAAGACTCCGTGGACATTTACGGCGCAGTGAACGACCTGAGGCTTCACAGGGTTCACATGGTCCAGACTGAGGTAAGAGTTACAGGCTGAAGGACACAGACTGCCCCCTCTGCCGCTCTCCCCACGATGCCCACGGCTCTAATCGGACGAGGACAAATATCCTATGACTCATTAGGAAGAGAAAAGAACTGACTATAGATGTTCTGTAGGACTTGTTATCTTAAAACACATTTCACTGACCTTGAGGTACCTTGTGGAACTCTGCCAAGCTGTTTGCCCATCTTCTTCAGGTGGGGAGAAAGCAAGATGGATTATCCTTTAAATCAATGCATTGTACATGGGGGGGCACTCTGTCTTTTTTTTTTTAATTAACTTTTTAAAAGAGTTTATTTAAACTCTATTTGTCAGCATAAAGTAGAACACCCAGTTCTCATCCCATCAAGTGCTCTCCTTAGTGCCCGTCACTCATCCCCCCCTGCCCACCTCCCCTTCTGTAACCCTTTATTTGTTTCCCAGAGTTAGGTATGTCTTATGGTTTATCTCCCTCTCTAATTTTTCCCACTCAGTTCCCCTCCTTTCCCTTATAATCCCTTTGACTGTGTCTTACATTCCCTATATGAGTGAAACCACATGATGATGGTCCTTCTCCGATGGACTTACTTCACTCAGCACAGTGCCCTCCAGTTCCATCTGTGTCCATGTAAATGGTGGGACCATGTAAATGGTCCTTTCTAATGGCTCAGGAACAGTCCATTGTGTACACAGACCACATCTTCTTTATCCATTCATCTGTCGAAGGACATCATCAGGCCAATCTGTCACAAAGATCATTTTAAGATAGGCTGGCGAGTGAGCCCCAGAACTCCCATTAGTAAAGAGGAAACACACTTTCGGTCTCTTCTCTCCTTCAGCCACCCACCCCCCAGCCACACACCCACCTCTGGAGACCCCAGACAAGTGCACACTGCTTACAAAGGATAAACGCTTCCATCTGTACTGTCCTTTGACATTTGCAGGGCGTTTTTAAAGATGTTATTTCATTAAATTCATAAAAAACATAGAGGTGAGGTATCATTTTTCCATTTCCAGGCTACACAACTGCGGTGCAGAGGTTAAAGGCCTTTGCACAGCTATGATGTGGCCGAGCTGGGGCTTGAACCTGTTCTAAAGACAAACATTATATGGTCTCATTCATTTGGGGAGTATAAAAAATAGTGAAAGGGAATAAAGGGGAAAGAAGAAAAAATGAGTGGGAAATATCAGGGAGGGATATAGAACATGAGAGACTCCTAACTCTGGGAAACAAACTAGGGGTGGTGGAAGGGGAGGTGGGCAGGGGTGGGGGTGACTGAGTGATGGGCACTGAGGGGGGCACTTAATGGGATGAGCACTGGGTGTTATTCTATATGTAGGCAAATTGAACACCAATAAAAAATAAATTTATAAAAAAAAAAAAAAAAGCCCTTAGCCCCACAGCCTCAGGGTGGGATCTAGCATCATTGCTTCCTGTAGGCACACCTGTCACCACCATTGTCCTGGGCTGGGAGTACTTTCATTATAACTACTACACTATACTTTTAATATTTTATTACAGAATTTTTTTAAATACATAAAACTAGGGTAAATGGTATAGTGAATTTCCGTGCACCTAAACTCCAGCTTCTACAATTATCAGTATTCCGTGTTCTTTTTCCGTGTTCTACAGCCCACATACACTATTTCCCTACCCCGTGGCATTATTGGAAAATATCAAAGCAAATCCTACTTATCAAACCATTTGATCCTTAAATGCTGTGTATGCAGAAATTTTGAGAAAGACTCTTAAAGATTGTGACCAGAATATCATTATCACACCTAATATTTTTAACCATAATCCCTTAATATCATCTAATATCCAGTCAGGGCTTAAATATCCCTAATTATTTCAAATTTGCTTTCTACGCTGAGTTTCCATAGAATCCAAACAAAGTCCACATGCTGCATTTGGTCGAAGTCTCTTAAATTTCTTTTACATCTATAATAACCCTCCTTTGTTTTCCAAACTGTTTATTCATTAAAGACGCCAGTTCAATTGTTCTGTATATTTTCCCACATCCCGGATTTGACCACAAATTTTAATTTGGGGAAGGGGAGATTTTCACATCGTAAGTAGTCTTAAAGAATGTGTGGTGTGCGTGTGTGTGTTAGTCATTGTCGGAGACCTCTGGGCTCATGTGTCACCTGCGTACATCTGCCCAGAACTCCAGGGTGCATTGTGGCAGAGAGCACACACGCTCACTGTAAACATCACTGGCAGGCTTCCAGGGCGGGGGAGGGGGGGGGACACAATGTGCCATAGCTCTTCCTCCGTCTTGGATATATCTCCTTCTTTCCACTATTCCCTTCTCCTCCTAACCTCTCAGGATTCTGTGCTCTTTCCTCAGCTTGCCTTTTGAATGTTTGAGGTCCCCATAGTTCTGCCCTCAAGGTGCTACTCTCCCTTCTCTTGACCTTCATTCCTGGTGATGTCCCATGGCTTGCAGAACCGCGTACATGCTTGTGTTTCCCAAATCTCATTCTCCTTTTCCGACAATGAGCTAAGAACCTGCCTACCAAACAGTCCTACCTGGAAGCCTTGCATTTGTCTCAAACTCAACAAAACTCAGGACTGAACTCATTATCTGTCTCTAAACAAAGAGTAACAATGAAAGCACTCCTCCCCCTCTTGCTTCTTCCAGGTTCAGGTAATGGTGCCACCATGCCCGTGCCCTCCATGTGTTTGCCCAAACTAGGATTCTGATGTTTCTTCCCAGGGTTCCCACAGTCAGGCAGTCATGGAGTCCTGTCTGTTGTATCCGACATCTTTCTCTTGCTTCTGGTCTCCCACCCAACTGCCACTGTCCTCGCTCATCTGTTTATCAGCTCTCGCTGCGCCCTTCTGTGCCAACCTCCCAGTGTGTCTCCTGCCACCAGCCTCTGCCCTACCAACTTTGTCACCACTGCCACCGACATGGCGCTTTTGCTCACTGTGGCAGCTCCCTATGTAAAAACTTTGGCAAGCTCTCCATTGCAGTAGAATGAAGTTCAGACTCTCACTCTTGTTGTATATAGGCCTCTTCATAACTAGGCCCCCAACTTATTGCTCCAGTTTCATATCATAACACCCTCCCCATTGTTTTAGGGTCTGCCAAAATTAAGGATGGTTTCCCTCCCTGGGTCAGAATCAACTCTGATTCTTTTGATTATAATGAGATAAATATTATGGTAAGAAATATTTTGCCTCTCCTTTTTTTTCTTTTTCTCCTTTTTATCAAGTGAAATCCCAGACAATATTCACATATTACCTGTCCTGTTGTAACTCCTTGCCCACAGTGGGCTTCTTGTAGTCCCAGAGGCCCTGGCCCCAGCCCTAGTATGGCTCATTTGTCCTGGGAGTGGGTGCAGAGGGCTGTGATCCACAGCTGAGCCAGAGGAAGCAAAGAAGGAAAGACATTCAGACCCCCTTATATTACTTTTCTGGGTTGATGGGAATAGTCAACTTTAATTTTATTCCACCTTCTTTGGGATACAAAGGGTCTTCACAAGTTTTAATAAATATATCAAAGATCAAGGATTTCTAAACAAAGAGGCATTAGACAGAAGATTTTCAAATGTGTCCCTCCTTCCTTTACCCCGCCTTAGGGGAAATTTGTGGCCTGACTCCCAGAGAGACACTCAGATGAAGCAGTAAGTTGTTAGAGAATAAGAGTTGATAGTCACAGTCTGTTCATTTCTTCTGCTTTCTGGAAGGAGGAGACAGTGGGATATGGTAGGACCAAGATTTTGGGTGCCCATTTGGGGGATTGTCCTTGGGCTTTCCCATGGCTCATGCACCCTACATTTTGGCCATGCTAGACTACTCAGTTTCCAGAATATATATGCTCATTCATGTTATTTACATCACTTGGAATGTCCCATTCTTTGGGACAAACTTTTACCTTTCTCCTTAGATTGATACCTCTCTCCCCAAAAAGTGAACTTGACAATTTCTTCTTATATATGAAGCTTTAGACACAATTTGATCTTATATTTATCACCTTATAGGTATTTTTTGTCCACATATCTGCCCCTCTGCTAAACTGTGAACTCAAGGACTGTGAAAAGCTCAAGGTCTAATTCTATAAATACTATTTAGTACTACAACTATTGGTGAAATTGAATGCAATTGAGGCTTCACAAGTCAGCTAGACAGAGCAAAAAATTTTCATGATCCAAGTTTCATAGAGTCTAATAGACTCTATTCTTCATTAAGAATGAAGTGGGGGAAAAAAAAAGAATGAAGTGGGAAGCACATTAAGAGTCTGAAGGTTTTAGTAGTAATTATTTTCAAAAGGACATTCTATTGGGAGAAGAAGAATTTATATTTAAGGCAAGGCAAATTAATTAATATTAACTGGTTTCAAAGGCCATGGTGGATCATTGTTAAATAATTTATTAATAAGACATAGCGTAGATGTAATAGAATTGTTCACAGCTGAACTTTAAGGTCCCAAAGTAATTTGATATCCCAGTACAATTGAAAATATGAATCATGCTTTGGATGGAAGGAAACAGGAAATATCTATCTATAATTTGGTAGATTGTTTTCAAGATGGCAAAGAAACTGCCCATACTAATAACCATTTTCAGGATAGTACTCTCCTCAAATTTTTAAGATCAAGGTGGCATGAAAAACTTATAACACTCAGAAATGCAGAGAATAGTTAATCAATATTTATGCAGGCCTCACTCATGATGATTTATTTCTTTGATATATCCTAATCTAATGACTATCCCAGACCTATATCATGAAGTCCCTTTGGTAGATGACCAGGCTGACTTTCAATCAGAGGCAATGCCTAGTGTCAACCCGTGAAAATAAATACTGGTCCACTTGTAAAGTTCGTTGGTGAGGAAAGATCTTACAGTCTCACTTTGTATCTCAAACCTTTAAAATACTTTAAAATAACACATGAATCACCTTAAATGTGGGATCCAGGAACGTTTTTCAACATCCATCTAATTGATAGCAACACAGAGTCTCATACCCTTTAATGGTCAAAGGATATTAGCTCTAGAAGACACCTCAGATGTTTTCTAGATGTTTTCCAAGAAGCCTCGTGATTCAGTTTAGGCCAGCTGGAGGCAGATGAAGAGCCCAGTGTCTCTTGCATGCTAGTGGGCTTCCCTTCCCGCCTCCTCTTTCTCTGGGTGGGCTCTGAGCAGTTGCTATGTCATTAAAGGAACCCAAGGCCAAGCACTGAGGTCACACGGACATTCTTTTCTTTATTAGACAGCTCTGTTAGTAGGAAAGAAGGCTGCCTATGTTGTCAGGTGCGTCTTTATGGTCACCAAAACATTGACTCTTCTTTGTTTCTATTTCAAAAGTAGATCGTTCCCAGATAATTGACAGAGGTGAGTCTGTTCTCACTGTGTAACCCTCTGTAGTTCTTTGTCATCAGCCAACATTTTGGAGAGTCTTCCTTGTGAAGAAAACCAAGATAGATAAGATACTAACCTAACCCTCAAAGAACCGACAGTCTTTGGTTTGGTGGGGTCTACTGTATACACCTTCTTTTTCTTATTATCCTCACAAAAGAAAGGGAAAAAAACAGGGTATGCAGTGAAATTATTTCCTCATTCAATTATGCAGTGAAATTAGGATTCATCTAAGGAAACTGGTATAGTGAAAAGAACATGAATATGAACCCTAGGATCATTTGCTCGGGTCCCATTTCTTGGCTATGTGAGAAGTTACTTAACGCCTCTGAGTCTTCATTCCTATGGATAGTTATATCTACTTTATGAGATTGTCAAAATAATCAAATGAGATAACTTATGTAAAATGCATAGTACAGTGTTTGGTAGTCAGTTGTCTATTTACAAATATTTGTAGAGGACCGACTATGTGCCAGACATAATTCTAGGCACTCATAGAACATACTCCCTAAATATGCATGCACATAAAAAGGAATAAATAAACACCACCTCTTCCCTCATTACCATTATTCTCTTCTTAGTGCTAATAGAAAGGACTCTGCTGTGTACTACAGACTATTAGTGAAATGATCAAGAAATTTGCTAACCGTATAGAATGTCACTACTCTTGATATTTTTGTGAGTCTCTCATCTTTCTTATGCTTGAGAATTTGCCTTCCTCTGACACATTCTCTGCTTTCTCATAGTGTCAGTACGTATACCTACATCAGTGCGTAAGAGATGTCCTCAGAGCACGGAAGCTACGGAGTGAACAAGAAAACCCCTTGTTTCCAATCTATGAAAATGTGAATCCAGAGTATCACAGAGGTAGGAGCTTCATAACTTATAAGTTCATTCATCAAGATATGGTGTATCTAGAAACCATTAATAACCTAACCTCTTCCAAGCGCACCAGGCCTTTCTTCTTCCACCCAAAGGCCCTTAGAGAGTGGCAAAAGGGAAGAGAGGCAGAGTGGGGGCAGGGCCAGCTCCACAGCTGAGCACGGACTGCATGTGGTAGCTCTTCCTATCTGGCCTGGGATGCCCTCTCTTAAGAGTTCTGCTTAACAGTACTCTTTTCTAAGCAGTAAGGCTCTGTGCCAGGGAAGATGCTCTGAAATCACAACTGGGGATTCAGATTGTAAAATCCCTTTGGAGAAGAATTTGGCCATATGTATCAAAGTCCTCACTACGTTCTTGTCACCTAAGTGCTGAATAGACTTTATTCATGACAATTTTTATAGCTAAAATTTTAAGTGAAAAAAAACCTCAAATGTTTAATGGAAGACTAAGCACACCATGGTGCATTCATTTAATAGAATACAATGCAGTCATTAAAAATGGTATTTTTAATGATATTACAACATGGATATTCTTATAAATATGCTGAGTTTAAAACACACACACACACACACACACACACACGCAGGGGCGCCTGGGTGGCTCAGTCAGTTAAGTGTCTGACTCTTGGTTTTGGCTCAGGTGATGATCGTGGGGTAGGGGATCAAGCCCAGCATTGGGCTGTATGCTCAGTGCAGAGTCTGCTTGAGATTCTCTTTCCTTCTCCTACTCTTCCTGATTGTTCTTTCTCTCTCTCTTAAATAAATAAATAAATAAATCTTTTTTTAAAAAAAGATTCATGGGATCCCTGGGTGGCTCAGCGGTTTGGTGCCTGCCTTAGGCCAAGGGTGTGATCCTGGAGTCCCAGGATCGAGTCCCGCATCGGGCTCCCCGCAGGGAGCCTGCTTCTCCCTCTGCCTGTGTCTCTGCCTCTCTCTCTCTCTCTCTCTCTCTGTGTGTGTCTCCCATGAATAAATAAATAAAATCTTAAAAAAAAAAAGATTCCCTCTCTCCTTCTCCCTTTGCCCCTCCCCTATCTCTCTCTCTCTTTCTCTCTCTCAAATAAATCTTTTTTAAAAAAAGATCCTCTCTCTCTAACAAAAAACAAAACAAATAAACAAAAAAAAGTAGAGCAAACAAATAACACATGGGAATAAAAGACTAGAAAGAAATAAATCACAAAAGTAAAACAAAGTTCTCAAACCAGCACAATAATATATGATTTTTCTTCTGTTTTATGTACCTCATTTTCTAGAATAGTATGTCACATTTTTAAAACAAAAATTTTAGTAAAACTGTATAAACTAAGAGGCACTGCTTTGATCAGACGGTAATTACTTGACAAGTAAAGGTTCTCTATGCCTTTTCCCATTCTAAACAATCATTTAGACCTAACTTATCACAAAGGCTAACTGCAAATTCGAAGTTACATTGTATTAGTTATCTACTACTGCCTAACAAATTACCCTAAAACTTGGCAGTTTAACTCAGCATTTATTTTCTCACAGTTTCTATAGGTCAGGTATTTGGAGGAGCTTAGCCAGGTGGTGTTGGGTCACTCACGATGCCGTAGTCAAGATGTTGGCCAGGCTGCAGTCATCTGAAGGCTTGACTGGGGTCGGGGGGTCCAATTCAAGAAGGTGCACTCACATGGCTATTGGTTTAGGTCTCAATCCCTTGAATGTGGACCCGTGTCCATCTAAAATTTAGATCCTTCTCGAAACATTATTTTATCTCCATTTCTAATTGATCTTCAATTTTATTTAGTTCTCTGCACCTTCTGTATCCAGTGACTGAGCCAGGACAGTACATAGTTGATGATCTGTTAAGTAAATATATATGAGACAGCTGCCATTTAAAGGGGTCCTTTGTTAATCAATAATTCTCTTGGATTATAAATTATTGCCCCCTAATTTATCTGTGTTACAAATTAAGGTTTTTGCATGTCACATCCTTTAAGAAGCTCCAGGATGGAGGGAGCTCTGGGGGATCGGGGAGATTTCTTTGTCTTGTTATGACTTGTGTGAGAGTCGGTTTTTTTTTTGTTTTTGTTTTTTTTTTTTAAGTCATCTTGGGTGCTCCTGGGAGAGCCAGCTATGGTGTGATTAGCTTCAGGTTTCTGAAAGTTAGGATTCAGGTCCTAGCTCTGGCACTAACACAGATTACCAAGCTGTGTAACCCTAAGTGAGTCTCTCTGCCTCTCTGGGCCCGTGGGTGCATCTATATAATCAGAGAGGATGGACTAGAATTACTGGTCCCTTAATTCTCGTAATCTGTGGTTCTGAATGGAATGACCTGGACCCCACAATGATGCTCTTGCCCTAAACCATATTGGACTTTAGTCATTTCCACTAGTCTTATCCATTTGTAATCTTCATAAATGGAACAAACGACTATGACACACCCTGCTCCATCTCTAACTACAATGTCCTTCCTTTCAGACACGGGCTATTCAAGGCATTGAGAATGTATCTGAAGATCTCTCGGATAAAATGTATTCACTGCGTGATTTAAAAACAAAAACAAAACAAAACAAAACAAAAAAACAGAACAAAACAAAAATCAAAAAAAAAAAAAAAACTTGCTTCATGCCCCACAGAGGTGTCAGCTATTTCTGTTGATACAATGTATAATTTATTAATCTGCAGAATTTTAAAGAATTTATGTAATTTAAAGGTAACAGATATTATTGTACATAGTTGTATTTTGTAGTTTCTTCTGTACATATGTATTTTTTCATAATGTTTAATATTAAGCTTTATATAATACTATTTTTCCACACTAAAGTGTACATGGATTGTTCTGCGTAAACTAATTCAGCCTGTGTAACAGGACTACCGGTAACATATGTCTGGAAGGGGTTGCAGAGGTGATCCCATGGGCCACGGTTTTGACCTGTTTTGATATCTGCTGGTAAGGATAGAGGGCAGGGCTGGAGAAAGCATGTAATACAGCTGGCTTTCCTGCATTGCTCTTCTAGGAATCTAGGGATCCGAAGATGATCCAAATGTTATTTGGACGAATGTAACAGTCAAAACCGGATTAAGCAGCACCAAAGCTGAAGTAGGTGGTTATTGCTAAGCTAGTTCATCTCTCCCCCTTCGCCTGCCAGAGGTTCAAGCCAAAGTGGTCAGTTCAGGGGCCACATAATTTACAGAGTGGTCCAGGCTGCAGGGTTGAGGATTCTGAGAGAGAACGATCCAAATAGAAGAGATGAATTCCTTGTGTCGAGAAGATTGCCTCCTGTACCCTTAACTGGAAACCAAATCAACATGCAAAGTGCCGTCCGTAGTGACTGGAGATTATTTACTACATTCGTAGTGTGTGAACCACACACACCCGAACTATAAAGAGTATGTGGTTGATGATGACGCTCATCTTTGTCTCATTGCTAGTGGGCTGCATTCCTGGAAATGCCAGAATTATGTCACTCATACTTGGTTTTCCCGTTTAAAGAGGATTGTTGTAGCAGATTATATTTCTGATCAAAAACTTGATATTAACATCTTTATAGCAATGTCATATATAGTTCGTTAAAAAAAATTAGTGGTGCTTAATATAGAAATTCCCAAAAGACTTTTTTAGTAAGTCACTGAGGTCAAAATAGCAGTAATCACCTGAAGATGCATTTAACATAAAAGCCAAGTTTCTCTTCACTAGTTGTGCCTATTTTGACTATAACAAATTTCAGTGGGTTAGAAAGTGGGCATTACCCTCCCCAAGGTCCAGTTCTGAGGGTGCTTCTGGGGACAATTTGAAAGGTATCACCTATAGAGAATCTTCATGGCTACTTGAGAAATGAGCTAGGAGGTTGGCCTTTTTCTCACCTACAAATTTCCCCGTAATAAACCCAAGAATTAGAGATGAAAGTTGTTGACCTCACAGCTTCAACTGCAGAAAGAATACATGTCAAAGTGTGCCTTTTGCTACATACTATAAAGTCCCAAAAGTAATATAATGGGTATAAATGACAATCATCAAATATAGCCAAAATAGTTATTTATGGTTATGTAAATTTACACACACACACACACACACACACACACACACACACACAAACTCTCCAGGGCTACTTGCAGTTTATAAAAACAGGGGAAAACTTTACAAGAAAAAATGTGAAGAGTAATAAAAGGATTCCATGTTTTCACAGCCTCCTTATGCTCAATGCCCTTGTGGAATGGCAGTGTTAGGTCCTGCTCCTGTTTCAGGGAACTAGGTGCATCTTCTAGAAACGCAAAGGAACAATATGTATGTAAGGGTAGCGGATGTACCACCCGGAAGAAAACAGAGGTCAGAGATTTAGGAGATGTGGTGTCAATTAGGAATAACTTTCCCTGCACGAAAAAAAGAAAAAGAAAAAGCAGGAGAAAACAGATTTTTTAAACCAATGCTGCTTGGCACAAAGCACAGTAACACATGGAAAAAGAAATCCATTTGGGGTCTTTCATTCATTCAGAAAAGTTTAACCGAGTGCCTGTAACCTGCTAGGTACCGTCCTAGAAAGGACTCATTTCTATTCAACAAAGAAAATGCATCCCAACAGTCAAGTTAGGGTTGTTGTTACTATTTCCAATTACGCTTGAAAGAGGACCTTGGGGAGCCAGCGAAAGAGGCAAGCAGACCAGGGCACAAAAAAGGGCAGACGCTGAAGCTGCTTTAATAGCAAACCACTAGATTGAGAAGAGAAAGCAATCCATTGCGCCAACCAAGAATTAAAACTGTTGGAAAAAAAAACCCTACACGTCTGTAACAGTAAATACCGTTCGCGTACCCCGGTGTATCTGGGGTGGCATCACTGTTATGGAAATGGACACGGCAAGGGAAAGCTGTATGTTCTTTCAGTCTAATCCAGGAAATATTTATTCCTACCCTCCACCTGTCTAATTTTAAATCTCCTTAGCAACAAATATTTCACTATCTTCCCTCCTGCCACCGCCAAGGACTAAATACATTATCTAGTTGATCTGTTTATTAAATTTAGGAGGGGGGGGAAGATTTCCTTGACATTCATCTCGATTGGACATATTTTAATATAATCCCATCATGTGTTAGGTCTTGGTAAACATTCCATTTCCTGTCGTGGTGGGCATCCTGTTTGCACCTGTCCACTACACTTGCATCACCCAGCTTTCAAAGTGCTTGTGAGCTATCACATCTTAGGAGAGTCCCGTCTTGCATTTTAATAATTATTTATCCAAGTTCTTTATAATTAACACCTTTAATCTCTACTCATTAAATCGATTTCCTATTATCATTCTGCTGCTCCCTGGATAGCAGCCAGTTTTTCAGCTCTTGAATCAGAGTTTTCAAAGGCTCATCTCCCTGTATGGGCCTGCACGTATTTGTCCTGAGCAATTCACCATCTCTTAACACTGCGGAGTCCCTCTTTTTCACAACTTGTTGCCTTCTCCTCTTTTGAGTATGTTTGCTTTCCCAGTCAGATGTGATTTTATTTTCTGTTCATTTTATCTCCTTCAACTCACTGGCATTTCATAGTCTTCTCAGGCTCCACATGATAGCAGAGGTGACCATGGTTTCACTGTGACATACTAAAATGGTCATGGCCCACAGACATGTTGGGGACAGTTTTATTTGGAAGGGTCTTTAATTAATTTTGTTATTACCTCTTGGAGGAAAGCCCAAAATGACATGTGAAAATAATATGAAACCACCAAGCAGATGTCCAGCAATACAAAAATAGACCTCACATGCTATACTTCACACTCTGAATCTCTTGCCTTAGTGTCTCAGGATCCAGTTTCTTATATTAAATATTCTCCTTACTTTTTTGCAAGAAAATTACTGGCCATATACTGAATTCCCAATTACTTAGCTTTCTGAGTCTCTGAGATTGGAACCTAGAAGTCTAAGCTGGCCGGATCTGTGTGACAGCAAATGATAGGACCTGGCCCAGCCCTGGGATGCTCTAGAGTTTCAGTCCACTCACCTGAGCCACCCCAAACGTGACCTGGTATTGAAAGTCAATAGGAAATAAGCTGCTTGTTTGAGGTAGTAGTTCAAGGACTGTCCAGGTTCCATTTCACAGAGGAAATGAAAGTAATTCACCAGCCAAGACAGAGTGGCAAGAAGGAATGGCTGGTCTTCCCCCAGATGGCCGTGAGCAGCCCTCGACCCCACCTCACACCTAGGTAGAGTCAGAGTGGAAAGGCCCTAATCAGCCCAAAAGCCCTGTTACATTTCAGAATATTTTTAACCCAAGATTTCAAATCACATCAAGTATTCAAGGAAAGTTTCATATCAGAGGAAAATCTGTAAACCATGACTGCAGAAAGCAAATGAAATGATACAAAGAAGGGGAAATATCTGAAAAAGGGAATCTAACCAGACATCATCCAGAAGACAAAATGGCATCCTTTCTCTGTGTCCAGACTATTCTCAGAAGAATGTCGTGTTTCTATTAGGACATATTATCCTTGGGGGGGGGGGGGGGAGGCTCTCTTTTATTTCATCAGCCAGATGATTTAGCCAATTAAGCAACTGAATTGAGATTCATTTAGTTTTGTGAATTGACCATGTGTTTGACTACATGGACTAAGCTTGGAATCCAACCACACTACCTTAGATTCTTGTAGTGGATGATGCCTTTGAAAGTGGCCATTTTAGTTAAAATGCAGGGTAACATTTGATACAGCCATGGTAATAGCAGAAATCTGCTCTGTTCTAAAAATGTTTCTAGCAATGGAAATATTTCTGACTAAAAGAATACTCTTGACTTGTAGGGAGGCTCCCTAGGAATAAATGTATGCAACAAAAATAAGGCATTTTATTTTTTTTAAAGGTTGCCTATATAGATACATTCATGAGATAAGGAAATTGTTAGTGAATGCTCTTAAAAATAGAGGTTTATGTAATGGAGATCAAGAAATCTATTAACAGATTTACCAAAGATTATTTTTATAGCCTATATACCAATGTACATGATCTCACATAAGTTACGAAAATAAGTTGTTGAACACTGTGAATAATGTCAGACAAATGTAATGTGCCCCTTCTAGAGTCATGACAAAAAATGTTAGCTATGGCTGTTCTCTCTGCCTTAAGTAATGTCTTTTAGGAAAGACTGTCTTCGCCCTAAGAGCAAGCTTTGTGTTATGCGTGAGATGTTGTATTTTAATAGCTGAGCCAGTAAATAAGCATCCCAGCAGAAGGAGCATATGCAGTTGTAGTGTTAGGAGTGTGTAGCACAGTGGGACAGTGTTCCCTTTGCAAGTCTGGGGAGAGTCTGCAGCGGCCCTTGTGAAAGTTCTTGCTCTCAGCCACACTGACTACCGGGGCACCCATGTTCTTGCCTGAAGGGCCCTTGAGCTCTGGTCCCCCATGTGGGGGGGACCATCAGGCTGATAAATTCTACAAAGACAAGGATCAAGTCTTCAATCTTGTCTCTGGTGCTACCTTGTAGAAATTATTTCACAGCACACACATTCAGCATATGCTTCATGATCAGAAACTGCTGCTGGCCCAGTACTTTGAATGTTAGGTAGCCAGAGTCCAAAACCACCATCCACTACGGTCCAAGGAGGTTCAGCTAGCTATTCCTTGAGTTACGTGTGGCTTGAGTAAACACTGTAAATAAATACAGCAAGTGAACATATTATGTTCTATAATAGAGCACTTTTATGTTTTTAATATCATGTATTCTTTCTCTGCAAATCTGGTTATTTAAAATGGCAGTAGATGATTTTATTTTTTCATACTATTGTACCTCCCCGCAATACTGTGTTTCTAACCGGCTCTAGTTGAACAAAGAACTTCTCTAGTCTTCCTATTTAAATTATGTATTTGCTTAATATATTTTCACATTTGTAACTGTGGTCAAAAAAGCTACCTAGTACCACCTTACGTACCTTCTCACTAGTACAGGAATAAAACTGCTGTTTGTTGAAGCAAAGTGTCCTGGCTTCTCTTCACCTGTTCCTCATTTGTCAATCTCTGTCGTCCTTCTCTGCTCAGAAGAAAGGTCAGATGTGACTGCTTTTAAGTGAGAAAAACCTTCCAGGCCATTATCATAAGAACATAGTTGTCTTAACCTTTATTCCTGCGAGTGCTGAGCTGGTTCCCTAGGTTATCGTGTACATTATAATAGACTCTCTAGTTGACGGTCTCCAACCCAGTTCTTGTTTTCAGTTCTTTGGTTCATTAGTAACCAAAATGCCATCTATTACCAACAGTGTCGGTGTGTTCTCAGAGGCGCTGCCCCAGCGGGATCACCGTGAGCCCTTCAGAAGCACTTCACACGTTAGCAGGCAGTGTGACATTTGGTAAAGGGCTGCTGCGCCTATTTCCAGAATTATTATTTTGCCCTTTGCCTTTTCACATTTCAGTTGAAAGATCAGTGTCCTTCACAACTTCAGTATTTCATTTTTCTACAACTTACTCACAGAAATCTCCATTTTTTTTAAATGTGCAAGAACAGATTTACATATAAAGCCATCACATCAGAGCAATCCTCCACTTTAAAACGGTTTCTCAATTCAAATAAGGTAACAAAACAACTTGACTTATGAGGCTGCACTTTTTCTTTTTTTTCCAAAGTAGCTGTTTGTTTGGCACAATTTTCCTTTTTTCTGAAATAGCTGCTTGTTTGATAGAATTGACTCTTTAAAATTTTGAACTGGGACACCTGGGTGGCTCAGTAACTTAAGCACCTGCCTTCAGCTCAAGTCATCACCCCAGGGTCCTGGGATCAAGCAGTGGGGAGTCTGCTTCTCCCCCTCCTTGCTCTTGCAGTCTTGCTCTCTCTCTCTCTCCATCTTAAATAAAATGAAATAGAATAACAAGAATTTGAAGTAGGGGCATCTGGGTGGGCTCAGTCAGTTAAGCTTCTGACTCATGATTTTGGCTCAGGTCATGATCTCAGGGTCATGAGATTGGGCCCTGCATGGGGCTCAGCACCAAGTCTGCTTGAGATTCTCTCTCTTCCTCTTCCCTTACCCCTCCCCCCACTGACATTCCTGTGAGCTCTAACGAATAAATAAAATCTTAAAAAAAAAAAAGAATCTGACTAATCACTTAGCATTTTTGTCACGTCTTCCAAAATCACAAAATGTTAGAGCTAGGAGAGCCACCTTATGGATGGACGATGATGGAAACCAAGAGCCAAATTTAAAAGTGATTCAGCAAAATTGGATAGTGCTAGAATTGAAGCTTGTCTTCCTCCTACTCTCAGGGAAGGACTCCACCCGTCTACATGTAAATATACACAAATAGGAAATCTGCTCAGGGGCAGCCCCAGTGGTGCAGCGGTTTAGCACTGCCTGCAGTCCAGGGTGTGACCCCAGAGACCCAGGATCGAGTCCCATGTCAGGCTCCCTGCATGGAGCCTGCTCCTCCCTCTGCCTCTCTCTCTCTCTCTCTCTCTCTCTCTCTCTCTCTCTCTCTCTGTCTCTCATGAATAAATAAATAAAATCTTTTAAAAAAATAAAATAAAATCTGCTCAGGACCCAGTGGTTGTAGCAGCCATCTCCAATACTGAGACAAAATCTTCAATGGAACTTTCAGCATATTGTGTAATTATTCCTCTTATTTTAGAGTCACGCCTTAGCAAAGCCATCACAATCTTAAAGCTGAAAAAGCTTTTATTTTTGTTTTTTTAAAGTTATGTTCTTTTTTATATATATATTTTATTTACTTATTCAGGAGAGACACAGAAAGAGGCAGAGACACAAGCAGAGGGAGAAGCAGGCTCCATCCAGGAAGCCCGATGTGGGACTCGATCCCGGGTCCCCAGGATCACGCCCCGGGCTGAAGGCAGGCGCTAAACCGCTGAGCCACCCGGGCTGCCCTGAAAAAGCTTTTTGGATGGAAAAAGAGAAAACATGACTTTCCAACAGAAGACTATTATAAAACATCATTAAAGCTAATTAAATAAAACCACCTAAAACCAGAAGAGGTTCTACAGCTAGATTTTGAAAGGTTTACAAGGTTGTGATGTTGGCAATAAAAGGAGCATTCATAATAGAAGAGTAAAAATTAACCAGTAAAATTCAAGCTTGAGTAATAGAGAAAACCATGCAGAGATGGTTCTACATAGGAGGTAACCTTCACCTTTTTACTAAAGGAGGTAACCAACCCCAAAGGCCATGCTCACTATCTTCCCAACCCAATATCTCCAAAGGAAAATTGTACTAATACACTAGAAAATTGTTGATCTGAGTAAAGCTTGCCTCCTTTTGAGGGGTGTTTACTACAGTGATGGAAGAACCTTTGTATAAATTA
The DNA here is from genome assembly GCF_018345385.1 of Vulpes lagopus. NCBI lineage: Eukaryota > Metazoa > Chordata > Mammalia > Carnivora > Canidae > Vulpes > Vulpes lagopus. Next base: position 57,265,862 of record NC_054828.1, read on the forward strand.
TCTTAAATTATTTTTCTCTTTGCTCTGAGAGCTCTTGACCCCAGGAATAAATTTGGCATCCATTTTAGTCTTTAAGAAAGAGCTAGCAAAGAAATATGGTTACTGTCTCTGCTATCCTACTGCAAGCCTTCTTGGTGGCCAAGAAGATTCTGTGTCTTAGGGCTTGCCAAAGAACTAAGGTAAAAAAACAACAATAACAAAAATCAGAAACAAAAAATGATAATACAACTATAAAAACAAAGGACATTCACTCTGGAAAACAGTATGAAGGTTATTCAAAAAGTTGAAAATAGAGCGACCCTATGACCCAGCAATTGCACTACTGGGGATTTACCCCAAAGATACGAATGTAGTGATCCAAAGGCGCACCTGCACCCCAGTGTTTATAGCAGCGATGTCCACAATAGCCAAACTGTGGAAAGAGCCCAGATGTCCATGGACAGATGAATGGATAAAGAAGATGTGGTCTATAAAAACACAATGGAGTTTTACTCCGCCATCAGAAAAATGAAATCTTGCCATTTGCAATGACGTAGATGAACTAGAGGGTATTATGACAAGCAAAATAAGTCAATCAGAGAAAGCCAATTATCCTATGATCTCACTCATATGTGAAATTTAAGAAACAAAACAGAGCATGGGGAAAGAGAGGGAAAAATAGAACAAGACAAAATCAGAGAGGAAAACAAACTGTAAGAGACCCTTAATCAAAGGAAACAAACTGAGGGTTGCTGAAGGGAAGGAACCGGGGATGGGGTAACTGGGTGATGGGAGGGCACGTGACGTGACAAGCACAGGGTGTTACACACAACTGATGAATCACTGACCTCTACCTCTGAAACTACTAATACGCTATATGTTAATGAATTGCATTTAAATTAAAAGCAATGAAATAAAAACAAAGGGCAGTACAAGTAGAAAAGTTCAGAAGCCAGGGAACATTCTCAAATCTAACCTCACCAAAAACTATCATTTGTAACACATATAAATTAAATCTCTAAGCCATGGTTTATTCCTAAAGAACCTGCCAGTGATCCATGGTCCAGTTGTCACCCAAGCAGATGCGCCTTCCCCGACTCGTGTCAGATGTTCAGGGAAGGAAACAACTGTCTTCCAGCAAATAGCACATTAGCAATAAATAAAGGCAAACAAAACAAGACAGAAGAGAAATAAAAGGAACGATCTGCTTTGGTGGAAGACTGTGGGCAGAAGGCAACAAGGGAATAAAATGAAAGGTGAGAGAATCTGAAGGAGCTTTCGAGTGTTTCAGACTTCAGACTTTCTAATTTAACCTGAGAGAAAGGCATTCCAAGTGCCACTTACCGGCCTACAGAAGGCCGCGTGCTTAATCTCTAGGATAGTCTCAAAGGCGTGACATTAAGGCAACTGTCTACTGAATGCCTTCACCCGCCACGTCCTGTAGGTCACTCCATGTTCCCGCTTTATGGATAAGGAAGTCGAGGCATCAGGAAGACCGAGATGCTGCTCAAAATTAAGCAGAACAGGAACAGTAGCCAAGCATTTTGTGCAGCAACTCTATGCTAAGCGCTCTCTCCCCCTGGATCTAATTTAACTCTCTGCACGCCCTAGCTCCTAGACGTACATTGGAAACAAGAAATCTGAAGTTTAAAGAGACAAAGTAATGTGCCCAAGGCCACCCAGGGCCACAGCTCAGTTTCTAGTCTGAAAGCTTCTCACTTCAAAATGTGGACCTCTCCATCTCTATGCCAGGGTATGCAGGGTATGCAGACCCGCAGCGAAGGCACCACTTGAGACCTGGTGAGAAATGCAAATTATCAGACTCACACCCGCTCCCCTTTCCCCCCAAGTCTTACTGACTCCGAGAGTCTGGCGTTGGGGCCTAGTAACGTGTGTTTGAATGGGCCCCGAGTGCTGCAGATGCGTGCTATGCCGCGTGGGGTTAGGGCAGCCTCTCTGTTTGCAGTTTCGCATCATCCAAGCTAGCTCTTGGAGAAGAAGCTCTATCACACCCTGCGTGACAAAGAGGAATAGTAACGTGTGACATTTTTGAGCGTTAACACAGGATAAGCATTTAATAGATGTTGGCCGCTCTTGTTCCGTGCCAGCCAGCAATCAAGCTGCTTTACCCGCATTATCTGCATTAACCCCCCAACACCAAGTAAGGGAGGGACTACAATTCCTTCCCATTCTACCCATGAAGAAACTGAGGCACAGCGAATAAGGCACAGCTCTTGTCCGAGGTCACCGAGCTAGCCGATGCCTTGAACACGGGGGTGAACTCTGTAGCGTCCTCAACCACTTTCCCCTGCGCCTCCGGCTGGAGAGAGGTGCGCTCAGCTCCACCCAGGCCTCCAACTTCCCATTCCGTTTTCAGCCCCACTCGCGGGCTACAAACCACTTCCCTCCGCTCGCCCTACTGACTCTTGTTAGAAGGCACACCACTCCCGATGCTGATGTCCCCACCAGCAGTATACACTAAATGCGATAGATCGCTAGCGGCCAGGACGGCCACCCTTGCTACCGCCACCCCCGCCACCACCCCCGGGCCTTGGGCCAGGCCGCTAATCGCTCCTCCGGGTGACGGGGAGTCCTTCGTGCGGAGGGACCAAGACTGTCCCGTGCAGAGCCAGCTGTTAACTCAGAGCCAGATGGAAAGACAAGTGACCACAAAGAGGAAGCCACCAAGAAGGCAGAAGAGAGGCTCCAAAAAGCAGCTGCCAACTCACAGGACCCGAAGGACCAGAGGCCACAGCTCAGGCCCAAACGACGGGGGCCCCAAAAACTCCAGGGCTGGCACGTCTGCACCCCCAGCCTGGCCGGAAGGGGACAGAGGTCCAGGTCCCACCGCAGGGCTCAAGGCAGCGGGAGGCCGCAGGCAGGGAGCCCGGCAGCGCGGGCCACCTGGATGACAGCCGAGCTCCACCACGGGGACGTGCTGACCGGGAGGTGGGCCTCCCCGGGCCCTGGGGTGTCCCCGGCCCGGTCCCCCATGGCCACCCACACCTGCGCGCCCCCTTCGCGGGCAGGGGAGTCCACCCTGCGCTCACCCCGGCCTCAAACCCCCGGCCCCTCAGGCGTCCTGCACCCCCCAGGTGGCCCTGTCCCCAGCGCTGTCGCCCCGCGTCCCAGCCTCATCTGAGCCCGGCCCAGAGGTCCTCTGTGTGGGTCCGTCCTTCCATGGGGCCAGGCACCCTCTCCATGCAGTTGGCGAAGCCGCCGTCCATCTGCACCTGACCCGGGAGCCGTGGCCCACGACCCGGTGACTGCACAGACTCGGTGCCCGCAGTCTCCGTCCCCAGGCGACAGCCCCCATCCCCAGGCCCCCCGTCCCCAGGTCCCCCTTTCCCAGGCCCCCATCCCCAGGTCCCCATCCCCAGGTGGCCACTCCTCGCCCTGCAACCAGGGCCTGCCCCTTCATGCCCCTCAAGCTGGTGCTCGACATCCTCCGACCCGCCGTCACAGGCGGCGGGCAGGTCACCAGCCCAGGCCACGGCTTCACAGAAGGTCACAGACGTGGCCCTTTGACTTGTCTCCAGGTTAAACACAGACTCGGAGCCGCGCTTCGCAACTTCCAATCTGGGCCCATTATTGGATGGGTCCACCTATAACACTTTGTAAAGAAATGTTTAAAAGAAATGTTTTCATTATTTTGGGAGTTAAATGATTTTCAAAAACCTCTTTGGACTTTTTTTATTTTTAATTTCAAGCTCATTTTTTACTATACCAGAAGCCTTGGTAAATGGCCCTGACCCTCCCCTGACCTCTGAGACTACCGCGGACCCCCCAACCTGTCTTGCTGCATCACTTCAGGACCTGTGGAGAGGTCTTACCGCCCGTTGCACCTTATGTGGAGATTAGTTGCTCTGTTTTCCCTATTAGACTGTGAGCTACCTGAGATCAGATTTTCCTAGGCACCCAGCAAACAAATTTGAGACAAATTCCAGATATTATGATAATAGTAACACAGAGATACCTATGGATATACACATTTCAACAAAGTGCCCCGCACCATTCATTGGATTCTAACCGGCTTTAATGAACTCAATCTTCCCAGAAATCCTATGAGATGAAAGACTGAGACCCAAGAGTCACAGTCAAGAAATAGCAGAGCCCGGGTTGAAGCCCAGACAATCCAGCTTCAGAGCCAGTGCACCCAACCCCTCCGCACCCAACCCCTCCGCCAGGGGTTCCCAAACCCCGGTGTGCATCAGAATGAGCTTATTACTGAAACACAGATTGCTGGGTTCCATCCACCGAGTTTTTATTTTTTATTATTATTTTTTCCCATCGAGTTTTTAAATCAGGAGGTTTATATACCACGCTGCGGAGCTATGAAAAATATTGAACCCAAATGTTTCAGTTATTTCATTAAATTCTTCAATGATGATTTACCCTGATGAAATAGATAAACCATATTTCAGAAAATGTTTGCACCTTTTTAAAAAGGAATTGGCTCTACAGAGGCTTTTGTAAAGACTAAGTTCTAGTAAGTAATTGGCCATCTCTCGGCAAGAGCACAGAATTTTGAGACGCTAGGCCTGAGTAAACCCTCCCTATGACAAGCTCTGTATTTGCACTGACTTCACAGCGAGGAAATGGGTGCAGAAAAATAACCTGCTCAAGTTGCTAAGCCAGCAAGGACCGCTCTGGAATGGTGCCCCCAAGAAGAGGCTGAGCTCAGGGCAAAATATTCCCTGATCGACTCTCTAATCAACAGTTCAACACCCTAGTTCTTTCTAGCTAGGGTTCTAGTTCTTTCTAGTTCTAGTTGTTTCTAGTTCTTTCTAGCCTTTTTGATTCCTCTCAGTAAAAGTAAAAAACCCTTCTCTGCCTGACCTCTGAGATGCTTGCAGACCTCGTGGGTGTAGCACTCTCCCTTCCGAAGCTCCCCTTATCCCATTACACTCATTCTTCCCTTACCCCCACCCCCACAGCCACTTGCAATCATTCTTTGCAATAAAGTCTCTCCTCACCTAAATCTGGATTTATTTTGTATCTGACACCATTTTGGATTTTCCTAGAAATACAAGTGACTTCTCACCTACCTGGGATCCAACATAGATGCTTGGGCAAGATCTCCAAACAGCATCTTCAAACAGGAAATGATCCCCCTGAATTATAATAATTAACAGGAGCTTTGAAATGCTTACTCCTACCACTTCTCACTTCCTGGGATGTGACTGCATCACGGTCTATAAAGAAAATCTGGGCTAAGTTTTCCCAAGAATGTTCCAGATCCCCACATAGCAAGCTCCTCTGAGGGTGGGGTAGTAGACACGCTGGTTTAAAGAAGTGAGCTCTTGTTAATCTCTGGAAAGTGATGCAGTTTTCTGGAGCTGATTATGCAAGAAGCCTATCCTCTCTGGGTTAAGAGGGTATTTTATTTTATTTATTTTATTTTTTAAAAGACTTTATTTATTCATGAGAGACACACAGAGAGAGACAGAGACACAGGCAGAGGGAGAAGCAGGCCCCCTCTGGGGAGCCCGACGCGGGATTTGATCCCAGGACCCCGGGATCACGTCCTGGGCCGGAGGCAGACACTCACGGCTGAGCCCCCCAGGTGTCCTAAGAGGGCATTTTAAAGCTTATGTTTTCTCAGCAGTTTGGGGATGCTCGAATCTGCCCAGCAACATCCTTGTCCTCACTAAGTAGTTGACAAATATTGGGAAACTCACCACCCCATTCCACATTCAGGCATCTCTGGTAGAAAGCATTTCCTCTTCCTGATATAAATATACTCTGTCTAGACCTTCTGTCCATTGGTTCATTCGTACTATGCCCCATGCTCTGGTCTGCGTCCTGCGTTGAATGGTGTGACCCTCAAAAATTCGTATGTTGGAATCCTAGCCTCCAGCAGCTCAGAACGTGACCTTACTTGAGAACTGGGTTGCTGCAGATGTGGTTGGTTAAGATGTGGTCATTCTGGTGCACCAGGACTACTGTCCTTATAAAAAGGGGTGTTTCAGGTAGGGGCACCCTGTAAGAGAACACCGCAGGAAAACAAAGGCAGAGACCAGGGTGACGCTTCGACAGGCCAAAGAACATCAAATATTGCTAGCAAACCACTAGAAACCAGGGAATAGACTCTTCCTCGCAGTTCTCAAAAGGGACCACCCTGCCAACACCTTGATCTCAGACTTCTAGCCTCCAAGACTGTGCAACAATAAATTTGTTGCGTGAGCCACCCAGTCTGTGGTACTTTGTTATGGCAGCTTAGCAAACTAATACAGATTGTTACTATGGTAATAATAATGATGATAGATGCTAATATTAAGTCCTTACTCTCCCAAGGACTCTTCCTTGGTGCAATGCTATGAGGTAGGTACTTTTTAAAATCCTCATACGGTAGGTGGAATAACGGGTCCCGAAAATTGCCCACATCCTCACCCCTGGAGCCTATGGATATAAATATGATAGATTGCATGGTAAAGGAGAATCAAGTTTGCAGATGGAATTAAGGCTAATCCACTAACTTGAGAATGGAAAGATTATCTTGGATTATATGAGTGGGCCCAGTGTGATTCTAAGAGCTCTTATAAATTGAATAGGGAAGAGAAAAGAAAACCAAGGAGAGAGCAGTATGAGAAGGACTTGGCCAACATTTCTGCTTTTGAAGATGGAAGAAAAGGGCCATGAACCTGGAATGCAGGTGGCCTGGAGAGGGTAGAAAAAGAGGAAATGGAAAAAAAAAAGAAAAAGAGGAAATGGTTTCTTCCCAAGAGGCTCCAGAAAGAAAACAGCCCTGTTGACATCTTGATTATGCCCCAGTGAGACCCATTTTGGAGTCTGACCTCTGATTGCAAGACAATAAGTTTAGATCGGGTCAAGCCACCATATTCCTACACTTTGTTACAAGAACAAGGAATAGCCCCCCATTCTACAGATAAGGGATCCAAGGTCTAGAGAGTTTGTGTAATTTTCCCAAGGCCATCCAAGTAGTACGTGATGAAGCCAAATTGGAACTCAAGTTCTTACTAACCCAGAGCCTCTATTTCTACTTATCATGATAATCTATAAAACAAGTTCTAGTCCCTCTTCCGCAGGACAGCTTTTCACATAGTTGTAAGGAGGTATCATGTCCTCCTTTAGTTTTCCCTAGAAAAAGCATAGTTTCATTAGCCAATTCTCAGACGACAATTTCAAGCCCCCTAACCAGCCTGGAAAATATGGCAGCCAAGTCCAACACAGTGCTAGTAAGGCTCCAACACCACCTTTATGCATTTCAATCCACCTTTGCCAAAATGGTATTTATAAGGCATTTAATTTAGGCAATACTTTCTGAGGATTTTTTTTTGAAAATGAAGTGATAGTTTTCTTATATTGACAAATTGGCTGTGAACTTAATGTTCTACAAAAATGAGTCATTTGAATTGGAACATTGATTTCTTTGAGCAGCCAGGTCCACGTTAGTCTGAGAAAAGTGCCATTGCTCCGTCCCCGCACAGATCATCTCCATAAAGTCCCTACACTTGGCCGTAGTAGTAATACCTCAGGCTTCCTTCTTGCTTTCCCACCTCAGCTCTCAGATCCTGGAGGTGATCCTGCCCCTCTGGAAGAGTGTCCAGGGAGAGAGATACCTGGCCAGCCTTGCCTCACTTCCCCACTTGGAGAGGTCGACTGTTGTCTGAAACTGAGATTTAATGAGATCACATGCTTTGTATTGGAGACAAGGTCTTCATAAGAAAAAGTCCTGGGTGATTATATCTTCAGGTGTGAAATAACCACATGACCTATAAGAACCGCAAATACAGCATCATTAGGAAAGCAGAGATGAAGCACACACTCTGCTCTCGCAGTGTTTTGGTACCAGTCCATGAGGGCCCAATGTTGACTTTTCCGAGCCAGTTGTTAAAACCCAGCCATTATTATAAAATAAATTATATACACTTACAACTTCACTATTTATATTTTTAAAAAGGTACTAAATACTCAAAACTCATCACTTCCTAATTATTTCAGCACACTGGACTATTATCTGTGCTCTTGGGGTTATTTTTGTCTACTATGTCTGTATGACCGTACCATCTAATGGTGCGCCACCGCATGTCTCTTCCCAACTCTAAGTTCAGTGATGCCACATTGATAGCATGCCATGAGCCAAGTGGGTACAATTACACCACAGAAATCAGCAAACGCTATGAATGAGGGCAGCCCTCTTGCCCCTGGCTGGGTGTCAAACATTTACCAGCACACTGCTTCCCATCAGCAAACCTTCCCACCTCGCGTCCCTAAGACCCACACAAACACTACGCCCTGCTCCCCGCGTCCAGGAGTGAAGTCATCAGCCTCATCATTTCATCCAAGAACTATAAAGGGCAAAGTAAACATTTCTGGAGGGTTTTTTTTTTTTCTTTTAAACATTTTTTTTCCTGCCTCGGAAGATTTTATTCACACATTTATACATCATCTGCTTCCTCTTTAAATTTCAGAGTAGATTTGAGTTTTATAATAACACAGAGTTGGCATTTAGGATATGCTGTCTCAGAAAGGAGAATTTTAAGAACTGATGCAGATACTGCAGTGTTTTTGGTGTCTTTTGGTCTCTGATGTATGAGACATTATGGGAAACTTCCCCAGGCATCCCCCCCTTCCTAAGTGACCTTTTATATTCATGATCCCAAAGCTCTGTCTTTAAAGATACACTGAGGTTTCCTCCAGATTCCTAATTTCATTAACCTTATAATTTAATCAAGATTCCCTTCTAGCCACAGCCCCATCCAACATGCTTTTGAGAAATCGTTAGGTTTGTTCATTTATTTGGCACAAGTGGCAAAGAAGGAAATGGGCTCAATTATTGGGGGGCAAGGTATTTTTCACTTTCCATTGCTAAAAATCAAATGTCCCTGAAAGGAGGCCCTGCACTCAGTCCTGCCCAAGAAAGAGTCGCCTTAAGGGATAAGGAGGGCAAATGTAAAAAAATGGAATTCCTCCCTCACCTGAGCAGGTTGCAGTCTGCTCAGAGGTCCAAGGAAAGAAGGACTGGGGGAATTAGGGGATTTTAATGTAGCTAACATTCACGGAACATCCATGTCGTTCCAGGAACTCTATTAGGCATTAAGCATTTTGCATATATTATCTTTCCATACCTTACCTTACCAATTACCCAAACTAAAAGGCCCCAGAAGAGTAAATACTCCTCGGAGTGTCTTTACACACTTCCAGGAAACAGATTATTTAAACACTCTGGTTAATAGTGGCAAATAAGCTTTAGAGAAACCACATACTGCTTCATGGCTCCAGTAAAGTGAATTTTGTGGAGATCCCAGAAAACAGCTGTTGAGCAAAGTTGGGTTTATCAAACTTACACCAGCAAGGGAAGCTACCTTGACAAAGCCTAGGTGGTTACTCAGAAAGAGAAAGTAAGGAAAGAACATTTATAGGATTTTGCAGTGTGAACCCAAGTGGTTTAAGGCAGTTCTTTAAAGGCACAGAAGTTACTGGACTGAGTGAGGCAAGTCCCTAAGATAATGGTTGAGGATTGGTGAGGCAATGAGGTGAATGTCATGAAACAAGTATTGATTATTGTCCTTATTAAGTGAGCTTTTTTCCCTAATTCTGGAGGGAATACCTCATATTTTGTAGTAAATTCTTTGAACTTCTCCCAAGATTTGGCCCTCTAGGGCATCGTGGAACCAGATTCTTTGAAGGAGTTGCCTTTTTGTCCCAGTGACCAGGTAGGGCATTTCCTGTAACCGTCATGTAAGGCCTTTCTTTACGGCATCCCACCTCCTCAAGAAACACTGGAACCAGAGTTTCTTAATCATGAGACCATTTTCCTTTGCCTTTGTTCATGGAGAGATCTAGATCTTCGGTTACTTCCAAAACATTCCCCACATCTTGCCGTTGGTATTAACTCCCTTCTATCTAGTTAGTCCTGGTGAATACAACGCGTACTGCCTTCTGGGTCACTCTGGCTCCAGTAAAGGGTCATTAGGAGTGAATTTGTAACCGAAGTCACATGAGTTCACTCCTGAGTGAGTCGCAGATACAAACCACATCAGGTGGAGTTGTCGCACAAATATGCTTTATTCTTAGCAAATAAGGGGATCACGGGGAATAACTTCCAAAGCTGTGACTCCCTGAGCAAGGGTGAACGGGTTTCTTTGATTTAGAGTTAGGATGGGTGTTTGGGCAGGGAAGCCCTGTCGGGTGTGTAGAGGCAAGCAGGAGGTTGCACATGCACCCCCAGGAAACACGTCTGTGCTACACCGTATGTTATGTAAATGAGGCCTGTGCTCCTCCTTGGCAGAGACTCTAGTATTCTAATGAGGTAAAGCTAGCTTGGTCCATCTGTGCTGGGGTGACTCAGGTGTGGGGTGGCCCGGCTGCGGGAGTTCTTGCTCGAGGAGTAGTTTGCATTTCCACCACAGAATATTATGCTCCTTGAGTCATTTGTCAGAGTTAAGAGATCAACTGGAAAGAAGAGCTTCCCAAGACATGGGACGTTCCAAAACATGGGACGAAGGTCGGTGAGTACGAGCCGGTAGGCGGTAGAGGTCAGGCCTTGTGGTCTAGATGGTGACAAGTTAGGATCTTTCTCGACGTATCCAGCCTGTTAATTCCTGGGTTTTGTCGTATGGTATGACCAGTTAACAAACCAGGTTAACTCGATTTTCTAGAGGAGTTTCTAATCTGTTTGTTAGGCAGTCATGAGTTATCCCTTTGAATAAAAAAGAAATAACAAATATATAATTTTCAGAAAAAGAGGAAAGTAGCGGGACTTAGAGTATTATCACCAGGGAAGGAACCGTGTGAAGGAGAAGATAAGCAAATGTCAGGAGGTGAGGCTGCCTGCTGAGAAGTATAGTGGCTTCTTAGTGAGCAACAGCGTGTGTGGTGTCCCCACGTGGGGTCTCCACCTGGGGGGTCTCCGCAGCCCGATGAGGGCCCCCAGATGCGGGGCCATGAAGGGGTGGGAGCGGTTGTCGCAGGCACTGAAGGGACTGACCTGAGGCAAACCAGGGAGCTGGCGGTGTAGTGAATCCACGGGAGGCCGTGGGCAGGACAGCAGAGTGGGGTTTGTGGGCCCTAGGAAAGCAGGCCGGTGACAATGAGCTGTGGGGATGCAGAGTCTCCCTCCTTGGCAGCTCACCCGGGGCTGCGGGCCCATTGGTCAGGGCCTCTGGGTGCTGGCAGGTGGGTCCCTGGGGGCCTGCGTGGACCCAGCCCAGGGGGTGCGGTGGGCCCCATCTACATCCTGTCGCTCAGGCCTGGGTGCCTCGGTGGGTCCCTGGGGCCTGCATGGACCCAGTCCCGGGGGCACGGTGGGCCCCATCTGCATCCCGTCGCTCAGGCCTGGGTGCCTAGGGGGCTCCCTGGGGGCCTGCATGGACCCAGCCCTGGGGGTGTGGTGGGCCCCATCTGCATCCCGTCACTCAGGCCTGGGTGCCTACGTGGGTCCCTGAGGGCCTGCGTGGACCCAACCCGGGGTCAAGATGAGCCCCGTCTACCTCCCGTCACTCAGGCCTGGGTGCCCGTCTCCCATGTAGCAGTGGGCACCATTCCTGGCCACGAGGAAGGCGGGCTGTGGCCACTGGGTGAGGTTGGAAGCTGGCGAGCTTCCTCCCTAAACGCCGGAGGAGGACTTCGACTCCCTCCAACGTGGCCTCCGTCAGTTCTCTCTCATGGACGAGGTGCTCCCCTGCTCATCTCTTAACTCAGGCCAAAGGCCTGCCCGGCCAGACACCCCGGGACGGGAACTGAAACTGCCCCTGAGGCGGTAGGGAGACCCTGCGTGGCTGCCCCCAGACACCAAGCTGCCCCCCTGCCCCCTGCACACACCCCCATCTCCAGCCTGCGTGTTCCTTACACGACCTGGAAGTATCTTCAGGGCTCTGGAGTCCGTCTTTGAGACACTAGTCAGCTGCCTCCCTGGTGCTGGTCTCACGGAAATAAACCCCTTCCTTGGTTCAGCTCAACCCGTCTCTCTGCCTCTGGATTTGGTCAGCGGCCAGTGGCAGAAGCTGGTCCGGGGGGACCCGGGAGGCTGCTGTTCTTGCACCCTTGGGCCCCAGGTACAAGGCCATGCAATTGAGTCAAACCAACAAAGGTTTGTCTAGATCGTTTATTCATAATATGCAGAAAGGAGGATGTTAAAAAGCTAACTTTAAATGACCAAATGTCAGCCCAAGTTTAATTTCCAAGGAAGGGTCTTGATTACTGATAACTTGATTAACTCCCAAGAGGCGGGGCATTTTAAACCAGTTGGAAGCTAACCACCTGCTGTAGCTCGAAGGCCCAGAGCCCCTGACTCTGAAAGCTCTGAATGCCCTTCAGCCTGCCCAAAGTGAGAGACTTGCCTCCTTGGGATTCATCTTGTCCTGGGGGATATAATTTGTTTTGACAAAATTTTAACATTCCTTCTAACATAAAGTCTTTTCTGACTTAAAACTGTTAAGAACGTAAGACAAGACTTGCAGGGAACCTTAGGGCCCAGAATGTCCTAGTCAGTAAGACGGGGGTGCAGGCTGGCTCAGTTGGTAAAACCTGTGACTCCTGATCTCCGGGATGTGAGTTCGAGTCCCAAGTTGGGTGTAGCGAATACCTAAAAATAAAATCTTAAAGAAAGAAAGAAAAAAAAAGTAGGAGGGTACGTCATTAAAATTACGTACTGTTGGGATTTCTGGGTGGCGCAGCGGTTTAGCGCCTGCCTTTGGCCCAGGGCGCGATCCTGGAGACCTGGGATCGAATCCCACATCGGGCTCCCGGTGCATGGAGCCTGCCTCCCTCTGCCTATGTCTCTGCCCCTCTCTCTCTCTCTGTGTGACTATCATAAATAAATTTTTAAAAAATTTTTTTTAAAAATTACATACTGTTGACTCTCAGGAAGGCTCAAGCAGGTTTAACTCCCTCCATCTAACATAAGGAACTACTAAAGACAGCATAGCACAGATAGAGGAATCTAGAATATATAACCCCACAATGAAATAGTAGTGGGTTTAGTATTACGGGGAAGTAGGGAATGGCCATTTTGTCTAGGACCCTGAGGTCCTGGACAAATCTAATCTTCACCCATTGAGTTTCTTGACCAGGACGACAGGTACAAGTCGTTCAAGGACCAGTAGAAGTTATAATGATTCGTTTCAGTAGGTTTCGACTCTTGGTTTTAGTCCCTTGCTTACTGTTTTTAGAAGTTATTGTGCAAGCTTGGATAAGATTTGAATGTGTCAACGTGAATCTCAATAAATTCGGGCCTCAAAATTCTATCAGCTTAGGCGGAGCTTTTAATCCATAAGGAGTCTGGAGCTTCATGAAGACCTTCAATTTGGTTTTGATTTAGACATGGGGATAAGGAAGGAGTTTCCAAAATACCTTTGGCTTGAGTCTGAACAGGGGAGCCCTTGGGGATATCAAGGAAGAGGTCTTCAGAGGAACACTTGATCCTGCAGACCCTTTTGCACGATAGATGCTTCCAATTAAGTTAGCAGGTTGGTGTTGCAAAGGATAAAGGAATGGTCCTTGGTTAAAGGCCAAACGGTGCAAGTTACAGGCTGGGACATAAAGAGGGCCCCAGGATTATCTGAACTACCCACCTCTGGAGCAGTTTACCGACCCTGAGGGAGAGGAGAAAGAACAATGCCAGGGCTCAGGGTTGGTCTAGCAGCGCCCACCACCGAAAAATCATTCGCAGAGCTGTCGTTTAACATTTAAAGAAATTTCATTTTAAAAGATAGATAGATAAATAAATACATAAATAAATAAATAAATTTCAACTTAGGATTTCAAGAGTGAACAGCTGACCACGTGGCTGCCCCTCAGAGCACCTTTACTGTTCGCTCACTGAATTTTTTTCCCTTCAGTTTTTGCACCAGCACAATTGTTTTCCAATGCGTTTTCTGCTAACAACGTCTATAGGCATCTTTATCTTGAGTTTCTCTCCCATCTTTATCTCGAGTTTTAGTAGTTTTATCTACTAAGGACATTAGTTTGTTCTAATTCTTACATCTCTAGGGCTTTATCAAAAATGTCTCTGAGGTATTAAAGATCCAACAGTGGGATTATCCCCAATTTCGGTCTTTGTTTGCAGGCTAACGCCCCCTCTTTCTGACTTAGGCTTATTTGTAAAAAGTGAGGAAAGAGCAAGAATCACGTACACTTCACTGTCTACTCGTAAAAGCTCCGTGAAGTTACTGGGAAGTCTATTCCTGAAGTCTCCAGTGACTTCTTTTGGAAGCCTCTTCATGTTAGCCAAAAAATGCAGGAAATTGGACTTTGCTCACTTTTTAAAGTGCTTATCAAATGAATAATTGTGTTCTTATCAAAAGTTCCCTACTGTAATTCTGCTGGATACCTGCTTCTTATATTTACTCCATGTAAGCCTCTAACCCACACATTTTCTAATTGGCAACATTTCACCAAGAATAATTTGGAATGACAGCAAGGCCACTTCCCAATTCCTGACTCTCTGAAACAGTATGAGAGAATAAATGTTTGCAGTTAACACATGTTAGTTGGAGGTGATTATTATTATCATCATTACAGACAAAAAAAAAATCAATGAGCCATGTTTCTCATCTCAAAAGGTGGGAAGGTGAGGAAAAATCAGCAATTAATAGCCATGCAATACATGATAAAATCTTACAGCACGTGCTGAATTCTTAGGATATTAGAGTCACGTACAACCCGCTAGGTGATCACGAAAGGGGAAGTGATTAATTTTATCGGGAGGAGGTTGGGCCTTGAAGATTCTGTGAAGTTTCCCAAGACAGGAAAGAACATGAGAAGCAACATGTACAGAAAACATAATGGATCCTGGGAGCATTCATTCATTCATCCACCAATAAATATTTATTTAGCACCTTAGTGTGTCAGGCACCGTACCAGTGATGAAAGAAAAAAATCCCACCATCATTCTCTCTTCATGGAGCTTATTACCTAATGGGAGAGATGATGGACAAGAAACAAATAAATGCTTAAGTCTAAGCAGCAGTAAGTACTACAAAGGGAGAAAGCAGGGTAACGAGGAAGAGGAGGACAAGAGAGATCTACCTCCTCACATAGGATGGTTAGGGAAGGCTCCTAGGAAGAGTCAATATTTGAGCTCAGATCTAATGGATAAGAAGAAACAGATACGCAAATATGGCAAGAAGAGGGGTCCAGGCCATGGCACAGGACCACACAGACACAGACCCTGAGAAAAGGACAGTGTGTCTGGGTTGGAGGGCATGCGATGAGAATGTGGAGCTATTATTGGGGAAAGGGTTTTATCTGGTTGGCAATATTTCAGTAGATTTTTCAAAAGGATAAGTTACCTGAGCCAGGTAAATGATTGCCCATCCATGTTGTCTAATATTTATCCCACTATTTGTTGTCGTTGCACTACCTGCCCGTCTCCGATCTTGTGATAAAGACCCAGAGAAGCATCAGAGCTCTTGCAGGTACATTCAGAGCGTGGAACAGGTAAGGACAGAAGGTAACAGATGAGGGAGTCACCACATGAGACCATGCAGACGCAGGCAATGTGAATGATCTACCCATCGTAACAAAAATGGAAAATACACGGCTTGGGCACTGGGGCCGGGCAGCTGGCAGGCAGAAAGCTGAGACTGCAGAAGGGAAAACTAGAGACTCTTGCTGTGTTCCCACCAAACAATAGGCAGACCCAGGGCAGTGGGGACAGTGATGAGGGAAAAGCAGGGATGACGTGCATCGGCCGCTCTTCGCTGCTTCGTAGTAGAGTAAGAACCATGGAAACAGTTGGGTGAGACAAGAAGAACCGGTTTATGAGCAGGGCAATGCAGCTTTGTTGCGGGAGTTGTGTCTGCATCCTGCAGCCCACGGCTTCTGCACCCCGAAGAGCAGGAAACTATCGTGCAGAACTTTCTCAAAAGTCTCCATTAAATAATACTGGCCAGGCGACGGGAGTAGCTCAACAGAAAAGGTAAGACCAAGGGCATTGTTTTCCCACTTAAACTCCTTCCAGGAAGCTTCAAGGTGCCCATTAAATTGAGGGCTGGAGGAACAAGCAGAGACTAAGCAAGATGCTGTTGACTTAAGAACTACAAGAGTAGACTTTGGGCTGCGGCTACTTTCATGTGAATGAATCAGAAGCAAGTAGGACAGAAGCCTACCTCGTTTCTGATGAGATTTTGTCACTTAGGTTGTGACACCCCTCAGATTGATCCCTAACCTGGATTTTGGTCTGAGACTAATAGGCACACACACATCAAGAGGGTATGAAAAGGTTTATTATTCACATCTTTCCGGGAAGATCAGGGCGGTCCCCACGCGGGTCCAAAAATGAATTGACTGGCTTGGCTTTTATTGGTCTTAGGGTGTGAGGCTGGGGAAAGGGTTTCTGCTCTCAGGCCAGGCTTGTGTGGTTTGAACCTCCCGCTGGGCCAAAGGAGGAGGCATCCGGCCTTTCTAATCAGCTTGGCCAGATGTGGAGCACAGTGGCAGAGGGGGGATGGCGAAGCATGGAAGCTGTCAGCGGTCAAACATGAAGCACAGAGTCAACCTCTCCATCACAGCCAAATAAGCCATAAATCCTGGTCGATAAAAGCCTGTGTTTGTTCAATCCCTGAGGAAATCTAAGTCTACAAATATGCACTAGCAGGCAGGAGCCTGCAAAAGCTGTGATAAACCCAAGTTTCAGATGTGGCTGAGTTTGATGACCTCCTATGGGTCAAACCAGGGACCACAGAGGACAATGGTCAGGTTTCTCCAAAATAACAGATTCAAAGTTTAACCAAGGACCTTCTTTCCTGCTGGGGCAAAGGATCTTTGTAAGTCCTGCTCCGATTTTCATCATGGCATGCGGCACTGACAGCTATCCATCATCCCTGTCCTTTCCTTTAGGAGTTCTGGGTGCCCAGGTGGCTCAGTGGGTTAAGCATCTGCCCTCGGCTCAGGTCGTGATCTCAGGGTCCTGGGATCGAGCCCTACATTGGGCTCCCTGGGCTCCTGGCTCAGCAAAGAGTCTGCTTCTCCCTCTGCCCCTCCCCCAGGGTGTGCTCTCTTTCTTTCTCTTTCTCTCAGATAAATAAAATCTTTACTAGTCTTTCTCCTCCTTTTCCTTTTAGAAATAAAACCCCTCCCCTGGAGTTTTAGTGGAACACACGTCCATCTAGCTCAAGAGAACATGTTCCCGCCCTCCTTGAAGCTAGGTATTAGCTATGTGGTAAGTGCTCACAAATAACTGGGAGCACAAGTGATGAGGGGAAGTTTCCTTAGAAGGAAATCGCTTGCTCCCAATTTCCTCTTTCCCAGGCTGCAAAGTGGATGTGATTCTTTGAGCCAATTTTGACCATGGAAGGAACATCATCCTTGATAATAAAAGAGCAACAAGGGTCCCTCCAGCACCGTATGAAACAGAGCTCCCCGACTGCCCTGGGCTTCTCTGCTCCCTACGGGGGCTCTGTGAGGAAGGATGCATTCTTACATATTTTGGGGCCTCTCTTAAAGCAGCTTCGACTGTTTCCTCACTTATACAAAAAAGTGGATTAAAGTATTAAGAAGTTAAGCTTCTTTACCTTAGTATGATCTTAAAAACAGCCTCTCCTTGCCCCTCTGGATTTTAACTTTAGCAACAAGTACAAAGAGCCTCACATTTAATGGGCTATAAGCAAGGAAGACCTTGAAGCTCCATGTGACCTCATGATTTCAGTGTGTTTCTCCTCTTTTCCAAAAATCAACCTACAGAATACAGTCCTCTGTACACTTTGGCTCTAAACAGAGGCCTTAAGTAACAGAAATGTAGGAGTGTCAAGCTGATAAATGAAAACTCAGATCAAAATATATTCGTTTACTGGGACGCCTGGCAGGCTCAGCGGTTGAGCATCTGCCTTCCACTCAGGGTGTGATCCCAGGGTCCTGGGATCAAGTCTTGCACTGGGCTCCTGGCATGGAGCCTGCTTCTTCCTATGCCTACATCTCTACCTCTCTCTGTGTGTCTCTCATGAATAAATAAAATCTTTAAAAAAGACCAAAAAAAAGTATATCTATGTATCTATCTATCTATCTATCTATATATATATCCATTTCCCTTTTCCCCAACATATCATATGTATCTCTGTACTATTTTTATCTCTTCTCTGTAATTAATTAATCAGAGGTTATTGGATTAAGATAAAATGGCTAGAGTCGACTTCCTCTCCCACTATGTGACGCAAAGACGATGATGTTCTCGGGTTCCCATTCTCCAGTGACTGTGGCTTCCGAATGGCTCACGGTGTTGCTAAGACAACAGGGATGCTGAAACAGAAAGCTGGTGCTGAAGTCAAGGCACTGGAGCTGCCTGAAAGGATGTCATCGACAGTGTATTCAAGGCCTTGTTCACAGTGAGACTTGTAACACTGAATTAGGAAAAAAAAAAAAAAGGATTGTACTCATCCAACATCCTTCCATAGGTGACTATGGCTCTCTCAATGGCTTGTCCTCTGAAATTTAGAAAGCAGTGGTATGTGAACCAAAAGTCAGGGGGTGATCATCCCACTAATACATCTCCTTTTTAGGACCCTGAGCAAGTACTGTCCTTAAGTTCCAATTTGCCTTATTTGCCTTTATTCTAACAGAAGCGTGTTTGAAGGACCATAGAAGAAAACAAAAAGAAGTTATACTGTCAGCTGCTCCTTCACTAAAAATGTACGTCTCATCTAAACAAAGGTTTGATTCTATCTGCTGAATACCTGGGTAGGTGTGATTTTTGAGTTTATCAACAGATGCAAGGGAGCATGGTCTCCTCAAGAAACAGGAAGCTCGGTGGCGGCAGTGATGTGCACTGGGCTGTATCCCCAGGTTTGTCTGAGCAAACCCAGCCACTGCAGCCATGTTCTTGTTTCCACACTGACAGCATCAAGGCAAGAACAAAGAAAATAAAAACAAACTACTTGAACTGATTTTGAATATTTTCTTCTGAACTAGAATAAAAAAGGAACACAAATGGCATTTAACTAAGCTGCAAGGCATCCTTCGCATCGTGTACCTCCTACTGCACAGAGATCAAATCCCTCAAACAGCACGGACACGGGAGCAAAGGAGCAGAGTGCTCCCAGAGCGAGGACACACCTTGTTCAGAATCAGCTCCCTCTCTTAAGAAATAATCTGGTGAAAAGTAATGGGGAGGAAATGGCAAGTGTTGGAGGATGTGTTTTCCCCAATCTTCAAGGATCCCTTGACAAAGAGAGAAATGACTAAAGGTTAACAGGGCAGTTTGCATTTTTCAAGCAGGAGGTAAAAAGTGTTCTTTAATAATAGAGAGTAAGGATCCCATTGTGAGGTGAAGACCTGTGCAGGGGTCCTTAGCTCTAAGTGCAAGTTTAATCTAGCAGATTCAAATGAAACCCACCAGACCCCTTTTTCTAAATCTCTGGTGTTCTAAGTACAAAAAAAAAAGCAAATAGGAAAAAAAAAAAAAAAAACACGGACCACTCTATTTTAATATTTTTAAGTAGCATAAATCATAATGGTTCGTATACTACACTGTACAATTATATACTGTTACTTTCCAAAGAAAATTAATGTCTTATAGGATTTTCTGAAATGGTTACTCCATTGGGTTAAGAGCTTGACCCTTTAGCCATCGCTACAACACATGGCACACAATCTAGGAGGATCCAAGCCTTCCAGTTGTGCCTGTTTCTGCTGCCGTCGAGGCAGGAACCTCTCCGAGACCTCTCACGGCCCCTTCCATCTCCTGCGCCAGGAAACAGGCTCTCAGGTAGATGTGTGCCGATGAGCGCAGCTTCTGTGCTTTGCTTTCCACAAAACCACTCCCCTCTAAGAGAACTTGCGCTTCTTCATGGCTTCTGCTTTGACTGCCAGGCTCTTGGCGCAGATGGTCAGGACCACAATGAGAACGCCCACCACAAATGTCACCAGGGGCCAGAGGAAGCAATGCAGGAGGACAATCTCATCATGCGTGCGGTGCAGGAGCACATCGTCTGGTCTGCAAGACAGTAGAGAACAGGAGAGAAAGAGTGGTCAGCTGCCTTGGCATCGCATAACTCTGCAACCTGCAGCCCGACTTGCTTTCTAGCCCAAAGGGAATAATCATCATGGAGAGTGAAGACTTGCTCTGGCTATACATACTGTATTTTGAGGTTCAAATCCATTACAGAAAGTTCTGAGGTCTTGAATCAAGTAATGGTACAAATTGCATACTATTGATAACATAATTTACACGTTGTGAAATGTCAAAAGCGTAGCAATCATTTACGTTCTTATTTTCTTCCATTCCAAGCTGTTTAACATATTCCATTTTCTCACTCACCCTTTTATGTCTGCTGGTCAAAGTGGCATGTGGGTTGACATTCTCAAACCCAAACTAGACCTCGGCACTTAGGCGGGACGCAAATGATCTCAATTCACAAAAACAGTCAGCTAAAGTCACTGTGTGAATTTAATCAGAAAGGTCTATGGCGTAGCCTTCAAGTTGACTCAGCTCCATATGTGAAGGTTTTTATTAATGAACAGACAAGAGAATGGTTAGATTTCATTAACGAACAGACAAATGAATGGTTAGATTTCATGCATTTTTCCATGCTTCTTGTTGGTGGAAGAGGATAGAGATTAGCCCTCATGTTAAACCACTGACTGCTTTCTTGATAAATTTTGCAAAGTCTTAGCAATATATTTCTATCTTATCAATGCAGGGCTCTATTTTCAACTACAGCACTGGTCTCATTCTCAGGAAGTGAAGATGAGACGCGTTCCACAAGCCACGATCTCTCATCTCGGGCCATTAGGGAGAGAGCCTGGGAATCCAGCTTTCATACAAGAGGTTTACATTTTGCAAGATATTTCCACTTCACCCGCAGGAGGGTTTGTTCTGTTATACTAGAGCAGCAGCGCTTCCTCCAGGCAAGGAAGAAGATGATGTAGAATAATTAGTCTGATTGCCCTTGAGACCATCAGAGGCTGTAGAGTACAAGGGCCGGGCACTTAACAAAGAAATGCATTCTTGAGGAGCTCTCGCTAATCATCACTCTGATAATTCAAGACCCGTTCTTCCAGAAGACTGACAAAGAAGGTTGGGTATTTCTCTTCTACCTGTAATGTAGTCATCATGCGGCACTAACAAAAACAGTTTTGAAGATTAGCTTTGAAATGACAAAATCCTTGCCTTTTTTTTTTGTGCAACACTTTAGATTTAGCACATAGAGATTTTTATTGATCTTTTATTTCATCTTATTTCAGTTAAAATTCGTACTAAATTTTTAAGCAAAAAGTATTCAAGCTTGTAGACGTTACTCTTTTTCCTGAATTCCTGTAGCAACACATGGTCTTCAAGACTTGTGCTATTGTTCATTTGTGATATATATTAACGCACATATTGTTTTCTCCTGTAAGGCCCTTGACTTTGTCATTATCCTACACACAGATGTTGCTACACATGGATGTTGCTAAATAACCACTTGCTCTTGATGGCTGGAAATTTCTGCAGCGTGTTACCCCTGCAAAATTTCAAGGAACTTCAAGCCTTGAGTGTAAGAAAGTAGAGGCCTAGGTCCAAATATAGTCAGGACACAATACAGATGAAGTCATTTTCTTCAGTCTTTGAAATCCCAACCCCCAGCACTGCCTCAATTCTTTTCCCAGCTGTCAGCTGTCTCTACCCAAATGTGCAAAGGAAAGTAAAAGCTGTCTTGGTTTCAGATCGCACATTTAGGTCTTTAATCCATTTGGAGTTTATTTTTGTGTATGGTGTAAGAAACTGGTCTGGTTTCATTCTTTTGCATATAGCTGTCCATGTTTCCCATTTATTGAAGAGACTGTCTTTTTCTCATTGTATGTTCCTGCCTCCTTTGTCAGACTAATTGACCATATGACTGCGGGCTTATCCCTAGGCTCTCTATTCTCTTCCATTGACCTACATGTCTATTTTTATGCCAGTACCATGCTATTTTGATTGAAATAGCTTTGGAATATAGTACATCTTGAAATCCGGAATTGTGATACTTCTAGCTTTATTCTGGATTTCTCAGGATTGCTACAACTACATCAAAATAAAAAGCTTTTGCAAAGTGAAGGAAGCCATCAACAAAACAACAACAAAAAAGTGCAAAATACTGAATGGGAGAATCTATTTGCAAATTATATTCAATAGAAGATTAACATCAAAAATATATAAAGAACTTATAGGGCCACCTGGGTGACTCAGCAGTTGAGCATCTGCCTTCAGCCCAGGGCATGATCCTGGAGTTCTGGGATCGAGTCCTGCATTGGATTTCCTGCATGGAGCCTGCTTCTCCTCCCTCTGCCTGTGTCTCTGCCTCTCCCTGAGTCTCTCATGAATAAATAAATAAAATCTTAAAAAAAAAAATACCTTCTGGGATCCCTGGGTGGCGCAGCGGTTTGGCGCCTGCCTTTGGCCCAGGGCACGATCCTGGAGATCCGGGATCGAATCCCACATCGGGCTCCCGGTGCATGGAGCCTGCTTCTCCCTCTGCCTGTGTCTCTGCCTCTCTCTCTCCCTCTCTCTCTCTCTGTGATTAAAAAAAAAAAACCTTCTACAACTCAACACAAATAAATAAATAAGTAAATAACCTGACTAAACATCAGCATAAGTAAATAACCTGATTAAACATCACCTGAACAGACATTTTTCCAAAATAAGAAATATGCATGGCCAACAGACACCTGAAAAGATGCTCAACATTGCTCATCATCAGGGAAATGCAAATCAAAATCACGATGACACACCACTTTACACCTGTCACAATGGCTAAAATCAAAAAGACAACAATAACAAGTGTTGGCAAGGGCGCGGAGGAGAAGGATCCCTCCCACACTGCCGGTGGGAATGTAGACTGGTGCAGTCGCTGGAAAACGGTTATGGAGGTTCCTCAAAGAATTAAGAATAGGAATACCAGGAATATCATATGATCCAATATGTGCATTTGCCCAACGAAAAAGAAAACACTGATTCAGAAAGATATGTAGACACTCTATTTACTGCAGCACTGTTTTCAGGAGCTAGGATATGGAAGCTGCCTACGTGCCCATCCACAGACAACTGGATACGGAAGCTGCAGTACCCCATATATACAACGTTATATGGCCATAGAAAAGAATGAGATCTCACCACCTGCAACGACATGGATGGACCCAGAGGGTGTAATGCCAAGTGAAATAAGTGAGACAAATACTATCTGATTTCACTTACGTGTGGCATTTATACAACAAAACAAAAGCATGAACAGAAAGCAGAATCAGGCCTATAAAAACAGAACATAAGACTTTGTTGCTTGCCAGAGAGGAGGCGAGGGGAGATGAGCGAAATGGGTGATGGGGGGGTGAGTGACACAGGCTTCCAGTTAGGGGGTGCACAGGCATGGGGAACGCGGGCACGGCCTGGGGATCGCAGTCAGCGGCACTGCACGGAGGCTGTGTGGGGCAGACGAGAGCTACACTCGGGGTGAGCACAGCATCACGCGGAGAGTTTGAATCACTATGCCGTGCATGTCAACTCATGTAACAGTGTGTGCCAAGTGTACTCAGAAAAAAAATAAAACAAACTGTAGCATAATTGATTTTTTTTTTAAGCAGTCTTGGGAAAGTCTTCCTCCGTCCCTTCCTTTCCCCTCTGCCCTCCTCCCCTTCTTTCTGAGACTGTTCTGCTTCCCCGGAATCTATTGGACGAAGATACACTGGGCTCTTCCTCGAAAGGGCGAGGGTGCACGATAATGTGAATGTACGTAAAGCCCAGAACCGTACACTTCCAAATGGTTAAAATGGTAAAAAAAAAAAAAAAAAAAAAAAAAAAGAGTGGGGAGTGAAGAGGACCTGCATTTTGAACACTATTTTAATTAATTTGCATGTAATTTCCATAAGTGTCTTGCAGTTAATTTCCCAGTACAATGCTTCAGTGGGTGTCCTCTTTTGCGTTCCTTCCCCAGTCACTAGTGTTGGCACTGAATCCTTTCCCACGATGTCGTACAAGTGAGTCAGGAAAACAGCCATAGAGGATGGGGTTGGACCGCTCTTACGCATTCTCTGAAACACGTCGTTAAAAAGGAATTCAAGTATAAAGGAGAGTGAAAATAACTGAAAAACCTGGACCCAGGTATGTGTTTTATTTAGAAACTTCTTGACATTCCACCTGCCGTAAGAGCCCTTAAGGCAAAATTTTCATATTTCGAACAATGAAACCTCATTCACCTGAGATAGCTTTGTTGACTTTGCAATAGCTTCGGAAGCATTCTTTGAGGGGGAGATACTATATAAAAACCTTCACATCTCTTTCAAAATAATTAGTGCCTGTTTCCAATTCACGCAGCTTTCAGATGCCCCCTGTATCCTGCAATGGAAAGGAGGGGCGGCGGAGGAGGCTCCCTGGGCTCAAGGATGGTTTGGAGCTGAACGCAACCGAGAGGAAACAGGTAATAGGAAAAGCTCTTTGGGACCGGCCCGGCTCCGACAGGTAAGCGTCCGGCTCTTGCTCTCTGCTCACTCATCATCGCAGGTCCTGGGATCGAGCCCCAATTGGGGCTCTGTATCAGTGGGGAGTCAGTCCGCTTGCCTCCCTCCTTCTCTGTGCCCTTGCCCCGCTCAATCTCTCTCTCTCTCTAGAATAAATCAAGAAAGAAAGAAAGAAAGAAAGAAAGAAAGAAAGAAAGAAAGAAAGAAAGAAAGAAGAAAAAAGGAAAGAAAAAAACAAAGAAAGAAGAGAAAGAAAGAGAAAGGAAGAAAGAAGGAAAGAAGAAAGAAAGAAAGAAGAAAGAAGAAAGAAAGAAAGAAAGAAAGAAAGAAAGAAAGAAAGAAGAAAGAAAGAAAGAAAGAAAGAAAGAAGAAAGAAAGAAAGAAAGAAAGAAAGAAAGAAAGAAAGAAGAAAGAAAGAAAGAAAAAGAAAGAAAGAGCTCTCTGCCCTCCTCCTATTTCCCTAAAAGCAGGACTAAACTTTTGAAAGGGGTCCCTCTTTGTCTCTCTTCCAGGAAGAACAAGTTAATCACTGGAGACCATTCTAGACCTTTATGGGCCCAGAGACGGCACCACAGTATAAACTATCTAACAAACTGTCCTATCTAGCCCCGCCCCTTCCGCTGGGCTCCCCCATACATTCACCTTCCTACAGCTTGCTGCCCTACAAACGCAAAGTCCTCTTCCTTTGCCTTGTCGCTCCTCTAGAAACAGATTGCTTTCTCTTAAAGATGCCAGCAAAGCCCGAGCTCTAACAGCCTCTTGGAGCGGCCTCCTGAGCGTTCCCACGGGCATGAAGTGCCAAGTGCCAAGTGCCAAGTGCCAGGTGTGCCGGTTAAGGAACTTTTCCTGTTAATCTGGTTTCTGTCATCCTAATTTACAGAGCCCCGCCTGGGAATCTAAGAAGGGTAGAGGGAGTTTTTTCCTTCCCTGTAGGGAAAACAGATTGCTCTGCACTCCGCACAGTAATGCTGAAGTTCATTCAGTTAATAGGATTGACTGAGATTATCTCTAAATTGATCCTTGTGACACAGTTAAAGTCTGGTTCATTGGGGCCCCTGGGCGGCTCAGCTCGTTAAGCGTCTGCCTTGGGCCCAGATCATGACCCCCGGGGCCCTGCTCAGTGGGGAGCCTGCTTCTCCCTCTCCCTCTGTGCCTCCCCCTGCTTGTGCACGCGTTCTCTCTGTCAAATAAATAAAATCCTTAAAAATACACAAAGTCTGGTTCATTCAAATCGGAACTTCAGTGTCTTAATTTAAAGCACTCTCCTACCCCAGTTTCCTCCAATTTTATCAGGCAGCTCTGGGTTTAGAATTCAGTTTTCCATAATTCTATAATGGTAGGACTGAAGGAGATCTTTAAGAAAAATTACTATTTAAAAAAAAATTACTATTTTCAGGGGGCTGGGTGTCTCAGTTGGTTCTGCTTGATTTTCTTGATTTTCTGCTCAGGTCTTGATCTCAGGGTCCTGGGACTGAGCCCTGCATCGGGCTCCACGTTAAGCATGGAGCCTGCTTAAGATTCTCTCTCCCTCTCCCCTCTCACACCCCCCCTACAAAATTACTATTTTCAGTACTTGGCAAACTGGATAAATGGCCTGATGAGATCTGAATATGATGTGGTGTAATCAGGATAGTGATGAGAATGTAAGCAAGATTCAAAAAAGAGGGTGATTACTCTGTATCTGAGGACTTCAAAAAAGTAAGCAAGGGATTTATTTGGGGATGTGTAGAAATACTAATGGAAGACACTTTTAAATCCTGAGGGGGGGTGGTACAAGTATCATAAAACAAGGGAAAGCGCTTCAAGTACCCTTAGAAATACTTTCCTAAGGGCTGGCCCTACCCTGAGTAGAGCCTTGGAAGTATACTGTAGGTATATTATTAAATAGTTAGCATTGATTACGTCCTTACTACCCTCTAGGTGCTCTAGTAGGGTGTTTGCTCTCGTTTGATGCTTAAAATAACCCTGTGATGGAAAAATGTCATTTTGCAAGCAAAGAAACTGAGGCAAGAAAAGATTCGTTTGCTCAAGATCACACAACATAAAATAATAACACGGTGACTCAAAACCCTGTCTGTATGACTTTTAAACCTGTACTATTTACCCATCAGCTGGCTTTTCTCAAATGTGAACCGCTTCTGGTGGTTTGCTGAAATGCAACTTCCTAAATTTCAGGTCCTGGTTGACTGCCTCAGAATATGAGCTGTGGGATCCAGACATCTGCATTTTTGAGAAGCTCCTGATTCTAATACATAATCAAGTCTAGGAAGCACTGTGCAAAGCTCTAATAGTTGAAAAAAATTTGGAGTGAAACAAAGTGACTTAGCTGGCTATTTCTGAAACTGCCTCATTAAGTCTCACGTCCAGGTTACTTTCTTGGCCTCCACGTACTTTGGGTCAGAATGTACAGTAATGAAGGGTGTCCTGGGGTAAGATAGGAGGAGAGAAGGGGTGGCTGTGGGGAGTGATGGAGGTAGGGTAGGGGGTAGAAATGTTGCTCTGAGGCTAGATTTGGTCAGAGGGGGCCTTTAGTCTAATTGGCTAAAAGGCACCCCACACACAGGTCAGCAGTAGACCTCATTGTACCAGATTAAAAAAGATGAAGATTTGGTGTATATTATCCTAAATATAAAGAATACATTCCCTTTAAAAAAAAGAATACATTCCCTTTGACCTTTTCTCACCAAATGAGAGTCCTTCCATCTCTCAATAACTTGTTCCGTTGGTTGACGGGGAGGGAAAATGGTGGACTTCTCTTTTTAATGGGCTGGAAAATTTTCTTAACCGATTGAGCCACCCTGGCACCCCTTCGGCTGGAAAATTTTCTTAAACTGATCTCAACCACTTCATATAAAAATCTGAACTGAATGGTAAGTTACTGGTATCCCACAATGGTAACGGTACCAATGGAGAGATGATCTACTTCCAAATCCTTTCTCCAGGAGATCCTACAGAAAGTAGAACCTTCTTTCTTCTTCTTCTTCTTTTTTTTTTAAAGATTCATTGATTTTAGAGAAAGAGAAAGAAAACAAGTCGGGGAGGAACAGAGGGAAAGGGACAAGCAGACTCCCCACTGCGTGGGGGGCAGGACCTGGGGCTGGATCCCAGGATGCTGAGATCATGACCTGAACCAAAATGAAGAGTTGGCTACTTAACCAAATGAGCCACCCAGACGCCCCCAGGCTGAGGTTTTAAACAGCTTTCCAGGCCGTACCAATAATTACTCACATCTGGGAATTACTGACTTAAAGCTTTTAAATATCAAAGGTATCAGTTTGGTTTTTTATAATAACTGAAGAGCCAATCATTCGAGACTGAAGTCAGTGACAAGCATTCTATGCTACTCGCTGAGAGTCTATTGTCACATTAGATTCCTGACACAGAAGCGACAAAATGATATTTTATAATGAAAACCGAAGACCCAACATGTATGCATTCCCAGGTAATTTTGTCTACTTGGGGCTAGGTTTCAGACAGCCTTGGAAAGTTTTCTCTGAGGTCTCAAATAAATGGATCAACAGGTACTGAGTAGAAATGCCATGAGTTAAGAGGCGACTGTCATAGAGGGTTTTCAGGCAGGAATCGCAGACCACTGACTTCTAAACTAGAAAACCTTGATGTGGGTATCATTAACTTTTTTTTTTTTTTTTTTTTTTTTTTTTTAGCAAGAACTCTGTGCTCTGGGCTTTCTAGAAGGGGACTGAATTATGACTTGAACTGTTGATTGCTGATTTTTAAGAGATTTCAAAATGATTCTTTCCTACCAAGAGACGTTGAAGGTTGGCGATAAAAAACACTGGATTTGGTTTTGGCATAAAGCTGTCCTTATTGAGAGTAATTAGCCAATGTGTGTAGTTGCTGTTTGGAGCAATTTTTAAACCTTGGCAAGAGAAAAGTGTGCTTTGCTTGTCTTTTTATATGACCACAGGAAGGCACTTGAACAGCTAGTCTGAAAGCTCTACCAAGTTATGTTATAAATTACAGTGGGAATACAGAAACCAGAACGTAGAGACCCTTTGCAGTCTTCTTTGTAATGATTTTTTCTATCACGAGCCCATTTTTGCCCACTCGGTTTCAGCAATGACGTTGGGATAAGGGCTTTTAAAAGCTTGAGAAGTACTATGTCGACATCATAGCTTTGCTCCACACATGGTTCCTATCTATGGACGAAAGACTGCGTAGAGATCTATAAATGTTATAAACATCCTTATATTTCCTCAACTATTTTCTCCAATAGGTGAACTCAAGAGTTGTGATATTTAATAATATAAGAGTTAATCCTCAGGCTTGCCTGTTCTTCATGGAGGAAATTAAATCAGGCCGCAGACCTGCGGTTTCTAGGGAGAAAAATTTGCATTTGGCTTTGGCAAGAAATACAGCAAACTGGCAGGTGTGTTATTTTGGAGCAAAGGGTTGAATTAGTTATAAATTTATAGGAGGTCCACCCTGATGGTGAGTCCTAAGTAGCCTTGCAAGTGGAGGGTGGGGTATCAGAACATGAACTTGAGTTAGATAAACCTGGGTTTAAATGTGGGATTTGCAACTTGCTAACTGCATGATTTTAAGAAAAATACTTTATCCAGGCGCCCCTGGGTGTCTCAGTCATTTAAGTGTCTGCCTTCGGCCCAGGGCGTGATCCTGGAGACCCAGGATTGAGTCCCATGTCGGGCTCCCTGAGAGGAGCCTGCTTCTCCCTCTGCCTGCGTCTCTGCCTCTCTCTGACTCTCATGAATAAATACATAAAACCTTAAAAAAAAAAAAAAGTAAATAAAACCTTCAAAAAAGAAAAGAATACTTAATCCAAAGGAAAAAAATAAGAAAAATATTTAATCCCTCCATGTCTTAATTTCTTCATCTGTAAAGCAGGAATAATAATATCTGCCTTACAGGGTAGTCTTGAAGAGTAAATGAGATCATGTATGTGAGCGGTATGGGCAGCTGACTGCCTAATGGCAAGCATTTAATATTCAGCAAGAGGTGGTAATGATTATTACAAAATTGATTTACAAATCAGAAGAGGATTTTTAAAATGTTGGCAGTGACATATTATTTGCAAATATCCTCTACAATCAAAGACTGGCTGAAGTCACAAGAAATTCCTTTGATCAAGTTATAATTTCTTTTTTCTTTTTTTTAGATTCTATTTATTTTTTTTAGATTCTATTTATTTATTTGAGAGACAGGGAGCTCACATGAGGGAGAGAGAGCACAAGTGAGGAGGAGAGGCAGAGGGAGAGGGAGAAGCAGGCTCCCCGCTGAGCAAGGAGCCCAATGTGGGGCTCGATCCCAGGGCCCTAAGACCATGACCTGAGCGAAAGGCAGACGCTGAGCCCACTGAGCCACCAGGTAGGTGTCCCAAGAATGATCATTTCTTTGGGTACAGATGTCTTCGTTCCCCCGGGGCCCTCTGTGCCCTCCCTCGTCAGCCTCCCAGTCCTCTCTAAAGATCGGCCTAGGGTGGCAATGTTAAGAAACAACAGGTTTAATGAGCAAATGATTCCTTTCGATTCTAATAGTGTATGGAGGGGGAAAAATCAGTAATACCAATGTCTAGGAACACAAAGGGACGTTTCCCCCTCAGTTTAGCCCCCAAGCCATCATTTAACAACAGGAAATCACCCTGGTGGCCCATGCGTGTTTTCTGAGAGGTTTACCCGGGGGTCTTGAAGGCAGAGGCCAGGGGAGATCCCTGTGTCCCTGAGCTCCTGGGACAACAGCTTCCCTTAAGGTGCCAGTCACACTGGGTGGTGATCATTTTCTATATATGACATTTTCCCAACCTGACTCAGAGAAGCCTGCAGTCAGGATCGCATTAGGGACAATCCCGGCCTGTGAGGCTCTCTCTGAGGTTCTCCGAAAGAAAGAGGGGGCCGTCGTCAAGACCCACGATCCAAGAAAATGCTTATGACTTTTTATCTTTAAAAAAAGAACCAAAAGCAAACCAATGAATCTTAGTATATGTGCTGCCGAAGTGAGCACGCAAAGCCACAGACCCATCTGAACCTGAGGCACCTGGTATCAAAAAGGTTTTATTAATTATAAATCCATGGCTGTTCTCCCACTGGGAAAAAATGGAAAGAGAATTTTTAAGCTGTCTAAGTATTCTTTGAGATTAGATCTAAGAAACAGCATTAGATTTTTAGATTTATATAAAATCCCTTTGCTCCTCCAGCAGCCTCCGCGAGCTGCTCCGGAGCCACCTGCATGGAGGCCCAGGAGGCTGGAGAGCCCCACTTGGGCTGGCTGAGGTCACCGCAGAAGTGACGGGTTCTGTAAACTAGATGACAGTTTGTGTCTGGCAATTCCTGTGAGCTTTTCTTAAGAACAGTATTGCTGGGACACCTAGGTGGCTCAGGGCATGACCCCGGGGTCCTGGGATCCAGTCCTGAATTGGACTCCCTACATGGAACCTGCTTCTCCCTCTGCCTGTGTCTCTGCCTCTCTCTCTCTGTGTCTCTCGTGAATAAATAAATATAATCTTAAAAAAAAAGTATTGCTGTTCTTCAGCGTAGTTTGGTCTGGGGTGTCTCTGAGCGACCAGAGAGGTCATTGATTTCACATGGGGCTACAAGTGGTTTCTGGCCAAGCTGCTGAAATCTGGGCTTTCAGGAAAAATACACTGCAGAAAAGAAGACATCTATATTCCTATATTTGAGACCAAGATAATTCTCATACCAGCTCTCACCTTGTGGACCTACTTTGCAGTTTGTTTTATTTATTTATTTTTAAAGATTTTATTTACTTATTTGAGAGACAGAGCATGAGCAGGGAGGGGAGGGAAAAGCAGGCGCCCTGCCGAGCAGGGAGTCCGATGTGGGGCTCAACCCCAGGACCCTGAGACCCTGACCTGAGCCGGAGGCAGTCGCCTGGCCATCTGAGCCACCCGGGTGCCCCTGTAGTTTCGATTTTAAAGTGAAAATTCAATACCATTTAATTAATTTATTTATGTATTTATTTTACTAATACCTTTTTAAATCCGTGTGGGAAAGACAGGTTATTCAATAAATTGTGTTGGGACAATACTGATCATTTGGAGGAAAAAGAAACATTTGCTCCCCATCTTATTTGGCCCATAAAAAAAAAAAAAAGAAATTTTAAAAAGAAACAGAAAATCCAGATACATCAAAAACTTAATTGTAAAAAAAAAAAAAACAAAGCATGACTGCATAGAACACTAGAATTTTGAGAAATAACTTTGGAATAAGAAAATAAAAGTCTTTCTGATGGTTTTGTGAGGTTTGTTGTTTTGTTTGTTTTTTGGTATAAGTATGTCCCAAATATTCTACTGGACTTACTTACACTAAGAAATTATTCAGTTTATCAGAAATTAAACTTTAACTGGTGTCTTATAGTTTCATTTGTTAAATCTGGCAAATTTCTGATTACCCTGATTTGTTTTTTTTTTTTTAAAGATTTATTTGTTTATTTTAGAGAGAAAGAGAGAGTGTCTGTGCATGTGTGCTCAAGTAGGGGGACTGGCAGAGGGAGAGGAAGAGGGGACCCCAAGCAGACTCCCCACAGAGGGGGAAGCCCACTGCCGGGCTCCGTCCCACGACCCTGAGATCATGACCTGAGCCGAAATCAAGATTCAATCACTTAACAGGCTGAGCCATCCAGGCACTCCTGATTACCCTAATTTCCGAGTAAGACATAAAATGCAGAAATTATAAGGAAAAATGGGTGATCCAACTAGAGAAATGTAAACATTTCTGTAAGCCAAAAAAAAACCCTCCACAAAGACCCATAGCTAATATTCATATGTAAAGATGCCTGATTTCATTCAGTAATGAAAGAAAAGCAAATTAAAAAATATGATACCATGTTTTACCTATCAAATTAGCAAAAATTAAAAGCTGATAATATTCATTTCTGGGGTGTGTGTGGAAACAAGAACTTTTATGTAAGCTGGTGTAACTTCTTGAATGGTTATTTATTAGTGTCTATTAAAATTTTGGATGTGTGTAACTCTTGACTAGGCAATTAAACATCTGTGAATGTACTCTTCAGATATATTCCCATAAAAAAAAAAAAAAAAGCAAATGGAATAGGCAGTTCTTTTCCCTGCAGGGTTAAAAAAATTTTTAAATAGGGAGCATAATTTAGGATATTTTCTTTCAGAATTTAAGAGTTTCCATTCACTATAGCAGTAATTTGTTCTACTCAAATATTCCACCTCTACCTCTTGTTTTCATTTTTCAGTTATCCTGCCAATTTACGTGGATGGATTACCATGAGAGCTGCTGGGAATATGTTTATTTGAAAACATTCTTCATATGATAAATAACAGAAATCTGTTGCTCTCTAGTCTTTGAGTATAAGCCCCTATTGTGTTCTGACATTTTATTTTTTATTTATTTTTTTTAAAGATATTTATTATTCATGAGAGACAGAGAGAGGCAGAGACACAGGCAGAGGGAGAAGCAGGCTCCTTGTGGAGAACCTGATGCGGGACTCGATCCCAGGACTCTGGGATCACGTGCTGAGCCAAAGGCAGATGCTCAACTACTGAGCTGCCCAGGTGCCACCAGTTCTGACGCTGTATGCAAGTGTTGTCTTTATAATAGGAGTTTTCCAAGAAACCTTTTCACCAGCTAAACAACGGCAACGACCTCAAGGAGAGAGAAGAGCCACCTAAAGAACAGCACAAGGCTGGACTGAGAGTCCCTCAAGGAGGTGTGTAAAAGGGTGGAAGGGAGGGCCCAAAACCATGGACGAGTAAACAACAGTGACATGAAGCCACAAGCACAAGGCCAGCAAGGCAAAATCAGAACAAGAGAAGGCTGTGGAAAAATGCTGCAGATAACGAAAAGAGTGATAAAAGCTGCGTTTAAATGAAGAATCAGAACAAGAAAAAAAAAGACAGGCTCCATTCTTAGGATGAATGACATGGGTGTTAACAGAGAGAACCTAGAACTAATCAAATCTCACTTTTCTCATCTCCTCCATGAAGCAAAAATACTCATATATTTAAAATATTAATTAAAATAAGTTATTTTATAATATATAATAAATTTATTGCTATTAAAATAAATTATGAACCAAACCAGGACAGCTGAAAGCCAGAACAGCAAGGAGACCGTAAGAGATGACATTTCTGGGGTGCCTGGGTGACTCAGTTGGTGTAAGCCTCTGGCTGTTTTGGCTGTGATCATGACCTCAGGGTCAGGAGATGGAGCCCCGTCGGGCTCCCCACTCAGTGAGAAGTCTGCTTGAGAGTCTCTCTCCTTCTCCCTCTGCCCCTCCTCCTGCTCACTCATGCTCGCTTTCTCTATCTCTACCTAAAAATGAATAAATAAATCTTTTTTAAAAAGAGAGAGATGGTGCTTCTAAGAGACTTCCTCTGCTGGCTACAGGAAAACCCTAGGCAAGAGTGTTCCTCCTTCCAAAACAGGAATGACTTTCCACCTTTCCTTTTCTTATTAAAGTGGAAAGAATATGGCTCTGTGAAATTTTCATCGCAACATCACTGCTTTCTCAGGACAATGAAGTCCCCAGACAGAGACTCACAGGTCCAACACAGAGCTCTGGGTCCCCAGAGAGAACACTGGCTCTGGATTTCCATAAGACGGGGTGGGAGTTGTGACTCGCCAATGACTTTGGGCCTGTGACTTATCTCACCAAGCCTCAGCTTCCTCATTTGTAAAATGGGAAAGAAAACCCTTAATAGAAAGATCAAAGGGGAGTTTTTATGTAGAAAGGATTTTCCTATAAAACCATACACAACATGGATGGCCTCTGCGAGACAGTAAGGCACATCCATATTGGTCTCTGGCCCATCCATATTGGTTTCTGACATAGGGCTCCTAAAACCCTTGAAAATCCCTAAGAGTTAAGAGCACTAGGAGCATCCTTAGTTCTCATGAGGAAACTCTAGGAAGGCACCTGGAGGGCCCCTGGATGGGGGTGGTCACCAGAAAGACCAAGCCATGATTGGAAGCTTGGATCTTAGCCCCACCACCCTCCTTCCACCTCCCACTTCTCCAGAGAGAGGCTGGAAACTGAATTAATAATCGGTCACGCCTATGTGAGAAAGCCTCCGTAAACATCCCAGGATCACCGGGTTCAGTGAGCTCGTTTGGTGAACACATGCACACGAGGAGGGGGATGTACCCCAACTCCACAAGGACAGATGCTTCTGAGCTCAGGACCCTCCCACACCTCACCCTGTCTCTTTATCTGGCTGCTCCTTTATCATATCTTTAGGCAAACTAGTTGGTGTGTGTGTTTTTCTGGAGTTCTATGAGCCACTCTAGAAAATTAATCCAACCTGAGGAGAAAGTCATGGGGACCTCCAATCTGTAGCCTGGGGACCTGCTACTTGTACCTGGCCTCTGACGTGGGGGCAGTCTTACAGGACTGAGCCTTTAACCTGTGGGATCTGACACTATCTACCCATAGATGGTGTCTGAATTGAATTCCATTGCAGGACAGCAGGCTGGTATTGTGGAGAATCATTTGATGTAGGGGGAAAACCCCACGCATGCGGGAACAGGAAGGGTCCAAAGTTAAAGTGTTCGATGTGAGGGGTAAAGATGACCCTACAGAGAGACCCAGTTGAGTTTTCTCACTACAGCCTCATTTCAGGTCCATATCCAAGCTTCCTAACCTTGGAAACCAGAATGTATTTGTCAACCCGCAAACATAACAACACAGGACCAGATTTTTTGAAAACTTGTAGCATTTTTCAAAGTTCAGAGTTGAAGGAAAGCTCACAGCCATACACCATAATAGTTACACTTAGACCCATCTATAAACCACTACTGGTGCGTTTTCCCTGCTGTGGTAACACATTTAGTGGCTTAAATCAATGCAAATATTTCTTCCCTTACAGTCCTGGAGGTTGGAAGTCTGATTCACTGGGCTACAGTGAAGGTGCTTGGCAGGGCTTTTCCTTCCGAATGCTCTAGGAGAGAATCTGTTTCCTTGCCTCTTCCAGCTTCTAGAAGTTTCCTACAGTCCTTGGTTCATGGCCCCTTCTTGACATCACTCCAACCTCTCACTTCCTTGGACACATCCATACTCCTCTGACCTCCTCCCTCTTCTAAAGAATCCTGTGGGGGCATCTGGTGACTCAGCGGTTGAGCATCTGCCTTTGTTTATTTACTCATGAGAGAGACACACACATAGAGGCAGAGACACAGGCAAAGGGAAAAGCAGGCATCATGCAGGGAGCCCGATGTGGGACTCAATCCTAGGTCTCCAGGATCAGGCCCTGGGCTAAGGCGGCGCTAAACCACTGAGCATCTGCCTTTGGCTCTGGGCGTGACCCCAGGTCCCAGGATCAAGGCCCACATCGGGCTCCCCGAAGGGAAACTGCTTCTCTCTCTGCCTGTGTCTCTGCCCCTCTCTCTGTGTCTGTCACGAATAAATAAAATCATTTAAAAAAAAAAAAAAAGAATCCTGCGATTACATTCAGGGTGTAATTTTCCATATCAAATTCCTTTACTTAATCACACCTGCAAAAGTCCCTTTTACCACATGTGGTACCATAAGGTGACACAAATCCATGGGGATTAGGATGCACATATATCTGGAAGCTAGTATTTAGACAACCGCACTACTGTCAACTGCTAGCCTATATTACAAATAGTTCTTCACTAATGAATGTGTTCTACTCCTTGCCCTAATTAGTCCTTCAGAATTAAAGCATCAACCGAAGCATCCAAAACAAAGCATTAGATGATGATGTCTATTACCCTAACCTGAATTATAAGAAATCCGAAGAGGTACGAATTTGCGATTATTAAATAAATAAATAAATAAATAAATAAATAAATAAATAAATAAGCAAGCCAACCGAGATCAAAAGCACAGCACAAGAAATATATAGTCAAGAATATTCTAATAGCTCTGCATGGCAACAAAAGGCAACCGTGCTGACTGTGGTGAGCATTTCATGATGCATATAGTTGTCGAATCACTACATGGGACGCCTGAAACTAATATAATGGTATATGCCAACTACACTTCAATTAAAAATAATAAATATATGCTAAAAGATATTTACTTTTTTCATTATTTTCTCAATCTTTGCCCTTTTATTATGACAAAGGCATTTACATACAAGACACACCTGCCTAAAGATATTAACAACACTTCTCTTCATCTATACCATTTTCCTTCCATTGTGCCTTTGCCTACTTAGAGCCCCACCACTTCCCTCACCACGGGCTTGTCCTAACCACGTCATCGTGGAACT
This sequence comes from Vulpes lagopus, assembly GCF_018345385.1. Lineage (NCBI taxonomy): Eukaryota > Metazoa > Chordata > Mammalia > Carnivora > Canidae > Vulpes > Vulpes lagopus. The sequence continues at coordinate 57,302,409 of NC_054828.1, forward strand.
TCCCAATTTTAATACAATATTTCATGGAAATCCTCCCTAAGAAACTGACACCTTATTTTCTATCAGATTTCCTTTCTGTCTTAGTAGTACATCTTTGCTACATCCTTTTCAGTTTTATTCATTAGCAAGTGTCCAAAGATTCTCAGTTCTTCTTTACTTAGATCTTTCAGGAAACAGGGTCTCTAGCAATTCTCCATCTTGATTTTAAAGACAATCCTATGCTATGTTGTAAGTTTGACCTTCCTAAACTTTTTCTCCATCAACTATCTTCAGATCTTTTGTTTAATTCTGAATTTTAAAACCGAGGTAGAATTTCCACATGTAGAAATAGAGATAACAAGCATATAGGTTGAAGAGATCTGTGTGTCATTTTAATACCATTGATTTCTGATCCTTTTACTTCTATTTAATAGAAAGTTTCACAGTTTCTATTCAATCCATTTTACTATTTAAAAACTCATGCTGTTTCATACACTTGTTTTTCTCACATTTGAAGACCAATAATGTATTATTAAATCAGATTTTAGCAAGAAGTGGGAAAATTTAAGTACGGGTAGGTCACTGTGTTCCCAAAGGAAGTCTTTCAGAGCCCATTTTGCATCTCAGCAACACCTATTCCTGGAGGAACATCCTCAGAAAATGGAAATGTTGATTTATGATATTAATGCTCAAAATACTCTTCAGTTTTTCAACTCCTTATTTAGAGGAACTGATTCTTAAACATCACTATTACACATTGTAACCGAGCATGTCTGAGAATACTGTGACACAGAAGGGACTTCCTAAACAAGCCAGGGCTGGAAGAGACTAGAAACAACAGCACTGATTGAACCAAGACATCCCATATTCCCCCTCACTGCTCAAAACAAAGCAACAGGGCCTCTTCTTCACTTTGGGACGCCAATACCCAAAGTAGAGAAGCTCTTCTTACAGAAAGCACACACTGAAAGGATAATCAGTGAGCAAAGTAATTATGTGCTTTTTTTCCTTCAAAATCCTCAAAAACAGGGTAGAGGCTCCCCTTTGAAATTAAATAAGACGATACCCAAGGGCTTAAAAAAAATTGAGCCAGTGTCTTCTATGTCCATCTAATACCATGATCCTGAGATCCTACTGCTCAAACTTACTCCACTGTCTGGGAGGAAGGAAGCCATGGGTTGCACTCAGCATTGCCACTGCACATGGGGAAAGACTTCGGAAAGATCAATCCAACAACCACATTTTCTATCATTTCCCTAAGCTAACTCATGTTCTCTGGCCCTTGCTCCATGCACAGAGGACACTGAAAACTAGCAGAGGATATAATCACAGATCACACACTTGCAACGTGGGTGTGAGAAACCGTTTCCAGGGAGAAATGACAAACACATTGATGCACCCAAAAATGCATATGAGCAGGGATTCCATTGGGTGTTTGTAAGGTTGGCAAGAGCTTCAGAATTTGGTTCTCAAGGAAATAAGGCGGGTAAGGAATCCCCCCTCCCCAAATGTCAACGTTGTCTTCTTACCATCTGAACAATACTGGACACAGTGTGTGCAGTTGAATGTGGCATTTAAAAGGAGGTTGGGAAACATCTCCCCCATGATTTTTGACATAAAATCAAGATGGCAGGGGTTCCTTAACTGGTAAAACATCAGTAGGGACAGAGCAACGAGGGCTCATTCACCCACCCTTGACTCAATGCAAATACCCTCACAAAGAATGGTGGTCTCAGTGGGTCCGCCCAACTCCAGGAAGCCTGGATTTTTCTGCCAATGGTTCTCACACCTAGAAGAGCTATGCTAAACTCAAAGAGCTCAGCAAATGTTAGTGTGATGAGAAGGGAATGAAAATCCAATGCCACAGACTTTCAGTTAAGCAACTGGGGGAAGCAGGGCGGGGGCTGGGTGGGTAGGAAGCAAGATCTTAGACTTCATAGGAATTCTTTCAAAGGCCCACACGTATTTGTTTGACATCATAAATGCCATAGATGTATTTGCATAAAGTCATGTGTATGTGCTTGTATTTTCACAGATTGTGCCAACTATTTCCAGAAAATTTCTAAGAAAGTGATCATGTTTACTATTCTTTTTGTCATCACAAAATGTCTTCTCTCCCTCTGCTTAGTTATTTTAAAATCTCTCTCCAGCCCGTCCAAACCAGCCCTGGGCACATAACTACTGTCACTGGTGGGTTTTGCTCCTTCAGCTCACCTGCCCCCACCTACCCTGGCGGTTTATCCTGCTTGAGGAGATTTCTCTCCCACACGAAGGCCTGTCCCAGACCCAGCACCTGAGCAGAGGCCCCCGGCATCTGGTGAAGCCAAAGCCAAGTAGCCTGAGCAGGGGCAGAGACATTGCATCTTCCCCAAACCTCGGAAAAGGATCCTGTATCCCTTTTCCTGCCTCGGAAAAGGATCCTGTATCCCATTCCACAACTTACTCCCAGGAAATCATCTGTAATGTCTGATTCTGTGAAGTCCAATTCCCTGTAACTAGATCCTCAATGAAGAAAAATTCGCCAGTCCCCGCAGCTGATTCCCTTTCTACCTCTGGCATTGCACGGCTCTGTAATTTTGGCAGCTCTGAAGGAGGATCCAGAAAATGTATCCTGGGTGACGGGGAAGGGGGGTCCCATGTCTCCTTAATTACTATACAATTTCAAAGGAGACAGGGCTGCCTCCTGCTACAACATTTCATCCTAGAAGTTTCCCAATTGTTAGGAACTCATTTTATTAAAATGTGTTATGTACCAAATTGTTGTCTTTTTTTTTTAATTTTTTTTTATTAGACAATTGGCAGAGTATATATACCTTGTTGCTGCAAGCAGGGAGACGGGACTAGGTCAGCACTTCTCCCGAGGCTGGCAATGGATCCTTCGTCCGAACCCCTAATATGACTAGGAAGGAGTACACGAATTAGAACTTTACATTCATTTTTGTTATAATCTGTTAGGCAGTTCTCTCTCTTGGAAAAAGTGCACCGCACATACACTGAACTACTTCCACGGAGTATATTAGTTACATTAATTGCAAAGCCCTCTTCCTAACTGACAAACTGCTATTTGGAAAACAGAAGCTGTATAGAGAAATACGTGTGAAAAAGCGGTGGCTTACGGTACCACAGAATTTTTATGACTTGAGCAATTAGGAAGATCCTAGGAGCCGATCGTAAAGTATCTCCCGGATGCATAAGTGACTTGATTTTACCCTGGTAACAGGTGATACGCAAAACTCAAGAAAAAATATGTAAACAGCCATCGGACTGTTGGACCAAACGTGAGAAATGGTTTGAAAACCACTAAAAATTATAGGCATGGGTATTCCCGGGGCAACCTGTTTTCTCTTCCTCCACGAGACTGGTATTAAGGTCCCAGATGGGGGCCACTCCTTCAGCTGGGGTCTGGAAGTCATAATGGCTCAGGGCAAAGCTGCGTATGACCAAGACAGACAGGGACTATAAGCAGGAAACAAATTCTCATTGTTAGGGCTACGGACCTCCAGGTTGTTGGCACAGCTTAGCCCGAGCTGACCTGAACGCACAGATAAAGGCTGGCCACCCCCCTGCTTGGCTGGGTAGATGGTCACGATGTGCAAAATTAGTCCCCTCCTCATCGAAAGCACAAAGACACCCTATGAATGCACACTGAGCATCCTGAAAGACTTCCTCGGTGCCTAATGCTCTTCCCAGTGGTCATTCCACATTGCAGAACACCTACCCGGGCGGGCAGCAGGGCCGCGCCCGTGCGTGGGCTCTCAGGGGCCAGCGGCAGCTCGAGGCAGGGACGGCCTGCGGGACGCAGTATGCACCCCACGTGCTCTCTCAACGCGTGGCCTTTGCTTATTGTCGAAATGCATTTCCAAATGCAGTGAACAAGGGCGCCGGAGGGGGGGGGGGCTCCGTTGGTGGGGCATCTGCCTTTGGCTCGGTCATGGTCCCAGGGTCCTGGGATGGAGCCCAGCTTCAGGCTCCCTGCTCCACGGGGGGTCTGCTTCTCCCTCTCCCTCTGCCTGCCCCTCCCCTCATTGTGTCCTCTCTCTGTCAAATAAATAAGGAAAATCTTGGGGTCCCTAGGGGGCTCAGCAGTTGAGCATCTGCCTTCAGCCCAGGGCGTGATCCCGGGGCCCTGGGATCGAGTCCCGCGTCGGGCTCCCCGTAGGGAGCCTGCTTCTCCCCCTGCCTGTGTCTCTGCCTCTCTCTGTGCCTCTTATGAATAAATAAAATCGTTAAAATCTTTAAAAAATGCAGCGCACATCTGTACCAAGTAGAGGTAATGAAAGAGTAGTACTGAAGGGTGCCCGGGGAAGCAAGAAAGAGATGCCTTTTGAGCAGACATGAAAGTAGAACGCGAGTTTGGAATCCAAGCTTCTTGGGAAAGGACACAGCACATAGGACACACGTCCTCTGGCCCCACACCTCCTGTTACTGTGTCCCCGGTGGTACGTTTAGAGACTGCGGGAGCAGCATCCTGGGTGGGGCTCAGTGCAGCCCTGGGGGCCGCCTGCCCCAACCTGGGCTGGGATCGCAGGGCGCTTGGGTCTGAGTCCTGTGCCTGCCACCTGGCAGCTGGGGGACCCCTGTGCCGCAGTCCCTCTGGGACAGAGGGAAAAGTAGACAAGCATCCCCGGAGGGCGCTGGGCGGGCTCAGGGGGGCCGGGGGCACAAGCGGCCGCGCAGCCAGGAGCAGCGAGCTGGGCCCGCAGGTGCAGCCCTCCGGGTCGGCCAGGCTGGGGCGCCTCCCGCTGGGCCGCCAGGCGTCGGTCTGGGCCCAGGCCCCCAGGGCTGTTATCAGTGAGCCAAGTGGGGCCGGCCGGCCGGGGGGCCACAACCCTGCTAGCACCTGCTGAGAAGTGGCAGATGTGATGGGGGGCGGGGGCAAGGTTCAGAATAGCCCGGGGAGAGTGGAAGCAGCAGGAAAAGCAGCCGTGGGCACCGAACAGGGAGGACCTGAGCCTCCTGCCCTTGACCAGGCCGCTGGCCTCCCCTCTGCTGAGCGTGAGTGGGACCCACCAGCCCACTGGGCCCAATGAGAAGCCCCCAAGGAGCCCACGGAGCTGGGGCCGCCACCACCAGGTGCCCAGCGTGGGGTCTCAGGGGAGTAGCGGTGGCGGGAGCCCCTGCCCGCCTGGTGCGACAGTCTGGGGCAGGGCTCCTGGGACACACGTGTGCCTGGCGCTCCTGACACTCCTGCGGTCACAGGAGTGACCAAGGGCTTGTTCCCAGCCCTTTTCCGTCACCCCCAAAGGAAGCCATTCCATGTCCCCCTGCCCGGCCCCACCTGCCGTCCCTGCAGAGGTGGCCCTCTCCCACGTAGGTCACTGGCAGCTGGCAGCATCGGGCCAGGGTGGGCTGCCGCAGGGACAGGCGCCCTGGGTCACCGCGTCGTTTCGGAGAACGCAGGAGGCTTCGCTCTGGGCGGGAGGGAACGGCTCGCTGTCTCCAGTCTGGGACACCCGGGGCTGCGGCCCGAGGTCACACAGCCGGTCCCCCAGACGGCTCTGGTTAGCAGTGTTCCACCCTGTGCCTACAGTCACCGACGTGTCCTGTGTGGTCACCGACTTCTGCACTGTTACCTACATGTCCTGCGCTGTCACCTACATGTCCTACGTGGTCACCGACTTGTCCTGCACTGTCACCTACATGTCCTGTGAGGTCACCTATGTGTCCTGCACAGTCACCGACTTGTCCTGTGCTGTCACCTACATGTCCTGCACGGTCACTGACATGTCCTGAGCAGTCACTGACTTGTCCTGTGCTGTCACCTACATGTCCTGCACGGTCACTGACATGTCCTGCGCAGTCACCGACTTGTCCTGCACGGCTGCCAACTTGTCCTGCAGTCACTGACTTGTCCTGTGTGGTCACCTACATGTCCTATGTGGTCACCTACTTGTCCTGCACAGTCACCTACTTGTCTCTCCCAATCCCCCCCAACCGAAGCTTTGTTTGGTGGCTGCAGCCACGATCTTAAAGGAAAAGCAACCTAATAGCACCCAAGTCTTAGCTTTTATTGCCACATGATAAAAGCTGTTGCAAGACTAATCTGAATAACCAGGAGGAAGCAAGCCCTCAGGTTTATATCAGAAGCTAATGTGCAGCTGTTCGGAGGTCAGACCTTGAAAAACCACCGCAGGGAACTCCACACATACTCCGTGGCACACGTGGAGAAGCCGCAACGGACACTACTCTTTTTTTTTTTTTTTTAATAAAAGTACACATTTTGAGACTACAGAGAGCTAGCAGTTCTGATGTAATCTCCCCTAATATGTAACCAGACACAAATGTGTGTGTCAATTTGGGTAAGATTTGGGTAAGATTCCAGATTCATGGTTTTATTCTTTAAGACTCAAGATATATCACTGGATTCAACGTCTTAACAGAAGGTCAGTATGTTCTTTTAAAATTTTACTACAGAACCAGTCTTTTGTTTAGTGATACCTTATAAGAAATATTTTTTAGTCAATAGAAACCAAAAGTAAAAAGCTCTATTAGAAACTGCATTTCCTAATATCAAGCCTAATATCAACACTCAATAAAATTTTCCTATGGGGTTTGTTCAATATACCCATTCCTATCTTTACATACACATTTTTCCCCAAGAGGAAAATGTATCCTAAGGGGTCTGCTGGCAAAGACGAGGCTTTTTCTTTAGTCATTTGTCCTATAAAAAACCAGAGGAAAACTTAGAAACCAACAAAACAACTAAATTCATCATATGAATATATCAAAAGAAATCTGGTTTTAGGCCTTCATGAGTCAAAATCAAATGCAAAGACACAGTGAAAGTCATCTACACCGACCGGTCGTTCTCTGCTGTATCAGTCGTAAATGTGCCGCAAGGGTAAGCACATAAGCAGGTAAGTGGTGTCGATCTCACATAATGAGAAACCCAGGGCTCAGCAGGCCAGGGAGAGGGCAGCTGGTCAACGATGGTGCTGGGCGGCTGGCTCTTTCCATCTTTGTGCTCTACTCTTTTCAACGTAGGGATGGCCTTCCTCATGAGTGTCGCCCCAAAGCTGCCCAGTGGTTTCTGCGTTCCTGGCATTAAGCCACACCTCTCTGTGTTTCTCCCAGAACAGCGGGGTGGGAACAGGAGGCAGGGTGGTACTTGCACCAGGAAAGCAGCAGCTTTCCCAGAGGCCCCCTCACCCCTATTGATGTTGTCTCCAATACACTCACCCAGGACAGAAAGCTGCAATCATCCAGTTCTATCCTCTTCTTACCCTGCCCCATCATGCATTATGGACGTCTATGAGTTGGTGGATTCCACTTCCTTACGTCTCAAGTCCACTCCCTCCCTTCCCTCCTCCACTAATTCTGCCTCTGTCCAAGTTCCTTTCATTCCTTATCTGGTCTGGTGCAAAAGTCTGTCCTCTGCACAGCCACCAGACTGGTCTTTCTAAAATACTGATGTGACTGTCATTCCTCCACCACACATAAAGTCTAAGACACTCAGCACGGCATAGGAGCACAAGTACTATATTATCTGGTTCAACCTCTTCAGGTTCATCGATACTTTCCCCTAAATGCACTTTCCAAGCCTATGAAGCGCCTTACATTCCTTCCTGTTGCCTGTGACACTACACATCTTAATGCTTTTGGACATGGTATCATTTCCCCTGAAATCCCTTTCTCTGGCCTTCATTTGTCTGGAAAAGTCCTACTCACTCTAAAATTCAACCCAAACGCTTCCTCTACATCTAAATCTGTATCACTATCGTTATAGAACCTACCACAATGCAGTCAAATTATTTATTTATATAAATGTCTTTCACGCTAGTCAAAGAGTTCCTTGCACACAGAGACAAAGTCTTATCATCTTATGATCTTTGACCACCGTTCTCTGGTACGTCACAGGGGATTACCAAATGACTGTGAAATAACTGAAAGACTAAGTTACTGAAATGGTGGTAATTTCAGGGATGAAGTCTAGGACATAGAAAAAGGTAAAACCAAGACAGAAGAGTGATGAGCTATTCTGTAGCAGGAAGGCCTTTGTAGCCGCTAAAATGACACCGTTTCTTTCTAGAAGAGAAAGTAAATATTCACATAAGTGAATTTTCCAAACAACTGAAGTTTAGCCTTTTAAGTTGAATAAAAGAATAACAAAAGTGCTAAAATGTTATTGGTAAGAAAATCCTTCCAAAAACACATTACACATTCCCTTACCTTTTAAGGAGAACACATTCAACCAAATTTAACCTTTTTGGATGACTCAGTGTCATCATTATGAAACTCAATTATTGTTGAGGTAAGAAGACTGTCTGCTCCCCCATTAAATGGCTCTAGACTGTTAACCACTTAGTTCTTTGTTAATTTTCTTTCTCTTTCACCATTTGGGTTTTATCTAGCATCCTACGCTGCTGTAATTGTACAAGTCTTCAGAATCAGAGGATCACAAAACCATAAAATTCAAGGGCTTAAGGGAATCTTAGAAATCATTTAATCTATCAGTCTATCAAATTTTAGAGATAAGAATATTAAGCCCCAAGTGAGTGAGCGCTCCTTTTCTAATTGGTTGCTTTCAATCTTCTATTTTAATGGCTTTCAAACTGTGTTCTACAAAGCACTCTACTCAATTTCAGGTCAGGCCATAATGTTCATCTTCCTCTAAAATGCTAAGGGTAAATTAAATTTAAAAAGATTTACTATAGGACAAACATACTTTGAACGAACTTAAACATCAGGATGTATCCGTGTGGTATCAGAAGTACCAGAGAATCATTCTATTTAACAGTAGAATCTCTCCCCCTTAGCTATTCTGTTTGTGTTCTATTTTGCTTTACTCATTAATAAAACGCTTATTGCTTATGTATATTCAACACCTCACTCAGCCTCATCAGTGAGAAAGCCGACTATTCACTCAATAGTTGTTTCCATCCTCATAGTTAGAAATTCACAGGACAAGGAAAGAAATACACACTTACTAAGTACTCACTGTTGTGCAGATAGGACCCATACGCCACCACCCTCCCCCCCCACACACAAAATAAAATGGATACTGCTATCCTCACTTCACAGAGGAGGAAACCAAGATCAAAAAGTTGCACAATTCGGGGTGCCTGGGTGTTTCAATCCGCTAAGTGTCTGCCTTCAGGTCAGGTCATGATCTCAGGGTCCTGGGATCAAGCCCTGCATCCTGCATCACATGACATCGGGCTCCCTGCTGAGCAGGGAGCCTGCTTCTTCCTCTCCCTCTGCCCCTCCCCACTGTTCTCATGTAGTCTCCCTCAAATAAATAGAATCTTAAAAACAAATTTTTTTTTTAAAGTTGCCCATTTCACCCAGTTGCCATTGTCACGCAGTTAACAACTGGTAGAAGAGAAATAGAAACTCAGGTGCCTGATGTTAGATGCTTCATCGCTGCCCTAATGGAATTAATAATCTATAAAGGGAGAAGAGTATATTTTCAACTGACTCTATAATTGGGTGAGAAAAGCCACCATAGCAGCGTGGAAACACACGGAAGAGGAAGAATTATGTGCAAAAAGGTAAGAGAAGGTCACACGGTGACATTTGAGGAAAACCTTATTTAAAAATAATGAACCAGACATTTTTAACAGGAAATACGATGGGGTAGGCCCATGGCATCTGCTCGGTAACCTCACAAGAACCTTATTACCTCCCTCTTCTGCAAAGGAAACTGAGGCACAGGTGGGGTCAAAGTGACACACGATAGAAAGGTGCTATTTCCAGGGCTCGTCCCATAAGCAGGGCCCCATAGAAGTGGAGAGAGGTGAAGGTGTCCCCAGGTGAGAGGACAGGGACCGAGGCACAGGCCGCAGGGTGCATGGGATACCAGGAGTTGTCGGGGGTCACCGGAACAGCCCAACAGCCCTGCAAAGAGACCTTCCCAGCAGGCCGTGTCACCACTGCAAAACCGACACTGCCATCCCCGGCGGAGGAGCCTAAGAGACACCTGCACAGGTGGCTGTCCGCTTTCCCCCGCGTCACCCTGGCCTCGCAGGCCTCACGTACAGCCCCCCGCCCCCGCCTTTGCGCTCCGACCCCCCCTCGCTTCAGAACCTGTACACCTGCTGCTGTCTCGTTCTGAAGGTCCACAGCGCTAAGCCTTGGCCACCTCGTGGTCTCCGCCGGGGCGCCGGAGCTCCCAGGCCTGCGAGGCCACCTCCGGGCAGGGCCGCCGCGGGGCCTTCTCCGCGGGGAGCCAGCCACCTCCCGGGGCGGCCTTCTGGATCCTGAGCCCCGCCGATGCCTGCAGCGTGGCTCCCCCTCGCCGCCGCCGCCAGTGTGCTTCCCCGTGACCCGCGCAGTGTCCGGGCTGGAGCCGGAGCCAGGGCTGGAGCTGGAGCTGGAGTCGGGGCCAGGGCTGGGGCTGGGACTGGGGCTGGGGCTGGAGCTGGAGCTGGAGCCGGGGCTGGAGACAGAGCTAGAGCCGCGGCTGGGGCTGGAACCAGAGCTGGAGCCGGGGCTGGACGGCCTGATCTTCACCCCCATGCACAACTAGAAGGCGGAAGAATGCACCCGCGGGCAGGACCAAGGGCCCGGGATGAAAGAGCAGCTAAGCTCCCTTCCACAATCTGATGGGACGTTGGCGGGGCGGGTGCGCACGCGCGCCTGCTTGGAGGCCCAGGTACCAGGAAGCGGTTAGACACTGCACTCGGCTCTCCATAAAAGGAAAAGTTCGAGAAGTAGACGCAGTCGCCCGTCCCAGCCCTCGGGTGCAGATGCAAGGGAGCAGCGAGCGGGCGGCTTCCGAGGACGTCGGGCCCGGGACTGCAGACACGTCTCCGGGCGCGCTCGGTGAGAGACCGTGAGCAGGGCTGCGCAGGGGCAGGCCCGGGAAAGGCCGAGAGAAAACGTGTGCCGGCGGGGTGAAGGCGGTAAAACCAGGGTGCGGCGCAGATGCACACGCTGCACGGAGACTGGGAACCCCAACGCGCGGGAAGCGGGGCGCTGAGAGGTTAGCGGGAAGGCGACGGAAGGAAGCGGCCCGCGCGGGTCCCTGGGCGCCTCGGCTGCTCCCTCCCTGCGCGCGGGAAGCGGGGCGCGCCTGCGCACATGCTGCTCCTCGCCGCAGCCCCGCGCGGGAAGTGGGGCGCGCCTGCGCACATGCTGCTCCTCGTTGCAACTCCCGCGAGGGAAGCGGGGCGCGCCTGCGCACACGGTGCTCCTCGCTGCAGCCCCTGGGGCGTGCCTGCGCACTCGGGCTCTTTGCTGCAGCCCAGCGCGGCGCCGGGAGCCTCGGCCTCCGGTCCCTAAAACACGCCCGCCTCCTTTCCTGCAAGTGCAGGCCTCCTGGTAAACGTGGTCCCGATTTCCGGCGGCGGAGTGCGTCTCCCGGCGCCCCGACGTCCGACCCGCCGGCGTCGTGCACCTCCTGGCCCGGGTGCTCTGCGCGGTGACAGGCCTGCGGGCGGGGGCGGGAGACGCCTGGGGCAGGGGCGCCCTCCCCGCCCCCCCCGGGAGCACGGCCGCGCTTCCAGATGCTTCCAGACGCTTCTCGGCGCCCGGAGCGGGTCCTTCCGGAGGGGACTTGAGGTTCATGCCCGCGGGAGGCGACTGTGTTAGGGGAGCCAGGGGAAGTGGGGGCGATGGCCACCCGTGGGGGGCGCCCCGGCCAACCCCCTGCCTGCCCCCAGTCTACCTTCGGGCTGCCCCCGGCCTGCCCCCAGTCTGCGTCCTGCCTGCCCCCTAGTCTACCTCCGGGCTGCCCCCGGCCTGCCCCTGGCCTGCCCCCGGTCTGTCCCCCCTGCCTGTCCCCAGCCTGCCCCCCCTGCCTGCCCCTAGTCTGTCCCCAGTCTGTCCCCCGGGCCTGCCCCCTGCCTGCCCCTGGTCTGCCTCCGGCCTTCCCCGGCCTGCCCCCCGGTCTGCCCCCGGCCTGCCCCCGGCTGCAGGGCCTGCTCGCCCTCGTCCCAAACAAGGCCCCAGGGGTGGCTCGGCCGGTTCAGTGGCGGGCTTGAGTCAAACCGCCCAGACCTCTGGGGCCTGTTCCCTGCCACCAGGCTCCGCCCCCCCCGAAACAAGACCACGACTCCTCTATTTCCTCGCGGCCCATTTTCTTCAGGGTGTGTCCACGTGGTCTCGTTTCTTACCTGTGTGCGGCCAGGGAGCTGCTCCCTCCCTCGCCAGAGCTCATGTCCCCTGCGTCCATCCATTTCCGCCTCCCTGGAGTCACCCCCACCCCGCCAGACTCCTTTTCCAGACACAGTAAACCCGCTGAAACAGTCGCCTGCCCTTATTGAAGCTTTTACATCCACCCGTCAGGCAACCAGAAAGTGCTTCCTAACCGGGTTGCTCTAAGCGCAGCGCCTACACTGTCTGCACAAAGTCGGCTGCTGACTTCCGATTGCCAAAACCAGTGACTCCTCAGTGGTCCCTTTCTGATTAGCCCTTTCTCCCCAAAGCACCGCCCTGCCAAGACACTGCTCCTTTGACCCCTTCCTCCAGCGTCCCCCTGCCTGCACCCTGGGTGTGGATGATCCCAAGACTCTGCCAACGTTGCCCCTCTGAGTCCCTGGTCTGTGCTCCCGCTCTGGCTCCCCTGGAGCCCGTGTCCCAGGGACTCCCATGCCGGCCTAGCACTGGCGCTGACCTCCCGCACTTGAACTGAAAGTCTGCATTTCTAGGGGCACCTGGGTGGCTCGGTTGGTTGGGCGCCTGACTCTTGATTTTGGCTCAGGTAGTGATTTCAGGGCCGTGACACTGAGAGCCCCGCATCGAGCTATATGCTCAGCAGGGAGTCTGCTTGGGATTCTCTCTCTCTCTCTCTCTCTCTCTCTCTGCCCCTCCTACTACTTCTCCCTCTCTAAATAAATAAGTAAAAAAAAAAAAAAAATCTGCGTTTCTAATTCTTTTTAAGCATTTTCAGGGTATCTTGTGAGTCCCTCAAATTCAGCACGGTCACAACTGGGCTGTCCTTTCTCAACCCGGGTGAATGTGACCCTTTTCTGCTCCTTGGCACTTATATTGTCATTAAGTTCTGTTGATCGTAACTCTCACACATCTTCCTGACCTACTCCTCAGTGACCACTTCTACTTCTACTGATCATCTGGGTCCCCCAAAAGCTTCATGAGGACCAGCAGACAATAGAAGGAGCTTCGGAAATCAGACTAACTGGATTCCAGGGTTTTTTTGTTTTTGTTTTTGCTGAATAGCTGTGTACATTATTTAACTTATTTGAGATTCAGTTTCTTCCTATGTTAAATGGAGCTGGTACTTAGAACTACTCTAAGAAACTTGGTGAGAAAAATATAAAAAGAAATTTGGTGAGCGAAACACAATGTTACTCACATAACACAATGTTACAACGGTTGGCAAATGGAAGCCACTCAAAATGGTTATTTTTTTTTTCCCACTCAGTACTCTCCTCACTTTCCCTCCCATCACTTAGCTAGAGCACTCTGCATTGTTCTCCTCCAAAACACATTCAGCACTCAAACTGGTTACTTTCTTTCTTTTTTTTTTTTTTTAGATTTATTTACCTATTTGGGGGGGGGGGGGGTGGTAGGGGCAGATGGAGAGGGAGAAAGAATCCCAAGCAGGCTCCATGCTCAGTGCAGAGCCCAATGTGGGACTGATCCTACCACCTTGAGATCATGACCCCAGCTGAAATCTAGAGCTGGATGCTCAACCAACTGAGCCACCCAGGTGCCCTAAGCCGGTTACTTTCTAAATCAGAGATCCACTCAAATCAGTCTTTGGTTAAAAACAAAACTTGTCACATCACAAACTGTCATTGCCTGTATGGCAGGCAATCTCCTTAATATGGCATTTGTGATCTTTAGAAATCGAACCTCAAACAGTCTCTCCACCTTACAAATTCACCACTCCTTATTTATATAACCCATACACCTGATGTACCTCACATTGTCAAGCCTCGGTTTCTTTATTGCAGCCATCTCGTCTTCAAGGTCTTCCCCCCTTTTACCTCTAGCTGATGAAGCCATATTTCTATTTGCACAAGCACCTGTTTCTCCCAATAAATTTTAATTCCTTGGAAGCAAAGAACTCTCCTTATTAATCCAGCACATCATCCATTCATTCATTCACCAAACTTTTACTGACTAAGAAGCAGGCATTGAGCTAAGTCCCAGGGATACAAAGCCAAAGAAGAGAGGTCCCACACCATTAACTCCTACACAGTCTTGTGAGGATGGTGGGTGTACAAATTATTCCAGCACAGAGTGATAAGTGAGAGCATAATGCGAAGCAGTGGTTCTCAATCTAGTAGTATATTAGAACTTCTAAAGTCATTTTTTAAAAATGTTAATGCCTAGGTTCAACCATCAGATTCTAATTTAATTGGTCTGTGGTGCATTTATTTTTTAAAGCTCTTCTGGCACAGTTATGTGAAATGAGGGTTGCAAACCTCTGGGATAGAGCTGTACAAAGAACATGGAAGATGTACTTTCGACTGTTCCGCAACACCTCGGCCCCTTCATTCCCATCTACTCAGGCATGCACCCTTTCTCCATCCAACTTAGAAGATATTGCCTTATCCCCAACTCAGAGGTAAATTCTGATTATTCTTTCTCGTGACTGGTTTAGGTGTAGGCAAAAGAACTCATTCAAATCAGGGGAATCTAAGGGGAGGTCAGTTATGGGAAGTTGAGACAAGGTTTCCTAGTTCCAAGAAAACCATACCAAGAAAGATAGTTTTTTTCTTTTTAAAGAGATTTTATTTATTTATCTATTTACTTATTTATCTTACTTATGAGCGTGGGAAAGCACAAACGGGGGTAGGGGACAAGGGAGAGGCAGCTTCCCTGCTGAGCAGGGAGCCTGACACAGAGCTCGATCCCAGGACCCTGAGATCATGGCCTGAGCTGAAGGTAGACGCTTAACCGACTTGAGCCACCCAGGCGCCCTCAGAGATCTTTACCTTTGGACGTTGCTGTGTGTGGCTGTGACATCTGGAACTGCAGCAACTGTACTGTAACCCTGAGCAGATTGGAAGCAGAACTGAGATCCAGAAAGGACCTGGCTTCTGGATGACACTGTTAGGTTACTGCATCAAACAACCCTAATGTTGGTCTATTTGTGCATTTCTTAATGTATGCAATAATGAATTTCCTGACTCCTTATGATACTTTGAGTCAGTTTTCTGTTTACATGCAACAGGTGGCATCCTGATATACAACTAACCCAAACTTGGAGATCAAGGAAAACAGCCCAGAAAAGGGGATAGGGGATATCTGTGAAGAGCCTTCCTTAGGGCAGGCAGTCCAGAAGCAGGAGAAGCAAGTAAGCATGGATATAAACATAAAAGATCTTAATGGAACTACACATGGTTCAAAGTGGCTACTGCCATACTACTGCCCATACTCTGAAGAGTATGAGCATAAAGAGGAGGCTGGAAAGGTGTCAGTCTGGGGCAAGAACTCGAGCCTTGTATGCTGTGGTAGGTTAAATATGGCCACAGAACCTGTGCAGCTTCTTCTAAGAAGCAGAGTCGATTTTCACACCCCATGAATCTGGCTGGTTTTCTGACTTGCTTTGACCAACAGAATGTATCAAAAATGATGTTATGTAAGTTCCAAAGCCAAGGCCCGGCTCTCTTGAAGTGCCGCCCTGAGGCTACCATATTCTCAGGAAGGCAGTGCAGCCTACTGAAGGACGAGAGGCTGGTGGACAAGCATGGAGGCACTTTGGCCACACCAGTACTAGGTGCTGAGCATGAGAGGCCATCTTGGCCCACACAGCTATTCCAGCCATCATCTTACTGCACGTAGACTTCCCAGCCAACCCACAGAATTATAAATCATAAATCATTATTGTAGTAAGCCACCAGATTTAGGGTGGTTTGTTACACAATAATAGGCACCTGATGGATAGGCCATGCCAAGGTGTTCAGATTTTACTCTGAAAACCATGAGGAGTAACCTGACTGAAATCATGTTTTAGAAAGATCACCTTGGCAGCAGCGTGAACGATGGGCTTGGTGTGGGGGTAGGTTGGACGTAGGAGGACTGGTTGGAAGACTGTTGTGTTAATAGAGCTGAAAAATCACATCGATCTGAATTAAGACAAGGGAGAGAGGAGTGAGTAATCATGGAGGTAACATCAGCATAACGGCAAATATAAGTTACAGTGCATAAAGGAGAAATGTGAATTAGGAATTACAGTTCTTTGGGGGCGCCTGGGTGGCTCAGTGGTTAGGCATCTGCCTTTGGCCCAGGGCATAATCCCAGGGTCCTGGGATTGAGTCCTGCATTGGGCTCCCTGTGTGGAGCCTACCTCTCCCTCTGCCTGTGTCTCTGCCCCTCTCTCTCTGTGTCTTTCATGAATAAATAAATAAAATCTTTAAAAAAATTTTTTTTAAAAAGTAATTACAGTTCTTTGGACAAGGGAAGTGAGTAGATGGTCACTATGAGGGACTAGGGGAGGAAAAGAAGATTTAATGTAACTGGAACATCTAAGTGGAGAGTAGGGCAAGGGGCTGTGAACAGTCAATAGATGTTTAATGGATAAATGAGGATGATTAGTCAGGGCAGGTACTGCAGTTCCAGTCTGACGAGCCGTGGATATGTGGCTTAACTGGAGTTCTTTCTACATCAAGGAAGTTTTAATGGTGGGAACTCGTGTTCTTGATACTTTGTTGGAACAGAGAGGAAAAGGAACGGAAAGAATTGATGCAGTCTGAGATGCTCACAAAGCCACATGTTGTTCAGTTTACGCGCATCGATCCGTAACTGCCAGGGAACACATTAGCATCTAATGTTCCTAATGAAACATCTAATGAAAGCACTTTCTCATCACGTATCCAGAGGGAAGAGCCACCATACAGCTCTCTGTTTTGGTCCTGCACGTTCTTCACTTGCCTCCCACCCTGTAGGGTAAGTGGCAGCCCTAACTCCACGCGAAGACAGAGTTGAGACTATGCTCATGTCAGATATTTTGTCAAGTGAGCACAATCTATGACTTAATTTGTAATAAACCTCCAAGGCTACAAACAACTTTCATATGCACATGTGAATACTGGCTTACCTTTGAAATTGATTAAAATAGCAAGTAAATGGCTGGGAACCAATCTCATCTTTCCAGTACTGTTGCCAATTCATGACATTTTCCAAGTTCTTCTGATTTTCTCTCTTACAGGGAGGAATATAGGAGCACTAGCAAAACAGAACACAAAAAATAAACCTATTATTCTACAGAATATTGAAATATAGTCTTTCCTTTTTTTTTTTTTTTTAGAGAGATGGCAGTGTGCACATAGTAAATCTAATTCTGACCTACTTAATCTTTAAGTACATACAACCAAATTGAAATTTGGTTTATATTTCAATATATTTCAAATTTCCAATTTGGGAAAATTACAGAAAACAGTCCAATAAAAATGCAGCAAAAAATAACCTTTAGTTATTACAGTATGAGGATAGATTATAAGCAATTAGTTACAATCTAATAGCAAATTAAAAGCATAATATACTCTTTTTTTGTGGGCCTGCCAGTCAACAGAGGGAAGAGGAAGGAAGGAAGAAAGGAAGGAAGGAGAGAGAGAGGAAAAGGAAGAAAAGAAAAGAGAAAGAAGAGCAAGCTAATTTTTATTCCCAGTTGCTATCTCCAGATCTCAATATTTTCCTCTTCTACCTTTAAGTACCAAATTAAGCACTCAACTCTCCTCAGATCCTGCTCTCAACCGCTGAAACCCAAGTTTTCTTTTCTTACATCCTCTTGGATACTAAAATCAGCAGAAAAGTTCCTCACGAGTACATAATCAATGTATTTTGCTAACCGGTGCCTTTTCCTAGCTCTGCCTCTAACAAAGTAGTTCTCTCTGAAGGGACCCAATTACTCTGAGCAATACAGAATCAGCAGATTTGGGAAAATTATTCTTAACTCTGGATGTTAAAATTAAGTCTTGGCATTCTAATCCATTTTCTCTGATTCAGGTTTGGTTTTTTTATGTTTTTCTTTTTTTAAGATTTTATTTATTTTTTTTTTTAAGTAATCTCCTTACCCAACATGAGGCTCGAACTCATGACCCTAAGGTCAAGAGTCAGATACCCCTCCAACTCAGGTTTTTATTACTGATGATGATCAAATAAATATGGTGCCGGTTTACTGTTACTGGATGTTTACAAGATGCCAGACATGGCAATAAAGGCTTAACGGGCTCTAACCATGTGCTTCTTACAACAACCCTAAAATGATCTCCCTTTTATAGATGGGGAAACTGAGATTTCCATCAGCCCTATGACTGGGTGCTGGAGATTTTATCACATTTGACTCCCAGCTGTTGTACTAAAGTTTCCGATGGTAAGGAGTGTGTATGTGGCGGGGGTGGGAGGGGGGGTGGTAACCATTAGCTTCATTGTATAATTGGGTCCGTATTATTTTAGAGCAGGTAAGTTGGCAACACTGTCTCACTGTTTTCCAGTCAAACACAAATGTTTTAGTGCGACGTACAATCCTCTTCAGGCTCTGCCCTCTGCCTGGGACACAGTCGGTTGGAAGCACACGGTCCCCAGATCTGTCTCATGCGATCACACCTCCTGGCTGGTCCCTGCTGCTCTCTGCTCTTTCACTGGCCGTTTTTCAAGACGTGGCTCTGTCTGGGGGTCTCCTCCTTCCTACTCCACAGTTGAGTCCGCCTTCATTGGTCCTGCTGCAGGCATCACACCACGAGCAGCCACAGCTGTAATCCCAGGGTCACCCCAGCTAGTCTGTTGTACAGCGGCCTCCTCAATTCACTGGCAAGCTGGAACAGGGCTCTTTTCTGTTTTATTTTTTTCTGCATCTTCACACTTAGGACACGATGCTTGGCAGTAGAGAAATTTCAAAAATGTTCGTAGAGTTGATATTAACAAACTTCTATACATTTTTTATTCAAGAGGGATGAAGCTATTGTCACAGTGGTTGGTATTTTTCTTAACACAAATATTTTAAATGTTAGTAAATTCGGTTATTCTCTATCATGTAACAAATTCACAACATCCAATGCAAATTTTATTTTAATGATGGGATCAGTGGATATTTACTCTTTGCACATATAGTTAATGTTCTATTAAGAACAGTATATATAAAGCCAAAAATTTCTGGGAAATCCTGAATTCTAAGATCTTCCAAAGCAACAGTTGGGTTTAGAAGCTATAGAGGCTGTGAGATACGGCTCCGGCCCTACTACTTGTTGGGTGTTTGGGGCTGGAGTAAATTACTTCCTTTTTCTGGATTTCATTTTTTCTAATCTGTAAACTCTCCAGAATAATTTCTAGCTCTACATTTCTATGATTCTCTTCTTGGAGGTACACCAAGAAGGGACCCAGCAGAAGGCAGGACTACAAACACTGCAGTATTTTTCCCAGAAGAGATGCTGCCCACTGGGGAAGTGGCTAGGCAGCCTGACTAACCCCCGTTCCAGCCCCCAAAAAGCACAAGGGCCGTAGGTCCGTTCTTGGGGATCTGTAATTTGCATTAGCTTAGTGTTCATAGAGGACCCCTGACTTCTTTATTGTTTATGCCCTATAATGTGCTGGATGTTTCCTTCTATTAAAACATTTTTCTTTATTTACTGCTGTCAGTTTGTAAAATGAGAGGAGGGTACCACCCGATTGTGTTCTTTGAATGCTTCAAAATCCATCAGAGCCTTTTTTGCAATGGCTACACTCCACACACTTGACACAAGACATACACTACACATTTTAGGGAATAAGAACAAGCAACCAAGTGGAATTGCAGCAGATTTTTAAATTTTGCAATTTAACTCAGTTTGAATTCTTTGCTATTTAGTGTTTTCCTCCCCACAGGGGGAAATGGGTTTAAAAGAACGATCTCCCAACAAATGACAACTCCAGGATTTCGATAGCAGAGGCACACCCACGTGTTTCTGAAAAAGGTCAGATAAAAACTTTCACTGAGCGAATGTAGTTTGTATTAACATCTGTTGTGGTTTCACGTGGGAAAAAAGTAAATGTTCCTCACCTTTAGGATACTTCTGATGGGGAACAGAGGGCCGGCTGAGGACAAAGCACAGGGGATATCCCACAAACGACCCCCCCCCCAGGGTGGGATCTGTGTGGCATTCCTCAGCAAGTTCCCAAGGTCTTGCTAGAGGGAAAACAACCTTTAACTTGCCAATGGCCTTCAGCATTTCCTAGGTCCTCCATTGCATGTGAAAACCTGCTGAAACCTCCCTTCCCTTCCCTCCCCCAAGTCTGCAGGTGTGTACTCAGCTACCCTCCCAGACCCTCCGCTCTTCCTGCCCATGGGTCCTGCCCCTGTGCTTTCAGAAAAACCACCATCTTGCACCAAAGACATCTCAAGAATTCCTTCTTGGTTGTCAGCTCCGGACTCACTCCACCAAACCTCACCCATTGTCCAAAACTTCATCACTTTGAGGTAGTGTGGATGAATTTTTAGATGCAAAGTCTTTTTTTTTTAATATTAGGGAAACTAAGGGAATATTTTTTATATTATTTATATTAGGGAAAATAGCCTGTGATCAATATTCAGGTATTTTTTTCCCAGGCCACATTCTTTCCAAGAGTATCCTGGATTACATAATGAGCTTGTGCTACTCTAGGAACTTTCACTGCTCCCATGCCTAGGAAGGAAATTCTTTTAAAGGCTAAATCTTGCATTCTTAAAAAATCATTATTGTTCTTTTTCTTATATCTCGGTTCTCCAATTAGTTCATCTCCAAAAGTTCTGAGTAGCCTAACTCGGATTCTCTCTAGAGTCCTTCTCAGTTCTGGCAGACCAGGGTGGACTGGTAAGCATTTTGAAATAAATACTAGTTCACAGCAGTGTTCTGAAAAAAAAATTTTGGAAATTCAGACACAACTTTCCTCTTGAGGCTGTTCAAACCTGATGGGTTTCCAGGCACTATGACAGCTCCACCAGGACGGGGGCTCCACCAAGACCGGGGCTCCACCAGGATTGAAGTTTCACCAGGATTGGGGCTCCACCAGGATCAAAGTTCCACCAGGACCGGGGCTCCACCAGGACCGGGGCTCCACCAGGATGGAAGCTCCACCAGGACTGGGGCTCCACCAGAATAGGGGCTCCCCCAGGATGGAAGCTCCTCCAGGATGGGGGCTCCACCAGGATCGTGTGCCCCGGGGTGGCAAGCAAGATGACGTGGGCACCGTATGGGCAGCACTACTGTCGTCATGGCTGACAGTTGTTGATTTCACATGAAGCGTCTCATTAATCCAAATCCCACTTAATCCCAGTAAGTAACTGGTATGGTCACCCATGTTTGACAGATGAGGAGACTGAGCGGCAGAGGTTTAAGAAGACTTTCCCTCTGTTACACATAGCAAGTGGAGAAGTTGGGGCTCCGACTGCAACGTGTTCTTATCCGTGGCCCCATGTCTCTATCTTTAGGGCTTCCCACTCTACCCTCTTTGGAGCTCCCGCTGGGGGGTGAGGGCGGTGCCCTGACTTTTGCCTCCCTCACTTCCAGGACCCAGGACCCGTGTGAGGATTCCTTGGGAATGGGATTGGAGCAGGCCTCCGGCCTGAAGGCTGACATGGCTGCTGGCGCTTCGGTTCCCCGCACACTCTCCCAAAAATGCACTGTAAGTCTGTCCCCTCCTGTCTTACTTTGGCTCCGGGGTTGGGTTTTGGTGCCATGGATGTAATTGCACTTAGGGGAATTATTAGACACGACGTCTTTGGTCAGAGGACAGTGAGTGCTCCCCTTGGAGAAACTTCATACAGTTCTGACCTTTTTTGGTCTTTCTTTGGCAAAAGCAGCATTTCCCAATTTCTAATATCATTATCACCCAAATAACCTTCGCTGTTGTCTGTAGCACTTGCCGCCTAAACATGCACGAAATCACTTTCTGTAAAAAACCAAGAGTAAGAGGACTGTGTTAAAAATATATTTAATGCTTAATGCTTTTTTTTCTACACTTAGTAAAAAAAGATTTTTTTTGACTTTTGCATTCACGGACCACGTTGACAGAATTGAGTGGGCTAAGACTTCAGTGAGTTTTTTAAGGGAAGACATTATCATTTGATGTGGGATATTTGGTTATGTACTTATTATGACCTATTTTTCCATTAACTTATTTTAGGGTTTATCAAGATTTATAATAGCTTCTTTTCAGCCTATCACAGTAGATTTATGTTTTAATAGTATCCTCTTGAGTCTGTTCTTTTGTGTCTTGAGGATTGCATTTCAATCATGTGGGCAGACTCCTTTACTGAGTCATTAAAAAAACAATTGCACAAAACACGTGGTCCATTGAAACATCAGGGAAATGAGTTCTATGTGAGGCATTATCTAAGAAACAAGTGGAAAAACTGGGTCCCCCCCCCCCCCCCCCCCCGCTAGTTTATCGACTTCACTTGGTTAAGGAGTACGGTATTGAAAGACATAATACTAGAATAGGTTTAGCTGATTAAATACTTTCCAAAGTAAACTTGGTTAGGAAATGAATTCTTGGGGTGCCTGGCCAGTTCAGTCCATAGAGCATGAGACTCTTGATCTTGGGGTGGTAAGTTTGAGCCCCACACTGGGTGGAGAGATTACTTTAAAATAAAAAAAAAAACAACAAAATGAATTATTAAAACATTATCAGTTGGAACATAGGTCTAACTTTTTTAATACTATGATCCCTCATTTTCTGAAATCCTGTTATTTGTGTCAGCTGTGATTCATAACTTTCATGACATTTTTGACAATATAAACATATAATTATGAAATAAAAACCAACTGACCCATTTATAAACACCATAATGTTTTATATGCCTGAACTCCATTTTTTTTTTAAGGATTTTATATATGTATTCAAGAGACACACAGAGGCAGACACACAGGCAGAGGGAGAAGCAGGCTCCCCATAGGGAGCCCGATGTGGGACTCGATCCCAGGACCCCAGGATCACGACCTGAGCCGAGGGCAGAGGCTCAACCACTGAACCACCCAGGCATCCCATGCCTCAACTCCAATAATGGTGTACACACCTTGTGAATGTAGGTTAACAAACACATATGAAATTATATGTCAGCTAAAAAATAAAAATTAAATTCTAGGACAGGTGGTTCCAGAATGTGTACCTGCATCTGAAAGCCAAATGAAAATAATCTTGTGGAAGAACTTGAAGTTCAAACAAATGGCTTAGAAAACATAAAAAGCAAGGCTAACTAAGAACAGGAGAAGCTAAAATAAGCTCTTCGGAGAGAACAGGCTGGGCAGCTACCATGTGGTGCCCAGCCTAGACCTGTGTTCATCAAAGTCTGTTCCATGGACCACTTGGATGGATCGTGCATCAAAAAGATCCACCCTCCTGAGAGTCTGATTCGGTAAGACCCAGAATCTGTTTTTAACAGCTCTCCCTTCCCTTGGAACGACAACTTTTTTCCAACTTACCAGCTATGCAACAAACCATTCTTGACTGCTGAGTGCTGGACAGAGTCCAAAGACAAAATATTACCCACCCTTTACTCGTGTCTCCCCTCCCTTCCCAGGAGCATGCAGTGTGGTAGTAGTAGCTTACCGACAAAGTGCTTTGCAATTACAGAAGAGGAAGTGAGGATTTTGGCTTTGGGGGGGTAGGGGAGAGGCTTCACATCCGAGATGATTTTGATGTGCGCCTTTTAGTTTGAACGGGAGTTTGCTTCTCAGAGAATGGCTTGGGAAGGTGACATTCCAAGAAGAAGAAATGTGCAATGACTTTGTGTATAAATGTTCCATAAAGACTGAGTCATCTAATGTGCTTGGAGGATAGGGGGCAGGAGGGAGGGTGTGAAAAATGCCCAATTATCTGAACTACTACTCACTGAAGAACTGTTCCTCTCTCCTCAAATGCTTCAATGAGAAATTGCTCGCTACCTTCTGCAGAGTATTTCCACCCACCCACCAATGCTCTTTTAGTTAGAATTTATTGTCATGTGTTGACACTATCGGCATTCTCTAATTTAGTAATACTCATGTAGCTTCTGCATTCAAGCAGAATCAGGTTGGTGATTTTATTAAAACTAAGAAAAGTTTCAAACAAATGACGTTCCACTTTCAAGACAAAACAGTTGACTTGGCTTTAAAGCCAGAAGATAAAAATACAGCGTCTTTACTGAAAAGAGAGATCGAATCTAAATAGAAAAAGTCAAACCAAAGCAAGAAGTTTTAATCTGGAACAAAGCTCGATAGTTATTATTTATGACAGTACATGGAAAAGCTGGTCCCATGGCATATGATCATGGTTCAACGTCTTTGAGGAGTTAGCCAGTTCTCATGACCACACAGAACACTAAAATCACTAAAATGAAAGTTTCTCAAGTGTTCGTGCATGCATTCAGAGGTGCCTCATCGATGGCACTATCTGTGTCCTGTATCATATACCGTAAAGTACACAAATCTCAATGTGTGTGTGTATTTAATATTACGACCATCATTTCTGCATGAAGAAGGCCAACAAGCTGTGCATGCTAAGTCCCCCAGGATCAGGATTGAGAGATGGTGGTGACAAATGCTGGATGTTCCCTACTTGAGGCAGGATTTTCCCAAAGATGGCTGCACCAATACATTTAGAGTAGTAATGGGCACTGGTCCTGTCCTCCCCGGGGATGCTGAGTACAACTGTGCTCACAACGGGGGGGGGGGGGGGGGGGGGGGCTCGTGGCAGCAGGAGAAAATGGAGTTTGGGCCCAAGTTGGGATCACGATGGGCCCAGAGTCCCTGTACCTGTTCCTACAGATCCTGAAAGTCACATGCGATCCCCATACCTAACATTAGTGCCCAGGTCCTGCTTGGAGCCCCCTACTCAGAGATAGGAGCTATTTGGGTGGGCGACTCGGAGACCACCCACTCTTTCCCCAAAGAGTAAGCCAATGGGCGAGCACTGCCACCCTAGGAAGCCCCAGGGATTACAGGAGTGGGGATTCCTGGCCTGCGCTCCTTTAGCTGCCTGTGTGGCTCCCGAAGGGGACAGGCAAGTCCTGGAGAAAGGCTGTACCGCTCAAGGAGTCCGGGCGGCCGATTCAGGGGGGGTCTATTGATGGGAGCCAAGAAGTTACCCCTGGGACCTATTCTAAGGTGACTCACCTGGCAAATGCTATTCTCTCCGTCCTTGTGGACAAGGAGCATGAGAGCCAGCTGCCTTCACCTGGCTGGGGCGGGGGGGGGGGGGGGGGGCGGTGTCCAGGGCTGTCTTACTCAGCACAACCTCCGCTCTGGCTGCTGTGCTCGACTCCGCAGGGACCTTGGCGACAGGCTGATTATTGCACCTGGACGCGCGGAGTACACAGTGCCCTAGATTCGCTGGCAGAGCTCAGGTGAGCCAGTGAGTGGGAAACTCGGGGACGGCCGCCTCGGGGGTGCTCCTGGGAGTCTAGTGGTCCATGGGATTTCTGAATAGCCCTTCCACAGTGAGATGCAGACAGTGGGGCACCTGGGTGGCTCAGCGGTTGAGCGTCTGCCTTTGGCTCAGGTCGTGACCCCGGGGTCCCGGGATTGAGTCCCACATCAGCTCCTCACAGGGAGCCTGCTTCTCCCTCTGCCTGTGTCTCTGCCTCTGTGTGTCTCTCATGAATAAGTAAATAAAATCTTTTTTAAAAAGTGTAAACATGGAACATCAAGTTACCATGCTACCCACTGTACACTGGGCTTTTCAACCCCCTAACACAGAAGGGTGTCGTTTACAGGCCTGAAGCAGCTCATGCTGAGAAAGAAGTTTCTATTCTTTTTTTTTTTTTTTAAGTTATTTATTTGAGAGACAGAGAAAGAGAACATCAGTGGGGAAGGGGCAGACAGAGAGGGCAAAACAGACTCCCTGCTGAGGAGCACGCCCATCATGAGGCTCAGATCATGACCTGAGCTGAAGGCAGATGCCCAACCGATGGAGTCCCCCAGGTGCCCCATGAAGTGAGTTTTATAAGCAAATGACTCACACTCCCAGCGCACCTTCCTATACTATCATCTTTTCCAGCCTGTCTTATAAATGGTTGTTAATCCAGGCCTGTTTTTCTACTACTAGGATATACACAACCCCAGGAGTACTCTGCAGTGCGCTAGTGGGTGCTCAAAGCCCCTGACCAGTTTGGGTGGACTAAAGAAAAAAAAAAATCTGATCTCCGTGAGCATAACTTTGAACAGAACTTCCGATTGTTGTCTCTCTTACAAGGAGAGATGTTGAAGGTACAAACCTACAAGGACTTAAGGACACTGCCCGGCAAAATCACATTTTGATTGATGGGATGAGACTGTGCTATAGCTTCTCAGAAACAGAACTCTGACTAAAAGATAAAATGTCAAAGTTGTATTTCCCATGTGTCCTTTCTCAGGAAGCTACTTGAGGATGCGCTCCACCGAAACAGAGGTATAAACCAAGAAATAGGAAGGCACTGGGTCCAGGAAACAGAGTGCTCAACATGGGAGGGACACAGCAGAGCTAGGTGTAACCGTTCAGTTCGGAACAGCAGCAGGCTGAAGGAATCCGGAAAGGCCATCCCAGGAGATTTCTTTAAATAGAGAAAAGTGGAGCTTACTGTGACCTGTTATGATTACCTATTTGAAAAACAGCGTACAAAGTGGCTTTATGCTTTGGTGGGGAAATTTTGGAAAAGAGAAAGGTGCAGAGGAAAGAAACTAGAACAGGGGATGACTATCAGCTCAAGGAAAATAAACAGCTACAGAAATGAGCAATAATTTACATAATGTTCAATGTTAGTTTAGCCAAAAATTATCATAGGACCATATTTAAAGGATGAAGGGCAGGAAAATGGGGTAGAATGGGATGGTGTAACAAAGGTAAATCCTGGGGCACCTGGGTGGCTCGGTCAGGTAAGTGTTTGCCTTCGGCTCAGGTTGTGATCCCAGGGTCCTGGGATCGAGCCCTGCACTGGGCTCTCTGCTCAGGGGGGGAGTCTGCTTCTCCCTCTCCTCGGCACCTCCCCTCCGTTTGTATGCACCTCCTCTCTCTCTAATAAATAAAATCTTTTTAAAAATGTATTAAACCAAGCATAATAGATACACAAGGTAAAACCCCCAGGCAAACATGCTTAACAGTTGTACATTTTTCCAGATATTTTCTACATGTTATTTTGACATGAACGTGAGTACACGCTTCTGTCTTGCTCTTTTTCTTTCACTTTAACAATATATCTTGGTTCTCTCATACCTGCATAGAGGGATCTCATTCTTTTTTCTTTCTTTCTTTTTTCTAATTATGTATTCATGAGAGACACAGAGAGGCAGAGACACAGGCAGAGGGAGAAGCAGGCTCCATGCAGGGAGCCCGAAGTGGGTCCTGATCCTGGGGACTCCAGGATCATGCCCTGGGTGAAGGCAGGTGCCAAACCGCTGAGCTACCCAGGGATCCCGCCGTTCTTTTTTCAATTCTGCTATATGGACGTGTAAGAATTATTGACTCGTCCTCTACTGAAAAGCATTAAAGGGATTTCCAGTGTTTTACAGTTCCAAAGGAGCAACAGACTTCCTTTTACAAGCATCTCTACATACATATTTGAGAACAGGAAAAATAAAAGTATGTATACATTCAAAAGTTATGACTTTTGTGTTCCAAAGAGATTGTATTATCAACTGCACTTTTGCTAGTTTACAAGAGTCCCTACCCTCATATCATTAAAAGAAATTTAAAAAATAAATCTGGTATAATTAAATTTCATGACCGGTGAAATATGAGACTTCTTGTTTTAATTTTCATTTTTGAAGATTTTTATTTGAGAGAGACCACATGCGCAAGAGAGCACAAGGTCAGGGAGGGGCAGAGTGCAATGCCCTTCCAACTGGACCCCAGGACCCCGGGACCCCGGGACCAGGACCTGAGCCAAAGGCAGGTGCTTAGCTGACTGAGTCACCAGGTGCCCCCAATTTGCATTCTTAATTAGAGGTAATATTTTTTTTCTGTGTTTAAAAAACTATGTGTATTTCTTTTCTGCACCTGACCATCCATGACATCTCCCCATTTTGGTCATTTTCTTGCTGATGTTTAAGTCTTTAACATAGCAAAAAAAAAAAATTGTTTTCATAGAATCAACCTGGAAACATTATCAGTTGGAGTTTCTTGGAATACTAGTGAGACCACACATATTTTCGGTGTCTGCCTAGCTGTGATTCTTCACTGAGCTGCCTGCCTGTTCTTGCCCTGGCCTTATGTATTTATCAAGAGTTCTCCAGAAAAACAGAACCAAGAGTATACAGGTGGACATGTAAGAGATTTATTATGAGGAACTGGCTCGCCCAAGGTTAACTGAGAAGTCCCACAACCTGCTGCTCACAAGACAGAGACCCAGGGAAGCGGGTGGTGTAATTCAGTTCATGTTTGAGGGCCTTTGGTCACAAGAGCACCAATGTCACGTTCCAGCTCAAGCAGAGAGCAAGTCCGCCCTTTCTCTCCTTTTTTTGTTCTACTTAAGACCTCAACAGATCGGATCGGATGACATCCACCTGCATTGGTGACTTTACTGAGACTAACGATTCAAATACCTCTTCCAAAAACACCCTGACTGGTGCACCTAGAAATGATATTTTACTGATCCTCTGGGCATTTGTAGCCCAGTCAAGTTGGCACATAAAATTAATCATCAAGCCTAGTGTTCTACTGAAAAGATGGCTATTTATTGCTAAGAGCTCTTTACATACTGAGTTTTGAATCATTTCTCTACCATTGTGTAAATATTATTCCAAATTTATCATTTTTCTTTAAATTTTAATGCTTTATGTCATTAAACAAATCAGTGCATTCCTTTATGGTTTCTACCCTTGGTGTCATGTTTAGAAAATTAAAACTAAAATTTTATTTTACAAATAGAATTTGGGAATAAATTTAGTATTAAATTTAGTATTTTTAAATGTGTGTTTTTCCAAATAATAGGGAAGTTTTAACATCATTACTGAGTAAGATATCTCTTTATGAGATATTCAAAATGTCAAAATTTGCAAAGCAAATCTTTCAACTTTTCTGATAAAAGCTTTATTGAAACATAAATCACATACCATTTCATTCACCCACTTAAAATGTACACTTCAGGGGCGCCTGGTGGCTCAGTCGGTTAAGAGTCTGCCTTCAGCTCAGGTCATGACCCCAGGGTCCTGGGATGGGGCCCTGTGTCAGGCTCCCTGCTCAGTGAGGAGTCTGCTTCTCCCTCTTCCACTGCCCCTCTCCCCTACTCATACTCTTTCTTGCTCACTCTCAAATAAATAAAATTTTAAAAAATAATAAAATGTGCAATTGAAAAAAATGTAAAAAAATACAATGTACAATTCAATGTTTTCTTTGTAGATTCACAGAAGCATGCAATCACTGCCATAAAAGTTTGAGTATTTTTTATCACCCCAAGAAGACACCCTGTACATATATGAACACATTTTTATGTGCTTATTGTCTATGTGTATACCTTCTTTGGAAAAATATCTATTCACATCTTTTGCCTATCTTTAAGTTGGCTTATCTTAAGCCTTTTTAATTGTTGTGTTGAGCTGCAGAAGTTCTCCATTTATTCTGGATATTCAATCTTAATCAGATACATGATTTGCAAATATCTTTCCTCACTCCCTGGTTGTCTTTTCACTTTTTTGACGGTGTCCTCTGAAACACAAGTTTTTAATTGTGTTTAAGGATAATCATCAATTTTTCCTTTGGTTGCTTGTGCTTTTCAAGTCAATTTAAGAAACTGTGCCTAATTCAAAGGCATAAAGATTCACACTTATGTTTTTCTCTGAGAGCTTGATAGTTTAAGTTCTTACATTTAGGTTTCTGCTCCATTTTACATTAATTTTGGCATATGGTATGAGGTGGGAGTCCAACTTCGTCCCTTTGCAACAAACTGTTTCAGGACCATTGGTTAAAAAGACGGTTCTTTACCTGTTGAATGCTCTTGACAGAACTGCCAAAAACCATTCGCCCATAAATGAACTCATTTATTCTGGATTCTCAATTCTATTCTGTAGCTTGGTATGTGTATCTTTATGCCAGTACCACAGAGCTATTATTGTAGCTTTCCAGTAAGTTTTAAAATTCTAAAGTGTGAGTCTTCCACCACTGTCCTCTTTTTTCAAGATCATTTGGCTATCCTTAATGTTTCTTAAATTTCCATATGAATTTTAGGATCATTTTCTGCAAACAAAAATCCAGCTGCATTTTTGATGCAGACTATAATGGATCTGTAGACCAATTTGGGAAGTGTGCCATCTTTACGATATTAAGTTTCCCAATTCACAAACAACAGGCCTTCTTTAATTTCTCTTGAGGGTGTTTTGTAGTTTTCAGGGTACAAGTCTTTTAACTCTTTTGTTAAAAATACTCCTATGAAATATATTCCTAAGTGTTTTTTTATTTTGATAATGTTGTAAATAGAATTGTGTTTTTAATTTCATTTTTAGACTGTTCATTGTTAGTATATAAAAATATAATTGATTTTTGTATATTGACCTTGGATTCTGTAATCTTGCTTAATTTATTATGTCTAATAGATGGGTTTTTTGTTTGTTTTGCTTTTGGTAGATCTTTTAGGAGTTTCTTTATGCAAGATCATGGGACTTACATAGTTTTATCTCTTCTTTTCCAATTCAGCTGTCTTTTTATTTCTTGCCTAATTGTCCTGGGTAGAACTTCCACCATCAAACAGGAGTGGCAAAAGCAGACATCCTCATCTTATTTCTGATCTTAAGGGGAAAGCTTTCAGCCTTTCACCATTAAATATGTTAGCTACTCATAGTTGCTCTCTACCAGGTTGAGGAAGTTCTCTGTTATTCCTAGTTTATTGATTTTTTTTAAGACTAAGAGGATTTTGTGAAATGTTTTTTTCTGCATAGATTGAGATAATGTGATTATCCTATATTTTATTAATATGGTGTATTACACTAATTGATTTTAGAACATTGAACCAACCTTGCATTCCTGGAATGAATCCTGCTTGATCGTGGTGTATAATCACAAACTCTTCCAAACAATAGAAGAGGGGACCCTTCCCAAATAATTCTATCACCACAACACCAAAATCAGACAAGGACATAGGAAAACTACAGACCAATATATCTGAAAGTATAGATGCAAAAATCCTCAACAAAATGCTAGCAAACTAAATCTACATAAAAAAATGATTATATACCATGACCAAGTTAAGAGAATGGGGAATGAGTATTAATGTGCATCAGATTCCTTTGGGGACTGATGACAATATTCTGAAATTAGACAGCAGCAATGCACAATTTTGTGACTATACCAAAAACTATCTATTAAAAGGGCAAATATCATTTTATGTGAATTACATGCCACTTTTTTAAAAGAAAGCTACCTACCCACTATTTTCTCTTTTCTCCTTTCCTACTGCCTGAAAGGCAGATAGCCTCAAGTCAGTAAAAAACATGTTAAGGGATGGTAGAGCATTAAGATGGTAGGAACCTGAGTCTTTGGATAACCTTCCACATCAGACTTGTACAGCCCCAGGGATTGGCTCCTACAGGCCTGACATTTACAGAGAAAAAAAAAACAAACTAGTACCTGCTTTGTTTAGGTCACTGTGATTAGGTTCCTGTTAAAGTATCCCATCCAGTATCTTAATTAATTCAACTAGGTTGTTTCTACTTTTCATTACTATACACAATTCTGCAATGAAATTCCTCATATATATATTTCCCTGGACGTGTATCAGAAGGGTTTTGTTTTTGTTTTTGTTTTTGTTTTACAGTAAATACCTTGAAGTTAAATTGTTGGGTTGTCAGGTATGCAAAGCTTCAGTTACACTTAATACGTTTTATTATTTTCCTAAGTAGTTGAACCAATTTTCTAGGAATGGGTAAGACTTACCATTTTCTTGAATTCACACAATACTTCATCATGTTAAGTCCTGCCAAACTGATGGGTGTGAAATGGTATTCCATTATTCGTGTCATTTGAATTTCCCTGAGATTAGTGGAATTGAGCATTTTTTCACATTTACTGATCATCTGAGTTTCCTTCATGAATTGCTTATACATATCCTTTGCTCGTTTTCCCATTATGCCATCTACCACTCTCTTAATGATATAGACATTTTCATTTTTACTTATTGCTTATTACTTGTTTTGCCATTATTTTCTACTAGTATTTGGCTTATACTTCTATTTTGTTTACCATAATTTTAGTCATACAGAAATTGTTATTTTAATGTGCTCAAAAGTATCAATCTTTTCCTCTTATGATGTCCTTTCAGCCTCATTTCAGAAAATATTTCTTAAGTGTGTATGTCATAAAGTTATTTTCCCATGCTACTTCCTGAAAGTTTTATAGTTTTCATATTTAGTTTTTCTTTCATTTAGAACTGTTTTTTTATGAGTGTGAACTATGTGTCAAATTTTCTTTTTTTTAATGTAGAGCTTAATTTTTCATTCATATCCTGGTGAACTTCTGACATCTTCTATGCCTTTCAGTAAAATTTCACAATTGCCAGTTTAATTTCACCAAGGATATAATCTTTATTATTTTACTTCTTTAAAATTTGTTGAGGCTTACTTTTTTGACCCAGAGTATGATGTTTTTGTAAATGTTACATGAGCACTTAAAATAATGTGCACCTTGCTATAACTGGACCCACTATTCTAAATGTCAGTTGTGTCTGTTGTAAAACATGTTATTTAAATCTATTATATATGTATTGATATTATTTTCATCAGATTGTTTATTAGTCATAAACAGAGGTGTGTTAAAATCTCTATCATGGGGCAGCCCAGGTGGCTAAGCGGTTTAGTGCTGTCTTCAACCTAGGGCCTGATCCTGGAGATCCAGAATCAAGTCCCATGTCAGGCTCCCTGATGGAGCCTGCTTCTCCCTCTGCCTGTGTCTCTGCCTCTCTCTTTCTCTCAGGAATAAATAAATAAAATCTTTTAAAAAAATCTCTATCATGATAGGCTTGTTGGCTTGTTTTATTTTTTTTTTAAGGATTTGAGTCTATATTTTTAGGTATATCCTAATATTTAATAATTGAATTTTTTACAATTACAAAATGTCCCTTTTTATTTAGTAACAAATTTCTGCCTGAGAATCTATTGGATACAATGTAAATACTCCAGCTTTTCTTTTCTTTCTTTCTTTTTGGTTGATATTTATATGTATAGTCTCCCATCTTTTAACTGTTCTATGTCCTTATATTTTATGTGTGACTCTGAAAAGAATCATATTTGAGTTTGTTTTTTTCCCCCAGTCTATAATCTGTCTTTTAAATAGAAGTTAGTCCACTTATATTTAATATAATTATTTATAAATTGGGGTTTAGGGGCAGCCCCGGTGGCGCAGCAGTTTAGCACCGCCTGCAGCCCAGGGCATGATCCTGGAGTCCTGGGATCGAGTCGCACGTCAGGCTCTCTGCATGGAGCCTGCTTCTCCCTCTGCCTGTGTCTCTGCCTCTCTCTCTCTCTCTCTCTCTGCATCTCTATGAATAAATAAATAAAATCTTTAAAAAATAAATAAATAAATAAATAAATAGGGGTTTAAATGTGCTATCTTATTTTTTTCCTTACCTTCTTTTGGACTATTTGCTTTATATCATTTCATTTTCCCCACCTATTTATATAATTTTTTACGGTATGAATTCTTAAGCTTCAGCATAGAACTACTAAGCCAGAAACTGGAGTGGAATTTCTGATTCAGTGAGTAATAATGACTCGGTATTTAAAGCTGTGGTCAGAACATTAAAAATCTACCTATATTACAGCTCTTTAGAAACAATTTAATCTGCAAACTACTAAACTTCCTGTCTGAGATTACTTATCATGATCCATCTCTGAAATCAATTTGTTTATGAAGATTTCACTTATTTCTAGAATCCCCCAAAATTATGTATCTAAAACACTAGTCAGAAACTTTTCACTTTTACCAAAAAGATTATGTTACAGTATATTTTGGTTACATTTTGGGAACCTAGGACCTAGGATGAGAGTTGAGAATCTGAATTTCTAGCAAATTCACAGATGATACTGCTGCTATTGGTCCAGTGACAACACTTTGAGAAACCCCTGGTTTGCAGGAAAAAATGTACTAGATATAAGGAGATCAGCAAAAAGATATTGAAATAATGAAAGCAAATGATAATACTCTTGACTAGGACACTGGCAGTGAAAATTTTTATATGCATTAATAGCAGAGAATAATGATACCATTGAAAACAAGCTTCCAGAATAGAAGCAGGTTTTAAAGAGATAAAGATGAATTTTGTTGGTATTTTTACCCTTGAAATAGAGAAAACAGAAAGCTATTATAATCAAAATTGAGAACTTAGCTTTTACTAAGCAGTAATATTTTCTGGTTTTCTGTTCTTTAGAACCATTTTAAAATAAAGTTCTGATAAAAACCATTAAGTACATGTATTTATTACAAGGAAAATTGGGTTAAACTTGTAAGATTTAAGTTTCTAGGATTTAATTTTCTCTAAATGAGATACAATATATGCTACTGTAATATAGTTAGGTTACAACTAGTAACTGGACACTGGATAAGGTTTCAGAGTCCATTTAGTCTGCTGTACCAATCAGACGAGTGATACAGGAGAATGACATGAATGGATATTCCTTCACATATGCTTCAGTATATAGACAGACACCTTCTAGTGACCCAATCTGCTAGATTCTGCTACAAAACAAAGCAAATACATGAAATAACCGTGTTTAAATTAGTTTATAAAAGTCACTGATTAATTTATATGACACTGATTATTTTAAAATAAAAGGATATTACTACAACTCAAAAGTACAAATTTTTACACATTTTTGTGACCTAGAGTATATCTAAGTCACAGCATAAGGAAGAGTTAGAAACATATATAATATTAAAAACCATTCTTTTCAGCATTTTACTTGAATAATTATGGTAATTTTAATATAAATATATATACTACTTATCTAGGAACTCAACTGAATATGAAACTCTGCTGGAGACTAAAAAAAATAAATAATTGAACCCAGGGTAAATAAAATACATCTTCATTCATTGATGAGTGCCAAAAAAATGTTTAAATAAACAAAATGTGTCAACAACTTGTAGAAAGCTTTATAACTGAGGTAAGTTTGTGATAAAATAAATGCATTTTTCCCAAAATGTAACCAAAATATACTGTAACATAATAAATCTCTTCTGTAAAAGTGAAAAGTTTCTGACTAGTGTTTTAGATACATAATTTTGGGGGGTTCTAGAAATAACTGAAATCTTCATACACAATAAACCGATTTCAGAGATGGATCATGATAAGTAATCTCGGACAGGAGTCTAGTAGTCTGCAGATTAGACTGTTTGTAAAGAGCTGTAATATAGGTAGATTTTTAATGTTCTGGCCACAGCTTCAAATACCAAATCATTATTACTCACCTACTCAAAAACCTTCCTTGACTCCCGTATCAGATTCCCTTTGTTGCTCTAACGCAAACTTAATGGCTTCAACAACACAAATGTATTATCGTAAATTCTAACGGTCAGAATTCTCAAACGGGTTTCCCTGAACTAAAATCAAGACACCGGCGGGGACTGAACTCTCTTCTGGATTCTCTAAGGGAGAATCTATTTTCTCGTCTTTTCCCGCTTCCATGGAAAAGGCTGCCTGCATTCCCTGGCTCAGGGCCCCCTTCTGTATATACCACTAGCAATGGCTGGTTGAGTCTGTCCCATAGTGCATCACTCTGATCACCTCCTTCCACACTAAGGGATCCTTGTGATTACCCTCGGCCCGCGCCAGGATAATCTCCCTGTTTTAATGTCAACTTATGAGCAACTTTAACTCCATCTGTAACTTTAATTCCCTGTTGCCATGGAACATAATGGAATATAAGATATTCATAGGTTCTAGGGATTAGGATGTGGATATCTTGGGGGAGGGGGTGCATTATTCTTCCTATCAGGGTTTCCCAATGTCACCAAACCCATGCAGGCTGTCAAGGACTTCAACATTATTGATCCCAGTTTACTCTCCTGCCTTAGCCATAGGCTCCATTCTCCACATCGGATGTTCCAACCACATGGTCCATCTGATGATTCCACAAACAGCCTGTACCTCGCGCAGCTCTACAGCTTTGCTCCTGTCATCTTCTCTTCCTTGATGTTCTTTTCAGTCCTCTCTACTTTTCCTCCCAAGATGAAAATCCTATGCATTCTCAAAATTTCATGGCAAATGTTTCATTCTCCCATGAAGCTCTTCTCCTAATCTTCCCTCCCTAGATGTTCATATCATGGTCTTTGGACTTCCTTATAGGATTTATAGGATTTTTGATAGTTATTTGTGTTCTTTGCTAGAGAATGATCTCATTGAGGGCAGAAACACATGGATTCATCCTCCCTTGTGTGTCTGCTAGACGTATCTAAGACTAAACCCTAGCTTTTCAATCACACCCCTCCAAAACTACTCTCCTCTAGTTTTCCCATCCAGGAAAAAAATTACCTCCCTTCACCCGGTTGTGCTCAACACAGACTGTGGGGTCATCTTTGACCAGTCCATCGGTGACCTTCACCAGTGCTCCCTCCTGATCTAAGCTACCATCATCATTCCCCTTCCCCATGGGACACCTTGTTTTTTTATCTTGTCCCCATATCTCTCCCCTTGCACGAGTGAGCATGGGCATACACCTGGACACACACAAACATACAAGTTCTATTCCCAACTCAGCCGCCAGAGGGATTCATTTGCATTTTTTAGAAGTTTAAGTCTGATTATAATCCAGTCCTACATAATGTCGGACAGCTTATCACCACCCGTAGAATGGAATCCAAAGCCCTCCGCCTGTTCTGTAAGGCCTAACCTCACCTCCCACTGTTTTCCACCTTGCTTGCTATCGTCCTGCCTTATTGTCATCCTCCCGTTAGCCTGGCAGCTGCGCGCTCCAGGACCTGTGCACTCGCTGCTCCCTCAGCCTCCGATAGCCACGTGATTGACTCTTTTATGTCCTTGATGCCTCTGCTTTAGGTCTCTGTACAGATGTCACTTGATCGACCAGCCTATGCAGAAGGGTAGCCCTTCATTTCTTTCCCCACGGTCTGCACTCTTAATGCCGCTTGACTTTTCTTTACACACCTATCACTACACGACATGACATTATAAATCTACATCTTGTCTGTCGCCATCTACCAAAACATAAGCCTCACGAGGGCAGAGACTTTATTTCGATCTCTATTCTAGCCTCGGAACCTGCAAGCACTCCTAGCACAAAGTAGGCATTTAATAAATATTCGTTAAATGAATACACTTATCTTGGCTGTCCTCCTGTTTCTCACCCTGTTCTCTGATCATAAGATTCGAAGATGTGCTCCCGTTTCTGGCTCCGTTCTTTGAACCCAGATGCTAAGCAAGTATTGGCAGACTTGAGTTTTACCTACGTACCAAAACTTATTTCATAGAGTCACCAGAGGAAAAACCACAGCAAGCCAGGTTTCTCATTGAGAAACAAAGATAGTAGAGAAATCCTCACGAGCCAGCTTAGCCTTTTATTACTCAGTTTTCATTTGAAGGGCCTCCTGAGAGCACAAAGTATATCACACTGAACATTTATTTCAGGGATGGAGTTCAGAAATTGACCCCAGCAGACCTCACTGCCTCCGCAGGAAGTGTGGCCCGGGGTGGGGTGGGGGGCACGGGGGCTTAGGGCACCCTGGCTCCTAAGGATGGGGAGGTCCCAAGAAGGTGACGGGAAGCTACAAGGGCACAGTTAGGGACATCCAGTTTGGGAGAAAACACTCAAAGTCTAAAGTCTTCCTTCTCTTCAATGAATTTCTCTCCCTTTCACAATACTGGTTTCTTAGAAACAGATTTTTTTCCCTTTGTGTCTAGGTTTTTCAGACCAGAGAAAGAAATTTAAAAAAAAACCCTCGAAGCAAAAATAAAACATATAGCCTCTAATCACCCACTCTCTCTTGTTGCACATACAAGAGGTAGTTTTAAAAATTCATCTTTTCTTGGCCACCCAATGTATATATTGATGCAAAAAGCAAATGAACTGTGTAAGTTCATTCCGTTTATACTAATCCAATTTTAGATGATCTTTTCTACACGAACGTTAAATGATTCTCTTCCTTCAGAATTTCCTTGAGACCCTCCTTTTACACCAGCTCCCTGTACTCAGTAGCATCAGTAACATCTTTGAACCTGAGAACACAGGTATTAATCACAATGAATCCTTTTGGTTCTTATTTCACTTTTCTTGCACAGTGTGTTTTCTAAGCCAGTGGTTTTGGACTCCGTCTACACATTGGGGTCACTCGCAGAACTTTTTTAAAAAAAAACACCAACCACCTTCAGGACTCTCCCAAGACCAAGTCCAAGTCCAAATCTCTGAGGGCGGGACCCAAGCACCAGAATTTCTTTTCAAAGTTCCCCCAGTGAGTCTAATGGGCAGCCACGGTTAAGAACCAAAGCTCTCAGCCCACACAACTAACTGCAGGCCCCTCAGGAATAATGCAGTGATGGGAAGAGCAGCCACAGGAGCTGGTCCCACATTGAGATTTCACTGTGGTTAAATCCCAGAGCAGGTCCCTGGTATAACCAACTGACTTGAATACTACGTCGTGGGACTGGATAGATACATCGATTACCCCTGACAATATGGACGGGATCCACTTAAAGGTATTTTAAAGAGAATATTAGTCAAAGGTCACATTGATTCACATCATTCTCTTTGGTAGTCTGTGGCTTAAGAAGTCAACATTTGCAATATTCTTTTCCCTTCCCCTCCCTTTTACTAAATCTAGGCAGCAAACTCAAGGAAGGGGTAGTGGTGGGGGCGGGGGGAGTCCCTGTTTTTTTCCCTAAGAAGTGAAATCCTTTTTTTTTTTTTTTAATTTTTATTTATTTATGATAGTCACACAGAGAGGCAGAGACACAGGCAGAGGGAGAAGCAGGCTCCATGCACCGGGAGCCGGACGTGGGATTCGATCCCGGGTCTCCAGGATCGCGCCCTGGGCCAAAGGCAGGCGCCAAACCGCTGCGCCACCCAGGGATCCCTAAGAAGTGAAATCCTAAGTGGGCTCTTACGGTAGTGGGCTGCGAAGAAGAAAAAGGCGGAAGGTGATTAGGATCCGCAGCATGGAAGGGAATCGGGACATTGGAATGGGCAGGGAACCTAGGCCTTCGATACGTGGGTAACGTGAGGCACAGAAAAGATGAAGGCAGCCAGGAGGCACAGGAAGGGGCGATGGGTATTGCCTAAGATGAGAGGACGGTGCACACGGTCTGCTTCTGTCCTGGACTCTGGCACCGAGCTTCGGCTGTTGAATTTTTCCATCACTGATGGCTTACAAGAATTTCCAAATGGAGCATTTAATTGTCCAAAAGCAGAAAGGTGACTGCAAAAGAACAAACCTCTGTTCTCTAAAGGCTTTAACGTAATCACAATTTGGATAAAGAGACAGTATAGACTGACTGGCCAGCCTAAGGAAACCTTGAC
Source organism: Vulpes lagopus (assembly GCF_018345385.1). Lineage (NCBI taxonomy): Eukaryota > Metazoa > Chordata > Mammalia > Carnivora > Canidae > Vulpes > Vulpes lagopus. Next base: position 57,341,657 of record NC_054828.1, read on the forward strand.
TAAATGGACCGGCATGGGGTTCATCACGTTTTGTTTTGTTTTGTTTTGTTTTGTTTTTTTGGTAGCATAGTTATCTTTCTCCAATTCTGTCATTTCTTGAATACTTCCTAAAATGTCATTCTGTCCGGATACTTCTTCAAAACAATTGTTGCCAGGATCTGGACTGGCACTTGAAGAAAACAGACTATTTGCAACAAAAAGAGAAAGACAAAACCGTAGCATTACATAAAGCATCATGACTGCTTCCAAGGGAGGTAAAAATCTATATCCTAATGATCCCAATTTATGTTTTTTTGCCAGGTTCTTCAAAATTGCCTGGAAATTACAAAGCAGGCTTTTTGCAGTAAATCCTAACTTCTCTATGTCTTGATTAGATATTAGCCATTTACTGGTATTTGTGTACATAATTTATTATTAGGGCCTGAATCACTATCTTTTTTTTTCTTTTAAAAGATTTTATTTCTTTACGAGAGACACAGAGAGAGGCAGAGACAGAGGCAGGGGGAGAAGCAGGCTCCTCATGGGGAGCCCGACGCGGGACTTGATCCCGGGACCAGGATCACACCCTGGGCCCAGGCAGGTGCCCAACTGCTGAGCCACCAGGCGGCCCCCAAATCACTATCCTATTAGCAGTGTTTCACCAGTTACAACGATGCATCCTAAATGACGAAGTATCAGATGACTGCTGCATCTCTATTCCTGCTTGGCACTGTGCTTTATATTAATGGTTTAACCCTGAATCAAAGTGATGTCTCTAAGATTTCTTTAGAGATTCCTGGGTTTTATCACATTGACCTACGTTTGTTTTTGAGACACGGCTTCTTCAAGACATTGAACATCATGCCTTATCTAAATCTGTATCTCTAGGTCTACTTCTTCGATATGATCTTCATTTCTAAGTGAAATGAATCTACATTCACTGGCAGGAGCATCTTTTTAAGATTTTATTTATTTATTCATGAGAGACACACAGAGAGGCAGAGACACAGGCAGAGGGAGAAGCAGGCTCCATGCAGGGAGCCCGACATGGGACTTGATCCAGGGTCTCCAGGATCACGCCCCGGGCTGCAGGCGGCATTAAACCGCTGCGCTACCAGGGCTGCCCCAAGAGCATCTTTTTAAAAGAGGAGTCATTTTTTTTTTTTTAAGGAATTCCTTTTTTTTTTTAAATTTCCCAAATCCAAGAATTTACTGTTTGTTGAGGAAACGAGACCTGGAGTCTTCCTGCAGAGAAATGACGGGTCTGTTTTAAGTTCTCCTAAAATGCTAATAGAGAAATGTTTTCTTTTGTACATTTAACAAAGTGTTGCTGTGCATACAAGACCCATTGCCTTTTGGATGGTTTTTCTGCTTGGTCTGCAGCGGGGCGCAAAGGGCGGGAACTTTAAAGGGGAAACACACCTTGACTCAATGGTTCAGCAACTACAACACAGCAAGAGAAGGGAAGGGGAGAAAGGAAGAAGGAAGAAGGAAGGGAAGGGGAAGAGAAGGGAAAGGGAAGGGGAAGGGAAGGAAAGAAAAGAAAGAAAAGAAAGAAAAGAAAAGAGAGAGGGAGAGAGGAGCGAGGCCTTCCTGCAGAAGCAGCTCTACTAACGCAGCTCAAGTAGTTCACAGGCCGAGGACGCGGCTTTTTTAAGTGTTTTCCTCCCCCGGGACCAGTTTCCTGCGTCTCCGTCCTCGGCTCTGCATCCCTCGAGTCCTAACCAGGTTTTTCCTTTTTTCTTTCCCTTTTTTTTTTTTTCTTTTGAGAGAACGATAAAAAGTTGCCAGGGAAGGAATGTTCGGTACATCGCACGGAGGCTTTTCTATTTTCAGTAAGTTTCGCCGCTCTGCGCGCAGATGGCTCCCCGGTCCCCGGCACGCGCCGCGCCGCCCGGCCCCCCGCGCCCGCTCGCAGCTCCCCGGCCGGCCCCGCCCCCCGGACCCCGGACCCCGGCGCCCCGCGGAGTGTTCACGTGGGTCCCCCGGGTGGGGGCGCCGGGGGTCCGCGCGGGGCCACAGCAGCCTGCAGCGCGGGCCGCCCGGCTCGGGGTGCCCCCGCCGCCCCCCGCCCAGCTCCGGGTGCCCCCCCCCCCCCCCGGGCACGTCCTTGGCCAGCTCCGGGTGAGCATAGTCTCCCTGCCCCAGCCGGGCTCCGGGTGGGCACAGTCCCCCAACTCCCCCCTGCCCCGGGTGAGCACACGCCCCCCACCTGCCCCCTACCCCGGCTCCGAGTGGGCACAGCCCCCCAACCCCCATGCCCTGCCCCGACTCCGGGTGGGCACGGCCCCCTCCCACCTCCCCCCTGCCCCTGCCCCTGCCCCGGGTGAGCACAGCCCCCCCACCTGCCCCCTGCCCCGGCTCCGAGTGGGCACAGCCCCCCCAACCCCCATGCCCTGCCCCGACTCCGGGTGGGCACGGCCCCCTCCCACCTCCCCCCTGCCCCTGCACCGGGTGAGCACAGCCCCCCCAACCCCCAGGCCGGGCCCCGGCTCCGGATGAGCACGGCCCCCTCCCACCTCCCCGCTGCCCCGGCTCCAGGTGGGCACAGCCCCCTCCCCCCGCCCCCCCCCCGGCCCGCCCTCCCCGGCGGGGCGCCCTACCTTGGGGTTGGCGAGCAGCTGGTGCTCGTCGCTGTGCAGCAGCGCCCTGGAGTGGGACTCGGAGTTGTTCACGTAGACCTGCACGCAGGGGTAGAGCGCGGTGCCCCTGCAGTCGGCGCCACAGGTGAAGGTGCACTCGAAGAGCTCGCCGAGCTGCTGCACCGACAGCACCGTGCAGTTGGCCGCCGTGGCCTGCAGGTCCTGCAGCGCGGGGCTGAGCCAGCAGAAGCCGAAGATGAAGAGCGACACGACGCCCGAGATGATGAGAAACAGGCCGAGCCGGATGCTCTTGTCCTCGGCTTCCGTGTACTCGTACGCCACCCGCAGCTTCGCCATCGCCCCCCGCGCCCCCGCCCCCCGCGCCCCGCGCCGAGCGCCGCCGCCCGCGCGGGAGGAGCCGCCGCCGCCGCCGCCGCCGCCGCCGCGACAGCAGGCCCGTGGGCGGCGAGGGCGAGCCGAGAACAAAGGGGCCGCGGCCCGCGACGCCCCCGGCGCCAGCGCCCCCCGCCCCGCCCCCGCCCCCCGCCCGCCGGGCCCGCGCCGAGCGGCCGCCGCGTCAGCGCCGCCTGCGCCCTCGGGGAGCGCCGCCCGGGCGCCTCCCGCCTCCAGCGCCCCCTGCCAGCCGCCCCCGCGCGCTCCCCGCCCCCCCCCGCCCCGCGCCGCCCGCTCCCCATCGCCCGCGCGCCGCGATCCGGGCAGCCGCCCCGAGGGCAGGCGCGCCGCTCGCCCGAGCCCGGGGCTCCCCGGCCCGCAGGCGGCTCCGCCCGGCCCCCGCCCCCCGCCCCGCCCCGGTGCCCCGTCCCGCCCCGCCACGCCTCGCCACGCCCCGCCCCGCCCCGCCCCGGTGCCCCGCCCGCCCCGTCCCGCCTCGCCACGCCCCGCCCCGCCCCGGTGCCCCGCCCGCCCGGGGGCGTCTCCCGCAGGAGCGGGGAGCGCGGAGCGCGGAGGGCGGCGGCCGCGCCGCAGGTGCCCCAGAAGCCCGCGGGTCCGAGGAGGACGGAAAGTTGAAACCCGAAAACCCGGCGGACGGCGTCGCGCCCCGGAGCGGCGGGAAGCTGGCACTGCCGGCGGGGACTGGCCGGGCGGGGGCGCACCTGGGGGCGGCGGGGGCGGCGGGGGCGGCGGGGGGCGGCGGGGGGCACACCCCCACGCCCCTCTACGCCCTGCGAGCGCGGCAACGCTCGGGCACGGGGTCCCGGCCGCCCCCCCTCGGCGACTCCCCCTCCCCTCCCCTCCCCTCCCCTCCCCTCCCCCTCTGCCCCCGCCGCGATGGGACGGACGCGGGCGGAGCGCAGCGGAGTGGGCGCTGCACACGGCGCGGGGCGGGGCCGAGCGAGGGCGGCGGGGGCAGGCGGGGGCAGGCGGGGGCAGGCGGGGGCAGGCGGGAACTCCGGCTCGGCTGGCCCAGGGCCCGGACCGAAGGGAACCTGCGGAGAGCTCGCAGCCCCGCAGGGCCCCGCCCCGGCCCCCGACGGCAGCTCCCGCCCCCGCGCCCCGCTCGCCCCCTGGCCCCGCTCCCCCCGACGGCAGACCCCGCTACCCCCACCCCGCGCCCCGTTCCCCTCCCCCACGGCCCATTCCCCCCACGGCCCATTCCCCCCGCGCCCCGTTCCCCCATCCCCCGACGGCAGCACCTCGAGCCCCCGCTCCCCCCGACGGCAGACCCCGCCCCCCCCGCGCCCCGCTCCCCTGACGGCAGCACCTCGCCCCCCTCGCGCCCTGTTTCCCTCCCCGCGCCCCACTCCCGCACCTGTGGCGGGGCGGCAGCTGCGAGCAGCCCCGGGCCTCGACGGCAGCACCTGGCGCCCCGCGCGGCCTCCCCCTGCAGCCTGCTCCCCCCCTCCGCGCCCCCCGTCCCGCACCTGGGGCGGGGCGGCAGCGGCGAGCAGGCCCCGGGGGTGCGCCGGGCTCGCCCACCCCTTCCAGGCGCTCCCCCCGACCCCCTCTGTGCTCACCTCCGGCCTCCCTGCTTTCCGTGACCTTTTTTGTTTTGTTTTCTGAATTCTCTCTGCAAGCCGCGCTCCCGCCGTGACCTCCAGGTGGAGCGCTCTGCGCCGCGGAGGGAGGATGCTCGCCCCGCGGAGGGAGGATGCTCGCCCCGCGGAGCGCAGACGGTGACCCGCTCTCGCTCCGCGCGTCCCAGCGGACGTGCCCTGAGGACCGTGCAGCCCGGAATTCGTCACTTCTTTCTGGATTTGCGAGGTTGCTTGACTGCTCGTGAGTACCTGCCGGCCGCAGCTCTGGTACCTTCCCGTGAGGCAGCCCCTTCCTTTATGGGGTAGTGACAGTGTTTCCAAGCAAGAAGCAAAGCAACTTTAATTACACGAAGACCCGGTTTTTTCTTGGGGGGAAAAAAAACAAAATTAAGATACAGGGCTTAGAAAACTTCCAAATCACGAAGGCGCTTTATATCTTAATATATAAATATTAAATGTTTAATATATTTTAATTTTCAAGCTTTGAGACAGTCGATTTCCTAAGCATTTTTTTTGCCCCCCTTTCTGTTGGCATAAGGACGATTGTTCGTGATTACATTCCCTGAAAGGAAAAGGTAGTTTAATAGTTGAGGCGGCCTGATGCGAAATCAGGGATCTTTGGCCAGATTCTGTGTCCTGCTGGTGGTTGTGACCACCGCTCCGGCCCGTCTGAGCCCTGGGGCGGTGTGGGCAGGTAAGGAGATGCAGTTTTGCTCCCCTGGGGCGGGGGGGGGGGGGGGGGCGAGCAACTTAACCTGGAGGCAGGCCTCTGGGAGTGCTCAGGAACCAGGGGTGCGGCGCCTAAAGATAATTTAATAAAGATGATTAATTTTTCCACGGTTCCAGAGCTCCCCCAGAGTTCGGTGAATGCACCCTCTGCCTCAAAACTGCAGCAAGATGGTCTTCAAGTATCAGAAAATTCTGTATTAATTTATCCTCAGTTCTTAAGGGCTTTTAAATCCCATTTCCCCCCTGGGGCCCTGCATTTAGTAACTCTCCTTTCTTATAATTAAAGTATTTGAAGACACTGTTGCCATCTAGCCTTGTTCTTTAAACATATGCTTTTCGCCCTTATTTCCTATTTTGAAATTAGCTCTGCTTCTTTTCTGAACCCTTTCATGATCTCCGTGTCTTTTTTTGATTGAGAGTCAAACCTATCCAAAGAATTCCCACATTAAATAAATTTCCGTTTTATCCCTAATGGAACACAGTGTTTGTTATTATAAGTTTCATTTGCTCGAGGTGGAACCGCCGTGTCCCATTCCTAACATTTAAATAAGCCCCTCAGTTTTCTGGAAAGAGTCACCGTGGACTCTTAGGATAGTGATAGGAACTCCTGGAATCTCAGAGATGCTAACTAAGCTCCGAAGTCACTTAGCATCCTGTTTCCTGTGGAGGGCAGAGGCAGCACAGAAATAAAAGCTAGTTCTTTCTATGCATGCTTGCCACCAATTAAAATTCAGATTAAAAAAAGGTTCTGATATGCAGAACCAGACCAACTTACTTGGTGTCCATCATCATCTGCAGCAACGTTTTCAGGAGAAACATCCTAGCCAAGCCTTGATGTTCTTTATCTGAGAAAAATAAGACCTATCTGAGCAAGAATATTTAAAACCATTGTTATTTAGAATTCGTTCTCATGATCAGTATTCTTCTGGAAGCCCTGTGACCAATGTTGAAGTTGCAATGTACAATTTCAAATGTATATATACTTTCATTAAAAGAATTATCCAAAAAGAGTTATCATAAGGAGAGCCTGGGTATCCTAGGAATAGAGAGGAATTTAGAACATGTTGGGAAAATGTTTATACGCTTTTTTAAAAATTGGTGTATTGTCAAGTTTTTCAACAACAAACTGCTACTGTACATTTGAATTAAGTCCATAGGAGAGAAAATTAATATTATATATCATCACCTTTCCTCATTAAAATTCACCTTCTGGGCAGCCCGGGTGGCTCAGCGGTTTAGCGCCACCTTCATGATCCTGGAGACCCGGGATGGAGTCCCACGTCTGGCTCCTGCTTCTCCCTCTGTGTCTCTGCCTCTCTCTCTCTCATGAATAAATAAATAAATCTTTTAAAAATAAAATTCACCTTCTGACTAGGTTTTAGACGTTTGTAAACCAGATAATTAGATAAGAATAAACATGAATGAAAGCATGAGTGACACAACAAAGAAAATATAGGAAATATTATCTTTTCATTCAGTTTACACCATTGACAGTTTTGTTGTCATAGAAAACTGTTTCCACGTTTAGTCTTGACTTAAAATGTTTACAGTCGAACCAAATCATTTCCAGCTTGCTGATATCAGAAAACTTTCTTGCCATGCTTCATGGTGAATGTTACATAGTAGTCTCAGAATTTTAAATCCAAAAATATTTCCTGGGTAGCCACTTTGTTTTTCCATTTGTTTTCCCCGTCCATAAATTTTACCCAGTGTAGTGAGCATATAATTCTTACGGAGAACACTACTACTTTCTATACTTGGATTAAAACACGAAGGGATCTTAAATATCACCTAATTCAACATTAAGTAGGAAAGGAAGCCTTAAAGACTGCATTTTGTTTGGACTTGTAAAGAATGATTACTAAAGATATTTTTTTAGGTTCAGATTTGTTTGCATGTAGCCTTTATATGTGCAGCTGAGAAAGGGAAGCAAAAACCACAATCACTTCATATTAGTAAATTCATAATATGATAGTGGAAGTGTGGCTAGAGCTCCTAACTTCTTACCACCTGTTATCTTTCGTGTTAATAGAAGTGAACTTCTATGGGAGATCATATATACACATAGGCAGTTAAAAGGGAAATCAGCTTTGGTTTGGAAAGCAAGAAGGTGAAAGGTTTGGGTCCCCAAATTTAATACTAGATTATTTGACATAAATAATTGATGTTCTTTACATTGCTTCCTCCTCCTCACGTGAAAGGGTTGGATTGGTTGGATTAGATTTTTTTTTTTCTTAAGATTCATTTATTTTAGAGAGAACTGGTGGGCGGGGAGGCAATGATGGAAGGGTCAGAGGGAGACAGTCCCAAGCCAACTGCACACTGAACATGGAGCCTGATGCGGGGCTCGATTTCACAACGCTGGGATCATGACCTAAGCAAAACCAAGAGTTGGATGCTTAACTGATTGTGCCACCCAGGCACCCCTGGACTAGAAGATTCTTGATTCTATGATTTTTATTCCAAATTGACTTGCTCCAAAATATGGAGAGTACTTCCAACCCCAGTGGCTGAGACACTAGTTGCCTTTAGAAAGATTGGCTGACATACTGAGCACCTGATGTGAACAAATGCCCTAATTTAGTCTTCATCATGAGACGAAGAGGGAACAAGAGATTAAGCAAAGCTACACACATATTGACGGTGCCAGATTTCAAGGCCCATTTTCTGCTATACGGTATCATCTCTAAGAAATGTCTGTATTTAGTAAAAAAAAGAAGTGTAGGTCATACAACTGGATTTAAGATGTGCACACTTACATTCAAGTAGAGTTAGGCTTGGTCAAAACCTCTACAGTTAAACCTGTGAAGGGGGACGTGGGAAGAGGATGAGGATATAGTGACTTAACCAGTTCCTCCAGTTTTATTCTGAATCAGTTGTGTGGAAAATAACTCTTTTTTAGATGCATAGCAAATGTAAGTAGTATGGTTTTAAATGGAAAAGATTAAGTGTAATATTTAAGTTTCAGATAAGCTCATTAGAAATTCAAGCTTGAACAAAGTAGTTGTAAACACAGTGAACTGTTTTTTTGTTTTGTTTTTTTTTTTAAAGATTTTACTTGTTTATTCAGGAGAGACACAGACACAGGCAGAGGGAGAAGCAGGCTCCCTGCCAGGAGCCTGATGTGGGAGCCCATCCCAGGACCCCAGGGGTCACAACCTGAGCCAAAGGCAGGTGCTCAACTGCTGAGCCCCCCAGGCGCCCCTCAACTGGATGTTAAAACAAGTAATAGTTACCTTGTAGAAGAGCCTATCCTCCTCTTACTGCAGGAAATTGCCTAACATTTCTACTAGTTTTCTTGCCTTTGTTTGGACTTTTCCAGCGATGAAGAAGTCATTCACTCCTAAGGCTGGCCAATTGGAATTTGGAGCTTTAAAACAATGAGGATAATGCTTTCTTGTACATTGAAATCTGCCTTGCCATCCTGTCCATGTAAAGGTTTTTAATTTGCCCTGTGGTGTTATGTAGGATAAAGATAATCTGCTTTACAAAAAATTCCACTTCAGGGGCACCTGGCTGGCTCCTTCCGCAGAGCAGACAACTCTCAGGCTCAGTCCTGAATTCAGGCCCCACGTGGGGTAGAGTTTACTTAAAAGAACAAGAACAAAACAAGTGATTCCTCTTCAGCTGTGGAAGAGGACTCTCCTGTTCCTTCATATGCTAATCTTCAATTTCTTCAGTATTCCCCTTTTGATAATGGCTTAGAAAGCTAAGGTCATATTCTTACCCCAAAATGTTAAAAAAAAAAAAAAAAAAGATAATTCAAAGTTGGAAAGGATACCCAGTTTCAATGTTTTCTAAAACAAGAGGCTACATCTTTTCCACACTCTCCAACCGACAAACACTTCTAGGACGATGGATCGTTATTCATTAATTAACAACGTCATTGCCAATGCCAGAGAGAAGCCAGAAAATGATTTTGGCTCAACTAGAATTTGGATTCCAAATAGTGATGTGCAAGTCAACTAATACTCAAATATTAAATCATTTGGAGTGAAATGAAAAAAAATTATATGGGACTTTAGATTAAAAAAGGAAATCTAGAAATAACTTTTTGAGCATAGTAACATATGGCTTGCATTTTAAAAACGTGTATTTTCATTCAACTTGTTTTATATTTGAAAGATATTAACCATTTGAATAAATTACTTTAAAACATTCAAAATAAAAAAATATGTCTGACTCTTAAGAGAGGAAATATTTAACAGCTCACATTTTAAGGCAGCCCAGTTTTGGGATGCCTGACTGGCTCCGTCAGTAGAGCATGTAGCCCTTGATCTTGGGGTTGTGAGTTTGAGTCCCACACTGGGTGTAGGGATTACTTAAAAATAAAATCTTTAAAAATGAGACAGCCCAGTTTTCATGCAACTGCTACATATGATAATTAAAACTACATCTCAAAATAAATGTTCAGTATGTAACAGATTTAAAGGTAGCTTCCAAACATTCTGGCTGCCCCAAATCTTTATTTTTATACAAAAGATGAAACTATTTATGGCATTCCTACATGTAATTTCTTCTCATTGAGCTGTGTATTTTTGAAGAATAATCAGTGTTTACTCTTTAAAATATTTTTTTCCCATTATAAATGAGTATCAATAGGGCTGGCCCCCAGAAGAATCAAGCAGAATCAGCCATTTGCTGACATCATAGCACCCTTGAAATTTTGTACATTTCTTCCAAAATGTTTGGAGGAACCTCATGTATCATATCATAACTAAAATTACTTTCAGTATATACTGGAAAATAGATTTGGCTTGGAAGAAAAACATCACTTCTTCAAAGTTTCAAAAATTATGTGGCCAAAATATTACTTAGGCAAATACAAACACAAATAACTGGAATATTAACTTTTCAGGACAGGCTGATGAAAATTAGAGCTAATTCAGTGAAAAATTCTGGCTTCCTTACCAGATATTCTCTACTGTTGTTTGAAGGAACTACCACTTCTCGCATAAATAGGGCTGGTTTTATTTCACCTTCTCTAACAAAATGTCCGAACATATTTATAGTGTGGTAGATGCCTTAGAAATGAAAACTTCAATCACATGATGAATGAAAAATTAGTTTTGCTATATAGAAGTAGTCTTAGGGGCACCTCGCTGACTCGGTCCTTAAAGCATGTGATTCTTGGTCTTGGAGTTGTGAGTTCAAGCCCCATGTTGGGGGTAAAGATTATTTATAAACAATTTTTTTTTAAAAGGTGGTCTTACTAGCTAAACTCTTTTGGCACATGTCATTTGGCGAGCATAAGATATGAGACTATGCAATTTGGGTCTTCAACAGCAATAGGAAATTATTACAATGAAGAAGACTGAATTTTATGAGCTTTTCAAGAAGTCATTTAAGTGACTGGGGGAAAACTGTACGGCAAACACCTGGAAATGACAAGCTTTTAAACTGGATACTGAATTCTTACAATAAAGAAATAGATGATCAAATTTTTGTCAGGTCCTAGTATTTATACAACAGGATGACTGGACTAAAGAAAAAACTTTCAGTTGATGGACATAGAACTGATAATGCACAAAGCTGCCCTTGGCAGTTTTTATGCGCACAAACTGAAGTGGAAACCTAAGGTCTGGCAAAATGTCCCCAGGAAATAGCAGAGGCTTAAAACTTGCTTTTTTCATACTCAGGAAATGGATTTACTTTCCTTGTATTCTGCTTAAGTACTACTGTAGTACTGTGGTCTCTGCACCGGGACATTGGATGATACGGGAAAAGGTAAATGAGTGCCCCCGACACACAGGAATGCATTATCCCAGTATTAACTTAGTTGGATTTCACCTGAACTTTAAGATTTTATTCTAGTTAGTACTTGCACAGTAGGCAAAGTATAGGTTAAGTGTAAATTGTAGTTCACTAACTTCAGAAATGACCTGTATTTACTAGAGTACAATGTATTCCTGGCCTCTCTCTAGACAGTTAGGTCAGAAAATATGAGGCCTAAAATTGTTATTTTTTAACATGGTCCTCAGGTGATTGATTCTTATGCACATTAAGAATTACCTAACTAAAAAATAAATAAATAAATAAAAATTACCTAACTATAGGATTACCTTGGACTCTGGTGAGCTCCTGCAGCTGTCTTCATCCAAACTGAGATTTTTATACATCAAATTTAATGATGTTACACAAGGAATTCAATTACTCCTTAATCTAATTTTTGTGAGGACTACTGTAGCAGAAAACAGGAGATTGAACACTAATGCAATGTATAATTTCAGGCTAAACATTTACCTTGAAACTTAATAAAAAATGGTCTCATCCCTCCTTTTAATGTCGCACTAGAATACATAAATCTGAATATACACATGATGTACTATTTGTTGTGCTTTACTAAGTTTCATATTCTTACTCCTACTAAAGTAAAAAAACAAAGTTGAATAAAGTTGCCTTCTGTCATTCTTATTTAAACCTCTCCAAGGACACAGAGAGTAATTATAAGTAAGCCTTATCCATGACTCACAGAAGACCACATTCTAGGCTAGGTCAGCGCTTTTAAGTATTTAGGATTTAAGTACTCTAAGCATTTAATTTTTCAGCCCTGAGAACATCATCCTATTCCTCAACTTCAAACCAAAAAGGGTATCTACATCTTAAAGAGCTGAAGAGGCCTAGAAGGTATCAAATCCAACTTTCTACTCAAAAAGGCAGTCCTTTCAATAGCAATTGATAGTCATCCAGTTTCTGCTTGAATGTTTTTGTTGATGGAACCCTCACTTCATGTAACAGCACTGTGACACTGACTGCACCTTGATATACAGAACCAAAATGTGTCTCATCCAACTTCCACCTGCTGGCTTGATACTTGCCGGCCTTCCTATATTTGAAGACCGTGGTCACGTCTCCCTTTATTGGTCCATTAATCTTCTCTTCTCCGAGGTCTATATCTCATCAACTATAAGATGTACATTCTTTCCATGCATGACATCTTTCAAACTGGTATGCATTTTCGTAATTCATGGTTTATCAGTTTAATCGAGCTGTTTTCTTCCTCAGTGGTACGTGTAGGTTGTACCTAATGGCTGGCAGTTAGGTTTGCTAAAATACTCATTATCCCACTTGAACATTGTCAGTGAACAGGAACATTCGAGGTAATCCAGTTCAACTCCTTACCTTATGCACTGTCCGGGTCCGTCTCTCCTTAGTTATGTTCTGAGGTTGAATCTAATGCATTATAAAGCAACTCCTTTCAAATCTTAATTACCTCAGTTTTAAAACAGCACTGAAATCTTTTTGTTTGGTACTAGTTGTTCTTCAAACCCGCAAACGAATCTTTCACAACTCTCGAATTTGATACCCTAGACAGATACCGTATTTCTAGTTTATTCTCTTTTAATGCTAATCTTTCTGACTTCCGGGTTTGGGGCGGCAGGGGTGGGGTGGGGTGGGGTGTATATTTTAAATGTAACGTAAGATGAGGATACTAAAACCTACCTTATGATGCTATGCTAAAGACAGGACACAATGATGCATGTAAAACACTTGGTATAGCTTGGCAGCTAGCAGGCACACTAAACCCTTTTCTTCTGCCTTCCCCAGTCAGGGCAGCTCTTGAAATACAGGAGACTTCCTACCTTGTTCTGAGCACTATACTTTTAATGTAGCAGAAAATTTTATCAGTATTTTGGGCAATAGTTACAATTTGCATTGATCGACATATGAGCCACTCTTAAGACATGTTACATTCCACCATCCTTTATTCTTTTAGCAACCAAAGTGGGAAAGCAATGATCTGGACTCGGTGTATCCTATTTGATGCAACTCAACACACAAAATTACTGGGTTAGATTTAGATCCCAATTTTGACGTGCACTGTTTATGCGCTTCATCTCCTAGATCTGTCATGTATTCACAATATGATCCAATTCACTGCCCATGCTAGTGGCAAGGAAAGAGCTTTCTGATGTGCCGTTAGAACCTAGCTTTCAAAAACGCATTGAGATAAGAGTCTGGCTTATTATCCACAGACTGTCTTAATGGAACCAATTAGCAGGTATTCCTAGGTCTTATTTTTAGCTACACAAACTATGGTTAAGGGAACATTAAATATGGAAATCTGTTTTCTGCACGTGCACATTTAGGTTTTTAATAATCTTCTGCAAAATTGATGCTCGTAAGCAAATTTGAAGTTAAATGTGCCCTTCTTTGCAGGTGCGCTCAGATGCTCTGTATTTTACAAGCACTGGGTGTAACAGAATGGAAGATCCGTTTTTTGAATGAAGGATTCAGAGGAAGGATCAACTAGGGAAAGGGTAGAGTGGGAAAAATTTGAAAGTTAATTGAAAATGCTTTAAAAAGAATTTTGAAAATGAAATTACAGCAAAAAAATTGTAAATTATTTCAAAGCCCAATGCTTTAATTTGTACATTTTATTTTCAAATTGAAATATCAATTTATACCATTCAGTCAACATGTATTTATTAAGCACCTACGGTGTACCAAGTTCAGTGGCAAAAAGGAAAAGACCAGTTAAGTGGTTGGCTTTATATTATACTGTAAGAATTCAAATAAACTTCTCAGTTCTTAAAAATTTTTTATATCTAAGGAAAACTTTGTGCAGTGAAAAAAAAATCCCTGAAAATGGAGTTTTATCATATAAATTATAGTATCACCACAAGAAGCATAGAATATATATTTGAAACTGGGTGAAAGGATTTTCTTTTGCAACTAAATAACTTTTTACCCCCAGAGCCAATTATAGTATAATCACAAAAATTACTTAACAACGTACACATCGATGTCACTAGTTATATAGGGAAAATTTAACAGAATTAAACTTAAGAGAGAAAATGTGAAATATTAGTTCAGGTCAACTTCTATACATGTATAACCACAAGTTATAAAACCAAAGAATATAACAGTGTGTTATATTAAAGAGTTTAATATAGTACTTTAAAGATTTCAAATAGACTTTTAAAACTTGGATTTGAAGTCAAGAGCATGGTAATTTCGGATATTAACAAGTTATAAAAAACTGGTTTACATGCAAGAGTTTTCTCATTTTGATGATTCAGGGTAAAAAGAACTTAGAAACTGCAAGAGTGTGCACTTAAAACTTTCTAAGTGGCCGTTAAACAAACAACTAGAGTTAAGACAACAAACCACCTCATAGGAACGCTCTTGGATTTTTTTGAGTCATTCACAAAAGTACCAATCATGATCATGGTGACACTTTATACTGTATGTTTGTATTCATAAAAATAAAGATCTCTTCCCTTTCCTTTTAAACTGTTTGATGGTTTTGTAGGAAAAGTTACACTTTACAAAGTCAATTATTGTGAAAAAATGTAATGCTTTTTTTTTTTTTTTTAAAGAAATCAATGTCTAGGATTTGATTCTGGTTTGTGTCAAATATGTGAGAAGGTTTTGTGCACAAGGTATTAAAACTACAATTATATAAGTGCCATCTTTCTTATAGAGGAGATGCTTTGGTTTAAATCTGAAAGGTTAAAAAAATCCTGATATTTTTATGTCAGTTTCTCCATTATCTCAAAATACATAGAAAAAGGTAAATCTTAAAGTTATTTCATATTCCTGATACACAAACACAGCAATGTCATACATGTTTCATTTTCAAACATGATTTGGTAAATGTCAACAAACTTTCACTCTTCATAGAAAAATAGGTTAAAAATGAAAATTTAGAAAATCAAAACTCACTGCCTTTTTTACTATCTCTAGTGTTCGTAGCTTCAGTCTTTAGACATTTTTAAATACAGTATTTGCCATTAGATGAAAAAGTATCCATCAACTTGTAAATATGAAATATCCAGGCCAGCAAACCAGAGGTAAAGTCTACCCTCATCCCTGCTTTTGGCTTACCTTGAGTATTACTTCTTAAAGATAAATCCCAAAGGTTTATCAAGTTTTGTCTCATAAATTTCTCACAAACATATTTTGACTGGGTTCCATGAGTGTTCAGGAAGTTTTATTTCTAATGCAGCCATAATTATTAAAAATTAGTTTCTCTTTTGACTCAGTTAATAACTAAAAATGCACCTGCATTTTTAATCTACAAGTAAAATGATGTATGGTTCCATCAAACTACTTGTCAAAAGCTGAAAAAAAAGACTAAGTTTTAAATTATATAATCACACCATTTCATTTAGATGCTTTTTAAAACTTGAGGGTCTTAGGGGGTCTATTTTTCATGTTGCAGAAATAATTTCACAATTTCAAATCAAAGTCAACACTGCAGTGAGGAGAGCTTTTCTACTTTATTACAAAGAGAAGAAGCCTTTATGTGGTCAGAAAATACAAGATTGATCTTTTTTTTTTTTCTCTTCCTATGAAACGCTGCTGTTCAAACAGCCAGAGTGAATTGTCTCAGTTCACTTCTTTAAGTCCCATCACATTCACTTGGGTATGGATGTCCTTGGCTGCTGAAAATCTGGCCCTTTAGTGCACAGGGCGACAAAGTCCCCTGACCAGCAGTTCCAGAATGTCCCATTTTCATATATTGCATCCATGCACACCTCCTAAAAATGAGGTACAGCAGGGCAAACATTTTCCAAAATAGATGTCATATATATAATATATACACATTCGTACATACATACCTTTATTCATGTGATGTCCAAAAATTTAAAAAAAATGTACACATTTATTACAAAATCGTAACAAAGACTGGACAGTGTTTTGCTCATTCTGGAAAGATGAAGCTCAGTAATAACACAACCCTGGAAACCATCCAGAGATTGTGGCAATATCTTTCTTCTAAACAGTCAGATATTCTTGCGTTAAGCTTGGCGAAACTGCCTTTCAAAAACAGAAGGGGAAGTAAAATGAAGGAAGCAGACCTTGCTCATCTTTCCAAATGAAATACGAGAAGGATCTTCACATAAAAATGCACAAACATTTGTTATTTTATTACCAATAGTGCTACAATGAACAATGCAAATTTTGTGGTCTAATTCTGTTGAGTCTTTTGTGGGTTTTCTTTTTTACATTTTAGAAACTAAATGGTAAACTTCTGTCAGTGTACTTGCTTGTCTTTACAGACCCAAGTCTGTCTGCTGGCAAAAAAGAAAATAAATGAAAAAAATTCAGACCCTGCTTGAACTAGAGAAAAACAAATTACAAATTTAGTTGTTGGGCAGCACATAATTAGTAAGGCAGGACCTCAAATGGTGACCCTTTGCATAAGCCAATTGCCAGATCCTCAAGGAATTAAAACCAGGGTGCCTGAGCCACATCAGTTCTGCAGTTATGTTGAGTATTGTGCTGAGACAGCCATACCCCAAGAAAAGGGAAGTCTTTTTTTTTTTTTTTTTTTTTTTAGAAGGCTTGCTGAGCAGGGTTGTAGTTGAAGGTGGATGGCAGGTGAGGCCGTTCTTCTAATTTGTCGTATTCCAGATGAAACTCCTATAAAACCAAATTTAAGAATTTAGATGATTTCCTCTCCCTCAGAGGGATCTCAGATTTTTGTCAAAACATATTTTACTAGATGAACAAAATACCTACATGTATGAGAATGAACATAAACACAGATGCACCAACTTCTTTCCTTCTAACTAAAATACAGCTTGAAGAAAAGTTATGTGCTGTAGCTTCTAGCTAATAAATGCAAAAATACAGATTTTCTGTGTAAAAGACTACTCATGAACATCTACTTTATAACCATTGAAACTAGGCACTTTTTTGCTCAAAAGTGAAAGTCTGAGCAGCAATTACTATATTGTTAATAAAAAGCACTGTAATAAAAATTACAGGATACTTAAAAGCCAACCTTCAATGATGTAAAAAAATAAATTCCTTTTCCCCAAAATATTTTTTCCAATTTGTAATTATTACACCTACCTTTTAAAAATAAAGCAAACATATAAGACTGTGCTAACCTTATTAAATCTGGAGAATACAATGAACTTATAACTCCCACATCTCCAGACTTCCCAATCTACAACACTGAAAAGATATAACTGCCACTCAAAATAGACAGATGTGCTGTAAGCACATCTGAACACTATACAGCTCATTTTAATTAAACTTTCAAAATACATGAACTTCATAAGAGTCTTAAAACTTAAGAACGGTGAAGTAATTTCTTCATGAGGAAACTTAAGATCAAGAGAGATGCAGAAGATAATTCTGCATTTTAAAGAAACAAAAAACTGGGACGCCTGGGGTGGGCTCAGCGGTTGAGCGTCTGCCTTTGGCTCAGGGCATGACTCCGGGGGTCCCGGGATCGAGTCCCACATCAGGCTCCCTGCATGGAGCCTGCTTCTCCCTCTGCCTGGGTCTCTGCCTCTCTGTGTCTCTCATGAATAAATAAATAAAATCTTAAAAAAAAAAAAAAGGAAACATACCTTTGCAAATTCAAAAAGCAAGAGGTTCTAAAATCACTAATTCTATAATTTGAATTCAATTATAGTACAAACTAAATCAATCCCGTTTAAAAATTTATGAACCTCAATATATACTATGTATTTTAAAAAGCCAACCAGGAGTTAGCACTATGGGCTAACATATTTTGCCATGTCTATCTTGTTTCAAATGGATTCTAAAATGGATAGTCCCCCCACCACACAAAAAATAAATAAAATGGATAGTCCCAGTATTAAAATGAAAACTTAAGAAAAAAAAAACTTAGGTCATAATGATTAAATTTTAAGATCTAAAACCAAGTCTTTAAAATTTAAGAATATTACAATTGAAAACCTAGTTAAGAGGTGCCCAAACTAGAGACACAGCTAATTTTATTCTCATCTTTCTGATGACTCTGTAAAATAAGTATCAGTATCTTCATTTTGCACCTGAAGAAGTGAGGCTCCTAAGTAACCTGCTCAAATCATTCCGTAAATGGAAGATCAAGGATTAGGATGATCCTGACCTTTGTGGCACCAAAGCCCATGACTTTCTGGTGTTAACACATTATTTTTAATAGTTCTAGTGCAAGACCCAAATAAATTTACTTCATTACATCCCTTATGCAGAAATGTTCAAAAACTTTAGTTCTGACAAATGTTCTTAAATAAGGGACACTATAATGACCTTAATCTAAAAAGGTTTACTTTATAGGACAGAGTTAACTAAGGCACATGGGTTACGTGCTCATCATTAAAACTAACTCTAGAATCACCATCACCCAGCTAATGCACTGTGTAGGCACCACTCTCTCTCTTCCTACCCTTAAGTTTTAGAAACAATTTATTGTCTGGCTTAAGAATATCAAAATGAAAAAAAAAAAAAAAGTATCAAAATGAGTGAAGAAAATATTGTTATATTACTCTTTAGAAATTAAAATTGGCAATTTAGAAATCAAAATATGTGTAGTTGCAGGGGGAAATGTCTATTTGTAACTGTAACAAATCATAGGCCCCACTAGGTTACATAAATCCTGTTCAGTTATCCTGTCTGTATTATACATTGGTGAACTACACAGTATTATAAGAATTTAAACTAGAGTAATCTGACCAATGCACATATTTTTCACCCCTAGGAAGGTCAGTTTAAACCTAGGGAGCATAATAAATATCTTAGTATAATTTAAAAGCTCATATATCAGAGATTCAGAAATTAAGTTAAATTCTGTCTTCTTTTTTCATCTTTGTTTTGGTTTTCTACGTGTTTCTATTCTTTTTAAAATATATGAATCTTAACAGTATATACTGGTATCTCTTTCTCTAGCTTTTTGATTATTGGTAACACCTCTTGTACACTTTCGTTATATGTACACACACAACCTCTGTATAATCAGTAGGGACAAAAAAAGGTGAAAAAGAGCTTTAGATACTTCTTAAAAACCACTCTTAAATCTGAGTTTTTCTATTAATCATATTAGGCTAAACATTTTCAAAAGGTCACTATAAGAACTGAAATACATGTACTGGATTCAGATGATCAAATGAAATTTTTACAAAAACATTAATGTCATCACTGACTGAATGACAGAGAAATATACACTGGAGGAATATTTTCTCAAATTCTAAAAAATGCTGTCTTTCTCTTTAAGATTAATCCTCCAAATTTTAGGAAGTTGCCAACTATCTTATACTTACTAGAAATAATTTTTACTGCCTTGAAGAAAAGTACATATTATTGATTAAAGTATAAACACTAATGTGTATCTAATGGGGAAAAAAATCACATTTCCATCCACCTGTGATATTATAAAAAATTCTAAGCATTAATAGAAATCCTATTCACTGCTGGATCCACAAGGTAAAGTCAGGCTGAAAGAATTCTTCAATTTTTAAGTCTTTAGTATGAGAAAGTTATTGATCATAGAATAGCTTCCATCACCTGAAGATTCTGTGGATGAAATTATTTTAAAAATTCTACACTTAATTAAGAGTACATGTACAACCTGAATGACCACTATTTTTAAATTAGTGAGATACTGAGTAATTCTAAATTACATAGAGTAGACCACATAGCCTGCTGACAAGACTAAAAGGGGAGAATAAACAATGTCAAAACTTTTATGTATACATTACTGACATACACACTTTAAATGAGGGCAGCCTGGGTGGCTCAGTGGTTTAGTGCGGCCTTCGGCCCAGAGCCTGATCCTGAGGACCCGGGATCGAGTCCCATGTCGGGCTTACCTGGAGCCTGCTTCTCCCTCTGCCTGTGTCTCTGCCTCTCTGTCTCTGTGTCTCTCATGAATAAATAAAATCTTTAAAAAAAAAAAAACCCACTATAAATGAATAATGGGGTAGATCCTAATTTTTAGGGGTAAAAAATACTTCCAATTTAAATCATTGAATTTCTAATAATTCTTAAATTCTCTGAAAATATTAAGTATTTGCAAAACAGAGAAAAAACTCCTATAAGACACTGTGAAATGGAGACCTAATTACATTCTAGATCAGGTCAATACTTTTCAAAGACAAAATGATAACATCAAGCTATTACTTATAATACTAATTCAGACTGCACGCTTCTTACAATAAGTTGAAGTTATTTAATAATTCATGTTCTTTACCTGTGAGTAGTAAACCACACCCATTTTACAGGTAGAAACTCTGAGGTTAACTTGGGATATGGCCTTTTAAGGGATTATCTGTAGTTTGATAAACTCTGTTAATACATTATAAATTGAACTTAATTCCTAAACAATTTCTGAGAAAACATGAAAACATCTTTAAAACAAACAAAAAACCAGAAGCCATTGGGAAAAGTTTATTCTGTGAATACAACTTAAAAGTTTTAAGTTCATGAATCTGTATTTTAATATAACAAAGAAGTGAGCTCCGTATAATGCTTAAACCGATAATCTTGTGTGCTTTCATTGTTAGGAAATTATTTTGATGAAAAGTGTCAGTACCAGTGGCCAGCAATTACTTCAAGAGAGATTTCTTAAAGAAACAGTTTTATGGTATTTCTCAAATTTTATTTTCCAACTTCAGAGCTAAAAATTATAAAGGTAAAGGTTAAGAAGACAAAAGTTCAACTATATAGATCATCAGATAAATCTGGGTAAAATTACTTTATATACGCACACTACATATTTACACACCTGTGCGCATACACACATGCTTTTCTTTAAAATGACATTTACTTGACTGGGGAATTCTTTTGATGGAAAAGTAAAACAGGCCTATTAATGTTTAAGTTGCTTCTGAATATTTAATTTTGTGGGAAAACTTTTTTTCACATAGGAAGATCTGTCATATATATTGAACTAAAAGTTAACTAAAGTGATACATCAATCTACTCCAAACATCCATTCATTTTTGCATATAGAAGTCTGGAATAACTTAAAGTGATATTGAGCAAAAAGCTTCACAGAGAATGGAGAAAACTTCAGTTATTTACTAACGGACTCTTTTCCCCTCCAAAGATACATTTTTCTTTCCTGTATACTCAACTGACTGAGAAGTTCTCCAAGTACGGCTCCAAAGACGAGCTAAATCATTGGCATCACTTAGGAACTTGTTAGAAATGGAAATCCTCAGGTCCCATCATAGACTTATTAAATCATAAACAATAGAGGTATGACTCAACAACCTGTTTTTTTTAATAAAGCTGACAGGTAATTCTGATGAAGCTAAAGTTTGAGAACCACTGACCTGACCTAACAACAGTTATAATTTTTCCATCTTTGAAGAGTAATTAGCTGTAATAACAACCATAAAAACAGCAACAAACTACCACAACTAGTCCCATGTATAAAATACCCGATATGTACAAATCACTGTGCTCAGTGTGTGTGCACACGTGCAAATGTGTGTGTGGGTGTATAAAATCTCATTTAATCTTCATGACAATCTAGAAGCAAATATGATTTCAACTGAAAAGAGAAGGAAACAGGCATGGAAAAGAAACTTGCACATGGTCAAAGCATAAACAGCCAAAACAGGAGTTAAATTCATATCTATGATACAAAAGTTATTGCTTTCTACTACACTATACATCTTAACAGGTAACACACAATGTGTCTTGTGCTATTTGAAATGGAAGTAATTATTTCTACTTAAAAGGTGAGATCGTGGATCTACCTTTTGAAATCAAGATGTGTATTAATTGTTAAAATAACTTGAATACAGTATTGTAGTATATGGACTTGGTTTCAGATGGACAGACATTTACCACTGACACCCAAAAATAGTAATAAAAAAAGATTTAACCTCTTGTATGTGCCTGGTCTGGTGTTTTTAGTTGGGCTCATGTTTTTCTATCTTTTTTCAAGTTTTCCATGAAATCTTGTGATATAAAACATCTTTGTGATAAATATCTGGTAAGCATTTCAGACTGTCTTGTTAAAAATTTTCCCACATTAGTGAAGTTAATTCAAAAGATAAAAAAAAAAAAAAAGGCCCAAGCCAACAGCTAAAGAATCATCCAATGAACTACGAAGAACTAGTTTTCTTCTATTTAAATTTATTGAGAACAAATAAAACTACCTCTTTAGTTTTTAATCCTAAGGATCCTCAATGGAAAAGGCATTCAGAGAAATCCTGGAGTAATGAAATGACAATACTTGTTACATTCTCTACTAGGTAGACTAAATGTATACATAAAATACTACATACAAATGTGAAATATGTTATGACACTGATGAAAATTTCGCAGATGGGTCTTTGTTAGGTGTTTTTGTAAGGAAAAGTTGCAAACCAAAACATAAACAGCAACTTTTCCACAGCCCGCCTCCCTCCAATATTCAGCTTAGTAGTCATAGGAACAATCATGGTTACTACTTAGAATTTTCTTTCGTTATATCACTTGCAAATAAAAAGCATTTTTCTTGCAATGAGGCAAGTATTATAAAAGACCTATTTGTTATGTTTATATACCAGTTTTAGAAAAATCTCCTACTTGCTTAAAATAATATAAGAATACATGACTGGGATGGCAAGAGGGTGATCTTTATTTTACAACTGAATTGACATAAAAATATTTCAAATGTTACCAAGGCTTGTGAAAAATTACAAAATTTCTTACCAAGTTCAATCATTTTCCTAACTATGGGTGAAATGAGTTGTTTCCATATACTCTCCTAGAGTTTAAATCAAGCCAAGGAAGTGAAGACAAAAAACTCATTAGCAAGTATCTGGCACATTATTGGGATGGATGTATTAGTAAATATAAACAGATAAAAGAGGATACTTCTTTTTAAAATCTAGATTTACACATTTACACATTTGCACATGGAAAAAAATATACCTTAGCTACTTTCCTCCAGTTAAGACAGTCAAAGAAGTAATATGTTCCCCTCTCATACGTATTGGTTTTCATTGTCGGCTCCATGCCTGGTGCCCTGGTAATCCATACTCGTTCTTCTTTGTGGTATCTCCAATCACGGTTAAAACTTCAATTTTTAAGAGAAAAAGACAATTAATTTTTCCTGTGGCTCACATCAAACATATTCTACATTTTAAAAAAATTTTCTCAGAAAATAATTATACATAAAACATAAATATAGGTGCTTTTTACCCTGACTTTTATTGTTATTAAATACAACTCTAGTGAAATACAGGAAAATACTTTCTTATTTGTCCAGAAACCACACTTGTTACTTAATACATACATCTTTATTTAACTGAAGAGACTTTTTTATGCAAACATAACGAGATATTAAAAGCTCTATGAGCAATGTGATAAAAAACCTAGGCAGACCAAATAAGGATACATTGTGTTCCAGAAATTTCACTCCTTTCTCATTCTTAACATTCAATAGAAATTGATATAATCTATTAAAACAAAAACACCAACTATTTCTATTATTTTATAAGAACAAAATCAGTCTTTTTATCTATTTAAATTCATATAATTTTGTAACTATGTTGAAAATACAATATCCATTTTAAAAATTCTTAATGAATGTATTACTTTTAAGTTTTAATCAAATCTCATTGATCCTAAATTCTCAAAAGCCAAAGGATATCCATTAGAATTCATGCAAGAATCAACGAGGATTTATATCACTTGTAAATTGGGGAAGTAACATCCAAAGGAGGTAAATGCACCAGAAAAAACATCTCTGGGAGCCCAAACCTCCATGTAAACAAATACCTTCCTACTAACACAGTGAGGTAATTTTTAGGCATAAATAAGATATGAGACAGAACTGCCGGTATGGGATCGATGAATGACTAAATGAATTTATTTACTTATAAATAAATTAAAAAGAACAGGTAACAATTGCTATGTTACAAAAAAATGTAAGGGAAAACATGGGAGAAAACAAATTCTCAATAGAGAAATAAACAGTTTATCATCAACACAGTGAATTTTACATAAAAGCATCGGATCCAAGTCCATCTACAGAAATGTTATTAGGAATATCATAAAATACTTAAATCTATAAAAAGTAGGTCTCTCATTCATAACATCATAAATTTTCTTTTTGTAAGCTCTATGTCCACCCTGGGGCTTGCACTCATGACTCCAAGATCAAGAGTCACATGCTCTACCGACTAAGCTAGTCAGGTGCCCCATAACATCATAAATTTTTAAGAACAATTTACTTTACTATAAGCATGATTAATAAAATAGTCTATGGCAACAAAATATATTACCAATTGGACAAATGAGCAATGACAAAAATTTATTCTTAGAGCATCAGGTAAAAGCAGAAATGCTCAGGAATAAAACATATCCAATGGACCAACTTCTTAACGCTAATATTTAAGTTGGCCAAAGGCTTCTGATAAGGGATGTGGACTTCATCAACACTTCAAAATACGTAAGATGTATGCAGTGCCTTGCCCATAGAATACTCAATAGATGTTCAATAAATGATGAAATTCACCATCATTAACATGTAATTCCACAAGAAGATGAGCCACAGTTATGAACCATATCTTATACTTAACATATTTATAAAAATTAGATTCACCAAATTCATGAGTCAATTCCGTCTTCTTACAAATTTAGGATTATTAAATCTGAAGTAATTCTTTTTACGTATACAGTGACCATTAACCATAATAGTATCAACTTTCAATCTAAATTAACTTTATTTTTCTGTTGTAAAAACAAACAACAAACTATTCCTTGATGGAAATATTTCTGCTTTAAGAACAAAAGATAAAAACTATCACCATCATTTAAAAGAAAAGCTTTCAGAATAAACAATATCCACTGTAATACAAAAGTGTTTAAAAATACTTTGAACATACAGCTCTACTGCAGCTAAAAGTTGTAATACGTCTCCTCCATTCATGTAATAGAGATAGAAGAGCAGGTCTTCTCCATATCGGCCAAGTTTTATTGCAGCCAGCTGGAAAAGAGAAATCAATTATTCTGAAGTGTAAAATAAGTTTGACAATCCCAACACATTGCTACCACTGAAGTACAAGTAAAAAGATAAACAGAAACTCTTCTTTGTAGCAGGTAACTGTTATTACATGATTCTGCAGGTAGTTATGCTTTTAAGGAAGGGTTTTACCATTTAAATAACTGAGGTCATTTAACAATTATTTCTGGTACATCTATTTTATGTACTAATAGAATAAAAAGCTATATAAAAACTTCTAACCAAGACCAAATGTTGGTTTACTCGAGGTCTTACTAATACCCAACATGGTAGTTAGTAATAGTGGAACCAGTGCTCAGAGATGCAGGACTTATATTCAAGTTCCGGTTCTATTACTTACAAATATGTCCAAGTTATTTAATGTCTCTGAACTTCCATATAAAATGCAGAAATGAGACCTATAAGGTTGCTAAGAACGTAAATGAAATTGATAACGTCTGTAGAGGAATGTACCTTACCTGATACATAGAAAACTTGTAAGAAATGTTATTGAATTTATAGCTGACAGGGATTCACAAACCGTTTGTTTATGTATTTTAGCAAATCAGAGACGGTAAGTACAAAAATCATAAAGAGCTAGCTCTTTATTTTGTTTAAATTGATGACTACAAGATGACTGCCTTACGTCCTTCCAAA
The DNA here is from genome assembly GCF_018345385.1 of Vulpes lagopus. Taxonomy (NCBI): domain Eukaryota; kingdom Metazoa; phylum Chordata; class Mammalia; order Carnivora; family Canidae; genus Vulpes; species Vulpes lagopus. The sequence goes on from NC_054828.1 coordinate 57,367,291, forward strand.
AAGCAGAATCATTAACTGCCAACCAAACTACAGCACATTGAGTTTAATAGTCTTGAAGTCTTATATTAGGATAAACCTTCATTTAAAAGCTCACCAAAATGAAAACACTTTTTTCTCTTTGCCTGATTCTATATCTAAATGTTTATTTAACCATTATACAATCTCAGAATATACTTTTTCTCTCCAGTCATATGATACCCTTTCAAGCAGCAGTTCTGAGGGTGACAAATTCTCCTAAATCGGTTTTTCTTAAATTGCCCTAAGTAAGAAAAGGTTCTGGGACCTTCAGGTAATTGGAGCAAAAAACCCTACGGGGGAGATGGCAGAAAAATCATACAGTCCACAAAAGAAAAAATTAGTTCTATCTCATACTTCTTGTCTTCCATCTACTTAAGTATTAAAAGACATTGAGAAATATCTCTTTACTTGCCTGTCCACAAAATCAACAACCATTTGACCACACAACTGGATGGTACAGACACAGAACACCATCACTTTAATATATATTTTATATGTAAAATACATTTCAGATTTATTCATAAACATATAATACATATTGTTACACATATTAATATACATATGTATAACATGTAATTTTAAATAAATTATATCCTTCCACAAGGCCAAAATCTAGGGATACAATTTCTAACAGAAATGAACACTGAGTTCTTCCCTATAAACAAAAGTATTTACCATTTTCTTTTTTAGAGTAAAAAAATTTTTAAATTGCAATCTGATAATAGTTACTTTAGAACTAGAATTTTAGGTAAGAAGCCAAATGTCATAGTTTTTAAATATATAGTTCTATTGAAAACACTGTAATATTTGTAAAAAAAAAGTATTTTATTGATAAGGGTATGAAAGAAAATATCGGAAGGAAATTTACCAAATTTTCCAAAACTGTTTATTCCCATCAACCATGGTTATACCATTATTAATAATAACTCTAAGAAATATTTTACCGTCCTACCATTGTTTTGTTTTTAAACCATATTTTTAAAATATAAGCCAGGATCTTATCAAAATATTTAAGATTAACAAAAATAGAAATAAAATTGTTTTATACAATTGAATGGACACATGAAAGCCACCCCTGAGACCACTAATTATTCCAAAAAAATTTATGCCATCTGAACTGAAAAACAGTGCCTGAAAAATAGATACATTCATGCTGACTGAGGAGAATAATAAACTACACTCACCTTATCCCTAATGTGAATGTTCGTTAAGTACTCTGATGGAACATGGAAGTCTGGATAATAAAATGAAAAAAGCCTTATTAACTGATTCTCAGTTAAAAACATATTTTTAAAAGGTCTGAACACAAAGAAATTTTCCTACCTATGTCTTGAGGTCGACAAGGTGAAGATGCCCAGGGTGATGCAAATTTGGGGTAGAGATTTCTGAATAAGAGAGAGAGAGAAAAAAAAAAAAAAAACAAAACTCTGAAGTCCGAGTATAGAGAAAAAAATTCCTATTTTTATTTCAGGAAATCAGGAAAAACAATGACTTTAGAAGTAAAATGAGCATCTTTTTCTAATTTCTTTTCACGTGTTTACTATGACTTACACAGGAAAAATGAAGCAAGGTTAACTAGGTTATACACATATATTGTATACATCTCTCTGACAGTGAGCGGGACATGAAGAAGGAGCTGCAGCTGATCCCCGAGCAGCTGCGCCACCTGGGCAATGACATCAAGCAGGTCACCATGAAGAAGGATTACCAGCAGCGCAAGATGCAGAAGGTTCTGAGCCCTTCTCATATACACATATATTGTATATATCCTGTTACAAACTATATATATAAGTGTATATATATTTACATATATATTTAACTTCAATGCAGAATGCTTTAAATTCATTAATAACATGGCCCTAAGTAAAATTACTTTCCCATTTATATGGCCAGGAAAAAAAAGTCAGTAATTATTAAAAGCAAAAGTTCAAATTCATCAAATATTTACTAAGTGCCTATTATATGCCTGACACTGTTCTAGGTGCTTGGGATGCATCAGTAAACAAAATGAAGGTAACTGACAACATGTACCTTATTTTCTGATTGAACATGATAGGTAAGAGAGAGGTAGATGAAATAATTTGAATAAATAACATTCTATGTTGGTGGAGGGGCAGGGACAGGAGATTAGCTGCATTAAATAAAGTAGTCAGGTTAAGTCTCATTTAGAAGATGAGATCTGAACAAAGATTTGAAAGATATGAGGGAGTTAGCCATACTAATTATCTGGCAAAAGACTATTATAGGCAGGGGCAACTGTTAAGTAAGGCAGAAACAGGACGGACATGTCTGAAGTATAGCAGGAAGGCCAGAAGCTGGAACAGTGAACTGAACAAAGGGAGAAGCTGTTGAGGTGGGGGTAGGAGATCATGCCTGTAGAGATGAACAGGCCCATAAAGATTTTAGGTTTTTTATCATAATGAAACCACAAACCCTCACTGAGCATTGAGCAGAGGATCACCTATTCAAAAAGGACTGTCCTGACTCATAAATAAAGAAGAGACTGTGAGGGACACAGAGAGAACCAGGCACATCTGGTGATTGGCTAATGGAGTAACCCAGACAAGAGAGGACAGCGATTCAAACCAGCGTGGCAACCATTAAAAGCAGGGAGACGTATGGAGCAATGCACTCACTATGTCAACCTGCTCACAGGTCAAGGAGGATAAGTTTCTACAAGTGACTACTGAATTTAATAACATTAAAACAGAGAAATTTTAGTGAAGTGGTGAGGCAAAATCCAACTGAAATGGATTTAACAGAGAATGGGAGAAGACAAATGGGAGATTCAAAGATGGCTTTTTTGTAGAGTTTTGCTCTTCACGAAAGAAGAATAAAGAAATAAGAGCAGTAAATCACAGAAGATAAAGAGAGCACATTCTTAACATAAAGGAAGTAATAGCACCATTTGTGTGTTGATGGAAATGATCCAACAAAAATATAAAAAACTGTTTGAGCCATGCCCTTGAGTTTTCAAGAGATGTTTTATGTAGAAAGCATGGATCAACTATAAAGATAAGCTAAGGTGGGTGCAGACAGTGGTAGACAGATGTGGTGGCAGGACTAAGTTGACATTCTCTTCTGATTATTTTCATCCTTCTTAGTCAAGTAGAAATAAAAATGCAAGGTCTTAATTCTACACCTGAAACTAATATTACACTGATATCTAACTGGAATTTAAATAAAAACTTTGGGGGTAGGAGAAAAAAAAGCAAGGTCTTCATTTGAGAGTAAGGAGGGGTGGTGGTGGAATTAGATGTTTGAAGAGATTCAGTGTGAGAGTTGCATAGGAGAACAAAAGAATGCCAGTATGAGTGGCGGAATTAACGGCCACTTTTGAGGTTCCTGGCCATGAATGTAAAGTGAGACCAGGCAGTGAAGCTGGGTTTTTTTTCTCTAGCCATGCTCAGTAGCCGAGGTAAAAAATGGAAGTCAGAGTATAACCTCGGTTGTAGTTTCTGCCATGCAATCATGACAAAGAGCAAGAGAGGGGCAAAGTAGCCAAAGGTGTATATAACTAAGCAATTATGAGTGACCACAGAATTTAACTGGGTACAAAGGAAGTGAGTTCTGAGGGAAAGAGAAGGATGTTGAGGAATAGTGAAAAGGTAGAAGAATCAAGGGACTGAAGATCCCAAGGAGTCAAATGATTATAGGAGCCAGAACAAGAGAAGGATGGAAAACAGGAAGTGGCAAGGGAGCATAGACAAAATTACAGTGAAACTGAAGTTACTGATTATGGCAAAGTCAAATGATGACTAAATCGTTGAGTAGCTAAGATATGGTGGAAGGTAAGATTTTTGGAGGTAAGAAACTCAAGGAGTTATGATTTCAGGATTTTGGAAGGATCATACATATGTATTATGAAACTGCCAAAAAGAAATGATATTGTCAAGTGATAGTGATCCAGAAGCTAACGTGAGAGGAAATGACCCAAAGAGTCAAAATATAACAGCAACAATGAGTGACTGCAGGTGATACAATCTGACCACATGAAATTAAAAACTAGAAATCTGCAAGTAATTATTATATACACATGTGGAAGAAAAGGGAAAAAAAAACTTACTCAGGAGAGTTCAGATTGAGGCCTAATGTTGTTAAGTCACTTCCTAACGCAAGATGTACCATTCCTGGGTCCGTCTCTGCTGCCCTGATAAACGTTAACAGGCCAATCATTCCAAATTGGTCCGTCACCATCCCTTGAGGAATGTTAGTAACCCGACCTGGATAAGAAGAGCATAGGAATTTTATCTTTAAGGAAAAAGCAAAGAAATGAATTCTATAATATCTTTGACATATTTTACAGAGTCCCACCATCAGGTAACACCTGGATCCCTTTTTTCTGCTGGTTATTATTTTGTGTTGTTGAACTTTTATCTCCAGGAAATTTGGGTCCATCTGTACTTGAAGTTGTCTTGCCAGATGTATTCAAATTCTAATATGAAAAAAATTAAATGTGACATTAAAATTTGTTAAGTGTAAAAAATTTCAAGTTCACATTAGTTACCTTTCTATTCATTCTTTATATTTAAATTGGTAGTAAATTATTACCTGTTTTTCAAGTTCTACATGAAATTTTATGTTTCCACAACTGTCCCATCGTTTATGAATAAATCCTGTATTTAAAATTTTTGAGTATTTAAAGGACAAGAAATATATGGAAAATATTCTTATTTATCTCTGATCTTCAGTCACAGAAAAAAAATCTCAGAACTTTCTGGCTCAAGTTTCACTCTTCAGTACTTTAATTTAGAAGAGAAAATAATATAGCATGTTGCCTATAATATCACCATAAAAACCTCCAGGATAAGTCAGAATATATAAACTTTTTAAAATTCATATTTAATTCTTACCCAATAATCTTCTTTATCAATTATTTTAATATATACAAACTCCCATCACACAAAAAAGCTATTTTCAGTGAAATGTGGAAGAAATAAACACATGTGTTAAGTCAGAAAGAAGAAGCTGAGTTGGCTGAATCAACACAGGAATAAAAATGTGTATAAAGATTCTTCAAGGAGAAAACTTACTCAAGAAAAACACAGCTCCTTAGAAGGCTATAATATCAAACTTCATGGGATCCAGCTGACAGGGACTACAATAAAAGTCTAAATTAACTCTGAGAAGTTCAACAGAAATTTGCAAACCTATATGAAATAGGAAAAAAATAGGCTATCTTCTAAGTTATAAAGGTTTTCCACATTCTTCAGAAGTTAGATTATTACAGATATTCAAGATAAACAATTTTGTAATAGTATTTAGTAAGTCCTTAATACGGTCTATAAAACTGTTAATACAAGAGAAATCTGAAGGGAAAAAAAACTACATCACTCACATATGTAATTCTCAGTTACTTACAGATTTACTGTCATCATTACTTGATGTTGGATCTTTATAGCTGGAACCAGGTAATGCTGGAAAATCTTCATTGTGTATTGAGAAGTCCTGGGATTGCTCATTTGCTGGTTTTGTTACCATTCCAACTATGTAATGAAAATAATCCAGAGAATTGCAATTCATATTTATGATATTTTGCTACAAATTATAAAAGCTTAACTTTCCTTATGATAATGTACCAAAAGGATTTTTTTATATTATACTATAAAAGCACACTTCAAAAAATTAGTATTCAGGACAACAATGAAGAACTAAACTTTTATATACTGATTAATAACTCAATATACAAAATAATACAAGGGAAGTAAGTGGTAATCCTAGAATTCTAAATCTAATGTCATATAGAGATGCTTAAAAACATAATTTGATATTGGTAATAGTTATTAAAATTTTTGTTTTAAAGCTTGATTTAAATATTTGACTAGCTATTATAAACACCAGTTAATTGTCAAATACAAATGAACAAATAAATTTTAAAAGAACATGTCAGTATTCTACTTGAAAGTGACTTACAGAGTGAGCAAATTGCAATCAATTATAAAACAACTCCATATTATTTCAGATTTTCTTGGACTCCATGTAATAGATGTAAAACATGCAAGAACTGGGAAGTAATCCTCCCACTATACTTGGCATTAGTCAGGCCCTTATTGGAGAACAATATCCAGTTTGGGGCTCCACAATTCAAGAACGATATGGAGAAACTAGAGTTGGTCCAAGGAGAGCAACGGGAATGATTAAAGGGATGAAAAAATGGACCTATGAGGAAAGGTTAAAAACATTAGAGTCTGAACTGAGAATCAAGTAGCTAGGTACTCAACTTCCAGGGCAGATCATTTTTTTGTTATTTTTGGAAGACTAATTTGGAAACCTTAGAATACTAACAATATAAAATTTCCGTTTTTCACATATTGTTATTTGTATTCATATTCTGAAAGGCACAGAAATCCTTCTTGGATGAAAATAGGAAAAACAATAATCTTAGAAAAGTTATGAACTGATCCCTTTAAGTTCATTGTTTCTGCTACTGGTCTCTAGCAGATTCTTCCAAAAGGAAACAACTAAGGATATAAGAATATGGCTGCATTGTTGTTATGTTATTTTCATGTCTAAATTGTTACCACACATATTTCATGCCCCCTCTTTTCACTTAGCCAAATCTCTTATTAGAGAGAGTGAGGAAGGGTTTTAATTGTGACCAAGAGTCTACATAGATTATCCATGAACAACAGCAGTCTTCAACAGAAGGCACTTCCCCCCCATGGGACATTGGTCACTGTGTGGAGACACTTGTAGTTGTCACAATGATTGGGGGGGGGGGGGATACTATCGGTATCAAGTAGGCAGAAGCCAAGGATATTGCTAAACATTCTATAATGCACAGAACAGTCCTTTATTTACAAGGAATTATCTGACCCAAATGTCAGTAGTGTGGAGGTTGAGAAATTGGCTTAGAAAAAACTTCAATGTGTGGTCAGTCAGTATTAATCACTAAGAATGTAGAAGTGTATTATTTAAAACTCTGATGAATTAAGAAAAGGCAGACCACAAATGATCATGAAGGTGTACTAAGGCAGAAATGCCAGAAGAAAATAACCTCTGAATACCAATGAGGATTTCCTTTTGGGGTTTCTGTACAAACTGTTTTTCCCATTTAACTTTGCTATCATGGCATTCTGGGAGGAAAACACACATTGCATATATCAGCTTTGACAAAACTATACTACTCTGATTAGAAAACATGAGTGTGTGTGTGTGTGTGTGTGTGTGTGTGCGCGCGCGCACGGCACACGCGCAATGGAAAGTTTCCATTAGCCATCATTAAAAAGCTTAATTACCATAAGGAGCTCTTCCAGCCAAGGGGTTTATTAATGGAGTTGGGTTACCACTTCCTTCCCTTCGGTTTCGGTCTGCTAATGCTGGAAAATCTGAAAGGTCCAATCCTGTCACGTTTTCACTTCCATCTAAATAATGAGAAAGAACATTAGTTATTGATTCTACAAATATTTTATTTAAAATAATCTCTATGCCCAATATGGGGCTTGAACTCATGACCCAGAGATTAAGACTGTAAATTGATCTCTACTGACTTGAGCCAGCCAGTGACCCAGATTCTACAAACATTAAAGAGATAATTAAAGACCAACCATAATATAATTTGAAATGACAGTACCTTCTTCCTAAATAATGCACAGCGCTGTACTAGGTATGTGTAGGTGTACAACAAACACTTCTGGACTAATTTCATGCAAAAGAATTTCATGAATAATGCAGCAAAGTAATATGTAGCTAGCATAATAAAAATCTCAAATCCTAGAGACTTAGGACAGACAAGGAGTAAGGTGGTACATTATTTCTCCTGTGAAGGATGGCACTCTGAAGTTACAGCTTGTTAGCTAACGAGAGAGTGTTGTGACATAACTGCTCTTTTCATTATATCCAAAAGTAGAGGTAGAATCTGGATGCTTGAAGCTTTAGTTATACACAGGATGGTAACATTTGCCTCCTGCATATGACCAGAAGCATATCTGAAACAGGGCAGTGGAAGCAGAAACTCTAAGAACTTCTAATCTTGTGGCCTACCTGTCTCATACACAAATTGTGTGTGTGTGTGTGTGTGTGTGTCGGTGGTGGTGGTGGTGGTGGTGGTGGTGGTGGTGGTGGTTGTGGTTAGGGAGTATAAGTAGGGTGGTGTAGACAGGGTTCCCATGTCTGGCAAGTTGGGAAGCATGGGAGTATGATGCAAAGCCCAGTTTATGTTACCTATTACATAGTAGGCGCTCAATAAATATACACTAAATGAATAAAGTTAATTACTGTTCATTTATAAATGAGAAAAATCAGCTCGCTTCCATTTAAAAATTAAAATTTAATCCAACAGTTCTACTTTGCCTATTTTATTTTTTTAAAGATTTTATTTTTTATTAATAGCTACACCCAATGTAGGGCTCAAACTCACAACCCTAAGATCGAAGAGTCACATGCTCTACCAACTGAGCCAGCCAGGTGCCCCTCTACTTTGCCTATTTTAATCATCCCCTGGATTTCTTCTTAATTCTTATTATTCTATTTTATTCTTACAATCTTATATTCTTAATTTTTGAAGAATTTAATTTTCTATCTTAGTTTTGGCCTGCATTTCTTTAATCTTTCTTTAATCTTTGTTTTATATAATGTGTTAATGTTTTACACCATTTCCAATTTATTTAGCCTTTTAGTTAATTTTTTATTTTTCTCCCAGTCCCATAATTCAAAGAATCTCAGAAACTATCTCAAGATTACTTTGGTGATAGTAAAACAATACACTCTTAACATTCAAAGTCAGATTACAATTTAAAATTATGAAGAGTGAAAGATAAAATTATGTCCACTATTTCTAAACCAACTATAATTTATGAATTTTTAATTTAAAGAAGATATTACTAATAAAAAGACAGCAGAAATTTATATGGCATCTCAAGTTATGAAAGTAATCTTTCCTGAATTATTTATAGTTATAAATAAACTATAAACTCTGAATATATATCAACTTTTAATACACATCTTCAGGTCCTCTAAGATGGGATTTAAAATTGTCTTATTGGAGAATAGTTTTAACCTAAAAATTAGTTAATAACCTCCCAAATTATATTTTTAGGTAAAGACTTGGAAACAATTTTCCTAAAAATAGTTAAAATTTAGTTAAAACTCAATTTTAAAAATAATTTAAACATTTATGGAAGTGTATGAAAGCATAATTCAGAATATAAGATGGCACTGTCAGACACATTGTTACTTAATGGTCCATTTAACAAAAAAAAAATTAACTTGCCAATTAAACTATGATACATAATTTGATTTCAGAGATAATATGAAAAAAAGTGCATTTCAGACAATGGGAATATGGTACTTTATAGCATTTTAACATCTTGAACACAAAACTATAATTTTTAAATGCTAAAATTTGGAATTTTAAAGTCTAATTTGATTAATCTATGCTGCTAAACATGTAACACTTAAAAATTACAAGCTCATAGTCACAAATGACATTTCATTACTAAATCCTGTCTCCTGCTTCCACATATGCTCCATTTCACTGATCATTCTTTCCCTTCCATTTTCTTTAAAAAAAAAAAAGTTCTCTCTGAACGATCACATTCATTTTTGCTCCCATGACCATACAACATCCTTTATTTTTTCTCTGGAAAGGGTCTGGAGGCAAAAATGGAAGAGGGTGAAACCTGAAGCAGAATAGAAACAAAGCTTCTTGTTCTCTTCTCTCTGAAGCAGTTGATAAAAGAAATAAGCCAACAGACTATAGGATTCAAAATCAGAATTTTATGTAATTAAAATTTACACATAAAACTGGATTAAAAAAATCCAAGGGTTAAATGCCACAATTAGTATTATTAAAATTATTAAGAAAAACTGTTAAATGCTCCAATATAATCATAAAAGTTTCTTCGATCTTGGTCTCTATAGCCAGAATGCTGTCCCGCTCAGCCTATTTTAGACTGTAGTGACAGGACTGAGGATAGGAAAAGCTCCTGAAGCAAAAGAGATTCTGAGGCATAAACACAGACTAAGTTAATGTTTAGGCTTTCTCCGGGTGTTAAGGAAACAGTCCTAAAGCTGTAACACTATCCTATTACCATGTCTAGTGAAAAAGTGTATTTAAATCTGTCAACTGTTCACACACTGATTTAAACCCTCTCACTAAATTAAATTCTACCAGTTTAACAGAAAAATCTTATAATATTTTAAGACCAGTATGTTGAATTGCTTTATATTTCAAAGATCTATCATATTTTTTATAGGGTACTACCTCCGAATAAGCTTACCTGTTCCATTAAAAATGTTACTTGATAAGGAGTTATTCATTCCAAATGCCTGATTCCTGTTCATTCCAAATCCAGACATACTGGGTACATAGAAAATAATTTTAGATATACAGTAAGAACACTAACTTTCAGGTGAAGAAAAACAAAAGTGTATACTTTTGATCTCCTCATATAACAACAGTATGTTTAAAAACAAATACTAATTTTATCTTTCTGAGTTTAACCTTTATTTAAAAACTCTCCTGAAGTCCTTCCATGAACTGAGAACCAAAATGTCTTAAACAGATGATTTTAAAAAACAAAAAGCAAAGAATTTATCCACAAGCCTTAAGGAAAACAGAGATTAATGGTACTATTTTAGGTACTTGGAAAACCAACTTACTGGATACACTGGTGGAAGTAACTAATCTTAAAAACATGCAGTTTAGGGCATAAATATTATTCCTGAATACCTGTTTTCCTTCCATTACTGATAAAGTGTGCCATTAACACTTTCCATAAAAGATCTTATTTCATACAGTCTTCCTCATCTAGAATCTAAACTCCTCATGGACAGGGTCTGCGTCATGGTCATTTCTGTATCCTCTGCCTTTAGTGTTCAGGAGGATACAACAGGCACTCAATAAATGTTTTGTTTACCTGAATTACATGGTGAATTTAGTGTTCTAAAAAACACGTCATTCTAATCTAAATATAGTTTATCTTTCAGCTACTTAAAAGAAAAAGCAAATCTCTCCATAAAACCCTCAATTCCAAATTAATGCACAACTGGTACTTGGTAAATAATTACAAATGCCTCCCTTTTCTGCACAAGACTAAACACGAGAGAACAGAAACAAGTTTGAACTTAAAGCAAGGCCAGAAGTAATTAAGAATGTCAAAAGAGCTGTTAATGCAAATTCTACAATGAAAGTATGCATCTTTAACATCAAATAATCTGATAAAAGACAGTGTATCAGTGTTATGAGTAGGGTTAAACTGTTTGAAGATGATGGGGATTGTTTTTTTTTCTTTTTCTTTTTTTTTTGGTCTAACTGTAAAACTAACCATGGCCAAACAATACTTTCACAAAATATGGAGCTGGTGAAACAACAATACTCTAGAGAAGAGTAGGAAAGCCATTAAAAATACTTGTTTAATAGCATGTTAGAATTGTTGGTATAAGTACCTTCATATATTGAAAAAACTGAGGGATGAAAACACTCTAACAAATACATTTTATCAATAGTAATAAACAGGAAAAAAATAGTAATAAACAGGGTTTTAGAGACCCATGTTTCATTGACAATTTACAGGCACTGTATTTAAATTGTTTAAAAAAAACAATTAAAATGTGAAAAAATATGGAAAGGCAAAAATTTAAATATACATCAATGAACTATACTCTAAGAAAAGATGTGATAAAGCCCAAGAAGTACATGATTAGGAAGAGCTATCAAGTACTATGAATTTTGATAGCCCTTTACAAATAATATTTATTTTTAAAATTAAGAGCAGTAAAATTATTAAGAGAAGTACACATAAATCTAAATAAAAGAACTAGAGCTTATAGGATGAAGATCAAACAGGAAATGTGCTAATAATCTATTTTTAATCCAGATTTTACAAGTAGTAGATAAAAGAAAGTGAATTAAATGGGTAAGATGAGAGCAAATAGATCAAGATCCTTTTTCCTCATACAGTTCCCCATTAAAAAAAAAATTGGCGAACTTTAAACACTGTTTTTGTAAGCTACAAAGCCTTTTAGTCACCACTCTCATTAAATTATATGAGCAACTTAAAAATCCTAATAAAATGGACAACTGGTCTTCATATTGTCATTATCACTTGCATAGTGAACAAATGGACAGTGCAAAAAGGAATGAAAAAGCACAAGAGCTCATCTTCTGGTTTTAAATCCCGGATGTGACACTATTTTCAAGTATTGTAGATGTGGTGGTCTTAAAAATTCTTTGGTCAGTAAGTCTCCAAAGCACAAAACTGAATTTCAGTTGAAATGGTACTAAACCAAAGAGTGAAGCAAGGCAGTAACAGTCAAACATATTCCCAGTACTGTTAATTAGTCTGGCCAGCCTCTTTTAACAGAGGAAGGACCTTATCAACAAAAATTTGCCTGGTGGCAACTTAAGAACAATTTTCTGACAACAACAAAAACCGTTTATGTGCTTTCCAAAATCAAACTGGTTTTCAAAAGAACATGTCAAAATTTTAAGTTTGGGGAGGTTAAAGTTGTAGAATTTAACAGAAAGAGAATCTTTGGTCATAAAAATATGATGAAACAAACTTATGAGGCAGAAGACTCAAGAACAGAACATTGAATATGAAAAGGCACATTTGAAATAATACCCAGAGAGACAATTATACACAGTATCAATAAACATCTTACCTGTTCACAGTAAAAGGCTGTCGAGAAGGCTGCTGCTTTGGCATACATATTATGCTTGGCGAGCTTCTGTTGGGGCTACCTAACCCTGAACTGCTCATGCTATTTGTCCTGCTAGGAATTCCAATGCCCTGACCAACCTGGGAGTGGTTCATCATATTCCTAGGATTCATAGGCAAAATACCCCTGAAAAAGAAGTCCATTATACTAAATAAGCTCTCTACAATCACTCATTAAAATTCTCTGTAAATAATCAATTGGCCTAACCCCAACACCTCAAATATACTTTCAAATTACACTGCTAATTTTCATTAATTTAATTCTTTTGTCTGGTCATTCTAGCTCTTTGAAAAGTCAAACAAACCAACAAGAAATTGAGTACATTACAGCAGAACTAAGATAAGGTGGTATTTAAGATGAGAAAACTAATGGTGTGACCAGGATGTAAAATAATCAAATGTGTTTCACACATTTATTTAAAGTAACTTCATTCCAAATGTATGTCATTCTACCTTCTTCATACTAATATGCATCACCTATGTAATTTTGTTTTATTTTACTCACTAGAGCAATGGATGTGTGTTGAGGGAGCAATAATCATAATCACCTGAGGAATGATTTTAAATTGCACAACCTCTTTTGAGGAAGAGCTGGCTTCTGAAAAAGCTCCCCAGGTGGTGATTAATCCTTGATATCCACCCAGCTGACAACCAGTATGCTAGATGCACGATAAAAACATCTTACACTATTCTTATCAGTTTGCAATGAAATAAAATGAGCATAGGGTATTAACTTTCTTTTCCTCAGTGAAAGGCACTGAACCAGAGAAATGAAATAATTAGTTACCTTTTAAAAACTAATACGTTTGCTTACTCTACAAAGATACATTTTGAGAAATATTCTGGTCCATCAATAAATACCTGCTTGGAGATGGAGGCGTGTGAAGTGACATTGTTGGTACCCCTGTTGTTGGCGTGACGTGGCTCGGTAACTGAGTGCCTTGTGATAAGCTGCGATTTAACTGAGGGGTATTGTTGCTCATCCCCCTCATTGGAAGGCCTAGTGCACCTATTAAAAAAATTCAGAAGAAGGAAATTCATTGCCATCAGGAATGAAATTGCTATCCATCTTCTGGAGTGGCAATTTAAAACATTTTAAAATGACCTAACATAATATAATATGCAAATTTTTAATGGATATATTCAATTCACTTCAAATGGACTCCTGAATTTAACAAAAATGCTCTAATCTGAAATTTAGTATTATGAATGGATTTTTGCCTTCATATTTCTACCTTCTGTTCATATCTCTATTCTACGATAAACTATGTCTGCCAATGGTTTTAACAAATCAGATGATTTATGTTTCAATGAAAACACTTTATACAAATATGGCTTTAAGAAATTTGCAATCTTGTGTTTTAATGTTTTAAATCATAACTGAGGTACACATTTAGCCTCACTTTGCTGAAGTAGCTTTAATTTTTATATGATCCTTTTAAATGCATTTAGAAATCTCTATTTATACATACATACTTCTAAACATTATAATTTTTACAAACCCAACATAAAGTGTAACTGTTAAAAAAAACTCAAGCTGATAAAACGGTAAGAGGCAAGAATTTAAAACATTTAAGTTTTCAAAGTACAATGACCTTCTATTTATCTAGTACTCCTAGGGCCAGATGCAAGAGGATGGATGTGTTCCAAAACAGGTATATTTTACAGACTACTGAAGTTTCACCATTCAGAAACAAAACATTTTAAAAAATTGGGATAAACTTATTTCAAAAATGTATGACATACTTCCTAACTTTTATTAATATGAAATATCCCCCTTCCATCCCTCAGAGTAAGGATGTCCAGCTGTCACCAGTTATTGTATCTGCCTATGGATGCCTCCATTTCCTGACCCACACTTTTTGGTGCTGTTTCTAGTCAGCTGTGAAATGGCCTACCAGTCAACTAAACCTATTCTGAACTGGAAGTTAAATAAAAGTGGTAAGACGGAGAGCTAATGAATACATAGATTACTTTAGTGCTAGGGATTTAAAGTGACTCTTTTCTTCCCTTTTTGTTCTAATTTCAGGAGCAAGAATTTCAAGGACCTGAGTATTTTGAAACTATGACCTCCAAAAAAACTGGAGTGTATATATGTTCTGAAATGTTTTACTTCACGTACCTTTGGCATAACAATGTAATAACTAACCTAATGATAGCAGTGGATCACAAAGATTCCACTGGAATCTGCCAGCCACAGAACTCAGCTATAGCCTAACTTTGCTCCTCAACTGAATGAAGCCAATAAACCCAACTCAATATAGTTACACTATTCTGTGTACTAGGTGTACTCTTTTCAGTCAGATTCCATGAGGACCAGAGGTTACTTCTACATTTCTTTACCTAACATGGAGGGAACTAAAGGGCCTACATTATATGTTGGTTTAGTTCACCATATTTATGTTTGATCCCTCCAAGTTTTATGACCGTATTATCACTGGCAGCAGATATTTTTTCTGAATCGGGACAAAATAAGGGAAAAGATGATTAAAAATTAGCCATATAAAATTTCTTCAGAAGAAATCAGTCTTTTACTTCTCCTAAGCCACTAGTTTTCTTGTAGGATGCTCCCATAGTGAACCATCAAAGTGATACTTTTCATATCTTGCATTCAACAAACATTTATTGAGTGCCTACTATGTGCCAAGTACTGAGCTAGCTGTTGGGAATACAGCAGTGAACAAGGTAGAAAAGGCTCCTACCCTCAGGGAGTTTACATCCTTCTCCCCAAATAATGCTGTCCTAAAGTCAGCGACAGCTGCAAATTAACCACAGGAATGTGTTTCACACAATTATTGACCACCAAGAAATACACAATTTTAGAGCCAAAAGGGACCCTAAAGATCACCTAGTCCAAAGTTCGCATTTTACAGATGAGGAATCTGAACCTCAGATGAGTTAACGGACTTCTCCAAGGTGATACAAAGAAAGACTAGAATTTAGATCTCTTAACTCCTAGTATTCTTCATGGCAGCTCTATGGGAGAAGCCCAATATAACACTAAGTGAACACCCCATGTGAGTTTTTGACCAATTTGTAACACCTCTTATCTATTTTATGTTTTCTCGTGGTTTCTTTTTAAAAATATTTACTTCTCAAATATTTTCTAAACCTCCCTCTCAGTCTTTTCCCTGCATTTTCTTTTTCCCTCTTTCCTCTATACCTATTCAAGTTTTTTTCTAATTTTACTTTCTCTTTCACTCTCTTATACCTTTATCACTATAAATAAACATACACTTAAAAAAAATCTAGTACCTTTTGGCTGTTTTCTAATAATCAATATGCCTTACAAAAGACTGAGATTTGTTTACTTCAATCCTTCATATACATAATATTCTATGCTGTATTATGAAAATTTGTAACTTCAGAAATATCTTCAAGATTATCTGAACATAAGCAAAAAACTTGGAGATGGAAACAAGAATGTGTATGGTTTATTTAGTCAATTAGGAATTGGCACATGAGTTAATTTGTAGGGCTGAGAATGGAGGAAGACAGTATGAAAAAACTGAAAGATTAGTGTTTACTTTTATTTTTCCTTCAACACTCTTGATTTCACAAAACAGCTAATTCAAACACAGTCTGAGTTGCATTTTGTTGAACTAGGTAGATATGAAAAAAAAGAAGAGAGGAATGTATTAATTGCAAATAGGATCATCAAGTTTTGAATACCTTAATAATCAACCTATTTCAAATTCAATTAAAAATTGAATTCTTTTAAAACATAAAGAATATAAAAAAATTTAAAAAATAAATAAAGAATATCACTGAATAGAAACATATGAAGATTTTATTTTTAGGAAATAAAATACACTAATCATTAAATTTGAGTTACTTGAGTTAAATAATTGTAACTGGATATAATCAAAAAGAGAACTTTATTCTTTTAGTAATATATTTAGAAACAATCACAGAAAATCTTCAAAATACAATACCAAGAAGATGTGCAGGCCAAAAGAAAAAAAAAATTAAAAATTTTGGCATAAAATAACTACAACAGGTAAAAAGTATTATAAATGAGGAATAAATTTTAAAAAGTTAAGAAGCAGCTTAAAAAGTTATAGCTCTGAATCAAATTTTTCTTTCAATTTGACAAACTAGTTATATGAACATACTCCAAGTAGATTCCTACCTGGCAGGGCACCAAACAGAGAATGAACTGACCAATTTTCAGAAATTCAAAGGAATATCCTCTAACAAATGTTTCCATGAATTATTCCCACTGCACAAACTGATTAATAGCACCACACCTCCCTTACGTATCTTATGGCAAGATATGTCATCCTTTATTCAATCTTTTGCTAAAAACAAAATAACAATAATACAAGTTATAGAGGAAAAAACTCCAATCACAGCAACCAAATCCTTGAATACTCACACTTAAATGAGTCTTTTGAAATCTTTCTTAAGGAAAAGGTGGAAAATCCCTAATTGATGCAAAAGAGCTTCAAGCGTCCTCCCTTCCACTTCCAAAGCAACTAGCTTCTCCTAGGAACTAACTCACTGTTCTGCCCACACTGATGAAGAATAACCACCTTCTAACCTCCAACTTGTCCTCACATCTTCTTACCTCCAATCTGCCCTGCACTTAGCTGCTCAATCTTTTGTGTAATATTATTTTGTTAAGTATTTTCCTTCCTTAAAAATCAAAGGATCTGGGCAGCCCTGGTGGCTCAGCAGTTTAGTGCCGCTTTCGGCCCAGGGTCTGATCCTGGAGACCCGGGATGGAGTCCCACGTAGGGTTCCCTGCAGGGAGCCTGCTTCTCCCTCTGCCCGTGTCTCTGTCTCTGCCTCTCTCTCTCTCTGTGTGTCTCATGAATAAATAAATAAAATAAATCAAAGGATTTTAGAGAGAAGAGTCTCCAGAGATCATCCAACTAAGTTACAGATAAAGAACATCAGGAATTAAGAGTTACTTACCAAAAATCACAATGAAGAATAAAAATAATATAATTTCTTAACTCTTACACTCATCCTTTTGCAACCAATCACTTTCCACTTCTTACAGTAGTTGCAAACTTGTATCACCTATGGAACTTTAATGTCTACATTCCATGCCCAGAAATTGTCACTCAGTCTGAATCGAGGCAACTCATGGCCATTGGGATGTGAAAGCTCCCTGGCTGTTTTTAGGGGTACAGTCAAGAGTACAGAACCACTGTCCTATGAAATCCAATCACCATTTAGTCTTTTAAAAATCTGTCAGGATTGTGCTTCTAATCTTTGTTTTTTTTAGCCCCCAACTTTGAGATAAAACTGACATGTAACTCTTCTATTCTTTGTTTTTTTTTTTTTAATTTTTATTTATTTATGATAGTCACAGAGAGAGAGAGAGAGAGAGAGGCAGAGACATAGGCAGAGGGAGAGGCAGGCTCCATGCACCGGGAGCCCGACGTGGGATTCGATCCTGGGTCTCCAGGATCGCGCCCCGGGCCAAAGGCAGGCGCTAAACCGCTGCGCCACCCAGGGATCCCGTAACTCTTCTATTCTTTTTTTTTTTTTAATTTTTTTTTTTTAATTTATTTATGATAGGCACACAGTGTGAGAGAGAGAGGCAGAGACACAGGCAGAGGGAGAAGCAGGTTCAATGCACCGGGAGCCCGACGTGGGACTCGATCCCGGATCCCCAGGATCGCGCCCTGGGCCAAAGGCAGGCGCCAAACCGCTGCGCCACCCAGGGATCCCTATTCTTAATTAATATTCTACTCACTCCATTATAAACTCTTTTTACATACCACATATTTTACTTACAATCTTCCTTCTTTCCCTGGTCCTCTAAATCTGTCCCTGTTCTTTTATTCATATACCCCTCTCCACCTAGAATACTTTTCCTTTCCTTCATCCTATAGAAATACAGAAGAGCATCTTTTTTTTTTCTTTTAAAGTCACGATCCAGGTGTTTACATGCAGTACATGTATAGTGTGCTTTGATGTATATGGGAGGGACTGCTAACTCAGACGTGAAAGCAAAATGGATTTGGAATCAGAAAATGTTTCCTGGAGAACAGTACATGAATTAAATAATGAAACAGACCTAGTTCAGGTATTTGATGGTGGTGATGAGTCAGGAAGGTAAAAATATTCTAACAGTTTATGATGAGAAAACACCAAGATGTATGAAAATGACGACAAGTGATATGCCTAGAGGAGGAGTGGGTTTGCTTTGGGGTATTAAGGATGTAGACAAGAAAGAAACACGGATGGATGGAGTTATTGGGCTGGAGTTAACAGGCTTCAACATCCTCAACTATGAAAAGCTGCTACTATGTTAGCACCAGCGGAGAGACAATGTTTGGCTGGATCTTTACAGCAGCTGGCACTCTACCTATGGAACATCCATCCATGTGAAGCTCCGAAGTATACTTTGTACTCCTCTTCAACCTAAGTTTCCATTATAGATTCATGGCACCCATTCCCCAAGTAATGCACCTTAAAAATCCTGGGTCTGTCTCTTTCACATCCTATATCACCAAATCATATTAGTTCTGTCTCCAAAATATCCTAATCTGACCACTTCTAAACACCTCTACTCCTACTCCAAGTCATCCTATTTTTTTTTTTTTGCCTGGGCTACTATAGCAATAGCCTTGTCTTTCATATCATTTGTTCCTCCCCACCCAATCCATTTACTACAGGGCAAAGTGATCTTTTAAAAATAAAACTGGGGGATCCCTGGGTGGCGCAGCGGTTTGGCGCCTGCCTTTGGCCCAGGGCGCGATCCTGGAGACCCGGGATTGAATCCCACATCGGGCTCCCGGTGCATGGAGCCTGCTTCTCCCTCCGCCTGTGTCTCTGCCTCTCTCTCTCTCTCTCCCTGTGACTATCATAAATAAATAAAAAAAATGAAAAAAAAAAAAATTTAAAAAAAAAATAAAATAAAATAAAAAAAAAAAAATAAAAATAAAACTGTATCTTAAAATCCTTCCAATTAAACTTAGAATAAATCGAAATTCTTTACCAAATCTTTACAAGACTCCATGATTTGACATCTGGCACTCCATCAACCTTCTACTTTGTTCATTACACTAGCCCTCTCACTCATCCTTCAACACTAGGTTCTTTCTTACATTCTCATGAGTAAGCACTTGTGCATTTGCTGTTGTCTGTACCTAAAAAGCTCTCCCTCAGATCCTTCCAAAGATTTCTCTTTCTCAACCTTCAGGTTTCCATTCAAATAGAACTTCCTCAGAGAGCCTGTCTATTCCATGTAAAGTAGTAATCCCATCTACTCATTCTTTAATCTGACTTAATTTTTATAGTACTTACTAGAATTATATGATTTACTTAGCTAGCTGCATGATTATCTTTCTCCTTGAAAATGTAAGCTCCATGAAAACAAGATCTCTTTTATCTGCCATTCTCTTAGCTCTTGGAATAATACTTCAATCATGGTAAAGGTAGCTAACTAAATACTACCAAAATGCTCTGGTCAGTAGACCCTTGAAATCTGTAGCTTTAACATTTGTTGTTTCTACTATGTGCTAATGGTCCTCTAGGGTCATGACATTCAGTAAGTAATAATGTAGCATTCAGGATTCAAAGAAACTTCTGTTCTCAACTCTTGTTATCATAACTACACTTACTAAGTAATGTAATCCTGGCTGTATTACTTAATCCCTTAAAACCTTGGCCATTAAGATAGGCACACTTCTCTCTCTTGGGGTAGATGTGACGATTCAATGAGTTGATTTATATAAAGTACTTAAAATAGCACCTGACACACAGTAAATACATAATAATTATCAGCTTCTCAGGGCTGGGTAGGGTGAATGTGAAACATGCTTATGCAAAAAGGATAAAAAAAAAAAAAAAAAGTCCAGATGGTCCTAAAGGTGATGGTGAAGATTACAGTCTAACACAGTAATAGTTTTCACCAGAGAAATCATTGTTTCCTGTGGGAAAACTGTATGCTATAGTTGTTCTTGGCCTTGAAAAGTGCTAAAGATCTTGAGATATATCCCACAGAATTATAAAGACTGTACTTCTTGCGTGAAACCAATATAACAGCCTAATAGTAGGTTTCCCTTGCCCTCATAAACTAGACCACTTTCAAATCTACCCTATGCTGAGTGCTTTGTTCCCACTACTAGAACAACTTTACCCATAGTTTCTTCAAGGCCAATGACAAACATGACTTCATTTCTAAATCCCTTCTTGATCATTCTCCAAGATATGTGCTGACTCCCACCTCTGAAACATCCAGAAAACTCTGTACTTTTTCCTCTGCTCTGCAGTAAAATAACTTGTGTCCTTATCTACTACATTATACCTAAGGACCATATCTTGCACCTCATGCATTCAATAAACATTTACTGAGTACCTATCATGTACTGAGGATACAAAAGCAAATGAGGACATGCAAGAAATGAGCATGGCAAGGTCACAGAAGTATGTACACTGTAAGGTATGGCATAAAAGAGCCTCTTCTAACACACATCTGAGCTATGCAACATAATGCCATTATGTGGTAGGTACTTAGTAGCTATTAAACTCAATGCCTAAAAAAAAAAAAAAAAAAAAAAAAAACCTCAATTCCTCTCCTTTTGGAAACTTTTCCTTATCACTGTAGCTTACTGTGCTTTTCTCTCTAAACCCTAAGCTTGTCCATACCACTCAATATGATACCTTTTAATCCATGTATCAGCATTATAGGCTGTTATTTAACATTTATATATAAATGTCTTGACATGTGTTTCTTGAGAGCAAGAACTCCCATAGCATTCAGTATTAATTCAACTATCTGTTAAATGTTCCTATAATTTCTTCAAACTATTAAAATATGTCATTCACCTAACCATAGTGATACATGTCAGTAGCATCATTTCTGAATCACTCCACCTGTGCTCTGGTTCTCCACAAAACAAGTAGCCTTCACCTCTGTGTTCTTAAAACAGGAGGCCAAAGGAATGTTGTTGAAAGCATGAGAAAATGCCACTGCTCTCAAGCCAGGAGTCCAGATCCCAGAAAGACAAGTTTCTTTCCCCAGCTAGATGCCCAGGTCCTCTGAGAATTCAGATACAAGAATGTACCATGGACTCATCCTGATAGCTTGTTAACCTATGTGCCTATAAGACAATAAATAGTAGAAGCACTCAGTAAATAGCAGTTTCCCTTTTCTCCAGTTCTCCAAGGTTCTAAACTGTGTTGGTAAGAAAGAAAAAGTCACTACAACTTTATTGCCACTAATTTCAATGTACTGAATATCCAGGAGAGAGTAATACCTGGTTCCCTGTTAATTCTAATCTAATAGATAGTTTCAGGGAGTTGAGGGGGTCTTTAAGCCTATAAAGTATACCTAAAATCTTATGCACACTTGCAAAGAAAACAAGTAGAGAACATCATGCAACTTGAGTACAAGATTCCATTCAATGGCTTCTATAGTTATCATTTGGTACACTGCATTCACATGAATTCTTAGATGAAAAGTTAGACGTATCCTATCATATACTTGGATACATTCAGACTATACAGGAACCTGTGATCATACAAGTCCCCAGTCCAGCATCTTCTAGGTGCCCTTATGTACTACACAATTACTTCCACCCAAATCTGGCAAAATGTAAGTTTCAGCAGCCCTATATCCATTCTAAGAGGAAGGTCCTCCCTTGTTTAATCTCAGTGAGATTACCCTCAGTTTTGGAAAGCACTCTTCCATCTCAACCTCTAACTTCTGTAATCATCAAGAACATAAAACAGATGGTAGACCTCCATTTTAATAGTGCAAATTCCTGCTGAACTTTGCCAATCTGAATACAGAGGTAATGGCACTATTCAATCCACTTGGGAAGCAAAAGAACAGTTGTAACAAGCCTACTGCACAATTACAATTTGTTGCCATAAGAATAACATCGACTAATCTATCCCACCTACCACTCCTATCTCTCCATTCTTTATTAAGATTAGCTCCTCAAATTTTATCATTCCGACTAATTTATACTACTAAAACCTGGACCTTCAAATCCCACAGGGCAGTTGGTGTTCTTTTGTCTGACAAGGTGTGTGTTCAGATTACTTATCAGCTAACTGAGCTATCTGACCCTAAGGTTTATCCAACAGACTGGGTGGGAATCCAGCCTCTGTCTTTTTTACTAGCTTTAGCTTTTTAGACTGTACCCTAGAAAGGAATAACAGTTCCCTGACTTAAGACATTTCCCAGTTCACCTAAGGTTCAAATTTTTTGTAGACTAATACCTACAATGTCAATTAAAAGACTGAACCATGCATTGAAAATGCTGATTGACAATTGCTGCAGGAATACAGCCATTTAATATACTAAATTCCAACAAGAAATATCTGTCACATATGATTTCTTCTTAAACGGAATACCTTAAAATACTTTTCCTAATGAAAATAACTTTGCTCATTTATTAATCTTTGTATATCCCTAATCATGAGCAAAATCATTTTACACAAATTAAGAAGCTAATAAATATCTGATACCAATAAAGTAAGTATATTTCAAACTTAACCCATTCCATATCTTAGCCCAATTACAATTTCATGTTTGCAGGTTAAAAAGTGACATCAGATTTTAGAAGTCCATAGAGCTGATTATATTGTAAAAACAACTGCCATTCTCCTTCGTAAAGTAACCTTACCTTCTCAAATATAATTTTTTCCTATTCTATATCTACTTTCTGCTGTGACAAGTTATGGGCTTTAAAAAGAAAACAAAGTTCTTTGCAGTTACTCTATAGAAATAAGGGGTGGCTTAAAATAACTAGATATTTTCATGATAAGGGTTGCCAGAAAGGTGAAAGTAGTAGGTTTTATACTAAAACACAGGATAAATGAAGCAAACTAATTAATAATATCCTCTCAACAATTAGAATGAACATTTGTAGATAAATAAGCAACACCTCTTTTATGCAATATAAAGCTTTTTAAAAATGTTTTCCACTTAACTAGAGGAAAACTGCTACTATGTACAAGCAATTAATAGTTTTATTTACTAATTCTATACTAACAAAACTGCATGCCACAGCAAAAATGGAAGGAAGAAAAAAGTATATTGAAACTATGTTTAACAAAATTTCCTTCCCCCAAAATAAATTTGAAGAATAAAGTGGTCTGACAAACTATTCTGATACCTACCAAAACTTTGCTTTTTTATTATACTAATAGGAAAGGATTCTAAATCAAATAACTGATTTTTATTTGAAGCTGGTTAAGATACTCTATTGTCAGATTGTTTCGTCCAGTGACTCTATTTCCTGTAATCTCTGATGGGAATTTATATCCCTTTTAACACCCTCCTCCCATTAACAGAGATGAGAGATCAGCAATCTCTGACATTAACAGAGATAATAAATAATAAAATCTTATTAATATTTAACAGTTTGGAAAATTAACTGAAAAAATCGGAAGATTTTATAACTTAGTTTTATAAAAATTTTATGTGATAATAGCTAATGTTTATTGAGCGCTTACTATGTGCCAGGCACTGTGCTAAGCGCTATAAAAGCATTACAGTACTTAAAAGAAATAAAATCTTGTATGTAGAAAAAGCATTGAACTGTGAGTCAGAAACATATATTCTATATCCAGACTGAGCTACAGTAAAAGAAATATTTGCTAAACAAAGAGAACATTTCAGATTTTTAACTAATGGTCTTTCATTATAAAAAAGCTGAAAACCAAACAAAACAAGCCACTCAACTGACCAAACAAAAAAAGTTTTAACTTCCTCTAATTGAAAACATAGAGGATGTCTATTTTTTTTTAATTTGTTTAGCAAATTCTTCTTCAAAAACACTGTACTGCAAAGGAACATACAAAGGATGTAAAAAAAATTTCAATCTACCCTATATCCAAATAATAGTAAGTTCTGAATTAGAAAAGTTCTGAAACAATGAGGTTTTCCTATGTATGTGAACTAAGGAAAACCAAAACTTAAGAATCTTTCCTTTAATCCTAGAATGGACCCAGAAAGGCAGCAATTGGTTGTTCTTTATTTCAAAGTTATTTTTTTTCTTAAATAAAGGATCCCAGAATAAATACAAAACTCTTACTTTGTTGCCCGTATAAACTTGCCCCAAACTGAGACAGCTGACCTGATGTAGATGGTGATGCCAGCATCTAGAAACAAATTAATTATATTAGAGCATAAAGAAAGTACACAAAGCAATGCATTTATACTTAATGAATCTGTACAATATACAATATGTGACAATCAATCCACATTTCTCATTCTTCAAAAAAACATAAAGCTAACATTATATAATAAATTCCATGTTTAAGAAAATATCATAATTGGATAAAATAAAAATGTACAAATAAAACTAATTTCTGATTACAAGTATTTTTTTAAGTTACTCTAAATGAAACATAGCAGCATCACTTCACTTTAAAAAAGCAAAAAATCTAGGTTAACAAAAACATGAAGACAGTATCTCAAAAAGCCAGCCTCTATAAATTTATAAGTGAAATTATTTGATTCTTAGATATTAAGCTAAATTCTAAACTCAGTTTATTAAAAGTTGAAAATAAAATTACTGAAATAGAGAAAATTTATATTTTATAAGAATACTTCCTAACATTTATACATGCAAATAGTTTAATGCATAAAACGGGTAGAAAAATCTAACAAATATACACACAATCATATAATAAATGGAGAGATGACATAATACCAAAAGACAAGTCAAAATTACTTACAAAATTATACAGACATAGTATATAATGTATACTGTTAGTGATGGGACTTTCATGGCACTTTAACAGTGCCTTTCAATTTATTGCATCAGCATCTTTTTTTCCTATTAGAATATAAATTTTTGAAGGCATGTTATATTCATGGAACATGTTACTTATAATCATTTTTTATTTCCTCATAGAAACTGGCACTGAATACAGAAAGTAGATACTTAAACTGAGTAAATAAAAATGTGTACATATAAGTGTATGTTCAGGTACTATCTTATATTAAGCAACCACCAAAACAATTTAACTAAATAATATTTGGGCAATGTCAACAAAAGGATTGTAATCAAGTAGACGAAGAAAATGAATTATGCACCTAGTTATACCTTAGCGCAAAACGTGATAAATGGTCTGAAGTATCACGAGAGGAAAAAAATTCTGAACCAAGGGTAAGGTAACAGGAATATTTTATAGAGCAATAACATATGATGAGAGATCTTCCAGGCTAAGAGTATGCAGCAAGTGTTAAGTGTGTCAAAAGTTAGTGACACAATTAGAATACAAACAAAATAAAAAACATTCGTGATTTCATTAAAGGTATTAGTGAAAGAAGTTTAAGGCATACACCCCTATGTACATGTGGACATACACAGAATGAGAAATTTAAGAGTGTGCTGGGGCCAGATGTAAATGGCAAATGACTATCAACTATGGCAATAATGAGAAAAAAAAATATTAAGCAAAAGAAGTGACCTGATCAAACTGTGCATTAGGGAGATAATTCCAACAGCAAAAATGGATGGAAATGCTAAGATACTAAACCAGAACAGCAGAGGTGGGACTACAAAAGAGAGACATTATGGAGGTAGAAGCAACTGTATTTCATGACCTGCAGAAATGGTTGAGGTTTAGAGAAAAGGAGGAAGAGTAAAGAATCACCAGACAGGGAACTATCAGAGGCCACTCTGATAGTGAAGAATGGTGCTGACATTGGCTACATTAGGACAACCAGAAGGAGAAATATTTAAACAAGAAAGGTTTTATGATATATATTTCATGCTATATTTTCATGTCAAAATTCTGACTTGTTCTAATTATTCAAACATTCACAAGAATTTTTTTTTTTCATTCACAAGAATTTTTATACAAGAGTAGTTTTAAACTAATGATATAGATCACTATTCTGAGGCAGGGCTGAGTAATACACTACTCTAAAACCATTAGTATTCAAATAGTTAAAAAAAAAAAAAACTTAAATATCCCTTCTCAAATCCAGAAGGTACACAATCTAAACAATTAAATTGATAGAATGCACATTTTATGCCTGATCAAGTTCTTCTTTTAGGTAAAACCATCATTACTGTTACCATGTACCCAGAAATATTTTAAGAACTCAAAGGCTCATTTCCAAATTGCAAAGACAAGGTCAAAGAAAATGTGTAATACATTTGGTGACAGAAGGTAAAAGGCTTATAAACTTAAAATCATGATTTTCTGTTATCACTGTAAGTTACAAATGAAAGTAAAAGAGTTCTTTCCAAAAGCTTCAAATGTATGAGATTGGCAAATATGAATGCATGTCTTAGAGTGATCCGCAATGTGAACATTTTAGAATGGACCACTTAAAATTTTACCTTTCCTAGAAATTTATGCTTACTGAACATGTAACTCCAAAGAACATTTTATTTTAGTCCACTTTCTCACAAAGGTTGTACATGCACAAGGAGTTACAGTGTACCAAGATATCAACCCTCTCAGCACTAGGAAGCTAAGAGGAGGCACAACATGCAGCCATCCAGGGCATGGCTCCCTGGGCCAATTACTGGTGATAAAGAGCAGTATGGTGACCCATTTACCAGTGTGATATATTAAATACTCCATTTTCTCTGTATGTGAGAGTATGTGAAGAAGGTTAGTAAACAATACAGGAATATGAAAGTGATTTATTAAACTTGAGTTTATAGCCTTCAAAGCATCCATGTAAAATAAGCATTAATCAGCTATGCAAACAGATGTTAAAACAACTGCCTCAAAACATGCCAAAAATGCAAATATATAATTTTTTTTCAAATACATAATTTCTTATAAAAGCAGTCCCTAATGGTATGTATTTTTAAACTTTGATAGTACGCTTTATGAAATATGTCAGTGCTAAAAATGTTATTTAACACACAATGAAGGACTGTGAATGGGATATAAATGCTATTTATGAAGGCAAAGAAATTGCACAAGAAATGCACCATGGCACAGCAATAACTCCAATTAACCAGACAATAGAAAACTTACATATTTTTTAAATGCTGAAAGTAATAATATAAAGATAAATTTCTTAAAGAAATATAAAGCTTTAGATCAAGAGCGACATTATGGTAGGGAGTACAACATAAGCCCCGCTATGGAGTCAGAGAAAAAAAAACAAAAACAAAAACTCTAGGTTTGAATCCTGGTTCTGCCACTTACCTACGGGGAGGGCCAGGCCTCTGTTTCTTTCCTGTAAGATGGAAATAACACTACCTACCTCACAGAGTTGAAGTGAAGATTAAATGAGATTAAGATATGGCACACAGTATGTGCTCACTAAATGGTAGCAGGGGCTGCTTAATAATCTAATTTTCCTCCCAATGCAGGACTCCCTTTAATAGCAGTCTCAGAGGGTCCTTCAGTCTTTGGGGAACTTATTGAATAGTGCTCTACATTTATATTAATTTTTGTCTAAGAAGCTAAAGAAAGAGGTTCATCATCACAAACTCCAGGTAAACTAAGTAGAACTTGTGTTTGTAGACAGGGGAAATGGCAAAAAAGAATTAAATGTTACACCAGTGATAAAACACTGAAACCAACAAGGTTACCATGTTCCCAGTCCCAAACCATCATTTCAATTAAACTCTTCCTGATTTCTCAGTCTAACAAACTGCAGTCAAACAACAAAAATCAGGAAGCAACTAGAAGAAATAGTAATATGATTAAAGTTATTTCAGTGACCCAACAACAAGCCCATTTATCCTTGGTTTATTATATAGAATGTTAAAAAAAAATCAGTAAGTTAGAAACTGTATTTTTAAAAATTATTTCCACTGTTGCTAGATACAATTCTGAAATTCATGACCAAAAAAAAAAAAAAGTTTAAAAATTTGTTTCAAAATATATATATTTGGGGCAGCCCCAGTAGCTTAGCAGTTTAGCGCTGCCGTCAGCCCGGGGTGTGATCCTGGAGTCCTGGGATCGAGTCCCACATCAGGCTCCCTGCATGGAGCCTGCTTCTCCCTCTGCCTGTATCTCTGCCTCTCTGTGTGTACCTCTCATGAATAAATAAATAAAATCTTAAAATATATATATATATGTATATATATTTGAAAACTTAACCAAATTCAGTTCCTGTCCTCAATCCATAACAACACAAAGGTGTTATTCTATGCTTCCTAATAGTGATCACTTCTCAATTATTCCCTCCAATTAATGTACCTTCAATCACAAAACATATTTTGGAAACATTAAAATCAGTTTAGTCAAGAAAATATTTTCTTGGGCAGCCCGGTGGCTCAGCGGTTTAGCGCCGCCTTCAGCCCAGGGCGTGATCCTGGAGACCCGGGATCGATTCCCACGTCGGGCTCCCTGCATGGAGCCTGCTTCTCCCTCTGCCTGTGTGTGTCTCTGCCTCTCTCTCCTCTCTGTGTATTCTCATGAATAAATAAATAAAATATTTTAAAATATATATATTTTCTTAATAACAAAGGACTTCAAAATGCAAGAAAGTTTGGTTAAATAGAAATTCCCTGACCACAAAAGCAATTAAAAATTAAATTAGTTTAAGTATCCTCTAAAAATCACAAGTTATAACTTTGACTATATCATATCTACCAACGGGAGGTGGGGGTAGAAAGCCACCCACAAAGGAAAACAAGTTCTAAACCTAGGACAGAATCTGAAAAACATTTTAAAATTAAACAGTATGGCTTTTTTTTTTTAAGATTTTATTTATTTATTCATTAAAGACACAGAGAGAGAGAGAGACAGAGACAGAGAGACAGAGACAGAGAAACAGAGAGAGGCAGAGACACAGGCAGGAGGAGAAGCAGGCTCCATACAGGGAGCCCAAGGTAGGACTTGATCCCAGGTCTCCAGGATCACACCCTGGGCTGAAGGTGGCGCTATACCACTGAGCCACCCGGGCTGCCCAACAGTATGGTTTAAAAAATTAAACCATGGAGTCACAATGAAACCTTAACAGACACAAAGAAAGACTACAAGACAATACTTTAAAAAAATCAAAAGAAGAAAGGAGAAAGAAGGGAGGGAACAGTCAGAAAAACAAAACAGTAAGTCATAGAACCTTGTAACTTATGCTTTAAAATGAGCAGTTTTTAAAAAGTTTAATACATGTTGGAATAGCCAAGTAATTAATTCCTTTTGGGCATTTAACATTCGAACTCAAAATGTAGCAATGACCATCTTTATATTATACTGTCTAAATCTTAGGTTAGAGACAAATAGGAAGGCGTATTACTGATTGAAGACATGCTCACATTTTTTAATTTATTTAAATTTTTAAAAAAATTTTTAAAAAGATTTTATTTATTTATTCATGAGAGACCCAGAGAGAGGAGTAGAGACACAGGCAGAGGGAGAAGCAGGCTCCATGCAGGGAGCCTGACATGGGACTCGATCCTGGGACTCCAGGATCACGCCCTGGGCCGAAGGCAGACGCTCAACCGCTGAGCTACCCAGGTGTCCCTAAAAGCCTTTTAATATTCATTTCTTTTTTTTTTTAAATTTTATTTATTTATGATAGTCATACAGAGAGAAAGAGAGAGAGGCAGAGACACAGGCAGAGGGAGAAGCAGGCTCCATGCACCGGGAGCCTGACGTGGGATTCGATCCCGGGTCTCCAGGATCGTGCCCTGGGCCAAAGGCAAGCGCCAAACCGCTGCGCCACCCAGGGATTCCTTAATATTCATTTCTAAACTGTTTTTGAAAGTCTACATTAATTATAGTTCTCCAGCAATTATTTCAATGCTCCCTCAGTTACTATTCTTCCATTAAAAAAGCACCACCTTACTATTACTAGTATGAGAGAAATAAAGTATCATTTTCTAACTATGAATTTTTATTGTCATTATTGAGATTAAACATTTTGTGATTCTTTTTGTACATATCACAATTTATCTTCTAAGTGTATCATTTTAACTCCCCTTTATAATTATTTTTTTTTAATTTTTTATTTATTTATGATAGTCACAGAGAGAGAGAGAGAGAGAGAGACAGAGACACAGGCGGAGGGAGAAGCAGGCTCCATGCACCGGGAGCCCGATGTGGGATTCGATCCCGGGTCTCCAGGATCACGCCCCGGGCCAAAGGCAGGCGCTGAACCGCTGCGCCACCCAGGGATCCCTTAACTCCCCTTTAGAAGTAGGCTTTTATCTTTAAAATACGGAGTTTGAATATTATGTGAATGTCAATGAATTTCAGAGGTCTTAGAACATTTCCTTCAAATGATTTGACATTTAATTCCAGTTTCTTTAGATACAGTCTGATTTACATTTAACTCTATCAGGTTATCACTGCCATAAGAATTTCCACATTTATACACATCCATATTTTCTATTTTTAAAGCTGATTTTTTTAGTTTTTCAGGTAAATAATCATATCATTTGCAAATAATCTTTTTTTTTTTTCCAGTATCAACTCCTTTCCCTCCCTTTAACAGACTCCCTGATAGCCTACTATATTCTGTGATTATATACAGGTTCAAGAACATAGCAGTAAACTAGATTGGCAAAGTCCTTGCCCTTGTTAAGCCTAAATTCTGGTGGAGTAGAGAGAATAATAAACAATTGATGAATATATAACTTTTAGGTAAAGAGGTGCTATGATTGTGAAAATGCAAGAAAGAATTTAAAAAGATACAGTAGTATAGTATATACAAGGCTACTTAGGAAAAGAGAAGCCTTCTGGGGGAAGGTATTTTAGCATATACCTGGAGAGAGAGAGAAAGAGAGAGAGAGAGAGAGAGAGAGAGGTGTGAAGATCTGAAATACAAAACAAACAAACCGTGTCAAGGTCTTCAGGTAGAAAGGAATGTGAATGCAATGAGCTGGAGACTCCGCCAAGCATGACTCCAAAATGTAGGTAATACTAATCACAACAATGACAACAATAATGGTAATAGAAGGTATCCTTATTTATAACATATTTTCATGAAATACTGGTTATTAATTGGCCTGAAAGAAATCGTAGCAGCCACAATTGTTGTAGGATAACAAAAGTACAGAAACTAGGCAAGAGTTCAGAATGTTGTCTCTCAAAATAAGGAAGTGGTCTACTCTTAACCAGTTTTAAGAGTTTTTTAAAAGTAAGGAATAGGAAAAAACAAAAAAAGTAAGGAATAGGTGTCATACTTTATGTTTTTACAGCATATATTAAAACAAGGGGAAAAGATTTCCCATGAGTTTGTGCTTTTAAAATAATTATGCTTAAGAATCATGGAGTAGTGCACAGATATGACTAGAAAAAGGTTAGCAATTAAAATACAAATATATTTAAAGACAGCAAAAACTCTAAGCTGCGTAAATTATATAATCCTCAAAGAGCTATTAATACCTTATATGAATGCTTTTGTCTATAATGTCCCCCAAAAAGAATAATGATAAAAATGAAATCAAATCCACATCTGCCTGATTTAAGCTTATGAAAACACTGAAATAACATCTGTAGAATTTATTAAGCTAGTGTTATACTTCAAAATAGCAAGTTCAGCATTTTTTTTAGGAAAATACATACATATATAGGAATCTCTTGAAATAAAATGCCTTGGAAAATAAGTAGTCCTAAAGAACTACTTAACAATTTAATTAGTACAGTCACATGAAAAACAGCTTCCCAAATACTTCTACAACCATGCATGTGATAGAGTTACATTTTATACTTTATGGATAAGGTAAATCAGGATGTTTTTTAATAAATGGCTTATGACTGACTCAATCACTGGCCAGTTTTTATCATAAATTATAATTTGAAATTATTTTGTTTCCAGAGAAAAAAATTACAAAAATATACCAGCCATTTGTTATGTTTAAAAGCTTTCTTGTCAATAGTTTTTATAATAAAATTGTTATTTGCAGATGATATACATAACTATTAAAAAAAAACCCAAGACAATCAAATGGAATAATATTACTATTGTTCATATTAGTAGTAAAATTTACTTAATATTTACTTTCTGGTCTTCTAAAAGTTTTGCATACAGTTATTTATTCAATCCTTATACCTACCCATGAGTCATGTACTCTTACTATTTTTATTTTATAGATGAAAAAGCTGAAACACACAGGGACTTAGTAACTTGCCCAAGGACAACTAGCTAGTAAGTCATGTGAGTGAGATATAAAATCAAATAGCAGAACCTACAGAACCTATGTTCCTGTTCCCAATTCAACAAAAGCTAGTAAGTGTTTTCTTAGGTAGTTGGTTATAAAACAAACACACACGAACTATTCATTACATCAACAAAAAACAATCAGATAAATTTAACAAAAATGGCAGCCATAAAACTCTACTTATTAAAAAAGCATAAATAAAAAAAAATAAAAAAGCATAAATAACAAAAGACAGACTTCTGATAATCAGCATAAATGTGCAATAGTCAAAAATATTTTTATAAAGAAGGATGTGAAAGACCTTACCTAAGATGTGAAAATTGTCTATAAAGCTACAGCAATTCAACTATGTTGTAGTTCTGCCATAGAATCAGTGTGAGAAACAGAACAAGAGTTTAGAAACAGGCCGAAGAATACATCAGACATTATATATATATTAAGAGAAGATTTCAAATAGCCTTAAATGGGGCAGTCTGGGTGGCTCAGCGGTTTAGCGCCACCTTCAGCCCAGGGCGTGATCCTGGAGACCGGGGATCCAGTCCCACGTCGGGTTCCTGGCATGGAGCCTGCTTCTCCCTCTGCCTGCCTGCTTGTCTCTCATGAACAAATAAAATCTTAAAAAAAAAAATAGCCTTAAATGAATGGTCTAACCTCAAGGGTGAACAAATTCCTCCCTATGTGAGAAATCTAGCACACTACTTGTATTTGTAGGGCACATGAACTAAGAATATTTACTTTAAAAAAAAAAGTTTTACTTTTTAAATGGTTATATAAATACCTACATAATTATCCTTTATTTAGCCTCTTGGCCCATAAAGCCTAAAATATTTATTACCTGGTCCTTTTTGGAAAAGTTTTCTAACCTGTGATCTAAAATATAACTGGTGTTGGGACAACTGGATATTAGACAACCTCACTAAGAGGGTGGGAGGAGTACAGGGGTAGAGATCCAGGCACTAATATTCACACCTTAAACCAAAAAACATTTTTTTGGAGGGGACGGGGGGGGGGGGGGGGGGGGGAGCTTGAGTGAGGCGTGAAGAGAGAGAATCTTAAGCATGCTCCACACTCAACGCACAGCCCCAGGCAGGGCTCAATCTCACCACCCTGAGATCATGACCTAGGCCAAAATCAAGAGTCAGATGCTTAACTAACTGACTCAGCCACCCAAGTGCCTCAACCAAAATACATTTCTAAGGGACCTAAGTTATATCTGAAGAATGAAGCACAAAATGCTAGAAGAAAGTAGTTGGAAAAAGTCTAAAGTATGGTCTCAAAAACGGAAACCACAAAAATAAAAAGACTGATGAGTCAAACTCAATTAAGAATGATAAATATTTTTATATTTAAAAAATCACTCATTAAACTGCAAGCAAAAACACTCGAAAAATATTTGTAACAAAGCACAAGAGACTATTAATTTATGGAAAATGCTGACAAATAAACAAGATTTGCCATCTCAATAGAAAAATAGAAAATGGCACCATGTGATCCCGGGACTCTGCATCAGGCTTCCTGCATGGAGCCTGCTTCTTCCTCTGCCTGTGTCTCTACCTCTCTCTCTGTGTCTCTCATGAATAAATAAGTGCAATAGAAAAGAAAGAAAAGAAAAGAAAAGAAAAGAAAAGAAAAGAAAAGAAAAGAAAAGAAAAGAAAAGAAAAGGAAAGAAAAGGAAAGAAAAGAAAGAAAAGAAAAGAAAAGAAAAGAAAAGAAAAGAAAAGAAAAGAAAAGAAAAGAAAGGCGGAAGGAAGGAAGGAAGGAAGGAAGGAAGGAAAGAAAGAAAGAAAGAAAGAAAGAAGAAAGAAAGACAAAGAAGAAAAGAAAGAAAGAAAGAATGAAAGAAAAGAAAGAAAATGGCACAAAAATAGGTAATCCACAAATGAAGAAAAACAAATGACCAGCAACTGTATGGAAAAGATATGTAACTACATGACTGCATATGTGTAAATTTAACAATGTCTTAAAGTATTTTTAAGGGGGGGTGGGGTACAAGGAAAAAGAATCTCAGCAGGTTCCAGGTCCAGCACAGAGCCCCAAGCAGGGCTAGACCTCATGACCCCCAGATCATGATCTGAGCCAGAATCAAGAGTCAGTCGGGCACTTAACTCACTGACCACCCAGGAACCCCTGTTTTAGTGTATTTTAAAACAGTAAGTTTCTTTTGTATACTGCAAAGACTTAAAGGTAACAACTGATGAGAGTAAAAACTGGTATATTTTTACTTTCTAGTAAAAAATATGTCGGGCAGCCCGGGTGGCTCAGCAGTTTAGGGCCTGCCTTTGGCCCTGGGCGTGATCTCGGAGACTCAAGATCGAGTCCCGCGTCGGGCTCCCTGCATGGAGCCTGCTTCTCCCTCTGCCTGTGTCTCTGCCTCTCTCTCTCTCTCTATCATAAATAAATAAAAATAAATCTTAAAAAGGGGGGGGGGTTGTAAAGCAAATCACTGTTATTTTTGTGACAAAGCTAAACAGGAATGGTAACCAACATATGTAAGTGTATTTAATCATTTTGACTAAGAACCTCTGATATACAGTATTTCTACTCTCTAGAAGACAGACATCTTTGTCATTCTCTATACATACTTTATTCCAGATTGCAGTGTGAAGGCTTATCTTCCTAATCAGAATGAGTGCTTTTCATCAATAAGTAATATTCCATTACTATTTTTTCCACAAAACTTAACTTGTACTATAGAATCACAGTAACATACACATAGATAAGTTTTATAGTTTTTGCAAAAACTATATCCCAAATTCTTTAACTACAAGATCAATACACAAACACAGAAACTTAAGAAAAAACAAATTCAATTATAATCTATATCCAAGAGCATATAGATGGGCAATAAGGTAACAGAAAATTAATTAGAGGACATTAGTCACCACATATTTGGAAGACTCCTAAGAACACAACTGATACATTGTTGCCAAAATGACAATTTTTGAATTAAAGGGGAGTAATACCACAATGGGGGGGGGGATCACCAGATTAAACAAATTTGTGAAATTCTAAGACATAGGAAGTGATTTACTAATGATCAACTTTAAAGAAAAATGAGAGCATTTGTTATATATCTTACAATTTTATAAATGCTTTAAATATCAGTAAGAATCTCATCAGGTTAATAACTAGAATAGATTGTTATAAAGAGGAGGGAAATTTGGAGCAGCATAAAGGGTTGAAAGGATAAAAAAAGTGGGTGGGTACAAAGTACAAAAATGCAACTGGTTTGACTACTACAATATATAGTGTATAATTTAAAGAAGCATGCTAGAATTTGGAAATAACCATTAATTTATTTTAAAATATTTTATCAATTTACTAATTATGACTTAGCTATGTTAAATCCTTTCAATCCAAATGGGATTACTGAACTACTCGCCTTCCAAAGCACTTAATTAATCCACACCTCTATATCACCTTCCATGTTTTGACCATAGTTCTTCAAAAATTTTTCTGTAGTAGCAACCCTATAGTTGAACAGAGGAGATGCTCTTACTAACTAAAGTTTAGGATTACAGCCTAAAGATTATACAACAAAGGTAAAATTTCATTGAATCTTCCTATTTTATCTTTAAATCTTGCAAATCTGCTTTCTACTCTATAGGCATATTTTAATATAAAAATACCAAGTTACTTCACAAGTTAAAAAAAACAACAACTGATGATCGAAAAGTGATAGGATGTTTACCTCTTGTCTTTGAGTAGTTCTTACAACAGTATTAACCATATCCCAACTTCAGAGGTATAGGACATTTTATCTCCCACTAATATGTAAGGGCATCATTTCTGTATCCCTAGGGCCTAGCACTGCGCCTAAAACACAGTCCCTCAAACAAAGATGGTACTCTGCATTTCACATACTGCTTTTCAGGAGCCAGAAAGAAACAGACATACACTGCTGAGTAAACACAATATAACTGATTAACTTACATCTTTTTCTGACCGATGTGGAAACATAGAAGACTGGCTGTAGTACATGTTTTCGTCATGGTAGTCACTGTCGACCCCCTCTACAAACTTCTTTCTTGAAGCACCAAACATGCTGTTTGTCACCTAAACAAAAAGATTGCTTTTATCAAAAGTAATATTTTGGAAGATCCCACGTTTTAACAAACTCCTATGTGGAAAACAGAAGATAAAAGAAGCAATGCTAAGATAAAGAAACAGATCAACTAAGGGAGGGCTAATGGGGCATGTGAAAAAGTCATAAATCTAACTATAAGAATACAGTATTATATTTTTGTTTCCAGGCTCTAAAAAGCAAGAGGAGAAACTTAATAAAGCCTATTTAATACAATAATTCCACTTACTTTAAAAGAAATATCATTTATTCTTGAAATCTGCAACCTCAAATATAACTTTCCCATACAAAGATCTTTAAAAAATTAACTTCAGGTTTAATTATTCAAAATCCTCACACATATCTTCAGTATTAGTATTTTGTCATCATTATGTCTAGTTTGTAAATGATCTGTTTTCCAGAGCATATCATCTTCACTCACAATCTAAGTTTATTGAGATGTATAGCACTTGAGTCAGCGAATAATGGCAAACCAGAAACTTTATCTCTAGCCACAAGGACCCACTTCACATAACAGTGACGTTTCATTTACCATCCTGGTTTAACTTTACAGTTTCTGTTACGTAACCTGCTTATTACTCTTGTTTTTTTAAGTCTTTACCACATTCAATATTAGTAATTTTGAACTAACACCAATACAAATAATTACTAAACCTATGCTAATTATCTTTTTTTTAAAGGCAGTGTTAGAAAATGGTCACATTTCTTTATTTTTTTAGGTAATTTCTCCACCCAATGTGAGGCTCGAACTCATGACCCCAAAATCAAGAGTCGCATGCTCTACTGAGCCAGGCAGGCACCCTGTGCTAATTTTTTCTCCTTAGGATGACCTCTTTATAAGGTTTCCAAAACTATCAACTGACTAGGTTATTTCTGGTCAATGTGTCTTCCAACAATGGTACTTTGTAGTCTGAAGTAAACTGAAATGTCACGATGGAAGACATTTGTAAAGACTTGACTACATAGTGACTACATCTTTTCACAAAAATTGTGGGGAAAAACTCACATCAAATTTGACATCTGTCTTGTACACTCATAGTGAATAAGGGTATTTTCTTCAATTATAAATAAGAAATGAACAACTTCTTTTACTTCACATTTCAAAATCAAACGTGTAGTTACTACTATTTATGGGTAGGCATGGTGAACCGATAAAGTTCCAGTCTTTAATGACCATATTTGACATACAAGTTTGTTGAAAGCACCAAACTATTTAATAATTGCTTTATATCTTATGGTCCCCTGTTAAGTTTTTAAGAAACTCAAATATTTAGCCATGCTTCCTTTTAAGGTCTGAGAAAAAGGTATTTAGTTAAATATGAGCAACAGTCTTATGACAATTTAGTGACTGTTTGGGGGTTATTAATTTCCTTAGTGTGAAATACAGAAAGTTATTTTTAAAGGGTTTATTTTTTTGTTAGAATATACTTAAACTTCTTTAGTAGTAGACTCCCTCGTAAATCTCATAGAAGCTCTTCTGTAATTCTGAATGTAATTTCAGGGAGTAGAATCCCACATGCCTATCCATCAACCCCCTAAGTAGTCTTTAACAGGAAAAAGAAGTGTTTTTTAAGGAGTTTTATTACAGAAAAGTAACAGTGGAAAAAGCACTTTAGTCTGCAATTAAGAGTCTTTACAGATGAGATTTTAAAAGTTTATTTTGTGAAAGTTAAGGATATATTTAATTCTCTTTAAAGGATCATTACTATTAAGTTCTAATTCTTAGAAAGGTAAACATGTGGAAATGGCATGATACCTAGAAAATTCAGTAAAATATCAGGAGACTACCAGGGTTACCTCTCATCAAATTATACACATATAAATCAACTCAAAGGATACAAAGTAAACTCTCGTTAACAATTTTTGTATGACATTTATCATCAAAACCATTATAGACTCCTAGAATTCCAAAATTGAAATTAACTGTATAGAATAAAAAACTTCATGTCAATATTGTGTAAAAGGCTTTACTGTTTGAAAGTAAACCATATGAAATCCCTCAAAGGAGAGCAGAAATGTTCCTCGTTCATTAATATAATTTTCCCACACTCACTGTGTGTGTGTAAGAGAGAGAGAGAAGGGAGGCAAGAGAAAGAGAAAATACCAGAAAGCAGAATTTCATTTTTGTTTTGTGTATTTCAACACAGAAATTATATAATCAGTTCAAATATGAATTATTCTTACATGCGTTCAGCAAAAAAAGAAAGGTAAGAGTGTTAATACTTTGCTTGCTCTCCAAACGCAACACCAGTCCAGGAATAAGTACCAAAATGAAATAAAGAATTATCTGATCCAGGGCAGAGAGAGAGAGAGAGAGAGAGAGAGAGAGAGAGAAAAGGAAAGAACAGAACTACACAGTAAGTTGTTCATAAAAGCTAGTTTACTTCATTTTTAAGAGTCTGTGCTTTATTCCACACAGAATGAGGCACTGGGGTAGTAAAAGTATTTTAGACAAGCCATGAAAGATGAAACTAGGAATTTAACAACCAAGCAGAGAAGTAAGGGAACCAACTACACAAAGACCTGTAGGAAGATTATTCAACAGACACAGAGAACAGCAAGATCCTCAGTGGTGTGACTCAAGCAGTAGGAACTTAGAAGTCAGTTACTGGTGGTCCCAAATCTTGCTGTGCCTTGCAGGCCCTGAGGGACTTTGAATTTTAATTTTATTCCATGTGAGACAGAAGTCTATAGGGCTTGGGGATAGTCTGAGTAACAATTTGACATATGTATTTTTTAACAACTACAGTTATTCTGTACGGAATGGACAGAAAAGAAGAAGGGAAGCAGGTGGTGAGAAATAATAGTAAA
Organism: Vulpes lagopus; assembly: GCF_018345385.1. Lineage (NCBI taxonomy): Eukaryota > Metazoa > Chordata > Mammalia > Carnivora > Canidae > Vulpes > Vulpes lagopus. The sequence goes on from NC_054828.1 coordinate 57,406,882, forward strand.
TTAGACCACAGAGGTAGTGGTAGAAGTGGGGACAACATGGTTAGAAAAAGGATATATTCTGAGAGAGACCAGACACTAATGGATGGATGAATGGATGATACTAAAGGCTAAGGTATTTACATTATTTCCTGGAAGAGAGTAAGTAGTAACCAAAGGAATCTAGAAATCAATTTTTATCCATTTCAAAGAGGATATGACAAGAATATACTGAAATTACTGGTAATTTTAGCCATATATATTAAAGTCAATTTGGTAAATGGAAATTTAAAAAATAAAATCATACTACATTTTACATCATATAAACCATTCGTGAGAATCTTTAGTATATACCAATTTGTCAGCATTTTTTCAAGCAAACATATCAAGGGCTTACATCTACTTTGTTAACCGACTACCTTCTCTCTGGACTTTCATATCAGGAGAAGCAAAAAGTGAGATTTTACCAAGAAAGAATTTGATATGACATACGTATGTACCAAAAGCAGTTTCTTAAGCCTTTTTTGAACATAGGTCTAAAAGATTTAATAAAGACATTTTATCTTTCCTTTGATTCCACAAACTCTAATCAGAAAGATAAATATATAGGTTAGCTCACACTAATCTTATCATCCTAAGCACCCCCACCCCAAACCTCCTCCCACCACTCACCCTCCTTGCAAAAGAGTAGGTCTCAAAATGAAATAGTACAGAGAGGGGGATAAAGTGATAGGCAGAGTGGAAGCACCAAGCTGGCTGGATTTTCCCAGTATACTTCTTCATAATTTAATTTAGCTATGAATTCCTAAGGTATGACACCCTCAACATTTAAATATAGTATTTCAAACATAAATAAATACAGTATTACAAACTCAAATACAATAAATCAGAATCACACACACACAAAAAAAGTATTTGTAAAACCGTGTACTTAAGATAATCTAAACCAGTAACTTCAAAGACTAGTAAAGTGGCCACATGTGGAATGGATGACAATTAAAGAACAGAAGGAAAAAAAGCAAGGCCTGGAGCTTTTTAAAAAGTTCAGGGAAACAAAACTAGGACATCTTATAAATGAAAAACTTGAAAATATACATCTGAAAAAACCACATAGGAAAGGGTGAAAAACAGACTCAGATCATACCCAAGGCAGGATGAGATTTAATCTTACACATATTTCCTTCAGCAAGGCCTCTGGAGAGGAACTTACTCTGAAATCATTTATTGTCTATAATGCTGGCAAATGTTGGCCGGGGCATGGAATCCTATTCCCAGGGACAGAAACACATCCATGGCAGAGTGGTCCTTTTCCTGATAGCAAACAAATGTAGGTTGATTTCAAAATCTATCTCCAGGATTAACTCAAGGTTCTAGCAGCAAATTTTAAGGTACCCTAGACATTTCTACCTAAGAAGTACAATAAACTAAATCAGTATTTAAAATTGATTTTCCAAGTTATTTTCTCTTGTTTTGTTCTGTACATCCAAAGTTCTGTTCTTTCTTCAAAGTGGCATTCACATCTTTTTTTGCCATCCTTCCTATCATCATCTTAGTTTAAGCTCTAGATTAGTTCGGTTTAGCCTTCTGACTAGTATGCTTTCACATTTCAACGAACATGCTGAAGGGATACTATATGAACTATGCCAAAAACTGTCGTACAGTGAGGCACCTGGCTGGTTCAGTCAGTTAAGTGTCTGCCTTCAGCTCAGGTCGTGGTCCCAGGGTGGAATCCCTCTAACCTCTCGACCTGCACTAGCTTATGCTCTTTCTCTCAAATAAAATCTTTTTTTTTTTTTTTTAATTTTTTTTTATTTATTTATGATAGGCACACAGTGAGAGAGAGAGAGAGGCAGAGACACAGGCAGGGGGAGAAGCAGGCTCCATGCACCAGGAGCCCGACGTGGGATTCGATCCCGGGTCTCCAGGATCGCGCCCTGGGCCAAAGGCAGGCGCTAAACCGCTGCGCCACCCAGGGATCCCCTCTCAAATAAAATCTTAAAAAAAACCCCAAAAACCAAAAAACAAACAAACAAACAAACAAAACAGCTGTGGTAATGAATACAAAAGTAACAGCTCCGAGTCTTTTTTTAAAATTTTTTTAAAGATTTTACTTATTTATTCATGAGAGACTCACAGAAAGATGCAGAGACATAGACAAAGGGAGAAGCAGGCTGCCTCTGCAGAGCCCAATGTGGGATTTGATCCCAAGACCCCAGGATCACACCCTGAGTGGTAGGCAGTCGCTCAACCACTGGAGTCCTCAGCTCCAAGTACTGAACAAGTTAATAGTCTAGCTGGGAAACATACCTGTGAATAAACAATTACAATATGAAAATCTACACAGGTACTGAAAGCACAAATAAGGGAATATTTGTGTCTGAGGGAAACCGACTATACGATTTTATTATCAAAGAACTTACGTTACAAAGACTTAAGAAATTTTAAAAGTTGAAGTGTGGGGGGTGGGAGGTTGAAGCAAACTTTTCCTGTAAGAGACAGCATGTACAAGTGCTCAGAAGTGAGAGAAAGCCCACGAAACAAGACTTTCAATATAGCTAACACAAAAGATGTCTGGAAGGATTGTGATAGGTGGTAAGGAAAAGTAGGCTTGGTCTTCAATGCCAGGTTAAGAGGGCAAGAGTATAGGCAGGAAAACCAGGTACAAAAATCGAGGTGATGAACTAAGCAAGATTTCCCTTGACTAACAGTTTATTACGGCGCCATACTAATAACCACTACATTGACTCACTTTCATGTTCTCATCTCTTGTTAATTTCTCCTACCCAGAGGATACAGACCAAGAATCCTGAGATCCTGACCTTAACATAATTTTGTAGCAGTAATTCTCTCAAGACCCCAAACAAAACTTATGCCTCAGCTTAATTTGTTATTCACAGTTGTTCCTATTCATGTTAATCTCTGAAAAAATGCCATCTTTAACTTTTATGATCTTCAACAATTAAAACTCAAGCTGACTAGACTAACTTTAAATATTCACTGAAATTATCCTTATCTTTCCTAGCATAAGCATCTCCAATATTCTCCAAACAGATCTTTATTAGCCCATTCTTATTCCCCTCAAATCTACTCTCCCACATTAACCAAACTGAATTTTTAAAATGAAAATTTAGGGACACCTGTGTGGCTCAGTGGTTGAGCGTCTGCTTTTGACTCAAGGTGTGATCCCAGGGTCCAGAATCGAATCCCACATCGGGCTCCCTGCAGGGAGCCTGCTTCTCCCTCTGGCTAAGTCTCGGCCTCTCTCTGTGTGTCTCTCATGAATGAATCAATGAATAAATGAATGAAATGAAAATTTAATTGTTGTAGCCCTATTGATCAAAATGCCTCAACAGATTCCTAAAACAATAATAAGGCTTACAAGGTCCTCTGTAAACTCTGACCCGTAACTCTCTCCACAGGTACCCTTCCACAACTAAACTTGCCACACCTACACAAGATTTTTTTCCACCTCAGGGCCTTTGTATACGCTTATACCTCTATTTAGAATGTTCTTTCTTCCATTTGAAACTTTCACACTAAGTTAGGGCTCCTGATTTACAGTCATTGAAAATACTTTACCATAACTACAATCATACAATAACAAAAAAGAACTTTTATTGATCACTTACTATGTGCCAGGCAATATACTCTAAATGCTTTAAAATGTATTGCTCTATGCAATCCTCAAGTATTTACTTGTGTAGTTCTCATTTTTAGATGAGAAATGGAGAAGCTGGATAACACGCCCAAGGTCATACATCTGATGTGCCCAAGGTTCCATATCTGATAAGTGACAGAAATGGGATATGAATCCAGGCAATCTGCTGGAGTTCCCCTTTTTAACCACTATAATACAATGACTCTCACACATATAACTAATACTTTAAAGTGTGTATTCCCTCTAAATTGTAAGCTTCATGATGGGAATAGGAGTTAGGGGCAAAAGGAGAAGGGTGCTCATTTTGCAGTGAATATAGTAATGTTAGAATCAAATATCTGTGCATGTCAAAAAGATCTCTTTAGCTGAAAAATGAGAATGAACTGACTAGAAGAGGTATGTAAAATAAAAGCCACTCACTACCAAACTGACTGTACCCATTTTAGATAAAGTTCCATTAATTTTAGAAAAAAATTATGCTTACAAGAACATGATTACACCAATTAAAAAATAATTAAAAAGTAAAAGTTTCTGTATTCCAAATGAACTAATATTTTAAGTACTTTCTAAATACAGTGAAAATAATACAATCCTTCAGGGAATCAGGATTATAAAATCTCTAAATTTCATTATAAACTACTGAAATAGACACTGCAGCACTGAATGTGTAGCATACATCTATTAAATCACTTCAAATAAGAACAAATCCCTAATGGCAACTTCCTGTGGGTTCTCTAGTGTAGTCAGAAATTTTACTGTTAATATGCTGATATATGTGTCTCATTATAAAATCAACTATTTCACATTAAAGTATGAAGACTTTTCAATAGCCATTAATTTTTTTTTTCATTTCTAGCAACAGAATTTGCTTGAACTTTGTAATATAAAGGAAAAATTTGCCAAATATAAGTCATTCAATGCCTTGGAGGAGAGAGGAACAGACTGTTCCTTTCTTACAGTTTCCCTAAGGGAGTTTTTATTAATCCACTCTGATTGCTGAATACAGAATTTGACTTCTTCCTTTTGTTTCCCTCCCAATTTCCCATTCACTATCAGTAAACACTTCACAAACATATACACACAAAATTATCTGTTGTCTACAAGGTAAGCAGAAACTGGTAAAAAAAAATCAGTCAATTACCATTAATATTTACCAGCTTTATCAAATGTAGTGAATCAATATTTGAAACCAATCATGAAAAGCCATAATATCTCAAGATAATCTGGTATTTCTTCACAAACATATACACACAAAATTATCTGTTGTCTACAACATAAGCAGAAACTGGTAAAAAAAAAAAATCAGTCAATTACCATTAATATTTACCAACTTTATCAAGATGTAGTGAATCAACATTTGAAACCAATCATGAAAAGCCATAATATCTCAAGATAATCTGGTATTTTTACTATCTATTACAGAGAAGAGTGACAGACCAAACCTCACTGAGATACTGCCCAAATTTTGTGAAACTAGAACATTCCTAAATCAAATATTATACATGACAACCTAGAAAATAGTGAGAACCCAGGGAATTCTTGTTTTAGGAGTATTTTTCAGTAACAGGATTCTGAGCTACCAATTCTGTTTCACAACTATTATAAATAATCCTTATTTTATTTCATTCCTGAAAAACACTAAAAAAAAGAAATGGGCTTAAGTCAAGGACAAAAGGATACATACACTGGAAAAAAATTAAAATCTAGCTTCTCAAAAAACAAAGAACTCAACATCTGAGTATCTTTAAAAAAAAAATCTTTCTCTACTCATGTAAGAAACATACCACTCATGAAGTCCTACTTGTTCTAGAATAATGAATAATTTATGAATCTGCTTAGGATAGATCTAAGAAAAAGTGAAAGTTTAAGTAAATTTTAAAGGCAGAATTTCTAAACTCAACAACTTGAGCCAACAGCATAGAAATACATAAAAACAATTCACTTGAGTTTCAGCAAATGTAGAATGCCCAATAAATGAACAGTAAAAGCCTTAATGAATACTGAAAAGACAGTTTACAGGTAGATGCACAGGAAACATATGACTCTGGTTATAGAAACATGATTCAGCAAAAAACTAGGGGGCTATGTGAACATATCCACAGTCATCATTTTGGACAGCAGGTAAATATTCTGGCACAGAGTCCTTTCCTGGGGTTACAGGGATATTTTGTAAAAGGTCTTATCCAAACAAAACAAAACAAAACAAAACCAAACCCGGGTGGCACGTATCCAAGAAAAAAACAGAGGGCAAGCAAAGAGTGAGAAAAGAACACATTACTCTTCCTAATCCAAAAACCATCTACTAAATTCTGGTGTCTGAAGCTGCTTTACTCAGATCATATTCCCCAAAACCATGTACACCATGTCTTAAAATACACCCCCAAAATTTACAAATTCTCTAAAGTGTGTTATTGAGAGTCTATAAATGCCCCTATCAGTTTGACAAGTGAAAGGACATACAACAGCAGAAAATCTTTACATTTAAGATACAAAACAAATCCTGTAAGAGTAAGGGAAACTTCTTAATGAGAATATCTTAAACCAATCTTAAAAACCTTAAGAGAGAGGGACAGGAAGGGAGGAAGGGAAATCCAAAAGAAACTGGATGTATGATCTGCTTTGCCAAGGTACTATGCATTTCTACAAGGCTCCTAGTAAATTTAAAACAAAAACAACAAAACAAAACACACAACTCTAGAATTTAAGGGGAGAAAAGGAGGATAAATTGCTGAGGATTCCAGACTTTGAGGACCTAAAGTGCCAGTCAGCGTCTCAGTCCCTTTAAGCATGACATACTTTCTCTGAAGAAAGTTTAGCAATCATAGGCCATATTAAGTCTACTTTTCCTGGATATAATTTTGAATGTCTTGTTACGTGCAAAACAATGTAGAAATCACTTAATTAAGAATTATACAGGATCAATCTGGGAGAATGAAAGAAACAATATTTGAAGGCTTTCTGAAAAGCAAGAGCCTAAAAGAATAGTATTAGTAGTAAGCAAAGTAGTGCAGACCTAGGGTTACATTGCTACGAAATTATTTCCAATAAGTATACATTAAGGGAAAAAATATGTGATGTTAGATCATGATTTTCAGTACAATACAAAGAGAAAATGCCTGGAGTGTTAGAATTTCGCACACACACACACACACACACACACACACACACACAGGTGACCTTATTCATTCAAGAAATCTTTGCTGAACTTTTGTAGCAGACATTATGCCTTCATTGCTCCTACACTCATTTTTGTTAATCTCAAACCCTACGATGGTAGAAATGTTCCACTTTTCCGGTCTAGACTTCAGAAAAAAAGATATTTGAAGTTTCTATTCCTGCAGATATTAAAAATGCAGCTACTTGCCTAAAATCTCAAGAAAGAAACAGCATGTATAAAAAGCTAGTGGAAGGGAACTAAAACTTGCTTCATTCTGAGACCAACTTACACGTAGCAAAATTTTAAGTCTATGAATTTACACCTCCCCACTTTTTTCTTAACTTCCTTTCTGAAAACAAATTTTCTGGTCCTGCCATACACTGCAGAATATACGAAGTTTCTAAAAAAAAAAAAAAAAAAAATCTAATAACCTTCCTTTGTATTATCACATTAATGGTTTATTCAGTTTAAGTTTTTCTCTGTTTCACATCTAACTAACAAAAAAGTAATTTCTTAAGACACTAGACTCTTTTATTTAACAATTTCTGGTAATTTTATGAGAAAAATAATTTACAAAAGCATTTTATTTTTAAACTAATAAAATGACTCACTGGTAAATGGCCCAACACCCACCCTCAAAATATTGATGACAGTACCATTTTTCCCCCAGACTTTCCCACCACATACTTACCTGTGCAACTTCTTTCAACATTTGCTACTCTGGGGATTGGAAAGCTCAGAGCTGGAGGCTGAAGTGAAGAAGGAAAGGTTGGAGGGTGAGCCATGACACCAGCCCCACACTAGGAGCTCCCCTGAGATACTACAGCAGGGTTGACACCATAGCTCTGAAGTTCAAACTCCAGCAAACGATAAGAAAGGAGTCCAACCAGAACATGATAAACGATGGGATTCTTCTGCTCTTTGAAAAATAAGGAAATCATGCTATAAAGATCTGAATGTCCAGTTTCAACATTATGACTCCCTGTTCACATCTTCATTATTCCCAACCCCAGAATCATCTCTCAGACTGACTGAAAGTATGAATCAAAAAAAGGACAGCGGGCAAAAGCTTTCTATAAACTTGCACACTTTTTTCAGAAAATGAAAGGACAGGGCTTACCTGACAATCATGAAATCATCTAAGATAGTATGTTAAAATACTTTGCCTATCCACTCCTTGTATACCTTGTCTTGTTCTCCTAAGCATTCAACATTAAATCTTAGACTCTCACGTATATTAACACCATCAACCAGCAGAATAACAGAGACTACATGGATGTATTTAAATTCCTAAAAATGGACCAATGAACTTTTTGAAAACCAGGGATAACTTCTGGTGTAAGTATATTCCTTGGGAGGAAATGATTGAGAACATTCCATCCTAAAACAGAATACACATTCTTTTCAAGTGTACATGGAACATTCTCCAGAATAGATCACACATATTAGGCCACAAAACAAGTCTAATTAAAAAAAAAAAAAAAGGAATTTTAAAAAAAGTGTTCCACTCTGATAAAAACAAATAAGGACCCTTCAATTAAAATAACTTGAAACAAACTAAATGATAAAGAGAAAAATGAAAAGATTTTTAAAGAAATCAATCTAAATATAGAACTTAAATGTGATTTATTTACTTTTATAAAAATGTGAATTTTTGTTTTATAATACTAAGTGAATTATTGATTCAGAGAAAGCTAGATTCCATTATGAATACTAAGGCTAATAAAAATAGATGTTTAAATTATTCAAAGATAACATCTATTCAATAACAAATATTACTGAAAGTGGCAAATATTTTGATATTGTATTCTAAATATAGAAGAGTATCAGAAAAATTGTTACATGAAGTAGTTAAAAATGAAAAGTATTCCATCACCAAGAGAACACAGGATCTTTAAAATACTTCTAAACACCTCGCCATATAAATTAATGCAATAAACATTCAGTAGGCATCTACTATGTGCTAGATATCACATTTCAACTCTTACTTTATCCATTTGATGCTCAGAAATAAAGGAACATTACAAATCAAAGGGAATAGAGGTGAAAACACATTTACAACAGTTTCCAAAGTATTATTTAAGTTACCTTTACTTCTAAATCTCCTACCATTTCCACTTCTCTTATCGTGTTCCTGCCATAGTACCCCCCGCCCCCCACTCCAATCTCCAAGGCCTTTGCATTTCTATTCTCCAGGAAGGCTTTTCCCCTACATATAGATCTATATGGTTTCTTACCCCACTCAATTTCAGGTACTGACTCGTCTTAGTGAGGACTTCCTTATCTATTGAAAATTACACTACTTTTTCCCCCAACCCCTTAGGCACTCTCTATCTCCTTTCTTATTTTAATATTTTTTCTCCACATTATCAACATGTAATTTATATTGCATTTTATTACTTTAATGCCTCCCTATGCTCTAAAATGTCAGAAATTTTTGTTCCATGAGAACAGAAGTTTTTGTCTTTTTGTTCGCTTGTCTCCTTAGGATCTGGAACACTGCCCTACAGAGTAGGCTCATAGCATGAATGTGCCCTCATCTTACTCCATGCATGCCATTACATGAGTGTTATTTGACACCAACTGATCAATGCATTGCTTACAGCACAGGGCAAAAATTTTATGACACACAATTATTTTTAAAGCTAATGGAATTATGTTGAAAATTAATGTTCTTTACATTTCTGAAACATATATGAATAAAACTGTTTTATGCCTTTTCCCACTGAAATTGACAACCACTTCCAAAATACCTAATAGACTGCCAGAAACCTTCAGTGGTTCGAGTGCCATACTATGAGAAGCACCAGAAAAGAACTGGGAGATTAAAAAATTTCCATTTCCTTAATTTGTTTCTCAAGTTAGATTTCCTTTTTTAAAAAGTTGTTTTGAGAGTATTTCAGATTTATGGTTCAATATTATGAGACATGACTCCTTTGTATCAGAAAATCCCACTAGAAGAATTATACTACTTAGAGCCACTGGGTTGCACTGTAATCCATGGGAATATGCACTCTTTGGAGTTAGCCAAAAACTAGTGCCACTGTTCAGTGCACTGCCTGAACAGTCTCATAAAGTGGGCCTGCTACAAATTAAGCACTAATAATTAAATACTCTTCAAAGTACTGTGTATGTGTATATATGTATATATGTGTGTATACATGTTACACAGGCACATATATATGTATGTATCCATATAAAATGGATATGTATGTATCCATATAAAATGGATATGTATGTATCCATATAAAAACTCAATCATAGCAAAACCTGTATAAGATGATTACTTTTACCTCAAATTGAGCACAGAAGGGTGGAATCTACAGACTCTAGACAGATCAAGGATGTTTCCCTATCACAGCTATCATGGAGAACATCCACACCTTGTGACTCCAGTAAGATCAAAGGCTTGTTCTCCAGAAAAAACCGAAGTACATAGGCTCTAAATCTTGGTACTTAGCCAAAGTGCAGGTGAAGGGTGCAGCATGGACCTGAAACCTGAAGGATGAAGACTTAACATTTGTAACTGTAAAATCAATCCTCCTCTTTCTTCCCTTAACTTGCTTACAGAATACTATGAATGAAAATGTAAGAACCACCTCTGTCATGCCTTTGAAACTATGTATCTTCTATGGAAAATTGAAACTGCTCAAGAGAAATGAATGTCACCCACAATCAAATGAGGTACCTCCTCAACAAAAAGACTAATTTAACTACATAGTAATAAGCTCTGTCCACAAACACTGTCCCCATGTTTTACAAATTTATTTGTAAATAATTTTAGACTTACAGATTACTTGCAAAAATAGTATCAAGTTCCCATATGCCCCCACTTCCCCCTAGTGGCAACATCTTAAAAGATCATAGCACAAGTACCAAAACTATAAACAACTTCATACAGATTTCACCAGTTTTTCCACTAATATCTTTTTTCTATTCCAGGATCCACATTACATTTAGTTTTATGTTTCTTCAATCTTCTCCAACCTTGGACTTTACCAGTTTTTCCTTGCCTTTCACAAACAACACTGATGTCATTAGGAATACTAGTAAAATTATTATCTCAGTTGAGAAAAATGGCTACTGTTTTTACGGGTCTATTAGATTCTAGGAGATCTTGAGGAAGAGAATTCAAGGAAAATCATGCAACTGTTTATGTTAAAGAGAATCATGAGCTATGATGACTACATATATGAACTGTAAAATATTTACTGACCTATACTCTTTTATGTGTCTTTCCAAAATGACCTTAAGTGCTGAGAACAGGTCTAACGATATATTTGTGTATTACACACAACATAGTGTCTTACACAATAGAAAATATTCAAGCCTTAACTGAATATTGACACAGAAGCCTTTTCTCTTTATCAGAAATGGTTTCTCATCTATCTTCTCAACCAAACATAATTTTTAAAAAGTGAAATCTTATGATTTGTACTTCTAACCAAGATGTAGTAGTAAGAACAACCTGCCCTCCTGCCTAACCTGAAACTTTAAAAAAGGACAAAATACATTAAGAAATGTTTTTCAGACATAGGGCATAAGGCAGTTCAAGACAATAACCCCTAAAGAGAAGAAAAGAATTGATGTGAGCCCTACAACTGCCCTTGCTAATACACTAGAGGAGTTCCTGGGCTGCACTGCAGGGGGAGGGAGTCCTGGTGGAACTTAAAAATCTCCATGAATTGAGGAAGTATAGCTCAGAGTCTAGGTAGGCCAAGGGAGCTATAGTAAAAAGTCTAGAGCACCAGACAGAAGACAGCTGCAAAGAAAAAGAGTTATAGATATCTGAACAAGGTTCCTCTTGAGTCTTCAGCTAAGTACTGACCAACATATGCACAAAGCAAACTGCCAGAGGGTGGAAAAAGAGACAATGGAAACTCCAGGACTTACATGGGGCTGTTTCCACAAGTCAGAGTACTAAAATATAATTGACATGGCACTGTGTAGAGTACTCAGAAGAGTACAGTCTCAGTAGTTTGGAAAAATTAGCCCTAGGCTAAAGGCTACTAGTGTTCCATGGAAAACAAAAATAAAAACAAAAAAACCCTTAAGATTAAAAGCAAAAAAGGGCTCAAACAGCTTCTAAGTAACTAAATTTTGTCCCCAAGGAAGTTCAAGAATATTAACCAAAAAACCAAATATACAGGCCTAAAAAGGTAAAATTTCCCAGGACTGGCATCCAAACAAAAATTACTAGGCATGCAAAGAAGCAGTAAAATAAAATACCTAAATAATGGGGAAGAAATCAATAGAAAAAAATCAAAAAGGATACAGAGGATAGAATTAATAGGCAATAACACTGAAACAGTTATTATTATAACTACATTTTGTATGTAAAAGTTAGAATAACTGCCATGGTAAAGGAAAAAAAAATTACTGAACTTGAACACAGCAATAAAAATTATCCAAAATAAAACACAGAGGAAAGAAAAGAATTTAAAACATCAGTAAGCTGTGGGACAATTTCAAGTGAATCCCCAAAGTATAACAGAGATAGAATAAATATTTAAAGAAATAGTGAATAAAAAATTCCCCAAATTTGGTAAAAACTCTATAAACATAAACTCAAGAGGTTCAATAAATCTCAAACACAAGAGTCATGAAGAAAATTATACCAAGATACATCATAATCAAGATGTGTAACATCAGAGGTACTTGGGTGGCTCAGCCAATTAAGAGTCTGCCTTCAGCTCAGGTCATGATCTCAGGGTCCTAGAATGGAGCAGGGAGTCTGCTTCTCCTACTTCCTCTGCCCCTCCCCACCATTCCTGCTCGCACTCCCAAATAAAACCTTAAAAAAAGAAAAAAAGTGTAAAACAGGTGATTAAAAAAATCTTAATGGTAGCCAGAGAGAAGATACATTATGTAAAGAGGATTAAAGAATAACAGATTTTTTTTGGTCAGAAATAATCTAAGATGGAAGACAGTAAAGCAAAATCTTTAAAATACTAAAAACAAAACAAAAAACCCTGTCAATCTTGAATTCCACACCCAGCAAAAACAACAAAACTTTCAAAAATGAAGATGAAATAAAGACTTTTTCAGACATATAAAATGTAAAAGAATTCATCACCATCAGAAATGCAATGGAAAAATGTTTTTTATTTAAGGTATATCCTGATGGGTCTTAATCTTGTAGACCCACATTCTTTGAAACACTTCATGGAATAAATATGTGTTTTAAGTCCACAACTATTTGTTAGACCTGTAGGAAAGAACTACTGGATAGATATACTATACAAGATCTAACAGTCATTTTTTTTTTAATCTTAGGAACTGGTATATCCTAAGATATGTATGTACTTTTCTAGGGTGTGTTAGGAGCGAATACAGTTTGAACTGACACACATATACAAGGTGTCTGAAATTGACAACCAGGCATATCCATCTACTCTGACCCTAAAAGTGGCCCTAAAATAAACTGCTTAATGGAACTGGGCCCAAAGATTACAGTTGGAAATTTGTAGGTCATCAGTACGTCCATCAGTACGTCTCTTTAAGTAGAGATCAAAGAAGTCCAACTAAAAGAACTGTGGACTAATGGGCATGACAACTGGGACTTAAGCAAAAGTTGTTAAAAGAGCTACACTGGAGCTTACGACTCAAGCTTTGGAGGAACCAAGATGGATAGGCTGTGGAAGGAACCACAACATGTGAAATTCCTTAAATGAAAATTTAATGACTTTAAATAATTTTGCCTAGATGACACATAATTAAAAAAAAAAACTTAAAAAGTCTTCAAGTAGAAGAAAAATGACACTATAAAAAAGGGAAAGAAGGAAAAGGAAAAAGGGAAGTGAAGGAGGCAGGCAAAAAAGGGAAGGAAGAAAAACAGGTATGAGAAGAGAAATAAGGGACAGAAAGAAATAAAGAATGTGAAGGGGAAAAACTATCAAACTTTTTCAACTATGGATGATGATAAAAAGTAGAAATAATACTACCCCCCTCAAATTACAATGAACAATGAGACTATATAACAGAAGCAAGGAAATGCTTACCTAAGGAGTGAAATTTCAGCTGAAACCTACAAAATGATTAAGATGTGTTTCTAGTACTAAAGTATACTATAAACAAAAAAACCAAAATGCTCCACTCAAAACCAACTAAAAAATGTCCCATGAAATACTGATTCAGCCAGTCAATAAATACTGAGCATATGCCACACATTATTCTCAAATGCAGGTACAGGTATCACTGAAAACTAACACAGAGATTACATTTTCATTTTTAAATGAATTGTTGAGCCTGGGAGGTTGGGAAGGAGGGAGAAAGGGAAATTCAGCACCCCAAAACAAAGTAAAAGCTGGAGTGCAGAGAAGCCACAAGTTTATATCCCCAAAGGGAAATTTGCTCCAGGTAGAAAAGCTGTTTAAAGACCTTCCCATAAATCAGCACCTTAAAAGGGTACATCCTAATTATAATAACCCCTTAGTAAAGAAGGCACTTGAATGTCATGATTCTGACGTTAGGCAGAAAGGGGTATAGGAAAGCTCTCCTTAGAATCTACAGCCATAAAACAGCCTGAACTCCCAATACTTAAACGTGGACTGCAACCTAAGCTAACATTTTATTTTTAATTGGTCCCGGATTGGTCCCTTAGACATCAGCAGAAGCAAATGCAAATCAAATTCCCTTGGGAAAAATATCCTTCCACCTAGTCTTCAACAAATTCCCAGAGTTCTAAGAAACATGAAACAATAACTTAACACACACACACCACAAGGAAACAAAGTACCATAAGGAGAACCAGCAAAAACAAAAGACATTAAAATGATCTGTACTAACTTTCAATTGCTCGATTTACCACACATTAAATACAGGAATGTATAATCAAATAGAAGAGGATATGATAGAACACAGATCTAAAGAAAGGAATGAATAATGATAATATGTGAATAGTAATTGGTAAATATGTGGGTAAAGAAGATAACAGACACAAGATTAACAAAGAGGATCCAGTGAAGAGAAACACAGGCAATACACCCATCAATTGGTCAATATGCATTTTGTTCAAGTTCGTAAACAAGTAAGTGATATCGTTCTAACCACACTCTAGCTACAGTGGAATTATGTGAGAAATCAGTAACAGAAAGATAACTAGAAAAATCTCATAGGTTTGAAAAATTAAAACAAATTTAAGATTAACAGACATTAAAATAAATCCTAAGAAGTAAAAAATAATAAAGATTAATGAATAAATATAAAATGAGTATAAAACATAATAAAGTAAAAATAACAGCTAAAAATTCCTAGTAAAACTACAAATCTCCAGCAAGACTGACAAATAAGGAGAAAAGAGTTATGATCACAACCTTAAAAATGAAAAAAGGTGCTATGTTCCAGAGGGGAAAAAAATTTCTTTATCCTGATAAAGTATATCTATCAAAAATACTACATCAGGGCAGCCCCAATGGTGCAGCGGTTTAGCGCCACCTGCAGCCCAGGGCATGATCTGGAGACCCTGGATCGAGTCCCACATCAAGCTCTCTGCATGGAGCCTGCTTCTCCCTCTGCCTGTGTCTCTGAATCTCTCTCTCTGCATCTCTATGAATAAATAAATAAAACCTTTAAAAAAAATACTGCATCAAATATCATATTTATGGGTGACAACTTAAACTTTTAGGACAAGTGACAAGAGAAAGATTTCTATTATTAACACTTCTAGTCAACAATGTATGAGAAGTATTAATTCAGAAAAGAAACTCAAGTTGTAAAAATTATGAAAATATCAAAACTGTAATTTCCAGATGTTTATTTATATGAAAATCCCCAAAGAACCTACAGATAAATTATAGTAGTTTAGCAACATTGAGACAATAATCAATTAAAAAAGTTAACAGTATGTCAACACAATAACACCAATAAAGTATAATTTTAAAAATACCATTTATCAAAAAAGCAACAAAACTGTGTACGTAAGTCTAATCAAAGATTTGTGGGTTCAGTATTAAAAATACAACAAAACAGAAACAAAACAAAAAAATACAACAAAACTTTACTGAAATAAAATACAGAAGACCTGAATAAGAATTCAGGAGAGGAAAAATATCATAAACATATCAATTCTTCCCCAAGTAAAAATGAAGTCAATGAAATTCCGCTTATAAAATATAAAACTAAAAATAAAAAATAAAAATTTATTTATAAAAATATAAAAATTCAATGTTTTATATATATGTGTGTGTGTATATATATACATATATATCTATAATAAATTCGTCATTGAACAACAACCAAAAAGAAGCCAACAAAGTCAAGACACTCAGGAAGACCAAGGTGAAAAGAAAGACATCAAGATTTAGCACAAAGGTACAGTAATTAAAATTCAGTACTGGTGCAGGTGTAGGCAAACACATCAAAGTAACAGAATAGGGATTTAAAAACAGGCCCATGAATATAAAATAACTTGATTTAAAATAGAGTAGTCCTGTTAATTAGTTGAGGAAGGCAGAAAAATATCACTACTACATGATGCGAATTATCTATATGCCAAGGAAAGGGAATTGGACTCCTTACAGTATAAACAAAAATCAATTTCAGATAGATTGAATGTAAATATGAAAGTCAAAAAAATCTTTAAAAAGATAATAGGAGAATATCTTCATTTACTTGATTTCAATAGGGAAATATTTCACAAACCTCCATAAATTCTTTAAAAAAAAATTAAAACTTTGGCACCAAACATCAGATCAATATGAACTGTGGAGAGGATTCAAAACAAGTAAAAACACTCCTAAAAATATTCCTGAAAGACCTTTTGTGCATTTAATTTTCCTAAAATTTAAAAAGATGGCTTGGTTCAAAAAACTGTTCTAACTTCATAAAGCTCCCTCTTCTGTTATCTTCATGTGATGTTTAAAAATACAATGACTTGTTTTCTAAGATTTTCTCGTTTTTGTTTTCTGAGACCTTATTTTATTTATTCATGAGAGACACAGAGAGAAACAGAGACATAGGCAGAGGAAGAAGCAGGCTCCCTGTGGGGAACCCGATGTGGGACTGGATCCCAGGACCCTGGGATCACGACCCAAGCTGAAGGCAGATGCTCAAACTACTGAGCAACCCAAGCATCCATCCTCTATCATTTTTACTGGAGGTTCTCTTTCCTCATCTATGTTGTTGTCTCTATCCTGTTCCATTGTGATTCCATTCCAGAAACTTCTCAGCAGGGTCCTAGAAGGGAACACTGGTAGGCCAGTCTTGAGAGTTCACAGAGCAAGGCTGCTGAAGTTACTTTAGAACACAAGTCCTCTACATGGATCTAATAGAGTAGGCAAAATCTCTCCCACTTTCAAATTGGGCAATCACAATCATTTTCAAGCTGGTTGTTCACTACTTTTGAGATACCTCTATTCTCAGGCCAGACACCTCAATACTTCTTTCTACTTTCTTATGCACTAAAAGTGATATATGTAGGTTCTTTTGGTTAGTTCTCATCTGTTTATATTTGAGGGTTCGTGGTGATATCTCACAACCAAGTTCTGTTACAAATGTTTTCATGGGTTTGGTTTTACTATCTAGAATATATTAGACAATAAGTAAATACTAGTAAATTATATTTACTACCTATTTTGATGTGGAAATTCAGAAAGATTTAAAAAACTAAGCGCGGGCAGCCCAGGTAGCTCAGCGGTTTAGCGCTGCCTTCAGCCCAGGGTGTGATCCTGGAGACCCGGGATTGAGTGCCACATCCAGCTCCTTTCATGGAGCGTGCTTCTCCCTCTGCCTGTATCTCTGCCTCCCTCTCCGTCTCTCATGAATAAATAAATAAAATCTTAAAAAAAAAAAAAAGATTAATAAAAATAAAATAAAATAAAATAAAATAAAATAAAATAAAATAAAAACTAAGCTGCCACCATAGATGCAATCATTCCAGAATCTAAGAAAGGCCTAAGAGTTCATTTTTTAAAAAAATTCTGCCAACTTCTATATTTTTTCTGATTCACAGAAATACCTGCACTAATGTTTTAACTTTCTGTTTAATGATTCTGTATTATGACTAACGCAAACTACTTAAATGAAAATGAAAATACTTTTCTGAAAGGGAACATAGTACTTCATGTGTAAAACCTAAGGCCTACATTCTCAAAAGGAGTACCACAGTAAATACAGGAATGTTGTCAGGTATTTTAAATCTTGGGGAAACCCAGCAGTATCTATCAGATTCCATGCTAACTACTACTATAAACGGCTTAGAACTAGTAACTAAACAGAGCTGTTGGTTCCCTCTTTTGGACTAGGGACACTGTGAATAAGTTACCAAGACACCAGGGGTGCCATAAACCATGTATCTTGGTGAGACTTGCTTTGTAGAAAGAAATCACGTCATCTGATGATTTCAGAAGATGAAGAAAAGAAGTACCAGAAAATATAATGCAATTAAAGAAAGGCTAACATTATTACTGTCCTGTAATAATGAGCCAACCAATGAGTACCTTGGGAATTCATTTAACTTTATGTTCTTGGATGGCCAGAGAAGAACAAAAAAAAAAAAAAAGGGAGAGAGAGAGAGAGAGAGAGAGAAGCCAAACATAACAAATAAATGTCAAAATCTAGTAAGAAAATATTTAGGTCATGGAGTCTAAAGGACTTCTAATGTTGATAATGTGATCATGACATAAGCAGAAGTATCACATTCAAAAATATAAGAGCAACCTCTTTTTGTAACTGTAAGTGAACTTAACAGTCATTCATTTTGAGGTTTTTTTCTATCCCCTTGCTTCATCTCTGGCTACAGACAATAGGTTACAGCCATTTGTTTACAAGCGTTTCAAGAGAGAAAAAATAAGCTGTGAGCCAGTTTATTGGTTTCAGACATGTTTTTCAACTAATTCCTTCCTCAGCTACCTCTTTACCTTAACCCAACAACAAACAGCAACAATGATGACACCTGACAACTCTTCAATAGCTAAGTACCCATTTTTTAAAATTTCTTGTTTATTTTACTAAGTGTTCTTTATATTATGTATCTTTAACATACATTAACCTATTACAAATTCTACAATGCTTTGATGTTGGTGCTGTTTTCAAACATACTAGAAGGTAACCAATAATTAATAGTTATAAGCTACTATGTTACACTATGATTCTTAGATAACATGTTGTAAGATGTATTGACAAGAGAAAGACATACATTTTCAATAAAATGTAACTTCGAATAAGAAATATAGGCATTTCATTCCTTATCTACATTTTTATTAAAGTACAAAAGATAAAAATGTAATTTGTAAATAGTACTGTATATATAACTGTCTTGCAAACCGAATAGAAACCTATCTACTGATGCATCTGTATGCGTTAAAATAACTAGGCAACTTGTTTTTTAAATGCTTTATATTATGCAGAAATACTTGGGTGAATAACCAGATAGGTATTGAGTTTTTAGCACTATCTGGGAATTTGTTCTGGGGGGCTAGAAGTTTTTTCCCCCCCTCTTTGAAATAATGAAATATACAGTACCACTTTCCCCAAAATTACCACCTAACACATCAAGAAAGATGTACCTGTATGTATTGAAACACACACACATATAACAAAAGTATAAAAATAAAAAGCAAATACAAAATTCAAACTAGTGATTACTTGTGGGAAGGAGGCAGGGGAAGGGTGGCACATGCAAACTTCCCAATTAAGTACAATATGCAAGCTGCAGAAAAATGCATATTTGTTAAAAACAAAGACAACAAATTACATTTTCACCTACATAGTCATTAGAAAAGATCTGAAAAGATACAAACACTAAACAATTAAGGTAAACTTTCACATTCTGTTTTACATTTCTTATTTTTCAGAGTTTTTGCAATGCACCTCTATAACTTCTGAGATTTAAAAAAATTAATAAAAAGGAAATAAAGTATTTAATGACAGGGGGAGGGAGGAAATGGCAATACAATCACTGCCTTCCTTATGTGACGTGTTGTATTTCACAAAGTTAATGTAGCATTTTATTTATTTATTTATTATTATTTTTTTTTAATGTAGCATTTTAGATGGTAAGGTATTTATTTCTTCAGGAACATATGGACTGGGATGCAGTAGATCCAATTTATAGATAACACTGAACTTAACATGATAAATGACCTCATGTAATAAAAGTCCCATTTGGAGTAACACGTAAAAATCTTGGAAATATCAGTAGTATGTTACTTAGCACACACTACAATTTCTTCCTTTCACTTATTTCCTTGTTTTATTGAATTTTACTGAAAAAACATGCATTAAACACCTATTATTTAACCAAAACCAGGGTAGGTATTGGTAGTATCAAAACAAAAAAACATGGCTCCAATTTTCAAGAAGCTTATAACATACAGTAGCACTGTCCAACACAATTTTCTGGAATGACAGAAAAGTTCTACATCTGCACTGATATGGTAGCCATTAATAGAATGTAGCTGTTAGGCATGTGAAATGTGGTTAATGCAACTGAGAAACTAAATTTTTCTATTTTAATTCAAATGAATTTAAATTTAAGTAGCCACAATGACTAGTACATACAATATTAATACAGGTCTACAGGAGGACAAGGACAAATAAACAGATAACTACCATGTATTATGGTCAACACTAAACTAGAAGTATTAAGGCTATGAGAGCAAGGAAAAGGAGCACTGAGCTCATCAGAGAATGGCTTCTAGGAGTACTGATACCTAATACACATAAACAAAGTGAGGCATTACATGAAGAGGGACTACAACAAATAAAGGCTTTAAAGTGTAAAAGTATGTAGTAAGAAATTAAATAAGTTTTATATACCTAATTGGAAAAAAAATTCATACTAGGGAGTCAGAGGAGAGACACTGGAAGGATAAAAGCAAGTTGGGGTCAGAATGTGGAAATACAGCATAATGTCAGGAGCTTGGTTTTATTATAAAAGATGGGGAAAGCCACTGATGAGTTAAATTAGTAATTAACCCATGGTTAGATTTGCACATACTTACAGCTGAAGTAAATTAGTGTAAATTAAAGGAAGAAAATACTAGCAAAAAAATACTAGTTATATTTCCTGGGGAAAAGCCTGACAATCCTTCCAAAAGAGAATGAGCAATGAATCATTTAAATAATTAAATTCTTACCTGACCTAATACAGCGGTCTAAACAAATAAACTCCTCTATTCAAACTCCAAAAACTTAACTGGGCTTAAATTTATAGAAAGAAATGAAATAAAGTAAATACCAGCATAAAAATGAATACTTCAACTAACACGCATTTAAAAGTCACTAGTGGAGATCCCTGGGTGGCTCAGCGGTTTAGCGCCTGCCTTTGGCCCAGGGCGCGATCCTGGAGTCCTGGGATCGAGTCCTGTGTTGGGGTCCCAGCATGGAGCCTGCTTCTCCCTCTGCCTGTGTCTCTGCCTCTCTCTCTCTCTCTCTCTCTGTCTATCATGAATAAATAAAAAATAAAAAATAAAACTAAGTAATATGATGATAAAAAAATAAAAGTCACTAGTGTTTAGCACAAAGGTGAGGGAATGCATATTCTTAAACTAAGTTCCTATGGCTTTAATCAGGTCTTTTAGGAAATGAGAATTAAACTAGCCTATTACTATATCAGGATGCTTATATATCATATAAGACATCAAGTGCCCTTCAAAAACAAAAACCCTCAAAAAATAAATTGAATGCAGGACACCTGGGTATCTCAGTGTTTGAGCGTCTACCTTCAGCTTGGGTTGTGATCCCAGGGTCCTGGGATCCAGTCCCACCATCAACCTCCCCACTGGGAACCTGCTTCTCCCTCGGCCTGTGTCTCTGCCTCTCTCTCTATGCCTCTCATGAATAAATAAATAAAAATCTTTAAAAATAAATAAAATAAGATAAAGTAAAATAGAGTGCAAACATCGGTAGAAAGAATCCTACTTCACCCGTGAAAAACAACAAAATTCCTCAAAATGGAATTTTTAAAAATCCAAATCCTGTCATCTCAGCATACACAAACTTTTAGTACTACCCACAAAAATAAACGTAATGTAATATTCCTTTGAATTTCCCATATGCTTTTAGTATATGTATCAACATCAGATGGGAAATTTTATTTTTATACATGTACTTTTTGGGAAAAGCTTCAAAAATAAATTAATTTTACAATGGAAATTTAAACAACTGTTTCCAAGAATAATTTCAACATGCACTAAGTGTCACTAAGTAAAAACAAAAGAGAAAAAGGGAAAAATATTTTCAGCCAGAAAAATGCTAACCAAGAATTTTTTCAGGTAAGTAAAGAACCCAGATTGTTTGTAAATAATGTAACTGGAACAACAGAGTCTTTTTAGAATAGAATGAGTAGGAATTAGGGAATCTCTTCATGTGTATATATAATTTCATTTTATTACTTTCTTTTTTTTTTCATTTTATTCTTTTCTTAAATTTTGGAATTCTGTATTAAGAGGATTCTATGAAGTAAATTAACTACACCGTGTAATCATAAAAAAGTCCTATACTTAAACACTATAAACTTGACTATGAGCACCAAAAAAAGCCACATAGCCTAGAATCTCAATATTCTTAAAATAATTTAGCAGAACCTATCAAAAAATACAACAGCCCACGTAGTGTGACCAATTAAAATCCTATGAGTCAAGGTAATTGGAAGTGGTTGTGAGGCAGGAGGAGCTACAGCAAGTAAGAAAATTAGCAAAGGCCATGCTGGTCTAGTCTCTGAGAACTCTGAATAGAAAAGGTAGAGAGAACTGATTTTGCAAAGCCACAGCTGTGGCTTATTAAAATCATAACACTGGCAAGAAACTTTAGACATGAAGTGAAAGGAAGGATAATTTGACACTATTTTTATTAGGCACAGTGCCCGAACCAGAACTAAATCTTCTAATCAAAGGCTCTTTGCTATTAACACCATCAAGATCCATTCACAACTTTTTCCACTACTTATTTTTCCAAAGGGAAGATAAGATTAACTGGGCTAAAATAAATAATTAGCAGATAAATGGTTAGTGTCAAAGACTGCCTTCAACAGTCTAGAGGGAAGGAAACTGGTAGGTGAAAGGGTCTGAGGGAAGTTGAATATGTATCAGTGCAGAAAACCTAAAGCTTATTCCTACTTGAGCTTTGAACCATTCTGTATTCTGAGCCACTGCATAATTTGGTAATAAGTTATTACACCAAATAAAAAAAGGGAGATTTTCTTAGAAAAAATTGAATTTAAAAAATGTTTTTTAAATCACTATTTCATATCACTATCTTTAAAATTCACCTTCTTTTAAAACCTAAGATAGAAAGGAATATTATACTTCAATCATCCTTTCAGCATCCTTACATACTACATAGGGAATGGATATTATTAACCAACTAATTGGCAAAACAAGAAATCTAGCATTATAAGGATAGCAAGCTAATGAAAAATTCAATAAAATTTGGGTCTCTGAGCGCCCTGAGATTTGCATTTCTATTTCCTTTATATTTTAATCAATTTTATCTACACTTCTGTGTTGCTCTATTACCCTGAATATAGTCTAAGAGTTCAGGTTTAGTCTTCTAAGAATAATACATGTAAAAGTAATCACTTTGTTTTATGGACTACTAGCTTGGAACCATTGTGTATCAGGTAATCTAAGTTTTGAAATAGACATAAAGCACTAAAAGTTATGTTTTGACATTAGAAGAATATACATTTATCACAAGCATGATTTATTTTGAAAAATGTTCCCAACTATTTCAACTGTCAAAGCCAACACACATATTTTAAACTATAAGCCAAATTTTTCAAACTTAAGTGTATCCAATCTGCTGGTGTCAGTTAAATATAACACATTAAACAGTTCAATGCAGCTATATGAACAATAGAGAAAAAGGAAAAAAAAAACTGATCTTACCTGGTAGTTTCTTTTCTCAGATAATGTATGTCCATCAGTCCTCACCATAGAGTCGTGTCCTTTCCTCACAGTACTGGAGGCAATCAAATAGAACTGTCACTCAAGGGTCGTGTCACAGGAAGGACCGCCCACCAGTTCTCCCTCTAGAGTGGAATTATCCAAAAGCCGTCAAAATTACTAACATGTAAATATATGAACAGTAACAAAAATATCCAATATGATACACAGAAAACAAACAAAAAGTACTTTTTTAATATCATAACTGATCCTTTTCTTAACCACCTAGGGAAAGTTCGAGTGGCAGATGCTTTATCTGAGAAATTGTTAAATATAAAAAAGTCTTCCCTCCCACTTCTCTCTCCAATTAAAACTGTCCGCCAGACCTCACACACAAGGAATATACAGTGAATAAAAAACCTGACAAAAAAGTTCAGCCCTCAACTCACATATTTTTTCTTTTCAATATTCTATTAATCCTAGAAATATCCAATTAATTTAGATCCATTCATGTAATTTCAAATCATTTTCCTCCAAATGCTCGTTTATACAGCTGTTATTCATTCAGTTTATTCCTATGCCATAAGACTGGAATACATCATATATTGTCAGGATGATTAACAGATGTGAACTTAATTCAATTTTCTACTAAAATTTACTCCAAGGAAGAGTAGCAACACATACCAACTTTCTGGATGCCTCTGTCCTTCAATCTGACAATTTTACACATGCTCTAATAGATTTTTTTTTTTTTACATTAAAGCAGAAAAATAATGGAGCTCATTTCTTAACCTGAACACATAAGTAAATCCAAAATGATGAGGCACTGTGTATCTCAGGTACGAAAAGCAAAGCAAAGCAAAACAAAACACTGAAGCAGAGGTAATAGTTCCTAGAGATGCTAATTCAAAAATATAAATTGAAAATGAAAGAAAAAATTCAAAAGTGCTATCTATAAAGAATTTGTAAATATAATCTTTTCAAGACCAGTGTCTTCCATCCAAGTTTTACCCTAAGAAAGTAATAAGTATACCAATTAAATTAATATAATAATAGCTGCTAACCACTAAAAATCATAGAGCAATCATTTAACATCATAGAAAATTTACTTTGGGGGAGGATAATAAAAACCTCTAATTTAAATTCATAAGTATGAATCAGTTTTTTTATTAAAACAACCAACACAAACGCAGGTGCGTGCGCGCGCGCACACACACACAGAGATTACCTCTAAAAAGCAATCTAATAAGGATAGAAAACATTTTCAATGAAAATAAATCATTGAAAATATTACATTTAAGTCTTAAAAAGAATCCACATAATGAAAATCTGTATTTCATCTCTGGTTTTATGTTTGATCACAAATACAAAGTTAGTGAGTGCTATACTTTTACTTAATTTTGACCACCTTATGTTGTATGTTTGGCTGAAATACTTTAAGATACCTTGGCTCTAGGCCAAAATGTTAATTGTTCATTACCAATTTCT
The DNA here is from genome assembly GCF_018345385.1 of Vulpes lagopus. Classification (NCBI taxonomy): domain Eukaryota; kingdom Metazoa; phylum Chordata; class Mammalia; order Carnivora; family Canidae; genus Vulpes; species Vulpes lagopus. The sequence goes on from NC_054828.1 coordinate 57,431,987, forward strand.
ATATACCACTGATATTATGTCTCTCTCAAAAATAACAGAGAAAGGATTTTTAAGCCATAAGTATATTTACTGCCATAAATGTAAGCTTTACCATCTGTCAAGGAAATAGGTTATCCATAAAACAAATTATCAAGTGAACTGATGTCCAAGAATAGGTAAGTGACACACATTCAACTCCAAATGAAATTTTCATGATTGTTACAAAATGATAGTGAAACTAAATTATGCATCCCCTAAAAAAACAATAATCTCACCTTAATGTTAGTGTTTTATAAAATTAGTGATTTAAAACAGCACTTGCCTTAACTATTAATCTACTCACGACAACTCTGAATTTAGTGGATAATAATGTAAAACTTCAGTTTTTTCTTACACGGATAAAAATGTTCCCTTATTAAATTAGTTATGTTTAAACTGAAGTGCATACATTACCTTCACATTATGCCAGTTTCATCAAAAGATGTTAGAAATCTAAAATCAGGCAAGGCAATTTTCAACGTAATTTAATGTATCTGAGCACAATCTAACGGTATAGATTATAAAAAACAATTAGGACTTTACATGCTAAAAAAATAGCTTAATAAAAATAGAGGTTATTATTTAATCTTTAAACTTACCAGCTAAAAGAAAAAGTTTAACTTTGGACTACTATGAATTTTAGTACAATGGGAAAACTTGTTCTTGTTTCTTTTGTTTCTCCTTCTCAGGATAACTTCTAGTATTTCATGGCTCAGGGTTTCAGTCAACAATCACTATATGCTCTAAGCAATATATGAATCAATATTCTATACTGATCAATAACTCAGACATCATCTCCTTTTGGTAAACAAAGGGAAAAAGGAATGAAGGCATTCAATTTTCTTCTAGGTAATCACAAAGAGCTAACATCTGTCACCATTATCTTGTATTTAATAAAAATATTCAGTAATAGATTGCGTTGATACTCACTGGGAATTAATGCACAACAAATCAAAGAGGATATAGGTATATATGTAAGAGTATGTGAAAAAAGGAACAAATATGGGAAAGTATGCCCACTACCTGCCTACATTCATTGAAGTTTTACACATTGGTTTTCCAACAAAGTCCTAAATATTCAAAAGTCAGAGAAGACAAATATATACAAAACTACAATGAAATTTTCTATAAGGCAGGATGCCTTCCAAGATGGAAAAACAGAGACTGTATTTATCCTCCTGCCTTAAACAGCTAGAAAATTAGATAAAATATATAAAGCAATGACTTTCAGACAATGGACACATTTCAGGACACATATCATCAAGAAAAACACCAAATGAAGTAATAAGCCCCACTGTCTGTGGAAGCACAACGCCAAAACACAGGGAGGGGAAAGGCAGTAACCAATCAAAGCCTAATGGTTTCGGGGAGTTAAAGGAAAAGAATCCAGAGTTAGGGGAGATAACAAGACAGCTAGAATTTGCAGGGTGAATGAAGAGAAGAAAGCTGTGAGAAAGAGCTTCAAAGATCTGAAGACAGATTGCCTTCAAGGTTTTAGCTGAGTAATTATCTGTATACGTATGTGAAAAAAACTACTGAATTAAAAAAAAAAAAACTACTAAACCTAAAAAGCCTCTACAAGAACTCACGTTGCAGTCAACAGGAGTAGGACAGTTTTAACACAAGGAGTATTGAATAGAATTTAGAAGCTAATAAATGCAATAAAACCAAATAAGCTTTAGACTAAGGATGTTCTGGACTAGCACTAACAAAGTTAAAACCAGCCTCAAAAGATGAAACTACTTCCAACTGCCGTAATTGTAACCCAGAACAAACCCCAACAATATTTAAAATAATACAACACACTCCCAGCATTAAATAATATAAAATTTAATGTCTGGCATCCAACCAAAAATTACCAGTCATGCATAGAAGCAGGAAATATATCCCCAAACTAAGTGAAATATAAGAGACCAGCAATGATAACAAGTGATACAATTAGTAGACAAAGAGATTAAACCAGACACTGTAAATACATCCCATACTTCAAGAAGATAAAGAAAACTATGAATACAGTAAGAGAAATACAAGGGCATGGAAAACACAGAAGTTGGCAATGCAAAGGAATTTATGGTGACAGAAAACGTTTACATCTTGCTTGTGGTGGTTACAGGACTCTCTCTACACATTTTCTAAAATACGACCAGAATGAAAAAGACACAACCAAAAAAAGTGAGAGCCTGCAAAACTGGTGAAATCTAAGGTAGACTTGTAGCCTAATTATACTGTGTTAATTTCTGGTTTCAATAATGCACTAAAGTTATATAAGATGACACCATTGGAAGACAGGTGATGGTCGTATGGGATTTCTCTGTACTATTTTTGCACCTTCTTATATGTTAATAATTATTTGAAAGTTAAAAAGATTTTTTAAGAGGCTCAAACTGATCCTCTAGAAATAAAAATTCAGTATCTGTAATTAAACATGCACTGGGTAAGATTAACGGCAGTCTTTTCTAAACTTTAAAGTTTAATGAATTGGGACACCCGGGTGGCTCAGCTGTTGAGCGTCTGCCTTCGGCTCAGGGTGTGATTCTGGGGTCCTGGGATTGAGTCCCACATTGCGCTGCCTGCGTGGAGCCTGCTTCTCCCTCTGCCTGTGTTGTGTGTCTGCCTCTCTCTCTCTCTCTCTCTCTCTCTGAGTCTCTCATGAATAAATAGAATCTTAAAAAAAATAAAGTTTAATGAATTGAAACCACAGCTAGCAATCAAAAAAAAAAATCTAAAGTTAAACACATTGAGAAAAAAAAGGAACTGTGGGACAATGAAATGTTAGACAATATCAAGTTAGACAGTGAACTATTGGGCAATATCAAGCAGCCCAACATTAATGTTAAGTAGTGTCCCAGAAAGAGTGAAAGAGAGGAAAGGATAGAAAACAAAGGCCGCATTTTTCCTAAATCTGATGAAAGCTATACTCATAGATTCAAGAACTTCAACAACCTCCAAAAAGAACAACAAACCCCTCACGTTTTAAAAGTCAAGTTGCTGAGAAACAGTGGAAGAGAAATCGTAAAGCAGAGGGAAAGTACATACACACAGAGAGAGAAAAAAGAAACACAAAGGAATAACCAATGCAACACAATTAGCACCAATGCAAAGCAGGGAAGAGTGGGTCAACATTTTTAACTACAGAAAGAAAAAAAAATCTATCAACTAAGAATTCTAAATCCAGCTAAAATACCCTTCAAAAATGAAGACAAATACAGCCACTTTGGAAGAGTTTGGCAGTTTCTTATAAAGTTAAACATAGACTTACCATGCAACCCAGCAACTGTGACCCTGGGTATTTACCAAAGTGGACTAAAAACTTATTTTTATGTGAAAATCTGTTCATGAATGTTCTTACCAATGAAGACGTCCTTTCAATAGATGAATGGACAAAATGGTATATCTGTACAATAAAATTCCACTCAACAATAAAAAAGAACAAGCTATTAATTTAATTCATGTAACACAAATCTAAATGTATTTGCTAAAGGAAATAATACAAACCAAAAAGACTATATTACATGTTTCCATTCATATGACATTCTGGAAAGGCAAAACTACAAGGACAGAAAATAGATCGGTGTTTTGTAGCGGATAAGAAAGGGGAGGGAGAAGTGAATGACTACAAAGGGGGACACACAGGGAAACTTTTAAAGAGATGGAACTATTCCATATAGCACTGAAGTAGTAGATACATGATGCTATGCATGTGTTAGAATTCACAGAACTTCACAACATAAAGAGTGAACTTGAATGTATGCAAATTTTAAAAATAAAGTGGGAGGTTAGAAATGCAGACCTGAAAAAAAGACTAATAGTATTATAAATGTATGCTATGGCCACACTAAAGAGAAATGTGCTGACCTAAGGAACTCTGGAAAATGATGCTTTGACTGCTAACTGTAAGGGAGAAAAAGAACATTCTACATAAATAATGTATTCTATTGGTAAAGTGATTCATCACAGAGCTATGGGTTAATAATTCTGAAACTGCTATGCATGAATACTGCAGATAAACATGAAGTAAAATAGACGGGTTGGTGGGAACCACGTTTCTCACTATTAGAATAAACTATGCAGTACTAGAGTCAGAAACATCTCTATCCTACGTTTGTTCTCAATTATAAAATATATTTTAAATACAGTAATTGTTCAGATTGTTACAGAATAGATCATTTCACCAGTATGTTATAGGTCATATGAAAAAAAATTAAAAGTTGATAAAAAGCCAGGTGATTAACAGGTATGTCAAATTTTTAAAACATAAACTTGATAAAAGGGTATTTAAAAGATTTTTTAACAATGTAAAACCTAATTTTTAAAAGGCTCCAAATTTTACTGAAAATTTGCAACTAAGTTGAGTAAGTTTATCTCTAATCTTTTTAGCAGACTGGTAATAGAATTAAATGTCAGGAATGCACAGTAATCTCTGTAACACATCTGTATCACTAATGTCTACTCACATGCAAAAACTCTCAAACTCAAGACACTTTTAGAATAAATTATTAGATACATCAGTATAAATGCTAAAGGATAAACATTTTACATCTCCCTTTTCTGTGCTAGAAACCCTTAAAATAGTTAGTCATGCAATCTCTTAAAATCTGACAAGAAGCAACTAACGGGGAAAATAAAAATCAAATCTTAGTATGAGAAAAAAAACAAGTAGGCTATTCATTCTGGGTGTTTCCCTAAATCAGAGCCAAATAAAAATAAAGCATGTAATATCCAGAATAAATGATAGCTAAACCGCAATTTTTCTCTCAAAAAAATTTCTCAAAACAAGAAATCACTGATCATGAGTAAAATCCCTAGAATATATTTTATCAGAGAGTGAAAAGTTACCAGCTTTATTCTCTGTGTTCTATTAAACTTAGGATATGAAATCATCCTATCCTGTTCTTAAATGGAACAAGAGCCAGAAAATTTGAATTCTAGTATTAGCTTAATCAATTTCTCCTCTCTGGCCTCAAGTACCTAAGGAGTTCAGGAATTGCACCTAAAACAACTCAACTTTTCAACTATCATGTGAATTTGGTCAGGTTAAGATGGTTAAACCAGTTGGACAGGCTTAGTTTGTCTGTTTGTTTGTTTATTTAAGGAGACATTATATTCCAGGTTGGCTATTAATTAAAACAGACTGCCAGATGGGACCAATTTCACTGGAGTTCAATAAAAGCTGAAGTACGTACATTTAGCCATTACCCTGAAAACCTTAGGGTTTTTCAAATTAAAGAACTATGTCAAGAAACTTCTTGTAAATAGGTAATTGTACATATAAAATGTTATGAACTTATTTTCTGAACTAATTTTTGGTTCAATTACATGGATAAATGTTTTTAATGTTCTGAGTTGATGACTTGTGGTACATAAAAGAAACAGAGGTAGATAAAACAGAAATAAGTAAAAAAAGAATTTCAGTTTCAGATCAAACTGAGCCTAGGAAAATTGCCACATTACCTAAAAATAGTTTTTCTGAATGTTTTAGTAATACAGGTTTCATGGGTCTATAATTATCATGTAAAATGAAAAGCTGCCTATATTTACAAAGAAAAGCAAATAAAAGTGAATTAACACTACTCCCTTGAAATCAATCTACTTCCTGGTTGTCGTAATTTCATATTTTGTAAATCAATTTGGTATGTCTTCTATTTTCTGTAGTGGTAGCCTTCCTGATGCACTATACTTCTAAATATCTGTGTAGGTTTCTCACATATATGTCAAGGAGGATTCTGGCCACCTGATATGCAGAATTTATTACAAGTAGAAAATCAGTAAATCATCTAAAACACTCAGCATCTCAAGATAAGAATTTTCTACAAGATAAGAATTTTCTACTACCAAGTCCTAAAAGTCCCAAACAAAATAAAATACCATAAAGACAGTCCCATTAAATTTAAATGACTAAAGCTCCATAATTTTTTTTTGAATTTTTAAAATTTTAATACAGTTCAAATCAGCGGGCCAGGTTCATTTCAGCTCCTTCACTGCCAAACCTGGGGGCAGAGACTGCTTGAGTTTCTCTGTCTTCTCTTTGTTTGTGATGACCAAAGTATAAAGATATCGGCTACATTGAACTTTAAACTTCACATTATCCTTATTCTTCTTGATCTTGACGGATTGGGGTCCTTTCACCTGGCCATGAGCAAAATGTCCTTGATTTTCTCGATTTTGCGAGGCATGCCGGGCAGGCCGGCACAGCAAGCAGCAAGAAGGGAGAAGAGAAAAGCAGTTCCATAATTTTTGAACCGCAAGCTTGGGAATCAAAACCTCCTAATTTATTTTAGGCTTCAATGAAATTTAAGTCCAAACTTAAGACAATCAAGGGCCTTCTAATCTTCCTGCGACCTGAAAACTTACACACATTTGCACAAAAGTTGTTTAACCTCTGAGTGATTCAATTTCTTCACAGGAAGGTAAGATCTACACAATCTAGCTCATGACTATGATCACGTAAGTTTGTAAACCAGCTTTATGATACATAAAATCTCATTGACGTAACTGTTGTTTGAATTACCTGACCAATCGTATGTGTAAATGGTCAAACTATTAGTACTTACTAATTTTCTGCTGGTTTAGAGCTTAAAAAGTATTACAATTAATGTTTTATATTTCATTAGAATTAGCTAAAAATCCACAAAGGTCTTGAGGATTGAAGTAGCTTTTGCCAAAGCAGTCCCTCTAAAATAAGACCAAGTCATGGGACGCCTGGGTGGCACAGTGCATGAGCATCTGCCTTTGGCTCAGGGCGTGACCCCAGAGTCCCAGGATCCCCTGGAGGAGCCTGCTTCTCCCTCTGCCTGTGTCTCTGCCTCTCTGTGTCTCTCATAAATAAATAAAATATTAAAAGAAAAAAAAAAGACCAAGTCATATTAGCCTCACAACCTACTGTGGAACAGACACACTAGTTCTATTAATTCAACAAAGAAACTTGCCGAAGTTATAATCTATAATTAAAACCCCTTAAAATACATAACAACTCCCTACTCTGCCTCGTAGAATGGCTGTAAGGTCATCAGCAATTAAAAATACCATATGTGAACCAGAAATCTAAAGACTGCAACTCTACTATACTAAAAATTTTTATAGGTAATATACATTTCTTCTTAATAATTTATACAAGTTGTTGACTCTAGTGATAATGCGATATCAAAAACTACCAGCTCATATCCACTGCTTAGACCTCCCTAATTCATAGGAACTGATGAGGCTTACTAAATTATCTCCGGAAAAAAAAAAAAAGGATAACTAAGTGATAAAGGGAAATCATGTGGCTTCTTATAAAAAGTTGCTCCTAAGGGGCGTCTGGGTGGCGCAGTCGGCTGAGCAGGCAGCTCTTGATTTTAGCTTAGTTCATGATCTCAGAGTCCTGGGATACAGCCCCACGCTGGGCTTCCCACTCAGCATGAAGACTCCTTGAGATTCTCTCTCCCTCTGCCCTCCGTCACTGAGCGCATGCACACGCTCTCGCTCTCTCTCTCTCAAATAAAACATTTTTTGAAAAAAGATAAGGGGCATCTGGGTGGCTCAGTGGTTAAGCATCTTCCTTCAGCTCAGGGTGTGACCCTGGGATCCTGGGATTGAATCCCACATCAGGCTCCCCACAGGGAGCCTGCTTCTCCCTCTGCCTGCAACTTTGCCTCTTTCTCTCTGGGTGTCTCATGAATAGTAAATAAAATCTTTAATAAATAAATAAGTTTTAAAAAGTTGCTCTTGACATAAATCTAACAAACCTATTATATATATTTTTAACACTCAAAACATTCTTTTTCCAGTTTTCATAAAAGAAATAAAGCTTTAAAAAGAGCAGAAAATAATTATAGCTGCCCATATAAAAAAAATAACATAATAGTGAACACTAACTACATAAACACTTACTTCCCAAACCTTTCAAAGTTTAGTTTTTATACAAAAGAGGCAAATAGTACACTATCTTTTTGTGTGATGGGCAAGGGAATGGCCAAAGGTGCTCTGCAGAGGCCTGAAACGTGACTGTCAAGGGCACTAACACAGAGAAAGAAAAGAAAAGTGAGTATATTATTGAGAACAGAAATAGGCTAAAAGATTTATACTGTCTTTTATCACAGGATGCAAATAAAATCACCTGGGGATTTTTTTTTTTAATCCTAATGTCTCCTCCTCCCTTGCCCCTACTTTCATTAATTGAGCAGGAATGTAACCTGGTCATTAGCGCTTTTGAAAGTGCTCCCGATGATTCTAATGTACAGCCAAGGTTACGGTTATCAGGGCTAAGAAGGTACAGAAAAGTGAAATTCAAGTTTTCATCTCAGCATTAAGTACTGAGCAAAAACAAAACACCGTAAATTAAAGGTAGTGTAAGAGAATTATTCATTTCCTTTGCATGCCAACGTGCCCTTTCCTTGCCTCTGACAACTAATGGTAGTCTTAAACATAAATTATTTTTTTAAGATTTTATTTATTTATTCATTAGAGACGCAGAGAGAGGCAGAGACACAGGCAGAGGGAGAAGCAGGCTCCCTGTGGGGAGCCTGATGTGGGGCTTGATCCCAGGACCCCGGGATCACGTCCTGAGCTAAAGGGAGATGGGCAAGCATTGAGCCATCCAGGTGCCCAAACATTAATCTTTACAATATTTTATAAAGATGTCTTTGATTGAAATACACTCATTCTTAAGTTCCAGAGTGGCTAATACAAGAAAGTAGATGCAAACGTCACAATAAAACTTCTTTGTTAGAAGAAATTTCTAACAGTCAGTACAGGTTTCCCTCACTATCTGAAAGATTGTATTATGCTATTTTGATTTTACAAAAGACCTACATTAGTATCTGTTTTTGCTAACTGAAAGAAATCCAAAGAGGATTTTCATTTGTAGGAAAAAGTAATTGTTTCCTTGCTTTATGTTGTTTCACTTAGGTTTCTTAAGAATGCTCTACTTTCATGAAGCAGGGGAAACCAGTACTTAGGTTTTATTTATTTTTTTAGATTTTATTTGAGAGAGTGAGAACACAACCGGGGGGGGGGGGGGGGGGGGGGAGGGACAAGCAGCACCATCACCAACCCCACCACCACCCCCTACCACTGAGCAGGGTGCTGGAAGAGGGGCTCCATCCCAGGGCCTTGAGATCATGACCTGAGCCAGTCAGACACTTAACTGAGGCACACAGGCACCCCTTATCTTTAGGATTTAAAAATATGTCCACAATCTTAACATTCCTTCCCAGAAATGTAATATTACCTATCATTTGCCAAGTATTAGCACTGTGTACTAAATACCTTACCTATGTAATTTCCTTCAATCCTTAGAATCCTTACCATAAGGTAAATATTACTATTCCTTTTGTACAGATGAAAAAACAAACTAAGAATAAGGTCAAGCACTAGTAGTAAGTTAACTAGAAGTAACAAGCCCAGAATTTGAGTTCATGTCCAGATGACTTGAATCCATTTCTTAACCACTATGCTTTACTAATTCACATGTTTTTTTTCATGAACAATTATTTTTTGCATGAAACCATTTCAAGAAATGCTAGCAGTCAAATAATACATCTACTCAAAAATCTCACTCTTCTGCTACAAAGAAGAAATCAGCAATGGGGAGAAAAGAAACAAATGTTACTCAGCTGGAAATTTAAAGTTCAGCAAGAGCCTGATCAGAAAGTACCCACAATACCATTTCAGACAACTTCAGAAGCTAAGCAAGGCGGGGGGGGGGGAGACCGCGAACAGCTCAACTGTTTTTGTTTAATGTTAAGGCCAGCAGATTATTCTGGTCAATGGAGGTCTTGGTGTCTGTCTCAGCCACAGAAATCAATAAATTCAATATATCTTTATCTTTACACAATTCTTTAGGAAAGAATTCATAAATTCCTTCAGAAATCCACTTTCCATATCTCTATTCGCCACCACCATAGTTCAAGTCACAATTATTTCTTGTCTAACTGGTCTCAGTCTATTTCCTCTAATATAACCATCTACCAACCAATTTGGCCTAAGTATCTCCACATTTTGACATCTAGGAGTCAGATGAGATGGAACAAGCAAGGTAAATGGAAGAGCAGCAGTGAAGGAGATGAAAACCAAAGAGCATATATAAACATGTTGAAAGTTGACCAAGGAAAGTGGTTCAAGGAAGAGTGTAATGAATTGTTTCAAACTCTGTTGATTAAAAAAATAATGAGTGCCTGTGTAGCTCAGTTGGTTAAGCATCTGCCTTCAGCTCAGGTCGTGCATGATCCCAGGCTTGAGAGCAAGCCTTGTGTTGGGCTCTCTGCTCAGCGGGGAGCCACCTTCTCTCCCTGCTTGTGCGTGCCCACACTCATTCTGTCAAATAAATAAACTTTTTAAATCTTGGGGAAAAAAAAAAGTAGTTAATCTTTGGATAACATGAAAGTCAATGGAAAAATTATTCTGACAAGAATAATTTTGGTGGAATGGTAGAAATAAAAGCACTGACTGAATCAGGTTCATAAAAATATAGAAAAAAATTGGTAACAAAATATAGACATCCTTTTCAAGGCAGTTTTGCCATAAAAGTGAGGAGGGAAATGGGAAATAGCTTAAGGAAAACGTGGAGGCCAGAGAATCCTTTCATAAGATAGGAAAACTTACAGTATCAAGGGTAAAGCTGATGACACAAAATAGAGGGAGAGGTATTACTAGAATGAGGAGTAAGTATGGAGGGAATGTGTAAGAGATACTGGTCTCAGACAGGCAAAAAGACTTATGAGTACCATCAGAGTGAAGATAGTAAATGGGTACAGATTCAGGTATGTGGATAGAGCTTTCCCTGAGTACGGAATTTCTCATCTGATTGCTTGTTTTCCATTTTTTTAAATAAAATAAGAAGTAAGGTCATCAATTCAGAGTGAGGATATAAAAAGAAGTATTAGAAATTTGAGGAGGGAAAAAAAGGTATGAAACAGTGGTCTAAGAAAGTAAGAGAGTGAAGAAATCAGAGGAAACACTGCAGAGCAGAACTGCCAAGCAGCACCATGAGCCCACCGAAGTTGGTATTCATCGCTCCGCACTTCTCCAGCCACATGCAACTGCAGGGAGTGCAGGCCAATGGTTGGCAGAGGTTGATTTAACCGAAGCTAGTGAGTACAATGAAACATGAGAAAGGAAAGGAGATTAAGGGTATAGGCAAAATAGGGATAATGACAGATAAGAAAAGAAGTGAGGACGTATCTTATCATTTGCCTAAATTCTAGCCATACTGACTTTCTTTTTTGACTCTCAAACACACCAAATCAGTTCTCATCTCAGGGCCTTTACTTCTGTTGCTCCTTTTCTTTCTTTTTTTAAAGATTTTATTTACTTATTCATGACAGGCAGAGAGTAAGAGGCAGACACACAGGCACAGAGAAGCAGGTTAGCCCGATATGGGACTCAATCCCAGGACTCCAGGATCACACCCTGGGCCAAAGTTAACTGCTCAACCGCTGAGCCACCCAGCTGTCCCCTGCTGCTCTTTTTCAATGATCTTCTCAACACTCATATTTCTGCTTAACTATATCTTTCCTCAGAATGGTCTTCCCTCTCTGAACATTCACTATCTGAATTTTGTTCTTATGTGTTTACTGTCTATATTTACCCCTTAGAATGTAAGGTCTTTAAACAGAGAAATCTTGTTTATTTTGCTTACCATTTAAATACCTAAAATAGTGTCACATAACAGATACACTTTATTGAATAAATGAGACAAAAATATACTAAATTCTTCATTAAATTTAATTTATGAAAACACTATTTTCCTAAAAAGAACTGCAGTAAAATTAGCATCTTGCCTGATAAGAACATCAGTAATCACAGGTTAATTTTAAAGTTGGCTGTTGCAGATTCCACTCAAAAACTACATACTTTTCAAATATAATGCACATTTATTCCCCTTGATATTTTCATACAAGACTAGGCCTTTTATTTGAGTTTAGGATTACTAATTAGGTTATCACATGATCTTTTCCTATAAACCACATCTATAATGCATGTCTTAAGATTTCCAGTTTTAATCTAAAGTTGAACATGATCTTAGAGATATTTAAATAATAATCTTTCTGAATTTTTATAAATATTTTCCAGTTTTGGGTTTTTTTTTTTTAAATAATTGTTTCACCATTTAATTTGTTAAGGACATCAGTCACAAACACATTTTGCAGATGAAAGATTTGATATATAACAAACAGCCTTTGAGAGGAGGACAGCTTAAAAAAAAAAACCCTATAAAACTGAGAGGACTTATGTTTCCAGGAGAGAAATTAATATTATCACTTTGAAACATAATTCAGTATTACAACTGTTGAAGATCCTTGATACTACTAATAATCATACTCCTCTAACTTCCTTCCAAAAATAATTACTGAGTTCTACCACATTCCAGGTAGGAAACAAACGGTAATAGTAAAAAAAAGAATTCAATGAGAAACACCTATGAGGGACACAAAACTAGAGAATTTCTGTAATAAAAACTCTATTTGAAAAAAAAAAAAAAACTCTATTTGTAAACATCCTGGGGTCAGAAGCCATGTTTCCAAATTATTGTCCATGGAATTATAATGTAATGAATAACAGAAAGTTACAAATGGCAATTAATATTCATGTCTTAATAACATTCCTTCACTCTTCACTAAAAAGTGTCCTTAACATGTATTAAACATAATTTAATGTTTACCTAACATAGTAAACAGTAACTTAAATGTCTTGATGGCCTGCTTGTGGCAGGAGTACTTAACCTGGGTCTAAAATCCCCACTCTGGGGATCCCTGGGTGGCGCAGCGGTTTGGCGCCTGCCTTTGGCCCAGGGCGCGATCCTGGAGACCCGGGATCGAATCCCACGTCGGGCTCCCGGTGCATGGAGCCTGCTTCTCCCTCTGCCTGTGTCTCTGCCTCTCTCTCTATCTCTCTGTGACTATCATAAATAAATAAAAATTAAAAAAAAAATAAATAAATAAATAAATAAATAAATAAATAAAATCCCCACTCTGTTGAGGAAATGCAGAGGGTGCCTGAGCTTGAATAAGAAAAAAAATTACATCTTTATTTTATTAACCTCTGATTGAAATTTAGTATTTCCTTAATTAAAAATGTAAGCGATAAGCTGTAACAGTATTAGTTATACCTGTGACTTTGTTACCACTAGAGACCACAGATACTTTTCTATTACTTTAGTTGCTTCAAATTTCAAATTATCATTTATGCTCACTACTAGCTTAAAAATTGTACATCGCTGGACTTTGATATGTGCATTACAAAATGCACTTGATGTTAAAAAAAATATTCTAATACATAATTACATTCCTCATAAGCATAAATACCAGGAGCATATTTAGTTGAACTCTCTTGTTTCAGAGATAAAGAAATTGTGGCCTGGTGGGACTTAAATACCTACTTCAAGGTCACTTACACAGCTATTTAGTGACAGAGCCAGAGAAAACATAATCTAGGTTTTCTGGTTCACAAACTAACGCTAAACCAACTTTGATGTGACTGGGTCATAAGAAAGCAAGGAGGGAAAAGACAACTCTGCAAATACATGTCAAAATTATTAGGAAAGATGAATTATACAGGAAGAAGAATGGTTTGAAAATGAAAATGATTCACTGAAGGATTAAAGTGCTTTAAGATATATTCTAGGAGCTCCTGTCTGGCTCAGTCAGAAGAGTATGCAACTCTTGATTTTGGGATTATAAATTCAAACTCCATATTGGGTGTAGAGATTACTTAAAAATAAAATCTTAAATAAAAAGAAAAACAAATTCCACAGCATGGCATGCCAATGCAAATGTTGAATAAACTGGTCAGGAAACAAATGGGTAAGGCTCTCCTTGCATATTGAAAGCACAGAAATATTCTGAATATCTGAATATCCTAAACATTATTAAAATAGATTGTATTTCCCATTTTTCCTGAAACAGAACCTTCTCAGTTTTCCCACTTTATACAGAGAAATGGGTAGAGTAAAAATTTTACTTCCTTCCAGATGTACAATAAGAATTACAACAGCATAAGCACAATATTGATATTTACTATCAAATTAAAGTCGGAATCACTGTCAAAGAAAGTAGGAACTATGGCAAATGAGGAAAATCTGTGAACTGCCTAAAGGTAGTTGCTACTGCTCAACTCTAGCTAAATACTAAAATACTGAACTGTCAGCCCAGAATTCCATCTAGAGCTGGAACAAAAGTATCCTTCAAAAATGAAAATGAAATAAATATATGTTCAGATTAAAGAAAACTAAGATAATTCATCATAAGCAGACCTGATTTGAAGAAAGGAATTTTATTTGGACAAAGAGAAACAATGCCAAAATTTCATGAACAAAAATGGCAAGTATGTGGATATGTAGATAGACCAGGAGCCGGCAAATTTTTTCTGTAAGGGGCCAGCCAGAGCAAATATTTTAGGTTTTGCAGGCCAAATGGTCTCTATTCTGCACTGTAGAACAAGAAAAACCATAGACAATAAATACATAAACTAACAGGTGTGGCTGTATTCCAATAAAATTTACAGAAGCAGGTGGCAAGCTGGATTTGGCCTGCAGTAACAACTTGCCAATCTCTCCAACGGACTATGTTTTTCTTCTTATATTCTTTAAAATATGCGAGATAATTGAAGGCAAAATTTATATCACCATCTGAAGGGATATTTGAACCATGTGGATATAATGCAACAACTACAACACAAAGGAAGGTGACAAAAGGAAAGAATCTTATCACATGGTGACAAGATTTCCAAGTAGTAAGATATAAACTTTTAAGTACAGCCTTTGTAGTTGCAATCAAGTTAAGAAGAGGCCATATTAGATTTGAGTGGGCCCAAATCTGATGACTGGTATTTTTACAAGGAGGGAGACACAGAGATGTATACAGAGCAAAAACGCCTAAGTGAAGATGAAGCAAAAATTGGAGTGATACACTTACAAGCCTAAGAATACCTACAGTTGGTACAATCACCAGAAGCTAGCTACAAGAGCAAGCAAGCAAAGGATTCTTCCCTAAAGCCTACCAACACATGACCCTGCTGATGCCTCAATTTCAAACTTCTAACCTCCAAAATCAACACACAAATATGAATTACATCTACTGGGGGGAAAAAACTAAATTCACAGTTAAAATACTCCAGAACCAGGTAGTTTGACCAGTGACTTCTACCAAACATTTAAACAATACTAGTTCAAGACAAGATCTTTCAGAAAACAGAACATGAGGGATTACTTCCAAAGTCATTTTTATGAGGCTAACATCATATTGATACCAAAATCAAAGATAATTCAGGAAAAGCCTTAAGAAACCTGAACACAGACACAAAAATCCCCAACAAAGTATTAGCAAATTTAACAAAATACCCAATTATCAATAAGCAATGAACAAGGGAAGCTTATTCTGAGAATATACTTGCTCTCCTTTCTTCTCTCAGTTTCCTTGACATGAAATCACATGAAGGAATAACAATATACCGTTGGGTTTGAAAAAAACATGCCTACATGATGTGTAAAACACCAACAGCACAAAAAGGGTGAAGAGAAATTAAACCTACACAGAAATAAGATTTCTACATTTCACTGTAATTAAGTTAATGTAAGTGTGAAATAGACTCTGACACAGTAAGATGCATATTGGTAAGCCCCAGTGAAACAACTAAGAAAATACAAAAGAACATAGTGAAAGCACCATTAAAGGAATTAAAAGCTTACACTGGGGACGACACCTGATGCAAAATAAAGTAAAGAAGAAATAAACCCACAGAAACATACAAGAAAAGAAAGCAAGATGGCAGCCTCGTCACACAACATCAAAAACAACATTAAATACAAATAATTACACAATCCAACAAAAAGCACTGCCAAATTTCATTGTCAGATTGCAACAAATCAGAACAAAAAAAAATCTACATGCTATCTACAGAAGACACACTTTACATTTAAAAATGCAAATAGCGGATCCCTGGGTGGCTCAGCGGTTTGGCGCCTGCCTGTGGCCCGGGGCGCGATCCTGGAGTCCCACGTCAGGCTCCTGGCATGGAGCCTGCTTCTCCCTCCTCCTTTGTCTCTGCCTCTCTCTCTATCATACATACAATACAATACAATACAATACAATACAATACAATACAATAAATCTTTAAAAAATGCAAATAAATTGAGGTGCACTTGGGTGACTCAATCTAAGTATCTGACTCTTGGTTTTGGCTCAAATCATGATCTCCCTATTGAAGATCAAGCCCCATGTCAGACTTCCTGATCAGCAGGGAGTCTCCTTCCCCTCTGCACCCCCCGCCCCCGTGTGTGTGCTCTCAAATAAATAAATCTTAAAAAAGATTAAACTAAAATATAAAAATGCAAATAAATTGCAACTAAAAGGATGGGAATGATAAATCATGAAATTTTTCTACAGCTGATGTGAAAGAAATGGCTGCCTATGTTCTTCTAGGACTTTTGTGATTTCAGATCTCATATTAAGGGCTTTAATAAATTTTGAATTTATTTTTGTATATGGTACAAGAAAGTGTTTCAGTTTCTTTCTTTTACACATATCTATCACATATCTATCCAATTGCCCTAACACCATTTGTTGAAGAAACTATCTTATCCCCATTGCATATTCTTGCCTCTTTTGTTGTAGATCAATTGACTATGTAAGTGTGGGTTTAATTCTGGGCTTTTCTAGTCTGTTCCATTGATCTATGTGTCTATTTTGATTACTACACATCTACAGTATGTCTTGAAATCCGGGATTATCATACCTCCAGCTTTGTTCTTCTTTCTCAAGACTGCTTTAGTTATATGGCTCTTTTGTGGTTCCATACAAATTTTAGATTTATTCTAGTTCTGTGGAAAATGTTCACATTTTCATAGACTGTATTAAATCTACAGATTGTTTTGAGTAGTACAGACATTTTAACAATATCAATTCTTCCAATCCATGAGCATGAAATATCTTTCCATTTATTTGTGGCATCTTCAATTTTACTTTCATCAACATTTTTCTACTGTTCAGAATACAGGTCATTAAGACCTTTGGTTAAGTTTATTCAGAGACATTTCATTATTTCTGATGCAACTGTAAATGGGATTGTTTTATAATTTCTCTTTTTCCCAGATTTCCATATATTAATTTTGTGTCCCATAACTTTACTGAAATCATTTATCAGTTTCTAGCAGTCTTCTGGTAGAGTTTTGAAGGTTTTCCATTTACAATATCATGTCATCTGCAAATAGTTAACTTTTACGTCTTTCTTACTGATTTAGATGCCTTTTATCCCTTTTTCTTGTCTGACTGCTGTGGCTAGGACTTTTAGCACTATGTTGAAAAAAGTGGTGAGAGTGGACATCCTCATCTTTCACTTATTTCTCCTCCAATCTTTACAATTTCCTTCCTTCTACTTGCTGTGGGCTTTATTCTTTTTCTAGCTCCCTTAGGTATGAGATTGGGTTGTTAGAGATTTTTCTTGTTTCTTCAGAAAGGCCTGTATTACTATATTCTTCCCTCTTAGTACAGCTTTTGCTGCATCCCAAAGATTTTGGGCCATTTTGTTTTCATTTTCATTTGTCTCCATTTATTTTTTTTATTTCCTTTTTGATTTTTTGGCTGACTTATTCATTCTTCAGGAACTCATTAATTAGTCTCTATGTATTTTCATTCTTTCCAGTTTTTTCCTTTTTTTTTTTTTTCCAGCTCTTTCATGTGATTTATTTCTAGTTTCATACCATTCTGGATAGAAAAGATCCATATTATGATTTCAATCTTTTTTAACTCATGGACACTTGTTTTGTGGCCTAACATGATCTATTCTGGAGAATGTTCCCTGTGTACTTGAACGTATATTCCACTGTTTCAGATGAAATGTACTGAATATATCTGTTAGGTCCATCTGGTCTAAGATATCATTCAAAGCCAGTTTTCTTGTTGACTTTCTGTCTAGATGATCTATCCACTGATATAAGTAGGGTGCTGAAGTCCCCTACTTATTATTGCATTACTATTAATTTCTTCCTTTATGTCTCTTAATGCTTGCTTTATGTATTTAAGTACTCCCATGTTGAGTAAACAGATATTTATAATTGTTATATCCTCCTGTTGGACCATCCCTTTTATCATTATGTAGTGTCCTTCTTTGTTTCTTATCATAGCCTTTGCTTTAAAGTCTATTTTGTCTGACATTAGTAGTGCCACCCCAGCTTTCCTTCCACTTCCATTCACACAGTAAATGATTTTTCCTCCCTTTACATTCAAACTGCCTTTTCCTTCAGGTCTGAACTGGGAGTTCCCTATAAGCAGCATATGGATGGGTCCTGCTTTTTTAATCTACTCAGTCACCCAATGTCTTTTGACTGGAACATTTAGTCCTTTTACATTTAAAGGAATTATTGATAGACAGGTATTCATGGTCATTTCATTTGTTTTACAGTTACTTTGTAGCTCTTCTCTGTTCCTTTCTTTTTCTCTTGCTCTCTTTCTTGTGATTAAAAACATTTTTCTAGATACCTCTCCTCAGGTAAGGAAAATAAAGGCAGAATTTTCCTGCCTTTATTTATTTATTTATGTTTATATTATATAAAAATATAATTATATATAATTTTAATTATATATTAATTATATATAATTTTTATATAATTATATAAAAATATATATATATATTATTTATTTATATTTACTGGGCCTACACCACAGTAAAAAAAACTTTCACATACCAAAGGAAATCATCAACAAAAAGGCAACCCACCAAATGGGAGAAGATATTTGCAAATAATATATCTGATAAGGGAGTTAATACCCAAAATATGTAAGAAACTGTTCCAACTCAACACTATAAAACCACAAATAATCTAACTAAAAATTGGGCAGAGAACCTGAATAATCCTTTTTTCCAAAGACATACGATGGCCAACAGATACATGAAAAGATGCTCAACATCACTAGTCAGAGAAATGCAAATCAAAATAACAATTGAGATCACTGTATATCACCTCACTCCTGTCATGATGGTTAAAATAAAAAACACAGTAACAAGTATTGGAGAGGATGTGAAAAAGGAACTCTAATGCACTGTTGGTAGAAATCCAAGTGCAGCCACAGTGGAAAACAGTACGGACATTTCTCTAAAAGTTAAAAAATTTATTACCATATGATTCAATAATTCCACTAGTATTTACCCAAAGAAAACAAAAACAGTAATTCAAAAGGATATATGCACCCCTATATTTACTACAGCATTATTTACAATAGCCAAGATCTGAAAGTAACCCAAGTGTCCACCAAGAGATGAATGGCTAAAGATGTAAACTATATACATACAACAGAATATTACTCAGCTATAAAAAAGAACATCTTGCCATTTGCAACAACATGGATGGATCTAGAAAGTGTAATGCTAAATGAAATAAGTCCAAGAAAGACAAACACCATATGACTTCACTTGTGGAATTTAAGAAACAAATGAACAAAGAGAAAAAGAGACAACCCCAGACTCTTAAATACAAACAACAAACTGGTGGAAGAATGGATGAAATAGATAAAGGGGATTAAGAGTACACTTAATGAGCACCGAATAATCTGTAATATGTAATCTGTAATAATATGTAATCTGTAATATGAATATGTATTTGTGTCTTCAACAACTCCTTTTCTATCATTATAGACCAACAAGATTTGCAGGGCTTTAAGGGATTTTAAAAAGACTTCTAGTTCATTCTGTTACCACATCTGAGTCTGCACGAAAGGATTCTCTAAAAATGACTCTTCATTAAGCAATAACAGAAAAAAACTTTTCTAGAATTCCCTAATTAAACAATCCTGACAACATGGTTACCATCAACAAATTCTTACTTCTATGTATCTAAAAGACGTATCTTCTTTAGTATTCCATGAAAGAAAATATTATTACATTTTACACCTCTAAAGTTACTTTAATGGTATTCATCAGGTGTTGCCCAAAATATGATGCAGAGTAAACAATTCCAAAACTCAGAGACATAGCAAAAGTATTAGTTTCTTGCTTTGGCATTTGTGGAATGTTAGACTAACCTCAGCTAGGCTGGCATCAAGCTGTTAAGATGGACATGGGCTACTTCACTTGTCTCTCATTCTCTTCAAATCAGTGGTTTCCTAATGGTCTTCTGTTGGGGAAAAGGAAGAGCACAAAGAACAAGCCCACCTCCATTGATGCACTTAAAGTCTATGCTCACTCTGTGGGTGAACTGTTTTTTGTTTTTAGTCTAAATAATAAGACTTTTTTTGGAGTGAGAGAGCACACAAATAGACATGCACACAAACACACATGCAGGAGCAGGGTGGTAGGAAGGACAGAGGGAGAAAAACAATCTTAAGCAGACTCCTCATTGAGCATGGAGCCTGACATGGGGCTCACACAAACCCTGATTATTATCTGAGCTGAAATCAAGAGTCAGACACTTAAACAACTGAGCCACCCAGGTGCCCCAAGATTTATTTTAAATGAAAAAACAAAATAAATCCTATGTTCACCTGCAATCTAGTAACGTTCCTTTGGCCAAAGCAAATTTCACGTCCAAACCTAACATCAATGGAGCCAAAAAAATAAACTCTACCTCTCATTGTAAGAACCATACTCAAAAGGCAAAAGGTATGGAATGGAAGATAAGTGGAAAAATAATGTGATCAACCTACTCTTTCTCTTTAAATGAAAGTAGCAATCCATAACCCTCTTGGGAAACTTAGAAGACCCCACAGAATCTGATACATCTTCTGAATTTGAATGTTAGCTCTTCCAATGACTAGCTGGGAAAATTCTGGGAGAGTATTCATCTTTTTCAGGCCCAGATCCTGAATCTGTACAAGAAGAGTAAGTAACTTCTTATGGCTGTTGGGATAACTAATTCATAGAGTACGTGTATAAAGCTGAGCATAACGTGCTATCCATAGTAAAATGTGCTCAGTAAACAGTAGCTTTCAATACTGGGTCATTCAACATGTGTTAAGAAAAAATCTATTATGAAATAGCAATCACATGAATTCTGGAGTAGCTCTACTAAGATCACACAAAGTAGACTTAAAACACTTTGAGAGAAACAGAAACATTTTTCCTATCATAAATGGGTCAATCATCAAGAAAATATAATTATAAACATAGGAGTCTAACAGAAACCCAAATAAATGAAGCAAAAACTGAAAGAACAGAAAGGAAGTAGTCAATTCAACAACAGTGGTTGGGAGACTTTAATATCCCACTTTCAATAATAGATGAAGCAAGATAACAAGCCAATAAGAGACTTGAATACTAATATAAAAACTAGATCTAACAAATACATCTGTAACACATAACAACAACAAAATATATGTTCTTTTCAAGTACTAATGAAACATTCTCCAGGATAACCATATGCCAGATAGAAAACCTCAACAGATTTTAAAAGACTGAAATTATGTAAGGACATGTAAGACATGTAAGACATGTCCTCCAACCAAAACGTAGTAACACTAGAAATAATGACAAAATGAAATGGGAAATTTACAAACCTGTGGAAATTAAACAATACTTCTAAATAAACAGTGGATATAGAACCACAAGGAAAGTTAGACAATCTTTTAGGAAAAATGAAAACAAAAATAAGAGACACCAAATTCATGGAGTGCAGTGAAAGCAATTAAGGGGAAATTTATAGTTGTAAATATACAAAGAACTCTTACAACTCACTAATAAGAAGACAAACTAAAAATAGATATAGGTTCGGGATCTGGTAAGATATTTCTTCAAAGATATACATGTAACCATGTACACTCAAAAATGTAAATGTCATTAGTCATCAGGATAATGTAAATGAAAACCACAAAAGAGATCATACTCAGTAGGATGGCTATAATAAGAAAGATAAAACAGTAACAGTTGGCCAGGATCTAGAGAAATTGAAACTTTCATACTCTGCTGGTGGAGGTATAAAATGGTAGGGCTGCCCTGGACAAGATTGTGCAATTCAAGAGGTTAATACCACCATATGACCAAACAATTCCACTATGTATGTAACCCAAGGGAAAAGGATATATACAGCCACACAAAAACTTGTACAGTAAAGCTCTCAGCAACATATTCAAAATACCAGAGTAGAAACAACCCAAATGTCCATCAACTGATATATGCATAAATAAAATGTGGTATAATCACACATGGAATATTAATATTCTTCAGCAATAAAAGGAATAAAATACAGATAAATGCTTCCACCTGTACAATCTTTGCAAACGTTATGCCAAGTCAAAGATGCCAGTCAACAAAGAGCATGTATTCCATTTACACAAAATGTTCAAGACAGGCAAATGTATACAGACAGAAAGTAGATCTATGGTTGCTATAAGGCTGGATGAGGGTGGGGGTTGAAAGGAAATGAAGAGGGCCAACTAAAAAGTGTAAGATTTCTTTCTGGGTTGATAAAAATGTTCTAAAACTGATTGTGGTTAACAGTCTGAATATACTAAGAACCACTGAATTTCACATCTTAAATGGGTGACTTAACGTATAGTATGTGAATTATAACTCAATAAAACTGTTCTACTAAGGAGTGTCAATCAATACTCTCTACCATATTAATAGGCAAAAGAACCAAATGATCATACCAACTGACAGAAAAATTATTTGGCAACATTCCTGCATCAAGAAAACTTTCTGTAAAAAAAAAAAAAAAAAAAGAAGAAAACTTTCTGTGAACCAAGAACAGAACAGAATTTCCTTGACAAGCTTACATCTATCATTATACTTAATGGTGAAAAACTGAACTCTCGTATTTTAAGACTGTAAATGAAGGATGACCCACACAGTGTGACAATGCAAGAAAACAGAAACAAAAGGCATAGATTGTAAAGACAAATAAGAAATCTTCCTTATTTGAAGATGATATGGATTGCCTGAGTAACATGCAGAACAATGTACAAAAAAAGTTCCTACTATGTGAGAACTGCAAGGTCATAAACAAAATCAACATATGAAAAAAAAATTCTACTTCTATATTCTAGTAACAGCTAGTACAGCTCCAAATAATTCCTCTAAAATATGGTATTTAAGTATAAACATGAGATACCTATTTATAATTCTATAAAATTTGTGCTGGATCTGTATACTAAAAACAAGAACAATGACAAGTAAAATCAAAAACTAAATAAATGGGGAGATATATACACCATGTCCAAGAACTAGAAAACCCCCAACTAAGAGATCAACTCTCCCCAAATTTGTTGATTAATACAATGCCAATCAAAATCCCAATAGGATTTTTTTTTTTTTTTTAATGAGAAACATTCCCATTAGTCGTTAGGGAAATCCAAATTAAAACTACAGTGAGGGATCCCTGGGTGGCGCAGCGGTTTGGCGCCTGCCTTTGGCCCAGGGCGCGATCCTGGAGACCCGGGATTGAATCCCACGTCGGGCTCCCGGTGCATGGAGCCTGCTTCTCCCTCTGCCTATGTCTCTGCCTCTCTCTCTCTCTCTCTCTCTCTCTCTCTCTCTCTGTGTGTGACTATCATAAATAAATAAAAATTAAAAAAAAAAAAACTACAGTGAGATCAAACTCACTAGAACATGGCTATATTCACAAAAACACAATAACAATTTTAAGAGAGAAGTGGAAAAATTAGATCCCTCATACCTTGTGGGGGGGCAATGTAACGGGGAAATTAATCACTGTTCTAGGGGGATAAATAGACAAGATACTAAGTAAAAACTAAGGCAGGCAAAGTACCAGCTCTCATGGAATTTTCATCTAGCTAGGAAATAATCAACACAAATGATTTCTGATAGTGGTAAATGCTAAGCCAGACAGAGGGTAATATGACACTACAGTGAAGAATGGAAAAAGGTATAGTACCAGATAAAAGTAATGAGGCATGACCTTTCTGAGATTTCAACTGATATGTCAGTGGAAAGATGAACTGATAATTTGTTTTATATTTATATATAAATGGCTCCCATGTTCAACAAGGACTCAAAAATATTTTCCCCTATTTATAATTTTATTAGATAAAACGACTTTTTTTATCTTTTAATATTAAACACATGTAACTACCAACAAGGCATTCTAATCTATAGAAGATGACTGCAGTTACCACGTTACCACTAATTGAAATATTTTTTATGAAAAACCAAGGACAGTAATTTTAATTAGCCTGTTCAGTCTCAAAGTAAATTAAAATTTTTACTTAGGTTTGCATTTCTGAAATAATAAAAAATAACAAATACGCCCCTATCTTCAATGACCCTGTGGGTTCTAAAGCACTCAAGATTAAGAATCACAAGCCTAAATGAAAGTGTTTCCTGTCTATTTGAATGCCTAAAAACTGAATACTAGTGTTTAAGGATCTTAACATTTTTAGACCTTCAAAAGCACAATTTATTATCTAACCCACATTATCACTTACAATCTCATTTTAATATCCCCTCTGAAATTTTTCTACTAAGTTCTATCTTCTTTTTCTTCTACGTTATACGTTCTCAGACTGTGTAATCCTGTCTTCTATTTTCATCTAATAATTTTTCCTACTGAACATGCTGTTGCTACAGCATGTTTGGTTTAGCCAGTTATCAGCAGGACAATAAATCAATTAGACTTAACCCATAAAATTAAAAAAGAAATATTAGCAAACAATAAATTTTTGTAGTGGAAAAAACTACCAAAAGATACCCTTCAAAATTTAGTGACCCTATTCTAATTTTTTTTAAGTTTTTATTTAAGTAATTTAAAAAACATATTCTCTTCTGCTCCAAGGCCAAATAAAAATATTACTGCATTCAACAAATATACATTTATATAGTACTTAAATACCAACCAATAGGGGTACCTGGGTGGCTCAATGGTTGGTTGAGCGTCTGGCTTTGTCTCCGGTTCTGATCCTGGGGTCCTGGGATCAAGTCCCACATTGAGCTCCCCACAGGGAGCCTGCTTCTCCCTCAGCCCGTCTCTGCCTATCTCTGTGTGTCTCTCATGAATGAATAAATAAAATCTTAAAAAAAAAAAAAGCAATAGCCTGTAGGACTAAAATAAAGCATTAATTTCAAAACTCACAAACACTGAGGCATGTCCTAGATACCTAGTAGGCATTAAATCAAAATCTACTAAATGAATGAATGATATGTAGAAAACAACTACTACTACAGAACCTGACTCAAATAAATGTTAGTTTCCTGGCTGTTTTCTCCCCATTAGCATTTTTATATTTGAAATAGTCATCTGCCAATAATGAAGAGTATTACTGCTGTTTATCTTTTATTTCACTAAACCTTTCAATCTATAAAAAACGATTACAAATTATCTTTAATTATAATTTTAATTAGCAGAAACCTGCAACTTTATGACCTAAAAAGTAATCAAGACCTAAAAGTAATCCATTTCACTAGATGAAACTTCTAATAAGCATAAATGTGTTTCTTCAAACCACTAATGAATCCTAATAAAAAATATAAAACTGCAACTCTATGGGTAGGCACAATTTTCTTAGTAGATAAAGAGCAGACACTGAACACCACTGTGCAGTACATCTGCTTTACTTAGAATAATACTTCAACAATGATAATTATCTTCAACTTAGAAAAGAGGACATTAAGCTTCAGAAAAGTTACATAACTTGCCTGTAACATATAGGGTGGCAATACAAGGATTCACACCAAGGTCATTTAGCTTTAAACCTTGAATATTTTTCACTATTAAATCATCCCTTTACATAACATATACACATATTTAAATATAGCAGCATGTGTACACAATCTAGAAGAGGTTTTAGCATCTTCATGATAGAAATGCAGCAAAAGTATGGAGGGAGGGATATAACTGTGTGAAATATGCATTCATCCAAAAAACATGTTTTAGGCACCTTTTAGAATAGCACAAAATACTAACCAAAAGAAATAAATGATTGATACATAAAACAACACTGATGAATTAAAAATGTCACAAATGAGCAAAAGATGTCAGACACAAAGAATGCATATAATTCCAATTGTTCAAACCTCTAAAAAAAAAAAAAAAAACCCTAATGTATCGTGACAGAAAACAAATTACAAATTGGCAACCATTGCCTGTGACCACAAATGAGGACTGCCTAAACAGAAAACTTTGGATTAGATGAGAACATTTTTACTTGGATTGTGGTAATGGTTACACGGGTGTATGAATTTGTCAAAACTCACTGTTATAAGGGATACTTAAATGGATGCCTTATGTTATATGTAAGTTTCCTTAACAAAGTCGACTTAAAAATAAGAATGGCAATAAAGCACTTAATGGTACTCATTCCTATAGATGTCAAACTGAACTTGGGTCCTGCCCTAAGAAAAACTGTAATAGGAGATATATGTATTTTTTAAAACTTCCTAAAATATTTAAGTAGCATATTAAATTGCTTAAAAAAACTCAGTATAATAAATGTTTGACAGACATCAGTGGTAATAATAGCAGCATTAGCATTTTTTTTTTAAGATTTTACTTATTTATTCATGAGAGAGAGAGAGGCAAAGACACAGGCAAGGGGAGAAGCAGGCTCCCTGCAGGGAGCCCGACGCGGGACTTGATCCCGGGACCCCAGGGTCAACCGCTGAGCCACCCAAGTGCCCCAGCATTTTGTTCTTAATTGTCCTGTCTTCTTGCTACAAGACTTTAATTCAGCTATCTAAAGTTTCCTAAGTTGCAGTTTTTCTGTAAGAAAAATTTAAATCATACATGAATTTTCAAATATTATACATACATATAATCTACTGATTGCATTACATCTTGCTTCCCAATCAAAGAGCTATAACTCTATAGATATAAAGCTTTTTTGTAAGTAAACAAAGCATCCACTCATCATAATTCAGAGCCATAGATAAATCTGGAACTTCTGGAATTGTAAGAAAACTGTGCAGTGATTTTCAAACTATGGGCTCCAACAGCTGGACATGAAACCAATACAGTGTATTAAAACTAGCATATTTAAAAACAGGTTTTATACTATAATAGAAAGCATCTGAATATATTTTGCACTAAGGGAATTGTGAGCCTTTTTTCCCCCCAGTCACACAAACATCCACCCTGGGTCCACATTATAAATCCTGGCTTAAGAGGGGAAAAAAGTGAAAGCCTCTACAAGTATGCCAGGGCAAGAATGACAATGTAATGAAACAGCCATAAACTCCGAAGCCAAAGACCTAAGTTCATATCTTAGTTCTGCCACTCATTAGCTATTATGACCTTGAAGAAGTTAACTACAAGCTCCCTACAGCACCTCTGTTTATTAACTGTGAATGGAAAGAATTCAACCAATGGTGTAACAATTGTGCAGAGTATATATGAGAACATTTTACTCAGAGTTAAGGCCAAAGTCCTTTTGATGGCTTACCAAAACCTTTCCTGACTTGCCTCTAGCCCCCTACCTTTTCTGCACCTGCCTACCATTCATTCTCCCCTTTTTCCATTGCACTCCAGCTACAAAGACTTCCTTGTAATTTTTCAATCATAAGACAACAAATCCTAAGACATCCGTTCTTAAGGCATTTGCTCTTGGTTGTTGTCCCTTCCTGGAACCTTTTTCTCCTGGATATGCGGAGGACTGCTTCTTCACCAAAGGCTCACTCAATCACCTTCTAGGGAGGACTTCCATGACCAGTCAGTTTAAATCTGCATCCCATACATATTGCATACTCCCCTGGTCTCTTTTTCTCCATACCCCTACTACCATCTGTCATGCCCATCTTATTTTTTATTTTGCATACTGTATACTCTCTCAGAACAGTGCCTGGCACACAATAGGAGTCAAATAAATATTTGCCAAGAGAATAAATGAGTAACATACAGAAACTATCAGAGTACTTAAATGTTACTTTGCCTAACCCCCACTACCAAGCCACTTGTTCTTTTCAAATGCACATAGGATATCAATTGAAGTCCTCCAAACAACATAAGCTTAAGAAGACAGTGAAAATACAACTTTATTTTTGCATTTAGCATAACATCTTAGCTACATTTTTACTGTTATGGCAGATTAAATTGGCCAAAAATCCTCTTAAACTTTTGCATTATGAGTTTATCCAATTTAAACTACTTTTGTAGTCAATTTTGGTATAGAACCTCTATACATTCACCTCACTTCATATTTGTGTGATATATGATTTGCTTTTCACCTAGGATATATAAAATGATGCTTGAGAGAGGACCAGAGGCAAGATTATAACACATTTTTTTACTCTTATTTTTATTCTTAGCATTGAGAATGAAAGATACGAACAGAACATATGTTAAACAAATTCTACAATAAAAAGATCCACTCTTTGAAAAAAAATACAAAGTTTTAGAATTCTAAATTTATACCTTCAAATTTTAGGACTATATATATATATACACACACACACACGTTTATATATATGTATAAATGTTCAATTTATATATAAATATAAACATAAATATACATATACATAAAAAACCATACTGTGTCATTAATAATAAAGTGGAAAAGACAATTCATACAAAGCTGGTGGGAATGTAATTTGGCACAGCCCTGCTGTAGGAAAAAACGGAGACATTAAAAGCTTTGGAAAATAACATTTCAGACATTCAACAATTATTTGTCAGGCCCTGTATAAGGTTTCAAATACACATTAGTGAACAAAGTTGACAGAATCCTTTTTCTTGATCTAGCGGTAGAATGAGAGACAAAACTGTTAAAATGTCTATATGATAAATGCTACCGGAAAAGGAGCATACTTATGAAAGGGCAGTGGGGAATGCGGTAGGCTGTGCTGACTGCTATATACAGACTGACTCACTCCTAACAAACTTAGGAAGTATCAATATTACACCTACTTACAGAAGACACTTAAGGCTGAAAATTTGGCTAAAAACATAGCAATTACTTAATAAGCATTGGAGCTACCTCCAATATTTTCAATTACACTTAGAGAAACTTCTTTTCTTTTTTTAAAGTACATGCCACACTGGGCATTAAGCCCAAAGCAGGGCTTGAACTCATGACCTTCAGATCAAGACCTGAGGTGAGCTCAAAAGTCTGACACTTAACCAACTCAGTCACCCAGGTGCCCCTAGAAACATTTTCTAAAGAAATATTCAAATGTGCAAACAAGAATTCAGGTACAGAAATGTTCACAACAGTGCTATTTGTAAAAAATGAAAAATCAAAATAAAATTAGATGTTCAATAATAAGGAATTAAGTCAGTTATACTCTAGCCATTAGGAATGTTTTGGATAAATACTGAATGATACTGGAAAATGCTTATGATCTAAGTGTATTGGTTTTTAAAGATACAGGTTGCCAATCAGTAAGTATGGTCCAATTTCTCTATTACAAAAATGGGAACAGTTGCTGTCTCTGGATGTTCTCCCTTTCTTTTTACACTTTCCAGCATTTTCTAAGTATTCCACATCACCCTGTGTTGCTTTAGTAATCAAGGAGATATACAAGAGACCATAGTGTTTTACATACACACACATGCGCACGCGCACGTGCACACACACACATACTATAACATTTGCCCGGGTTAAGAGTTCCCTACTGTGCAAGACTGCCAAGTAATTTTTATTTTCTTCTTCTCATCTTTATTTTCCAGTTTTCTATAGTAAGTATTTGGTATTATTACTTTTTACCATAGGTTCCTAAGCATGACCTCATATTTGCTTCACCTAAAAATTTAAAGCTAGCAAATACTAGTATTATTTCCTCAGTATACTAACGTGTATCTATATTCAAGAATCCAAACTTGTAAAATAGGTAAGTTATAAAGAAATCACGTTACAAAAGTTTTAGAAAGTTCAACTTCTCAATACACTGAGTAATTTTAGAAATCAAAAGAATTTAACTTTTTTGTTCTAAGCCATGTCTTAAAATTTCAGCATACTACTTGCCCAAGGCTGGCATATATAATTAAAAATAAAAGCCCTTGGGACGCCTGGGTGGCTCAGCAGTTGAGCATCTGCCTTCAGCTCAGGGCGAGATCCCAGAGTGCCAGATCCAGGCCCATATCCAGGTCCTTGCATGGAGCCTGCTTCTCCTGTCTCTGCCTCTCTCTCTGCCTCCCATGAATAAGTGAATAAAATCTTTAAAAAATAAAAAAATAGGGATGCCTGGGTGGTTCAGTGGTTGAGTGTCTGCCTTCAGCTCGGGTCGTGGTCCCAGGGTCCTGGGATCGAGTCCCGTGTCAGATTCCCCACAGGGAGCCTGTGTCTCTGCCTCTCTCTGTGTGTCTCTCATGAGTAAATAAAGAAATCTTTTTTTTTTAATGAAAAATAAAAATGAAAAATAAATAAAAGCCCTTTAACCATACAATTTAGAATACAGACTATTCTGAAAAAATAAATTCTCTAGCTACTCCTAGTCAATTCCAATCTTATAAGGGTGACAGTTTCCCTTCAATGAACAACAATCATTTTCCAAATTTCATTAGTCTGTGATTCACTTTCCTTACTCTGCTACCGCAACTACTTAGTACTGCTTTCCTTATATGGTATTTAATGCTTCAAAGGACTCAGTACCCAAGAGATCTTACAGATTTAAGGGAGGAAAAAACCAGTAAAAGTATTCCTACAGCTTACATAAACAAAGAACATACAATAGTTTCAAACTACCAGGCTGACACTCTCAATGCTCTAATTGTAAATTACAAATGAATTTCACTTGTAAGGAAAACAGGCATAATATTCACAAAAATGTTTGACTAACCATAATAAAGAGAAAGCACACAGAGTTACAAACAATAGGAATAACCCAAAGAACATTCGCCACCTTTCATCCTTAATGAAGAGAAAATGAAGATAAGGTGGACTTCCTACCATATACATTTGTAGAAAGAATCAGGACTTCAGCCTGCAAAAATAGCCAAGTGTTAACTGCCCTACTGTGATGAACACACTCCACTCTCTCCCTCCTCCCAAAAGTCAAATAAGCCAGATACTTTATTATATGAAAATAAAAGGAAAACTACATGGACACAGCAGTACCACAAGGTAAAAATAAAATGAATGAATGAGTCACACAACTTAAAGCTGCGAGTTGCATTACAGCCATTAATAATCAGGAATCATTACCGTAACACTTTCACATTTAACCAAATGTTTTTGCTTTCATTATCTCAATTCTCATCAGCAACATTAAAAGATATAAATCACTAAAAAGCTGAGGCTCTTCAATACCAATTGATTTGCCCAAGCACATAGCTTATAAATTCATGGAACCTAGACTACAAACCCACTTTCTGAATCCAAATGTGGTAGTCTTTCCAAAACAATTATTATCTCTAGGTCAAAGATGAACATATACTCAAAGGTAAATAAATGACCTGACTTTCTCGACTTTCAAAAAATAAATTGTAACTTCTATGTTAATTATTCCCTCTAAATTTCCTCCAGTATTCTGGAATATTTACTCTGCATAAATTTATTGTCTGATGTTTTACATGATTCTAAAAAGATATTTTATTCATTTTAAGGCTATGGAAACTGAAGAAAAAAAAAGGAAACTTGCTATAGATAACTCGACATAACTCATGTTGTAAGTGGCAGACACAAGTACGAGTCCTAAACTAAGGTTCTCTCCATCAGATTTACCCATTTATCAGGATGCCAGGGTGGCTCAGCAGTTGGGCGTCTGCTTGATCCCAGAGTAACAGGATTGAGTCCCACACTGGGCTCCCTGCAAGGAGTCTGCTTCTCCCTCTGCCTATGTCCCTGCCTCCCTCTGCATCTCTCATGAATAAATATATAAAACCTTGAAAAAAAAAAAGAGATTTACCCATTTATCAAAGGAATTACTAAATGCCTATTTTATGCTATACACCATGGCAAGACCTTCAGATACAGTGATGTTAAGAAGTATTTATGTTACTCAAAATACTACACAAAACACTTAACACAATGTCATCTAAACAAAATTCCTGGTAGAAAAAAACATGTGTAGGCACTTAAGAACAAAATTGCATTCTCCTTGTTTACATTTACAAACTTGACACAAAAAAAGAGCATAAAGCACTCTGAAAAACTGTGGCTAATTCTCCTCCGCTTCAGAATCTGATCTTTAAGTAGCAATCCCACTACAAAAACAAAACAAAACAAAACCCCCAGAGGAGCTTTTATTCCTTACATCAAGTCTATTTATTCACATTTTTTCAAATGAGAAAACTAAAGTTCAGGGAGAATAAGTCAGAGTGCTAATTAAAAGTGGTACAATGGTCACCCCCTTTCAGACTGGCTAGTAGTACCAGAGACTTTAAGGACATCATGTAGAACTATGGCACAATTTAACTCTCTTCAATAGGAGTTATTATCACTTCCATCTCATTCAGCCAAAAATTAACTAGACAATTAGGTAACTTGGGCAGCTCCAGGACGTAATGGTAAATTCATTAACTTCTGCTATGAAAATCGGTATATAATGCATACTATCAAAGTACTAATTTGCTCAAATTGCTTTCCTAGAGAATCAATTCTATTTAAAAACATTCATTTGAGGGTGGGTTTTGTTGTTGTTTTGCATTTTGGAATTAACAAATAATGCTAACAACCTTAAAATGAGTGGCTGTTACATGTAGTATTTTGAATAACATACACATATATCTAAGCATTGTAAAATATGCCTTGTAGTAATAACATTAATACAGATTTCTCCACCATTCAAAAGTAAAGCACTCCTATGCGCCCCCCCCCCCCCAATTTTTCTTAGGCTTTGCTTAGGACACTTCTTGCTAACAAATGCACAAAATAAATTAAGATAAAGCAGTTGCCCACAGACGCAGTTCAAAGCTACGGCAGCTTGATGCTGAGATGCTGAGTATAGCTCCCGGGGAAGGAGCGTGCCAAGGCCCCTCTTACTGCTCAGAACACATGCTGAGAGACTCACAATAAAACACTAAATGGTACTTTCATTTTCCACCTTTTCTCATAAAGCAAAAATCCTCTTCTTTCAGTTAGGGGAAACAGGTACTAATGTAGGTATTTCATAAAAGCGAAGTGACATAATATGAACTACTTTTTTTGAAAAGCAGGGGACACCTGTATAGGTATCATTTACGATAAATGATTCTACCACTAACTCAGATTTTGGGGGTTAATTTACCCAAGTAATGTTAAATCTCATCCCTGCAAATTATGTCAGTAACAACATTTACTGCCCTAAATGTATGTAAGGAGTCTCATCCTCTTAATGTAAAACTTCTAACTACTGGTATTAACATATATGCCTAACAAGTTTTCTGGAAGACAGAAACTTAAGAGTTTCAGTCCTTTTTTTTTTAAAGATTTTATTTATTTATTCATGAGAGACACAGAGAGAAGGAGAGACACAGGCAGAAGGAGAAGCAGGCTCCCTGCAGGGAGCCACACGCGGGACTCGAGCCCGGAACTCCAGGATCATACCTTGGGCCGCAGGCGGATGTGCTCAACCACTGTGCCACCCAGGCATCCCATCAGTCATATAATTCTTAATAAATAAAAATCCTGTCAGTATGAATAAGAATACTCAATTTTTATAAAGAAGAAAATATATTCCTTCAAGAATTTCACATCAAGGTCATAATTTTAATTATAATTTGACTGTGGAATCTAACCCTCCCCCCAAGCACAAATCTGATTATCACTAGCATTGCTAAAAAAGTGGTTAATTACTCATCATGTAAAAAAGTGTCCCATACTAAGGCAAGTTCATTCTTTCAACCAATTTCTCATTAGGTCCTCGAACTCCATTCTATAGCAGATTACTTTGCCATTTTCCAAGTCCTACATATCCCCCACGCTCATTTGCAATGCTGACCGTGCACCCTCCCCACCGAGTGAACACCAAATCACCCTTCAGAACCCAATCCGAGGACCTTCTCCTCCAAAACTCATTAACTCCTTCAAACTAAGGCTGCTCTACTCTAACATGTATCCACAGCATGCAAGACAGTAAGTGAACTTCAAGCATGATGCAGTTGCACCCATGACAGTGCACGACAGCGTACGGAGCCGTACGAGGAAATGAGAGTAGACACGAAAATCATTACTAATTAATTTCTAAGAAAAATCTACTATGTACAGCTTTGCAAAGCCGAAAACTCTTAAAAGTATTTGGTTATTGTATGCTAATACAAAGAAAATCTAAAATTTGCTCTCCTTTAGAATTTTCCACTAATACAGAAAGACTCCCAATTCCATCTGATCCAGAAAATATTAGCATGGCCTCTTAGTAAAAAAATAATTCCTCCCCCCATAACTTTCTATAAGTTATTACAAATTATTGGGTCCACACAATATTTTCAACAGTTGAAAGACAAGAATTGTCTTAATCATCTTTTGCCCTCTAGAATTTACTCCTATTTATGCTGAAAGCTGTTTATAAAATTTGTTATCACCAAACGCGCAAAACTTGACCCCATCTCAGGGTCCTTTGTTCTTTCTAAAGTCTGGGGAATCATTTACCCAGATTTTTGCATGGCTTCCTTTTTTTTCAGCTTCTGCTCAGAAGCTACCTTTAGAGAAAGGCCTTCCTTCACCACCCTACTTAAAATGCTGTCCTTCTGAGGCATCTGGATGGCTCAGGTCATCTCGAAGTCCTGCGTCGGGATCCCTGCTCAGGGGGAGCCTGCTTCTCCCTCTGCTCGTGCTCTTTCTCTCTCAAATAAATATATTTTTAATTTTTTTTTTGGAGATTTTATTTATTCACGAGAGACACACAGAGAGAGAGGCAGAGACACAGGCAGAGGGAGAAGCAGGCTCCATGCAGGGAGCCCAATGCAGGACTTGATCCCGGAACTCCAGGATCATGCCCTAAGCCACAGCCAGAAGACACTCAACGCCTGAGCCATCCAGGCGTCCCTAAATAAAATATTATTTTTTTAAATAAAATCTTTAAATAAATAAAATGCTTTCCTTCTTTCACCTCTAATCAGTTGTTATACCCTTATCTCTCTTTATTCTTCATCACAATTACTATCTGAAATGCTTTACTTGTTTATTTTCTGCCTCCCTCTCTCAGAAGTTAACTCCATTAAGTTAGAGACTGGTTTTGTTCACTGTCATATATACCCAGCGCTACAGCAAAGTCTAGAAGAGAATAAACACTCAAATCATTAAAGAATTTATGTGAAAATATTTATAATGCTAACATTGAATCACTTGAGCCTGAAATTTAAACTTAAAACAATTTCTACCCAGATGTTATGCAAAAACAAATTCTGGGACGCCTGGGTGGCTCAGTGATTGAGCATCTATCTGCCTTTGGCTCAGGCCATAATCCCGGGGTGCCGGGTGTCATCGAGTTACCCGCAGGGAGCCTGCTTCTCCCTCTGCCTGTGTCTCTACCTCTCTCTCTGTGTGTCTCTGGTGAATAAATAAATAAATAAATTCCCTTGGGGGGGGCTGATTCTATGAATTCTGTATCTGGAAAGAGATGAAAACGTCTGGACTTCCTAAAACCACAGAATTTTAGGGTGGAAGTGAGAGATCAAGTCCACTGGTTTTCAAACTATGCTCAAGAGCAGGGGGAGGTCAGATTCTCCGAAGCACCGGACTACGACTGTTTTATACATACACATCTTTTTTAGGATCTGATACATACATACAGAATACAAAAGTACGTTTTACATCAAATTTAACACTCTGGAACTGCTCTCTGCTGCCAGGTAAATAGTTTTGCCATGGACCTCAAAGTTTGGTTGGACAGGTCTACAAATACAGTCACAATTTCTCATAAGTGGGCATAGATTAGAAAGCTTATAGCTCTACTTTTTTTTTTCTAAGGCCAGACATGCTTACTCAAATTATAAAAACTATGCTGCTAAAGCACTATTTTGTGCACTAGTAAATCAAGGCAAAGCTTAAGGCATATGTGCTCAGCACATGATGTCCTTGCAAAATAACAATGTGATATAACACTAGTACCTATTCTTATTATAACAATATTATTTAAAGTTCTGGCATTTCTTGATAAATATGTTTGCAATATTTAAAAATGTGAACTGTTGTATTTTGCCAAAGTCAAGCTTGAAACAAAAAATTTCCTGCTACTTCCCTTTCAACTGTCAATATTAATTATCCTGAATCTGCAAGATGACAAGTTAAAAACAAAAACTTTCCAGTTAAACCTACTTAATCTGGTAAATCAGGATAGAGTTAGCATTATCATAGCATTAAATTGAGAAATATATCAGACGCTGAGTCCAGTCTAAGAATAAAATGGTCTTTATGATTCCCAATTACTAACTTTAATAATAATCAGAACAGCTTGACTGTTCCATCTCTACATTAATGTTAAAACATAAGCTTATTTAAAAAGTAACCATCAAAATGACAACCATGAAAAATTGAGATAAAAGGAGCACCTGGCTGGCTCAATTGAAAGAGCACACAACTCTTGATCTTGAGAGTTCTGCAAGTTCAAACTCCATGTTGGATACAGAGATTTTAAATTAACTAAAAATTGAGGTAACATATATGAAAGTACTCTGCAAGCTGCAAACCATTTTCTAAAATATTAAGTAGTGAAATTAAGCCAAAAGGAATCAGGTCCTTTGAATAGCATTAATTATTGACTATTATTATGATATCTCTCTGAAAAACTCTTTTACAAACAGAAAATACAAAATCTGTATGAAGGATAAGCATAATTTACAATGTAAAAAGGAACACAAAAACACATTCCTGCCAAATATGACACAAAACCAAATGTTCCTCTCCCAAACACACTGTATTACATAATCAATCATTACATTTTGTCAAGATGCTGATACAAAATGGAGTTATGTTTCAACATCCAAATATATAAATGGGGGGAAAAATGGCATATCAATATGTTTAAAAAGCAGCAAGTCTACTCATTGTTACCTAGATTTCCAGGACACATAATTTTTTTCCCATGCTTATTTTATCATTCCTTAGCTGAGTAAAAAATTACTAAGTGTGACTCTCATCTACTTTCATATAAAAAAAGACATTTCAATTCAGTAAAAGCAGAGAAAAGATTGGTGTCCTGAGGACTGGATCATAATCTTTTAAAAAGCATGCTCTCTGTTTCTTTAGTTTTCAATCATTAAAAAGTCTCTGGTAAATTTAACATAAAAATAAGATTTCTAAAATCTTAAGTTAAATGTTAGCATCTCCACTAAATGCAATTAGGTAATGTCATTTACTCTGATTTCTACCTCTCGAAAATGGACACAAAAAACTGGTGTACAATCTCTTATTCAAACCCTTAAAGGGCCCACGTTTCTCAGAATTGGAATTTTTCAGGTTTTAAAAAGATAAAAAAGGTTATACATATAACCTTTATAACCTAAAAATTCCCAGAATGATACAGGCAGCACCAATAATCAAACATATTAATACTTCTGCTGCAGAAAGTTGGAAAATTAAATAGACCAATAAAGACTATGGTTAGGTCACCAATTTGTTAGAATTAGCCACCATGCTTAGAAAAAAAAAAAAAATCAGTTTCAAAGTTTTTTAGGTTTTAGGTTACCAATTAACATACACTACCTAATTAACATACACTACCTAATTTACCTAATTTTCATATGGAGAATGATATTTGAACTGGAGAACTCCTAGGCACTCAACCATTAGGA
This sequence comes from Vulpes lagopus, assembly GCF_018345385.1. Taxonomy (NCBI): domain Eukaryota; kingdom Metazoa; phylum Chordata; class Mammalia; order Carnivora; family Canidae; genus Vulpes; species Vulpes lagopus. The sequence goes on from NC_054828.1 coordinate 57,469,503, forward strand.
GTAAAAAGATGAAAAGAAAAAAAAACCCAATAACAATCTAACTTCAAAAGTGCAAATCTACTAGAAGCTCATGGTTAAGCAATGGCAAACATATATTACTGTATAAATAAAAATACAGATCTTCCTCAACTTATGATGAGGTTTACATCCTGATAAGCACACAGTAATTTGAAAACATCCTTATGCTGAAAATCATTTAATATACCCAACCTACTGAAGGTCACAGCTTAGCCTAGCCAAAGTTAAATGTGCTCAGAACACTTACATTAGTCTACAGATGGACAAAACGCTACAAAGCCTCTTTCACAATAAACTATAGAAAACCTCGTTTAATTTATTATTGTTTTACTGAAAGCGAAAAACAGGACAGTTATATGGGGGACAGAATGGTTTTAGGAGTACTGGTTGTTTACCCTTGTAATAGCACGGCTGACTGGGAGCTGTGAGTGGCTGCCTCTGCCCAGTATCACGACAGAGTACTGTAATAACATACTGCTAGCCAAGGAAAAAAATAAAAATTTGAAATACAGTGTCTACAGAAGGAGTATCGCTTTTGCACGGTCATAACGTCAAAAAATCGTAAAATTAACCACCGTAAGTCTGGGACTGTACAAAATATCTCCTTCAACCAGTAACCTTAGCCATACAAAATACAGCAAGAAATAAACACTCCGCCGGAGGCACTTTATTACTAACACCCTTCCCTTTCCTACACTTACTCTACATACACTTGTCTAAGAAGCTGGTTACCTACCTTCCCATAGGTAACTAAGATGCAAAGCTGTACGAAAAAAATCCAAGGAAGCAAAAGAACATGGGGTGCCCTTCATCCCATCCCCTTTTCCAGTCTGTTGTTCAGGTCTATGGACTGGGAAACAGCACTCTGAAAGCACGGAGTCAAATGATGATCCGGAACCAGGTCAGTTCACTGCATATTTATTGATAACCTACTAAGTACTACACACTATAAAAAGTACTAGAAATAAAGTAAACATAAAAAAACAAAGTCCTACCTCTTAGGTAGGAAGGTACTTACAGTCCCCAGAAGGTTATGGTAGGTAGGGACGGATGGTAAATTACAATGCAGCATGACACAAAGAAGTTTGAAAACTAAAAGCAGTACAACAGAAGGATCTGGGGACTCAGGAAAGGTTTCATTTAAAAAGTGACACCACAGAAGAGTTTTGAAGAATAAGAAGTTTGCCAAACAGCAGAGAAGTGGTAGTAAAAGTACACCCACCCACACAAAAACATATGCATGAGCCACGTACACACACACCACACACACAAAAAGGAAAATTTTCACAGCAGCAAATATGTCCAAAACATCTAGCTATATCTAAACAGACTTAGATCCCAAGTAAGCAAATACAAAACATTAACATGTATCCAGAAAAGGGAAATTTTTTTCTCCTACATAGCTTATATTTCCATGTTATATAAGCCATGAGATGTTACCAAAAAACAAACACTACAAACTGTTTCATTACTTCATAACGTGATATGCCAAGTGATATGCCAAGAGATGTGCATCTCCATTTCAGAGAACAAAATGTTAGAAAAACGTAATAGGAATTCTTTTTCCAGGTCATCCCTAAAGTATAGACAAAGTAAATAAACGAACAAGCCATATCAGCATGACCTATCAGAGAGAGGAGTTTTAAGAACTTAAACGATGCCAAACAGAAAAACTAAAGCAACAAGAAAAAATTTATTTAGTATTTAAATTGAAGATGGAAAGGTCCAATGAACAAAACCAAGGTAAAGATTATAATTTTAAAAACTGAAAACCCTAATATTCATTTTATTTTTTTCAAAGGCAGACTTTCTATAACAGAAATCAATTCTATAGCTCTTTCAAAATATCTAGTGCAAGTCACAATGAAATGCAACTCCTGTTTAAGTATCACAGTTAGAAATTATCCTTAGTGAGGCCGAATGAGCACCTGGATCATCACCCAGAATGATTCCTTTCACAGCACTAGATCCTTGATATCAGCATTGTATGCAATTATATTCAAAAATTACAGCGCAACTCCGATTAACTCTGTCCGTAAAACTACCCTACCTGATGACACCTTGGTTTCTTTTGCTTCTTTGCGTCACAAAATCCACCAGAGGTCTAGGTAACAAACAAAATCTTATTTAGTAGTATCTTTTCCTAAGACTGTATCACTATTTGCATAAGTTGTCCTTACTGCCTATTCCAGTAAGTACACAGAAAATTTGCTTTTAAATATGTAATAACAGAGCAAACTTGTAAGTTAAAATTTTCTTTTTTTTTAATTTTTATTTACTTATGATAGAGAGAGAGAGAGAGAGAGGCAGAGACACAGGCAGAGGGAGAAGCAGGCTCCATGCACCGGGAGACCGACGTGGGATTGGATCCCGGGTCTCCAGGATCGCGCCCTGGGCCAAAGGCAGGCGCCAAACCGCTGCGCCACCCAGGGATCCCAAAATTTTGAACATAACTTGAAAATACTATTTATCAGTGACTTTAAAGCAAAAAACAAACTTATTTTCCCTAGTCTATTAACGACTACTCTACTTTCACATACATAGATTGAAGCATGCCATTACTTTTCTACAACATCAAGAACTCTTGTGATGCAAATGTCACTAAATAGGGCAAAATTATTGCTTCTCACAGATTGTGAAAAATTCTCTAAAAGCTTTTAAGAAGTACCCTTTAATGCCATTATCTACCAAAGAAAAACCAAAACAACTATGTTAGAAGCGCTCTAAGGAAATCTATTCATATAAATCTGAAGCACTTATTTACTTATGAACAAAAATATTTCAGGTTATAACTAAGTGTTAAGTATCTCCTGAAAAATCAAAAAGTAAATTAAACATCCAAAGTTATTAAGTAAAAATATAGGTAATTAGTTCTCTTGGGAAGGAATATCATTCTGAGTTTTATTTTATCTTCAAGATCAAGTACTTCTCAAACGAGGGGGGATATAAATACTCTAGCATTTTGCCCTAATTTTTCCACCACATAAATTTACTTTAAAACGGAAGTATCATAGAAACTGAAATTTTTTTAAAGGCTGTATTTACTGCTTGGTTGAGCATACAGGCAATTCTCCTTCCCCAAGAGTATCAGATTAGGTTACAGATACCTCTATACAGTATACCGAGAATAAAAGGGTTCTGCTTAGGACAGTTCATTTTTATTGATGTAATGTTAGTTAGGATGCAAAAAAATGTGAAAACGTCTCAATTCCTGTCTAAATTACAAAGTATGCACAGAAGTCACTGCAATTCACTGCCCTGGGTGGGGGGGGGAGACGGAAGAGAGAAAAGCACCTTTTTAAAATTAGTTGAGAATCTTACAAAGTCAAGAAAGTGGAGCATTTTTTCCTTTTTTTCCTCTTTTACACATACATTGTTATTTTCCCTTTAGATTCAATATCACAGAAGAACTGCGATCTCAGAACAAACTACAGAGGAGTTCAACATACATACAGCTTACTAAAAGCTCTTGGCCCGTTAAGTAGTATTTCAGTGAAAATACCTGAACGCAGGCAGACCTCTAAGCATTTCAACGTAGACATTTTAACCACTGCGGTCCACTGTGATTCTCGACTAACCCTTTAGATCCGGGGTAGGGCAATCTTACAAAACTGCGGAAGGTCACGTGCGCGCTGACGTCTGAGGAAGAAGTGCTGTCCAACAGACCAAGGGCTCCCCCCAACAGTTCAGCTTAGACCCTGAACGTACCTAGATACTCTGACATCTCTATCCAAACCCCCCCATTTGCTCTGTTTCCACTTACGTTATTTCATGAGGGGGACCCCGAAAGTCACTCCGGGCGACTCTGGAGCTCTAAATATCCCGCCTGCCACGCGTGGCAGGGAAGGCGTTCACTTCTGAACCCGAGACGCAAGGGCAGCCTCCCTCCCTCGGGAGCAGCGGACCTTTCTCACTCCGTACTTTCTACCACTCGGCCGAGAACGTTTACGGGGCTCCGAGCCGTGTGTACCTTTCCCAACCATCAGGAACAGCCCCGAAGACCAAATTATAAGGAAGGAATAAGCCAGAGCCTTGGAGCAGAAGTTCCACGAAGATGAAACAGAACGTGTTGCACGCGCCCCCCCCCCCCTTCCCTCCCGGGGGATGCGGGCGGGCGGGCGGGCGGGCGAAGGCCTCTCCCAGGGATTCAAAGGAAGTTGGTGTTTAGGTTCCTCCCGACAGGGTGGTACCCGTATGTAAGACCTCGGGCGGGGGGGGGACGCCGGAGCCACGGGGGCCGCAGCGGATGCACATTCTGAAACCTTCCAAGTGCGCTTTTTTTTTTTTTTAATTAAAAAAAAAAAAAAAAAAAAAACAGGACGAGGGAATCCTCATTCCCTAAGAACCAACCGTGTAGACGACGGGCGGGACTGCAGCCTCCACGAACAACCAGTGTGTGTGTGGGGGGGGGGCCTCTCTGAACCCCACTCGGTTTCCTCCGTGAAACTTTTAAGGCAGCCCCGAGACAGCACAAGGTGGGGGGACACGGGGGGCGGCGGAAGTGGAAACGCGGGGACTAGCAACTTGGCCCAACACAGGCCGCCCCGGGACCATCCCATCGCTGCTCCTGCCGCCGCTCCCTGCAGCCGCCCCCTCGGTACCCCAGGGCCCGGGGGGAGGGGGCTCCTCGAGGCCCGTTAGCCAGCCCCGCGTCCGTCTCATTACACACACACACACGCACACGCACAAGTTGCAGGTGATGGGAGTGCACGGAGGGAGAGACGGCGGCAGCCTGCTCGGAAGCGGCCCGGGCCCCGCCGCCGCCCGTCCTTCCCCAGGAAGCAGCGCGGCGGCGGACGCTGCTCGGCGCCGGCGGGAGCCCGGAGGAGCGCAGCCCGGGGAAGCCGCAGCTCCCGCCGGGAGGGCCCCGCGTCCAGGGCCGCCGCTGCAGCCGCCCGAGCACGGCGACGCTTTACGTCCCGTCCACCAGCCTCCCCACACACACCCCCTCCCTCCCCCCTCCCTCCTTCCCTCCCTCCGCCGCCGCCGCCGCCACCCCCCCTCCCCGCCCGCTCCGCTCTCCCTCTCTCGATTGGAGCCCAGACAAAAGCAACGGGAAGCGGCGGGCCGGGACGCTGCCCGCGGGCCCCGGGCGCGGCCGGTCCGGCCCCGAGGCATTCCCCAGCCTTGAGGGGGCCCCGAATCCGCCGCCCCCGCCGCGCGCCCCGCTGCCAGACTTCCGAAAATTTGCCAAAAACTCACCGCATGAATTTTCTTGTCCCGCGGATCCAAGATGGCGACGTATCCACCGCGGAGGCTGCTGGGAGCAAGACCTTTACCCTCTGACCCCCGCCGTGACCCCCGCCGTTCCGGCTTCACTCGCGGCGGCGGCGGAAGGTGGGAGCGGCGATGGCCGGCGGGACGTGGGATGCGGGGGGCCGGTGGGCGGCTTCCCGCGCGTTCCGGGAGGGGTGGGGGGAGGCGCCGCGCTGCCTCGGCGCCTCCTGCGCCGCTTCCGAGCCCGTCCCCCCGCGTCCGCCGGCGGGGAGGCGCGCAGCCTGTCGGCGGCCGTTACAGCCGGCGGGGCCTGGGCGGCCGGGGTCTGGCTGCGGTGCGCGGGGTCCGGGGCGGGGGGTGGCGTCGGCCCGCCCTCCCCGGGGCGCAGAGCGTGTCGGTGTCCGACACCACGCCCCTCCCACGTCGGCCCTGCTGCCGCTCCCGCACCCGTTCCCGCACCCGTTCACGCTTCCGCACCCGTTCCCACTCCCGCACCCGCTTCCGCTCCCGTTCCCACTTCTGCACCCGCTCCCGCACTCGCTCCCGTTCCTGCACCCGTTCCCACTGCCACACCTGTTCCTACTCCCGCACCCGCTGCTGCACCCGCTCCCGCTCCAGTACTCACTCCCGTTCCCGCACCCGCTCCCGCACCCGTTCCCACTCCCGCACCCGTTCCCGCACCCACTTCTGCACCCGCTTCCGCTCGCGTTCTGGCACTCACTCCCGCTTCCGCACCCGCTCCCGCTTTCGCACCGGCTCCCGTTCCCGCACCCACTCCCGTTCTCGCCCCCTCGATCCCCGCAGCCTCCCGGGCCTGTGTGCGCACTCGCAGGGTCCGGCCACCCGTCCCCATCCCTGCCTGACAAGTGAGTCCCCCCTGGGCTGAAAGCGTTGCTATTTGCTGCTCACCATCCTTCCTTTTTTTCTTTTTTCTTTTTTTTAAACTTAGTGGACGGGAGTTTACTGGGGAGCAGGTTCTAAAAGCACTGAGCTTGCACTCGCCGCGCGTCACGCCGAGAGAATCTCCGGCCACTGCTGCACTGTCCGCACGTGACGCCTGAGCGACCCGCTGCTCCATGCGCTAGTGAAGGCGAAGGCTTCACTGGAAACTTCAGGAGTTGGGAGTCTCTGGTTTGTTTGTTTTTTTTTATTTTTGTTTTTTCAGAAAAGCGATTGTCGCTCGAAATCACATTTCTGTTCTTCCAAATAATTTCTTGACTCCTTTGTGTATCAATAAATGCTTTCCCTTTTTTTTTGTCCCTGTCCAGCATTTTTCTTTTTTTTCTCTCTCTCTTTTTAAAGATTTTTATTTATTTATTAATGAGAGACACAGAGAGAGAAGCAGTGACACAGGCAGAGGGAGAAGCAGGCTCCATGCAGGGAGTCCGACGTGGGACTCGATCACTGGTCTCCAGGGTTGCGCCCTGGGCTGAAGGCAGATGCTAAACCACTGAGGCACCCGGGCCGCCCTGTCCGGCATTTTTGTTTTGTTGTTTTTGTCTTTTTGTTTATTCATGAGAGACACACAGAGAGAGACAGAGACACAGGCAGAGGGAGAAGTAGGCTCCATGCCAGGAGCCCGACAGACATGGGACTCCATCCCGGGACTCCAGAATTGCGCCCTGGACCAAAGGCAGGCGCTAAACCGCTAAACCGCTGAACCGCTGAGCCACCCAGGGATCCCCCTTGTCTGGTATTTTTGAACCTAAGTCGTTGCATGTGTGTTTTGGAATTGTGTAGTTTCATACAGTGAATTTTTTTGCTGTTTTTTTTGTTTTGTTTTGTTTTGTTTTGTTTTGTTTTATTTTGTTTTCCTATCACGACAATAAGCACTTCTTGTAAAGTCAAAGGCATCTGCAGCGAATAAAATTTCTCCTCCCCTTGTGTGTTTCTTATATACAGTCCTTTTTCCTTCCCCCCAAAAGTACCAAGGTGTTCCAATTTAAGACCTATCATGGAAGGGCAGGCAGAGAGCATCCATCAGCCTCCCAACAGAGGGAAAAGCATGGAAAGGAAAGGGGACCGTTACGTTGGTGGAATGCAAGGTATTTGGACACATCAGTAAATATGTGAACTGACTTAAACTCCAAAGGGTGCTGAGCTAGCCAGGAGAAAATGTTTTGCCTGATTATCCATTTCATTACACGTCATGCCTCACGTTTTTTTTAACTTCAGGAAAATTCAAGGAGGGATAACGCCTCTGCATGTCCTTTCCTCCCTGTCCCCAACAGCTCCTTCCTGACTCTTCGGGGTTCTCTTCCACTCTGCAAGATGGTGTGTTAGAAGCCTGAACATGCCTCTGAGCACATGTAGTCCAGCTTTATCCAGTTGCCACCCTTCCCCCTGCATGTACTAGGCTCTTTCGGTATGTAGCAGGGACTGTCCGTCATCCCCTAGAATTTCTCCATTTTTTTTATTTTTTAAAGATTTTATTTATTTATTCATGAGACACATAGAGAGAGAGAGGCAGAGACACAGGCAGGGGGAGAAGCAGGCTCCATGCGTGGAGCCCGTGGCAGGACACGATCCCAGGACCCCCGGGGTCACGCCCTGGGCTGAAGGCGGCTCTAAACCACTGAGCCACCTGGGCTGCCCTCTATTTTTTTTTTTTTTTAATACTAATAGACATGGACACTTGGCCGTCGGAGATAAAGAGTATTTTCCAGGCTCGCTGTCGCCATGCGGTAGTTCTGGTCAATGAGATGAGCAGGTATGCCCTGTGGCACCCCTTCAAGACCATCTGTAGGGGACAGGCCTTCAGTCCTTTTTTTCTTTTCCTCTTAATCCCTGCACCCTAGAATACGGATGTAATAGCCTGGAACTCTTACTGTCAATTTGGGGGAAACGTGATCCCGTTAAGCCCCTTATACAGCATTGTACCAGCCCCACACTCTATGTTCAGATTTTGATGTAAGGGGAGAAAAAGTAAACTTCTGTCTTACTAAAGCCACTGTTTAGGGTCTCTTGTTCTCAACTGAATTTAATCTTAACTGATACTCCATCTCCGGACCCTTGCCCTTGGTGTTTTGTTTCCGGCTGGGATAGACTTTATGTCCGTATGGCTAACTCATTCTCACTCTTCAGTTCTTAAGTCATCTTGACAAGGCCTTCCCTGGCCACCATATTTAAAGTAGCTCCTTTCCCCCATTTATTTAGTTTTTCAATAGCCTTTGTAACTTATCATTATCTTTATTATTATCTGGTTCACTTCATCCTAATAAAAATTTTAAGCTCCACAAGAGCAGGGACTACATTTGTTTTGCTCATTGGTTTATTCTCCACACATAGTAGACATTAGGTAAGTCGTGTTGAATGAATGAGACAGTAAATAAATCATTGAATGAGTGAAGTAGATTCTTACCTTAGATTAAGTCAACTTTTTTTTTTTTTCTTTTTAAATGTCTTGAAAGATTCCCTTTACCCTTTACAGAATGTGTAAAATCCAAACTAGGAAGCAGCTAGGAAAACTAGCTAGCTACTGGAAAATGCTAGCTTCCAACCCTAGATAATGAAGATGTATACCTTTATCTGGGAAATTGATAAGGCTATTACACGAAAAACAGCTTAATTGGTGAGGCACACTGGCAAATCAGAAGAGTATTCCATGTCATATCTGGGGCAGAAATTCCCACTAAGTAGTTGTCCGATTTATTATGTAACTTTATCTCCAATGTAGGTAAGAGGAGCGCCTGGGTAGCCTGGTCGGGTGGGCATCACGTTCATTTCAGGATTGTGAGATCAGGCTCTATGTTGGGATCCACGCTCAGTGGGGAGTCTGCTTGAATTTCTCTCCCTCTGCCCCTACTCCCACTCCACACGCTCTCTTCTCTCTAAAGTAAATAAATCTTAATAAGATGCTAAGTAAGAATCTTAAGCTTTGACTGGTAATATAAAAGTTTAATAGTCTAACTTATGAGTGACATAACATGTTATACATTAATTTGGTTGCAGGTGTTACTTTAACAAGTGATTATTTCTTGATAATACCCGCAAGCATTCAGAGAAACGGGGCTTCTTAAATGTCTGAGGATATAAATCTCCATGCTTCTGGAGTGCAGTTTGACAATATGTATCAGAATCCTTGAGCATGAGCATTTGATCCTGCAATTTCTCTTATAGAAATGTATCATACGGAAATAAGAATATGTGTAACAATTCGATTGCTAGAGTGAGGATATTGGTTAAATTAAGCTACGTGCATAGTATGGAACAGTATTCAGGCCTTAAATATGATGTGAAGGAGGAGCACCTGGCTGGGTCAGTCAGGAGGCCAAATGACTGGGTGGTAAGTTTGAGCCACACATTGGATGTAGAGATAACTTTAATAAATATAACTTTTTTAAAAATGATGTGGACGGAATTTTATTTTATTTTATTTTTTTTTTTTGGACGGAATTTTATTGACATGATCTATTCAGTGTGAAGAGAAAATTTAAAACGTACAGTTGACCCTTCAAATAACTCAGGGGATAGAACACCTAACCTCCTTTCTGTGCATGGTCAGAAGTTCCTATTAAGGAACTATTGACCAGAAGCCTTACTGATAATATAAAGTCAGCTAACATAAATTCTGTATGTTAGGGATCCCTGGGTGGCGCAGCGGTTTGGCGCCTGCCTTTGGCCCAGGGCGCAATCCTGGAGACCCAGGATCGAGTCCCACGTCGGGCTCCTGGTGCATGGAGCCTGCTTCTCCCTCTGCCTGTGTCTCTGCCTCTCTCTCTCTCTGTGACTATCATACATAAATAAATAAAATAAATTAAAAAAAATTTCTGTATGTTATATGCATTATGTACTGTACTATAATAAAGCAAGCTAGAGAAAAAATACTAAGGAAATCATAAAGAAAATACATTTACAGTTTTATATTTGTTGAAAAAAATCTGTATAAGTGGACCCATGTAATTCAGACTGGTGTTATTCCCAGGGTCAACTGTAATTCCAGTTTTGTGAAAATTTGTAAGTCTCCCAAAGAGCTAACAGGATATGCACAAAGCGTTAATTCAGCCTTGCCGAACTGTTTTTATTTACACCTATCTTTATCTCATCATTTCTATTTTAATGGTTTTTAAACTTTCATAGGATAAAAATATTGTATAATACTATTTAAAAGCCTACTTCTCTCTTTGTAGAAACAAGTGGATAATTTGGGGCAATAGTACCACATACTCAGTTGCCAAGCCTAAAATCTTTTATCCTTTCTTCTTCCCTGTGCCCCACTAATAATTACCAATCTTGTGTATTTTACCTTCTAATTAAGACATAGTAATAGCAGCAACAGATGTACCAAACACTTAAGATCCACTACATGCCAGGCACTATTGTAAGCATTTTACCTAGATTGATTCCTGAAATCCTTGCATCTACTCTCTGTGATAGGAACTGCTAAAATCTGTAGTACAAACTAAATTCTCTGTTAGGTCAGAAATGAGGACTGGTATGTCAGGGATAATTTCACCCAGTGGCTGTTTAAATTCCATGTTGAATGACTGGATAGATGTGGATGAAAGGAAGGGATGCTTTCAGTGAGGGGAGTAATGTGAGCAAAGGCAGTTTGTATTTGCAGCTGCCATACAAAGTACCACAGACTGGGTGGCATAAACAACAAATTCATTTCGTCACAGTCTGAGACATACTTGTTTTCTTCCCAGCGCCTCTGTCCTTGGCTTGGAGACGGCTCTCTTCATGTTTACATCGTATTCTCCCTGTATGTGAGTTTGTTTCCAAATTTCCCCTTTTCATAAGAATACCAGTCATATTGGATTGGGGTATACTCCTATGACTTCATTTAACATTGATTACTTTTAAAAATTCCTATCTCCAAATACAATCACGTTCTGAGGTACTGGGGATTAGTACCTCATAAGTATGGGGGGAACACAATACAATTCAGGCCAGCTGAGAAGCAGAAATGAGCATGGGCCAGCAACTAGGAGCAGACTAAGATAAGCAGAAGGAAGCTAGTAAAATTTGTGTAGAATCAGGTGGCAGGTTTGGGAGTGTTTTAGAATGCAGAATGCAGAAATATTGATAGATGGCCTTTAATAAGTCACTGCTAATCAATCCATTCCTAAGGTTTAGTCAGTACCAAAGAAGGAAAAAAAATTAAAAGAGGCGCCTAGATGTGATGCAGGTCATGATCTCAGGGTCCTAGGATCGTGGGATCAAGCCCCACGTTGGGCTCCGTGCTCAGCACAGAGTCTGCTTAGGTTTCTCTCTCTGCCTCTCCCCACTGTGTGCTCAAGCAGGTTCTCTCCCTCAAATAAATCTTGAAAAAAAAAATAGAATCATTTGTAGCATATCTTTTATCATATCCACTCTTACCACCTAACATCAGCATTCTCATCTTGCAAAGATAATTAAGTTGTTATGAATCAAAAAAATATATATCTATGAATCATCTCTAAATTAATGTGATATAGGGACTCCTGGGTGGCTCAGTTGTTTAACTGCCTGTCTTTGGCTCAGGGTCCGGGGAGAGAGCCTGTTCACAGGAAACCTGCTTCTTTCTCCCCTTCTGCCTGCTGCTCTCCCTGCTTGTACATTTTCTTTCTCTCTGTCAAAATCTTTTTTAAAAAGTAATAATGTGATGTAGGTTTTTAACCATTCAAATCAATAGAAGTTTTATTATACAATAGAAGTTTTACAATAGAAGAAGTTTTGTCCCCCACATCATGCAAAAGAATCAACAAAATACTTTTTAATTTGCTTACTCAACTACATCAACTGTTAAATGTTTAAATACATGGTTAAGCTGTTGTGTTTTTTTTAATAAAAACGCCAATTAACTCTATGTATGAGTTACAAAGTATCTTCCACTTAAAAAAGTAAAATAACTCCCCAGAAAGTTTCAAGATTCAATGAATATACAATAGTAAATCAATTTAAAGCACATGTAATCAGCCAATACATTTTTTCTGGCAATGGAAAATTAACTGAAAGCTTAAAAAGTTTAAAAGAGAAAGGGACTAAATGCTGAAATCATAGTAGGAATGAGACTAATATATATATACACACACAATAGATTGATGAAAAAGTTCTATGTGCTTTTTAAATAGTAATGGATTTAGTGATAACCATTCAAATGCTGAATGTTAACCTGTTTTGTAACTGAGTAATTTAAAGTGAAAATACATTCAGTATAAAAGAAAATGAAGGCTATGAAGACAATGAGACAGTAAAGATTATAAAATATATAGATCTCAAGAAAACCTTGGTCCTGGAAGAAGCAATCTAAACCTGCTCCCCTACTTCAACTGATTCCATCCTATTCAGTAATTCTTGCTCTCAGGAACTGTTTTATGTTTAACCTAAATTTTTTACACTGCTTTTTTGTTTTTGGATTTTACTCTTATTCCTGGAAACTGCCCATACTGCAAATTGTTCATGGATGAAATACAGAGTTTAACAGATTTTTTTTCTACAAAATTATGGTATAAACCTGCTTAGTTTTCCATTTGATTGCTAATAAATGTATACCACAGAGTTTGTTAAAGAAACCCATTAATAACAATGTGTAGCATGCTGCAAAGTACAAGAAGTAAACAAAAAATGAGCATATAAACCTGCATCTGGACCACCATAGTACTGAGTGCTGACAAAATTATAACACGGGAAAAAATTTTTAGAAAGTTGTGATTTAGGGGCACCTGGCTGGCTCAGTCGGTGGAGCATGTGACATTTGACCTCCAGATTGTAAATTCAAGCCCCACACTATATGTAGAGATTACTTAAAAAGTTACATTAAAAAAAATACACAGTTCAGAAAGGGTTAAGTGGAAACCTTAACATGTTATTGTTTTGAACCATCCATCACACATTACAGTGCTTGAAAATAGTCAAAAGTCTGGCACAAAAAAATTAATCACATTCAGTGTACATCAGTTTTTGAAATCAAAAGTAACTTGGTTAATAACACTTTTTTAAGATTTTATTTATTTATTCATGAGAGACACAGAGAGAGAGAGAAAGAGGCAGAGACACAGGCAGAGGGAGAAGCAGGCTCCATGCAGGGAGCCCAAAGTGGGACTCAATCCTAGGTCTCCAGGGTCAGGCCCTGGGCTGAAGGCAGCGCTAAACTGCTGCGCAACTGGGGCTGTCCAACATTTTGTTTCATAAAAGAACTGTCGGTTACCCGGTTAAACATGAATAATTCTCAAAAACTGCATTGGAACTTTTCTATGAGTACACATGATGCCTGTTACATGTTAAGATTTATTTATTTGAGAATGAGCAGGAGGGGCAGAGGGAGAGGGAGAGAGAATCTCAAGCAGGCTGTGTGCTGAGCATGCCAGGCTTGAGATCACAACCTGAGCCAAAATCCAAGAGTCAGTTACTCAACCCACTGGGCTACCCAGGCACCCCCATAGCAGTTTCATTTAAAATGATTGTTCAGTAAGAGGAACAAATAGTTTACTAGTCAGGTTGCCTTAAGTTGCAAAGGCCTAGAGAAACTCAGCAACAGGCTACATATATTAGTGTTCAGCTCTGATGTCTTTCAAAAATATGAAGGGAATAAAGCCTTTAGCTAGCCTTCCAATCTGTGATAAATGCAATAGAACTAATAAAAACTTATTGGATCAACTATGCATATTTTTAAAAATTTAAAAATAAGAGCATAAGATCGAAAAGTCTAAAAAAAAGTAGAACATACTGTACTTGAAGCATCCCCCATTCCAAAAAGTCATTGTGAGGGGTACCTGGGTGGCCCAGTGGGTCTGACTCTTGGTTCTGACTCTAGGTTTCTGCTCAGGTCATAGTCTCAGGGTCATGAGATAGAGACCCACATGGGGCTCTGAGCTCAGTACGGATTCAGCTTGTCTCCCTTCCTCCCTCTCTGCCCCTCCCTCGTGTGCTCATGCTGTCTCTCTCTCTCAAATAAATAAGTAAAATATTTAAAATGAGTCATTGTAATGATAAGTGACCAGCATCTCTAATAATGCCATAATTGGGAGGAGGATATGTTCCATTGTATGTATTCTTTTTAAGATATTCTGTATAAATTGAGGTTACTGTTTATAAAAACATTTCATACTAAAGAATCAAACTTAAGCATTTTATGAAATCTTATTATGTCTACAGTGACACTATCTGAAATACAAAGTTTTTTTTTTTATCTTCAACCTGTCACCTATACATTTCATGCAATATTTGATGCTTAAAAATACCAAAACAACCATGAAAATAAAGGAATTTGGACAGTCCCTTAGGATTTGTAATATAAGGACTTTTCCTATAATTGTGTTTCTAAAGTTTTGCATTATTTTCATGGCACTTTTTTTGAACTCTTCATAAGTTTTCTGTATCCTGTACAATTTTTACCAGATATAAACATAAAAGGATGCTTCTAATATAACCAGTTCTGAGAATAATAGAATAAATGCTTTCTCATATGAATATATTGTTCTGTTCTCACTTGGTGTCCATTTATTATTCATTATTCAAATGTGATCAAATCTCAGTTATGTGCCACACATTGTGTTTTATTATCATGTAATTCTCGAAGAAACTATGTGATATAGGTATAATAGTATAACTTCCTCCATTTTCTTGTATGCCGCATGTGTGTAGCAGATCTTCTCCAATTTATATTTGTGACCATTTTTTGCCCTTCAAATATCCTTATCCTTATCTTGAATTACTATTTATTACTCATCACCTTTGGAATGGATCACAGTAATGTTAAAACTGCTTAGTATTCTGACCCAAACATTAAAGATGTTATTACTCTCCAGTGCTTTTATGGATCACTATCATCTGTAAAAATAGGTAGGTAGGCTAAAAAGAAAAACCAAATAAGGTAACCAGTGGGAAGAATGTAAGATTCTTAGAAACCAGAAAGTAGCTGCAACAAACCAATCAGGACAAGAAAACCTCAAACAGTAATTAGAGATAAAATAGGAGGTCAATATTAGCCTGGTAATAATTATAGCTACTACTTAATTCGGCATCTACTAAATTGCAAGTACCATAATTACATGATTTCACTCAGATGCATAACATGATCTAGGTAGTATTCACATTGCACAGGTGAGGAAATGGAGGCTCAAAGAATGGTTGCCTTCAAATACACAGATTATTTTCACCTTCACAGCCTGTTCTCTCTTTTTTACAAATGCAAGTCGTTTATAATATTGTGTATTTTATGTATCTATGTATATGTACATATTTTGTGTGTACATATAAATATACACACATTTGGGTGGGGGCAGTGAGGAAAGAGCCCAAAGATTTCACAAGATTCTTTAAGTGCTCCTTAGTGAAAAAGTTTTACCAATCACTAAAATTCACTGTTGGGCAGGCACCTGGGTGTCTCAGTCAGTTGAGGCCTCCAGGTCTCCATTGCAGCTCAGGTATTGATCTCAGGGTTGTGAGTTCAAGTCCCACATTGGGCTCCATACTGAGTG
Organism: Vulpes lagopus; assembly: GCF_018345385.1. Lineage (NCBI taxonomy): Eukaryota > Metazoa > Chordata > Mammalia > Carnivora > Canidae > Vulpes > Vulpes lagopus. The sequence continues at coordinate 57,485,141 of NC_054828.1, forward strand.
TGGAGCTAAATAAATAAATAAATCCATTTCTAAATTAAAGTCAGACTTTAGGAAAAAAACCACCTCGCTGTGAGCTCAGTGCATTTATTATGAGGAAGGAAACTCTAAGACAGCTTGGCTGAATCAATCAAATGAATAAATATGGAGAACCTAGATAGGTAATTAAAATTCTGGTTCAACTAATAATTGTTGATTCCTATTAATGCACCAGCTATACAGATTATATAGCACTGTTTCTCAATCTTAAATAATGTAGGAACACCTTATAAGAATTTTTGTGAAAAAAAGAATTTTTGTGTATTCAATATGATAAATTATTTTTATTATAAAGTTACTGTAATATGTGCTTTCTGAGCATAGAAAACTCAGTGTAAATCTGTGCTGATAATTCTTTTTTAACTATTAAACTAGAAATAGAAATTAAACTAAAATATTTGAATTTAATAACATTAATTTTAATGTAACAAAAAATACTGTTTTACTGAGCACAAATCATCATTTGAAGTCACTGGAAATTAATACAGCATACATTTATTTTAGAATACCTATAGCACTATGTGATAATTCAGTTTTCCCACCAGTTTTCTCTGTTACAATTTTTTAAATTATTTATATTTAAAGATTTTATTTATTTATTCATGAGAGACATAGAGAGAGAGGCAAAGACCAGGCAGAGGGAGAAGCAGGCTCCATGCAGAGAGCCTGATGTGGGACTCAATCCCGGGTCTCCAGGATCACACCCTGGGCCAAAGGCAGACACTCAACCGCTGAGCCAACCAGGTGGCCCTCTGTTACAATTTTTTTTTTTTAAGATTTTATTTATTTATTTGACAGCACAAGTAGGCAGAGCGGCAGGCAGAGGGAGAGAGAGAAGCAGGCTCCCTGTAGATCAGGGAGCCTGTCACAAGGCTTGATCCCAGATCCTGGGACCATGACCCAAGTAGACACCAGATGCTTAACTGAGCCGCCCAGGTGCCCCATTACAGTTTTTTTTTTTTTTAAGATCTTTGTTCCAGAACCAAGCAGTCTCAATATTTGACCTTTACCTGGCATGTATGCATCATTCATTTGTTTGTTTTTATTCTTTACTATAGCCCAGGGCAATTTAAGTTTTATAGCTTGGCTCTAACTCAGTTCTAAACACAAAAACCTGGCATTCAAATCAGGTGAAACTATGTATTTATATAATGGTCTTTCCTGTGATCCAAAGTACAGTTATATTTTTAAGTTATTTTTGTTTTGTTTTGTTTTGTTTTGTTTTTTATATTTTTAAGTTATTTTTGAAATGAGACCTCAAAACTAAAGGTTTTTGATAAGAAATCACAAATATTCAAGAACATATTACTGAATAACCAGGGATTCGACAAGCAAAGGTTAAGAGCTTGGGGTTTTAGAATAGTTCAGAGTTGGAATTTTATCCAAATAAAACACATGCAAGCTGAGGTCCCTTGGGTAAGATGCTTAACCTCTCCAAGCCTCAGTTTTGTTACCTGAAAATTTTACATAGAAATATTACCATGCCTTTCAGGGTTTTTAAAATTTTATGAGATGACTTTTGTAAATCTTAGTATAATGTAGAAAGAAGAAAACAATCACAAAATATAATGATATTTTTATATTAAATACCACATGTAAGCTAAGAATCTTAAATAGAGAAATTAATTATTAAGGCAGCATCTGAAGGGGAAAATGCAAGAAAATGATAATGTGAACAACCATTTAAAAAAAAATGACAACAGACATAAATATGCTAGCTGGCCGTTACATGTTTTCTGTTGAGAAATAAAAATAGGTAAGAAAATGAAACATATTCTTAAATTATTACATTTCATAGCATCAAGTAGTGATTATATTATACTTTGCTACTCTAAGAATAATTTTTTTGAATAGTGAGGATTTTTATAAAACATAGTAGCAAACTTTTCAGTGTCTGTGATGGCATCCCTTCTACAATTACTAACAGGATTTTAAAAGGCCTATGACTTCTTTTTTCTTTAAAGATGTTATTTATTTATGAGAGACACAGAGGGAAAGGCAGAGACACAGCAGAGAGAGAAGCAGGCTCTCTGCGGGGAGCCTGATGTGGGACTCGATCCCAGGACCCCAGGATCATGACCTGAGCCAAAGGCAGACGCTCAACCACAGAGCCACTCAGGTGCCCCTACTACCCATGACTTTTTAAAGACATTGTTTTTACAAGATGATAGTTACTAAATATTTACAGTAATTTTCAAATAACTTTGTATTTTTTTAGTAACTTTGTATTTTTAATAAGGCCTGTCTGGTGGGGTGTCTGGCTGGCTCAGTTGGTAGAGCATGGGACTCTTGATTTCTGGGTTGTGAGTCTGCCCACTTTGGGTGGAGAGATTACTTAAAAATAAAATAAATAAATGAATAAATAAATAAATACTGCTAGAATAGAGGGATACACTATATGAAATACACTTGTATTTCACCAGTGTAAGTAAGATTAGTTCCTATTAGCGTCTAGATTTTAACGGTTGCTCCGTTTGCTATACCTTTGACTGGTGATGGTGCTGATCTGGGAAAAATATTACCTCCATACCTTCTCTTTTCCTTTTAATGAAACAGCCTACAATTAGGAAATCACTCTTCATAAGTGGACACAGAACAGTTAAATGGCAAAACCCAGAGAAACAGCCAGTCATTCACTTACCAGTTCAGCAGCTACTACTGAGGAGATATTTGACAATGTAGCATTAAAAAGAAATCATGAGGGATCCCTGGGTGGCGCAGCAGTTTGGCGCCTGCCTTTGGCCCAGGGCGCGATCCTGGAGACCTGGGATCGAATCCCACGTGGGCTCCCGGTGCATGGAGCCTGCTTCTCCCTCTGCCTATGTCTCTGCCTCTCTCTCTTTCTCTCTGTGACTATCATAAATAAATAAAAATTTAAAAAAAAAATAAATAAAAATAAAAAGAAATCATGAGACTTCTAAATAGGAGGGAAGACCTTTTCTGTCTGGTAGCCTCATCCCGAAAGCCAGTTTTTCCTGCTAAAAGTCAAGGAATCTTTTTTCTTTCTTTTCTTTCTTTCTTTCTTTCTTTCTTTCTTTCTTTCTTTCTTTCTTTCTCTTTCTTTCTTTCTTTCTCTCTCTCTTTCTTCTTTCTTTCTTTCTTTCTTTCTTTCTTTCTTTCTTTCTTTCTTTCTTTCTTTCTTTCTTTCTTTCCTCCTTCCTCCTCCTTTTCCTCCACTATAGTAAGCAGAGGTAGGAGAAAGCCTCTATTTCGAATGAACTAACAACAGACATACTTACTATACTTTTTTAAGTTTGAAGAGCTTACATGGATCTGTGTAGTTCCTTGTGGACACAAAAATTAAAGGAAAAAGAAGAAAGGATCCAAACTGGGTTCCTCAGACTAGTTTCATGAGATACTGGTAAGTATTCTGTTGAAAAAAGGATTCCATGTAAATTAAGCATAGAGAATGCTGAGTTAAACCAAGTAAACGAAGTTTCATCATTGCAGTGTTCGCTGGAATTTTTAATATGCTAATACATGTGTCTCAAAGTGCCTTAGTTGATTTTAAGATCTAATGCCCCACAAAACTATGAACTGTCTTACTACATTTAAGAAAATACTTGAACAGGGGTGCCTGGGTGGCTCAGTCCATGGAGCGTCTGCCTTCAGCTTGGGTCATGATCCCCTGGGGCTCCCTTGCACACTGAGGAGCCTGCTTCTCTGCCTCTGCCCACGGCTCTGCCTGCTTGTGCTCTCTCTCTCTCTCATTTTCTGTCAAATATATAAATAAAATCTTAAAAAAGAAAATACGTGAACAGCTTGAGTTTGGGATTCCTGAAGACGGAGACTGAGGATTCTCCACCATCGACTTTGTTATAAGGAACTGACATGGAATGTGAATTGGATATCACAGTTGTTTTGAAAAGGACCAAATAAGAACTTTCTCTTATCCACTGAAGTCTAAGGTTTACCAACATATTAAGCAAGGACTGGCTGACATTTAATATCACAATACAATAATTATAGCTGAATATTTTTATAGATACATTTACAGCAATGTTCCACATTATAGATTAAAATAACTTAAAAAAACCCCACAGTCTTAACTGAGTAGTGTCACCACCACCACTACCACTCCTATCCACTTTTAGTCAAAAAAAAAAAAAAAAAAAAAAAGAGGGAGAGAGAGAGAGAGAGAGAGAAAGAGAGAGATAAAGGAGGGCTGTTGGAGAAAGCAGTGTTTATGGACAGGCTGTTCCCAATATGTAGTTGGAGTGAAGAGTGCCTAAAGAGAGGCACTCCTAAAGATTGGATTTCTAAAACAAGGGGAGACAGATCTTTTCTCTGTTGGGACATTTGCTTAGCCACAGGACCTGCTCATCTCCCAGAGTGCAGGAGGACAAAGAGGATTTGAATGATGATAGACTGAGAGAAGGGCACCAGGACAGCAGGGAGGTAGCCCTATGCCCATCATTTAGCGTGGCGAGAATAATGAAGTTTCCTATGGGTGGTGCGAATCCCAGGAAAGGTAAGTGGGCTTGAGCCACTCTCATTATGAGGACTGACCGCAGCACGGGGGAACCACTGCAGCAAGAACGAAAGCCATCCAGTAAGCTGGAACACAGCTTTCCAACACCGTCACACAGAGGTTATCAAATCCAGTCGATGAAGATTGCATTCTTAGGCAAGTAGGGAAGCATTGCCCTTTCCTCTTTCAAGTAAGGAAGCCTTTGTCCTTTTCTCTGCCCCTTCTCTTTGCCTTAAACAAGGTCACTAAGTCTGGAACAGGGAGGAAAAACAGGTGTCTGAGAGCCAGATATTCCCCCCTCCCTCCAAGTCACTAGAGCTTTACCTGTATTGAGGTTGGAGGGTAGGCGGAAGAGGGGAAGAAGAGGTTTGAACTGAGCTAAAGATTGAAGCTTTCAAGTTAACAAGACTGATTCTGGGGATCCCTGGGTGGCTCAGCAGTTTAGCACCTGCCTTCTACCCAGGGCGTGATCCTGGAGACCTGGGATCGAGTCCCATGTCTGGCTCCCTGCATGGAGCCTGCTTCTCCCTCTTCCTGTGTCTCTGCCTCTCTCTCTCTCTGTGTGTGTCTCTCATAAATAAATAAAATCTTAAAAAAAAAACCAACAAGACTGATTCTTTAATCTTTAATGTTTTAATAAAGTGGCCAAAAAATCAGAGTATATGTGTAAGGTATCATTAAAGGAGCCACCCCTCTGAAAAAGGAAGTTTTACCTGGTATTGTTGGGGATAGTTACTGAAAATACTAAGGACATTTCTTGTTTATTCTCTCAAGAGTTTGCAACATTTTAGTAAGGAAGACAAATACTTAAAAACACTTATGCCTGGCTTACCTGGGTGGCTCTGTCGGTGATGCATCTGCTTTCAGCTCAGGTCGTGATCCTGGGATCAAGCCTGGGCTCCCTGCTCAGTGGTATGTCTGCTTCTCTGTCTCCCCCCACACTGCTCCTGTTCTCTCCCTCTCTCCCTCAAATAAAGAAATTAAATCTTTTTTTAAAAAAATTTATGCTTAAGTTGCATAAAAAGTGTGATTTCTGTAATTCTTCTGTGAACTTTATAAACTGAAATTTAAAACATCCCTACAAATATTTTAGAAGTGTATCCACAACTGACAATTTTGGTGAGGATTCTGGGGTCCAGACAAAGTAAGCAACACCCTTTACAGAATGTATTTTTTAAAGTCCTCCTTTTTACATTCGCCATCCATTACAAAGACAGGCAGCTATGTCATCCAGTCCTACTATTGTCACCCAGCCTAGATTTTAAACTGAAAAGTAGGGTTAAAAAGCAAAGGGGTCTAAGCTACCTCTTTATTTTTTTAATTTTTATTTATGATAGTCACAGAGAGAGAGAGAGAGAGAGAGAGGCAGAGACACAGGCAGAGGGAGAAGCAGGCTCCATGCACCGGGAGCCCGACGTGGGATTTGATCCCGGGTCTCCAGGATCGAGCCCTGGGCCAAAGGCAGGCGCCAAACCGCTGCGCCACCCAGGGATCCCCTAAGCTACCTCTTTAATTTTTACACCTATCTTGCTTAAGTTTTTAAGTCAAATGGAATTTCACAGAATTTTAAATCAGTGTGTTTACTTCAAATTCAATAAAATTAATATAGTTTCACTCAGAAAAGAGCAAAAAGTAAATCTAAGACTTTTATTTAATATGATTCAAGATGTAATCTTCCAAGTCAGGAGTGAACTTCATTGATATTTGTTGGAATAATATCTAGCATATACCTGTTCAAACCTTTTAACCATCTCACTCAATATGATATGAAAGCATATTTATTTATTGAAGAATTATTCTTTGTTTGTTTATTTGTGAGGGAAGAATACAAATGACTGCTTAGCAACTTCAGATCTGGGGACAAACAATTGGATCATTCTCATATGAAGAACATGAGGGCATGCAAATTCCCAGTGCATTCATGCTGACAAATGTTTACTATGTACCAGGCACTGATCCAAACACAGGGAAATAGAGCAGTAAGGAAGGCAGATAAGTTCCCTGTTTTCCTGGAGGAGATAGACAATAAACAAATATTTATCATAAGATTATGCGATGATAAGAATTATGAAGGAAATGAAGCGAGATAGGGCTAGAGTGACAGCGGGGTAGGATGCTCTTTTAGATAAGGTGGTCAGTGAAGACTTCCCTAAGGAGGTAACATTTGAGCAAGCGATCCACAGAAAATGAGGTTGTACAAGTTCATTTCATAGA